>NC_056481.1:6177001-7581655 GCF_008729295.1 Plectropomus leopardus
ATATCTTTAGCTTTCTGTAAGACAGCCTTCACGGACAGGGATATGAAGTTGTTATATCAAACACACCAGACTTTATTGAGAAAAACAATCATTTTACTCCACTTAACGGCAGAGCTGCTGCTCTACCGCTGCTTCAGTCAGACAGGCCTACTGCGTAAACAGGAGAAAATATTCAAACTTAGTGTAAGGTGTCTACATGACGGAATAGCTCATTTGGGTGTGTTAGTCGGATTTAGTGAAATTTGATTCAGTCAGATTTCAGTCAGACTAACATGTTTACATGTATTTTAGTAGTTATAGTTTTAGTTGGATTAACACAATAAATCAACATTTTATCTCTCAGGTACATTTTGCACCAATGAATTTAATGTGAATCGATACTTGGTAGTACCAAAGTAATTCGGTCAGTACCATGAGTTAAGTACCCTAATAATAGTCCAGCGCGTTTTAAACTTCTGTTTCTCTCCATTATCACTTTGTTTCCTGTAACAACACCATCTGGTTTCCTTTTTTAATATCCATTAAGTGTAAATGCTCTTTTCATACAAGCTTGCACAGTCATGGTTACAGACTCTCTCCACCTCCCTACACTCGAATTTTGACTCATTCATTTGCCCAAAAGAGACAAAACCTAAAATAAAATTAGTTAAAGGTGAATTTCATTGCGATACTGTCATAATCATCATTAAGTCTTTGGGCCATGATAATCGTGTCGTGAAAATCTGGTATCTTTCCAACTCTTCCCTGGATCATATGTGTTATGAGATTTTGTTTTACCTTTTTTTCTACTCCCATGAGTTGAACTGTGCAAACAATTTGAGCTTTTCATGTCTAATCACACCAGCCGATCCCCTATCATTTCATCACATCAAAGCATCGCAGAGGGCGACGAACCCCAGAAACATCTGCCAGCTGTCCGTGTGCAGCATTCCAGACACAGACACACGTCTCCTGTTTTTATCTCTCACCTCTGCCGCAGATACTGTGAACTAAATATTGCTATTTTCTCAGTGACAGAAATGAAGTGATGGAGATATCCTGGGTGCTCTTTTTCAAAGCACTTTATTGCCAAAATCAATCTGTGGTGTCTCTTAGTTATTTTGTAGTCAGAGCAGCACACAGATGAAAATTTAGTTTTTGTTGTCATTTAATCCTGCCTGCGTCATTTCATTTAGATGATAACAGAATAAAATTGAAGCCTACTCTTTAAGATGCACAGGTTAACATGCAGTGAGTTGTGCTGTTGTTGCATTTTATGTAATGTGACGATTGATGATGTTGTAAAAATAAGCTGGGGGGTTCAATCGGTGCACAGATTTGCGTGCTCACCGATAACCAATTTCAGTATTTTAGGCAGTATTGGAGGCATTTCTGATACTAATATCTGAACAACTTGAGCTGAATTCATATCATGAGACACATCTCTGCTGGTGTACTGTTTATCCCAGTTATACACCAACACCCTGTCCTCCTTAGATACAATGCTCAGTTTGTCCCGTCTTTGCATTCAGCCTCGCCTATTTCTCAACGCTTTTTTAGGTATCTTATGTTTCCTGCTTTTTTAATTTCTGCTTCAAAATCTCTTCCCTTTAGGGCTGCACATTTTATCAAAATATTATCGAAATTGTAATATGGCCAACTCCAATATGTAAAATGCATGAGCTACAGTTTTTGATGGGGAAAATGTGTCACAGCGTACTGTTATAAATGAAGCGTTAAGGTGCTGCAGAGATACCCCGGCCTAGAAATTATATTCCAGACTCAAGGAATCGGTACAGACTACAGAAAAAAACATCACATAAACATTTTCATATTTTTTCAGTGAAAATCTAATCTAAGAATTACCATTCCCACTAAAGTCTGGACTCCTGAGTCCCGAAACTGCAATATCTGTCAAAATAATCGCAATATGTGCAGACCTACTTCTTACTCAACCTTTTTACCGTTATATCTTCTACATTTTCTGACTTTTTTTCCTGTTTCTTCACTCCACACAGACACACACGCAGGTTCTCGCTAACGGTTTAATAAGTACTTTGTGTTTAACAGGTTCTTCAGGGAAGCAGTGTAAAATCCCAGCATTGCTCACATAGCTCCAAAACTATTCATTTGACTCAAGAGACATCAGTAGCATTTCTGTGACAGAACCGCCGTCCAACATCTACTGCAGAAACACCTTGAAATAACCCTAATCTGCCACTCCAGCATTTTTGTGTTGTGACTAGTCAGGTTTGTCTGTTTTGTTCCCTTTTTCCTTTCTTTCATTTGACTTCAAAGCACTACGATTGTGCCAGATCTATTGAATTGACTTCTGAGGAAAGCTTAATCTATGTAAATCTTTGGCTGCTTGTTTGTCAAGTGGTTGATCAGAGACACTTCACAGTTGGTGTTGAAGGGGACTTTGAGAGCTCTCGTTCTTTTTTTTCTTTTTTAAGCAGACTTGGCTCGCATGCATCCGAGCAAACAACCCTCACCCCCCGCCCCCTGGATGTTTGAGTCTGCCATTCAGCTCCAGTGTGCAAACAGGTGACATTCTGACAAGTGATGACTTGGTGTTATTGTCGGGTTTAGCTGGTGCACCTGGGTTTGTCTCAGGAGAGCGAGAGAGACGCGCTGTTTAGACCAGCTGATGTTCCTGTGAGCCAAAGCCGTACAGCTGCTCAGCTGTGTGTGTTCATGTGTTTGGGCACACTCTTGCCTCTCGAGTAAACACAGTAAACGCAAAGTTACTGTATCGCTCCTCGCCGACCTTCACTGCACTTCCTTTTGCTGTTTTTGCAGGCAGATAGGGGGAGCACAAGGGTTGGCTGGTGCACAATCAAGTATAAGGTTGTTAAATTTTCAGTCTTGTTCATTCTCTTAAATGTTTAACCCTCTGAAATCAGGAACAACATCACTTTTCTTGTGCAACATTCAGACATCTTACACATGCATTTAAACCTTTGAAACCTGAGCCAGTTGGTTCGATTTCTTTTGAAAACATGGCTAAAAAAACAGCTTGCAACTTGGTAAGAAATTTTACTTAAATGGTAAGAAATTAGTAGATTTAGAAACTTATTTAAAAAATGCAAGAGAAAATATAAATTTATAATTATCAGAATTACAATTTAAAATTTTATTATAACATTATTTTAAAATTTTAAGCACTTTTTCCAAGTACTTGGATTCTTATTCTTTTTTTACAACCTAATTTTCATTTTTTTTGTTGTTTTTTTTTACAAATTGTTTCTTATTACTATCATTGCTTTCCTGTTTTTTGTTTATGGTTTAAAAGTTTTTCTTTTTTCCTTTTTGTTTTTTTTGCTAAATTTCAGGTCATTTTCTTGTAGTTCGTAACTTGTAAATTCTTTCTGTGTTTTTTCAAAGAAATCAAGACAGTTTGCTCAGGTTTAAAAGGTTTTCTGTCTAACTTTTTTTTGTTGTTTGTTTTTAACCTTTTTTTGTTTGCTTTGATAATTTTCTAGTAACTCAGCATCTTCCCATGTTTTTGAAGAAATCTAGGCAATTTGCTCAGGTTATGCAGTCCAACTTCAAGATATCTACTGGGTGACACTCAACATTTTACACACTTTTCCTTAAACCCCTGCTGCTAATTTGTCGCCATAAATCATATCTTGAAACAAAGCCAGCTTGTCTTCTGAGGCCTCTACACAAGAAAAGGAAATGCCTGCTTGTAGCCTGTTATCAGTCGAGCCCTGGTGGTTGGCGACGGATCACGTTCTGTCTTTGATAGCTCGGAGGATCTGGCGACAGTACACCCCCTCTCCTTTGCTTCTTGCTTTGGTCTCGCCTGTTTTCCATCCTCATCTGGCAGATAATTGTACCTACAGTTATGGTTTTGTGCGTGTGTGTGTTCATAATTGATAGCAGCAGCCAGACGCTCCATAACTTCCGGTTCAGTCCCCCAGCTGCCTCTCCGTAGATGAAGGTACGCCACCTCTATCCGCCACTGCTGAGCATTGTTAAAGAGTGAATCATGAATGAACCGCAGAGGTCACAAAATAAACAGTAGGCAGCAGTTTCAATCTGATATGTCATGGGTTGTGCGTGAGTCATCATAACAGACACACACTGGGTTAAAAACAAACAATCGTCAGTTTGCTGAGGCATTGTGTTATTATGACGAAAACTGTATATTCATACAGTTCAAACTGAAGATTAGGAGAGACAAAAACATGTCCACACCTTCCTGCCACAACAAGTCCCACTAACACTCCTCTATTTAAATATACTGTTCAAAACACTTCAGGAGACAATACAACTTATTTCTCATAAAAACACATTCATATGACTTTATTAAATTCTTAGGAGCCCATGATGGGCTGTAATACACATTAATAGTGCATCTAGAGTATAACGGAGAAAAAACAACATAATAACATTTAAATGAAGAGGAATTGTTACTTTCAACAATTTCAGTTTATTTATTAATAAAAATAATATAAGACTTTAATAATTGTCACCTAAATAGTTAATGGTTTGAAATTTAATATTTATGTTTTTTAATTATTAGTATTAATAATAGCAATACTTAAAATTGCAATACAAACCAAATAAGGACCCAGGTGTCTTGATTGTATCAAATCAGGAGATGAACATACAGTCCCAGCATTGAAACTGATTCAAGACACTGTAAATGTACTCTGGTCCGAGGAGCCCTGCTGGAGATTGAGCTTGTTGCTAAACTCTATAAACACCAAATGTTATGCCAACTAAGTAATTACACAGTCAAGTTACTTTGACTCCATGCAGGTGAAGACCTGTCACCTTTAACCTGATGGTCTCTGCACCGAACCTTTAGACCTACCTGTAGCAGCACACGTGCATGCACACAAAACACAAATGGCCCAATTATTTTAATGCCCTCACTGTAACACATGGCAGCGCTGGGCGGAAATAATGACACGGGCTGAGAGGGCCGCTGATGCAAACCAGATGAGGCGCTCTGACTTAAAAGGCAGTGAGGGAGGAACGAGAGCAGAAGTGGACAAACTGTGAAAGGACAACAGCACACGCAGTGGGGTGAACCGAGCGACTCTGACATTCAAATCATCCGTAAACACACACGACAGGTTCATCCAAACAACAGCAGCACTGTAGAACTTGTGTTTTTAGACACTTTTCTCCGTCTGGAAAGATTATTTCTTCTCTTATTTACTGTACAGGTGCCTCATGTGCCTGTAGGGGCACAAATCACTGCTACGCACAGTACTGGGGTCTTTTTTTCTTACATGTGGGATGATGTTATTGGAAACTAAGTGGATCCTTTTTATGTGAGCAGTGTTGCAGCGAGCTTGGCCCCGGGCCTGCCCGAGGCCTGGTTCAGCACCGCTCTGCTCTGGCCCGGCCACAAAGTGCATTTCTCTCTTAAGCGGCCCCTGACCTCCTGACGCATTTCCTGACCCAGGAAATAGAATTAACACCTCAGCCTGGGCCTTGGGGTCCCACAGCCGCATACACAGCTGTCCATTAGCCCGGCCCAGTCCAGTCAGACCCGGCGAGCTAGTGCTGCACTACAACTGAACCAAAAACCAGGAAGCAGGAGATTTTCTTTGGAGCGTATGAAGAGAGCTTATTCCACCGCTAATCTTAATGTCTTTAGGTGCTTGAGAGATTTTAGTTCCAGATATTCACCTACTTTTCAAGTTGTTAACTTTTTTTTATTTTATTGTATTTTTTTCATTTTTATTTGTTCGATCATGTAAATGCACGACAAACAGGTTTAGGTTCAAAGTCGTTCTAATACTAATACTTTTACTAATTGGGTGGTGGGGTAAGGAAAGGGATATAATACATTTTACATGTGCATGTGAGGTAGAAACCCACAGTTTCTGAGGATCTCACCTAAAGAAGAGAATCAAATATACCAAAATTTAAAACCACAACATCATGCATCTTGCACCCAATCATCACTGCTGAAAAGAAATAAACATAACATCAAATAAATCGGTACTTTGCAGACACACAGCACAGTTATGATATACGCAGTACCAAATCTTTTCAACACCAAACCACTTTTAAGTTTCTTTTTGTATTGGCACAAATGTAAAACCTTTATTTAAAAAATGGGGTTCAGGTTCCATAATTTGGCTTTTTCAAAGAGTACTGTCCCGTAGATGTACAATACATTAGTAAAGGTAAAGTTTTTTGCTTGTTTAGTAGGATAACAATTAACCTGAGAACTATTGATAAAAAATGTATTAAAATTTTCTGGTAAGTCTTGTTTTCGTATACCGCAAACACTGGGTCATGCACACGGTTTCATCAAATGTAAAGTCTGACAAACCAACAGCAAAATGGAAATTAAAGATTGGCATTTCAGCATTTATTTTGGAGTATTTTTGACCTGTTGTTGTTGTTGTTCCTCCAAACCCGAAGGCCAAATTGTTCTCCAACATGTTTGATCATTCTGTTGCTGATTTGTATTTAAGCTCCTCGTCTCCGCTGAGAACTGTGAGATATGTTGTGCATCAGACCTTAATGGTGCAGCCAGCTCCCTAATGTTCCTCCGTACCAATGAAATGCAAAGCCTTCCACCGGGAGTTTTTTAATAATATGGTGGCTTTTCGATGTCATGAGTGCAGTAAATCTGGAAACTGGGTTTTAAGAAGAGAAAAGTGGATTATCTGTTTATTAGATATTTTATGTGAACCATATATCAGAAGAGATGGATCTCGATATTCCGTCGTCTAAGTGCTTTATCTGTTTTCTTCATTAGTCAAAGGCTCTTATGCAGGCAAGCAGATACACACACATAATGTGCTCGCACACACACACACACAGATTAGCCAGTTCCTGCGTTTAAGCACCCCATGTGTTTGCATTTTAGTCACACATTGCCAATCTCATGGGAGCACTTTGAAGCATACTCCTCCAGAGCAGATCATAAAACAGGAGTATAAGTAGTTTTTCACATAGTTGTATCCCAGAACACCCCCCTTCCCACCCACCGCCGCCGCCACGTCCCACCCGTCAGCTCTCTGCCTCCACCTTCCACCTCCAGTCCATTTACTCTCCCAGTGCAGGGTGAGCATTTGGTTCAGAGATTTGCTTTGACCATGCTTCACATTGTTTCTCTCCAGATGTTTGATGGAAACGCTCACAGAGGCAGACGTGGTGGAAGTTACCGAGTTTATTTACATTTCTGGGACTATTAACACGAGCAGCGTCAGAGAGCATTCAGGCACAAGGAAGTACAAAATACATTTCAGTGGATGTTTCTTTCTTTCCATTCACACCTTTGTTTGCATCTGCAGTACGATTGCGCTATAAATCTTTGTTTGTCTGCTGTATTGTATCTCAGCCCAACCTTTGCACCCTGACAGAATTAACCAAATTACATCTGTACCCTTTTGAGCTGGACTGTAGGAGTTTTGCAAGAACCACACACACAAAAAAACACCTAATTATCACAAAGTCAGCTTTTAATACTAATACCAGTGAAATTCCACATTTCTCAATACCCAGAATACTATGGTAAAAAACAAAAACAAATCAAGTAATCCTATGTACTTACACTCCTTTATTAGAAACATGTCATTTAAGTTGTATTATAATTCCCTGCAGATCATTCTTGAACACAAAGTACTAGTCTGTGTGGGTTTATGAGATTTTCTGATCAAGGAAACATAAATATACAGCCAGCAGCATATTAACATAATTCTCCACAGTTATTGTTGTTCAGCACATTAAGATGAGACGGTTGGTGTTCGTGGTGGGTTATTTGTCCCTCTTTCATTGTGATTGGACATCAAGCTAAAAATTGACAGTGATGGGGTGGCCTCAGGCTGACTGACACATCTCGGGGATATAGATCACCTGGTTGCAGCAACATGCCTCTCCCCTCTCCCCTGTCTAAGGCAAAATTTTCCCCCTCAAAAAATCTAAGGAGTGATAGTGACAAAGCCCAGCATTTTATCCAAAGCTCATCATTTGTCCTCTCGAGATCACCAGAATATAACACCAGACATGCAGAATAGTTGCTCAGCACCTCATCACACTGCTGGTGTTTGTAGCTTAGTTTAAATTTGCAGCTTTCCCATGGCAAAGAATACATGAAATACGCTGGTCTCAGGAAAAAAAACGCTTCTCTTTTGAGTCAAGGCAGAGCTGTGGCTGCAGTTGCTCTTGTTGCCGTCCTCCACATCTTGTTGTCTTTTCTTCCGTGCTGATTGGCGTTCTTTCTTCTGCGTTTAGCAGCAGACTACAGCACTTGAAGGCATATATGCTGCCCTGTCAGGCCTGAAAAAAATGATCCCCAGTACCTACAGTACTAGAGAAAACCATCACATTTCAGAATTTTGACATGAACTTAGAAAAAAAGTATCTGTTGTCGTAACATCACTACTACAGATGCAGATTTAACATCCAAAATGATCAGTTTTCACTGCTGCATGAAATGATTCATTATGTAGTGTGTGTCCACTGAAGGAGAAAGATATGTTTGTGTCTCTGCAGTAACACGCTTGTATTTCTGTCTCCACAGTACTTTGAGGTGCCATTTGACTCCAACATGAACCGCACAAAGAACCGTCCACTCGTCAGAGGACAAATCAGGTACTGTTTTCTGTCTTTATGCCCATTTAACAGACTATCTGTGTGGAAGATTTGGCATCTGCACTTTTTCTTCTGTGAAGAGTGACTCGAGAGTGGACAGCAGAAGAGAGACACGACAGCTCAGCATGAGTTCACTTCAGTCTAGACGCAGCAGCACTACATGACAACCACTGAGCCTCCCAAGCTGCCTTTGGTACATTTCATACTGGACAAATGTCTCTCTGCTGCTGTTCTCCTGCTCACTGACCTTATCCTTGTCTCGCTGAGGGACATTTTTCCAGGGGTGAAACATGACCTCGTGATGTCAAGGCATATGTGTATTTGCAGGCAATGTAATAAAGGCCACACCTTAAATAAAACAGGAGCACTGAGCACACATCCCATATTGATTTACACCCTTCTGTTCCACTTTTAGTTATTTTGTTGTTATCATGGTGCTGAAACACAGGCAGGTGTGTGTGTGTGTGTGTGTGTGTGTGTGTGTGTGTGTGTGTGTGTGTGTGTGTGTGTGTGTGTGTGTGTGTGTGTGTGTGTGTGTGCAACCACAGACCGTAGCTGCCAATAACAGAAATGCATGCCAGCACTGACGGCCCTCTGCTGCACACCTGTCAGGTGTAACACGAGCTCTTTTGGGTTAGGAAGGAGGAGGGTCAAGGTGAAGGTGTAGTTTACCTTATCACCCTCACTTTGCTACTTGCACTGTTTAGATGGAAGATAACCTCTGCATTGGTGCTCAGTGAACTGCGTGTACTGCCACGCTCCTACAAACCTGACTCAGGATATGCCCGTCTCTGCCTGCCCTGTTGGGACACTGCCACCCTTAAGCAGCACGCAGACACAAAGATATTCACTGATGCATTACCAAAAAATACACAAACCAACCACGTCCTCTGCACACATTGTCAGTGCCAGGAATCTGCCTCCTTGTGCATTTTACTCTTACAGGAAAAGAGCTCTATCTCTGCTTTCATTTTTATTCAGGAGGAACAAAAGCAAATAACCTGCTGACATAAGCGGTGAAACACCTTCTACAACAGTCCAGTCCATATGCTGTACAAGGGAAAGCAATTTAAAGGGATAGTTCAGCTTTTTTGAGGTGCGGTTGTATTCACTCATCCATAGTCAGTGTGTTACATACAGTAGATATCAGTCAGCGTCCCCAGTTTGGAGAAGCAGGCTGGAGTCTGACACAGAAGCCAAGGAATGAAGTGCTGTGAATGGGGTCGGTAACAAAATGTTACCAGCAAAACAGGCACTTTATGACTGAAACAGCCTGTTAGTATCATAACTGGACCTTGACCTGCAGCTATCTCATCCCAGCTTCAGGAATTCTCCGTTGACACGCTGTTTAAAAGTGGACTCTCGTGCTGTTGAGCTGCTGATTGAAGATGTTCTCTCGCTATCTAAACACAGCCTCTTCTCTCTGGCTTTTAGCCTGTCCCTGACGAGCGGAGGTGTGTGTCTGTGTGTGAGACACACAGAAACACAAGTTCTCGCTCTCTTTGTCTCCTTCTTCTCTCACACGTACAGTCTTGTGTAGAGATAGCGAGCAGATGGAAGGCTGCACTGTCCTGTCAAACAAGCCCTCAGAAGGCCACGTTTTACACGTTCTCCATGTCGTCTTCAGGAGGAGGCTTCGTGTAAGCCAACTGACGTTCCTCCTCTGCATCTGTCTCGCTGCAGACGCCTGTCTGCCCAACGTGATGCGAGCATCGGAAACAGTTAGTCATCTCATGTCTGGACTACAATAGTGTATCATCTTTCCCACCTTTTATTGTTGTTCTGTGAAATGGGGATGACAGTCAGACGTCCTTTGTAGTGGTTTTGCAGAGTTTGAGGCTTCCACATGTGGTGATGCTGAATAGCTTTGAGCTTGGTAAGAGGAGGAACACAGAAGATTAGTTTTAGTCTCATCAAGAAAACTCCAGCAGCAAATTTGATTTATTAACCTCTTCCACTCCACAAGAACACTGGCGTCCTTGGCTGATATTACTGTCTTTCAGAGGCTGTAGCAGGCTGAGTTTAAAGCTAGAGTGGACATAGTGTTATTATGAAACTATAAGTTCAAAAGTGTTATCTTCGTCTATAGAGAATAGGCAACAACTTCATCCCACATTTTTATTCTGGGTAGTAGCAGCCGTACTTTATGACAGTGGTCCCAAACTGGTCCAGCCACGAGGCTCAGATTTGTCCTCAATCATTAGTTTAAAGTCACACTTAAGATAAATGACCGCTTGTTCAATTTTAATTCACAAGATGTAAACACATGGGCTCAGAACACAATGAAATAAAACTGTCAGGTCCTTCAAAATTAAAGCACCATGGGTCCCACTCTCATGTATATATGTCTATAACAATACTTTCTTTAAAAAATTCATTGTAAATGTACTTTCTTTAATTTTCTTGTAATAGTATTTTATTAAATGTTACTGTAACAGTAGTGTATTTAACTTTATTATATCAGTGTATTTATTTAACTTAAAGTGCAGTTAATCCAATAATTTTGTATTTTAGAGGTTAACTTTATTTTAAAGTACATTTAAAAATATAGAGTTACATATCTTGTATTGCAATATAGCCTTAAGATATTGTGATATTATTTTACAGCCATATTGCCCAGCCCTAATTTCACAAATAACACATAATCTGGTTCAATATGTGCTCTTTTCTGGCTGTCAATGCAAAGAAACATCTGTGTTTCTTTGTGTATTCCCAGTTTTGAAACCAGTCCTTGAAGCCACTGTTTGTAGGCGAAGCTCACACATTTAGAGAGTTCAGAAATGTTGTTTTCCACAGTTTTTCTTTCCCTCTCTGACCACTTGAGTTCTTAACAGGTAACAGATTTTTAAGTAGAATCATCCTGTTTCTGTAACCTAATGTTTGAATCCCTCGTGTTTTACATTTAGAGCCCTGGCCTTGATTGTGGTCTAACCAGGCGCCACATCTTTGGCTTTCTCGTATTGACATTACCCACCTGACGTTATGACTGCGGCCGCGTCACACTGTAAGCAGAGGGACAGCAAACGCACCTCAGGCCGTGTGACGCACTCCCCCCCCCGACCCCTGCTGAGCCAGCCCACAGCCAGACTGTCGACAGCCTCAGCCCGCCTGCACGGCCCCACCTCAGCCCACATAAAACAGACATAACACCACTAATCACATTAATGCAGCGATCTCCCCGCACAGCCACACCACCAAAATAAAAGCCCTGTTTGCTTTTTGAAGAAAAGGCCTGCGTTTGGTCAAGATGTTAATCTAGCCTCTCTTTAATTTATGGAGCATTTACTGGTGAATTTGAACCAGACCTTGGCATCACTGCTTTCAATAAAAGATGAGGGGAAGAGGAGGAGAAGGAGGAGGAGGAGGAAGTCTTCATCCAGCTAAAAGCCTGAGCCGCAGTGGTTTTCTTTAGCTAGTTTTGATCTCCAGCGTGTGCACGTGCTCTTCATCTTGCAGGGCTACTTTTATCCCTGACAAACTCTTATCAGATGAGCTTCCTCTGAGCCTCCCGTTTTGAGACTCAGCCATGCACGGCTGCTCACTGTTAGTGTGTGGCCCCCATGGGTGTGTGTGTGTGTGTGCTGAACATGTGGAGCTATCGTTGTCTTATCTGGTGTCTGCACGAGCCTGCAAAACTTTATCATCCCTCAGTTCCCGTGGCGGTGATGGGCTTTTGTCTGAACCTGAATCTGTCTATTGTAACTCGCCTTTTATTTAAAAAATAATCTTTAGCTCATTTTCATATCGTCTCCCTTCTTTTCTCTCCCTCCGTTACATCAGTCCCCTCCACGCAGTGTCCTTCGCTCTGGCGTGTGGAATTCCCGGAGTTGCTCTGCTCACGCTGGCGGTAAACCCTTTAACGGGCTTCCTGGGAGCCCTCAACATCTTCCTCTACACCTGCTGCTACACGCCGCTCAAGAGGCTCAGCATCACCAACACCTGGGTGGGAGCAGTGGTGGGAGCGATACCTCCTGTCATGGGCTGGACGGCTGCCACCGGCTGTTTGGATCTAGGTACGACTCACCTGCTGAGACGAGTGTATTAGTATTTAATTATGCCAAAAATTCACTGCATCCAGCTCCTCAAGTGGGTTGATTTGGTGATTTTTTTCTCTTATATCAGTGTGAATTTAATCTTTGTGTTTTGAGTCAGTAGGTGTGTGTGTGGGGGGGGTGGGATTCGATTCTTAAATGCCTCTGATGATTCCCCCCTAAAGATAATCTCTCTCAAAGAAAAAAAAATCAGAATTTGAAAACCCATTTCCTGTTCCTAAGGACTGAATGTTTTAAATGGTAAAACATGAAAGTGGTGTTAACGTCCTACTGAAGCGTCAACATTTCATATAGCAATATTTTTTCTACAGCTAACAGATTACAGACTTTTGCAAACTTGCATTTCTCCAGCAGATTTTTGACAGGTTTAAAGGATGATTTACAAGCACACACTCACTCATCATCATTTGAAAAGAAGAAAGAATCTCTGTTAAAGAGTTTCTGAACCCGGCGGCTTTGCAGAGCTGTTTTCTCCGTCACAAAGTGCCCCAAAGTGGAGCTCTTCAGGGTGCTTCTGTCTCCTGTGTGAACCAACGATGTCACCCAGTTGAGCTCTGAGGTACAGACATTTGACACGACTGACTTCAGGTGAATCAGAAGTGCAGACGTAGTTCAGTTGGTATCCCTAAAAGTACCAAGTTCTGTAACCGACCGTAGTTAATGATAAATGACTTGCATTAATTAGAGTATGCACGCCTGCATTTATATTAGTGCAATATTCGTTTTCATTCAGTAACCATGTAAATGACGAAGTAGGAAGATTGTCTTTTACAGAATAAGAACAAAAACAGAATATTTTGTGCACGTTAACTGACGCTGAGTAGGAAAAAGTTCATAAAGCCAGATTTGTTTCCGTAGACTGAATTGGTATTTTGGAGGTTTCTTTTTGTTTTTGTGGAGACATTCATAAATATTCAATTTCAGCAGCTATTCAGAGGTTTTTTGATAGAGTTCGGGTTTTGAACTGTTGGTCAGGAAAAAACAAGTAATTTAAAAATCATTTTACAGACTTAACCATCAATCGAAATAACACACAACAGTTAGTAGCGGCCCTTGTTAAATGGCACGGCTGTGTTCTTGCACGAATACTTTTTTGTGAGCTGTCAGGGTCGTTGTTCCTCTCGGGTTCATCAGGACCTCTCTGACCAGGCCTGATCTCGCACCACATAAAGCTTTATTTACATACGGCCCAGAATCCCCGCGGCGCTGTTAGTGCTCTTGTTCCTCGCTCTGAATGCTGCGATTGTAAGTCGCTGCGGACAAAAGCGACGGCCAAATGAATGTGATGTTAAGTTAGTGAGGAGACAGACACTGAGGGGGGCTTGTTCAGCGTGTTTTGGTGGACACATTAAGTGTTCTGTTATGGCAACTGTAAGAAATGTGTTTCATCATGTTTTTTATCACTGAGTAGCGCTCACACAAGTTTATATTTAAGCTCCAAATATTTAGGCGGCTCTTTCAGCATAATGTTTCATGAATGTGTTGGTTTTTCATCCATAAATAAAAGCACTTTTATTCCATTCAAGGAGCACCGACTCCACGGACTCATCCTATACACGAAACAACAGAACAACAGCCCGTGAGATGAACTGTGTTATCAAATGATTGAGCCTAATGATCGCAGTAAATGTTCCCCTCAGAGCAGAGCACACGATCAAACCAAAGCCTCGCTCTGTTCTCAGACTGGATTTTACATGTTTACTAAAAGCAAGACAAAAGCAAACCTGTGTTTGCAGCCCTCTGTTTGGATTTTTCTCTTCCTCTGATTAGTGTTTCCAGTGAACATGACAGTCGGCAGGTCTGTCTGTCGCCCTCACACACGACACCGTCACTGAAAAACAAAGTGTCAGGGTGGAGGGTGGTGTCCTGGCTTCCTGTCACTCTGTAGGCTTTTTTTTTTTTTTTTGGTTTGACTCATTAAAGTAATCAAATGTGACACTAATTATGATTAAACCATGTTAATATTTCTGTGAACAGCTGCCCCGAGGGAAAAGGGAGCCTGTAAAGATAATGAGCAACATTTTCTGCTAGTTAGGGCTGACAAAATAATTACAATAACTGTAAATCTAAGGTTGTATTGTTTTGATCTCTCATATTGTCTGTCATTCACTCAGTCTTTGATGCTCCTCCTGAACCAGATTTAGCCTGAGCCGCCAAGTTTGGGCCAAACTGTTCCCCCGGGTTTGAATCGAGTCGTGATGACGTGAATGTGTTAGAGTGATCTATTTTTTTATGAATTATAAGTTACAGATAACCTACAGTGCTCATTTTAAGGTTCATACTTGTATTTAGGGTTTCTACTAGAAGATGTTTACATGCTTTAATGGTCAAAAACACTTTTATGTCCTCATAGTGTCTGTGCTGCAACACCTGTGTTCACCTTCTGTCTGAAACACAGTTTTAGCATCTGTCGCTTTAAAACCTCCAGTCTGCTCTGAATGGTCAACGTTTCCAGGTCTCTGAATGACTGTAACGGAAAATGGAGGCACTTTCTACCGTGAAAAGCTTCTAAACATGATCGAACATGTTTCAGCAGGAAGATAATCTGAAGTTGGAGGGAAATTTGCAACATCAGCAACCAAGTTTACAGGTTCCTCTGATAGCCACATGTAGTGTCGGCTACAAAACGTAAACAGCTGCAGCAGCGTGCAGATGAGGAGCTGATTACCGTATAAAGACGTCTGGCACACTATGATGTCATACTGTGCCAGAGTAGAAAAAACTGTCCACAACAATGAGAAACCAATGTTTGCTGTCAGGGTTTACTTCTACAAACGTAATTAATTTGAAACTTTGACCATGTTTAATGTGAACATCCTAAATTGTAGCACTATATATATAAGACACAAAATAGGTTGTAAGTTTGACTCTCACTGTGCTCGGCTCTCTGCAGCTCCATGAGTGTGGTGCTCTGAACGAAACGGTATATTCCAACAGTGTTTGTGCCAAAGTGCACTCGGTGCTTACAAAAACAACCTCTTACACGAATTTCTGTTACTGCACAGAAATGATTTTATTTGACATTAGATTTTAATTAATGGTTTAATTTATAATAATACATTTTAATAATACAAAAAATGATTAACTAAGAACATACAGGTTTTTGAGCAGGCTTGGGCAGTTCGTGTCGGGTCGAGCTTGATTTTCGGGTCCAGGCAAAGCTCTACTCAGTAGCTGTGACTTAAAAAAAGTAAAGAGGTCTAATTATGACGTTCTACATCAGTGTTTTTTTAAAGGGCAAGATGTTTTTAGCTACTTCTGGATGAAATGTACTTGAAAAAATAGTTTTGGAAAGGCCAAAACACTAAATACTACATAATTTAGAATAGAAACTAAGTGTATGTTTAAGTCAAAGAGGAACTGTTTTATTATCATTGTAAGATTAAAAAAATAGGTACTTTTATCCAAAAATGTACATGATGAAAGTTTTATATCAGTACTCGGTCTAGTATTTGGCATGCTGAGCACGTTAATGTCCCTGAAGTCGTTTTCCTTCTGTCCTCTACGACCTTCGTTCAGATGAGGAAGAACTCCCCAAAAACAATCTTTTGACGGGGACAAGCGTCATGAACCCGTCCCTCATGTTTATGATCGGTCCCTCTGTGTCCCCCGCAGGTGCTTTGTTGATGGGCGGCTTCCTGTACAGCTGGCAGTTCCCTCACTTCAACGCCCTCAGCTGGAACTTGAGGGAAGACTACTCCCGCGGCGGCTACCGCATGATGTCCGTCACCCACCCGGGCATGTGCAAGCGGGTGGCCCTGCGCCACAGCGTGGGCCTGATCGGCCTGTCCACCGTAGCGCCCGTGCTGGACGTCACCACCTGGACCTTCCCCGTCATCTCCCTCCCCATCAACGTGTACATCAGCTACCTGGCCGTTCGCTTCTACCACAAGGGAGACCGCAGCAGCGCCCGCAAGCTGTTCTTCTGCAGCCTGTGGCACCTGCCCATGCTGCTGCTGCTGGCGCTGCTCTGCAAGAAGCCTCGCAGAGATCCAGAGGCACCAGATCTACCTCCAGCTACGATACCACTCGCACTGCAGAGCTAGCTAGAGTCACAGATGCATAAACACTTGTTAGAGCTTCATTTTAACTCCCTCGGTGTGTCCTTTAACCACTTGTTCTTGGAGGCGTCTCCATCGTGGACACATTATTTTATCTGTTTAAATGAAGCCACTTGTTGCTCGCTGCAGATCAGGAAATGAGCTGGAAATGATTTTGGATCAAAATAACTGATTTACAGAAAACACACTGAATTATTACATCAGGTTGTAATCATTTCCATACGTGTGTGTACTGTGTATATTCTGTATTTATTTATGCTGGGGGCCGCCAGTTCCTCTCCGTTTGCACATGACTGATATTAAATATCTTGTACAGTGTAAATTGCTCCTGTGGATCCACGCACGGATCACCGTCTGTGGATTGCTGCATTGTGCAGATGCAGAATAGAAGAAAAAGACGTATAATGGACATGAAGACGTTTAGAGATGCACCGATTGACTTTTTTTTTAAGTCTGACCTGACGATTCAGATTTTCTTTCTTTTTAATCATTAACAGCATGTAGAAACATTTGAAACTTTGCTTTAAAGCCGCTGGAAAGAGGGCTTGAAATGGTAATTTGGCTGCTGGAACCATTTGTCAGGATATTGGGGGTGTGATCAGATCACGCTTTATTGACAGACTTTGACGCTAACGTTTTATTTTCCTTTCAGCCACGAGAGTTAAAACGTGACGCGACAGACTTCTTCTCACGCACGGCTGTTTGTCTGAAACGTAAAGTGCGGCCGTGATGTCACCGTTCTCACAGGATCTGCGCATTGGCAGATCACACGGCGAGAAGAAGAGGTGGCGTTTTCGAAAGATTACGCTCTGAAACACGGTTTCAAAAGTTTGCGTCTGCAGTTTTGTGTCAGCGAAAGCCCAAACCGCAAAAGTTTAACGTTTCATGCAGGAACCGTTGCTGTGTAAACGACCCTTTGATGTCTTTCGTAAGAGTCCAACGTCTTTCTGACGTCATCTTCAGTGCCAGCCGGGGTGAAACATGCATGGGAATCAATCACTGCTTTTGGGAACATGTTGCAGCTCTCACAGTAGTTCATTAGCGCCTTTGCTGCTGTTTACAATGTGAAATTTGACCGTCACAGGATCGGCCGTATCTAAGACTGTGAGGCCCGCCGATCAATCGGTGCATCTCTAACAACATCATGTAATCAAAAGAGTTCTGCTTTTTGTCAGTCAGTGTGTGAAAATAGGACGAATACAAACTCTCTGAAGCAGCTCTGACATGTTTTCACTGTATGACTTTGACCTCTTACTTGACAGCTGAAGCCTCGTTGTGTTTCACTGCAAAGCAAACGCTCCGATGGCTCGTTATCCTCATAATGGTTTAATTCAACACGGTTGGCCTGCACCAAAACAAAGAGAATAGCTTCCCCTGTCTGAAACACAAGGGCAAATGTTCTCCGACAATAAACACGTCATGATTGTAACGCTGTCTCTCGTGTCATCATTAACTTGTTGGTTATTTGCAGTTAAAACTCCATTTAAAAGTTGTGCACGAGTTACCTGATCCACGGAGCGCCGGCACCCCTCGTTAGGTGGTGCTGACTCCGCATGATATCTGGATTTAAGTTTCAATTATAGCCTTAGTGGATATGCTCGCTTTAAGCACAAATCACCAAACCCTCCAATAAGCTCCATTTAGCGGGCCACCTCCGCACCTGTCAGTCAACATGTGCTCCCCTTCCGCCCTTTACCCCTAGTTTTGGTATTTGGTTACAATTCCATCACCGCGCTCGGGACAAAACAAGCGTCCCCTTCCCCTCGCGGCCGTCCTCCCTCCATAAAAGGACTCAGAGGGATTTAGCCAAGGCCGGGAGACCTGAAACGGCTCGACATCCTCGTAAAGTGTCCGACCGGATACAGAGTTTCATATCAGAGGGGGAAAGGGGAGCGATCGGGCCAGCTGTTACAGTCAAACGTTGGGGGGGAAACAACACACACAACCTGTGTGGAGATTGAATGTCCAGCCTCCTGAGCTGTGTGTGATGGTTTACAACATCCGCCCCGCCAGAGGTGGAGCGGCACTGCTGTCTTGTCTTATCAGCCAGGAGAAAAAGCTCTCTTTTCTACATTTCTGGAGTTATTGGCTTTTGATGTTACTTTGTGCTTTTGATGCTGATGGTTGAGCGTGTGAATTATGTTCAGTATTAAGCGTCGGGCCGTTAGCCGAGGTTTCAGCCGTTAGGCCACGACCCCACAGAGGTGCTCCTCCTCAGATGTTTCGAGGGAGATGTTCTGATGAAAGGTAAATTCGTCTTTTAAAAATATCATTATGCAGAAAAGTTTCACCTCAGATTTAGACATGGGAATTCAAAAACTTTATGAACTTAAACCAAGAAGTTGTTTTTTTCTTTTAAGCCCCCAGCACTCAAAAAACGTTTTAATAACTTCACTTGGGTGTTTGAGCTGTGCAGATCGATGCATGTGCTGTTTCCGAATAATCTGCACTGTCAAACCCAACAAGTTAATATAACAATAATCTTAATTTAAGTAAGTACATTATATGTAATTATTGAGTTTACTTAAAGTTTTGTTATATTCACTTAATTTTATGAAGTTGTTGCAACTTAAAAATCAATCTTTTTTAAGTTTTGGCAGCTTCAGTAAACCAAGTATGCTGTGCTATATGCAGTTCTGAGCCAAAGTCTTCAGCCACCTTAAACTTTGTTATTTTAGCGAGGTTACGATAATCGTACATATTTATTTCTCAGTTGTCTCGTTACTGAAAGACATCCAGAACATTCAGGAAATATGTAAACATTATTAAGAACGCAAACATTTCAGAATAAAACATCAACCGGCTAAAGTTGCAGGTATTTAGTGTGACTCTCTTAGCTCGTCTTCACTGTTCTCGGGCAGAAAACATGAGATTTACAACAATAATCTTCTGGTCTTTTTACACCAGGCTGCGTTAAAGTATACATATAAAGTATATACAAGTATAAATATCGATAGTTTGAGCAACTTTTTGTTTTGGTCGTACGATTCCATGCTGGCGGTCTAAGACTTTTGCACAGTACTGTATCTGCATACTGCCAGTCGCATACCAGTCAGTCATATTTGTATTTTCTTAAAACTTGCAGATCTCCTAACTTCATCATTGCTAAAATCCTCTTTGTCGTCAAGTTAAATCAGACTAACTCGTTTTACCGAAGTTGCTAAAACTTGTCATTTTTGAGTTGCAACAGCTTCACAAAATTAAGTAGATACAGCTAAATATAAATAAATGCAACACTTAGATATAAAGTAAACATAAATTTAGATTTATGGGCAATCTGTCGCAAAGATTATTTTAAAAAAAAAGATAAACTTGTCAGATTTTAAAGTGTGCTGAAGGAGGAAAGTTTCTCAACTTAAATCTAAATTTATAGTGTGTGTGTGTGTGTGTGTGTGTGTGTGTGTGTGTACGGTCATGATTTTGTGACATCACAGTTTGTGTCAGAGCTATTCGGGGTGTAGTTTCCATGTAACAAGAAACTATTTCTTTACACATAAATAAAAAGTGTCCAGTCGGCCTCAAAATTTTAAGTTGACTGAACTTGAGAAGACAATTTTGAAACGATTCAACTTGTCTTCTCAAAAGCGGTCAACTTAAAAATGTAAGGCGGCGTTTTTCTCTTTATAGTGTGTGCAACTTATGGCAGCCTTACACTAAACGACTTTTTAGGGAATTTAATGTTAATACAAAATTTCAATGTCGGAATAAAATTGTTTTAGCTCAGTTTTGGCAGCAATCTGCAGTCCAGCTTGTCTGCTATGGTGAGTTTTACATTTTGGCCTGATACTAAACTTCAAATACACGAGCATCGCCAACCAAACAGAGTATTTATTTTATTGAGAAATCTTAATTTTTCTAACGCAAACTAATTCCCACTCTCTCTTCCAACTAAAATAACACAGCTAACCAATGGAGGCTATCAGCAAGTTTAAGGGATAAAATTCAAAAAGTAAAGTTTATATGCAAATGTAGTTTAAAATTTTATATCATATTGATGCCGAATTGACAAGATTACTGTCCACACATGATAACTTTTCTCTTGTGTTCCTAGAGTTTTGTGTTTTTGCTGATACGTAAGGAAATTTTAAAATGGCACGTTTTTTAAAGGGAGTTTGGCAGGAAGATTTTTCACCTGGAACAGGATAGAAATTCATCTCAAAAGGAACAAAGTCTTGTAAACGGTGACCCAGTCTTTCCAAAAATCAAAGTTATCTTATGTTTAGATATGAGAGACTTTTCAAAGTCTTCCGGTGTATGACAGGGAGAGTGATATGGAAACCTGAAACCTCCAGTGTGCATTTGCACTCAGAACTGACTTTTTAGTAAAGTAGGAGACAGCTTGTGTCCAGTGAATAAACTTTTTGAAATAAGACACATTTGCATTTTCAGTGAAGGAAATGTGATGTAAAAGATTTTTTTAATGAGGTATGCAGACTTTTTTCCTGGGATAAACATCAGACACTTATTATTATTCAAAGCATAAAACATATACTATATCTTCAAGTATGTCCGGAGGGAATTTAGACATTTTTTCACTCTTGTAAATTGAAGGAAAACTTCAAAAAGTCTATTATTATTTCATAAGTCAACAATATTTCACCCTCTTCTCTCTTATTTCACACACAAACATGGAGGTTTCTCTCCTTCATATTGCTGCTATCGGTCATTAAATCATTCATGTTATTCGCAGTGTGAGTTTTCTTGCCAGAGTCAACAAAACTGAAGAGCAAAAATATGCATTTGTAAACAGCAGAGAGTCCCCAAACAGCAATCTGCAGTCCAGCCCGGTCCTGAATCTCCAACCCGAGTCTCGCTTCAGGAGTTTGGGGGGAAAAACTGTACACGCGCTCCGATTCCGTGAAATCTCAGGATGACGGATGACCTCTGGCCTCTCTTCAAAGGTTGGCTGTTGCAAAAAGAGCTGCAATAAAGCAACATTTAGACTGAAACTATACAGCCACTAATGTAAAACTATCCCTTTAAGTCCCAGCAGGAATATTAGAGTAATAAATTACTTTGATTCGGGAGGGAAAATACACTTATCACGCGCAACAGGTCCTCTCACTGGTGATTTTTCATGAGGAAAACAGACTAATCTGACACAAAAACGACGAAATCTCTTTTTAAAAATGCGCATTTTTTTACACGAGGTTTGACTGCGGTTTCGATCACATTATCTCAACATTTGGTGTTATTATAGTGACTTAGGCCGTGATTTCGGCGCGAATTTCACTACATAAAGAGCAGTCAAAACTACAAAATAAAAGCTTACATTTTCTATAGTACACAATAAAAGCACATATAAGTGGGCGTTTAAGTTACACATTTAGACCAACTGTTCGTTTTAGAACATGAAAAGCAGTTTGTCAGAGTTTCATAACGCGGCTGAACTTCCCGGGGTTTAAATTACAGATCTGTTTTGACTCATCTCCAGTCTCCTCAGATGAAAAATACTCGCTGCAAGTTTCTTTCCTCTCTCTAAATGAAGTGCATATTCCCAAAATATGGGCTCTTTTTTTAATTCAGAGCTGGGCTCTTCAAGTGCTCCCAGATATTTCTATAAATGTTAACAGTGTGTAGCCTGACTGAATTATATCCAGAAAAAAAACTAATTATGAAGGATTTTGATTCATTTTGGTCCATGCCCTGTATGTGGGGCAGAGTTTTTCATTACTGTGCAGACTCTCTTTGCTGTGATTAAGGTCATATCTTCCCGAATAAAAATACACTTTTTAAGAAGAGGAAATAAAAAAGCTATAATTAATTGGCTTTTTCTGCCAGCTTGCTCCCTATGGAAAAGACTTTTCAAGTTTAGAATGAGGCTTTTATGTCACAAATATGGCAATAATAAAGCAACAAAGCCATTCATTTATTATTATACTCTCAAAAGAAGTACATCCGCTGTCTAAAGGGGCACATAATCGGATTTGACTTGTTGAATACGTGATTTCAGCTTTACAATGTTCTTTTATTTTAGAAATTCAATGACGTGCTGTTAGTATAACGTTATATTATTGCCTAAAAACGCACTGGGAAGGTAAAGAAAGTTGTTTTAATCCTGCGTTTTAGTGTTATTTTTAGGTTATTAACTAAACTAAAATATAGTTATTTTAACCGGTGTCAGACACAAGTTTCATCTTAAACCTGTCACAAATATCTTGTTTTTGCACAATAGTAGCCTATATGTGAGCGCGTGTACATGTTAGTTAATAATCTGTAGCTAATAAATTTGATACCGGAGTTTAAAAAGAGTTAGAGTAGATTATAACGCTCTGAAACCGTACAAATAAATACAAATATAAACACTAAAAAATGGGTTAAAACAACTCTTTGCCATAAGTATAAGTTGAAAAAAGGGTTGTATTGTATTGGTGCTATTGACCCAGAAAAGACGCAATGAAAGACACGTGTTGAATGAAAACACTTTTATATGTACTATTAAAAATACCATTAACTAGCCATATATTAGTATTATATATTATTAGAATAAAGTATACATTACTAATTATCTATGCAGTTTACCTCGGGATAAAGAAGTTGTTGTTGCTGTTGTTGTTGTTGTTGTTGTTGTTTCTGGTGTAATTGTGCAGATTAACTTTTTTTTATTAAGTGCACAATTCATTTAAAAAACACTGAAAATCCGCGCACGTACATCTCTGCAGTGTTTTAGAGTGTTTGGAGTGAAACTCTTTATGGATTTAAGTGTGCGGAAATCTTTTTTTACAAGTTTGGACTTTCTGATGTTTCCAGCACTTTGACAAAACTAAGCTGGGCTGAGCAGTGGTCGTCCAAGTGCACAAAATTAATTATCACAAATTATATAATTAAATCTATAATCAAAACAATTTATTCTCTTTGAGTTTGTTTTTCTCAGTTCAGTTTTATACATAAAAGCGCGTGAAGTGACCAAAAGTGACCTCGGCGTTACTTTTCACTGAGCTTCAGCCGCAGAGTCAAACTTTCTAATTTCACAAAGCGTGTGTTAAGACTTAAATTGATCGTTACGGTCTGTTGGTTTTATTCCTCCTGACGCTTTTCCTTCTTCTCAAAGCTTCTGATGAATTTCATTATAACGTTTATTTTGTTTATTGCGTAATAAAAACACAAAGTGGAAACTACGCCAGAAAAAAAAACTTTAAAGTCGTCTGAACTTATTCAAACAATATGCCCGCATACATGAGAAACTTAATTGGCCTCTCAGCCCAATAAGAAAGTTTTCCAAACTCTCAGCAGCGTCCCGCACACACGCTTCATCTCCATACCGAGGCTCCCACGAGCCGGCACCGCCTGCCCTCGCCTCTGATTGGTCCGTTTCTGTCAACAAACGGCTGCATATTTACTTTGAGCGCATCTATTGGCTGCTGCGGGTGTCACTCTCCCGCGCGCGTCTCTATAAGGTCTCGTGCTCCGGCAGCAGTTTTGACAAACCTGAGATGAGCGTGGAGCAGCACCGCGGTGTGCCTGACGCAGCTCAACCACCTTTCACACTGTAACTATGAGTGCAAATTCATTCCTGGATCTATCACTCTCTGCGCCTTTATTTAGACTAGTTTTTATTTGTTAGTTTTATTTATTTGTTTTTAGTTTCAGGTGAGCATGTGCGTAATTTTGCGAGGATTGCCGAGGTGCCACCGGGAGTGAGTTGGGGCAATATGCGCCGCTTGGATATGATTTCCACCCGAAAGGCTTATGGAATATAGCCTGATTTGTCCCAACCTGCACGCCCTCTGGTCCAGCCCCGTGAAGAAGAAACTACTCCTGCTCAGCATCATGTTTTTAATCTGGGTCTACATGCTGTACTCCTGCGTGGGCTACTGCTCCACCATGCCAAGTTTGGTGGTGGACAGCTACCGGGGCAAGGAGACCGGTTCGGCGGCGGTGGGCAAGAGGACAGAGAGCAGGACGGACCTGGTGTCCAGACTGCTGTCCAAACCGCAGCCGTGGGAGGATATAGAGAGCGACTACGAGGAGCCGTCCATCAGGACCGCCGCGTCCAGAGACCTGCTCAATAACGAGCTGGAGACGGAGAGAGCCGAGGACTGGGACGAGATGCGGGCCGAGCAGCTGCAGCAGAGAGCCCCGGAGCCCAGCGCCATGTCCAGCTTCTCCAACGGCTCCGGGAGCAAGAAGCTGCCACAGGCGATCATCATCGGGGTGAAGAAAGGAGGCACCCGGGCTCTGCTGGAGTTTCTCCGGGTTCACCCGGACATCAGAGCCGTGGGAGCGGAGCCACACTTCTTCGACCGCAACTATGAGAACGGACTGGAGTGGTACAGGTAAATACGATAATTTAGATACTTTCATCATGATTTAATGTGCAACAATCAAAATGCATGCTTTTGGTGCTTTTTTAGTTGATTTTATTACTCCATAAAACAGCTTTACAGGGGAATGAGCAGCGCGGTGCTGCAAAACAGTTGATCTTAAAGCCAATACGCAGCTCGACGATGCATTTTATCACATTATTATAGTGTTTTGTTTTGTTTTTTTGCTACAGAGAATTTTATTTTATTATGTTGTATTATTCTAAAACATTAAAATTGTTAACTACAACATGCTGAGACCTTAATTACCTACAAATTGACCGCAGCAACATTCATTTGCACCCAATAAGCACCAAATTAATATATTTAATATTTTTATAATTCAGTAAATTTATCCCAAACTGAACCTTTTAAGCCAAATTAACACCTTTACACTTTTGGTTGTCACTCTTGCTTTGTGTCCTTTTACGCCTCGAGCTGTTGCTCACACACACACACACACACACACACACACACATACACACACACACACACACATTCTTCTTTTATTAATTAATTGGATCATTTTGACGTGTGTTTAAAGCTTATTTTATTATTTTTTGTGTGTATCTTTGTGTAAAGTGTTGACTTTGTGTGAGATTGTTGGGCTGCTCGGGCGCAGATTACAGTGCGGCTGGCCTGTTTTCCGCGATGTGCAGTGATCTCTATTGGACACAGTGCAACACTGCAGCTTCATGGTGTGTCTTGAGGCTTTTTTGTCGAGTTAAAATGTGGAAATACTTGGTTTTATTAATGTTTTGTTGCGATTATGGGTCGTCTTTTTGTAAATTAGGTGGGATTTATTTGAAGCACTTGAAGTTTGGCATTTGGGGCGAGACTGCGCAGATTTGATCTTTGTGTTGCTGTTGCATTTGTGAGCGCAAAATCTGACGCCACAGACTTTTTAGACTTTATGCATCGTGAAATAAGACTTAAAGTGGGAGGCTCAATTTGCGCAAATCTGATTGATTTCAATATGATAAGATCCATAGGAATTCTCTAAACATTTTTTGATTTGTCAGATCACTTTGTAGAATTAAAAACCGTGAATATTGCATTTGTTTTTATCTCGTAGAATATTTAACTTAATTGTGTTAACAGATCTAAAAGCTTATATCGGTCTGACTGTTCTCGTGTCAGTGGCCTCCACAGGCCTTATGGCCAACGCTGAGAGGAAAAGGGGATCTGCAAGACAAAGTGAGGATCCTTTGTAGAACAAAACTCGCAACAAAACATCGTCAGAGGCCGACAGACCAACGTTAAACTTTACATTTACATCACAAAGTGCTAAAACAATAAACAGTCGACTCCTTAATAAAATAATGGATAAGTAGTATTCAAAATTCCCATCAGTTTTACAAGTTTGTTTTCAGGTTTTTTTTTCTTGATAACGTAAATGTTAGATTAGACTTGTGTTTTTTTTTTAAATCCACAAATAAACAGGCCTATAAATCGCCCATGGCCGAGTAAATATTGATTTGGATTTCACTTAAAATCAGTTAATTATTTTTTTCTACATTTTGCAACTTTTACATCAAAGTTGTGAAAAAGTCTCTTTTTTTTAATTCAACTTTATCTAAAGTTTAAAAAGTAGAAGCTCATCTACAAATGGATTTTAACAAAGAAAAAAAACTTTAGGTTTTAGTGGCATGAATGAGCGGCTCTTCTTTTACACGTTAAATATGCAAAACCTCGAAGGGGGCCCCTGCAATGTCCGACATCATGAAAAAAAGAAGAGCCGAATGGGGAAGCAAGTTGGCAGCATTCAGAATAAAGACACAGCTCCTTGATTTGTGCGAAGTTTCCTGCCTGCTTTTGATAGAGATTTACTGCAGCTCTTTTTGGTTGGAGTTTGGTTTGAGGCTGTTATTTAACTTCCACCTATACAGCAACTTTCCTGGTTGTGGAAAAGTGCTGTCTGCTACTTTTTCGGCCTTGAAATCTAATACTTTTTTAAAGTAAAGAAGTCATGACTCAAGGTTTTCTGTTGAGGTGGAATGGAAGCATATTAAATTTTTGTTTTAGAGCTTTTTTCTTTCTCGCTAGTGCCAAAAAATAACCTCATATGTTCTCAGTCTCACTCACAGAAATACACAAGGGCATAGGTTTCTTCAACATTTGGGGGACACATATGGAACAGAGGATCTGGGGGCTCTCTGGCTGAGGATTTGGAGTGTCAAACATGTAATTTCTTACATTATGGTGAATTTTTAAACACAGATTTTTGCAATTTTTTGCATCTATTTGTGCTTTTTCAAAATTTTGTCAAAGTAAAAGTCCTGTGCTACTTTTATGGTCTTACAGGGGGGACAAATGCACATGCTCTAAATATTGAGGGGGACATGTCCCCTGCGTCCTCCCCTAAATCTACACCTATCGAGAACTTTGCATTCTTCATTGAAAACAAAACTTTTTAAAAAACACTTTAGATATTTTTTGTAATTTGAGGCATTTCATACTTCATGCTGCTCGGCCTCACTCACACAGAGAACCAAGGTTGTAAGTTTTGTTTCAACACTGGAGGGGACATGCATTTTTAATCAGTGTTTTTAGGAGGGTCCCTCACCAGAAAATTCCTGCATTGTAGAGATGCAACAATTTGTGCCTTTTCTGCATTAGTTAATGGTGAAAATTACTTTTTTTTGTTTAAGTAAAAGTCCTCTGCTACTTTCAATTTTTATGCACATGCTCCAAATACTGAGGGGGGATGTGTCCCCTGCATATCCCCCGAAATCTGCATCTATGTGGGAAACATATTTTTCACAAAAAACAAACTTTTTCGTGCACACGTCAGATCATTTTTGTCATATGGGGTGATCCGTGCCAAAAAATGACCTCATATGCCCAGATTCACTCATAGAAATACACAGAGAAGCAAGGGAGGTTTTGTTTTAAGATTTTCAGGGACGGATATGACAATGTCCTGCATTTTGACAAATTTTTATGCACCGATAGGTGTCTTTTCTGCATCAATTTATGGTGGAAATGTCATTATTTTCACTGAAAAAAATGTTAACCAACTTGAAATGATTACTTAAATCGGTAATAAATAAATGAATCAAGTTTTTTGGAATCAAGTTATTAAGTTCAATTCATGATTGAACTTAATAACTTGATTCATTTATGTGTCACCAACTGAGGTTGGTTAACAATTCTCTTTTCAAAGTAAGTTTGTTTTTCTTTATGTTCTAAATATGAAGGGGGACGTGTCCCTTACTTCAGACTCAGAAACTACACCCATAGAGAACACATTTTTCATGAAAGCAAAACTTTTTTGAGAAAACTTCAGATCATTTTTCTCAAATAAAGCATTTGGTGCAACAGGATATCCAAACAGTGACTTTTATGCCATAAAGAGTTCCATTAACTTGTTTGTCTCTTATAGAAGTTGCTCTCAGACGGTGTTTTTGAACACTCACATCTGTCCTGACACAGTTTTTTAACGGAAGAGCTGCAGTAAAAAGTTTCAGTGGAACAGCTGGTGAAAGCAGTCCCTGTAGTGGAGTAAAAACAGTTTTCTGTTTCTCGAGCGAGGATGGACCGAGAAAGGAAACCGTACTTCAGTCATGAGCTTTACAAAGTTTCCCATTAGGACAAGACATTGGAGATGACTTTATAGAGAATAACGTAGGAATGTCCCAGATTGAGTGGAAATTGCGTGGTATTGAAATAAACGCTGTGGGAATATGATCTGATCATGGCGAGGGTCATTTACGGAGGCGGTTATAGATGTGTGTGCGAGTTGAGCAATTCACCTCTGCTTGTTTGCTCATTTTGCACAATCTCCCTGCCATCCACTGTTGCACCATCTTCGCCTCCCACTGACGGACGCACATTTGGAGCTGGAATTCCACCCAGTGAATGCAGCCGTAGAGGGAGCAGCAGAGAAGACTTTGAAAATGAATGGAGGTGGAGATAATAACGAGTCTTATTGTGGATTTCTGATGACAGTTTTGTTATTTGTGCCAAAGACAAACACATGATTCATGCTTTTGACCGAGGGGTGCTTGTGGCAGGAGGTACACATTTTCACAGTGAGGTCATGCATGAAGTGGCCCCTACACACACACACACACACACACACACACACACACTCATAGAGAGAGACAGAGAGCTCAACAGGGTGGTGTGACTGTGTGTGAATTCATTATTTCACATTTTCTATTTGCACCTGTTTAGTGAAAGTCGACTGGTTTTTATCTGATGGCGATAACTTATCTTCAGCACATACATTAATGGCAAATTCAATGAGTTAAATCCCAGAAAAATTAATAATCCAAACACAGCAGAAAGTAGAGCTCAGGGTCATCAGTGTGTGCAAGTTATCTTGTACGTTTTTTATGTAATTTGTAGCATTACTTGTTAATTTTTTAACTTTAAAAAATAGAAGAAAACAAAAAGACTTAGTTATACAAGGCAGGAGACAAGTTCTCAAAACCAGGAGACAAAGTAGACAAACCGAAAAACATTAAGTTATGACACCCTAAAAAAACGCCAAAAAGAAATGCCATACATATTATATAACAGAAGTCAGGGTAAACAGTGTGAGCAAGTTACCTTGCATGCTTTTAATTTGCTGCTATAATTTGTCGCACTAAAAGTTAATTTTTGCACTTTTTAAAACAGGAGAAAGAAAAAAGACATAGGAGGATCAAATGTAGGAGGCAAGTTGGACAAATCAAAAAATATAAAGTTAAAAAAGACTTTAAAAAAGGAAGAAAGAATAGTTTGAATAGTCTTTTTACTATATATGAGTATTCTAATTAATTTGGCGTTTTTGTTGTTATTGCATAGTCCTCTTTGGCTGCAAGAATACACTGTAGGCTGAGGCGTCATTTCCACAAAATCCTATTTGTGTACTCCTGATTTTCAAAAACATTATTTTTTTTAAACTACCAAAAATATCTGTGATACACTTCTGTTTGGCCGGCTGTCAGATTCTGCCTGAAAATGTGAACTGAGCAGCTCTGAAATATAAAAAAATGCCACAGAGGAGTAGCATATTTAGCACTTACAATTTAGCATGATGAACAATATAGTTATTTCCAGGATTTTGTTTTGTTAACCTTAGTCACCGAAAATGTAGGAATGCAGGAAATGGGATACAAACCTCACTTTGGGGGTGGGGGGGTTTTATTGTGTGCCCCCCACTTCTCAAACCAAAGTTACGCCCCTGTGAAGAGATGACAAATCACATCTCATTAAGCTAACTACTTTTTCTTTCCAAATTTGCGGTGATTTTGTTTGTTTTAGACTTTATGGGTTTTACTAAAAAGCAAAATCACCTTTTGTAGTAGTTTAATAGTCTTATTCAGTTTCTACATATTTACACTTTGTCGAAAAGGTCATTTCACGTCAAACAAACTCATACACTCTTTCCACGCTGCTCCACTTCTCTTAAACGAGAGGTATTTTATTTACTCCTAACTCTTGTTGACTGCGGCCCTCATCTCGCCTTGTCAGTCTGTGGTGCACGTCGCTCTCTTCATATTCCATTTAGCCCTATTGGCTATGAAGGGGCTTTGATATGTAATTACTGCGCTGTGGTTTTGCTGTCGTGTCGCGGGCTCTGGTCTGAGCTCGCTGTCAGGGCCCGGCACTGTTGACGCTGGTGCTCCTCCCTCAGAGTGGCTTTAGCATTAAACAAGGAGCTTGGAACATGTTGGGGAGAGCGCAGTCGTGCAGTTTGTGGCCATATGGGTGGTGCGAATTGTAGTATTGTGAGGATTTCTTTTCCAGTTTGTTGATCTCTGACATTTTTAGTTGTGAGCTGTTCTGTCGCACCAATGCAATATATGACTCTGAGCCCACACACTGAACTATGTAATTGTCACTGTGTGATGTGGTTTGTGATCAAAGGTTCAGACGCTTTCGAAGGACTGGTGGGACTGAACCGGCGCCATCCCAGAGCAGGATGTCAACCTTTGTATCTAGTCTGTGATAAAACACTGTGGAGGTAAACAGACTCACAAAGCAGCGTCAGTAAAAGCTACTTATAGTGCCACACAAAAAAGGACAAGCTGTGCATTGTTGAAAAGGAGGCACCCTAAAAAAAATCACGTTACGCTATCAGACTTGCTCTCGGAAGTCTGTTTGAAAGCCGTTATCTAAAGGCCGGTCCACCCCCGCTGGCAGCCGCTGAGCCGGAGTCAGTCTGCAGCTCCCGGCCATGTCAGGGACAGTTCTGGATGGGTGCACGTCCTTTTATCTGCTCACCACGGGGTGCTCCTATTTCCATGTAGGTGACCCGTCCACTCTCTGTTGCCGCTGACCTCGCCCTCCTTCCTTCCTCCAAAAGAGGCCACCTGGTTCTATACAGCTCCAGTGAAAGGCATCAAATTCACAAAACATCTCGTGCTGGTGTTTGCATACACGGGGTACTGTGTAGAAAGGTGTTGTGTTGGCCGCGTGGTTCTGGCTGGCTCAGCTGTGAAGCCACAAATAATTTTCATCTCCGGTCACAAAAGAATCTCAGACAGCGTGCACAAATGTCAGCATGGCCCGGCTCCTCTGGGATGGCCAGTATTGATTGGTCAGGCCTGATTGGAGGTAATGTGCGGAGATGGGTTAAGGGCCTTTGACTGGGGTCAGACCCACGTCTGCTGGCTGACAGCGTCTGTGTGTTGACCATCTGCAGAGCTACAGAAAGCTGCTGAAACCTACAAGCCCCACTGGGGATTTTATAGCTGCTCCTTGCAGGATACAATTGTGTAGCAGCATGGGTGGATTACAGAACGCGCCGACCAGGCACACAGGCTCCCCTGGTCCTCACCTGCAAAATGTCACTCAAAATTAACACGTACGGACCACGAAGAGACAAAAAACGACCACAAAGAGGCACAGAAAGAACACAAAGGGATGCAAAAGAACTGCAAAACTATCACAAAATCGGGCAAAATGGCTACACAAAGACACACAAAACAACTACAGAAAGACTCAAGACAACAACAAGGAGATGCAAAATGAGACAAAAATGTGAATAAAAGACACAAAATGACCTTAAAGAGACACAAAAATACCTCAGTAAGATAAAATGACCTCAAAAACTCACCAAATAACCACCAGAATACACAAAATGACCTCATGGAGACACAATAATATCTTATTAAGATAAAATCATCTCAAAAACTCACAGAGAGACACAAACCAAACACAAGTAGATACAGAATGACTACAAAAGACACAAAATGACCAAAAGAAACACAAAATTGCTCCTGTAAAACCCAATATGACCTCAAAGACACACAAAATGAATACAAAGATACAAACTGACAACAGAGAGACTCAAAATAACTACTATAATACACAAAATGTCTCAACGAGACATAAAATGACTACAGACACAAAACGACCAAGAAAGATACATAATTACTTTAAATAGGCATAAAATTACCTTTATTAAACCCCCAATGACCTTAAAGACACTTACAACATAGCTGTGCCCAGGAGCCCATTGACAAATAATCTGCCCATGTATGGCAGCACAGTTTTTAAGCCTTGTTTTGTAAATTCGGATGATTATGAGCACTGAAACTTGAAGTGGCTGTAACCCAGTTACAGCTCTTCAGAGGACAGAGATGAATTCAGATGATTAGATACTTTGGCGCTCTGATCGTTTCCTGATTCCTGGAACTCCTCGGCTCCTCCGGGACCGAGCGCCCGGCCAGCCAGCCAACCGTACAGCTGACAGCAGGTTCACATCCTCCGCTCAAATCCAGAAGCCAACACGACAACAAGCAGTTTGAAACTGTGCCTCCGTGTTGGCTAAACTTCCACCTTGTGTTCCCAAACGAGTGGATTATTTGTTTCGCTCTCAGCACCTCCCCCCAAACATCGTCCTCAAATCCCTCCCTCCGTTCTCCAGCTGTGCACTTGCTCGGCTGGAGTGTAAGAATAGTGTCATGCTCGGCTCGTCCAGTCCCGGGCGGGGCTCGCTGCAGGCATGCGGCTGTGTCTCAGAGCGGCCTTTGGTCAGCGTGGAGGGACGGAGGCCCTCTCGTCTCCCCGCTGCCTAAGCTGGCATGGCTTGCCGCGAAAATGGAGATTGACCGAGGGGTGGAGAGACAGAGAAAAGGCAGCTTTCATCCCCAATTTACAAGCGGTTAATTGTGAAAGGGGAGACCTGTGGAGAGGGGAGTGGCGGCGCTGAGCTGTGGTGGCCTCCCGATGGTGTCCAGTGAGCACACCAGTGAGGACAATATGGCCGCCACAGACAGGAACCTCCTGCTGGAGCAGAAGAAAGAGACTGAGAGGAACTGGCTGTCAAACATTCACACTCTCCTGAATTGAGGGTTTTTCCAGTGCTGTTATATACGGTGGCCGATGCAAAAACTCTAATGGCCCTGTATAGAGCCAGTATGTGGTTTGTCCTTTCTAGGCTACCATAGAAACATGAGGTCATTTTGTGTCTCCTTGTGGTTGTTTTGAGTGTCTGTAGTTGATTTTTTGTCTCTTTGAGATAATTTTATGTCATTATTGATCATTTTGTAACCCCCTGTGCCTGTTTTGAGTATCTCTGTAGCTGTTTTTTGTGTCTTTATACTCATTTTGTGGCTCTTTGAGGTCATTTTGTGTCTTTTTTGGTTAATATTGAGGTCATTTTGTGTCTTTTTCAGATCATTGTATGTCTGTTTGTGGTTGCTCTGAGTCCTTCTGTAGTTTTTTTGAGTGTCTTTGAGGTCATTTTGGGTGTTATAAGAGTAGTTTTATGTCCCTATTGGTCATTTTTGTCTCTTTGACATTCTGTTTTTTTGCTTGATTATGTACTTTTTTGTGTCTCTTTGAAGTTCTTTTGCATCTCTTTGTGGTCTTTTTGTGTCTCCTTGTGGTCGTTTTGAGTCTGTAGTTGTTTTGTGTGTCTTTGAGGCCATTTTTGGTCTTAGAGGAGTAGCTTTGTTTCTCTTTTGGTCATTTTGTGTGTCGTTGTTGTTATGTGTCTACAACATAGCCATGTCTACAGACAAGGATCTAATCTCTATGTTGATACGAAGGACACTCCATTTAGGGTAACGAAAACACAACTATTCTTAATTTCAGGTGATTATTCACTAAAGAAACAATACTTATTATAATATATCCCATTTCTGCAAATATATCCCCCTAAATCATTTTCTATGCAAGTCAAATACAATAAAAAAATACTCATAAATAAGTATTATTGGAGAGAGAGAGGAAGCATAGGCCATACAAATGCTCCCTCTGTGCTACGTGTGAATTAGGCCCATTTTAACAAGGTGATAATTTGGATGTTGTTGCACATGTCAGAACAGAAACAGACATCCTCCCTCCAGAGTTAATGGTCATTCATTGCTGCTAAATAAACACTCTTTAGCGCATTAAAAAAGTTTCCCTGGAGACTTGGAGAAACTCTTATATGTTAATCATTCGCCGTTAAAGATAAGTTAGTGGCGTCACTGCTGAGAGGAAAATGTAGTTGAGGAGAAGGTTGCGGAAGAGGGGAAAGTGATGACAGTAAACCTGTAAAGCCGCACTTGTCCCAGGTATTAAGTCCCAGAGGTAGCCATTAGGGTGCTGGAGAGTGTGCCTGCCTCTGGGAAGAGACGACACACTCACACAGAGAGAGAGAGGGAGGCGAAGGTCTCCGGAGGTTTCCATTAGCCTGGCAGTAAAAGAGCAGAGCTCATTAGGAGCCCTGAGTTGTCTCTCTGCACCGCGGCTGCTCGACACTAGTCACTCTCTCCATTTAGATGTACTCCCAGAGCTCGCTCTCTCTCTCATAAGAGCTGTAAGAACACTTCAGCTCGACTCCAAGACAACCTGGCCAAACTCGACTCACTTCCAATTATTTTCCTCCAAGAGGAGTTTTTCTCTCACTTGTTTAGCTGATGGGAATCAGAAGTCAGCGCTGGAAAACCGCACACTATCTTTTAGAGGCGGCAACATCACAATGCTGCTATCAAACATTTCTGCTCTGAGTTTTTATTTTAGAAAAACACACAAAAAAGAAGGATATCCAAAAACATGATGGCAGATTTGAGTAAATTTGGCCAGAAGTTAGATTGTGGGTGCAAGAACAAGTAGGGTGTGGATAATTTTCTTCTTTTAAATTATTATATTGAACCCTGTCTTTTAGCAGGCTGCAAAGTTTAGGTTTATGTTAATATATAATTAATTTGACACAGAAAATATAATGAGGGAAACATTATGCAGAGCAAATTACGTTTTCTGATAACATGAGGAAATGTTGCCACTTGCAAGTTGCAAAAATGTTGATTCTAAACACATCAGCGAAATGTTCACTGATAACATATATGATTTAATTTCCACCAAAATAGGCAGTCTTGCCAAACATTTTCTACTCATGCTTTGTTGGTTATTTTTTCTTTTTAAAAATGCTTTTATTGTATTCTGTCTTAAAGCAGACTCTCTTAACATTGCAATGTATAATATAGAGCCTTATTGAGCATAATGTATCTGCGGTTTTCTCATAAACTGCTGTACTTACTCGAATGGAAAAAAATCTGGCATACGTACCCTGTGATTTCTATCTCTTTGCATTTAAATTCTTAAAGGCGCACTCCTCCAGTGTTGCACATTAAGTTCAGTCAACTTGTCATTGGGTCTTATTCTCGGCATTTGAAAACAGGTGTATAATATTTTCTGTGGCTCTGAAAGAAGCTCTTCAAAGTCTATGTCTATGTCGTCAGGATTTCCAGATAGGTCCAAGAGAATTAAAATTTATTACAATAAAAGTCTGTTACAATGCTGTGGACATTTACAAAGTAGTTTTTACAGAATCATAAGTAAAATCATCTGATTGTGCCTTTTTTGGCTATAATTATGCGAGTGCTCTCTAATTCTGGGTGACGAGGAAAAAGATATCAAGTGAAAAAAAACAAAACTTTATTTAGCTGTTGAAAACAAACATCTTCTGAAGTCTTCTGGCCAAGTGCTGACATATAGCATTAAGTTAGCATTTCTCATATGTCTTCCTGTATTTTGTCTTTACTCCCTTCCTGACTCAGAGTTAAACCAGATCCTGTTTCACGTCTAACCCCTGATAGCTCACTGATAGAGACACAACGGAGGGGTGAAAACATTTGTCATCCACAACCGCTTCTTGAATGAAACCCCTGACACTGAGCTCCGAGCTCCGATGTCTGCTTTTGGCAGCACTTCGTAAGCAGAAATGGTTAAAAAAAACGTAGCCTGATGTTCTTAACAGTAATTATCTTGTCTTCGGGGTGCTCGGAGATATTGCGGGAGACAACATCTAGGCTCAAATCCAAAGAAAACTGCAGGGATAGCCCGAGGATTTCTGCTGCCACTCTTTCCATCACTAAAAGGCGCAGGTTAATTGTCGCGCTATCGTTACCCAATTTAGCTAATTATACGTTAGCTCAGGAGGCGAGCTGTCTTGAGGAATTTGTAAACCATTAACCTGCAAAAACAGCTGCAGTGTGAGGAAGCAAAATAAGAGTCCGAACACGCAGGAAGATGGTTTTCAGCTCACTGAGTGACATACAGTAGAGAGGAAATCCCCTCTTTCTCGCACACACACTTTGTAGTTCACCTATCTTCAAAAAGGTGTGCAGGCAGTTACAGATGACAGCCAATTCAAACAGGATGCAAAGTAGCTCTCTCTCGCTCTGTGTGTGTGTGTGTGTGTGACTGTGTGCGTCTAGGGAGTGGGGGTGGTGGCATGTATGTTCTTCTTCAGTCTGTTTCATCTTTTATTCATCTTTGCTGTAGCTAGATCAAGGAGTCATGTGCCTCTTGGTGCATGTCAAGTGTCAGGAAATCAGTCAGAATGGCTGATTGTGCCTGCACACGCACACAAAAACACCCAGAAATGCACACACACACACACACACACACACACACACACCAAGCCTTCACCTGCAGCCTTTCATTGTTGTTTTCCCCTGTTGTTTTTTTATTCCTTTCACGGTTCGTTGGTTTTATTCCGTTCGAGCTGTCAGCCAGTCGCGCCCTCATACTGATGGAGCGGCTGGAATGTGTGGCTAGCTGTGGAGCTAACACCTTCAACAAACACCCGGAGCAAACACACTGATTAGTGAGGATTACTAGCGCTAAACAAATTCTGAGTGATATCGCCAAGTGGTGGATTTCAAAGAGAGCGTGTGTGTCTGCTGGCAAGAGTTTGCAGTGTGTTTCTGGAGCACACAGTGAGTAGTTTGCTTGCTGCGGCAGTGTCAGGTGACTCATCTTGTATCGCATGTCAAACAAAGCGGTGAGATGTTACCAAAACGATTTGATCTTTTAGCTCTCTTAAAAGAAAAGTGTGTAAGATTCGGGTGGATTTAGTGGGAAACTTATCCCAGTAGGAATTCCTTTAGTGTTTTTGTACAGGAGGTTTTTGCCAGGAGCCAAATTATCCACAGAGGTCTCTGACTTTCAAAAATAAATGAAGCAGGTGATTTAAATGGGTGAAAACACTGAATAAAGCAGTTTCAGACTAAAATTTGTGTTTCTCCAATGCTGTTTGGCATGTTGGAGAATGGCTGTTAGCCCAGCACCTGCTTATGTGTGCTCATCTTTTTTCTTGGATAAATTAAGAACCAGACATTCAGGAGGTTTTTACTGGGAGCAGAATTAACCACAGAGGTCTCTTCCACCCCGAAACAAAGAGTCTCATTGATTTAAATCGGTGAAACATTAAATAAAGCAGTTTAATGTTAAAAATAATTGTTTTTCCAATGCTGTTTGGCATGTTGAAAATGGGCTCTCAGTGTGCTCACATTTTGTTCTGACAACAAGATCCCTTTAAGCCTTAAACTTAAGCCCTATCAAGAGCCAGTGTTTGGTTTGTCCATTCTAGGCTACTGTAGAAACATGGCAGTGTAACATGGCAATCTCTGTAGACACGGACCTGCTCCCTATGTAGATATAAACGTCTCATTTGAAGGTAACGAAAACACAACAGTTAAATCAAAAATATTTCAGGTGCTTATTCAATAAGGAAAACATACTTATTAAATCGTATTCCATTTCTGCCAATATATCCCCCTAAATCCTACACAATGGCCCTTTCAAACGATGGTGTCTCTCACCTCTGTTGAGCCAAAAAAAGGAAGCTTTTTTGGGTGACATCTTTGAAAGCCTGAAGAAAAAAAGCACTTCTTTAAAAGCATGCAGTTGCACATTCATGAGAGGAAGGGGGGAGGTATTTCTACTTTCTACCCTCCACCATCCCTTTCACCAACTCCTCTGTTTTATTTATACCACATGGTGGGCTCCTCCGCTTCACTGCAGGGTTATTAACACTCGGTAATTCCATGCAGCCGTCTATGGCCACAGGCCGATGCGGTTCCAGGCCCCGAAAAAAAAACTAGCTCCACACATTCCTGTGTTGTTTTTCGAAGGTGCCAAATAGCAACAAATATACTCAAAAACAGATTTTCCGAGTGGGAAAAATGATAGTCACTTATTGAATTGAATAATTTGTGCTTGTCACGCCTCTGCGGAGCTGCCCATCACGAGTCGACCACAAAGAGTAGAATGTCTCAGTCTCACTTTAAGTATTTTGAGGATGTAACAGAGGGGGGTATCTGAAGCTGTGGCCGGGAGTAATATGCTGTTGGGGTGTCTGACCCCATGTAGTCCATGACATTATATGTGGTGGTTAGTTCTCTATTTATTTATTCTACTTTACTAGTGTGTGATGTTGCCTCCAAAACCAGGCTGGGTATGAGCCCGAAACCAGTCTGGATGGTCTGTGACCGCAAGGCCCGACTCCCCCTCTCTTTCCCTCATTCTGTCTTTTCCTCCCTCCGTCATTCACTCTCTGTCTCCTACACACACTCAGGCTGTAAGAGACAGTACGATAAAAAAAGTTTTTAAAAAAAAGCTCTACTCTGACGATGCATGACTCCCTGATTCCTGTAAAAAATGATGGATGGACGGGTTGCGTCGGTCGGGTTAACTGCTCTGTTTACATGCAGGGTCAGTAGATTCCCAGGCTGCTCTGACATAGTGCAACTTCTCGATGCAGTTAAGGGGTCTGGGAGCTGCATATATCAACCACATCAGGACTCCAGAGCAGAGTTTGGGTGTCAAAGTGTCATGGAGCAAGAAATAAGATGAGGACTCCTATCAGTCTGGCCATTGCACTTAGTATATGTTGTTCTGGAAAGGCTTCAAATGGCAGCTTCATCATAGTTTGACCCTTAATCCTGTTGTGCAGTAATTGGCCATTTTCCTCAGACTCCCTTCTTTCCATCTTGTTAGTAGAAATATTCTCATTAAGTATGTGATACCATTGCCCAAATGTGTGTTTTTATTTATCCAGTTGTGCTTGAGGTCATCTTTTATCCAAAACCCACTCAAAAAGAGCCTCGATCTTCTAGTTAAAAGTGAATTTGTGAGTTTAGGCCACCGTTTCCCAACCTTCTAGGCTTATTACCATTTATAGGAAGCAACTGCCAACTAATAAAAAGTGATTCACCAGACAAAATATGGTTTAAAAAAAGTTTTGCTGCACAAATATCTTTTCCTTGTCAGTTAGGATTAGAGTTTTCAGGTATATTATTACATTACACCGGAAAAGGGAAGTAAATTACTGCATCCTTTTGGGTGTCATAGCTCCATCCCTGCCGATGGAGCCGATAAATACTTGTGACTACTGTAGAGTAATTTGTCCCGATTGCATGTAATACAAAAGCCAAACGTTGGTGTGTTTTTCTCCAGTGGGAAAGAGGCTTTATGTTACGACACCTCGATCTGTCTCTGTCTCAACCCTCGAAGTAGGGAGCCATTGGTTAAGGCCACCGTCTATAACTTCTCCTTGAAAATGACATATGCTTCTTAAAAACTCCAAAATGGACTTTTGACCCGCTTTTGGACCGTGATCCACCAGTTGAGTACCACTGTTCTAGGAGACAGGTCTGAGGTAGGGGTGTAAACATTATTACTTATCATAAATCTGATATAAGTTTTAGGGATATGACATTGATTCATCCATCCAAACCAAACTCTTTGTCAAATCTGTCAAACCTAAGCAACTCTCTCTTTACTCATATATCTCTAATGGTATCTTGAAATATAATCATGGCATAACAAGAAGGAAAACTCAATCCCAGGAAAGAAATACTAGCGTTAGTACCTAATACCACTAGACAAGGGCCCCAACAGCATTCCCAGTAATCTGGAAGAAGAATTTATCTTTCAGACTCTCCTCATTTTAACCGCACCATCCCATGCCGGGCTCCACCATCCAGGTCTGAGTGTGTGATACGAGGCCAGCCTGCATTATTAATCCTTTTAGCAGACAGATGATTCAGAGGGGCTTCCACTCAGCCACCTTCCTGAGTTTCCAGTGACACCATTATTCAGTGAAGCCTGTTAATTTGAGACCTCGGGCTCGGGAGGAGCTCTGACAGTTGACTCTGATCAGGCTGAAGAAGTCGCTGCATCACTTTGGGTTCATCGTGCGGGTGTGTTGTTACAAGCAGGTGTCGAAGATAAATAAGAGCAAAAGTTTGCATAGCTTTTGGTGCCCAAACGCAAAACCAGAGACGTAAAAGACAAAGATACACACAGACCCCCTTCAGCATTCACTCCTGCAAGGTCTCACTTTTAAGCACGGATCTCTGGCTCTTCTCAGCCAGGAAATGAACTGTCAGAAAGCTCTAAGTGGCCGCATACTAACACCTGGACTCCACTCCAAGTGCTTAAAAAGAGCGAAGCTTCTGTAGCTGCAGCCGGAGCTCTTCTCCCTCTCTGCGTCGGAGTGTCCCGGACCGACTGCACCATAAACCATCCTCTCTATTCTTTTAATTTACAGCCAAAGCCATGCTCTGTGGTTAAATATAATGTCAGACTCCAGGCAAAGAGGAGTGTATTTCAAAATGTCTGGCTTCTGTATGTGCTTAAATGCTACTTTGAAAAATATTCAGTGAGCCAGCAGAGGCGTGCATGCCTGCCTCCCTCTGTAGTAGTGTGTGTGCATGTGTGTGTGTGCATGTGCGTGTGTTACATAAACATGTTGCTCACTTCAGTACCATTTCATAGCATGTGGGCTTTTCCTACAGTGAGCCCAGAGCTTTAACCCTTTGAAACCTGGAGCAACATCACTTCTCTTGTGCTTCTTTCGGAAGCCTTTCACAAGTATTTCATCCTTTGAAATCTGAGGAAATTTCTTCAAATACATGGGGAAAAATGCAATAAACCACTTGTTAAGAAATGTCTCACAGATGAGAAGAAATTAGTAGATTTAGAAAATTATATTTAAAAAAAAAGAATAATTGTAGTTTTTGAAACACTTTTTTCCAAGTCTTCTTTGCTTTGGTTGTTTAGTTTTTGCTTTCTTTTTCTTTTTTTTTAAAACTAATATTCAGGAAATTTTCTTTTTCTTTTTACTAATTTCTTGCTATTTTTTGGATCATTTCTTCTTTCATTACCCATGTCCTTCCTCCCGTGCTTTTAAAAGCAATCAAGCCAATTTGCTCGAATTTTAAAGGGTTAAGTGAATGCTGCGAAGAACACTGCTTTTATTTACCGGTGACTCATCCATGAATTCATGCACCAAACCTTCCATATCTGCATGCATCATCTATCAGCCTTTCCACAGCGTTTCTAACACCAGGAGAGGTTTTTAGATTGTTAAATTTCACGCATTGTCTTATAAAGGACATGCATTTTGTTTGAATTTGTTTCACTCAACCACCTCTCGTCACCAGGGTTGAAAAGTTCAAATTTATAGCTCTGAACGAACAAGTGGTGCTCGAGATCCTTATCGTCCAACAAGGGATAAAGATGTTTCTTTGTATTTCCTGAAAATGCTTATACGTCCACTGCACTGGTTCATGTGAAGGGCTCGGGTAAGAGGCCCTCGGAAAAGAAAGGCAGCCTTTCAGTACCTCTGCTCTCATTTCCTCCCTCTTCGTCTTCCCACTTGTGAAGTGTCACTTTGCCATTGGACCTCAAGGTCTGATTGTCAAGAGGTCGGGGGAACCTCTGGGATCAATGGGAAAGAGAGCAGGGTGAAGACTGGAGACTTTGGAGTGTTTTCATGTGATCAAAAGTCAGGAGTTTAGCATCTAGACATAAATTGGTGATAACCTGGTGATGGCAATGTTAACCGAGTTCTGGCTGATGTTGGGCCAGGACATTTTTGATAAAAGCCCAGTGATGGCTGTGTTGGCAGCTGGAATCAGGCCAGTTTATTTGGCCCAGTTTTTGGGTGTCATTCAACCAACCAAACAAGGCGTGACATAGTTCTCCTGGCATGCCGAGTTTGGGCCGATGCTGGGCCAAGTCATCTTTTAAAAGAGCCCAGTGATGGCTATGTCTGCAGCTGGAATTGGGACAGTTTATCCAAGTCTCAGACGAGGTGGGCCACCAAACGTAACCTGACTTATTTCCTCCACAGCATGCCTAGTTTTGGCTGATGATAGGCCAAGTCGTTTTTGATAACAGCACATTGATGGCAGTGTTAGTGGTAAGAATCGATCAGGTTTATTTGGCCAGATTCTGGGGCGTCATTCATCCCAAGTCTCAGCCAAGTCAGGCAACCAGATGCTGCCTGATTTATATTTTTGGTATACTGAGCTTGGGCCAATGCTGGGCCATGCCATTTTTGATAACAGCCCAGTGATGGCAGTGTTGGAAGATGCAAAATAATTTAACCTGAATTTATTTAAATCATCCCAAGTCTAATTCAGCCTCTTGTTGGAGTACTGGTGTTCACTGTTGTTCACTGTTGTTTTGCATGGTGTTACCTCCCACGAGGAGATAACACTCGCTCCAGCGTCTTCAATCCATAGAAACCAAACATCTTTAGCTTTAAATGCCCATAAGAGTATAGCCACACCCTGTCTTCCCCGGTGGATACAAAGTGCCCTCTGATTTGTCTGTATTCAAATAAACAAACCCTAATTTGAGATTCAAATGCTTTCAACATCCAGACATGTGAGACAATTGAAAACCCTTTGTATCGAACAGAAAATCGACAGACGCGCGCCAAATAGCTCTTCTCCTTTTGTCTATGAGTAAAGTAGTCATTTTGTCAGGGATGCTGTGACACAGACGGCTCGGTGGCAGCCCGTTATCATCAAATCAAACATGACAGGAGGGAGGCAGAAAGCATCAGACAGAAATAACCCTTTTTTTCCTGCCTGCCGTTTATCTCCAGCGGGATGAGGGCTCTTTAAAACACAGGCCAAAGGGCCACTCCGCCGGCCCCTTTTTGATGCTGTCATGTGACAAGGGCCTCTGCTTTGTGTCTTATCGCTGTTTTTGGCATGTCTTTTAACTCTGGAATATTCTCAGTGGACGGAGGTGCAGAGAGGCTGAGAGCGAAAAAAAAGTCAAGATATAAATCATGTGAAAGTACAAGCAAGGAAAAAGTTTGGAATCATGATATTTAAGGTTACATTTGACTGTTTTCTCTTAGTTTTGTTCTTATTCATGATTTATTCCCACTTTGTTAGTACGCATTGATTTCTGGGATTCACCAGTGTTTTCTTACTTTTGCTCTTCTCCAAGGTGGCAGATAATTTAGTGGTCGACAGCAGACTTACCAAAAAATCTTGTCCATCCATAAATTGTTTTTCCAATGCAAGGAAACATATAAATATATATTTAAAAAACAAAAAAATGCATGAATTTTAGAAAATCAAACTTAGATTATGATTTGAGTAATTATAATGGTTGGATTATTAAATTCCAGGGCGACAGAAATACTTCACTGCTTAGTCCATTGATCCCAATTACTTTAATTTTTGTGACTGTGCGCCCCTCTGATGACCAGTGCTGGAAACTAAGTACATTTACTCAAGTAAAACTGTTCTGAAATGAAAAATGGACAATAGAGCAACAATGGAATTGTAAACATGCAATATAAAATGTGATTAATCGCAATTAACTGTTGAAATTCAGTGATTAATTTGGATCATAAAAATTAACCACTTGACGGCCCTATTAAGTGAACAAATTTTGGTAATATCTAATAATCATCCCAGGCTAATTTTACGGTCATTTTATTGTTAACATTTACTATTTTCTTTTGCAATTTGAGGGTCATTTCTTGGCAAGTTGCTCATTGTCTTTTTACCCATGTTTTAGAAGAAATTAATTTCAGGTTCCAAAGTGCTTGAGAAAGCCGTCTGAATGCAGCACGACAAAACTGACGTTGATCCAGGTGTTAATGGTATTAAGAATGCTTAGTGCATCTGGAGTTATTTTTTTCTCTCAACAAAAAACTGGAAAAAACATGGGAGAAATTTAAGAGTATGTTGCTGCGTGAGGCCGATTGTTTTCCTTATTAGACAGTCTGTGGAGCCGCTGGTATCTAAGGGGGACAGGGTGATGTTTGCAGGGCAATTTTGGCACACGTTCCACTCAAGAGCCCTCCAAAAGGCTTCTCTCACTCGAAGGCCGAGGAGGACGGAGAAGTGCTCCACTCAGCCCTCGATAAACACCCCTTCCCTCCCTCCTTCCCCCCTCTCCACCCTGCCCCCATCCCCGCCCCGCTGCCCTGACCACTGCCCCGCTCACCCCTCCACTCAGGGACAATGGCTCACTTTCAAAGAAAAGCAGGAAAAAAGAGGAGCCCGGTGTCACAGAATTGCCTGTTTGCTGACGGAATCTTTAAAAGCGGCACCTCATAAATCAAAAAGGAGCATAATAGGCATTGTTTCTCCAAGAGCTACTTGTCCCACTAAAATCCCCTCCTCTTCTCTCTCATTCTCTCTCTTTTTTTTTTTTTTTTACCTCTTTGGCACAGAGAGTGGGCAAAGTCAGAGGTGGAGATTTTTTATTAGGGGGGTCTCTTCTTGGCACTTTTTAGGGGTTTCCTTACTTTCTTTCTCTCTTGCTGTCCAACCATCTCCTTGTTTTATGTTCCTCCAACCCCCAACACTTGATTTAAAAAAAAAAATCCCAGAGCTTGGATCAGCATAATCTATCACTATGCACATTGTAACTCAGGCCTCCTCCCTATCTCCGTGCCGCATTGTCATGTGGAAATCGGATTAGATGGGAAGCCATTTGCCTCCTCTGTGTCGGCTCTGGACTCTTTTTGTATGTTAGCACAAGGAATGACAAAAAGCTTGCAGGCAGTATCACCATTGTGCATCGAGAGAATGAGGAATAGCGCACAGTTTCAAGTCGAGCATGTTTGGTTTACATTCCTTGAAGACATTCAAGAGGGTTTTAAGTTGTGGCAGAGAATTAATGTGTGTGCTTATTATACGTTGTTTGCATCTATCTCCACAGATTGTTTGCACGCGGAAAGATCTGTCATGCTCTTGCATAAAACCGCATGCTGACTACATTTTGATTTGGATTAGCTATTAATGAGCTTTGGGCTGGACTGGCTATCAGGAGCACCGGGAGAATTCCCTGCAGCCTGACCAGATGATTGGCATAGCAACCCATTGTACGTTTCTACAAACCACAGATATGTTGCATTTGTATGTTATTATGTAGCGGAGATGCTGAAACTTTACATTTCCTTAGATTCCAACAACGCGGTGGTTATGTTAAGGTACAAAAACACTTGGTTATAGTCAGGAAAAGATCATGTTTTTGCCTAAAATGCCAAATTTGGGTGGCACAATCATGGCTAGAATGCCAGCAATGTCCGGCCAAAAAACAACCACTTTTTGGTGACACAGTTTCAGCTGGAAATGCAGCAGATGTATCACTAAAAACATGCACTTTTGGTGGCATAATCATAGCTGATAATGCCGCAAGTGTCTCCATAAAACACAACTGCTTTTGGTGGCATAACCACAGATGGAAATGCTGGCAATAATTCACTGGAAACGCTTGTGGTGGCCCAATCACAACTAGAAGTGGCATTGATGCCTTGCTAAAAATCCCCTGTGGCATAATCTGGGCTGGAAATGCTGCAAATGTCTCAAAACACCCACTTTTTGTGGCACAATCTCCTCTTGAAATGCAGCGATAGTGTGCTAAAAAAAAACAACTTGTAGCACAATCACAGATGGAAATGGTGCAGATTTCTTGCTTAAAACACCTGCTTTTGGTGGCACAATGGCCACTGAAAATGCAGCAGTGTTCCGCCAAAAAACACCTGCTTCATAGATGGACGTGCCACAGACGTTTTGCTAAAAGAAAAACACTGAATTTTGGTGGCACAATCATCTCTGTAAATGCAGTTGATTTGCAAAAAACATCTTCTTTTTGAGGCACAATCACAGCTGCAAGTGCCTCCAATGTCTTGCAAAAACATCCATTTTTGGTGGTCCAAATGCAGCTGGAAATACTGCGGAAGTCTTGCTTAAAAATTAGATAATTATTTGTGTGCACGTAAGACACATTTGAATGTTTTTTGAAGCTGTTTTTGTATGTAGTAATAAAACTAAACGCTGGTCTGACGTTAGATTTCTGGCTTGTTTGTTTATAATCCCAGTCTGGCCCTGAATGAGCTTTTGGAAACAGCTTTATTCCCCCCCGTCTACTCCATTCACCCCTGTGTGTCAGCAATCAAGAGCATATTATCATAATTAGATCACTGGCACTGCATTAGGATTACACAAATCTGCCAACACCATTTCCATGAGGCATTTTATTGGTTACCTGACGTTACCCTGGGTATTTCTTTCCCTCCCTCGCCGTTCCCTTTCCCTCTCGCACACAAATATGTGCATCGATGGAGAGCCGATGTTCCATGAATTAGCCATGAGCTGGATGGACATGAACTAGATTCCAGCTTTTAGAGTAGATTTCTGAGGAGCAGCTGAAGCTCTGGGGAGGAATCGAGTATTACAGACTTCTGAGAGAACAGAATGTGTACAATATTGTGTTTTAGTTTTCTCAGCGTGGAAAAGTGGGATTACACAGAATTTGAATGAGATCGACTGCAAGAGTATTGTCCACATTGGGATACTCAACTTGCTTTGTTTGAGGGCCACTTTTGCAAAATGACAGAAGGCCAGGGGCCAGATTTTAGGCCATTTCTTGGATTTTAGGACGGTTTCAGGACTTCTGGACGTTTTGAAGATTGGGACATTACTAGGATTTTAGGATGTTTCTAGGATTTGTGGGCATTTATAGAATTTGTGTACATTTTTAGGATTTTAGGACATTTCTCAGATTTCAGGAAATTTTAAGCATTATGGGACATTTTTGGACGTGTCTAGGATTTTAGGCCAATTCTATGATTTTACAAAAAAATTTTTTATAAACAACCTTTATTGTGATGCTGTTTTATGCACTCTTGTGTACACTAAAAGTACAAAAAAATCCCACTGTGAATCACTTATTTTTGTTGTGAATTAGAAAATGATTTAGGGTGTGGGGGGCAGATTTGGCCTGCGGGCTGTAAATTTAGTATCACTGCTCTACACAATGGTGTGTTAGTGCCGTAACCTTAACAACAAAGGGTACAACAGGCTAACAGGAATCTTATCTGCGAGAGCATGTTCACATTGATAAGTGCCCTCGGTTATCTCATCCTTCCTTTGTTTTTTCCTCCAGTTCATTGCTTTAAACTTCCCTTTTGCTGTTTTTGGATGTTTGTGTGCCCCTTAACATTTTTTACTTCAGTGATTGTTTTTTGATGAGTAGTTTTAACTGTTGCAGTTCCCACTCCATAATCCGAACCCCTCCCATCCAGCCAGCACCAGAAACACACTCGATCACACATAGTTTTCTTCATTGCTCGAGGGGGCCAAAGAGGGAAAGGTGATCTGCGTCCCAATGTCAGTCAAACCACTCTTATCGCCTCCACCATAATCGAGCCTCTGCGGTCGGCCACCATTTGTGAAACCTAACGCTGAGAGAGCGGAGCGCTTTCACTTTTCCTTCAAAACCAGTTGTTCTCAAGTGCCTCTTGATTATACGTCTGCATGTAACATATCTGTTTAAAGCCCATCAGCCAGCTTTCACCCAAAACCAAACCCGCTCTTGTCAAAAAACAGATTGCCTTTCTGAAACAAGCCTCATCATCTTTCAGTGCTGTAGTGTGTCTTATTTTTTTGTGGGTTGTTTAGGGGCGGGGCACCGTGGCACAGCTCTGCCTGAGTCAGCAAGGCAAATTGAGTGTTTTTTCATTTTTGGCTCCAATAGTGTAAAGAAGAAGGGGTTAATTTTGATTAAGTCTAAACTCTTAGGAATATTACATCCAGTAACTAGTAAAATGGGCCCCTGGGCACAGATATGCAAAAGGCCCCACCACCTCTCCGACGTAAAAGCAAGAAACACGGACTTTGTGCTAGTTTTGTCTTTATTTTGTTGTTGTTTTGCATCTTTCTTTCGTCTTAATGCATCTTTTTCTGGTTTTCTTTCTCTTAGAGGTGTGTTTGTGTCTTGGTCATTTTGTGTCTCTTTCTGGTTGTTTTTCCTGATTTATAGTTAACTCTGTGTCTCTTGTCAGTTGTCTGATCTCTCTTTGAGGTAATTTTGTGTCTTCTTGGTCACATCTAAAAATTGGATTTCACACATGTTGAGTTAAATTATTTATTTTTAAGGCATTGTAGGCTACTCATAATGAAAATACTGAAGGGGCTTATCAGAACAGGTTAGATACAAAGAGAAGGGGATGGATTGAAGAGTCTAAGATGAGGTGAGAAGCTCCAAATTCCCTATTATGGTGAAATTTGGGGTCAGTCATGTTTAGAAATTCCAATAAATGTTTCCCTTTGTTTGATTATGCAGTAAATAAGGGTTCTGTTTTCTGTCAGAAGTGAGATATCTTATGAGTGAGTGAGCATGTTGATGTTGGAGAGCTGCCTGCACTAATAGGTTTTCGAGCCCTGTAATAAGGCTAAACAGGCTCGGTGAGTCATTGATTACAGAACACAGTTCACTCCATCAACTTGATTACATTATGCAAGACATTGCTCCACCTTACCCTCCTCCTAACCTCCTTTTTGTCTTTTTTTTTCTGCAGGGAGCTGATGCCCAAAACCCTGGAGGGCCAGATAACCATGGAGAAAACCCCCAGCTACTTTGTGACCAGAGAGGCTCCGGCCAGGATATCCGCCATGTCCCTTTGTCTTCGCTGATTGTGGTGGTGAGGGACCCCGTCACCAGGGCTATCTCGGACTACACTCAGACTCTGTCCAAGAAGCCCGACATTCCCTCTTTCGAGAGCCTCACCTTCAAAAACAGGACTACGGGGCTCATCGACACCTCGTGGAGCGCCATCCAGATCGGCATCTACGCCAAGCACCTGGACAACTGGCTGCAGTACTTCCCCATGGAGCAGATCCTGTTCGTGAGCGGCGAGCGTCTGATCACCGACCCGGCCGGAGAGCTGGGCCGCGTGCAGGACTTCCTGGGGCTCAAGAGGATCATCACGGACAAACACTTTTACTTCAACCAGACCAAGGGTTTCCCGTGCCTCAAGAAGGCGGAGGGCAGCAGCAAGCCGCACTGCCTGGGCAAAACCAAAGGGCGGACCCATCCGAACATTGACCCTGAGGTGGTGCAGAGGCTACGGGACTTCTACAGGCCCTTCAACATGAAGTTCTACCAGATGACGGGACATAACTTTGGTTGGGATTGATGTGAAAATCATAAGACTCTTTTTTTTTTGTTAATTTGTCAAGACGTTTTTTTTTTTTTCCTCTGTAATTCAATGGCAAGATGTGGAGATATTGCTATATATATGTAAAATGTACAGAAATCTATTTTATAATAATTTATTTTTATTTCTAAAGCAATTAATTCACTAAGCTGCCTAACCATATTTGTACATAACATCTGGCCCACATGTTGGTTTTTTTTAACATTCCTCCTTTTAATTTTGAATTCTCTCGCTCCTCCCTTGTGGTTCTGTAAACTCAGCGGATTTATCGGTGCTTCGTAATGCAGATAATCAGCGAAGTAGAAATTAAGGTGGAAGATGTAAAAGCACCATATTACGGGTACAGAGTGCTCAGAGAAGTGGAGAACACCTATCCATCCTCATTTATGTATGTATTATGATTTTAAGTTCATCCATTTTAAAGGAACAGTGTGTAAGATTTGGAGTCTCTTCTTCCCCAAAACAAACAGACCCAGTGATTTAAACAGTTTTATGTTAAAAATCAGTGTTTTCCCAACACTGTTAGTATGTTGACAAAGGGCCACCAATGGGCGCTCACCTTTTTTCTCTGATAGTTTAAGATCTAGTCGTTCAGGAAGTTTTTACCGGGAGCCGAATTATCTGCAGAAATCTCTTTCCCTGCAAAACAAATGGGCTGGGTGATTTAAATCAGTAAAATCACTGAATTAATTTGTTTTACATTAAAAATCAGTGTTTTTCTAATGCTGTTTGGCTTCTCATGGAAGGGCTGCTAACTGCAGTGGCCAACTCAAAAATTCGAAAGGCCCTGTCTAGTGCTAGTGTTTTGGTTTGTCCATTCTGGGCTACCGTAGAAATACGGTGATTCTGTACCCAAGGACCCACTCTCTATGTAGATATAAATGTCGCATTCTAAGGTAACGAAAAAGAATTAACATTTTCAGGTGATTATACTCTAAAGAAAACATACTTATTATATAATCAATTTCTACCAATATATCCCTCTAAATCCTACACACTGGACCTTTAAACCATGTCATTCTGAGTGTCTGTTTCACTGCAGCTCAGACCTCCATGTTAAGTTTTTTTACAATCCAGTTTTCCTGCACTGGCATCGGCCTGAGCTGCAGATCTCATGTCCCTTTCCACTCAATAACAGTTAGATCAATAGACCTAATTGATCTTCATTGTGTCACTCATGCTTAAAGTATACAGCTGCCCTTTCATTCTCCGTGCTCCTGCTGCCCACTCTAATGAATGACCCATCCATCAAACGGTAAACCCCATCCCGGACCACATAAGGGTCCATGTTAACATTATGCTAATCGGGTAAAGGTAACAGGCAGATCAATCGAGCCTCCGCTCTCTAACTCCCCATTAGAAGCTGTGTTGGCTGAGAGCCAGGCTTGTGCCCCATGCGCTTGGTTCAAAGGTCACACAAAGTCTCAATCAAATTTCCTTGAGAGGCATTTGATTTGTTGAGAGCGGAGCTGGAGGAGCACTGAGGGTCAGGGGGGAGTGTGTGCCTTGTTTTTCCAGTGAGAGGGAAAAATCTTTGCGTGAGGTAGCAGAGGCATATCTGTCAGAATTTGAGCATAAAGATAGAGAAAAGATGACAGACGAACAACAACTTGGCTTCGCCTCACTGAAACAGCGCTTCTTCAAACAGAAGTCCACCAGGCCCCATCTTAGATCCCAAACTAAAGAGATCAAAGAAAAAGGAAAGGTTTTTTTGTGAAGCACTCTCAGCACAGCACGAAATGCCTCAGGCGGGGGTGTGTAACCTCTCTAGTGTCGTCAGAAAACCTCATGTGCCATCGTCCATGGCCTATATACTTTATGCCTTATTCACTCATCCTCACACAAATCACAACTCTCTACTTGTTGCCAAAAAAAAAACCCTTGGGTTGATATCACACAGCTTGATCTCTGCTTTTCCCCCCCCTGCATCGCTTCTTTGTTTGTGTCTTTCTACTTGAATTCTTGATATGCAAGAGGGAGAGAGTTATCATTCTTTGATGTGTTATCCCGCGTCTCTTTGCAGCGGGTGGCACGCTATTATAAGGGCACAGGGAGGCGGCCATGCTATGCTGTGCTCGGCTATGCTATGCATGCTCAATGTGGTGGCCATTATGAAAATGCAGGGATAATGGGACGGGATTTATTAGCATCCAGAGGAGGGCTTTGTGTGTTTAAGCAGGGCCCAGACTGAATGTACACAACCTATCCTCACAACAAAGGAATCAATTTTAAAGGCCAGATAGTCACTCGGTTTTAGGTAAAAGTTACATTTGATTGTCCCTCTTTCCTTTTGAAGTTAAGGAAATGTTGTGCCTCTTTAAAAGTATAGTTTTGATTTTTGAATTGGGGCTATATGGATCCATAGTGAGTTTATCACATACAGTAGATGTCAGTTGGCACGCTCCCACTTTGGAGATGCAGGCTGGAGTTCACAGAAGCGAAGCAATGTACTGCTGTGAAAGAAACCATTTTTTAAAAAAGAAAATCAAAATATATTTAAACCAACTATTAAAAGTACCACCTAAAAACAAAAATGTAATTTTACGTTTATGCTATATTTTCACTGCCTTATGTTTTTGTCAGACAGCCCAGTCAAACAGGAAGCAACTTCAGTTCCCCATCTATGCTTTTGTCAAAGCCACCAGACTCCATTGAAAAAAACATTATTTTAAGCTTGCTGAATACAGGAGCTGCTGGTCTACTGCTGCCTTGATTAGTGACTTAGTTTGTGTTATTGTGTGACTTTGGTGAATCCAAACTAAACCTTTTAAACACCAAAGTCCCACAAAAACCCAAACAAAATACCTGATCGAGGCAGCAGTAGACCAGGGGCTCCTGTGTTAAAGCAATGTTAAATCACTATTTTTCTCAATGGAGTCTGGTCTTAAAAAGAGTGATATATTGGCTTCATTTGCAGTTGGAAATCACAGTCTAACATTAAGGCAAAGCAATGGGAGTACTCTCAATATAACATACATTTAACCTGATATTGTTTTTTTTAAGGTGGGATGTTCTTAAGGTGGCTGAAATACGTTTTGTCGCTGGCCCCCATAGCTTGGTTAGCGTCTCTGTCAGTACCTCAGCCTGTTTCTCCAAACTAGAGCTGTGCCGAACGACTTCTCCTAAATATAAAATGCTGTCTACAGATTAGTACATCATACAACCCCACTTCAAAAAAATCTGAACTATCCCTTTAACTTTCCAATCCAACACAGTTAGCCTGCTCCTGTCATTAAGACAGAGAAAAACCCCAATTCAACTATTTCTCTTATTTTCCAGTTGAAACCAGCAGCCTGGTTTAGCCTCAAACCAATGTTTGGTAGCAGGGGAGATGGAGGCTTGTTTTTTTGTTTTGTTTTTTGTAGTGCTATCCTTTTGAGTTTCACTCTGCCTGAGCCATGATTCTCCTCGTGAGAGTTCATGAGAAAGCCTCCATCTCCTCTTCTCTCCTTAGTGCAATGTTTGATTCTAAAAAAGCATTTATGATGACCTCTTTTAGCAAGCTGTCACATCCTGGAAGGAAAGTCTGACATTTTCCCCTGTAACTGATGGAGAACTGCATTTGAATTCTGGTCAAGTTCATGTAACTGAGGGAATATCTGAAAAAAGAAAACAACAACTTGCACCCATGGGCTTGCTCCATGTTGCTGCATTGGTTATGGTTGAGTTTTATTCAACCTGTTTTGAAATCTAAAAAATGTTAAAAAATGTTTGTCTTACCCACATATAATATGTATCTAGACTAGCAGATCTGTATGTACAAAAATGAAAAAGACATGTAAATCAAGTATTTTGTGGTATGTACATCAAAGGAATTAATTTTACACAATGCAAAAAGCAAAATGGAACAGATGTTTCTAGATGATTAAATACTGAACATTCAAAATATTTCTTTGTATGAAGAAATAAATAAAAAAGTATATATTTTACCAAAACCTCTTGTTTTTGACTTTTATTTTATTGATTGTCTGCTGGAGTTTTATTGGTTAAATGTAAAAATACACCCTCAAATTTAAGCATTTTAATGTATGCTACTTTTAAATGGCATGACAATTTTTAATGAAAGAAATTGATTAAAGCTGTGACATAAATTGTACCAGTAAAACCGCACATTACGTTTTTTTTTGTTTCTTTTTATGCTGGGACCACTACAATCAACTCACCTGTATCTGGTGGAGGAGACAGAGATCCTAAAACCTGGGTAATTGAAAATAAAACTTTTTTTTGTCAAATTATGTTTACTGTCTTTTTTTTTCATTTGGAATAAACAGAACAAAAATTCTAAAAAAACTTCATCCATCCCACCCCGAACGAAAAATCATTCTCAGTAACAGGAAAAACCTTTACCAGTTATAGATAAAAAAACAAACATAAATGATAAAATAAATACAGAATGCTACATTTGATAAAAAAAAATTTTTTATATTAATTTATTAAACACTCCTTTTTCCCTATTTTAATTATTGTCATATTTTAAATTCTTATTATTATTGTTATTATTTAGTAATAATAATAAACTATTTTAATTGTATCTTTTTATCTGTCTTTTTAACTTGAGATGTAATTGAAAATGTGGAGAACACTGTGCTCTTAAATTATAACCCCCCTTCCTGTCACAAAAACATTTTTTTAAAGTTGCCATGAAGTTAATTATTTCTTGCTCTAAACATGATCATTGACTGGAGCTATGCATTTCAATGCATGTGACTTTAAAAACAGTGTGTTTGTGTGATAATACATAAATAAATAAATAAATAAATAAATAAATAAATAAATAAATAAATAAATAAAAAAATTAAACCATCTACATGTCTTAACACCAGTAGAATTAAGTGAGAAAATATGTTGTGTCATTTTGGTGCACTGACCCTTTAATTGAGTGACACACCTGAAAGGAAACGTCATGGCGCTTGTTGTCGGAAGCCCCGCCCCCTCCGGTTTGAAGCTGCAGTTCGTCGTTGGACGTTGGACCGCTCGCGAGTAGCTAATTTAGCATTTCATTAGCAAGCTAGCTACAAACTGTCAGATTGTATCACCTCAGGACGATTTTGTGGAGGAAACACGGACGTTTTTGACACCGCTGCTGCTGCTCGGATCCAGAAAACTTCTTCAGCCTTCGGTCACACCAGCCATGGGCCTCACAGGTGAAGAAGGAGGAAGCTAATCGAAGATGGAGCAGGAGAAGCCTGGGACCAAGGTAAGCTAAATGCTAAGTGGTTGCTAACATGCATGATGAGAGTTTGTGTTTTGGCTCTGATTTTTGGTATTTCTGCAGTATTTTCGAAGTAATTTGACTGCTTACTGATAATTTCTGCGCTTGTGTGGCTCTGAATTCGTTTGGTTTAGTGGACGAGCTCGTGTTTTGTTCGCTGTTTTCTGTATTATTGGGCTTAATTGATGTTCATTGAAGGGATGAAATATGAATAATATTGTTTCAGTGTTGTGGGCTGATTTGGGACATATTTCTTGGTTGTTTGGGGAGTTTCATTTTAGCTCCCTGCAGACCAGCTAGATTTTAATGTGCTTGCATTTTGGCTTTAGTTTTTTTAAACTGGTGACTGGCTCATTTGCTTAACTATTTCCCAGTAAATGGTACCTTCTGACTGGAAATTCAGCTCAGCTTGTTGCACATGCATGCCAAATAGTAACATGCACAGTCTCTTCACAGACTTTTAGATGTTCCAGGATGAAAGCAGTGTTTTATATGTGTTATTGCTTTATTATTTTTCTTGTGATTTACTGCTGACTTGGTGTTTCCTGCTTTCCAAACTTTTTGCAAACGTATGGTCCTCTCCTGCTTATCAACACTCCATCTGCCTGTTTCAAGCAATGCATTTTTGTGATTTTCATGTACATAATTTACCGCACAGCTAATGTATTTTGCACTGCTGCTGTATATGAGGTGGGCTGCTGGGCTAAGGTTTATCTATCTCAGTAATGTAAGTCATATATGCAAGTGATTTCCAACTCCGGTGAATCATTTGATAAAAGCAATTGTGTCTAATGCAGTTTTGTCATGGAGGTTAATTGTCCTCCCCATTCTCTGCTGTGCTTATAGCTTGGTGTGTGATTGCATTAGCATCAGCTCTGTGCAGTATATTTTCTGTGCTCATGTAACTATTCTCCACATTAAAGTTGGCTTACTTAGTTTTGCGCATAGTCTTTCAAAAGTAAAATCCTGGTGCTGTAGGGTGTTGGTATTTTCCTGGTGCCATATGAAAGTTTAAAGAAGATATTTGTCATAGACCTACTTTAATGCTAAAAGTAGTCTCTACATACAGTATATATTAATTTATTTGTGCATCACCACCCAAGAAATCAAGAAATCATATTGCCATTATTTAGGTAGAGCATGTTTTCTTATGTGTGGAATATGGTTTAAGGGCTGGGGCATCTCTGTAGCACCAAAACGCACACTTTTTACCTGTATAAAAAAAACTGCAGTTCTTGTGATTTGGATATTGCAGTTGGCAAAATTATGATTTTTTATTATATTTCAATTAATTGTGCTACTTAAGATATCGTCATTTTTTATAACCTGTGTATTTGAAGTTTTGGAATAACCTTTACACAAATTATTGTTTTGTAGTTTTACAGGGCATTTTAACTGATTGTACTGAATTGACCTTCAAGCAGGAGTAGACCCCCCAAAAATAATTATCTGAGTAACTTGAGTACTTAACACAGTTTGCTTTAAAGGGACGGTTCACCCTAAAATCTTACCTGTAGTGCTATTTAGTGCTATGACTATTATCTCCAACACTCGGCAACTAACAACAAAACAATCAAACAGAACTACAGGTATGAAGAAAAATACTTATTTTTGAGGACGAACTGTCCTGTTTTTATACAAACTAATTACGACCAATTATTATTTTGTAGTTTTACAGGACATTTAAACTTGTTATACTAAACTGGCTTTTGAACAGGTTAGTGGTAGACCACGAAGACAGTTATTTGAGTAACTTGATTATTTTAGTTGAAAAAGCTTGCATGTGTCCAGTCAGGCTTGTGTCTGTCTAATTTTCTGCCTCTTGCGGTTCAAACATGGGAACAGAATATCTGTGAGCCATTTGACAGTTCAATATTTACACTTCATATAAAGCGTGCAATAACATGATTTGACGCTAGCCTCCTATTTGATACATGTGGTGTGATTGAGTAAGCAGTGTAGGCAGGCAGCGTGTGTGATGTGTGCGTCTGGCTCTCTGTGAAGCCGCTGCAAGAAAATGTCCTGGCAAAATCATTTTGTTTTTCTGTTTTCTGCTCAGCCTGGCACTGTGGTTATGGAAGTGGGGGGTCTGTGTGGTTTCAGGTGACCCATAGCTGTGTGGGAGGTTTGGTTGCTGGTGGTGGTGGGTCTGCCCGCTCATCGGAAATGCCCCCCTCCCATTATGCACACCCTCACTCCCTGTAAAAGCAGCCAATGTTTCCTTATGGCTCATAATGAGATACACCTCCAGGGCTGTTTATTTACAAGCCTCTGAAACACCTCTGTGTATTAACAGGGCTCCCATTCACAATGTCGACGGTGATGTATTTACAAACCTGTCCACGGACGGGAATGTTGACATCCGCAGCAAATTGTGGGTATAGTTTTCATGGTCATGGGGATTTGGAAATTCATATGCCGGTATGTATTCCAATAGATAAATATCACACTGAGTTACACAAAATGGTGCAGTGCAGAGGACTGCTGTTCTGTTGTCAGTTATGTTATAAATTTATATTTGATTTCATGCTCACATAGCTAAAGTCAGGTTGTACCTTATGGCTGTACAATATTGAGAATATTGCAGTTTTTTCATTTTGTCCTATTTGCTGCAGTTCTGATGTGATTTCAGAATATGTTGGTGCATATTTTCTTCTTTTTACCTGCAGTTAAACCTTTGAACCAAAGTTTGCAAGCGATAACCTGGACCCCAAAGTGTATGCTCGATCTACAATGTTTTCACCTCTTTACCTTGCCGTCAGACATCTAAGTTTTCCATCCATGCCCTCGGAAAGCCACCAGACCCCCATGAGAAAATCAGTAATTTTAGCTTGCTGAACAATGAAGCTGCTGGTCTACTGCTGCTTCAGTCAGTTAGTTTGTTTGTGTCATTGTGTGAGTTTAGTGAATCCGATCTAACTGTTTTAAACTACAAAGTCACACAATAACACAAATTGACCAACTGATTGAGGCAGCAGTGGACCAGCAGCTTTTGTGTTCAGCTATATCAAATTACTGTTTTTGTCAATGGAGTTTGGCTCTCAACAGAAAAATGAAACAACTTTAGTTCTTGCTTGCAAATCGCTGTCTGATGGCAAGGTAAAGCAGTGAAAATATTTGAAATATTGTGTACATTTACACATTATATTATTTTAAATTTTAGGTGGCTAAAATAGGTTACTTTTTGTTGCTGACCCCATCTACAACAGTACATTGCTTTCCTGTCCAGGAAACAAAACTAAAAGCTAAAACTATCTAAGTCAACTGCCTTCACAATTTGTTGTGTTTGTGTTTAAATACCTATTCTGAACTTTAATCTTGCCTCTGATGGACAACCACCATAATATAATAAAAAAACCTTAAAACTTATACTATAATTAGCAAAAACTAAGCTAAAACTTAAAATCATTTCAAATCATTCACATTTTAAATCAATTAAAACTCAGCTAAAATGAGCAACCCCCTCCTTGAAACTAACCGAAACTAAACTGAATTGAAAACAGCAATGCAGAACTATAAAGACTCTGGCCTTTTCCATGTTACAACTCCTGCATGCTTCTCCAAACTGAGGAATAACAACCCCATTTAAAAAAAATCTGCTTAAAAAATTAGAATCATCCATTTAAAAAAGCGTGGAACTTAAACTTGAAGGAGAATATTGTCATAAAATTGAGATTAACATTTTCTGTACATTGCAGCTGTTTCCCCACATTTGAGATATTTTACAGTATTTTCATTCTACCAAGTGAGGTGTGGACTGGTCTAGATTTATAAGTTATAATTAGCTCTGAATCATTGTTTTCTCTTTGGGTTCTCAGGGGTATAGATGCTCTATATCTGACTGACACATCCTGTTCCTTATTTGTGTTTTCCCTTTTAGGTTGCGCAAACAAAACGAACAAAAGCTCCCTGCTGCAGTATGCTATGTAAAAAATGGGGCTTATTCAAATAAGGAAGAGTTAATAATATTTTTGTAATGTAACCGAAATGCAACAGTATACTGTGCCTTTTAGTCCAAATGCACTTTACCGAGGCAGTCTCAGATGGAATAAAATGTTTTATGTTGCAATTAAACTTCCCATCCCACTTTGAATTGGCTAAAGTCACTGAACAGTCCTGTTCATGCTTTCCAGCCCCCAAGGAAGAGGTGGGCTGTAATGAGTGGAACATGGCAGAAATCCCCACAGTGTGCATGCTGTGATCTAGTGGCAAATAAAAAGGTGGGTAAACTATTTCCTTCCTGTCAGTCACAGACATCCAGAGGGATTAAAAACATTACTGCACAGTGAAAAAAAGGAAGTCCCACATAAGAATAGAATTACTGCAGAATATTCCCATAAAACAAAACCATATTCATAACTGAAAGGTTCTGTATGTAACTTTTTTTTTACCAGTTTTAATCATGTTTTATTGTCAGTGGGTGAACAGGTTGTAACGTCTCTTTAAAAAGGAGACTTTCTCTGCCTTTCTTAGTTGCCTTTGATCTTCTCGGGTCGGAAGTTTAATTACAATATAAGACATTTTATTCCAGCCCCGTCTGCCTCAAAGTGCATTTTGACTCAAAGACACAGTGCACTGTTGCATTTCAGTTACATTACAATAATTTTCTTAACACTTCCGTATTTTGCAGGTTTCCACTTACCCTTTTATCAACATGTTAGCCACTTTAACACTGCCTTTTCAAGGCAAATATATCAGGCCATTATGCCGCCTTGTTGTTCTGTGTATAACGTACAATCGCAGAAAGGGGGGACAGAGTGATCTCGCTTCTGAGCCAGGAAAAGCGGTAGTAACAGCGTCATGACGAGGTCTGTGTGAAACGTAAAGCCGGACAGACGTAACCATGATGCATATGTGTAACATTTTGACGACGTGATTATGTGTGCGACTCCCTGCAGCAGATTTAAATAGCGGCTAATAGAAAGAAGAACAGCGGCCTAAAATGTCCATCTGAGCAAAGGACGAGATTAGGCTTCGACTGATTTTGGTTTTCGATGCCTATTATTAGTTGTTAATGTAATATGGAACCAATATGCATTGACAACAATAATGAAAATATTTCTGTTGAAATTTAGAATTTTGAATGTAACACACTCCAACATATACACAGCTGCAGCAGAGCCAAGGTAGCGCAACGTTTCATTAATTTTATCTGAAATCATTAAAATAAGATTTCAGTACAAATAATGGGTGAAATGCCAAATATTGGCCCAGATAATCGGCCAGGCTGATAATCTGCCGACCCCTAGATTAAAACAGCTGTCATATAACAGGTTGTCATTGACACATTATGCCTTTGTTACTGTTAAGACAGCGCTGCCGACACATATATTAAACTTCACACTAGAGGCAGATGCTAGTGTGATTAGTGTCACGTCTGTCATGGCTCTTTTGATCACGGGATGCCGTGGTGCTGTGATGCCGTGTATAATCCCACACTGGAGTAGAATGATGCCGGCATTGTTTGTTTCTGTGTGAAAGCAGTATGAAGGGGGGGCTTAGTTTTGGCTTTATAGCACGATCTCTGTGCAAAAGCAGCTGACGACTGCCAGTCTTGTCTCTGTTCTGCTTGCTTTGATTATGGTTAATTTCATGTAAGGCTAAAAGCATGCAGTGGGTAAATTGAGATTAACATTGTGCGTATGCCAACATGCCGACTGTGTTTCCACATGGAGAGAAGACTCAAGTGTCCCACAACAGACAATGCCAATGTCCAAACAAGGACACAGATGTGGCTGAGACTCTGCCAGTTGGAAATATCGGCTAATGCCATTGTAGGGGAGGTGTGTGCTCGTCCACAGAGCCACTTAACCTCAATGGAAAATGTATCGCACAGAGTAAACAGCGGCCCATATTACTGAACAATATAATACAGTGCAAACACAGCTATCAGTATCCACTGAAGCTTTGCAAGCACAGCTCTCTCTCCCCAGTCCACATGCAGCAGGCAGTGACTTGCCTCTCATCAGAAATCATCATTGATATTTACAAGTCTGGAGCTGGATAATTGTTCAGCTGGAGTACTGAAAGACACACCGGAGAGGAAGACAAACAGGATGTGGTGTGAATGACGATAAAAAGAGCGAGGAGGGAAAAACAAAAAAGAAGCTTGGCAGGTTGAAGTGGAGCATGTTCTCTTGGCGAGCTCCCAGCCTGTCCCCTGAATCCAAGCCACCTGTATTAACTCATGACTAACCTGATTAACCTGTTTATGGATCAGACAGACGCAGATAGACGAGTGATAGATTCCTGGGCTGGCAGCCAAGCGAGCCATCTTGAAGGAAATGGTTTGTGTAATTAACAGAGAAGCTGAGCAGAATGACAGGGGGTAATTGTGGCGTTTGCAGATGATGTCTTATTGTCATCGCGGGTGCCTCACGGGCTGTTATGGGTACAGGCGGCTGCTGCTTTGGGCTTTGGGATGGGAACAGACACCTGGCAGCGGTAGACACGCGAACCCCCTATTGATTCTTCCTATTCACCGCCTCCTCCCTCTCCCATTCTCCCCCACCCCTCCTGTCCCTTGACACTACCTAGAGCAGGTTGCTATGTGGTGTGTTTGATCATATTAGCTTCAACTGCTGCAAAGCAATTGCACAATATCCAAACAGCCTTGTCACAATGGCTGGAAACATGGCAGAGGGGCTGCAGGGGGGGATTAAAAATTTAGCTGTCTACCCTCCTTTTAGAGCGCGACATGGTGCAGCTCTTTAAGGAGGAAGTGGTGGTTTGGTGGGTGGCTTCTCACGCAATCTTGCTCTTTGGCCTTTTACCGTATCCCTTGTTTAGTCTGGACTGTGTGCACCCTCTGGCAGTTCACCCAAATTAGGAAGAACACACTCTCTTACTACTTGTGATACACAGCAGATATATATATATATATATATATTGCCCAGATTTTGAGATCTCTGCCTCTCGGGGGAATTATATTTGACTTTTTGAGGTTTTCACGGGTTCTCTTATTTCTCAGCGTAGTCGCCAGAAGATAAAACGTTGACATTGTACGTTTCTGCAAACTACAGATGTTACATGTACATTTCATATGCATCATATCAATGTTTCTAAAATGATGTAGCACATGGGTTGCCTTTGTCATCAGTAGGTGGAGGGAATGGTGAATGGTGTAGCACCTAGGCTATACTGCTGCCAAGCCGCAAACCGCTGTTTTAGATAAAACAACAAAACTGTCCTTAAGCATGTCATGGCTGCATCTTCAGCAGCTTTTTAGCCACCAAACGTAGTTGGTTTTTAGTAACTTGTTGCTGTTTTTCCACTTAAGATACTGCCATGAAAAGTTGTTTTCAACTGAGTCATTGCTGCAGAAAGAAATGTTGCAGCTGAATTTTTAAAAATGAAGTTTAATTTTTTTAAACACCTATAGGAAATATTTAGTTCACATCCGAAATCTCAGAGGCAGAAAAAGAAAACTAGTTCATGTTTTTCCTACATTTGGTGATCTGACTGGATGCTGGACCTAGACATAGTGCTGCTAGGCTGTGGTGGTCTGGTTCAAATGTCATTGCATTTTAAACTCGTGATAAGTTCCTGTATTTTGTGTGCTTCTTCTCGGGTATTTTTAATTTTAAATGAAATTAACGTCATCCTTTTGGGTCAGTGACATTGACACAAGCTTAAATGATATTCAGCAAAAAATAGAATACAGTAAATTTAGACTTGCATGTGTCAGTACAATTAGGTGATGCAGGAAGATAAAGAGGAGTCTGCAAACATCCAAAAAGGCAGTGTTGTCTCAGTGGAATTCCCCATAGCCTTCAAAATAGAAGAGATCAAAAAGTGACTGACTGCTCCAATGAGTTTACGTCTGTTTTTAGAGGAATTAATGTGTTTTATATTGAACTTAAATCCATATTTAGATCATAAAGACATCTAATGCTGTATTGAATTAACATATTCAGAAATGAAACCGTTGACTGAAGTGGTATCAGGTGGATGCAAAGTCCGCTACATGCCAAATATAGCCGGTACATCTGGGGCCTCATCGGATCACTGCAGCCCCCGTCCTCCCCCTCTGCTGTTTCCTCTGTCTGACAGATGTCAGACATGCTGCGACAGGCTCAGCCCCAGAGATGTTATGGCGAGAGGAAACACGGGGATCAAGAGAGAGTCTATCTTATCACCGCAGGTATAAAAGGAGATTAGTCGACGCACCTGAGGAGAAGCCCGTGCTGGTTTACACGGAGGTAATGACCGGTTAAACAAAGGTGTTGTTGCAGCGAGGTTTCTGTACAGCTGCCCTATCAGGTTTGCTTCCCCCAGATCAGTCAGTTATACCTCACCTCCGTCGCCTTTATCCAAGCCAAGATCAGGCTTGTCTTCTCTTTTTCCTACATTATATATGGAAAGATGAGGTGAATTTGGATTCCTGTTTACAGGAAACTCAAGGATCGTGTTGGTGTCAGTTATGGTTATGGCTATTGATAATCAGACACCCATTCATTTAATTTTAAAGAAAAAAATGCGAAATGACGTGAAACATAAGAGGCTTTTCCTCAAAGTCCTGCACTCCATTGGCTCAATGAGCATTTCAAAGGGCTATCCATTTAAAGGTGGAACAGTTTTAATGTTTTGTGTGTGTTTGGAAGCCCTGGAGAATGGACTGACAACCTGTTCGCGTGTTACATCAGCGCTCGTTTCCTCCCAGTCTGTCCTATCCTCTCGTTTATGAATGCAGATTCATGTTTGCTTGATGTCTGTGCCATCTCATGACAGGATATCTGACAGGGAGAGGGTGTGCTGCACAAGTGTAAACCCTCCCCTCTGGTCACATGAAGCCCCGGCTGGCTCTATAGCTGTGTCTCTATTTCCAGCAGACGCATGAAGCGGCAAGCTGGCTCACACACCTGTCTGTGTCATGGCGGCCAAAAGGGGGGTCGTTTTTGTAAAATGAGAAATGTAAAGGTAGAGGAGAAGGCAGGTGGGCTCCACTGATTAAAGGGAATTAATAAAATAACTGTGTGTTAGACAGATGTTTTGGCTGGTGTCGATACACCTGTGAGAGCTGCCTCAGTTCTAGCAATCAGTGCTGCTAGTGATTTTTATGGCGTCTGGTTTTGCTATTTGTGTGTGAGTGATTTTACTGTTCCCTGTTTATGTTTAGGTTCAGTGTACAGCCCGTTTCTGCTCAAGAGGAAAGCATTGCTTATCCAATGTGTGATTTATTTGCCTTTAAAGCGTTTTATAGCTGCTACCTTGTTTGTGTCAGCTCAAGTGTGCTATGCAAGTCCATCACTAATGTCGTTGTGCAGGTTTATATATGCCTCACACATGCTGAATGCTGTATACACACAGCAGATGGTGCAGCGCTCTGTATCTATATTATACATCTGTGACACATGGCACACAAACAAATGCATGCATTTGTCTCTCTGTGGATATATGTAGATTGGTGGGAACCAAATAAACAAATTAGGTATAAATCACCAAAAATCTCAATCTCTGGGCGAAAAATGAATGACAAACAAATCATTTTCGGTTACTCTTTCTAGTGTGTCATATGTACTGGGTCAGCCAGTCAAATGCTCTAGTGGTCATGAAAATAATCAGTCGACCCATAATGAGTTAAAATTGTGGCAGGCAGCCACAAATATATTAATGTATGGAAAACTGAGATTTATATGTATGTCTTTATTGTAATTTCTCAAAAACCTGAATATCGGAATCCCAAAAATGAACAAATATCCAAATAGTGGAATATCTGGGTCAGCCCCTGTAATCTTGCCACAACCACTGGAATATAGAGTATTTTGAGGACAAGCAAAAGAAAAGCTTAATATAAAAGATAAACTCTGCTAGCATATACAGTGTAAATGTGTCAGTAAACAGATCCCTGTGTACAGCACATGGCTGCATCCTAGTGTGTATTTGTTTGCATCAACACATCACTTGTGAGTGCCAGTTTCGATGTGCCCATGCACACTTGATGACGGCCTATGTGAGAGCGAGCCGGACACAGCGCTGTGTGTACGTGTATTTTGATTACTGCACCTCCCTCCTGCTGAGACACTTAAATGTGGTCAGACACACGCCGACTGATGGCCATCAATAATTCACATAGCGGGAGGAACCGGCAACCCACGTTATCATCAGGGACAATTGGTCTGTCCCTGCTGGAAGCACCCCCATCTCCACAGACGGATGGCTTCAATTTCCAATCTGATAAGGAAGAAAAGTAGGAAAAAAATGCCATCCGTTGCCAGAGTAGCCCGGCCCAAGTCTATGAGTGAGTATCATGGTCCTATCTAATGCGTGATTATTAACATTAGGTCCCTGCATGAGACAGCTGGGGTGTTAGTGGGTCTTTATAATGGTTAAAGCATTCAGTAAGCGATGAGGCAATATCTCAGTTTTGTCAGCAGGGGTCCGAGCCCAGCTGTTGGCATCATAATGTGTGGAAGAGACGGATGCGAGTGGGAGGTGGAGACAGAGTAAGGGAAGTGGGGTGTCAGTTTGTTGGTGATCAGAGCGGAGAAAATCTAAAAAGATTCAGTATTTCAGCACATCATTTCAGCTTCACTGGTGTTTACATCTAATGGTTATCATTCTGTCATCAGGAATTACGAGTTTATCTAGTGTCAAAGAAAATAGAAATGATTTGAGAGGAGATTTTGGAAGTCAGACAGAGGAATGTCAGAGATTCTTTTAAGCTTGTGTGGCTGATTAATTCTTCCTGAAAGATATTTCTCTCCTTCGAAAAAGCTGCCTGTGGTTGCATGTTGCGTGCGTGTGTGCTTCAAAGAAAAGAGGAAAATGTGGGCACGTGTGTTGAGTGTGCACGCGTGGGCACATGTGTGCACAGCAGCGTTTCCACATGCGGCCGCGCTGGCATCACCGTAAACCACTGCCTCTGCCTCGGGGAGAACAGAGCTGTATTTCATCTTTGTTTAGGTGATGTCACGTTCAGACTTCAATGGTAATGCTTCCAGTGCTGCACAAGTCAATGGCTACCACTCTTTAGTCTGGAAACCATTGCCCCGCCACTTCCTCCTGCTGGTCCGTGACCGTCGGCCCACTCACAGCCCTAATCAGGCCCTGATGAGAGTGCTCGGCGTTCCTGCATGGCTGAGGGGCTGTTTGAGGTGGTTTGCTGGTGATAGAGGTGGTGGAAAGTCCTTCGCCACCGTTGCCTTCCCAGTCCTGGCACAAAATCGGGCTCCATTTTGGGGTTTTCCTCTGGAGACGCGTGGACGAAGCTGGTGGCAGTGCAGATGCACATGTGGTGAGATGGTCAGTGGGAGAAGAATGGAGATGTATCACAGAGGAAATTTTTCCTGTGTGCATAATCCCAACTCTTTAAAGGCCCAGTGCGCCAGTGAGCGCCTGTCGCCCTCGTTTTTTGCGGTGTGTCCCGCACCATAGGGTCTTTTCAGCCCTCGTCAGCTTTTGTTCTACCTATTTAGCATGTTGAATTGGCATGTATATTTAAAAATGTGCATATTGATATACATCACTTTGGTCAACTCTGTTGTTTTTTACATGTGCTTTATAAATAAATTTGGATTGGATTTGGAACTGAAACTTCTCCTGGTTGGAATTCCTTCAGTGATTATTCAGAAGGTGAAATGTCCACGGAGGTCTCCTTCTCTCCAAAACAAATGGACCTGGTGATTTAAACCAGCAAAAACACTGAATAAATCTGTTTCATGTTACAAATCATCAGTGTTTCTCCTTCTCTGCTGGGCATGTGAGCACTACTCTGTTGGACACAGACATTAACTCAGCACCTACTAATCTGTACTCACATTTTTCTCTGATAACTTAAGATCCAGACATTCAGGAGGTTTTTACCTAGTTATCAGAGAGGTCTCTTCCTTTCCAAAACCATAGACAAATAACAAATAGTAGTACAGTTGTAATAATAGTACAAATAATGTACAGAGCCAACATGTTACCAGTTAGTTTGTGGACTGCCTTTTTGAAGCCTTGAGTTTGACATTTCGACTGTCACCATCTTGGTTCTATGGAACCAGAAGTGAACATATTTGGACAAGAGGTTGGAGCTGTGGAAGAAAAAGGGCTGGACCTGGACTGTAGCAATGCCTATCACTCAGCGACTAAGTGGCCCCTCTCTTCAATATGCATGACTTTGGGGCCTAATAAAATATAAATGGGTGAGTTGCAAAAACTCACCCCTACAAACAGTTGTCAGGAATTTTGAAATTGGCTAAAGAGACCCAAACCGTTCTTTGTACCAGCCTGTACACATGCTGATTTCAGCTTTAAAGTGAGGCATTTTAACATGAGGGTCAATGGAAATTGACTTTTGGAGCCAGCCTGAGGTGGCCATTCGATGAACTGCAGCTATTGGCACTTCCACACTGGCACTTTCACACTGGCCTAATTTTTCAGCCGTGGAGGTTGTTACTTGTCCAAAACAAACGGAACCTATGATTTCAACTAGTAAAAAAACTGAATTAAGCACTTTCACACTGAAAAAATGATGTATTTCTAATGCTGCTTGCCTCAGAGGGGCTCCTAACTACAGTGACCAACGCAAAACTACAAATGACCCAACTAGAGCCAGCGTTGTTTGTGTTAGGGAGTCTGTGCTGGGCTACTATTGAAACATGGAGGTGCAACATGGTGATCTCTTTAGATGAAGACCCACTCCCTATGTAGATATAAATGGCTCATTATATGGTAATGAAAACACAGCGTTTCTTATCTTCCAAAATATCCCCCTAAATCCTACACACTGGACCTTTAATGACTATTATATCAATCGCCTGCAACACTGCAGTGTTTGAACGTCACTTACACTTTTAAGGTCAGTACATTAGTGTAATAAATTTATTCATAGCCTTTTCGCAGCCTCAGGGGCGGGCGGGCATCTTCTTTAATAAGACGCTGACATCTGTCTGCTGAGATTGCCCACTGAGCATCATCCTTCACAAATGGAGGCCAGATACCCTGAGTGTGTGTGTTTGGCATTGTTTCTGAAAACAGCACACACATAGTTATACATACACACTAAAATTGGCCACATGCCATCAACGCACCATGAACACGGGAATGAAATGAACACATTAGCTCAAGTCATTGAGCAGCTTCCCACCCGTACCGAGTCATACCTGTATTTAGCGTCCTGTCCACCGTGTGACCGCCAGTACTGAATACTAATGCATTTTTTTTTTGCTCCAGCAGACACATATGTAACTCGCCATCAACAAGTCATATGAAACATGCGATCACTTCATTACATGGCAGATGTTATTACGTTTTTCCCCCCATCCTCCACCTTTCCACTGCTCCTCACAGCCATTATAATTGCAGAGACACTGGTGGCAGTGTTTCTTAGCAGACACCAGCATGCTATACATGAACTGCACAGATAAAAGACCATTCTTCCTTCTTCTGTATCATTAGTTACCATTCTGATCAAAAGATGTCATGGATAGTTCACCAGACTAAATTTGTCCTCTCCGGTTTTGAAGCTAGGTTCAAACGTTCATTTTTTTTGTCTTCAGGGCAATGGCTTCTTCTCGCTTGTTCAAAGACAAAAGAAAAAAATCAATGGTGTTATGCATTTGATTATCATGCTTCTGATGTTATCAGAATCGCAGAGAATCAAATAATGTCACTATGCATATGTGAGCGTGACCGCTGAAATGCAAAAGGAACAGACAAGAAAAATGTTGTGTAGCTTCTTGGCTAAGAAACAGTCAATGATTTGAGTAAGAGGGCAGCTCAGGTTACGTATTTTTGAATGTGAACTGAGACCAACGCAGTTTATTTAAAATTACTGAAGTACAGAGTTTGTTGCTGTCATGCTGTTGTTGTTAAGATGTTCACAGCTTACCTGTATACCATGATTACATGTGTAGCACCTTGTAAATGACACACATTACACATTGTTGGTGTGTGTCAAGTCTTCATCTCCAGGGACTATTCTTAAATTTTAACCGCTTTTAACTGAACTGTTTACGTAATCAAACCAGCATGTTTTTTATTTGAGTTATTGTGGAGGAAGAGCATAGACTTCACTTCAGTGCTGTCGTCCTTTGTTTGATCAGTCTTCCAGCAGTGCTTAAGTTCTGTTTGCTGCCGTTTACTGGAAAGGCCAGAATGTCACCAACAAGTACACTCACCTATGGGTGATATTAGGTGATGAGATATTTTGATGCCCTCCAGTACCCTACTAACATCAACTTACACGAACATATACCACTGAAAATAGCTTGTGTGTGGCATCAGCACATTCTGTCTCCAAACTCGTCAAATACCAACTCTTGATCAGTGTCCCATCTTCAAAATATGACTCATCAGGCTCCTGCATCAGATTTGAACGTTTAGGGCCGGCATGTCAATTTTGCTGAATTTTTCTTTTTTAAAATTGACCTGTTTTCTCTATAAATGTACAGTTTTTGCAAAAATTTGCAAATCTTTGTTGTATTGCCTTATGTTTGGGAATCAAAAGCACATTAGTAGGTTTAAAAAATCATGATGGTTTGGCTGAAAATGAGTATGCTTCAACATCATGTCACATAGTAAGCTACATATACTAGCAGACTGCCTTGTCATTGAAAAAACTTGACTGGCTTTGCACACAGGGCACAAACACCGGGCTCTCAGTGCGAGTCCACGCTGTTTGACCAATCCACCTCACCTCCTGCTCACCCAATACAGACTTGTTGTTGTTTACCATGGTTGCTTAGCGTCAAAAAATGCCGGTGCCCCGAGTGTCTCATACTGCTGCTAAAGCGTGCCACTGGGCCACTGGCCCAGTGGCAGTATTTGATGAGCTGGGAGTGAGACCGGGTTTGTTGCGTTCATGTGTTGTCACCTGAATAAAAAATCCCAGCACTGAGCAAAAAGTAGCCGAACACCAACAATAGGTCCGTCATTGGCTGAAATTGGCTGAATCCAAAAATATTAAAAAAATACATTTATCTGAATCTACACTGTAATATAAGTTAGCATGAGTTAAAATTAAACAGGCATTGTTATGGTGACGATTATAGTGTGGAGGGCAAACTGCATATTTTCCCTTTTCATTGGATTTGGTTAGAAAAAAAAAAGAATAAACCAGCTTCATAACCTTTGATTTACAGTCACGTCGGCTGTCAGTCATAATTGAATCCTCAAGCTAATGTGCTTAGCAGTTTGCAGCTTGTTCAAACAGCCCATGTTTTTGCTCTGAATACACACACAGTGTTTTTTTTCTCATAATGAAAATAATAATTTCCTAATAGCCTTACTATTAGAAGAGCCAATAATCTGGTTTATGCTGTTTTTGGAAAAAGAATTCAGCAGCTTTTCCACCAGATCTTCCCAATGCCTTCCCAGTGCAGCTCTGTGGTAACTGCTGTTAATAAACCAGCAAAAAGGAGCCTTCACTTTCCCCCAATGGAAAGCAAGTCACATGGTGCAAATGTAGCAGTCCCATTTTTAGTAGCATGCTAAATTTTTAACGTGCTGTTTTAAGATCACAGAAATAGCGTAAAATTTATACTAGATGAAATCATGTAAATAAAGAGTAAAACTGGCATCTGTATACAGGATATAAAACCTGTGATAGTCCAAACTCGGAAAGGACAGCAAGGAGAGCAACCTCGGAGGTGCTGAATGATGCTCCGTGTCCTTTTTAATAAGCACCAATAAAAGCAAACGGCCACACTGCTGATATAACAGCTTCCACTCGACTGTCCTCCAGCAGGGCCAGAAAGGTGAAGGAGACAGAAAAAGTGTGGCTGATCCTTTTTTTTTGCTTTATAGGTGTCACAGGGTGGTATTGTAACCTGCATAAAATGTGTCCCTGGCAAAAAAAAAAAAAATATCAAAGATATGCTGCATGCATATTTTACAGCTGCGGGAGAGTGCAAGGAGTTTACAAGGGTGGATGAGATGTGGTGGAGGTGCCTCTTTGTGTTTTTTTTCTTCCTGAGTAAAGTATAAGAAGTGTTTAAGCCAGGAGAAAAAACACAGGAGGACATTAAATAAAGTGCAAAAAAGAGGAATAAGAAATTGGGGGTGAGAGTCTGGAAGAGAGAAACCCTTTTCCCTCCTTGCTTCCATATTCTGTCCATTAGTGTGAGTGGTGCTTTTCCACACTGTGGTTACCTCGCTCTTCAGGTTGACTTCTCCCTTGTGAAGCACGTGTGAGTGGCGGGGAAGGCAGAGAGAGGGAAATGGAAGTGATGGAGGCAGAGGTGGGTGGTAATTAGAAACATTACTGTCATCGCTGGGTTATCCGTGCATCTTTTCTCCTTTTTTTTTTTATTTCTTGATACTGCGGAGAGAAATTACCCCGGCAGCCAATTAAAGGGCCTTTCTCTCCTCCTGATAAGAGGGCTATTAATACTGTGGCAATGGTTGGCACTTAACTTGGCAATGAATGCCTGTCGATGAGCGCTGAAAGTTTATCAACTCCTCCCCGGGCTCCGGCTCTTTCTTTTTCTTCTAGAGAGAATTAACTGATACCACGAGAGGCTATAAGCTCCGGGCGTCTTATCAACTGATTACTCTCTAAAACCATCAAGTGCATTTTTAATGGGAAAAAAGGGAAGAGTTGTTTCTGCTGTGAAATATAAAAACAGCTCTGGGCGTACAATGTGTGAGCTCTGTCATAAAATCTAACAACCGGCTTGTGGAGTTATAGTCTCATGCCTCGCACAAATGGCTGGTTTGAGGCACAGCATGTATGTATTCGGTGAAGGATTTCCCCTCCCTCCAGGAAAGGATGGCAACAAGCTGTCTCCTTGAAGACTTTTTCTTAAATGTCTTTGGTCTTGGAGTGAGGGTATGCTTAGTTTTGCAGTAATTGGATACATGCCAAATGCTAACAGCATATCAAGGCGTAATGCTCACATTGTGTTTGATGGACATTTCTATAGTGGCGTCCTAAAATGCAATTTCTTTGATTGCACAGGCTTTTATTAAAGTTTCACAGTTATATAACTCTAATTATTAGTTTAAGTTAAACTACAACAGCAACGAGCACACTATTGAATGCTTAGAGTTTGCACAGACGTTGAGCTTAGCACACATCATGAATGGAGCCTAAAGAAATGCACACACATACGCACATGACGCTGTGCGTAGCTGCAGGGAATTAGCGTTAAAACAAACAGACAAGACAAGTGTAACTGAGTTGTAAATCCTTGTTTGTGAAGTGAAAGAAAGAAGAACTAAAGAAGCCTTTGGTAAAAGGTAGCTTTAGTTGCATTTACAATTAACCAGGTGTAGATTTCAGGGAAGATATAAAAGTAGCAGATGACTTTAATTTTCACAAAAATAAAGATATTAGCACTATAAATTTATAAAGAAAAGACACAAATTGGTACATAAAAGTTCACCAGAATTCAGGAATAAAGAGTTACATGTTTGACTTAATAATAATAAAAAGTTGCTATATGATGTTAAACGTTTCAGTTTTTTATGAAAATTTGCTAAAGGCAATTAAACAAAGTTTTGTGTTTGAGTTTGTTATAATCCAAATTCTAAATATTGACAAAGATTTTTATATTTATTATAAATGCATATCAGTTCTCAATATTGGTTATCGTTAACTTCTAATAATAGGTATTGGTATCTGCCCTGAAAAAGAACAGTATTGGCTGGCCCCTAGTAGGGATATGGTTGAAACTGGAGCTTAGTTTAGGCCATTTCTGCAAGTTGAACCAAATTTTTGAAACTAGCTTGCATTTATGTTATTCTAAAACTCAGGGTGTGATGTTAAAGAATTCCTTTAATACATCCAAGTTTTGATGGCGTAAGGAGGCGAAAGGACAGAGGTGCTAATGCCTGAGTCAAGCGTGATTGAGTTGTGTTTCACTGTCACTCAGTCTCACTTGTTCGCGTGACATTGGCGCTCAGTTAGGATGTTGATTTCCTTTGGGAACGTCCACACTGAAACATCCCCTCACAGTTCTGTAAGTCACTTTGTACTCATGGGGTCCACGCCTCTGCTCAGCTGCTACAGAAACAAACAAATGACTCCAGATGCAACATCGTAAATCGCCCCTTCAAGATGGAGCAAAGTGGAATGTCAGAGTGTGTGTCTCTTTCTGTCTGGCTCTCTCTTTATGCCTCTGCATGTGTGTGTGTGTGTTTGTGTGTGTTACCTGTGCATGCCTTTGTATGTTTATGCTCTCAAAAGTGTGCATGTGAGTGAGAGAATGAGGCCTGCCATGCAAACGTGCCGGGGAGAGAGAGATTCTCAGTAAAAGCAAGAGTGGCCCTTAAAAGAGAGGAAGGCGAAAGACGGAGCTCCACTGTACATTTACGGATGAAAATTTCATGACACTAAATCTAGACAGACTTTTAGTGTCAGTCAGGATTACGGCAGCAGCCCGAACATTCATGAATTATTAAATCGGGAGAGAGATCCCTGGGTGCTTGGACCAGGAGCGGATGAGAGGAAAGGGAAGGCGAATCGAGCTTGAAGTAAATAAATAAATAGATCAATACATGCAAAAGCAAATAAAGTCGGTGCGGGTGGGTTTAAAGCTGGATTGCACCTTTGCGGGGGGATCTAAAGGGCGCAGTGTTGGGTATAAACTCCGGCTTCTGGAGGATGTCAGTGCCAGCCTGTGTTTGCTCAGCTTTCAGACTGTAAGCTCACTGTAACAAGACGAGGAACTTGGGAGTGCTTTTGCCTATAAATTGGGGGGAGGGGACTCTAATACAAAAATGCTGTGCTGCGGAGGAGAAGATCACTGCGTGGTGCCATGACAACCATCCAGTTATCTGCACTCTAAGTATATTTGAAGTTAATAGTGGAGAAGTACTGCGAAAGGGGTTAAGAGTCTGTGTGTCAGAATGCAAAATAGCTCCAGTGATGCAACATGTATGTGATTCCAGAAAGACTATGTTTTTTAAATCATTCACATACGTTTTTATTGTACACCTGGAGGATTCAAAATGTATATATAAGGCGTCAAATAAGGACTGAGCTGCTGAACATGCAGTTCATTTTTGCAAATGTGCACAACCAGTACGCCAAAGGAACGCAGGATAGACATGATGCGCATACAAATGTGTTTTTATAAGAACTGTAATGTTCACACAAGCGTAAATTGAAAATGCTGTTGACATGTTGTTGGTTTTAAGGTGCTTCTCCAAAATATTACCATCCCCAAAAAATACCAGAACCCCCCAAAAAGTGTTTTCTGTTTTGTGCAGACTGCTTGAGTCCAAACACAGAGATTTTTTAAATCACGGATTCGTCAGTAAGTATCGCTGTGCCTAATACCATTTTTTGGCATTGATGCTTCATTTAGAAACATCCTCGATTAAAGGAAACAGTTTTCGGTCTATTCACGTAAAATAATGTGACTATCTGACACAGCATGCAGGTCGCAGTAGCATTAGCCATAATAGCTAGAGAAATGAATGCTGCATGCAGGATATCAAAGTTGTTTCCTACAGTTTTGTAGTGATTTGCCAAGCTTGTTGTAGATTTGTGATATGCCAGGTTCTTTTTGCATCTCTGGCACTCGTCTTAAGGGAGAATATCTGCTACTTTCAGCTTCTCAAATGTGAGTATTTGTTGCTTTTCTGTGTTCTTTAAAAATCATTTTTGGCTTGGTATGCAGTTAAAAGAAGTGACCTTCGGCTCTGGGAAATTGGTAGTTTTTTTTCATCATACTCTGACATTTTTTATGTCTCAGCACCTGTGACAGCTGTAGCCAGAGGCACTGCGTTTACATCTTATTCGTCCTTCCATTCGTTCCTTTCTCATGAACGTGTAATCTCAAGAAAATGAAGGGTTGTGGTCAAAGGTTTAGGGCGACTGTGACAGTGACATTTTTGGTCATAACTCAAGAATATATATATGCTAATTACCCAAACATCTAAAGTATAAAATGATGAAGTGATGACAACTTTACTGTGACGTTATAATGTTCTGCAAAAACACTTGACATCATCAAACATCCACATTTTGCCAAAAAATACATTTAATACTTTGTATTAAATTCCTACAAAGTAAAAAATATATACATCTGGGCGGACATGAATGTAAACTGCAACATGACGTGGTTGGCGGGGGCATACACCCACATGGCGTAGTTCAAGTTGACTTGAACTATTAAAAAATAAATCAGAAAAAAATTACAGAATTTCTCACTCAAGACCTTTTTTTCTTATATGCACAGCTTTTTTTTTCTTCAAATGCATTCACTGATTTTGAGCGTTTTTGCGTCAGTGATTGAAAACTCCAGGGTAAAGAGCGACCAAAATACAAAAAAGTTTTTATATTTAACTGCCTCAGTGTGGGCTGACTTGCAAGCTCTGCAAACAGGGAGGTAAAATAAGACATCACTGATACCACGAACAGCTAAACAAATATTGTGGACAGCCGGACCGCTCCCCTACTGTCCTCTGCTATGCCACACAGCCAAAACCAGGTGAGCTGACACCCCCATATCTCTCTCACTGTTGGAATGTCAAAGGGTGCACTGTTGACCCAGACGGAGCTGCCACTCAGTGTGTGTGTGGGTGTGATAGAGAGAGTGTGTGTGTGGCGTAGGGGGGTTGGGACTTTATGGGGGTTTGGCAGGCTTTAGCCCTGCGCTCCCCAGGCCCCGTCTGCTGTTCTGTTGGTGGCACAGGGACGCCAGCAGAGCGGGGACAGACGAACGGTCTGGCTGCGGCGTTGGTGTATCCACTGTCCCGACCGTATCTTCTTCTCTCTCGCGCTCCTCATTCAAAGACATTCCTCCCGTTCTCCCCACATTTACCCCAACTCTCTTTACTCCCTCCCCTCCTCACTGTTTGTGCTGCAGTTATTCTCCTGGGAATGAAAAAGAAACGAATCAGGTTTCCAAAAACAAATCCGTCCCCTGCTCGGGTGCTAGCTGTCTGCGTTAGTGTGTGTTGGTGCATGCATCTTGAGAGCCAGAGTAAACACTGACAACAAACACTTGTCAGTTAAAACATGTCCAATTATTGACCCTTACCCCTTACACTCAAGATTATCTGTTCTGCTAAGAGATCAAAAAATGATAACACCAAACACAAAAACACTTTCGAGGAATTTTGAGGAAATATATTTTGATATTTGTTTCATGAATAAATAATTTGTCAGTTATTTTTGCAATCCATCAGGCAATCATTTTGTCCGTAAAATGTCAGAAAACTGAAAAATAGCCAAAACAATTACCCTGAGCTGAACAAAAGGGCATTTTAACTGAGTTTTGAGTGATCAGATGGAGGTATGGAGACGCATTATGGCTACAGTCTACATAAGAGTAAATGCAATTGTGTTTTCAAAGCATGCACAACTACTTTGGCAGAAATACCATTGTTGTTCAGTGAGGCAGCAGCAGCTCTCCCTCACCTGAGGCTGAACCTGTTGGGACGCATGGTGCTCTCTTTCTCATTTGATACGAACAATACTGTGGTGTTCTTCCTGTCCATGACTGTGTGCACAGTATGTACAGTACAGTTTGTTCAGATAGGCCTGTGTCATGCTCATTGCCCTCCCTGTTGACTTCAACCTTCCTCACTGGCTCTGATATACTGTATATCAAAGAAAACTATGAAATGAAAAAAATTTGTCGAAACAATTGTCTTTCAATCGCGATTAATCACAGTATTTCAGTAGATAATCGTAATTAATTGCATCTTTTCATCGCGTTTTTTATATTACATTATTTTGCGTTACAAAATGGTTATGAAGTCCATATTGACAAAATTGGTGCGTTATTAACAGACCTTAATGGCACTGAGAATTAATGCATTAACGCTGACAGCCCAATTTTTTATACCAGTACTTTAAATGCAGACATCATGATGTGCACCTTAAATCAATTTTTAAATAAATAGAAACATTTGCCATTTTAATCTGTTTAATGACCTGAAGACTTGGTATTTATCAAATGTTGTTGATTAATGATATGATCAGTTTATCTGTTAATCAGGTAATTGTTTCAGCTGTTGTTTGAACTCAGTTGTTGAATCCATGCATTGAAGTTTTGCCATACTCTAAAAGCTGATTTTTGATTTTTCATAGCCTGATGTGCAAAGCTTTGCCAGTTGTCACTCATACTTAGATGAAGGTAATTGTTGGGGATTAAAGTCTAGGCTACATATGAAGACATGATAGGAAAGTAAAGTTAAAATGTTCTCCTATAGTGCACGGGTGTAATCCTGCAAATAAATTCAGAAGCCAACCTACAGAGCGCCTGTGCAGCGGGTGACGGTGACACACACCCGAGATGCACGGGGGCACATATGTGTGTCTATCCCTCACCATCTGCCGCGCCGATCATTAGAAAGGATGTCACACTGAGTTGGGACCCTCATAGATGCGTGTGCCCCTCTTCTTACGCCTCTCCCGCTCCCTTTGTTGTCTTCAAGCTTCATTTCAGGGCAGATATGAGATTGGATCTGTGGGTGTGGGAGCTGATTGTTTTAACTCAGCAAAGGAATCCCCATAAGATGCTGAGGGTCGTGTCACAACACCACGGGGCCCGCTCCCTTGTGGCTTGGCATGAAAGGTCAGATGATGCCCGTCCGTGTGTGTGTAATTGCACATGCAGCACACTTGCATATTTATTTGCGTTTTCACTTATTTTCGCGCACTTTTGTCTCTCGGGTCATTTGCATCTCCATAGCACAGTCAAGGCCCCCCTGTTGTCTTGTGTAAGGACTCCTTCCCTTCCTCCTGGCATGTGTTCGCTGAGCTACCCACCTTCTCATACTCACATGTATATGTCACATGTACGACACATGATGTACATATAGGTTATGCTGTGAGTGTGTTAACAAAAATGCAAACATATTATCTCACATATTGTATAATTTCCGTCATGTAAATGAGATGTGGGACTTACAGGCTATGAAATATTTGCTGATTAGCGTTAACCCCGCTGATCAACAGGCTTGTGTATGTTTGCTTGTTCAAATATCAGAGATTCAATCTGTGACCTGAGGGATTGGGGCCCTCTCTTCTGCCTCAAGGGGCCTCTGTTCCTTGATGCCCCTCCAGATCCCGGCCAAGACCCCTAACAGCTTGGAAGATAAATATCTAATCAATTTACAACTGCATTTGCATTGAAAACACAACCTATTGCACAAAGCCAGAAAGCTGTAGACACACGTTGGTCTCTGAGCGTTTAGGGGCTGTTTACACGGCAGTGGTTCATGCAGGAAACATTTGAACTTTTTTGTGGTTTGGCCTTTTGCAAACAACAACATAGTTTTGGGGGCTTTTGAAACCGCGTTTCAGAGTGTAATATTTTGAAAACGCAACTCCTGTCACCATATAAACTGGCAATGTGCGGATCCTGTGAGAACGGTGGGGTCATGGCCGCACTTCGCCCATGAGAGTAGTGTTCTTGCACAGTGTGTCATACCAAAGTTACACTGCCACTTACTGTCCTGGCATGCATACTACAGCATTTTCACTTGTTTTTGCGTATCTGTGTACACGAGCTGTATTTCGTCATCACTCTCAAAACTAAGGAGTGTCTACTCTTTAGTAATTATCCATGGAACTGTGTTGCGTGGGATTTAAATTTTAAATTTTAATTTTAAAACAAACAATACAGTAACATTACAGTAATGGTGTGTTTGTGGCTTTTGCATTGAGAGTCGATTCTCATGCTAGGGACCTCAACACAGGGCCCCCCCCTCCAAAGGGCTTGGCTAACAAGGAGGATGGAGTCCCCCCCTCAAATTGCTTTGTGAGCAAAGGAGAAGATGCAGAGAGATGCTTAATGTGACAAAGCTGCCTACCGACAGTCCTAAATAAACAGGCCAGCTGTTGATGTGAGTTGACCATCATTCACCATCCCCTGCCCCTGAGGAGAGATTTGGCTTCTGTCACCCTGACCACAGATAAGATACACAGATAAGGAGGCTGATAGAGGAAGAGACTGCAGTAGTCCACTGCAAAATCCTTGGCATAGCTACCTTTGTTATCTTCTACTTAATGATTACAAAAATTATTAATTGCCACCTCACTCTTTAGTTCTTTAATATTTTATCTCAGCTTGTGGTGCCTTGTGTGATTTGGGACATTGATGATACTGTCTGCCCCTCAGAGAGCTGCCTGAGTTGAGCTGTTTGGACCTTTAGCCAATAGAAGGTCAAACAAGAGCATTTAGTCCACGCTCCGTGTGTCAGTGCTTCAATCTATCATGTCAAAGCTGTGGCCCTTTTAGATCATTGATGGATGTTATGCATGCCCAACACGTGGGCTCTCTAGCCCCATCGTTGGGAGAACATTAGGAGCAGCGCAACAATCATCTGATCACAGCAACAAACAGCCAAAACTGTTGTAGAAACCAATTCCATAAAAATATTTAAAATTTCAAATGTGAAGGTGCCCTGAGGAGTTTACAGTGTAAACAAACAGTTCTGTTTACCTTCAGAGTTTCTCACCAAAACACATTCTGTGTGTCCTTAAGGCCTGAAAAACATGTTGAATACATTAACAACATCATGAAAAACTTGTTGTGAATGTTTTGAAATAGGCATTGTTTACATCAGCTTGAAGGCTTCTTCTCTTCTTTGTTTGTTGTTGTTTTTTTTTTTGGCAGGTTACAGCAACAGACTGTCAACATGCATAGCCACCCTGTAGATTCATGAGAATCACATCAACCCAGTGATGTAATGTAGCATCCTCCCTGGTATTGGCATGCATATAAATCCTCTCAGTGATAGATGTGATACAAATAACATAGGGATCAGTACATCAAGACATTTTGCTATAGTGCCCCAAGTGGTCCAGAAATAGAATGGCATTAATATCCATATCCTCTCAAGGATAAACTGATTAGACTTTTGTGCTAATAATAATAAATAATGACATTTCATATCCAAAACGTCAAAGGTCAACCTTACTGTTACATCACCATTTTCTGCAAAAACACATTTCTGGCCATTAGTCAACTCAGGAACAGTAGGGGAGACATTTGGTCAGATACTGAACTGATGACACCAATCTTTGGTTCCACCTTGAAACTGTACTGATTGTTTAGATCTTCTGTACTGCTGGGTGTGTGTGAAGCATCCATGTGTTAGGATTTGTAGCTTCTTTGCAGCGACATCCATATTTGAAGCATTGTCAGCTGTCATGGCTGTCTGGGCAGACATGGACGTAAAGTGTAACTTGACTGTATCGCTGAGGCATAAAACCATGAGGCGGTAATTCTAGTTTAATTACACTTCAGTTGAAGGATCTGTCAGAGTTGCTGAATCAATCTTGTCATGGGACACACTACTTTTTGCTTCAGGCAAAAAATGTACCCGTTTCCCAGTTGATTCACTTTTAAGCAAAGTTTAGTGTCTATTTTTTTTTTACATTTTTTTTATTTTAGAACATTTCCTCTCAAACCCCTCACATAACTTCTCTTCAGCAACTACAGTGAGATACTTTTTCTCCCTCGCCGAGAAACAGAATAGGGCCGGGAGGAAGAGCTGGTGTTTATTTTTTGAAGTGTCCCCTGATGAAGGTGCCAGGAGGTATGACAAGGTGCGAGAGAGAGATGGAGGGAGAGAGCGAGGACGAGGAGAGAAATGGGGGTGAAGTAAACTACAGGAGTGGCTGACAGTCCCGGGGCTTCTCCATCACTTTACAGCCATGTATGGAGTTAGCTGAGGGAGCCATGCTACACCCTGTGGAGCTGCCCTGACGACAGGCAGCGGGAGAAGTGTTATCACCCCTTTAAACACAGAGAGAGGAGACATTAGTCGCCGAGGGGAGGAGTGGTGACAGTTCTCTGCAGGACAGGAGACAGCAGCAGATAGGAGCTCTTCCTTTAGGACTTCCTCAGGTGGGGGGAGAAGAGGTTGGGAATTAACAAGGAAATACCGTATTGCCTAAAAAGTCCTGGAGAAAATTCTCTTGGATAAAAGCATGCAAGGCTTCACCCAAAATAAATTAGGTATATTCCCAAAGTAGCTGAAGTTGTGAATTATCTAATAGCTTTGCCAGTTTGAGTAGTTTTTTAAGAAAAAAAGTCAAAGTCAATGTTTTTTGTTTTCTTTCCTTCTTTGTGACAGTAAACTAAATATCTTTGGTTTGTGAACAAAACGAGACATTGAAGGATGTCATCTTGGGCTTTGGCAAACCCTGGTCAATAGTTTAACCACTTTTTGACAGTGAAAATAATCCTTAGTGCAGAATAACATCAGAGGAGGGAAGGAACGGAGGAAGGAAAGAAAAAGGAGGAAAAGAAAGAAAGGGGGGAGAAAGGAAGGACAGAAAGAAGGGAGGAATAAAATAGAGAGGAAAGGAGAGAAAATGAGTGTGGAAAAGAAGTAAGAAAAGCAAAGGAAGAAAAGAGAAGTAGGAAAAAAGAAAACAGAAATGGAAGAGAGTAAAAGTCTAAGGAAAGAAGGGCAGAAAGAGAAAGAGGAAGGAAACATGGAGGAAAAGAAAAAGGAATGGAAAAAATAAAGGGGAGAGAAAGGAAAAAGAGTGGGAAGAAAGGAGGGAAAGGAAGGTTGTGATAAAAGAAACAAGGGAAGAGAGGGAAAGTGAAGCAAGGGCTGAAAAAAGGAAGATAAAAGGAAGGAAAGACACAAAAAAGAAGGAAAGAAAGGGAGGCAAAGAAAGAAAGAGGGGAAAACAGAGAGACAAGCCTGTCGTTGAATTTGTGTCTCATGATGTGTGTACCTTCTGTGGCAGATGAGGACACTTAAAGAGACAAATTCGGGCTAATTGCAGCTGCATGTCCACCAGAGTCTTTGGGACAGGCCATGGCCGGGGTCAGGCCAGCATCAATCAACGAGGGGGGGGGGCACACAGATCTGGTCCCTCTCTGGAGACCATTACAATGGGTCCACAAAAGCCTGTGGTCAGTCTCATTTTTGCTATCGGAGGGGGTGGACGAGGTCAGAGTGTCCTGAATGGACAGTGGCCAGCGGTGACCCACTCTTTATTGCAATGCAGAATAATGGACAGTGGTCAGTGATGCGGGGGGTTGTGGGAACGGATTTAGTAATAGAGGTGATCATGGTCACGACTTTTGTTTCACAATGGAAGAAAGAACGAAAAATTCATCTTCTGTAATTTATTTTGTGCGGGTAAATTCTTTTTTGAATTGTCGAAGTAGTTGAATGCATCTTTCAAGCCATCATTTGATATTTTTTTCTGTTTTCTCATAACATACCCAACAATTAACACCACTGGTATACAACCTAAACTTTACAAATGTCCTAAAAACGTGCTAAAATTGCTGAAATGTGCCAAAATCCTAGAAATGTCCTAAAATCTTACAAATGTCCAAGGGTCCTAGAAATGTCCTGAGATCCTACAAACATTTCTAAATCCTAGAAACATCCTTAAATTGAGAGATATGTCCTAAAATCTTAGAAATATCTTAAAATCCAAGAAACGTCCTGAAATCCGAGAAATGTCCTAAAATCCAAATTCTGTCCTGAAATCTTAGAAACGTCCTAAAATCCGACAAACGCGCTAAATTCCTAGAAACATACTAAAATTGTAGAAACATATTAAAATCCTAGGACCTTGAATGGGCCGCTGCAAAATCGGCCTCCAAGCAAAGTAAGTTGAGTATCCCTTCTTTACACCTTTCACTGCTCTGCACATTTTAAAGTACAAAAAATAACACACGAAAAACACACATGTTGAATGCATATTTCGGAGTACCATCAAATCTGAAAACCAAAATACCGTCAGCTACCCTGGACTCTCTCCCACACTGCGTCTGTCACTCCTGATGGGAATACCAACCGATTTGCAATCATGCTTTAATTCCTGCCGTTTCACCTTTCCAGTCCTCCAGCTCTCATAATGGATAAAACACCTGATGAACCCCCCAAATCCTCGCTCTCTTGGGCCCATATGTTTTGGTCACAGCCCGATCCTTCACTGTATCCCCTTTGTGTTCTTTGCACTCTTTAAATCCCTGTTTCCTGTTCTGTCCGATCAGACTAAACGTCCTTTATGTCATCCAAACAGCGTTTTATTATGTCTCATAAAATACTTTTCCTTTTGGCCGTATTTTTAGCCTTGATATCTGTTACCACTGCCAGCGCTTTTTGACCAGGTTTGGTCTTTTATGTCTTTACAGTGAGATAAAATTACTCAAATGCTAACTGGTGTACACCTTCACTGCAGTACTTATACTATGAATATACATGATGCAAACCCCAGGTCAGACAATGTTGGAGCATACTGATGGTTTTAAAAGGGTTTTAGTTTCCTTAAGCGGTCACCGTTAACCATATCCAAAACACAGTAAGAGCACAATAATGAAATAAAACACACAAATAAATAAAATCAGTTTTGAGTGAGAATGTGTTGTTTTTTTTTGCAAAATAAGCCATATAAATGAGTTTCTTCCATAAAATTCTCTTCATTTGCAAACACCTGTTAAGGTGCAAATAGTTGAATCATTGTTGTATTATCTCCAGGTTTCTTTTGATGCCATTATAACATTGTTTCATCTTCAGTGTCTGCTCTATTTTTATCTGTATCCAGTTCTCCTCTGCTGTCCAATTTCCCCCACGGGGCACCATTACATTTTGATGTGAACTATACAGAAATCTAATCTCATATATTACAGTGAGATGAAGGTAGAGATGGGGAAACATTTCCAAAATGTGGCCTGTCTTCAGACAATGTCACATTAAAGTGTTTCTATACAGTATTTTCAGCAGCTAAAATCCGACTCTTCATCTGGTGTGAGGGTAACTTTTATGTGGCACTTTAACAGCCGGCTGTGTGAGTGAGAGTTACACAAAGAGTTGTTTTATGGCAGCGTGGATTGGCTCCGCTGTGACTATTTTCCATATACAAACTGGTGTGGCGTAGCAGACATTGGAATCATCTGGTCATCTTTAACTGCCTTCTGCTAATTATTCCTGACCAATAAGAGCAAAAAAGCACACCAGAATAGCTTTTTAACATGTTTCTGATTTTCCAGCTCATTTCACAACTTGGAACTAATAGAGTTGGCAGTTCATCTTCAAGAGGAATACATTTTCAGATTTATTAGTGTGTTGATAGACAGACCTGAACTCTAATCTTTTCCTTACTGGAGAGCTTCGTTGGCTTTCAAGTCGCCTCCAGATCTCATCACAGGCTCATTGCGTGTCACGAACATTTGCAAGCTCGTTTGAAGAAGAAATGGAGAAATGATGTTTAGTTATGAGGTGAAAAACTCTGACCTTTGTCTCGTTGCACTCTTGAGTTGATTGCGTTAAAGATGCCAAAGTTTAATCCGAGAATTTTACAATTACATTCTTTCCACAATCCATCTGTACAGCAGTCGGCTCATGCACAGCTGCAAAATGCATCTGCATGAGGGAAGCGTAGTAAAGTTGCGGGGCTAAATATAGGTATCCAAGTGTAATTGGTCTTGTAGCTGCTGGAATACATCAAGTGTAATTCAGCAATGCTGCATACAGCTTATTCAAGTTCAGCAGAAGTTCAGTTTAAAATTAAAGTTCATTCAAAGTGCTGTTTTTAACTTAAAGCAGTATATTATGTAGGGGGGGCAGCAGCTAGCAATACATTTTCATCTGAAATTCATGTATATGCTATTAACTTTAATGGATCTCAGCTTATCTGCATTCAGACCCATCAACGCAAACTGTTAGCCTCTCACTGAATTTCCATGCAAAGTTTTCATACTTGAGAACTTGCAGTGGATGTGAGGCTCACTGAAATATTTATATAGAGCATGCAGTCACTTCTGCCTGAGCAAGCTCTTCAAGATGAGATATGGTTAATTTAGGCAGAAAATGCATAGTCTATTAATATGTGTAAACTATGAATATTTAACTGTGTCTCGGTTGTGTCTGACACTGGGGACAGGTGATGTAAGATGAACAGGAATGATGGAATATAAGGAACTGCGAGTAAAGAAAGCATAAGAAGTGCTTTGACACTCTGTGTGCGGCCTATAGCCTAAGCCCTGACCTGTATGCCATCTTACTGACAGCATTTGATGCAGCTAATGTAAAACATACCAGCAGAGTGAGCCCGGGGCTCTCCTAAATGAGATTAGAGAACTTCACAAATGGCTCCTAATCCTCTTGATTTGAGGGAAACTTTAAGCATTTCCCATTAATATCATCCCAGTTCCTGTTAGATTAAGTCTTATTATTCGTCATAGTTTACTGAAGGCAGGGCTGATATCATTGATAAGTGTGTTGTTGACTCTTGCACTCACTTTGGCTTGCATGTTTTGTGTGCCGCATATGAATTCGATTTAAAAATACAAAACAAACTAGAGGCTGCTGCCAAAAATATTGTCTTAAAAGTGACAGTATGGATCATTAAGTCAGTCACTGAGAAAGAGAAACAATATTTAAGGGGAAGTGGCTTAAGGCAAATATTTTGGCATGGAGAACTTTCCTCAGTCATGATATCCTCAAAAATATGATGTAAAATAAGATGTGAGGTGTAAAATGTAAATATCACGTTATATGTATTATTAGAGTTGCAACAATTAGTTGAATAATCAATTAGCTGATTGAAAGAATATTAGTCTGCAACTATTTTGATAACTGATCAATCCTATTGGTTTTGGGAAATCGTGATGACCTTTTTCAATTTTTTTAATTTTGGCATTCATAGACTAAATGATTAATCTATTAATTATGAAAATATTCAGCAGAATAGTCAGTAATGACCATATTTGTTAGTTGCAGCCCTTACGTACAGATAGAATTTATAATCAATTTCTTTACACGTTTGAATAAGTAGAAGCAATGTATGGAGCTTTGATTTTTTTTCAGGAATTTATAGATATTTATTGTGATTATTTAAAAAAAATCAGTTTAAAAAATAAATTATAACACAAACTTTGTAGGCATTTTTCAAAAATAAGCTTAACATTGAGGAAAAAATAAACGTCTGTACACTAACTTCATGCCACTCTGTTTTAATGAAGACAAAATTTTGATCCTTCTTGAATGTTTTTTCAGGTCAAAAACTTTTGAGAAGTTGAAACCACGCCCACATTTATATATAATGTATGCAAATTGGCAGTTGAGCTTTATGGTGGCAGGTGTGGTTAACCTTCTAAACCACTCAGGGCGGTAAAACAATTGACAATAAACAATTTAGTAAAATACATGGAAAAAGAAAAAACACAGAAAAAAATATTGAAAATACATTTACCCCCACTTGCTCTCTTTAAAATTTGCGTATCTTGTGGTTAAATAAATAAATAAATAAATAAATAAATAAATAAATAAACTAAAAACATAGGGTCAAAATAATTAATTAAAATTCAAATTTTGTTATTTATTATTATTTATGATAATTAAATGAAATAAAAATCTGATTTTAAATGTGTAGCATATGACAAATGCAAAGAAAGTGTAACCAGGAGTTTGCATTTCTTTGTTTCTTTTTTTAAAAAAAATATTCGTTGCTTAATTCTTGTGGTATTTGAGATCACTACACACTAGTGCAAGGTGATGATTACCTAATCCGGATGGAGCAGACGTTTCACGGATGTGTTTCAATCAGTGAAAATGCTTTCAGTGTGCAGTTCACGTGCGTGTGGCACCAGAACAAGAAGCAAACACTCACAACAAATTAAACCGAACACAGTCACCTCCACTGACACACACATTTAGTTACAGCAACGAGACGCACAACAAATACGACATCTGTAACATATTACAGTCAGGAAGGGAATGGACCAGGACACAAACAATCACACATGAATCAGAGCAGGTGGCTTCCACACTGAACCGGACTCTTAATTAAATCCATCACGAGCCAGCGGCAACGTTCAGCTCATCCTATCTGACCTGTAACTGTCCTGTACAGGCTACAGCGGTGGAAACTTTCTTTAACAGCATCTTCTTTTTTTTACTTACTTACTGTAGTATTCTTCATCGAAAAAACAAAAACAAAGATAAACAGGCAGGCAAACAGTCTTTTCTGGCCCTCATGTGCACTCTCACACATTATTAAGAAAATCAAATATATTGCAGCTTTCTAGTTCCTTTATTTCAAATTAATTGCTTCGTTTTTCCAACTTTGAACTTCCTTGATCCCTTTTGGCACCACGTTAATCATTAATAGTAACCATGAGAACAAACAGGGAGAGAAACATAAGAGCTGGTGCGGGAAAGCGGAGCGCTCGCAGCCCGGTCGGTGAGGCGTTTCCTGGCAGGCAGCTGGCCTGATGAGCAGCGAGTGAAGCGCGGGTGCTGACACTGATCACATCCTGGCCACAGGCGAACACTTCCTGTCACAAACTGGATGTGCTGAGAGGTGGACAGACATCTGGCCAGGCCTGCAGGCACCCGCGGGCTTACTGGACCCAATTATACTAAACGCACTTCCTCTTACAAGTTCCCAGAGCACCAGGCTTCATCTCCTAATTACTTGATTTGTCCCAAACCCAAATATATCTTTTAATCCTTTGTGGTGGTGCCATTGACTGAGTCAAATCACATTGTGGATGCTTCAAAATGTTTTGGATCAAACTTTAGTCATTGAATACTAGGCATGGGGATCAAAACCTGGATCTATTTTTTCGTATTTTTTCAAAACACAAAAATCAATAACCTTTACGCTTTAAACCTACATGCAGTACCTTCCACTGTCTCACATTTAAAAAAACTCCTTAACCTCTGTCTGGTGCTTATCATCCTCTCAAAGCAGCAGTGGTAAGCACACCCAGACTTTATAGCAAGCAAATAGGAATCCAATGTTGAAAGCGGAGTTGAAAACGGCAGCATAATAGCCTTGTTAGCTAAATAAACAAGGCTCCATGAGGTTTCATTGTGATGTGTCCAAGCAATATTCTCATTACTGCAATGCCCGGTCCATCTGCAAACATTTGTGCTCTTCTAATACTTTTGACAGAGATCAGACCAGCACACTCTGGACCCCCTCCCGTTTAAAGATCTGTCCACAGTGATAGATTACAGATATTCTGTGGTCTTTGTTTTATGCCCTGCTGCTGCACTTCATCTGACCGATTTGACCGTCTCCTCGGGAAGTGCGGATCAATATGAGTTCTCGCTGCTCTTTAAATCAGACACATCCTGATTCTTCATTGAACAAACGTATTAAGACGTCAGAGACTCCACATCCGATAAAAGCCAGCGAGATTAGATTTACGAATAAAAGCTTGACACAAAAGTGTTTCCCTTCATAAATCTGATATTTTTGCTCTTTTATCTCAGTCTTGGATGACCCAGATTGAATTACGGTCGCTTGTATCACGCGGGCACGTCAGACAAAAACATCTTTGACAAATGACAGGCCACAGTTTCATACGGTGCTCAGAGAAGAAAGCAAAAAAATAAAAACAACTAAAAGAGCACATTATTGGTGCATTGGCTAGACTTGACACCATGTAGTCAGCACGCATGCATCCTGCAGGGCAATTCTCCAACAAAAAACCATCTGCCCCCATCAGCCAGGGCCCATGCAATCTGTTGCCTGCCAGTCAGAGCACTGGTCATAATCTCCATGAACCTACTGGTCCAGAAATGGCCCTCAGCGCTCCACAGCACGGCTTCTCTGTGATGATAAGACTCAATAGTCCCCCATAAACTGCCCCATAAACCTACAGCCCTGCTCCCTTCAGCAGGGGGCTAATCAGCCCGCCCGGGGCAGCTGAGGTAAGAGTCTGGGGCTGCAGGGGTAAGGAGACGGGGGTTGACCAGACAGGAGACAGAGACCTGCTGTAATCACCGAGAGAAGATGACGACTGTACTGTAGATTAAGTTTGAAATGACACGGGGAGATGGAAGTACGACAAAGTTTGCCGATGACCTTGGTTGACAGATAAGAGAGTGAGTGACTGTGCAGGATAAGAAAGTGCAGAAAAGATAGAGCAGCACAGGAAAAGAGGATATAATGCCAATCAGCGAGCCAAAGGGCCTGCGCGAGGAAGCCGAATTTCCTCCGGTGTTTATCTTAATGCCTGGATTTAAGGTTCAGGGGGGCTGGGAGGAGTTAAGAATTTGAGGGGTTCATAAAAGGACAGTCTGGGAGGATTAGAGAGCTCAAAAAGGTCCCTGTTGCTACCTTACTTAAAAAGCAAAGTAAATTCAGATTATATTGGATCAAACTGTTTGTCTAAAACCCTTCAACCGGTCATATCCATTACCACTGATCCAGCAGCATGAGAGGAAGCATGAGAGGAATATTGATTATTATTTACCATAAAACAACCGGCAGTTTGCTGCTTAATTCAGTAGCTTTTGATCCACATACTGCAGGGCAAGGACAAAATGTGAGGGAGGGAAAAGATTAACATTTGTCCCTCTGTTTGTCCATCTGTACAGTCATGTCCTCTCCTACATGTGCTGGCAGGTTCACATTCCAACCTGTTCACTCTTCCCAAAATAACATGTTTAATATGCACACGCAAGTGTTAGCATTGAATGATTGCACAACAGTTGTGATGTCAGTTTTGTTTAATATTGTTTTTGACAGCCTGACACCCATTAACCGGTAACTAACTGCTTCATTTGGTGTGAAATATAAGAGGCCTTTTCTTCGGTGCTCCGTTGGCTCAGTGATTTGTTGCGCTATTTTTCAAGCACTTTTCATATAGAGTTGCTAATTTTAATGTTTTATGATGTAAATGTCTTGCCTTTGATTTTATTTTCTGTTGTCTTTGCTGACAGACAGTCCTCTGGCCATGCTAACGCTGGTTAGCTATCATTAGCCTTGGTTGCTTTGCACTGCGTACCATCTGGGTCGGTAGGGTTGCAGCAGTATGCCAGTTTGGAGGTATACTGTGGTATGAAAACCGACGGTTATCATACAGTGTGAATTTGTAGTACGTTATTGAAAAAAATGCAGTCGAACGGAGAACATTACCTTTACATTTATTCCTAAAGGGAGACTTTTTATACAAGTAAATACAAATATAAAATAAAAAAAACCCTTAAGGAACTTTTTGGGTGCAAACATTCTTTCTTTTATGGCATTGCAGAGTTATTAAACAGTCAAGCATATACACTGGATTTGTTTTTAATAACTTCAAATTAGTGTGCATTATGCAGCTGTATTATTCAGTTAAATACAAATATCGTATAAAGACACGGTATTGGCAGATACGATATCAAATGATTCGAAACGGGATCGGGGGGAAAGAATATTTGATCCGAACATTCCTATTTTTATAGGTAATAAATAGTTAATGTGTGAGGTTGTATTTTGTCTGCGTACAGTATGTGGTCCTGTGGAGAGGTGAACATGAATGGACTCTGGAAGCGAACACACAGGAGGATCGTCCCACTTTTGCTTGAGGGAATCATGATCGGAAGTGAAGAGGCGGCGCTGAGAATGTGGGGAATCCCAGAGTTTGTTTTTGTCAGGCAGGGAGGGCAACCCGAGGGCTTCTACAGGTGGCACTAGAAAGCACACACACCTGGTGAGGCGGGATAGACAGAAATCACACAGCCAAGGTGGAAGATCTAATAATACAAGCAGTGGTGGAATGTAACTAAGTACCCAAGTACTGTACTTTATTTACAAATTTTGAGGCACTTGTACTTTACTTGAGTCTTGATTTTTCATCCCACTTAATACCTTTACGCCACTGCATTTCAGAGGGAAATATTGTACTTCTTACTTTACTACATTTATCTGAATGCTTTACTTACTATACTTAATATGCAAATTATATATATATTAACATAGAAATCATACAAATAGTGTATAGAATATAATCTTTTTAATAAATTAAACTACCAAAATAGTTTATGCAAGTACGGCTGAAATGAGTAGTCTATGCCAAATCTGTTACTTAATATTATTTTTTGTTTGTTTTTTTAAAATTGCTTTGAGTTTGGAGTCTTGGGGTTTTTAATTGGGTACTTTGGCAATCATTTGAATAAACATTTAAGTATACAGCATTTAAGTTAAAGAAGCAATTTAAAAAAAAATATTGGGTACTTTTACTATTCATACTTAAAGCACATTTTCCTGATTTTACTCAGTTTTACACCTTAACATTTTCAATGCAGGATTTTTACTTTTAACAGAGTATTTTCAATGATTTGAATACTTCCTCCACCACTGAAAACAAGTATACCAAGTGAATTCAAACAGCCTTTTGCATGTATGAACTCTGGCTCTGAATATTGCAAACAAACTGATGTGAACGTGTGTCACATTGCACTGCATATACGTTCCCACTGGTTAATCAGAAAATACAATGCATGAGTGACTCCCTGCAGACATGTTAAAAGCCTCATGCTGTGACCATTAATCAAATTAGCAGGGCTGGAGTCTGATTTGATAAAATGTATTCATCCCGTTCCGGGGAGCAATTACCTTCACATGTTCTATGATGTAATTTCATCAGCCTTTCAAAACACTTTTCTTTCTCCTTTTCCGGGGCGAGCTTGATGAAAGCTGGCATGTCGAGAAAAGCTCGACACAAGATGAATGTTTCAGTTTCAAAACATCTGCTTCATTTTCATCAGCCATTGAATCCCATCGATCATGCATCACAAGCATGTTATTGGCTCATCCTGAGGGAAATTCCCACCTTTTAGGGGAAATTGCACAGCGCATTCAGGTGAACGGGGAAATCATTCAAACGTACCTTTTATTCCACCCTCCTCCCCCCTCACCTGATGGCATTATTATTAGTTTTTTAAACTTCTAAAGTGGAGCCAACTTTATGAAAATCACATAAAGGAAAGTATAAAACTGTCACACTTGGTGAGAAATGTCTCCATGGCTGCTTTTTATTTGGTTCAGAGGACAAACAATCATGTTACAGAGAGTCCAGTGTAGATCCATCAAATCTCCCCAGTTTACATCAGCATTTATGGATTATTTAGTGAGCTGCCTGGATCTAATTTAGGTCTGGGTTAAAGAGTGATCAATGCACTGATTAGGCAATTCAGTTCGTCCGTGAAGCTCCCGGCTGAGGGAGAGCCAAACATTTCCCCGGGGCAGCTGTGTCTGCATTGTTGTGGTCAACTCATCCTCAGCACACCGTCTCTTGTTTGTTCTTTTCCTTTTAGTCTTGACGTCACTTTCTGATGACAGAACATTAAAAGGTAGGCTTACGGTCTTTTATACCGTTGCCAGAGGCATTATGTTGTCGAGCTGTTTGCTTGTGCCATTCCAGTAAATGCAGTATCTCGAGAAAGCCTTGAGGGAATTTCTTTAACTTTGGCACAAACATCCACTTGAACTCAGTTATGAACTGATTACAGTTTGGTGGTCATAGGTCAAATTTTGTGGTCACTGTGACCTCATGTTTTTCATTCTTGTGAACACAATGCCTCATGAACATCTTGAGGGATTTTTTTCAGATTTGGCACAAACTTTCTCTTGGACTCATTGCTGAACTGCTTAGATTTTGGTGGTCCAGAGCCAAGGAAGTTTTCTCAAATTTGGCACAAACATCCTTTTGGGCTTAAGAATGAACTCATTAGAATTTGGAAGCTAAAGATCATTTTGACCTCACATAACGTCTTTGGCTTGAACTCAATATTCATACACTAATTGTGACAACATTTCCCACAAATGTTTCACAGGATAAAATAACTTTTCTGGCCATCACTCAACACCATAACTCTGCTGATAGTAGAATCTTCTGTGTTGTCGGGGAGAGAGATGTGTGTGAAGCATCCATGCTGTCACATGATGTAAACTGTAAATACATCTTGACTGGTGGAGGCATACAACCATGATGCGGTAATTCTAGTTGTTTTTATAAAAAGTATTTCTCTGCTGTGGCCTGAAAGTCAGCTTTTTTTTTGCCACAGTGGGACTCGGGGTCTATCCATCACCCCTGTCAGTGGCCAAACTGCACCCTCGCATGAGTTACCACAGACACATCTGCAGAAAATACGCCATGAAATTGTGTGGCTCCTGCACCATCGGGGCCATCTGCCCCCCCCCACCCTGCCCAACCCACACCCACCTCTGTAGCCTTCCCTCCTGCAGTCCGCTGGGGCTTCTTGTCAGTGAGACAGCTTTACCCAGTAGGCTGCCTCCCGCTTCCATTAGCTGGTTTTTCATATCAGTGCCAAGCAAGTGAAAACTACCACCTGGGCACCGCGGTTCACTCTGAGCCTCAAACAGACAGACCCAATTCTTGGAAGGTATTTTTAAGGATTTTCTATCTTCTTTAAGGATTTAACTCAATGTTAAGCCTCCAGTTTTAGCGTTTTTTTTTTTTTGTCTTTGTTTCAGATATTTTCCAGATGAATCTCTACTTAAATCAACACCGTGTAACTTTTTCTGAACAGTGCTCAGTAATGTCAGTTATAATATGATGTTAAATGTGTGGACATAAGTATTCTTAAATGTAGCATGATTTTTTTCCCACTGTTTTTGTCAGTATTACTACATAATTGCTCGAAATATATATATACACACACACACACACACTCATATATATACATACATACACACACACACATATATATATATATAAAATGTATTTCTGTATATCTTGAACATAAGAGTTTCTATGTATTGTACTTTAATACTTAAAAAAAAAAGCCTGTGGTTTTTATACGTCTGTGTTGGTGACAGCCACGGCTGGAGGCAATATGTTTCTGAATGGTCCGCCCTTTCCATTCTCGTGACCATATCTCTCATGAACGCCTTGTGGGAATTTTCGAAAAATAGAGCACAAATGTCTGCATGGACTCAATGATAAGCTGACTAGGATCTGGTGGTCAAAGGTCAATGTCACTGTGACCTCACATAACATATTTAGGCCGTAACTCAAGAATTCATACATTAATTATGACAACATTTCGGAACAAATATCACAGGATAAAATGAAGTGATGACATTTTATATCCAAGCAGTCAAAGGTCAACTTCACTATGACATCATAATGTTATAGCCTTTATTCAAAGCCATAACCACGATATTTGGTCATATGTTGAACTGGTGACACTAATCCTGGGTACCCACCTTGAAACTGTGCTGATTGTACAGATCTTCTGTTCTTTTGGGGCTGAGGATTAGTGTGAAGCCCTCATGTTTTAGAGTATGTAACTTATTTGCAGTTACATCCATAATTAAACCACAGACTAGGATGTAAACTGTAACTGGTTACGGGAGACAGCTGCAAGCATTATCTAGTTTTTCCATCATGGGGAAAACATTTTGATTTTTCTTATTGCTTGCACACATTCTTCTGTGTTTATTTTTTCCAGGAAGCATTTACTCACTCGTTTGTGTTGTTAGGCTCATTTGATTGTTATAGTGTGACAAGTTGTGGTTCGGTCTCATTTACGATTTCCTCGAACAACATCATGCGGGTGCTGCTGTAGCCATCGCACGATCACTTCTGCAAAAATGTGACTTTAACTTGGAAAATGCTGCATTTTGAACTTTTTCATGCCATACCCTATTAGTGTTTTTAAATACTCTAATCTGCCTTTATGGAAGACAGATTCTCCCTGTGAGCCGGCTGCTTGTCTTTATCTTGGCTCCAGCGTAGTTCAATGGCAAATAATTGATGTCCTAATAGAGAGGAGTAATTGAATAATGCTCCCAGGTAATGAATTTAGCACATTTGGTCTGAGACACCCCCCTCTCAGACAGACAGTTATTATCTGCTCGGAGATCCTGAGGCCAGAGTTGCCAATTACACGCCACACAACTCTCCAAACCAATGAAAAAAAAAAAAGAAACAACTGCCAGCCATTTTTACTGCCTGTCTCAGAGGAGCGGCACCATGTCTGAAAGAGAGAGAGCAAGAGACGGAGATTGAAATGAAACAATCCTCTCCTTATGTCAAATCATATTGGAACATTCTTGCCATTTTGCACCGCCTCGCTTATATTATTCGGGAGGCTTAGGAAAGGCAATCTCGGTTTGCTGCAGGCGCTGCCGTGGAGAGTAAAAACGCCATGATGCGAGCTCAGCCCGAACCAATTCAATGACTGAATTCCCCTATGCCTCTGAATGGGAGTGTTATGAGAATACTTGCCCTTATACTTAACAAGGTTAGGCATTTTTATTATTCCTTCTTAAATAGTCTGTGTTTTAGCTGGAACTGAAGAGATCTCAGGGGTGCCCACCTCCCCTGCTCAGGTGTCTCTCCTCTGGGGGCTTTGGCTTTCTCCCCCACCACTGCTGGTTCTCTCCGTTGCGCCGCACAGAGAGGTATGTGCGGTTTTGTAACAGGATCGAGGCGCTCCGGCCAACCCAAACAATGGGGAAAACCCTAATCCAAATTTACTGTCTGAGCAGATAATTCAAATTCTCATTTCTTTCAAGCGTTATTTGGTGTTTTTCAGAAGAGATAGACTACTGTGTCAGAGAAGTATGCGGTGGGATTTTCGGAGGGCAGGAGTCGGTATGCTATTCTTTGATCATATCAGAGGAAAGTGAGCATGTCTGCGGAGAAATGTGAGATGTTCTTTAATTAAATTAAATTGCCCGCCCCCCGTTTTTTTTTTTTTTTTTACACCTCAGTGAGAGAAATGACATGAAAACATCACGTCTTTATTAAAACTCAAGTTTGTGAATGTAAAGCAAATAGAGGACAGCTGGATATATATGTACTGAAGGCCTACTGGAGGTGATTTTTCATGGAAAGTAGGTCTTGATAGTGTTTGGGACCTGATAGGTTAGCTCAGTTCAAGTATTTCAAAAATGCTCTTGCCTTTTTAGAGCTTTAGAATTACAATCTAAGATTTTCATGAAATCAAATCCCATTAATTATGATGGCCATTTTTTCAGAGACTGATCGAACACTAAAGTAATAGAAAAAAAATCATTAGATTAAAGCAACTTCAACCACAAATGATCATTTGTATATCTATAACTCACCCTATGTTCAGTTGAATTGTAGAACTTTTTTCTCACATGGTGCCACTGTGACAACAGTGCATTAATTTAACAACAGCAAAACTATATCAGTTTTCAAACTCTTACGCAACTGCAGTATCATTTCAGTCTGATTTATCCACCCAGATGCATTTTTGCTAAAATGTCTTCCTTTTTAAAGAACATCTGCATACAAGTAGTAGACTTAAAACACATGTGCTTGCCCCAGAAGTGCTAATTGTCCATGTGTGAGGCTTTTTACGCAGAAGTGTTTTGAATGTAACGTTTTGCATGCTGCACTCATGCACCGTTTGTGATTATACCCAGAAGACACCCACGATATCATGAACCAATAATTCATATGTAATCCATGTATTAGACAAGGCTGCGATCATATGACCAACATGGTGATGTGAGTAAAGACGGAAGTGGAGATTTCTTCACACAAATTCAGCATAACACTGGAGGAGTTATTGATATACAGGTGATCATTGTTTAGTGAATTCTTCCTTTAATGTTGACACTGTTGATTGCAGTCCCAACTTAATCTACAGTGCAAGCATAGCCATCAGTAAAACTCTGAGTCAAATGCATACCATCTCCCTTTTTTAATTGGCCTCAGTCTGAATGCACACAAGCTGTTTCTGTGTTACGTCTGCGTGATTAAACTCTAAGAAATGCTCAGACTTTCCTTTTAGATCACATCTGATGTACATCCATTCTTTAATTCAAAACACCACTGCCCCAACACGCACACACACACACACACACACACACACACAACACACACACACACACACACACACACACACACACACACACACACACACACAAACAACCTCCTCATCCTGCTTTATGAGTCGGTGCCTTTGAACTCCAAGGGCCCACAGATTCGTCACAGCTGAGGTTGTTTTCTCCCCCCTCCCCTCCACAGTGCAGCTGAAGTAACTGCAGTCCACTTGTTACCACGATCCCTGTCTGCACCTGTCAATCAAAGTCCCACCCCGACCCTCCCAAAAGCACCGCCCACTCCCACCACCCTCTACATGATTGTGACGCCCCTTAACCCCACCTCCACCTCCACCTCCACCACCCTCGCACCCACCTCACTGAAGAAATGCTCTGGCAGGTGCAGTGGCAGCTATCTAAACAGGCCAACGAGGACCTGTCCAGTTTCTTTTGGTCAGTTCTATGCAATACATTTAAAAAAGAAAATGAAGTGATTTATTGTTATGTGATTAAATCCCCTCCGTGCAAACGCTCAGATCCTCCCCTTGGCTCTGTCACAGAACAATAATGCAGCTTTTTTTCCCCATTGGTGCTACTCTGTGGTTATATTGTAAAAATGCCACTGAAAAATCTCCATTTTTGCCAGCTTTTTTTTTCATTTTTGTTGTTGTTTTTTTTTGTGTTGTGGCACAAAATAACCTAGAAAAATGTCCTTTAACCTCTGGGTGTTTGTAGAAGAAAATGGTCATTGGTCGGATGCATGTAAGGAACCTGGCAGCACTTGCGATAAACAACAGTCTGAACGGTCACGGAGATGCAAAAGCAGCCAAAACACGTGTTTGAAACTCACTCTTGAATAAGTATAACCAAGATATTCTTAGTAGCTCCTATAAACTTGGCAGTGAGCGTGATGTGTTCAAGTTTTTGAAGTTTACACTAAAAATCCTGGATTTTTTATTACTTTCATGTGTTTTTCTCAGCTTAGATATGCATACTTTCCAACATGTCAATTTGTTTTACTTGAGGTAAATCAAACCAAGTCAGCTTAATGTGTATTTATAGCTCACATGTAGAGTGAGTACAGAAGGTTTGCGTGATACACACTGCTGGCCTTAAAATATGCAAACCAGCAGGCCACTTCATTATGATGTATTATGTCCCCTGTGCTTTTTCTCAGGTTTATGTGCTTTCTGTTCGACCGCAGAGTGGAAATGTGATCTGCAGCAAGGTAAACAAAGGTTGAAACGGCAGCGCTTTCTGCCTGGCTTCACTTTATGTTTAGTGGCACATGGCGAGTATACAGCTGCGGCGGCATGAGGAGTTATGTCATGGGCTTTGTGCGTGCTCACGTGAAGTTTCATGCGAGAGAGGGAGACTGTGTGTGTGTGTGTGTGTTTTAGGTGGGTGATGGAACTGCTTTGACTGGTGGTAACCAAATTAAAACCATATTTTTTGAGCTGTTGCTTTTGTCATTAGTAGTTTCTTAGTGAAAACCTCTGGGGCTGAAAAATGAAGTCATCGTGAAAAGTGCCAAAAACTGCAGTTTCTCTAATGGCCACTTGAGGCTGGCTCCCAAACGGAGTAAATCCCCATGGACCCCCGTGTTAAAATGCCCAACTTTACAGCAGAAATAAACATGTTTACAGCCTGGTACAGAAAACATTTTCAGGTCTCTATAGCAACTTCAACATTCATGACAACGCTAGGGGCTGAATTTTGATATAACTCACCCGAAGTTATTAAGGCTTAAAGTTATATATAATTAATCGTGTTGTCACTTTGAATAACAGGTGACTGTCGTCTGTTGACAAATCACTACCACCGTGACTACATTGGTTAGGTATCTCAACCCTGGCGACCATGGCGTAACCAGATTCACAGAGTATAGCCGTAGCCGTAGCTGTTGCTATTTCAGTGTGTTTTCAGTTCATGAAAGTTAATTGTAACATTTTGGTTGCCTAAAATAGTTTTCTTCACCCTTTGGTTGTACTGAAAGACCCTTTAAGTAGTTGGATATGCAGTTTTCCAACAGTTGTTTTAGCCAGATGTCAGTCTTTTGTAGTCTTGATGGTCCTGGAACATCAAACCTTTAAAATTACGGTTAAAACCTGGTAGACTGTAAACTTGGAGGTGACTGAGGAGGCGCAAGAACGTGAACACGTCTTCATTCTCTTGCACTGTGAAAGAGGAGGAGAAACTGTTGGGAGTTGTGGAGTGAACAGGAGTGCCTCTTCGCCTCTTTGTGTCCTCCCATTTCTACTCGGGTAGAGTGGAGGAGGAAAAAAAGTGGACAGAAATTGCTGCAGCCCTGTCTTTGAAAAGACTTTTAAAAGACTAAAGTCTGACACCTTCTCACATCTAAAGACAATGTGTCATAAACATTGTCTTTAGATGTGAGATGGTGTCAGACTTTACTCTTTTCAAAGTCTTCTCAAAGACTTCTAGTGTATTCTGGTTGCAGCGAGCAGGATACAAATGTGCTCTTTGCAGCTTTATTGAAAAGTCTTAATTTGAAATGTTGGTATTTGTAGCCAAAGATGTGGAAAAAATCTCCCTGCTATATTTTTAAGTGATTTTTGTTAACATCCAAATCTTAAAGTTTTGTATTATTTTCTTGGTTCAGTTGTTTTTATATTAATCTTTGATACAAAAGCTCTCTGTCTCTTCTTATCTCTTTTAGGAAGCCAAAAACAAACATTTCATATTTTATGAATCTGCTCCACGTACTTACCTCAGGTGATCCGCTGAGTCGACACCACCACGAAAACATCTTCTGCCCTGAAGACAAACAATTGGTTACAATCACTAATGAACCTCTTTCATTCCTAATCACAAATAGTTACTCCAGGGGGCCAATCAGTGTTACCACATGTGTAAACACTCACCGTACTCTAAAATCCAATATTCAGCACATTATCTGATTAGCGGCAGACTTTACGGGAAATTTCCATGGAATTAAGAAAGATCGCGGAGGAGCCCGCGAGCAGCGCAGGAGAAGTTTTCAGCCCAGAAGTGAGGTTTGCTGACTCTGCAGTGATAGGGAAATTGCAACACCCTCTTCGTGTCCACTCTTCATTGCTATGCCACACATTGTTGTGATTTTCAGGACACGAGGAAACTGCACAATGATTTCAATATAGAGAGATGCGTGAATGCATAACATAAATACAGGATTCACGCTTGAATCAGGACACTGAAGGACATTATAGTGCGGACAAGATGTTTTAACATCATGCAAAATAGTAGATGAATAACATCAGTTTAAAATTAAAGGCTCAGTTCACCCAGATTATGTAGCCCGACAGTTAGTTCTGTTTTTATTTGCCACAATTTTGAGATATTAGTGCAGTACTTTTGCCACCACAGCAATACAATTGAGATCAATGGAATTTTGTTTATGGACTTCAGTTTATTGCTTTTGGTCGTGTGTGGAGTGTGTATATCTGTCTGCTCACAGCTTACTACAAACTGCTGTTGTGTACATTCAACACTGTATGCTCAAGGATCTCTTGTGATTCACAGTCGTTGAAAAAAATCTGTTTCATTGCGTGATTTTTACAGTCATTGACTGCTGAGTCCTCACTCCTCTTAACCGGCCTGTGGAAGCACAGCCTTGCTGCATTTTGCAGGCCATTTTTTCGTTGTAGAAAAGTTTGGTCTTATATTGTACCAGAACATCTGCAGACAAAGATCATATCTGATATAGTGTGGCACTTGGTGCCATTTTGACTGTAAGGGAACCTGGAGGGACAATTCTGCCAGGAGCAGCTGCAACCTCAGCCCGCTGCACGGTTTCACAACAGACTATTTCAGAGGCAGAGAAGCAATTTGCCTGCTTTATTTTGTAGACTTTCGAATTTGATTGATGTGCTCATTTTTACTTAATATTTGTGCTTCTACAATAAGTAAGTCAGACAGCTACTGTGGTTCTTTTTTGGTCTGTTTTTAGTTACATTTCCTACAGTTGTTGTGCTAATGAATGACAAGGATCAATATTTGTGGCAGTGCTTTGGTTATCAGAAATACATTCATCCTCACAGGAAAACTTGATTTGCTCTGTGCAAAAAAGCAAAGCGTATTTTGCGATGTCATTTTATATATCGCATGTAGAACAAGCCGCGATACATCAGATATATACAATATATTGTCCACCCTAACATGATACATTAATGGTCATTTTCAGTAGTCATTCTGGCAAACTGACCCTTGAAGAATTGTTGCAGGAGTACTAGTACTGACACAGACAAAGAGGAGTTGGTGAGGAAGAAACACTGTCTGCCTCCCACATATTACTAATATCCGCTTCGTGTTGTGCTCTGACCCTGGCTGCCAAGTGGAGAAAGTGATGGAAGGGAAGGGGGCAAGCGGCCCAGAGCTAGCGGCCGGTGTCTGTCTGTGTGTGTGTGTGTGTGTGTGTGTGTGTGTGTGTGTGTGTGTGTGTGTGTGTGTGTGTGTGTGGTTGGCATGCTGCTGACATGCCTCACAGGGATGCCCACCTGGCTGGCCTTGGCTCTGGCTCTGTACTGCTGGCTAAAGGAGAGATAAGCCCTGAGAGTCAGCCTCTATCCTTTTGCAGAGCCCTCAGTGCCTGACAGCACCAGAGTTCCCTGGGAGGAGGAACCGGTTCTTATCGGCCTGATAAGTCCACACAGGAACCGGGGGCTCTGGGGACTCGATTGAACAGGAAGACAGAGGGTCAGCTGGACTGGAGGAGTCAGGGTCTGATCTGGTTCTTAATACAGTGTTCGTCGTACAGTGCTTTGGTAGAGATATCAGAGGAGGAGTGGCATGCTGTTTCCACAACACAACACACATCTGCAAACTTGAGGAAATAAAAGAATCAAATTAACTTTTTTATCACAACTCATATTAAAAAAAAAACAAAAAAACAACAATAAGGGAAGATGTGTGGGCGCATACAGTCTTATTATTCCCACATATTTCGGTCATGTGAAAAGACCTTATTTCGAAGAAGACTAATTATGCCCACATCACATAGGTGCAGGGCTGTTAATATCAGCATAAATTAAGAAAAAGTAGTACCTGCACACTTACTCGATAAAAATCCATGAACAATATAAACACAGTCATTAGACCAAGAAATGCAAACCCCACTTAGTTCCCACACTTTGTTTTCCTCTAAATAAAAAGTGACATCAGGAGGTTGGGGTTTTGGCCTTGGAAACTTTTTTTTTCTGGTTTGTGATATATTAAGTCATTATGGGTATTTACAATTTATTTCCTCTTTTGTTTCATTTCTGTATGAAAGAGGCTCCAAACTCACCCCACATCCTCTCGCCTGCTCTAAGTCATAAAGATCATTTCAGTAGAACCTAGAAACCAAAAATATTACTGTGGATACCTAATGGATTTACAGTAGCTGAATTCCAAATTCCCCGTGCCATTTTGTATTTGTGTTTCATAAACTGCAAAAGAATGGTGAGGACTCTTAGAAAGAATGAACGGAGATCCCAGCGTTGGCTGACGCGTCAGCCAGAGCAAGAATAAATGTGTCTATTATAATTTTTGGGGTTCCTGCGGCTGTGGAACGGCCAAAACCCACAGATATTTTGTGGATTTTCCTTCAAGTGATTGATACTGATTTTGTCTACGGTTGTTGTGGATACTCTCAGACTAGGTATTTCCTCAGCGCACATGCACGCCATTAAAAGCGGCGCAATCGATAAGGTATGGGATCTTTTTTTCATCTGGGAAAGGATACGGTAAGCAGAGCTGACACGGACTCCAAGCCAGGCCAAAAGCACATGCCCGTACGCCCATATACACATGTTTGGCTGCGATAAATCATCGTATTAGAAGTTGTCATGGGGTTAACATCACTTTCACAAAGCATTTATCCACTTTTTTTGACATGTGGAATCAGAGCCAGATACTTCTGTCTCAGTGCCAGAGAAGAGGAAGGAAGCAGAGGGAAAGATGATAATGGTGAAGAGGAAAACGTGGTGAGACACAGGTATTTAAAAGAGAGCTTAAGAAAATAAAAGTGGAACAGGTGAAATATTGTATAACTGCAAAGAAAGTGGCCAAGAAAATGAGCAGAAATAGCAGTATTTGATCCTGGATACTGTATGTATTGTACCTTCAAAACAGTATAAAGCCGCGTCTGGAAGTCTGTTCTGTTGCTGTTATTCTGTTTGATCCAGCATGTCGACAGCTACTGCAGCGGCACATCGCTATTACGAGCGAGGGTAAGTGCTTTCCGCTGTTTCCACCTGCCACAGGCTCGCTCTGTGAAACTGTCCCTGCTTTGGCTCACATGTACAGGGACTCTTTTTAATTTCCCATCCAAGGTTTGCCCTCCAACTGCTCTAAAGGTGTTTCAGTTCAATCTGTTCACTTATATTATATATTGGTTGAAAACACTTTCTGTAGTTGGAATCACATATGAAGAAAAATGCTGTAAACGAAGAATACACAATGCATAAACATAAACAGCCCTTTTGTCGATGATCGGCTTGCACATAAAGCATACTATTTTGTTTAAATCTGATGTTTTCTGGAAAAAGGGAAAAAATAGCAGAATTTAAGAAAACAAACTGTCCAAAGTCCGTCCCATCTAACAAAAATATCTGCATGCAGTGGTTCATATGACGTTTGCGTGACGTTTCAGCGCAGCAGAAATGGCGGAAAGCATGGAAACTGTCAAAGGCTGACAGAAAAAATTCTATTTTGTTATTTTGTTCCTTGTAACTATAATTTACTTTTAGTAGTTGTACATGTTAGTACATGCATCTATCAGCTTTAGCAAGCAAGCAAACTTTTAATTACAAAGCACACCAGGCAAGTAGACTGACATTGATAATGTTATTTTATAACAACTGCTGACTTGACGTCATAAATTCATAAATATGGCAGGAAAGGTCAATGTTTGGTCACTGATTTTTTTATTGATTTGAATGTCAAATATCAATTGCTGATCATATGTAAAGTGTAATATGGTATGGGGACCTATATTAAATATAAAATATAATATATAATATTATAAAAAATAAAATGATATATATATATAAATTTACTGGAAACACTCTTAACATTAAAGAAAAAGAAATACATTAAAGTAAAGTGTTTACATAAAAAAATACAACAGTTTAAATGTAGACCTCAAAAATTCATCATAGCTTGAGCTATTATTATTATTATTATTACTTTTAGATGTTTAGTAGTTATAGTAGAAGTAGTATTTTAAGAAGTAAGACAGGATATTGAAAGGTATTTCTTTTTTTCATGTTCTTGGAGTTGCGTCCTCTCCTGCAAATTCCTAATTAGATAACAGTCCCTTTAGCAAAGTTTCCAGTCGAGGAATTCTACTGTGGATTTCTCTTTTTCCCTGTAAAGCCAAAGCTGGTAATTATTTCCCTCGGCCATTTCTACTTGTTTTTCACCTTATAACTCCAACTCCCTGCACACCCCCTCCCAACCGGCGGTCCTATATATGAATAATCATAGGTAAATAAGACTCTGAAGAAAAATGTGAAAGGATTTTCCTGAGGTGATACCGCGGAGCTTTTGACCTACTCTGCACTCGTTTAGTGTTTTTGGCACGTTTGAAAGTCTTTTATCACTGCAGCACTCTTTTCATATGAATACAGCGCTGCTGCATGGAGTGAATTCACCTTTTGTGAAGCTGAAGGCCTGTTTTCCAAAAGAATCAATCAATTAAACCTCTTGCTAGGAAACGTCAGAGCTTGTATTGATTCACTTTTTGGTGATCCAACGCAGAAATTTCTCCAAAGGCTGTCATGTGGAGCTGAAGCTGCATAAAGAGCGCTTGACTTCAAAACCAGACCTCTTCCTCTAATCTTTCAATCAGTGTCGAGAGAAATAATCTCCTCTCCAGCGTCTTTATTCTCGTCCCTCATGTGAAACTTCACCCAAGCTACGGGGGTATCTGTAAATCTTCTTGTTGTTTGGGTTTGTCTGCGGGAGGTTTGCTGGCTATGAAACTCTGAATCACCTTCTGAGAAACACATCCTGAGAGCTCTGAGGCCTCTTAGTGTGACAGGTAGTGAGATTCAGCTACCTTCTCCGTTTACTGTGTGAGAGAGCTTCAACCACAGCTGGTACTTCATCAAAGGATTGTCTTACACAAGCTATCATTAAAATGCTTTTACAATAATTTCAGGCGACATATTTTTTTTAGAATGATTTATCCAAAAAAGGATTTTCACTGGTGAGATTTTATTTTTCATAGCAACTGGGGTTCAGTGTACTTCATAGCTACTTATTTAAGAAACACTGCCGATTTTCATCTTTATATGAAAATATAAAGGGAGACATATTTAACATCCACACAGTTTGACAGTGTTTACCCTCTATGTATTTCTAGTTTTCTTCTCTGCTCCTTGGGGAGCATTTTCAGTTAACAATTGGACCACAGAGTTTTGGTTTCAGAGTTGCAATCGGTGCTCTGCATCGGCCGATACACAAGTTCAGGTATTGGAATCGTTTTTCAATTGTACTACAGTGTGAAGAAAATATACAGTTTGATGGAGTGGGCAATATATTGAATATTCTCGAGGTATCGCGGCCTGTTCCACATATATAAAATGACTATCCTGTATATCGAGTATAAACTGTCCCATGTCTTTATAAGCCACAAGCATTTTGGTTCTCTCGCTCTCTCCTGCAGCTCTCTGCTCCTCACAGATACATACAGACAAAACTGGGCTTTTGCAGAGCTCCAGATGGTGACTATTTAGTCGCATTTTGCGACCATGGTGCATTGCTGCGATTTGCAAATACTATTAGGATATGAACTGGACAGCTGTTAGATTGTTTCCAGATTACAGTGAATTCATCATCAAGTTTAGCTGCTGTGGTAACAGTCTAACTTAGTGAGTGGTAATGGCGGCAGTTTGAGCAGGTGACGTACATATTTGTATCTGCAGAGCTCAGTCGGGACTATTTAGTCATATTTTGTGACCACAGAGCACCAGTATGACATGCAGATATTGTTATTATATTTGAACTAGAGAGCTGTTGGTTTGTTGCCAGTTCACAGTGAATGAGTCCTCACAGTTAAAGGTGCTGCGGTATTTGTAACTGTCTGCTAAAGCTAATATCCTAATATTGATCAGAAGCATCAAGTCGACACCAAAAACATCAACACTTCCAGCCTGATACGAGCCAGGTCCTTTAAAATAAAAGCAACGTGGGTTCCACTTTGATTTATTGAAATATAACGATGCTTTTTAAAATGTCATTGTAAAACTACTTTAACTTTTTAATAACCATATTTTTAATGAATATTAAAACAATATTGTATTCAGCTTTACTATATGACAGTACCTACTTTATTTAACTTTATTGTAACTGCGGTTCATTAAATAGTTTCATATTTTATTTTAGTAGCTAACATTAGTTTAAAGGACATATAAAAATATAAGGATATTTATCGTGTATCGTGATATAGCCTTAAAATATCGGGACAATTTTTTAAAGCCATATTGCCCAGCCCTACTTTCAGTGGAGGATGTGAAGAGAAGCTAGCAGCTGCACTGCGCCTCAAGCTGTTCGGGCCTTGTGGGTTCACTGCTGAGAATCACACAGTTAAATGGACTGAATACACCCCCAGGACTGACTAGACGTCCATCCCTCTTTATAGAATTGGAAAGTTTTTGTTCATTTTATCCTATGAGCTTTTCTCAGCAGGAAATCAATCCAACTTCCATTAACGTTGAGTCATAAACCTGCTTTTCTAACTTTTTTCCCCCTGTTTCTTTGCGAATCCCTGCACTTTATCAGAGGATCTTCCCTCTCTTGCTCAGGCTATTTTATCATTAAAACCTTTTCACAGTAATTTTAGATTCCCCCAGATTACACCAGATAACTTTTTCATACAGCCGCTCTGTAGATATAGTTTTGCATGCATGAATCGGCAGATGCTGGGTGGATAAAGTATCAGCCTCCTCGAATCTCCTGCCACTGAGAGCCAACTGAGGAGCTACTGTCTGTTCCAGTGTCTGGCTTAGTCATCAGAGGATGAGTATGAAAGCCCGATTGTAACTGAAGAATGCAGCTAAGCGGAGCTGTGTGGCGTGCAGTAGGATGATGAATGGAGTGACATCCTGGGGAGCGGATGAGCAGACATACGGTGGATGTCTGGAGTTGGGGCACTTGTCTACCCACTGGACCCCTAAAAATCTATCCTCTTTCATACTGTCACACTGTGGACCTCTGCTCGCCACTGACGCTGATAAATTCAGCAAGGTGGGACCAGCGGCTCTCAGATGTAAGTTATGTAACCTGAATTATGCACAACCCAGGTGCAAAATAACAGTCCAAGCATTGCTACACTTATGATATGAGCTTTCGGTTGTGTTTTCATGCACATATGCTTCTAATTGTGTGTGTTTGCTGATGTGTGTGTGTTTGTGTGATTACACACAGGAGGCCCGAGCGTGATGAGTCTCATCTGGTCTCAGAGATCATTAGGCTCCCGTTCAGTGGGTCCAGGGGGAAAAAAGAGGCCATTATGGTTCACAGGGATCATCATTTGCTCTAACTACTGATCCAACTAACACATCATCATCTTTCTGGCTGCAGACGCTGATGTTGACGCACTGCACCGCTACATCAGAGTTTTTATCAGTCGAGTTCTGCTCTTAAGTGATTTGAATAAGTGCAAATTCCTAGATTGTGAGTATTTTGTGCAATGGAGATAGAAGAAGTACTCTCACTGAATATAAAGTAACCAATAATAATGGGTTGAAACTGCCCCAGTCCAAGGAGTTCTGAAATTTGAGTGTTGAGTTTTTTTTGGTTGTGTTCCTGTGTGAAGGATGCCTTTAGACCACAACTTGCAAATTTGTTGCCTTTTTGACACTTAGTAGAACAGCCAGACTGCTGAAACTTAGCAGCGTATAGAGCAGTAGTTTTGCGTCATCTGATCGACTATTTTAAACAAATATTTTCCGCTCAGTTATCAATCGATTGGAGCAAGCATGCCAATATTAGGGAGAAACTGCTCCAACTTAAGGTTCCATTATCATCAGTAAGTAATCTATTGATTATTTCCCCAGTAATTGATGAATTATGCAACCACTTTCCATCCGTTGCTGTCCTGTGTGCCAAATATCACATTTTTTTTCCTCAGAGTTAAACGTTGAATCTCAACACACATATTTTCTTGATTCAGTGTGACTCTCAGAGGATATCGTTATTTTGATATCAATCACACATAATCGTTGTGGGCCACAGCATTACTCACCGAATCCATGGCATATTATACTTCCCGTTCACGCCATAGACCGTAAAAATAATGGACTTATTCACTTTAATGTCACCCGTTGGTTTGTGGACTATCTTTCTGTTGGCAGTCACTATCTTTGATTTTTTGAAGCCAGGAGTGACCATATTTAGACCAGAGGTTGGCACTGTTCAGGAGGCAGGAGTGGATCTGACTCCATGGTTGTAGCTACTCCTACTACTTCCATTATTTAGACTACAAAGAAAATCACTGGGGCCGGGGTTTCAGTATGTTATTTAAAAAAAAAAAATCGTTCTGGAATATTTATGAATTGCTTGTTTTGTGTGACCAAACCCAAAATGAGTACGTTTGCACCAATTCCAAAACGTGAAACTCAGAAACAAAAGCAAAGTGTGAAGCTGGAAGTAGTAAGTGTTTGGCATTTTGACGTAATAATTTAATTGATTGTTATATTTTCATCAATTTAATTAGTGTTTTTAGTGATTGATTTCAGTAGCTCCAGTAAAAATTATGCTCGATTTACACTACTACTTATTATATTCTGTTCATTTATTGTATTACTTAAATAATATAAAAAAGATACATTGTTGAAAACTTTTAGCCAGGCAGTTATTAGTTAATAATAACAACAACAACAAAATCAGTTTTTTCAAAGGAAGATGCGTCATTATCAAATTAAATTCAGATGGCTGGTAACACTCACACAGTGTATTCTGTATGCACAGACCCACGGTGCTCAGGCAACACATGCACAGACTCCATCCAGTCAAATGACAGTTCAAAGGCGAGGTGAATAGGAGTTAATAGAGATGAATTACGTGGCGTCCGCTCCTGTGGCTGCTCGTCATCACTGACGCTTCCCAGATTCCGTACCACATCTCCACGTCTTCATCACGCTGAAGCATGGACAGCTCTCTCCGCTGTGGCAGATCTCCATATACGTATGCGAACTCCCATCCCTCCCTCCTTCGCTCCCTCCCTCCTTCCCGTGGCTGGTTTGCATTATTTTCTCCTTAGAGCAAAATGGGATCTTTCAGTCCGCGCTACAGTCGACTGGCCTGTATCAAAGGCGCTGCATGCTCTAAAACCCAATGGCAGTTTGATCATTCTTTTCCTCCATTTCCATCGTTAAAGGGGGTATTTCTGCTGGGTGGCCTGGATGTAATGCTGTTGGATCATCTCCTGAGTTGCAGGTTTTAATGGTGCCAGTAATATATGGCCTACGGTTTGAGAGGAAGAAATGTCACGGCCATGAAGAGCATACAAGGAGCCCTTTCTCCTCCTCATACACACTCATACAATACAGTAAAAGTGTGACGCATAAGCTAAGTAACATCGACCATGGACGGACAAAAAGAGAATTTAATGCACCTTGCACTTAACATGAGCCGTTATGTTTTAGTGTTTTTTTCTGATCCATCCCATTGGAGACTTTTCAGTAATGTGCTATATAGCTGTGAGTTTGAGCTCAGGCAAATGGTATTTGCAGACGATTCATGGATTTTGGTTTAACCTGTACGCCACAAATGACAGTGCCAGAGAGTTTAACCCTGGAAAATCGATTTTGTTTGACTGTTTTTTGATTGAAATCTTAATATGACATGATCTGAAATGCCATGGCAGAAGGAAGCCTATATTTTTTGTCACATAGTTTTTTGACAGATGTTCTGTATCCTAACAGTAGACAGATTTTTCTCAAGTTGAAAGGTGATAGAAGCTCCCTCAGGCAGTGATGCTCAACTTCTGTTTCACGGGCCAAATCTGGCCCCTGTTATGGTGTCAGGTGGCCCTCCAACCATTTTCAAATTCACAATAAAAAAAAAAAAGAGATTCAAACTCTGAATTGTTTTTGTACTTTTAGTACACATGAGGTGCCAGAGTGCATAAAACAGCATCAGAATAAAGCTGGTTTATAAAAAAAAAAGTACCAAAAGAAGTTTACCCTGTAACCCCTGACAGGGGTCCTAAAAAAGACCCTAATGTCCTAAAATCCTTGATATGTTCTAAAAGTCTAGAAATGTCTTTAAATCTGAGAAATGTCCAAAAATCCAATAATTCTCCTAAAATATAGCCTTGTCCTGAAACCCTAGAAATGTCAGAAAATCCTAGAAATATCCTGAAATCTTTGAAATGTCCTAAAATCTCAGAAACTTCTTTAAATCTCAGAAACATCCTAAAATCCTAGAAATGCCCTGAAATCTTTGAAATGTCCTAAAATCTGAGAAACTTCTTTAAATCTCAGAAACATCCTAAAATCCTAGAAATGTCCTGAAATCTTTGAAATGTCCTAAAGTCCTAGATACATCTAAAAGTCAGAGAAACATGTTAAAATCTCTGAAATGTCCTAAAATCTGAGAAATGGCCTAAAATCTAAGAAACGTGGGGTTTCTGTGACTGCTCCCTGGCCTCCTGACATTTTGTAAAAGTAAAGCACGTTGAGTGTTTCTGCCCTGAGGTATTAACCGACCTCCTGTGATGCTGTGCATGTGTGTCTTTCTGTTCAAAGCGTGATAAAGATTTTATTTTACTGTTTCAGAGGAGGGAAAAAAAGAGTAAAATGGAATATTGGAGGATTTTTTTTCAGCCTTTGCTCTCAAATACCAAACCAAAAATGCTTCTGGATTTTATTTCCCAGTCTGATTTTAATGGCTGGACAATATAAAGGATGGATATGGGCTTTCGGGTGGATTCCAAGTGGGGAATGTGAAGTTCTCTGTTTCTGTTTCCTGTGGCCTACTGTGCCAATAAGTATGAACAAACTCTTTCTTTTTTTTTTACTCTCCGATGTTGCAAATGTGTTTTCATTTTCAAGAGATTTAGCAGACTGAAAATCTTTCCGCACAAAAGCTCCTACAGTTGAAAGCCTCCGTGTTTCTTACATGGTTCTGTACACAATTTTTACTATCAGTGTTACGGTCGGTTGAATCTGAGCAGAATCATTTCAGATTATAAATTTGACAGCTGGCAGCTATTAAATGTTGGAAAAGGTAAAACGAACACTGTAAGAGTACATTTAGATTCCCTTAATGCCAGAGGATGTCCATCTGTGAGCGTGTATCGTGCATGTTCCTCGCTGCCTGTCACGGATTCCCTGAATGAAAAATGACTGTGGAGGTAAATGAGCTGTGAGGTATCAGCTTTGAAGCAGAATCTGCTCTGAATTGATGTGGTGTGACTCCTCAACCCACTGTGGGATTTTTTTTTGGATTCTCTCCCACCTTTTGTCTCTGGAGTCTTTAACTGGTTCTGTTCCTGTTCATTTTTCTCTTGCACATGGGCAGATCAAGAGACACTGGGCCCCCGGGCACAGACATGTCAAAGGCCCCACCACCTCTTCTACAGAGGACTGGAAACACACACACTGACTTTGTGCTGATTTTTCCTCTGTTTTGTTGTGGTCATTTTGTATCTATATATGTCTTTTTTTGGCTGATTTGTGTCTTTTTGAGGTCTTTTGTTTAGGTAATTTTTATGCCTTTTTGGTGTTTGTGTCTCTTTGTGGTATTTTTTATTTATTTTTCAATTCATTCATTCATTCATTCATTTTTTGAGTCTCTTCCTGGTCAGTACTTCTGCAGGTGACGGCCGGAGGGCCTCTGACTGGGCCCCTGTGACCAGTATAGGTCCATTCACTAATCCATCCATGCTCTTATGCACACAAACACACAAACTCACACATATGGCACACACAAGGTGACCTAGATGTAGCACCTCACCTTAAAGAAAGCCATCCAATCAGTGGACATTAAGATATTACTGCAGACTGTAAAAAAATACGGCTTGAGTGATGAGCGGACGGCTTAGCGGTGCTGTATACTGCAAGTCTTTATGTATCTCACAAACTAGGCCAGATGAATAAAAGATGGAGCTGAAGATTTGTGGCTTCGCTGCCGTCGAAGCATAAAAGTTTAATTGACAATTTAACATTAAATAATGCCTTGGACGAGGGTGTAGTACAAAAAGACTACTTCATCAGGTTTGGCACATAAAAAGTTTGGCTGCGTCTGACGTCAGACTGAACAACACTCTGTTTGAAATTGAAATAGCGTGGTGTGTCAGCAGACTTCTTTTGGTGATGCACAGACGAGCTCATTTTATATTCTTTCCCAAAAACAGCTTGAACGTATGGAGAAGTCATCTCTGGGCTTTTGAAATAAGCTTCACCGTCAGGTTCTGTAAAGTCTGGCCAATTCTTTTTAGATGTTGTCTCAACTCGCATCATGACTGATTATGTCTCATCAGACGGGTGGATTTTGTATCATTGTTTGAGTTTTGTTGGAAGAGTTGAAGGAATTTCCCCTGAAGAATGAAACCTGAACCTTTCACATCAGATATGGTGGTTTGATATCTGTCACAGATAGAAAGATCTTTCCTCTGACGTACATTTTTTCATTTCATCACTGATAAGGCTTTGCACTGTGAAGCGTTATGCAAAGATACTGCAGTGCAACACTTGACTGTGTTTGTATATGTGTTTTTTTTGTGGTGTGTTTATCGGAGACTGCACACATTTGTGTGCCTGCCTCTTTTATTATGTACATGGAGTTCCTCAAACACTATGACTGTATTATATAGTGAATACATTGAAACTATATGTTTCAGAAGCACTATGGTTTATGTGTTGATAGGTTTAGGCACAAAAACCAACTGGTAATGGTAGGAAAAGGTCTTGCTAAAAACAACAACTTTTTATGGCACTATCTTGCAATGTTTCCATGAGAAAACAACCACTTTTCGTGGCACTATCTTGGCAGGAAAAACAGCGATTCCTTGGCAAAAAGCATTAATTTTTCGTGGAAATATATTGGTAGGAAATGCTGCAGTGTCTCTTTAAAAAGCAACATTTTTGTGGCACTTTTCCAGCAAGAACACACCATATTTGTTGCAGCGATGTCGTGGTGAATATAACCATGTTTGGTGCCTAAAAAGCCGCTGGAAACACAGCAATGACTTGCTAAATGACAACCAGTTTTCTTGTTTGTTGGTCTCGATCAGTGGTGTGGAGCCTGACATGCCATCCACCATTTCCCAGTGACAAATTCAGCTCATATACAATGTCGCTTTTAGAAACGTTATTATGATATGTATAAAATGTACAAATGTAACATATCCGTAGTTTGCAGAAACAGACAATGGTAACATTTTCTTCTGGCCATGGTGCTTGTTCTTGTTATAAACCACCATTTAGTCTCTCCCTGTGTTTCACTGAGGCTTGTCCGACAGGGGTGCTGTGATTAATGACCACTCAGAGTCTAATGAAAGCATGTAAAAGCAAAGCAAGTATTTCAACATGGCACAGCAGCCAGGCCAGGGCGGCTGCGTTCAAGCTTTATAAAAAAAAAAAAAAAAAAAAAAAAAAAAAAAAAGACACGCCACCCTCCCTGGACCCATATTTCCCCAGTGTTTGACCTGCAGTTACTCATTAGCCCTTTTCAACTCGCTTTTGTAAGGCTGTTTGTTGTCCTTGGAGTCTATTATGCCACCATCATCATCTCCAAAGCAAGACAAACACGTCTTGCGTTGCTATGTTCGGCAGAAGTAAACAACAATCCCAAAAAAAGAGAGCTGGCCTTAGGTTTGTTGGACAAGGTATATTTGTCATACTTACTCTTTTGTATTACTTTGGCTGTTTGCACTGTAATAGAATGTAATTATGAGTAAACATGTCAGTGAGTTTCTGAGGTGCTGAGTTTTCCTTTGCAGTGCTTTGAAATGTAATCAATAAACCCATTTATGGTATAAATATGGGGAAGTAAGGAAAAAGATTTGTTTTTTATAAAGTGTATGTGTGTGTGTGTGTGCTTGTGAGGACTGAATGTAACGGCATATGTTTGAATGTGATTGTCAAATGTGAGAACTTTTAGTTGTTCTGAACATTTTTCAGTCAGTTGTCAGACAAAATGCAGAATATTTGGTTCTTCCAGCTTCCAGAGGTTTATCAATATAAAGAATGTTATATTGTAAAATTAGGCCATCTATGCAGTAGAGAGACGCAAACACTTGAAATTGGTGCTACATGACCAAAGCAAAAATAATGCACTGTGTTGCACAAGACTAATAATGGCGGCTCGCTGCTCTAAGACAGAGAAAGAGAGAGAGAGAGACACTCTCTCTCCGCAAATTTATTGGATATTTATTTATCTTTACATTTTTGACTGTAGGCTGAACAAAACAAGCATTATGTAGATGCCAGCATGGTCTCTTTTAAGTTGTGATGGGATATGTTTTTGGCATTTTTTAGCCTCATAAATTAAGTGAAAATATGAAAAAGGGATAAATGATGATAAAATAATCATTAGTTACAGCCCAAGTGTGTCTACTTTGTGAGGGCTCATTCAGTTTTGAGTGGTGCATCAGTATTTTCAGAGACATGTGGCCACCGCAGTGCGAGTCTGGCTCGTCCTGGTTACATGTGGCAGGCCATTAGTGGGGCACTCTGACTGAATAAACAGCCATCAGAAACACGCTGTGGACTGGGTCGTCTGCAGCTGCACTCATCCCCACAACAAGCCAAGAATGTCCAATATAGCTGGTAGGCACCATGAAAACTGCTGCTACTGTCTGTCTGGCCTGGCTACGGCCTGGCATGGAACAGCACGGCCATGCGTGGTGATGTCACACCCCTGCTGAAGAGATGATGAATGTAAGACAGCCAACATGGAAACAGGGTTTAAAAAAAGCAAGGACATGGACAGATAGTTTACCACCGTATGAAAGCTCCATGATGAAATTCTCCCTTCTTGTAAATCAGATTAAACCTGAGTGCACTGGTGTGATTTATTTCAAACCAGTGCATTGAAAAACACCAATAAGCGACTCAAGAAGAAATGACCCCAAAATTTGCAAATAAACTGCAGAAAGTGTAAGAAAATTACATAGAAATTAAAAATAAGAATAAATAAAAATAAAGTAAAAAAAGTGTTTAAAAAAATAATTTATAAAAATTCTGTAACATATTTTAAAATATATAATTATGATAATTATGATTCATTTTTTAGGATATTTACCCATGGTTTTTAAAAAGAAACAACTTTCCAAATCTGCAGTCTCTGGAATACTTCTTGCAAGTCGCTCATTGCGTTTTTGCCCAATTTTCAAAAGAAAGCAAACGTTTTTTTTTTTTGTAATTTTTTTCTTTTTCTTGTACATGAAAATTACATAAAAAAAAAAAAAAATGTTAAAAAAAACAAACAAGAAACAAAAAAAATGACCTGGAAAAAATAATAATTCTATAAGAGAGTTAAAAAAATATATTTTATGATAATTATGAATCATTAACAAAAAAAATTAAAAAAAAAAAACCCTTTGCAAATATACTAATTTTCAGCAATTTGCCAAGTGGCTCATAGCTGTTTTTCTCATGTTTTCAAAAGGAAGCAAACCAATTTGCTGCTGCTGGACATGTAATTTGTCAAAGATCAAAGAAGGCAGAGGTAAAGACAGGTGGGGTGTGTGCGGTTTGTAGTGCAGCTGAGTTATCACGGAGCAGAGACAACCAGACACATGCATATTTTAGATGAGGCCAGTATCAAAGACGAGGGGGGAGGCCGGTAATCGGGACAGATTGTGTGCTTTGGCTGAGGCGCTGGGTGCTGCTGGGTAGGGAGAGGGGGGAGCATATGGGCTGAATTCTGAGGGGTCTTGGCCCACCTTAATATGGTGGGCACGCAAAGACGGCCCCCCGAAGACATGCAGGCAATGCCAGGAATCTTAAGCCACGTAGTCGTGCCAGCAGCCTGCTATTGAAGTCCTCCCTGCTGCCTTGGCTACGACATCACATCTTATCCCCTCACATCCACTTCCCTCAACCGTCTCTCTACTGTACCCCTTCATTTCGTCTCTGTGCGCCTCTTCAAAGTGGACCCCTCTGGTGATTAATCCATTTGAATAAGTATCTCTTTCCAGAGGACAAGATGAGCTAAGTGGCCACAGGGGCACAAGATGTGAGTGGAAAACTGAACCAACTGGCTGCGATTGGTTGACATCGGCCTAAACTAGAAATGCTGGCCGTGCCTCACACATCCACATGCTGAAAGACACCCATACGGTTGAAAGAAGAGACTCCAGAGACCCATTTTAATATCTTTGATTTGATGCTGTGGCTTGTGCTCGTTGACATCAGTGACCAAACGCTGCACAACTTTGATTCTGTCATCAGGCTGTGGACATCAGCACCCACGGAGGGCTGGTGTTCATTTAATCAGCCACTTCGTTACATGTATGTGTCTGTTTACTCGTGTGGGAGCAAATAAAGAGACATACAGATTTGAATTTGAACAGCCACTGAATAAAGCTTTATAATATGCAGACTTTTAGTCCAGTCACAAAAATTCAGGACACAGAAATGATGAAGAACTGTTTAATGGTCTGACTCAACAATTTAGAATTTACAATTTTCACGTGTTTTCAACAAATTGCTTAATTGTGATTGGTCTAATTTAAATCTAAAAATTCAAGTTGAAATTGGTCAAGTTTAAGTCACATAAAAAAAATTCAGGTAAAAAAAGTTTCATATAAAAATGAAAAATTTCAACCTTAATGGATCTGAATTTGAACCAATTGAAATGAGCAACCTGAAACTATTTTTATTTAAATCTGAATATGAATTTGTGAACACTGCAAATATATAAAGTCAAATTCAGCTTTTGAAATTGCAATTAAATTTGTATTTTTTTAAATTAAAATATTATGATGTCATAGATTCATTGGTGTTTAAGTATTCAGTAGCTGTTCAAATTTCAAACGCTTACTACTTTTATTTGCTTCCACAACACATCTGCACATGCTTTTATTTGTACATTTATGCTGTAATACACGTGCAAAGCAATATGCTTACTCAGCAGAACTGGAGTTGAGTTGGTCCATCCAGCCAATGACTCATTTAATAGCTCATTTGCCAATAGCCACAGCAAACAACGTTTCGTCATGCATGTTGGAAATGATAGAAAACAGTGTCTAACATGTAAAAACCTCATTCAGAATAATAATGGTGCTTTTATGAAATGAGGGTTTTTACCCTCATATACATGATGCAGGACATCATCACATTTGACGTCTCTTCATGAATTAATGTTTCATGGAAATGGCTTCAGACAGACTGAACGTCCATCCCAGGGGGTTGAGAATTAAAAACACACTGAACTTTGCGACTTTAAAATGATATTAATGGTTTTTGGGGAAAAACGCTGAAGCAGGTTTACATTAAAAGAGTGGATGATGAAATCCTTGAGGGCCTGAGGGCTTTGCTATGTGGGGAGGATTTTGAACTGTGTTCCTAAGATGTTTTTGGTTTTTCCATTTGCCCAGTGTCATCACCGGCACCAGAAAGAAGAGCTTTTGGAATAGAATAATGATCCCAGTGTGAGAACCATGAGGGATTTAACCCTAAGGGACTGTTTAACCGTATTTTCTTAATTTTTAATAATTTTGGCTGTATTCATGCATATCGCAGACATTTGGACAAGACTGTGTCATTTTGTGTAATCCTGGAATTTTCAGCTCAGCTCCTACAATCAGTCTAAAATACACTGTATGAAAAAAATTGCTATTTTCATACTGTTTAGTGCAAAAAATGCACCGTTGAAACTCATTCAAACTGCATTTTTTAAGCCCACAGCCATCAATGCATAAAAATGTGCATTGTATTATTTCTCCATATTTGGCACATGGAGAAGATGAATGCTTCCACTCGGTTCACTGTCTTACTCAATATTATTATTTTAAAAAAATAATAAAAAAAAATATATTATATAAATTATCAAAAATGTATTAGAATTATTGTTTTTTTTGCTATAGTGTTGGGTAATTTCCTGTTAAGTTACTTTTCCATGCTTTTGTGGAAAATCATGCCAATTTGCTCGGGTTTTAAAGGGTTAAGAAAAAGAACATGTTGTATTCTCATCCTGAGGTCCAGTGTGTTGGCTCATGTCTGGAGAAATTATGGGCTTAGCTAATGAAGGGATTTAACTCGTCAATTCTGTTTCTGCATGACGAAGTTTGTTGCACTGGAGTGAAGTTGCTGAAAATCTTGTGTAATCATCCAGAGACAGAAACTGTTTATCTATACAATTTTATGCAAATCAGTAAGTGCCAGGAGAAACCTGTTTTTAATCAGCATATTACTAAGGGAAGAAAAAGTAAACTGTAGGAGCTTTTGTGCAAACGTATGTCTGAATGTGTATGCAGCTGAATTTCTTGTCTGACAGTGCAAAACTGCCGTGGGGACGACACGTGGCTGCTTATACAAATATGATACTGATAAAACAAAGCAGACGCCTCCGAGGCCTGACACCATATTAGATATTTCCACTGTACACTTATATAAGTCCTTTCAGAGATTGTTTTAAAAGGAACACCCAAGAATTTTCAGGCAGGCTCCGTAGCCCAGAGGAGACGTGGGGTTTTGGCTCGTGTTTTTCTCTACTCAAATCACTTACTGTGCCCAAATAGTGGTGTCTGGGCAGAACCGAGCTGGTTCCCATTTAGAGACAGTGGCTGGCTCCGGCCTGTAATTCGCAGAAGGGGAAACAAATTGCTCTCTGGTCTCTGTCTCTCCTCGAGGCCAGTTTATTTCATGCTACTTTGGCTCTGCCATTCTTTTCCTTGCGTGTGTCATCCTTCCAAGTATTTCAAACACTTTTGAGAGCCATTACCATGGGCCTCTCAGGAGGGGCGACGGGTGGGGCCGGCCGGTTGCTTGGCTCGCCGGTTGGTAGAAAACATGTGCCTCAAAACATACAGACCACACCCTCTGCGCAACGTACTCAAAGGACCACGGTGATGGCAGCTCAGTCGTCACAGCACTCATCGGGAGATTTGTCTTTTACTGCTCGGTAGCTATTACTTTACCAGTGACATCATTATTACCCGTCAAGCGAGGCTCAGGGGAAAATGAGGAAACGGTTCAAGAGAGACAGAAATGAGAGTCATCAGCCTATTTGTCTGTGTCTTCTGCTCTTCTCTGGTCCAGTGTCAGGAACCACAACAAGGACCGAAGCAGCAGCAGTGAGGAGCAGTCACCCCGGTGGCCTCTATTCCTGCGGTATATCACTCAGCAAACATTTTTTTAAATCACATATCAAAGGGCAGACGGGATTAGACTTAAACTTCACATTAGAATAAACCGACTGCTCTTTTGCTCCATTTAAGGCTCCGTGCCACTCAAGCAGCCCTGGGGGAATTGAGATTTAGAAGAACTATAGAAGGCTTTAAAGTCAAGGTTGCGGAGGGGAAGTAGACATATACTGCAGTGTGGGTACAGATGACAGAGACTTTAAGGCTCAGACACATCAAACCGACATCAAAGAAGAAGTGGTGACGAAGGCCAACTGTTGCGTCACCTCAAGTCGCTTGAGTCTCGGCTAAAAAGTTGCACTTGAACATACTGCAAAGACTACAGTCAGTGGCTAACTAGCATGATCTGCACCTGTACACATCTACATATGTCCACTTAAATTACACTTCTGTTTTTCTGTACAGGAAAACTGTACAGGAAATGTACAGTTTCTGCTCATTAGATGCATAGCCTTTTTCAAAATAAACGTGTGTTGGTAAAACACCTCAAATTTACTTTTATTCCCTTGTGCAGCACAAGCACGTGGTGTAGCTTAGAAAAAAAGACATCATGGTTTGGCTCAACATTCATACGGGAAGCAAACAGTGGGCTCCCGGTTGATAGTCTGGGGTTTGTTGGACCCATCCACCGCTCCTCCTGCTGGCTTATAGGGACTTTCCAGCTCCTTATATTTTGTCAGTACCAATAGTGTTTCAAACTGACGCCATCCAGTATCATACTGTCCCAAAAGGTGGCTTTTGGTGTCGGTGTCTGACACCAAAATCCCTGATCAAACTGGTATATTTGATGACTTTGTAATGAGACAGAAGTAACAGATGATGTGATGATAAAGATCTGACTAAAAGCCCTCCATCCGCCAGCTGCACCAACTTTCTCATTTTAAAGCTAAACAGTACACTAAAATATGTTTCTGAAAACATAAGGGTTGAGAACTTGGCAATTCAGTAACAGGATCTTGATTCATATTTGATCAGTGCTGCCAAGTTTGACAGTTTAACCGCAGTTTATGAGCAGTGATAGACAACTGCGTTAGAGACTCCTTGGCTCTGATTGGTTGTTTTCTTTTGCATGTGGTATTGCCATTAGGAGGAATATGAGAAGGCAGAAGAACTTTTTTTTATCGTAGACTATCTGTCTCATGTAGTACTGTGCGGTTATAGTGACAGTTTCAGCAACTATGACGAAAAGTTATTTATACAGTAGTTACCAAGTACAGCTTCAAATCTGAAACTACCTCTTAACTCATATAGGAGCAAACAAAATGACCTCACTCTCACTGTCTCAGAGTTAAATATGTCCTGACAAAGATAAAAGTACAAAAACACTCTCTCAGACACGCAGCCCATATCATCAGACCTGTCAGCCCCATGTGCAGTAAACATATTACTAAAAGCACTTATCCACACACTCCTGTTTCATGTTCACACACGTGTTCTACATGCTCTGCATCTGGTTTGTGTTTATTTAGATGCCTCTGGCTGTCCATTCAGCCCCCACCCCTTTTCCGTCTCTCTCTCTCTTTCTGTCTTTTCTTTCGGAGTGTATAGGGAGTGATTTCTAAGACTTTCTGCATCCTGTTTGCCTGAGGGAGTGTGGAGCCTCTGGCTGATTAGAGGAAGCCCCATATCAGATTGCCCCACCAACCCCCCTCTCTTTCTGTGCTGCTGCCCGGGTTTAATACCTTTTTTATACCTCGGCCTCCTCATCTCAGACCTGTGCTGTAAATCTGGCCCCTGTCCACCAGAACTTGAGGGAAGCTGGAGCTGTAACGGCCAACACATAAATGTTAGAGGTCAGATCCAGATAGAATATTGGATTTTTTTGGTTCAAAAAAAAAAAAAGGATACCACAATCTTAAGGTAGTTTTCAAGAAATTTTGACCTGCTCTCTGCACACTGAAGAGCTCACACACAAAACTTTGGATACTGTTTCAAGCCGCATACATGTAAATGTACCTTAAAGGGACAGTTCAACCCCAAAGCAAAAATTCACATTTTTCCTCTTACGTGTAGCTCTGTTTATCAGTCTAAATTATTTTGGTGTGAGTTACTGAGTGTTGGAGATATCACATCATGTCTGCCTTCTCTCCAATATAATGGAACTACATGGCACTCAACATGTGGTGCTTAAAGCGCCAAAAAAATGCCTCTTTCCAGAAATTATCACCCGATTAGTCAAGATAATCCACAGACCTTGTTGTGAGCAGTTTAATAAAGAAAGTATAAAGTAAACGACTCACAGGACAATCTTTATCATATCAATGTGACACAGTAAAAACTGACTGATACATAGCACTACAGGTAAGAGGAAAAATAGGTGATATGTTTTGGGGTGAACTTTCCCTTTAACATGCATACATGTGCACAAATCCACTTAACTCATTTCCCTGTTATCCTCTCTAGCTTTGCATGACAGTTAGACCTTACGTTGCTCTGCTACAGCACCTCAGCGAGTTCCTCTCTGGAGCGTACTATAGCTCTGTGATAGATTAGCTCCTCCAGACTCTTTTTTTCTCAGCGTGCTTCCATTTACGTCCTCTTTAGTGTCTTTCCTGCCAACAAAAGCCTGAGCCAGTATCCAGTCATCAGATAGTGAGTAATACTGGGAGAGCTCATTGTGCAGAACAAAGGCATCCCCCCGGCTTTCTCCACCGAAGTACAGTATATTTTCAACAGGAGCCTTTTTTTCAGCCAATAGGAATATTTGAGATATGATTTTAATGTCTCCCTTCATGAGGTACAAGTCCTGAAAAATTGCTTCTCGAACCCACTTGAGACTCGCAGATAAGTTACATTTTCATGGAGATTTCAAGGCACAAAAATGGTGTGATATTTTGAGTTTCTAAGACTTTGTGAGACTTTCTTTCTCTTTAGTGAGAACTGACTAATCCGTCCACAGCAATATCCAGTTTGATGGCACTGAGTTCATTGCTTTTTTTAAACACAAAGATTATGTGTTCAGCAGTCTTACATCAGGGAGGGAAGATGTTAAGTGGCTGTCCAATTTTCTGTGTCCCTGATTAAATCTACTAATGTGGTTTGGTGGCTGTATTTGGGAGCTTAGAACCATGCTGGCTATCCACATGAAGGGCACAGCATGCACTGCATTTTTGAAAAGCAACAAATAAAACACAACCGTCATATTAAGTTGCTTCCTTTACAGTCTAAAGGAATTGGAGCATGAACAATCGTTCAGTACAGGTAGGGCTGGGAAATATATCAACATTAGATCTATCTTGATATGAGAGAAGCTGTCATCTTAGATTTTGGATTTTGAAATATAATAATTGATGTCTTTTTCTGGATTTAAAAGCTGAATTACAGAACATTTATTTAATTTCTAAATGTTCTATGTTTTGCCTTTACCCACTTAATAATTTTTATTTTTTGTGCCTCCGCGCCGGCAATAGCCGTGGCCAGAGGCAATGTGTTTTGGGTTGTTGGTCTGTCCCATTCTTGTGATTCTTGTGATATGTCCTGAATGCCTTGAGGAAACTGCTTAAACTTTGGCACAAACGTTCACTTGGACTCACCCATGAACTGATTCAATTTTGGTCATCACCGGTCAAAGGTTGAGGTCACTGTGACCTCGTCTGTCACATTTTTGTGAACGTGATATCTTAAGAGCTCCTTAAGGGAATTTCTTAAAATCTGGTACAAATGTCCACTTGGACTTTACAAAGGGTCAAAGGGCATTCTTGTAAACATGATATCTCAAGAACACCTTCAGGGAACTTACTCAAATTTGGGGGAAAATGCCCACTTGGAGTCAAGAATGAAATGATTTGGTTTTTGTGGTCAAAGGTTGAGCATGCAATATCTCAAGAATGCCTTGTGGGAATTTCTTGAAATTTGGCTTAAACGTCCACTTGGACTCAACAATGAAGTGATTAGAATTTGGTGATCAAAGGTCAAGGTCAATATGACCTTTCGTCTGTCTCGTTCTCTTGAACATGATATTTAATTTCTCCATATCTCCCAGTCCTAAATACAGCTTTGAGGGACAAGAAGATAATCGTCAGAAGGCCTCACAATCACGATGGCTACTTTTTAAGTCTCACTCTTTCTTCCTTTCCCTCACCACAAAGAGTTAAACCAAAACCCCAAATAAACTGACAAGTCTGACCTAGATTATGAGAGGCAAATCTATCTAATTAATCTTTCAGAAAGCTTAAGGCTGGGAAATAAATAGGTCTGCATGTTGCTGCAAATTCTGTTTTAGTCAATCTCCCACCTGCCATTACAACATCTGTCTGTCAGCGGCTGCCAGGTAGCCTCCAGCTCCCCTCCTTCAATTAAACAATTACAACAATTTAACCTTCTCTCATGTACACAGGCGCTCATTCGTAGAATTTGGGGAGTATTCTTCCACCCCTCCGACTGAATGCTCATTTCATTTTTCTCCTCGGGAAATCAGCAGAGTCGAGATTTTGTTTTACTGCGGGGGCCTGTCTCAGCCAAAGTGTGGCCAAAGCTACAATTGAAGTGTTTTGCTCCATTTGCAGTTAAATAAATGGGTTACACAGAGCCAAAGTGGGTGTCAGCACACAGCATGGGGGAGCATGCAGGCGTGGAGCATGTGATTGGAATATATGGCTCAGGCGGTTTGCCGGATGCTGGAGGTCTCATCAAGCCTGTGTAAATGTTTACCCTGCACACAGTTTCCATTTCAGCCAGCGGCCCAGCATCACCTTACCACTTAGTTGTTCGTAGGTTTCAGTTCTGTCAACGCGACCGTCTCATAGCTGGAGCGGGCTGGAGGTACGGCAGCGAAGTTTGTTGCCAGAGCGTCTTATGACATTGGCTTTGCGTGAGCACGTCTCCGGCTGCTATTTACCTTGTCTCACTACATTACCTCATTTATGAATTATTGGCTGGGTGTAAACGTGTCGCAGTGTCCCTGAATCATTAACAGAGAAAGGTAAATTGCAAATTACACAGGTTCTGTTTGTTTTCGGCCAGCATCTGGTAAAGCTAACATCTGCTGGAGGGAGATGCTTACATCAATATTGTACGTCCAGAAAGTTTGAATCATGACTATTAATTTAGATACATTAATAACTGCTTGAATGACATCATCCATTCCAAGTGTCGACAGTCTATCGGACCTGGGGCTGATAATTGGCATTTTGACGATTAACTGTATTGGCATGTTATTTTAATAAACGCCGATACAATTAATTAATTAAAAAGTGCAAAACAAAAAATGTCAGTATTAGAACTTTTACTTTGGAAAACCTCAGGGAGCTATTATTATTTCTTCTTCCTGTTTTTGTGTTGAAATTTGTTATATTCCAAATTCTTAATATTGTTACAGATTTACATTTTTATTGTAAAGGCATATCGTTCAAAATATCAGTTATCGGTCTCATTAACTGCTAATAATCTGCATTGGTATCGCCCCTGCAAAACCAATATTGGTAGACCCCCTAATCTATTTTTCGTGAATCTGTCAGTTTCTTTTCATTCAAACCATTTAATTTAAGAGAATAGAATGAAAAGCACACAGTAATGTGAAATGCTAGAGGCCTTTCCTTTTAGTCCGGCTCTTCATCGACTCAGTGAGCTGTAGTGCTGCATTTCAAAGCACTTTCCATTTAGAGGTGGTGAAATTTTAATGTTTGTGATGTTACTGTCTTGCCTTTTATTGTATTTTTATTAACATACAGAAACATTATGTCCACTGCTCACCCTCTGGTCTCTGCTGGATAGCGTTAGCCTTTGCTGCTCTGCACTGTGCTCCACCCGGGTTTGGGTAGGAGCTAGCTTTTGGCACCATCCCTTTGTGATTACCACAGGTATTGCTAAACCGTTGCTGCGGAAACATTGTTGCCACCCTCGACTCCCCCTCCAGTCTGCCATCGTCCATCTTTATATACAACCTATGCTCTAGACCAGCATGGGTAACCGCTTAAAAAGCTTCACGGTGGTGAACGGTTCCCTGCTCTGGGTGGTACGGCCACACGCTGTAACATGTGCATTTATCTCAGTACCAGAAAATTAGGCTAGATGGCATGAAACGAATTAAAAAGACAAATGGAAAATTCCGGCATTCTGGAACTTCCCACTTCCTGTTTAATTCCTGATCTACTCTTACTGTTTGTGTATCTCCTTCAAAGGCTTGCTGAAAGACAGATTTGGGCTGATGATGCCGTGACCACTTAAAAAGCTCTTTGTCACATTTTTTTTCATAATACTCGTTTTATGTCTCTCTATTTTCGCCTCTGAAGAGTTGCATTTTTTAAAATCTGCTCTCATCCATCTCAACTCCACCTTCAGTTGCACATATGGATTTGGGAAGACGGTACAGTAGATCAGAAGCACAGCCTGTACTCGCAGTCCATATAAATCAAGAAGATTCAGGGCCCCTAAGAGACAAGAGCTGCAATCTGTGATGCTTTAGCCACAGCTAAGGGCTTCGACTCAAATGATTCATCACATGATGATTAGTTGTGGCCGGCCTGGTATCCTTTCTCTTCTAACCCCGGCCCTGTTGGAGGCTATTTTGGAGATGAACAGGCGCTCACCGCTAACCGAGCTTCAGATGTGGAGAAGAAATAAGTGTTATGTCTCTTAACAATCTGACAAACCTGCAAACCAGATGAGCTGTGCTGCAGATTTGGTTTCTCTGGTGTGTGTGTGTGTGTGTGTGTGTGTGTGTGTGTGTGTGTGTGTGTGTGTGTGTGTGTGTGTGTGTGTGTGTGTGTGTGTGTGTGTGTGTGTAGGCTTGTGTTCTTGTTTGTGAGTATGTGAGGGGAAAGGAGAAAATCAGGAAGAGAGAGATGTGGGACTGGTTTGGATGGTTGCAATGTGTAAGGGATTACAATCGAAATTCAGTAATTACATTGCAGTAACTAATCTCAGTAGCAACCAGTAATTTAATGTGAAAGAAAAATGACATTTAATCAGTTTATAATGATACTAACAGAGGATTTCAGATTTGTTTTTTCTGGTGATGTTACTATAACGCTGCAGCAACCATGCTTACCTTTTATCCATGATTTTTTTTTTTTGGTGTTAAATCCTTCCACACATTGCTTATTTGATGCCATCACAATTATCTGTTCACATCTCATTTTGCATTGGTAAAAACAGCTAGTTAAAGGGATATTTGGCCGATTTTAAACCAGCTTTGTAGTACCAAAAAGATGTAGGTAGAAGCTTATGTGTAGATGAACTGTGGCTTTTTAGATGTAAACCAAGATTCTGTTACTGCGTTGCCTATTTCTCGCCTAAATTGTTCTCAGAAATATGTTTTAGTTTTCCATTTAACTGTGATACGAGATCATTTACCGCCATTGAGTGAAACGGACAAACTCGCATTATGTCATCCACCAGAGAGGGCATTTATTGGTCCTGTACGGCACATTGCATTTGGTAGTTGTAGGCTTTCTGCCTCTTAAACAAAATCAGATACCACAGTCCTTTTCTTCTGTTTACTCTGGTCACATTGCACCAATTTCAAAAGTATTGTTTCTCTCTACTGCATAGATTTCATAGTTTTATGTGAGGATCCTCTTCATTGGTGAAATACTTATTTAACTAAGAGGACAAGAGGGTAGTAATATACATTCGACTGAGAGTACATTTTATTGTGGCCTCTTGCTGGAGTGCAAGGATGTCCGTTATGTTTATACATTGTGAATTTTAGTGAGTTCAGGCAGATCATTCCCATTTTAATTCTGAATAAAAATTCCCTAATTCTTATCTGGCAAGCTAACTACCGGTAAGCCTACATTTGGGAACCACCTGAGTGTGCGAGCCCTGCGGCTTTGCTGAAGTTTGGACTTAGCTAAGCTGATTCTTGATGGTCACTAAATACATCTAAACCTGGCATTTTAGTTTTGTTTTTGTCAAAAAACTGAAAATTTGTAATTGTTAAAGGGGCACACTTTTAGGGAGTATTTTGACTTTGTTTCTGTAAAATTTTACTCCAGCCATTTCATCAATGATTAAATTAGTGCTCAATTAATTTAATAGTTGACAACTAATTGAATAATCGTTACAGCTTTAATCCTCCAGTTGTTGTGGGCCTTCCTGATAACAAATGCTCGGTTTAGCAAAAGTTTACCAAAAATAATTAAATAACCAACAGTAAAATAGTAACATATTTAGTTTTTAAATGAAAAATGAATAATTTATGATTGATTATATTTTTCAAGTAACTTGCCCAACATTAGTGGTTTAACACCGCTGGCTCGAAGAAAAGAGAAAAGAGTGTGAAGAACCATGTGGAACAGAAAGTGGAACGAAATCTGAGTCTTGCTACGTGGCTCGTGGCTTATTGTAGTGAACACTTGAGGTGATCCATTATTCCACTCTATATTGCACTTGGCATTGCTCTGTAGCACGGCAGCCTGCTCGCTCACATGTTTATTCCCACTGTCGGGGTTTTTGCATAGTTGTTGCTGCAGCAGTGAAAAGGATGCATCCCGGCCTGGAATGCATGTAAACACTCAGTGATGGGCTTCACTGTCCTTGGGGCAGACAGAGAGACAACCTGCAGCCTGTGTGGGCTCCCTTTGTGTCTTCTCTGTTGGTGGCACTGTTTTAACAGCCTTCTTCCCTTAAACTATTACCCAGCAGCAGAGAGAGGCTGCTGCTGTAAACTATGTTTAATTAATGTTTTTGTGCAACTTATTTATACATCATAAATGGCCGGGGGGGCATATTAGGAGCATGTTGTTTATCAAATGTCTGGCTTTTTTACCAGCATGCTGTTTTATGCAGACTTTTTGCTGCTGTAAAGGTGGAAAAAACAGGGGTTGGGGTGCAAAGCACAGTATGGGTCTGTGATAAAAAGGTTGTGGTTTTGCTTGGACCGGTTTTGAGCAGGGAGGTGGTCGCGCAAAGGCTGACACACGCTGACGAGACCACCAGAGGTAGCGGTCTGACAGAGCAGGAGGTACGGAAATATGTCCCATCCACAGGAAAAGGAGGGATGGAAAAAGCAAAGATGAGTAATGAATCATAACATCATATCGATATCCTGGATACGAGCCTGCTATAACAGAATAGAAATGAGAGAGAAGAGGTGGAAATGGAAGAAAGGGGACGTTTCAGAAAATTCTAGTGAGACTCCTCTGAGGCCGTTAAGTGAACTGCAATCAGCATCTTAAAGCTCGCTCTACGGTGCTCGCACTCCTGGGCATCGCCAAATCAGTGACAAACTGATTGAATGTCATCATGTTAAAAACAGGCAGGAAAACAAATCTAAATCATATTTAGAATATCATTCGGTGGGCCTTGTGCAGGAAACAATATACAAAGAAATTTCTTTCTTATTTTTGTTTGTATCCAGGATTTGTTTTTATTTTGTTAGTACCCATAGATTTTTGGGATTCACTAATGTTTTCTTATTGTCTTTCTAATAGCTTTTCTTATTTTTGCTTTTCTGTCAGGTAATAGAAAATTGTAAAAGTGGTCCAGAGCACTCTTACCAAAATAAGAGATAAACATCTCGCTTTCACAGTCCACAAATTATTGTCCGACACAGGGAAAAATAAGGTTTATGTTTGAGGAATATTTTAAAAAAAAAGCATGAATATCGTTTAATCACATTTAGTTGAGGTTTTAGAGTAATTATAATAACCGGATGATTAAATTTAAGGGCAAAAGAAAGACCTCAGAGGGAAATATTGTAGTTTTTACACATTCTATTATCAGATAATGATACAATTTAAGGATTTTTGCGCACCAACCCAAAATATAAAAATATTGAAGTGCAGCTAAAACTTTTAGTCGATAAATTAATTTAAAAAAAAAAAGTTACAGTAGTAGTAGTAATAGTTACAGTTTCTCATATATGTGTATGTATTGGGACTTTCTGCTTTTTCTTTCAATTATTTTAATCTATTAAATGTATTTAAACCTCAGTTTCTCTACTGTAGAACCTTTTTTGTTGTCATGTCTCTGCCATAACGTCAGCAAGTTTGCAAGCTCAGTGTTAGCCAGCTAGCTGTAACTAAACTATGCTGTAAGCCTAATGATGCTTGTTGCTTCATAACATTAGCTGATGAAATCATTTGCAGACGGCAAGCTAGCCAAGTGCCGACATATATAACGGAAACACAGCATGCGTGGATTCTGTTGTGGGGGTGCCGGTCGTTGTTGACACTAGCGGACTTCATCTCATAGATAACATTCGCTGTTGTTGCACACTGTCAGCGCTGTAGTGGAGCAGAAGAGGCTGACGTCACATTCTTTGGATTTTCTTTTAAAATTCGTCGAGTCCTTTACATAGAAGTCAGTCTGTAGGCTGCTAGAAGCAACAAAGAAAGTTTTTAAGTTATGTAACAACCTAAAATGATTAATACTGGTAAAAAGATGCATACTGAACCTTTAAATCGGGGTTACAGGGGGACAAGGAACCAAGAAAAAAGTGAAAGGTAAACAGACTTGGAGCAGCAGTGAATGATGAAAGTGGAGGTGTGGCGTCTGTGTAATAACGTGCAATCAGACACATGGTACAGCAGTAAAAGGAGCCACAGCTGTCCTTTGCCTCAGTGACTTGTAATGAGAATAAGCCTGTGCTCTCCTTACCTTCTTCCCTCTCCCGCCCTGTCACCCTGTCTCCCCTTCTCACTTTGTCTCTTGACTTTTTTCATTCTCTCACCATCTCCCCGACTTCCTCTTTTTATCTCCAGCAATCTCTTGTTCTACTTTGTTCAGCAACTCTAAAAGGATTTTCATTTCATGTAGTTTTCTTGCAAACACCGTCCCTTCACCCGCCCTCTGCCCACTCCTCCCCTCCAGTCCCTTCACCTCCACCCCTCTTTCCCCCACCATCCGCATGTATTGGAGCCAAAAGATCAAACAAAATCCCCCCATAAATACCAGCCGAGTTCATCTAATCAGCCAAATTGCAGCAGAACGCTGTGCCTGAGGCGAACGGTTTTCTTTGCTGGGAAACATTACTTAATGGCATCAAATCAGCCATTGAGAGCACGCCGCTTTCTCATTGTTATTATTTTAGCCTCTAGCTTACGACACCTGAGCTTAGCAAAGTCTTCCAGCAAAGTTTGGGTTCAATAAAGAAATTTTCAGGTTTTGTGAACAAGCTTAAAAAGGTTGCTTAAAGGTGCAGTGTGTAGGATTTAGGGGGATATACTGGCAGAAATGGAATATAATAAGTAGAGTTTTTTGTTTTTTAAAAAGTATAATCGCCTGTAAATAAGAAAAATGTTAGCTGTTAGTCTCTACAAAGGCAGCGGGTCCTTGACCATGAAGACTCGCTGACTTGTTTCTACAGTACATCAGAATTGGCAAACTAAACATGTAGCGAATTGCTCTTGTGTGTTTTTATGTTGGCCACTATAGAAGTATTTTAAACTATTGTTTTTACTCAGTGTCTTTTTAATGGTCATATAGATACAATAATCATAGATACAATTGGTAAAATACAGCATAAATCTTACAAACTGTGTCTTTAAATAAAATCTATTCTAGACTGTTAATTGTGTGCCGTAATTAATTATTTAATCAAAATATCCAGGAAAAAGTCACTGAAATTTAGAAATGTGATAGATGATCAAATGAGGGTAAAAAACAAACCAAACCACATTCAGAAAATTACAATTTCTGATTTTTCTCTCACCCCTTTTTGTTTCCATGATCTGTAACGCTCACAGTCTCTACTATTATTACCTTGTAAGTCCCCCGCAGACTAAACCATAGCACCTTATCAACATTAAAGCAAGTGAGTACATGAGAGGTGAGCAGGAGACTTAAATCACCTGCCACTCGAGAAGCCAATCTCCCCTCCTCCCCTCCTGCTACAATTCCGGCTCTCACCCACTTTCCATTATTTCTGAGCCAAAATGAAATTTCAGTGAACCATTCAGAATAGAAAGGAGGAAATAAAATCTGTTCCAAGAAGCGACGGCGGTGTCTGCAGTCTTTCTACCTAATGACTCTTTGCAAAACGTGACCGTCTTTATGAAAAAAGGAGAAAAAAAAGGTCCTAAGCTTTTTCTTTGATTGCTTTTCTTGTTCCCCCCATTCTTTGGGTATGAATGCTCTTGTTATGGACATAGTGTTTCAACCAGTGTAGGTCATTGTGCTGTATCGCAGCCCCGGTGGTTGGTCAGGACTTGGCCAAGGACAGACAACAGCCGGACGTTATCAGAAGGGCTGATGTCCTCTGGTTCATAACCTTGGCTCATATCCGCTGCTGCTTCCCACTAACTGAATTGGCGCTGAAAAGGGTTTTTTCCGTGATGTGATGTATGTGCTGGTGTAGCAGCAACATTATCATCAGTGGAGAAAACGTTAAAACGTTGGAATTATTAAAACGTTATCTATCCTTGACGTCCTTTTTAGCCTAAGCATGCATTATTTACTATAAAGGCTCATTCTGCAGAGCTCTTTGGTATTTTATGTCCGTTCATGAGATTGAAAACAGATTATCAGTAAATAATGTGCATGTCAAAAGAATCCTTGTGACCATCTCCACTTAAGGAATTTCTTTGTGTAGCTTTGTCAGCCGATTGGCAGCAAATTCCATTTTAATCCCAGGTTGCTTAACTTCAGTTTGGCATATGCTCTCCGACAAAGATCTTAATTCAGTGGAAAATCATTTAATTACTTTGGCTTTCGTGCAAATCCGCCATCAGGAGTGCAGTCTTGTCTTCCCTCAGCAAACGGAGGGTGAAGAGTTTGTGTTATTATTAGCCAGCTTTGGCAATCAATCTGTAGATCTCAGACTCTTCAGATGAGAAAAGCGCTGGTCAAGGTCTTGGCCATGTGGACAATTAGGGAGGAAAGCCGTGCGAGAGAGAGCACGAGGCAGCTGTAAATCTTCACCACAGCCAAGTTTATGACAGTGGAGGATAATGCATGTCTAGAATGAGGGTGAGGGGATTAATTTGGCCGTTTCTTGTAACTCTGGGGGCTTAGACCAGGCAGCTCTTCCTCAGTATGACTCCCACCACATGGCCTTGGGATTCTCTGGTCCTGATTGTAGCTGGACTGGAAGCTCCATTAATGGTTGACTCATTGTTTGGTGTTTGGCCTCACATGGAGCTTTCAGAAACAATGGACCATCACCAACTTATAGATGTGACAGTTAAAGGGTGTTTAGTTTATTCAAGAACTCGAAACCAGCTATTTTTACTGTAGGATTGTGGGACGCATCATGTTACGTCTAAAGTCCTAATTTTTGTGTCTTGAATCTGATGTAAGCCTTACATCTTATATCCACAGCTCTGTTAGTCCTTTCATGGGTTGAAATACTTTTTCACATACTTTTTCACAATTTTTCTTTTTTTTTTACCTGCACCAACATTCCTTTACTCCTCATTTGGCATATATGTCCGTCTTTATCTGCAAATATGCAACAAAAAAACATGATTTTATTTTTCTTTAACGTTTTTTTTTTTAAAATAGAGAAATTACGAAAATCCTGTAAAAAGTGGTGTGTCCTGTGTAGAGATACATTTTAATATTAAGTGTCAATCACTGGGATATATACATGTTAGTTATTGGGAGACAAAAATCATGAATTTTCCATGGCAATTAATATAAAATAGAAGAAGCACTAAATTTTGAAAATAAATGACTATTTTTAATTCAGTTATTTATGTAAAATAAAGAGTTACATGTTATAATGAAAACAAGTGTGCTACATGAGACCAATGAAGTATATTTTAACTATAATTTCTACTAATGTTGGCAAGTAAAAATATATAAATAATCCCTAAATCAGCCTCCAGCAGTTAAGCAGAGGGCTAGCAGGTGACCTAACTGTCCACCAACTGCCATATTCAGGTAAAACTGAGAAAGAAGACGCTGCTGTGTCCAGAGTTAAGTCCAGATTTTAGCGCAGTGCAGTGGTGCATGTGCTGTTGGTGTCCTTTTTTGGCACCGCTACGTTAGCAGTTATTAATTTTCCTTTCACTGCATGAGAAATTGGATGGGTGTTGTGCATAAAATGTGGCGTGAGTGCGTGGGAAAAATCTCAGTTACGTAACTTGGCAGCTGAACCAAGTTACCTTCACCGGTGCATGTAGAGCTGAGAGTCATGTAGGTACGTGCACGGTATTTCGAGCCCTGCCCTGTGTGGGCCTATGCTTAAATGTTTCAATAGTGATTGTGTTTAATCAGCACCAGCAGTGATGAGCACCATTGACAAGCAATGTCTTTTTAATTTGGTCTTTACCCCCTCGACTATTTCCTTTCATGCCCTACTGCACACAGAGCTGCACCTCGAGGCCTTTCTCTTCTACTATTGGCCAAGTTGCAAGTAATTACCTCGAACCCCGATCCATACACATGTCGATTCCCTCGATTGGCTCGACTCTTAGCGGTAAGTATCACCCTCTGCTGTGCACTGCTTTTGCCTCAAGGGTTAATGACACGTCCTCAGAGGCCTCCTCAAGATCCCAGTCCAGCCACTGGTCCAAAATTCATCCTTCCCATCCCATTAAGACCTACAGCTGTCTCCATAGCAACAGGCATGTGTTTTGTGTACATACGGCGGTCATGGAGCAGAGGGTGCTTTGAGGGAAAGAGGAAATGAATCACCGTGGGGAAATACAGGTCGCCGTCCCCGCAGGGTCAAAGGTGAACAGAGTCTAGGGAAACCCACTCATTCCTTGTAAAATGACCCCCATTCCCTCTCAACCACTCAGCCTGCACCCGTCAGCTTCCTCGCCAGCTATGATTAGAAACCATAACCTCATGCTTCACTGTCACACCGTGTCTACATCCATTTTGCAAGGAGAGCTAAATGACCTGTTTGTCGGACTGAGACTTTGGCTTCCCCAGGTGGCCCTCAGCTCTGGGAGAGTGGGGACTTTGGGGTCTAATCACCTTTTGCAGGCTGATTATAGAGGCCCCTCATCTTCCTGTGACATGTTAATAAGGCCGGTGTTATGGACTTACTTGAGACACACGGCGATTCTACGGCTTTGATGCCACCTCCTCTCCGGGCCTGGTCAGGGTCAGTGCTGATGACTTCTTTGATGTTACCTCTCAGGCTACTCCACAGGGCGAATATGTCAGCATCAATAATGGTATTATGGGACAGTAATTGCTAAACACATGGTCGTGATGGTCTAAGTGGTATCTACTTAGCATTCTGTTTTTATGCCTCGGCGCCGGTGAAAAAAACTTCGCCGCAGGCAATACGTTATCTGGTTGTCCGTCTGTTCGTACATCTGTTCATCCATCTCATTCTCGTGAACACCATGAGTTAATTCCTTAAAATTTGGCACAAATGTCCACGTGGATTGAATGATGAACTGATTAGACTTTGGTCCTAAAAGGTCAAGGTCACTGTGAGCTTGTCTGTCTCATTCTTGTGAATGAGATATCACATAACACCTTGAGGATTTTTTCCCCCCCAGATATGTCACAAACGTCCACTTGGACTCAACTATAAACTAGTTAGATTGTGGTAGTCATAGGTCAAAGGTCAAGGTCACTGTGACCTCATTTGTTCCACTCTTGTGGACCAGATATCTCAAGAACACTTCAAGGGATTTTTGTCAAATTTGTCACAAATGTCCACTTGGAATCGGGGATGAACTTATTCGAATTTGATGGACAAAGGTCAAGGTTTTTGCATTCTCACATCCATCCCATTTTTGTGATATCTCAAGAACGCCTTTAGGAAGTTTCTTCCAATTTAGCAAATACGTCCACTTGGATGCAAGGTTGAAGTGCTGTGATTTTGGTGGTCAGTGGTCAGAGTCACTGTGACCTTACGTCCGTTTTTTTTTAAATTCGGCATAAATGTCCACTTGGATTCAAGAATGAACTGATTAAACTCTGGTGGCTAAAGATCAAGGTCCCTGTGACCTCACAAATCATGTTTTGGGCCATAACAAAAGAATTAAGTCACCAATTACATCAAAATTTTACACAAATTTCTAATAGGATAAAATGATCAAGTGATGACATTTTTTTTATATCCAAAAGGTCAGCTTCACTGTGACATCAAAATGTTTTTCCCAAATTGTTTTTGTAACACTAATCTTGGGTGTCCACCTCAAAACTGTGCTGATTGATTAGACCTTCTGTGCTGCCAGGGGGAAAATTTGTACAAAGCATTCATGTTTTCACAGAAATGGTTGTGAACTGTGTGAACTTGACTAGTTTGTGGAGGGAAACAACTGCGAGGTAATAATTCCAGTTATTTTTTACTTGAGAGTCTTGCCTTCTCATAGGTATTCTTCTTCTAGTTCACTGGGGTTTTGCCAAGACTTTCCAGACAATTCGTCCTTTATCTCACAGTTTGGCATTCCTTAACTCCTTCATTGATTTTCAGGACACTGCCGCAATTTTTTGAAAAATGAGGGTCGGATCTGGAGATTTCAGATAAATTCCCTGCCCATTCTGCAGCTAAAGGGCTGCCAACGAGGTCCAGCCGTGACCTCATAAATAAGGCCATTACGGCAATCAAAGTGAAGTATAAAATAGGTGGATTTTGGTTTGAAGAAACGTTGGGGCAGGAAGCTTTTCATTAAGGACACAAATGAATCTTTGGTATGGGAGACTTCTGCACGGTCCAAGTGATCCCCAGACGATGGTAAATCAATCTGAATATCCGCCGGTGTCATCACACAGTTAATGGTTATGAAAGAGCCCTGTGAGAGAACGAGCAAAACTTTTTCTTCCCTTTCTCCTCTCTGAGCCGCAGTTGAACCTCTTTACTTTCTCCGGTCAACCTTTGAACGAAGGAAGGTTTGATAGAAGACACACATGGCATTGAGAAGAAGAAAAAAATACCTCTTACCATCTGTCATTTCTACTCTCATCTTGTCAGAGCAATATTTATTATCTTTAACCATAAGCACCCTTGCTTTAAACTCCCTTTCAGTGACCTCATCGACTGTTACAGGCCTGTCATGCAAATCACTGTTACACGGCACAAAGAATGGCAGCCATAACTCATCCGTACAAACTTAAAACACCACTCTTGTGTCTTCCCATCCACTGCACACCTGAACTTTATTGATACTGGGATTTCGGACTGGTGGAGATGAATATTACATCACTTTTTGAGATAAACCCTTTTCAAAGGAGCCAGTAAATTTGAATGGGGTCACAGGAGAATTGATGCCTTTAAGGATGAAAGAATCATAAGTCTGAGCAGTTACTTTCTCTGAAACAGAATACGTTTCACCTGCACTTAACCACATACTTGCCTTACTTGATATATATGGATTCATATTTTCAGTTTAACAACGCCCTTCAGAATATTGAACCTTATCTTCTAAGAATGATATTTCTGCACAACTGGGTTGCGTTATATATGCTTTGGAGGAAATTTATGCCCGGTTTACATATAGACAGTTTTAAGCTTGTTTTCAGTTTCTTTCTCAGTGCATGAACTTGTCCCTAGGGTCCCTCATGCTTGGGACCCTATTGCGACCATAAACGTAGCCTTATTCGGAGATAAGGGACATACAGCAAAGTTGTATTTTAGCGGAGACAATAGTGTCCAACTTAGTGGCAACAGTTTGGGGAAGATTCTTTCTTATTTGATTGATGTCTTTATTTCAAATACAACAAAAACAATAGTTAAAAACGTATCAACAAAAGAGAGGGAAGAAGAAAGGATACAATGAATTCCATTTGCAGATTGCATCAATTTACATGTCCGAAAGGGAGTAGGAAGAAATAGACTCATTTAATTTAATGATTCTCTTTTTGTAAAAGGTTAGGTCCATAAAGAAATTCATTTCTGAGTTTGGTGTGAGCTCTGACCTCAACCCCATCCAACACCTTTTGGATGAAAAGTAACACTGAATGTGAGACCTCATTAATATTCTTGTTGCTGACTGGGAGCAAAAATCCTTTCAACCAGGTCCCAAAATCTTGCAGAAAGCCCATCAGGGAGAGTGGAGGCTCATTTATCAATGTGCTGATGCACATGGTTTTGGACACCCACACTTTATTTAGGTGTCTTCATACTTTTGGCAATGCACAGTACCATGAAAGGAAGCTTTTTATGCATCCTTTTTGTACAAGACTGAGCTGAAACGTCCCTAGAAATGCCACCAAATAAAGTGCAGGGAGTCTTTATCCCACTTCCCATCCACCTATCACCTCTATTCCTACTTTCTCTCTCTCCCTCCTTTGTTTGGAGTCCGTCACCTGTATTCGTCCCCGCCATTTCTCCAATCCTCTTCCTCTCCGAACACCTCTGCAGCCTCCTTTCTCTTGTACCTGTCATGCATGTTAGGGCTCTAAGGGATGAGAGAAGAAGAAAGGGTCTCCAGGCCTGGAGCTTGAAAAGACTCGGGGAAGCAGAGGAAGGGGAGGGGGGGGGGGGGCAGGCGACCAATAACTCCCTCTGAACATCTTAAACTTCTGGCTGGGCTTTCAAGTGCTGCCTCTCTCATATCCCCACCAATCTGCCAATCCCACAGGCCTGCCACGGACTCGGTGAACGGTGAAAACATACTTCATTTCCCTCCTCGCTCCTCTTTCAAACCTTCTCCGTTCCTTTGTGCCTGGTCTTTATTCCCTCTTTACACTCGCCAGCTATTGTACTGTTTTAACTCGCTCCTCATTAAAAGGTGGGATGTGAGTGTGTGTGATTGAAGTGTGTTATTTGTGTGTGTTTGAATGTGCTTGTGTCAGTCATTCTCGCTTTTTCCATTCCCACTTTACTGAACTAATTTTCAGGAAACTAGACTTAGGAGAGGATTACTTCTGGTTGCCAGATATTTATGTCACAGTATGAGCATTTGGTGGGAGGGTCTCAGACTGTGGATCAGCAGAGGTACTCAGTCTGTCAATCACCCCGAGCCACCACCGCACGAGGCGTCTCCTGTCTCTCCTCCTCTACCACCGGATAAGTTTCCGTTAATAAAATTCATACTGACAGCCACACTTTAGACAAACACTACCAGGGTTAGGATTTATTCTGCTGAATCCAAAATGTTTGCATTTGGGATGTTGTTGGGCATTTTGGTTACTTGTCTTCAAAGGTAGTGAGCTGAGATGGTGCATTTGGACAATATGATGAGTATATTTGACTCTGTTATATTAATAATGTATTTTTATATTCAACTTCGCAAAAAATGTCCTACAAATTGCAGGAAATGAGTAAAAGGTCACAAGAAAATGCCCTGAAAAGTTTTTTAAAGGTATACTGTGCGAGAATTGTGAGTTACTGTTTGCAAACAGTATTAGCAGCGGCAATGAAAGTGAAAGCCATCCCCAGCTTCACTCAGCTTGGCGATTTGCCCGGCTCTATTTGTGTTTTTCCGGTGCTGTGTCTGCAGTTTTTGTACCTTCCTCTTGGATGAGTGCTGCATACAGTCTGGCACCTGGTCGCACCTTTTAATAAGGTCCAGACCTCACCTGAGCTCTGTGCCTAGAAATGTCCTTAACACAGCAAAATAGACAGAAAATGAGAAAATACAGGCAGAGGGCAGAGTCTCTGCAGATTAAGTCCATATGGATTTTTGAACTTTAATGAAACAATCAGAAAATCTATCAAAAACAATGGCACATTTTTATACAAAGTGTGCCCGTTGGGTCTGAAAAAAAAAGTCAGAATATCAGCCATATCGGCACAAATTTTTAATGATACACAAAGCTCGATTATTCAACCAGTCTTTAGAGATATCTGTGAGTAAATGATCACAATATTGTTTTTATGTTTAATAAAATGGAATATCAGGACGTAAACTTAATATTTTTTGGGACTGTGAACTTAGTTCAAAATAGAAATTGTGAACTATGACTGTGAACTAGCTCATTATCATTTGTGTGAATTAAACTTTTGGCTAACTATTGTGAAGTGTGAAACGTACATAACACTGTAAAGGCTCGGTTATACTGTCCTCATGGCGACGAGGAAGCGTTTGGGTCTTTTATATTATATTTATATGCAGTTTCTTGTCACTGCAAACCAAACTTTAGTGGAAAGTGAATCCATAACTCACGTCTACAGCAAGCTTCTCTGCCCGTCTGTGTCCACATAATTAGAAATGTTGGATGTGCACGGACAAGTAAAACTCGTTGCGCCCACGAAGGACTGTATCTGATGTAGTAACGTCACTTTAGCGTGCAGACACTTGTGACCATCGCGGATGCACCAAGCATAAATCAAGCATAAGCGTGCCTGTCTTTGTCATACATTAATACCAGCCACCCAGGCTGCCTTCAGTCTTGTCATTCTTTATTTAGACACATCTTGCTATTTATCACATCAACAGAGCTCCTCTTTGCAGCTTCTGTGAAACTGTGCCATTAGTGTTGCTCTGAGTTTCGTAAAGCCCCACGGGAACAAGTTCTGTGTACAATGTGTGTTGTCTGTAGTATTTTTAAGTCTGTTCTTGTTGACTATAGGTACCATACGGCTGCACTATATACACAACAAAAAATGGAGTATATTCTTGTGAATATTCTAAGATGACAGTTGCACATTTTTTATTTTCTTTTTTCATGAAGGAGAAGCAGAATGAGGTTCACCTGGAAACAGGTCTCCCCGCTGCCTTGCACAAAATGACTGTAGGTAATAAGCACTAAATCACATTTCAGGGCAAAACCTCATAGGGCATCATTATGACTGTATGTCCCCTCGGAGATGCGAAGTGAGACAATTCAGATAGCCTGGGTGCCTATAAAACCTCCCTCACCGTTATTGGCCCTCCTCCTGATGGGGGTCGGGGTCGGAGTTCAAGTGTTGAGGGAGCACTACTGTCCCCACTGGGAATGTTGGGTAATGGAATGGGAGATTCAGGTCAAATGGAATGATTTGGGTGCAACCTCTGGCACCAGGTTAGATTCAAGCCGCAGTGAAGGTCTAATGCTCCATTTGGGACCTCAACCAGCAGCAATAATGGCCATTAAAAGTCCATCGAGTGACAAAGAGAGCTGTAAATCTAATCCCATATTGGGCTGCGCACATATGTTGGCTGTAATGCGGTTACACTTAAATAACCTGACGTCTCATTGTATTTTCTCAGCGATTATTCAACACAATCACGTCTGAGAAAACTGATTTTAAAGGAGAACAAAAGATTTATCTGGAGCTGGGCTAATAAATACCCTGAATTAAACTAGATATTTACCCCCGCGCCTTGTAGTGTTTGTTTGCCTTTTTCAAGCATGAAAAATTGAGTATAAGCTGAAGCTTATTCCAGCATCAAAGGTATACACACACTTTCAGTCCTCGCTTAGATCTGACAGCATCAGCAGCATCTCTGCAGTGGGGAGGTTTTAACTCCAGCAGGGCAGACTGCCATCAAAAGATCATAGTGTTTGTGTGTGTGTGTGTGTCTGTATTTGTGAATATGCTTGCATGCTGAACTCTTTAATGGATGTGCAGATGTTACTACATACAGTTGAAGCATCAGTATGAGTGTATGCATATTTTATTAGCAAAGCTTGAATATTTTTCTTCATCTGTACTGTATGGCCTTTTGTCTAAATGCACTTTATCAGAACCCCATAATGTACATTTTAAATACTGTATATAATGATGGACAATGCAACTCCATGACTTCCTATTGTACAAAAATGAAGCCTAAATATCCCAGATATGGTCGCTGCCATATTGCCATTTGGAGCCAGATTCTGTGCATTAGTGATCTCCACAGTATGACGTTCCCGCTTATACACCTGTCTGACCAATCGTGAGCAGCGTGATAACAAGTATTACAAGTAACAGCATTTGGTGTGTATATGAGCACAGAAAAATAGGATTATTCATATTCTGCATATACATCCCAGTTTCTTCAAGTATTTTACCTAGCAAATTCAGGTTTCTCATGAACGGAGTGCTCTGAAAACAAAGCTGATCAACAAAGTCAAGAAAGAACTGATTGTCTGATGAGCAGTGAAGTTATTCAGTTAGAACTTGTGTGTGTCGATGACGGTTTAAAAAAAAAACCAACCAAAAATACTCGTTGGTTGGATGAAGTGCTGGAGGCAAAGTGCAGTTATAGGAGATGGATTTTCAGCCTGGGGAGATCCTGCAGTTCTGACTGTAGAGATGATCATTACAGCTCTGAGGTGATAGGAGGACAGGCAGAGCCGTCGCTATACCGCCTTCAAAACTATTAAGTTTTCCCCCAAATTTCTACTTTGTGCCATTTCTGACATTCAGATTGAAACATCTGCAGTTTAAGAAGTTGCACAGCAGTTCTCAGAGGGTGTCATTTTAACCCCAAAAGGACCTTGTGTGTGTGAATGTGTGTTTGTATGGGAACACACATTCACACACACACTGAACCACTCTGCGTTACATATGAAGGTTTGAGTGTCTGTGGCATTCGCTGTCTGGCTGGCTTCACCTGTCACCTGTCAGTCTGTCACAGTTTGTGACGGGCACCCCGCACGCCCCCTCCTCCCTCAACCTGCCAGCGTGGGGGCATGACAGGGGACAAAGCCGGAGTGACAGACAGTGACAGGGCGGTGATCCCCTCTGTACGCCACGGGCAGGGGGCTGCCTCTCCATGTGTCACCATGAGTGACAGAGTGGAGTCCTGCGCCCGAGGTGAGAATGATGCAGCGACTAGATAGAAGTCTGGTCCATGATGGAGGCTGTATCTCTGTTTCACACACACATGCATACAAATGATGGCAGGAGCAAATGCGCACATTTAAATGCACGCTCATGCAAACATGTTGTACATAAACACACATGTCTGCAAACAGACAGACCTGTTTCCTTTTATGCTCCCTGCAGTCTTCCAGTGGAGACCGGAGAACAGTTTTGGGAGAGAAAATAAATAATGTATACACCCATTTTACTGGCTCTGTTAAAGGCTGCTGAGCGTATGATGTAGTTGTAAATTTGATTTTATGTCATTGTAAAAATATATATGAAAAACAAGCCTTTATAAATACAGCTTGATTGGATTTCAGATCAATCAGATTTGGACACACCACATCAAAACAACAAACAAATCCCACCCTCGGCTGTGTAAATTACATTGGCTTTTTCCATTGCTTTTTATTGCATACACAGAACATACCCACCCGCACTGCAGGCTGTTGTCTTTGCTGCATCTGAAATTGAATGGACTCTATCAGTTGTTGTTCAGACGGATGCTGAAGGTTATTAAAAACAGGAGGAAAATGCTCAAAATAAATACAAAAAACTGAAGGCAGTCTATGAATCTTTATTCACATGCCACCGTAAATATGTTTGCAGTGACCGGCCGAGGTGCCAGAAGAAACTGTTGGCATTGTATGTTCCTACGAACTACAGATTCACTACAATCATACATTTCGTATCATATCAATGTTTCTCGTGTGACATAGTACATATACCATTACCTTGGCGCAACAACAGTCAAGCTGAAAACAACAAACAACAAAATCTGTTGTCTGAGCTGAGATATTGCGACAAATGCTGAGATATTGCGACAAATATCGGTTGTTTTTCCAGAAACATTGATGCATTTCCTTCTGGGGTATTGCCACTACATTTTTGCTGCGTTTTATGCCTAAATAGTGCCTCTCAAATAGGTTGTTTTTTTCCCGAAACGTCACTGCTGCAAGCTGGGGTCGTGCCATGAAATCAGTTGTTTTTACAGACATTGCTGCATTTCCTCCTGGGATATTGCCACAAAATTGACTACTTTTTATTGAGACATCCCTGCGTTTCATGCCAGCATCTGCAATGAAATTGTTTTTTACTGAAACATTGGGGCATTTTCTGACAGGATAGTGCAACAAAAATGTAATTTTTTTTGTTGATACATTGCTGCTTTTCCTGCCAGTATAGTGACAACAAAATGTTTGTTTTTTACTGGGATTGTTGCATTTCCTGCTGAGATTAAAAATTGGTTTGTTTTCTACCGAGACATCGTTGTTTTTGCTGTTGGGAAAGTGCCTCCTACACTGGTAGTATAGTAATGTACAAATGCAACATATCCGTTTGCAGAAATGTAAAAATGCCACCATTTATTCTGGCAGTTGGGCTGCAGCTACACAACCTTCAGCAACCAGCTGCATGACGCCAGTTCCTCCAAGATCAAGACAGTGTGTTTCCAGTAGCCGTGGTGTATTGATATATCTCTACTATCTGGCCTCAGCCCCCTCAGGCATCACTAAACCCAATCAGGCCTGCAATGAGTAGCGCCATCACTGGATGAGCTATTTCCCCCCGGAGACCCCCGCTGTCTGATCTCTGTGGGCTCGGGGTGCAGAGGAGGGGAAGCAGAATCCACATGAAGGGCTTTCTGGAAAGTCTGTGTTGGAGGAGGGTCACGAGGAAAACCCCATTACAACATCAGTACCAATATTTATGCTCGGGAGTTCAAAAAGGAGGATATTGTCATCCCTGCCTCCCAGTCACCACCTCCTGTCAGCCAAAAGTTCAACTTCAAAGCTATGAAAATACATCTCTTCCTCTCTCCGCCTCTATTTTCTGTCTCGTTCTTTATCTCTATTATTGTCAAAACGGCAAAAGGCTTTTATGGCAGACTAAAATGCAAAGCAACAAAAAAAAAGTAGCAAAAGAGATAATACAACTTTTGTCAAATGTGACACTGCTGACAAAACAGAACATAATAAAAGGTTGATTCTCAACTAAAATCAAAATTTTGGTAACAAAGCTAACTTTTTCTTGTAAGCAAGGCAATTAAAAGATAAGTTTAGAGTACAATTAAATGGGTTTTTAAAAAGCCTCTCCAACTTGTTCTTTATCAGGTTTGCATTAATTGTGAGGCGCTTACGGGATTAAAAGGTCAAGAGATATGCATTTTGGGGCTAAACCTGGCCTGGACTCAGCGATGGGCAGCGGATGGAAGCAGTTAAAACGTCGGGTGTGTTCATCAGTACCTCTAGCAGTCTGATTGGGACCGACAAGCTTGGCCTCCTCTGTATCGCTGAAGAAACGTATCGGAGCGTTGGAGGGAAACAGACAGGCGAACGCTGATAAGCATCTCAAACCTGATCCAGACAATTAGCCTGTGTTTACTTCAGGAAGCTGGCAGTGATAGATCAAAGAGAGCCGGGGGCTGTATCAGTGGCTCCGGAGGTTGTCTCCCTGTCTCTCTCGTTCATTTTCTCCCTTTCTTTCTCTCTCTCTCTCTCTCTTTCTCTCTCCGAGTCAATTTGGCGGTGAATGACCTCGGGAGAACTCTGACCCGCAGCCTCAGGCCATGCTCCCTCTTTAGCTGCTGTTTCACACCACCTAGCTGCTGCCTGTCTTTGAGGATTTATGCACTGAGCCTGTGTGTTTTGCAGGAAAAGGTGGTTGCATGCGATGATTATCATACATTTTCAAAAGCAATTGCATGAATGTGTGTGTGTGTGTGTGTGTGTGTATGTGTGTGTACGGTGGTAAAATGGCTCAGACAGGCGACATTAAGGTGCTTTTCCTGCTCGGGGTTATCAGTACAGGGGACCCCGGTGGTTTGACATGAGCATGCAGAAACAGAATGAGGGGTGCTGATGCTCGCTGGCTTATCTCCAGCCTCCCTGGTCCCAGAGGTCTGCAGAAAACCAAGCATCCCCCTCCTTTTTTTCTGTGCTTACACAGGCTTACACCAACTATCGCCACTATCCTCTGGTCCCATGTCTGCAAGAGCAATTTGACATTTAAGTATTTTCACACACAGACTCTACCCCACCCCCTTTCCCTTGTCCTCACACAAATACAACACAACTAAAATCATGATTATCTTTTTATAGGGAACCTATTATACTGTTCCTTATTTTCTGTCATATTTTTAAAGTCAGTCATTTATATAATATTACACTGGTAATTAATCTATTATTTTATCTTATTTTGTTGGTTTTACTTATCATCTTTAATTGGTGTATTTATCTTACTTCATTGTATTCTGAATTTAATTTATCAATTTAAATTTATATATATCCTGTTATCCTCTTTAATGGTCTAATTTTAGTATTATTTGATTGATTAATTTTTTAGATTTTTTTTATTGGTCCTGACTCACGTCTTTGTATCTTTTATTGGTTTATTCTTCATCTTAATATTAAATGAGTTTTTATTTTTATTGGATTTGGATCCCTTTTATGGTCAGTTGCTGGCTTTGCTCTGCACCTGCAACTTGTACCTTGCACTTTGTGCAGGACATTGTGCTTCTCCCTGAATGAAACGTGCTATATAAATAAAGTTATACTTGCTTGTTTGCATTCTACTTATAATAATCTGCAGATCTTTTTTGTGAATAAGTAATAATATTTGCTAATGTAATAGACAGTATTTCTTTTCTAAAATAATCTTTCTCTTTTTTTTTTTTTTTCAAATCTATGGATAATCCGCAGAGATGACATTGAAATCCTGCAGGTGCTATTTCCATGTGGTCCTGATGGTGAAGCGGCCTAAAGGTATGTAAAGGTAATCATAATCATAATCATAAACATTTCGATTGTAAAGATTTTGGTTTCTACGTTTGTATCTTTGATTTTTAGTGAGAGACAGTGGCGCTGTTCAAAGTCTGTTACAGTGTTACACGTACCGACGTGATAACTTCAGGGAAACATGTAATGCATGTTGTTGTGATGTTGATTGTGATGTTGATTTCTTGCTGTTTTCAAATCATATTCCTGCTGGAACATGTCTTGTTGTGTTTAGAAGTTTTCCCTAGTGATTCTTCAGTGTAGAAAGTGTCTGGAAATGCTGACCAATTGAAACAGATGGGGCTTTTTCGGGATGGGTCTTAAGGAGACAGGTGCTAAAACAGAGTGTTTCAGACAGAGGGTGAATACAGGTGGTCCAGCATAGACAGTATGAGTTAAATTAAATTAAAGTGATTTTTGACCATTAAACCCTGCAAACATGTTCTAGTAGAAGCCTTACATAAGTATAAACCTGACAATTAGCATAATAGGGCCCCTTTAAATAGTGTTCGGTCTTCAGAAATGAGATTTTGATATGCAGTTATCCTTATTTAAAGTGTAGGATTGCAACTAACAATTACTTTATCACATAATCTGTCAGTTTTCTTTGTTTTGATTCATTAATCACTTCTTTAGTCTATGAAATTCAAGAGCATGAGATGACATCTTTGGTTTATTTGGTCTTATTTTCTTCAACAAATAGTCCAAACCAAAAGATATTTAGTATAAAATAATATAAAACAGAGATCTGCTTTGTAAATTACTCAACAAATCACTTAAGCAAAATTTGACTCTGTGTGTTTCAGCTCCAGTACAGGGCTCTGACCTATTTGAATAATTTGTCACTAAATTAAACAAGCAAAGCTGAATGGAAACAACCTTGATTATCAGAATTACCGTGTACTTCCTATTTTATCTGCTTCATGCATGGATGCTATTTCACACACTCTCCCCAAAGCACCTCCTGCACAGCCCTGCCCCTCCCACCCAGACAGCTACACACTGTCCCCTCCTGCCTGCAGGCTGCAGGAGTCAATAGTGAGCCAGAGACAGACGGAGACAGCAGAGCCATAAAGCTGAACCCACAGAACCCATCGCCGAACATTAAAGGGTTCCTCCTGTTATTCCTCTCTGCCCTCAGTGATAAGGGCGCAGTCGCAGCAGTGAGCAGCAGAGGAAGCTTTGATTGTATGAATCTGACCTCAGTTGTCCGTCTGCTCCGGCTTGGGAGCAGAACTGCTGACTTTGCAAATGTGATGAAATTAGCTGATGGGGGCATCTTTGCTCTTTAGCATAAAAAATACACTTGCCAAGGTTTATTTTAACAAAACTTGGCAACATTTTAGGAATTTTGACCCATCATGATTGTTAGAATCAAATACAGCAGTAAAAAACATACCAGTAACAGTTTTTGTAACTTTCCAAAACTGACGGTGCAATAATAACACAGACTTCATGCAGTGAAGGTGAAAGAGTAGGCTGTATTTGAAGTTCTCTTTCTCACTTTAATTACAGTAGAAGATGAATAGAAGAATGTCTTTATTGTCATTGTACAAGTACAACGGAATTAAAATGAAGTTCTTACAGTGCAAGGAGAGATATAAAAACTAAGAAAGCTACTCAAAATGTATTAAAAAAACTATGAAATAAAAGAAGTATGAAAAAAGTAGTTACAATGAAAAATTAGCAGCCTCAAACAGGAGACGCATTACACACACACACACACACACACACACACACACACACACACACACACACACACACACACTGTACCACTGTCAAATTCACGTTCACATTCTGCAGGCATTGCACTCTCTACATCAGTGTTGCACGTCCACTAAAATGATATTCAGAAGACAAATACCTCCATCTCAATCTCAGAGCACATTGGTTATCAGTCTGATGATGATAACCTCTTGGGGTAGTTTCCCATATTTCAAGACTGCAGTGGCACTCATATGGGATCAGGCTGATGGCAGAGGGCAACACCCTCTTGATGCCATGGGAAAAACAAAAAATGGTTTGAATCAATGGCAGGACAGGAAAACAAAACACGCGTGATGATGGTAATGTCCAATAAAATATATTAATAAAATTATTTTGTGTCTATAATGTTACAAAATTGTTCCAGAAATGTCCAGTAATTGTCCAGATTGTTTATGTTTTGTCCTCGTTTGAGGGAACCACATAACATCCGGTTGGTAATCTCGTCTCAGAAGTAGACGAGAAGGTAAAATATTTTAACTTTGAACAGCAGTGCTGTCTATTTGTCGGGAATTTCCTCTGGCTTCGCCTAATTTTACAGAGCTGCTCTCGTCCACTGAAATGATATCCGGTCTGCTGTCTGCTGTTTACCTCATTCTATTTGAACACCGCATTACTCTTCTGTGCACCGGTCATTTCAGCTAATCTCTATAAACAGATATCTGCATGTGAATGCAGAAAAAAAGCAAATTAAAAGATAAATCTTCATCAGACGATAGCTGATAGGTTCTGAGATTGCATTTTCAGCCAAAGCGTTCCACTTCTTTTGCTCTCTGCACAGACTGTTTACCCACATGTGATTGGTCAAATCTACTCGGACTGCAAACAGAAATCATAACACATCTGATAACAAAACATTGTCCCGTATACATATGCAGATAGCTGTTTTAGACATAACCTGCATCTTTGTTGTGTGTACAAATGAGTACAACTCTATGAATCTCTTTGAGGAAAGATTGTCCAAAAGTTTGCATTGTTATCATAATTTTGAATGATTATTGCGTCTTGCTGCTGTCTATGGAGGGAGGCTTTTTGGCCCCCTTTGAGTGTGAGTTTTTGGATACATCTATAAAAACTTTACCTTCAGATTTGATCATACCACACATCCTACAAACCAGTTTGTTTCACGAGTACCATATCGTAAAATTGTCATACATTTGCTCTTGTCTTAACCCTGCGATTGGTGGACAACCAAACAAACCATGACGCTGAATTAGCGTTCCCAACGGGGAGAAAAAAATTACAACCCGAACAAACCTGTGATTCGAAACCAAAACCCGGCCCGTTCAGGATCATGACATAAATGACTCTCCACAGTGTGTCTCCCTGCCAGAGAAGCCCCGTTCTCCGTCCAGGAGGAAGGACAGAGAACCTGGCTCAGAGCCTGGCTGCTCAATACAGATCGTTACAGAAAATAACCGATAGATGGATTCGAACCAGCTTTTGAAAACTGCTAAATTTCCCAGAATTCCCCTTCAGAACTAAGTCCATGATGAGATATGATTAAAGGCCAGATTTTGAGGCCGTCGGCCAACGGACAAATTTCCCACGTTCCCCCATCCGCTTCTGTCCAGACAATAGTTTCCTCCCGGCAACTCTTCACGTCTCACCTCACGCCCAGTCCTGCGGCTGCTCTACCATCACATCCCACCTTGTTCACATTCCCCTTACTACTTCCTGAAGAAATGGAGGATAAGTGGAGAAGGAAGGGTCGGCATAAATCTAGGTCAGCTCTCAGCCCAATTTCTGCAGCTAAGTGAGTTATTTGTGAGTGCAGCTGAATCATTTATTATAATGGGAAGTTGGTGTGTAAAAGGTAGGGCTTGGGTATTGTCTGACAGAGCTGTGAATGTGAAGAGATGGAGCCCGGAAAAAATTACGATGAAAGCCTCGTCATCCTGTTTCTTTGATATTATCTTTCTCACGATTCAATGGATCATTTTTATAGGCCAAATGGTGTTTTCACCATATTCAAAAGTAGGACATCAAATAGTTGTTCTGATTTCGGTGGAGTGAAAGGGTGACAGAAGTATTGGTATGTAAAATATGTAATTTACTGTTTCAGTGCTCCAATGACGCAGTGAAGCGTACACTTAAAGTGACATCTACTGTACGCAATACACTGACTACTGTGAGCACTTCACATAACCTCCCTTAAATAGTTCCAAACTTTCCCGTAACAAAGGTCAACCTACCCCCTTTTATACTGTAAATCTTGGTCTACAATAAAGGATAACCATAACTGATACACCTCATGTTGAATCAAGACTATGTTTGGTTTTTAGGAAAGGTTCAACCATCATATCAGTGTCCCGTTTGATCAGAAGCATGAGGCTGTCAGGTCTCATTTCCCATCCAGCAAGCCCTGATTTCATGATCCAAACCGCGACCACGATTGGCTGACTCAGAGCATAGCCCTGTACCCTGGGGTCTTGAGGTCTCTGGCCTTAGGCGAAACAAGTGGCTCAGTCTTGATGACCCCTTAAGCAAACACAGCCGGGGTCAATACAAGGTTACAGCCCGGGCTAAAGAAAGGGCAGAGAGCGGTTTGCTCAGTCCAACCTGAGCACCTCTGTCTCTCTGTGAGTCAAAGGCAACCAGATGTATCAAGCTTCAAAGCATCTTTAGGGTCAGCCGCGGGGTCTGTGGGGGTGAAACCCGATCTTTTAATTTATCTTCATCTGTTGCCGCCTTTATCTTTACTGTTCAAATGGAGAGGCAGTGGAAGAAAGACTGAACCTGCGCGGTCACCGTCTCTCTGACAAGTGCACACAAACATCCCTCCAACCATTTTGACAGTCAGGCTGTCAGAAGTCTGGCGCACTAGCTGCTCGGTCAAGAGGCCTACCCACTCCAAATGTGAGGGCTCCCTCCAAATCTCTGACAGTGATGAGGAGTGCGTCGCTGTTCGCTGGCTGACCCCAGAACAGCCTCTGCCAGCAGGCGCTGCAGCCCCCCTCCCCACCCCTCCAACGGCTGTACTCTCAATCATGTGCTGCACGTCAGACAGAGCCTGTCCCCCGTTGAGCCGCCATTACCCGATGAAGAGTGGCAGTAATCAGCCAGATAACTGGTCATTCCTGTCCAATTAGTCTGAACATTACCTGGTTTAGCTGACCCAGGCTGCACGCTCGCATTAAAAATAAAGCCATTGAGAAATGTGCACCACGTGGATCATATGATAGTGTCAACTCTTACGTTAATCCACTGCAGGGCAAAGAGGGGGCAAAACATGGGCTCACCCAGACTGATCAATGTTTGTCACAAATTGGACTCTTTTGAGGAAGACAGGGGTGGAATTGGGTCGATTTATGGTTTTGTTGGTCTGGTTATTTTATGCAAACTGACTGAAGCGGCATTCTGGCAAATTTAAAAGTAGTCGACATCAGCAGCATGTGATGATAGCATTTCATGCTAAACCCAACTTGTATTCCATTGGTAATAAGCAACATGACAATCTTATTAACGTTATATTATGTTTGTTTGTAAACTGTGTCTGAGCACGGCAGCATGAAGACATCAAATTTCAGTCGAGCTTGGAGGGGACAGAGTGTGTGACTACTTGAAAGTTTGTGTTTTTTGGGGTGACTAGAACAGACATAGCAGAGTTGGTTTAGAAGAAAGCTAAAACTGCACCAGTACACCAACATTTTGGATTTGAAGCCAACAAAAAATGTCTCCCAACAATAAGACTGTATATAAAGATGGATGACATGTGTCTACTTACCTCCATTATACAGAACTGAAGCCAAAATATCCCGGATATGGCTGCCACCATCTTGCACTAACGACGTTGTTTGGAGCCACAGATTTGGCAGTAGCGATCTCTGTGGTTTCAGGTTCCCGTCCATACACCTGCCTGACCAATGGCAAGCAACTTCATTAATTGCAAGCACGCTGATTAGCACAAACAGCTGTCAATCATAACATTAATCCCCCTTTTAGAGCATCAAATAACTAACTAAAACCAAACTTATTAGAAGAGTGTTCACTTGAAAAAAACATCAGCTCGGTTAGAGCTATCTAAAATGACAGAAGCCATGTTTACGAAAAATTTAAATGACGAATTCTTTGAAATTTTAGTTTGGCCCATGTCCTATCCAGAAACATGCAGTGGGCGGGGTTCATAATCTGTCTGCAGTTACTCACCCAGTTTTAAGTGGCTTTGTCTCCAGTTTGATTTTGAGTGCAAAGCTGATATTTCCGTGGTTTGTCTACATGAAGTAACAGAAATGCATTTTTAATCTATTAAAAAATCTATTAAATTATGTGAATGAAGAGCTCCAAAGTATTTTCTCACAGGCCCAACCCTAGACAGAGAAAAAGCTACATTTAGAGGGATAGTAGTGCTCAAGTTTCGATCTTTTTAAATCTTTATATTTCCTCAGGTATAAACAATGTAAATTTTGTGCACTGCGCCCGTGTTCACACTCCCTTTGTGCACCTCCGTCTCCGTTGTCATTAATAATTTCAGGCTGTCTTTATTTCCCCACGTTCGCCTGTCAGTGACTTTAAAGGTTTTTGGCTAATAAGTCTCATTTCACTTCATTAACTTCTGGCTTGGGGGTCTATTCAAGCCGAGATGATGTATTACCCGGCGACACACACACAAATGGGCGTGCAGGAGTTTGCACATTTTCTCCCCTCACGGTACACACATGCACACACTCTTCTGCCTGAGGTGCCGTGGTGTGCCTGGCTCGTACGAGCACGAGGAGACACACACAGGAAGAGAATGAGGGCCTGGGTAATGTGCAGTAATGGTGGTAATTGATGCTGGTACTCGAGGAGCTCTTTTCAGGCTCTGTCTGTGGTTTGCCGCTTTCCTCCGTACAAGCTGTGGGCCCCGCCTACAGCTACAACACAGTGTGGCTTCACGCTCCTGGCCAGCCCTCGTATAACACTCACATTTAAATTAAGTTTAACAAGTTCACCTGATCTGCCTCAAAATTAAGCTGAAAGTCATTACAGTTTGGGAGAGTTGCCTAAAATGACTGGAGCAGTTTATTGCATTAGCACAGCTCCCTGCAGGGTACAATAAGCTTCCCTTGTTTGTGTTTTTAGGCACCGGTTGTTATTGTTTGCCTTTTATCACCTTTTATGACTCGCAGCATTTTTTCCTTTCAGAGGCAAAGGGATGTTGTTTACCACAGTAATCTGTAATCAGCAAACTAGATCTCCATTAAACCCACTTGTTTCCTCGATGAATGTGGCTGGGGAAATGGAGCTGTGGTTTATGCATGGGTTGTTTTGCCTGTGAGAGAAGGAGGCTGTTTGTTTGTGATTTTTGCTCGTATCTAGAAACAGACAAGATGGAAGTTTCAGTGGACGCTCAGCTCATTAGATCCAAATTTCAGGGCGAGCGCAAGAATGGCACGACTCATTAGTTTACTTAATGACGACTTCTAGCCTGTGTGTGCGTGTGTGTCTGTTCGCATCAGCCGCATTGCTTGATCCAAACAATGAGTATTAAGTGAGAGCGCAGCTAATTACGAGGTGTGGTGAGAGATTTCTCACAAGCCTTATTTCCACATTAGTGACATTATTATGTGGTTTTATTATGGTGCAAGTTAAAGGGACAGTTCAACTCCAAATCAAAAGCACGCAGAAGGAAGCACGCACCAACTGTTAGCTCAAATAACAACAATGAGTGAGCTAAGGTTACAGCTCTACCGAGGAGGACGCCATTGATGTTTACAAATGTTTTATTTATTTTTTGAGCATACTGAAAGACATCTAGTTCCATTATACTTAAAAAAAAAAGGCAGGCATCTCCATGGCTAATATCTCCAACACTCTGCAATTTACACCAAAACAATCTACATTGATGAATAGCACTACATTTGAGAAAAAAATCTGTATTTTTAAATTTTGTGGTGAACTGTCCCTTTAAAATCAAAGTACAACAAGGATACATGAATGCAAAACAACCTCAACCACCACCAACCAAAACACAGCTTGATGCAGGATAATTCTGCATGCTTGAGACCATTTTCGGTCCACTTTTATGGATTCGGTCTCCGTCCAAAAGTTTCTACGGTTCTGCTGTGTATATTATCTCTCTGTCATTATAGCTATTTCAAAAGTTTTATAGATTTTCTGTCTGATGCACTCATTTAAAACCGGGTCAAAGATTTTTAGGGATGTATTACATGAACTATCCTCCTATAAAGACTGTTGTATCCTGAGACTGATTTAGCCTCTTCTGGCCCATGGGAAACCTCAGGAGCCTGAGTGGCAGCTGAGCTCCGTCAGGACATTGTTTCCTGAAGGAAATACGGCCTTGCCAAAATTCTTGAGATGCTTCAGTTGCATTTATATCATCTGCTACAGAATATGAAATATGAGACTGTCATCGAAGACAGCTTTATAATGCCAGTTGTAAACATAATCTGGGGCTCGGTGTGGGCTAAATGAGAGCTACCACTTCCCATGGCTGAATAAACTAGCAATGAAGTTTTGTGGCCACTTCCAATGTTTTTTCTTCAACTTCAGCCGCGCTGCATATGTAATAATAAACACGGCGAGAGAAATGAGTCAGTCAAATTTCCGTTTTTGTGAAGGATAAATAAAATAAAAATGTCTGATCTGACAGCAGCAACAGCAAGCAGTAAACCACAAACCTCTTAGACCGGTGATACTCTACTTACGGCCTGCAGGCTAAATCAGATCCCCAACATGGTGACGGGCGCGCCCCCAATAGTTTTCTGATTTACAGTGAAAATAAAGTGATTCACATTGGGAATTGTGTTTATGCATAAAACAGCATCAAAATAGAGTTTGTAAATCAAAAAAGTGCCAGAGGAGGACCTTGCACCCCCAGATTGAGGTCCTAGCTAAGCCCCTAATGTCCTAAGATCCTAGAAACATCCTAAAATCCCACAAATGTCCTAAAATCCTAGAAATTTTCTAAACTCCTATTAATGTGCAAAAATCCCAAAAGGGTCCTAAGATACTAGAAACGTCCTCAAATCTGAGAAACGTCCTCAAATAAAAGAACTGCCCTAAAATTTGAAAAATGTTCTAAAACTCTAGAATGTCCTAAAATCCTAGAAACATGTATGTGGCTGCTGCGGCTCATTTTGCAGAAGTGGCCTCCAGGCGAAGCGTGTTGAGTTTCCCCGTCCTACAATCTCACAGAGCAGTCAGCTTTATTGTTGGAACATTTTTTTATGTCAATACTGTTGAAAATTAGTCAGCAAACCACTTTAAGATAAAGCAATAAATAATCCTGTACAGTTTCAAAGGTTATAATTCTGTTAAATTCACACTTGAAGATGAAGAAAGGAAACTTTTCCTTTTTTTACGAGCCTCTAAAATGACACAGTAAAAGCTGTTTTTATTTATTGCATTCTGCGCCTGTAAATTAACTCCCCTCACTCAGACTTTATGTTTGCAGAAGTGGATTGGCTTCGGTCTCGCGCCGCGTGCAGTTTTACTGCAATTTGTTAATATTAAAGTGTTCTTTTACAGGCTAAGTGGGTTCAAATGTGCCAAAAACTCCCTCAATGGCCTCTTTCTCCTCTCCTCGTCTGTTGCTTTGAAGATCACAGTGGAGAGTGTTAGTCTGTTATTAGTATGTCTAAAAAAAGTACCTAACCTTCATGGTGTGTGTTTGTGTGTGTGTGTGTGTGCACGCGTGCATGTGTGTGTGCATGTGTGCCATTGCTTCCAGATATCTGAGAAATCCTTTCAAGTAGGAGGGGAAAATGTGATTTTACAAGGGGAGTAAAGAGAGCTCCCCGCCTCCTTCACCTACATTCTCCTCTTCCCGAGGGGAGAGGAAAGAAAAGAAGACTCCTCTTCAGGGAGTCTGAGCTAAAATTCATTTACACAGAATATTCAATAGCAGGGTGATTCTTCAACTTTCGTGATTTGTGTGAACCTGTAAGTCATAAAACGAAAACGCATTTGTCATTTTTTTTGTCACTAAAAGAAACCCGAAAAGATGAAATGATCATCATGATTTTTATTATATTTAAAAATGACTTTTATGTGTGTTTTTTTCTATATTTCCTTTTTCCAGATTTTGGACATTCAACCCTGCTTAATTTTGAGTTAAATATTGATCTAATATTAACTTTTAATACAAATGACATGTAAATACCCCATTTTAAAGACGTGTCATGGTGTAAGATTTATGAGTATTTTATGTTTTTGTTTTTTCTTTCGTTAAAACAACACACTGTCCGCCATATGCTACAAAATGTAAATTTGGGGACCAGTGTACTTATAGACCACAATAATATTCATTTGACAGGAGAGCAAATGGCTTGAAGACAGTTGGATTTTTGGAGGGAACTAAAATAAAATGAAACTGAGGTCAAATTTTTTGCCTCTGTGCCGACAATATACATGGCCAGAGGCGTTTTGTTTTCAGGCTCTCCTTATGTACGTCCATACGTTGGTCCATACATAGGTCCATATGTTGGCCCATACGTTGGTCCATACGTTACGTCTGTATGTCTTATTCTTGTGAAGGCCATTTCTCAAGAATTCCTGAAGGGAATTTATTTAAGTTTGGCACATTTTGTGTATATTTGATGCAAATGCTAAAACAGGCATTTATTAAGACATTTTTTTTTAAATATCCAAAACATAATTTCTGTTGCTTTTTTATGAAGAAGACATACAAGAATAGAAATAATGATGCCAGTGTTAAATTAGTGTAAATATTTTATTATTTCTCTAAATATGTGTTCCATTTTCTGAAAGTTTCCACACCAAAATGGACCATAGTTGAAAAAACGACCCATCAACAGTTGCTACACAGCGACTGAAAGTGATTTAAGGGAGTATTGCCAGTGCAAATGGTTGCTGTTAATAAGGTATTGAGTGCCAGCAGCTTATTCACCTTTGCAGCTGTGAAAGTGTCCAACCAGCCCGTCACTAATGTGCATCTTAAAGCACAACAGGACGGAGGGATGGCCCTGCGCCTGGATGAGATTAATTTATAGGCCGAAAACGAAAGAATGCAGCCTCCACCTACTCCCACTCTTCTGTCTGTGGCTGGCTCGCATCGAAACACTCGAGGTTTTTGCCGAGACAGCTAATAGTTCAGAAATAATTTGAGCCCGAATCCTTGGTGCTCCTGGTTAGTGTGAAATGTCGATGACTTGTAAGTGAACAAGGTTTTGTAGGAATATCTCAGATTTCTCGGGAATACCAGCAGAGAGGTGTGGCAAGTTTGAGAGAAATGTGGAAAATGATTGTAAATGCAGAAATTCCACTCAGGGGCTCGGCGAGCGTCCGCTGGGCAGGCCACCGTTAGAGGGGACTTGATATATGTGCTGAAGTGAGGGTGTTTGTGTGAGGCCTGCTGCATCAACGCTTGTTGGCCCTGTCGAGGGGAAAAATGACTGTCACTTCTCATTCACATGATGAAGATATTTCATTTCTCTGTGAGCTCAGCGGGCGCTCGTGCTGCATTAGTCAAGCGATTCCCTCTTCCCATAAGGTTTCTGAAAAAGAGATTCTCACATTGGCTACACAGAAAGGGCGTATTCGAAACCAGCCGATTTAATGGTGAACAGAACCCTTTTTCCACGAGTGCTTACGTGTAGGTTTTTTTTAACCCTTTGAAACTTGGATCACCATCACTGTTCTTGTGCTGCATTCAGACACCTTTCGCAAATCTTTCAACTTTTAAACACTGAGCGAATTGATTTGATTTCTTTCCAAAAAGGCAATGAGCAACTTGGCAAGAAATTGGCACATTTAGAAAATTTGTTTTAGAAAAGCTAAAATTTCCAGAGAAATAAAGTAGGAGTAATATTTTTTTTATATATATTTAAAATTATTTCACTGATTTTTTTCTGATTTTTAAGCATCTTTAAGGCATTTCCTTAAAAAAATAAAATAAAAAAATTTTCATCAGTTTGTTTTTATGAGTGGTAATTTTCTTGTACTTTTTACAATTTTTTTTTGCTATTTTTTTGTCATTTCTTTTAAAGCTTTTAAAGTTCAATTCCTTCTTCCCATGTTTTTGGAAAAAAAAACAAAAACAAAAAAAGAACAAAAAATCAAGACAATTTGCCCAATTTAAGGGTTAAAGTGGAAAAAATAACTAAAAATAGGCAACGGACTCCTTCCTGTTGCCATTAGATGAGCATGCCTTTCTGTCAGGAAATAAACAATCAGCGTGGAGGCCAGTGAAAATGTTATGGTTACGGACGATTAATTTGGAACTAACTACTGCAGAGTTATTTGTCCCAGGAATTAATGCTGATTGTAACCTTTTCTACTAAATACAGAAGCCACATTTTATTTTGTTTTTGTGTGGGCGATGTGGCTATAAATACTCTTGGCAGTATTGCCACATTTACAATAAGTTTTGAGTTTGTACAGTAATTTTGCACTCAGTACAAGTCTATAATGCCAAAAAGTGTCTTGATGTGCGTTAGATTGAACCATATTCATCTCTTTTTGAGGTGACCTTCCAGCCAGTTGTGTCTGATGTGGGCTATGAGGAACGGGACTCGCAACCACAGCTGTCACTGTGGAGCCTGAGCTTCATCACGAAGGTAGGCTGTGTTCAAGTGAAGTTCTTTTAAATGCACCAGTAAACCCAGATATTTATTTTAATTAGCTTAGCTTACAGCCTTAACTGTTTTCCTGCAGAATATGAGGTTTCTAGTCGTGCTGTCTGGTTATTTATTTGTGTCAGACTGATCTTTCAAAAACAAACTGAATGAATTGGGAACAATTGTAGTCGTTGAAATATGTGTTTGTAAAATAACACATATATGCTTAACAGGCTTATGTTAATGTTTTGGTAGAACAGTTTGGAGTCTGAGTGAGAAGCTGGGTAGCCAACTTGGGCAGAAAGACTAAAAGGTACATTAGTGAAGACTGTTTTGCTTTGGTTTATATGATTGTGGCATTTAACAAAGATGTTTCTTAATGTTCCTGGTTACAGATATGATGGAAAAAGTTAAAAACGGTCTGACTCCATCATGCAGTACTACACAGTTCCCAGTCTTTTCACTTGTTTTCAAGTATTTTCTAAATATGTACTGTTCTTAGAAAGAAATTGCTGATTTTGCTTCGTTGACTTTTCCCATCTGTCAGCGCTGACTCTCAGTGGCCATACCAGAGTTTCACGCAGTGTGACATATGCTAGCATTTTTGGAAAATCTGGATTAGACCTTAAGGGCAAATGCTTAATTTCACAGGGTTAAAACAACCGTGTCTTTTTAACCCTGACCTCATGTCGTGCAGTAATGCACAGCCACACACTCAGAACTGACCGACCCCTTTGACTTCACACACTTGCATGTCGATACCAACTGTGTGCCACATACATGCCTGCACTCTTACCAACCTGTTCTAGTTTAACCCTTTGACTCTCCACCTGCCTTCTATCCCGCCGCACCCACCGAGACTTCACGCAACAACCTGCTGCACATATTCTGCACTCCGGGCATACTTGACCCTCGTGTACCTATTACCCCCCCGGGTCGGGTCAGGGCACTGCTCACACACACAGCAGAGCCGTGCAGATGGACAAACACACACTCGTAGGTCAGAGCAAAGCACACACATTTGTGGACCTGAACTCTGATACGGCCTTTGACAGTGAAGACCAGTCTTCAGCTCTGTTTGTCACAAAGGCTAACCTCAAAGTAACCAGCTAAATGACAATAACCTTTGAGGTTAAATGTTGTTGAAAGTGGGATAAAGTTTAAAAAGCACCTCCACTTGACTTGGTCTGTTATCAGCTTTGAAAGAGAGTGAAGCAACTCAACATTACGTGCTGTTTTTTTTCTTTGTTCTTCAGTCTCTTAATAGGCATCACTTCTCTTGTGCTGCGTTCAGATGCCTTCACAGGTATCTAAATCTTTGAAATCTGCACAAGTTGGTGTGCTGTCTTTTAAAAAGACGGAGAAAAGGGCAATGAGCAACTTTGCAAGAACTGTTATGCAAATTGTAAGAAATTAGTAGATTTTGATGTTTTTGATGAAAAATGACCAAAATCTGTATTTATAATGGCCATAATTATATATTTAAAGATTATTTTTTGGGCTTTTTATGCCTTTATTCCATAGGACGGGTTAAGCGTGAAAGGGGGAGAGACAGGGGATGACATGCAGCAAAGGGCCGCGGCTGGAATTGAACCTGCAGCGGCTGCAAGAGCATGACCTTTGTTCATGGCTCTATTAGTAGAGCTTGTGGGTGTCCCCCTTTTAACATTTCTGTTTTTTTCTCAAAATTTTGGCTTATTTCTGTTGCTTATTTGACTTTTCCCTAATGCTGTCAAAAAACACAAGCCGATTTACTCAGATTTCAAAGGGCTAAAGAAAAGGCCAAATATCTTTGTCTTTTTCCTCCAACATATTCTCTGAGAACATGCAAATGCTGCAAACAACCCCATTTATAGTTTTCTTCAAGGGATTTGTGAAAACAAACTGATACTGAATCTTTGGCATGATGTGTGTTTATTTACTCCTCGAAAGTTCGTGTAGCAGAAGCCAGCATTTTTGGGTGCATGTTCCTCTGTTTACACGTGCCCATGTGGCTACCATCGTGTGGACGATGGCAGCTTGTTCTCATGGTGGTGTATTGTTTAGAGAAGCGTGTTCTGCGGTTTGTCTGACCTGACCACATGTTATGTCTCAACAACCTTTCTGAGACCAGTGGAAGAAAAAAACCCAAAAAGAAATACGTTCAAAGGAAACATGAGGGACTTTGCTCTCATTCAAAACAGATCTGATCCCGTCTGTTTACTTTTATATATGGGAAAAGGCTGATTGTCCCTTGTTGTGCAACTTTTCATTGACTAGAAATGAAAGTTAGCTTGTCAACTGCTCAGGGCTAGGGTTGACCCCAACACTAACAATAATAGGATAAAGTCACACTCCTTTTAAATGTCATGTTTTGCACAAACATTTACATACAGTACTTGTATTCATGTCAAATATACTGTATATTTGAATTAGGACCGTATCCAGGTCATGATTTGGTAGACATGTAAAAACACACGATGGCCTGTCTGCGTGAATGAAACTACTTTTATGATTTGCATTCTGCCTTTCACTGAATTTTACAATGACGGGTGAATTCATAAAAAACTGTTTTTGCTGCTAGCAAGACAAGGCAGGCAGATCAATGACGGAGAGAAAAACAAAACTGAAATTTCCAGACTGCATGACACTAATTTCAGTGTAAACGTGTTTGTCTATTAACACTGATCTTTGTGAATTTTGCTGTTTTTGCAGTGATGTTCATTTGCATATAAAGGGGCCAATTTTGTGTCAAATGTATGCATACTGCCTTACTGAAACATGTGCATATGACAAAGGAGCGCAGCGGGGTTGTTCCCTCGGCAGTGCGGAGGAGGAAGCATTTTACCCTTTGCGGATGTTTTGAGGATTTTGTCCTATTTATGCAGGTTTAACGGCACCAAAAGTTCTTTTGTAAATTCGCCCCTTACAGTGCTATCTGAAAAATAACCACTCTTGTTACAAATGTTGAGGATATCCTAAATCTGATCCAAATAATACATGCACACATCCATATACATATGTGCCCACATGCAGATTAAGACATGTAAAATTGCGATATTTTCATTTGTCTTTCCTTTGAACATATACATAGTATCTTTTATACGTTTAATTATGTTCAGTATTAGTTGTGTAGTTCTGTTAACCTCAGAGAATATTTTTGACAGGTTATGTATGTTGGTCTGTAGGTGAATCTTGCTACACTAAACTGACGTCCCTAGTTGTGGGCCACACAGCACAGATGTAAACTAGGTAGCGAGAAATCTTAATTTTGCTGAGCGAGTACTTTCGGTTGAAATGAATGGACGCCATGTAAGGGTCCCAAAACATCCATGGCATACAGTTTTTCTGTGAAAGTTAGTGATGTTTGCTATTTTGGGCATTCCCACTTCAGTTTTTCTTTCGAACTAGGCTAAATATCAAATATATAGTATAACATTCCTAAAATTTTGACCTTCTTTCTACGATATCCATCAGATTGTCAAATCTGAGCTGATTCTCACCATTCGATTCGCAGACTTTGAACGTAACAAACCATGACGTGTGGGGGGTTCTCTCTCCATGCTGCATTCGCAAATATAGTGATTTTCAGATTCTCATGGCTCGAAAAAAAAATGCCAATAAATAGGAGCCTGGAGAAAAGAATAGAGACGTCTATCACTCACTCATACCACTCGGCCTATTTTCTCCGCATTTAACGGCGCCTTACAGAGCGTATAGGATGCATTGGAATGCAAAAAAACAGAATGAAAGGAAGCCTCTTCCTTGCAGCGGGGGTCCCCAAAAGGATACACGCATAAACTAAAGTGGAGGGTAAACCCCTTTACTCCGTCTCCATCACACGCACAAAGAGATGCATGGCACAGACACACACAAGCAAAAAAAAACGACTCGCTCACAAATATACACACATATATTAACCTCTCTTTCTTCCTCTCTCTTTCTGGCCCCTCCCTTATTTCACACACACTCACACGAACAAACACACACATACAATCTCATACACACAAACACCCCCCTCCGATTGAAACGGCGCCTCCACACCGAGGCTCGGGGAGAAAATAGCGGGTGGAATTAAAAGTGCTGAGTGAAAGCGAGAGGAGGAATGGGGGAAGAAACGACAACAATGCAAACTGGGAGAGGAAGTGCGTTTGAAAGGAGGGAGATGTGTTTCAAAAGGAGAGAACAAGGTTAGGGGAAGGGGAGAGCATGGAGGATGAGAAAAGGCAGAAAAAATAAGGCTGGAAATAGAAAATGTTTTTATTTGTGTGTTCGACGGGAGCGGTTTGACTCTCTTGTTTGTGTCAGTGTAGGTTTCCATGGAGTTTTCCTTGCTGTCGTGTGAATTTATAGCATCAGTGGCTATGAAGACAGTCTTGAAAATGTGAAAAAAAAAACACTTTCTGAAACATTTTGAATCTAGATTTGATTATTTTATGGAAGGACACAAACTTGCTTACCGCTCTTTATCTTGTATAAGTGATGCATTGCTGAGGAGGCTTGCCCATGGGCCAGGCCGCTTTGTGAGGCCTTCTGAAAGGCTCCCCCTGAAAGGAGCCGCCAGTCCATGCCCGGCGGATTTAGGGGAGTGAGTTTAGGGGGTCAGCACGGTCACCCAGGGGATAAATGCCTCCCATTGTCTGTTCTAAGGAGATGCTCTCAGTAGGGAGTCTATAAAGCCCCAGTGGCAACACTAACACCCAGAGCTCTGGGGCTCCTCAGGGGAACACCCTGGGACCCCTCAGCCAGGGACGGGCTCCTAGTCTGTGGGGGGAGAGAGAAACAGCTGAGGAGACCCCCCTGTGGTTTCTGCTGGATTCATCAGTCCAGAAGTTGTGACCAGTGTTAATTTTGGCTGCTATTTTAGATTAAGTCTTAATCTTGAGATTAAAATGCTTTTTAGTTTTAGTCAAATTGTAGTAAATATTATCTGCCATAATTTTAGTCATGATGTCTTTGTCATTTTTTAAGTGATTAATTATAGTCAGGCTGCTCCTGCACTGTGAGCTACAGGCTACAACAAAGTTAAAAACATGGCGCCAGCCACGTTTTTCAAAACAACTCGGCACAACGGGGCTTCAGGACACTTTAGTTACTTTGGACGAGCAATACGGAGACATTTTGTAATTTTATTATGTTTTTTTTTTTTTTTACAGTCACCATTTGCCTTAATTGTTTGGGAGATGAGTGCAATGCCTTTTCCCCGTGACCCTCCGACAGTATTTTGTAGACTACACAACTTCACCCGACTTTCCATCGGCATTAGGATGAGCAGATAATGATTGAATTTTCATTTTTGGGTGAACTATCCCTTTTATATCTTTGTTTGAACTCCTCACCGTCTCGTTTTCATCATGTAAAAAAAGGTTGTTGACCAAAAACTTTCTTCACAGTTTTCGTCAACAAAATTAACACTGTTGGCGACCGGTGTGTGGTTTCTGCCAGGTTTGTCATCAGCCCAGAAGTTGTGACGGGGTTGGGTTTCTCGTACAGATTTGCACCCCTTCTGGAGAAATGCAGCAATTTGAGCAGGTCAGCAAATAGGTGCATGAGATTGTAAGCGCCTCACGGAAAACCCCCCGAAAACAGAAAGCGAAACAGAAAGAAGTCTTTGTTTGTGTAAAATTGGCACAGGTTTTCTTTCTTTAAGTGGGAGTGGAAACAAGAGGTTTATGTCGATACACACATTTACCTATACATATATGTAGGCTGTGTGCGTGTGAGGATGTGTGTGATTATGTATATGCGGTGTGCAGGAAGCGGAGGGGGCAGCGTCTCTCGGGGTCCTTTGTGGAATGTCTCTGCTCGCCCCGTCTCCGAGCCACGAGATGGGCAAACATGAAATCAAAGTGGAAAAGACCCACAAAGGGGGTGGAAGGAGGATGACTAGGGTCTGGATGGGGGAGGGAAGCGGGGGCTTGTCCCTGCACCCCGGGCCCCAGAAAGCACCAGGCCCCACGGTTCCATGAAAAGAGCCCTTATGAGGACCTGGCTGCTCTGCCTGTGTCGGATTAAGACCCCTAACTCACAGGCTGCCAGCTCCGTACATCTATGTCCTATTTTATCACTCTCTCACAGCTCAGGCGTCGACTGTGACACTGTTTTCCTTTCGGTCACATGCGTATTATTTTTCTTGTAGTGATGAACCCACACAGAATTATCCCCTCAGCTCTGTGGAGCTTTAGAGCATCTTTCAGCTCATTGTTTTGGCTCTGCAACTTTACTGTTTTGGTTCAGTTTCAGAGCTCTCATCCATGTCGTTTCCATCGTGGGTGTCCTGTAAACAGCTCCTGTTGTTTTGTCACTGTCCCCACTCGTCTATAAATGTGTCATTTTGGACAGAAATATAGGAACTGAATTATAAAACCTAGCCCAGTTTCCAGAGGAAAATCTATGTTACAGTTGTATGTTTTATGTATCATATCAATGTTTATACTGCGATGTAGTGTTTGAGCTGGTATAGTTGTCACGAGGTGGACGGGTTGGTGGATGGTGTGTCGCCTTGGCAAGATGCAGACTACTGCACGCTACAACAGCCAACAAATGCAGTTATGTTTAAGCATTAGTGTTTTTTGTTTGTTTCCTTTGTTTTAACTGAGATTTTAGTCAGAGAGATTTTTTTAGATTTTTTTTTTTTTTTTAAAGATATGTTTGCTTTGCTTGTCCAAGATTGTGGACCAAAAAGTGTTCATTTTTTACCGAGACATCGTTATCTTTCCTGCTAAATCAGCCAGAGGTGAGATCTTTAGATACATTTGAATTCCTGGATATGTGCCATTATGTTTTTAGATTGAAAAAAAGTCCAGAAAACTATCTGTATTCATTTTAAATGTTAAAGGACTGTTGAAAAACCTGATTTTAGTATTTTCTTTTTATGCTGTGAGAGGCATTGCCATTATCTTATGACATTTTCTCTCTTCTGGCTCTTTCACTGGAAGCGCTTTCTGAGCTGTCCCTCTCACTGGTACACAATACAGTGCAGGTAAAAAAGGACAAATATACCAAATAGTGCACAAAAAAGGGTCAGAAATGGTGCATGTAATTACATTAGTTACATTCACTTTTGCATGTACAAAAAAGGTAGCTCAAGCTCTGGCATTTTACAGGGAAAATAAATCTTTAAAATTTGCCACAAAACGGCAAATATTTACACTCATGGTTACACGTGAATGTTCTCACCCACAAGCAGTCTACACGTAATTGACACGTCTGTTCTGCTAACTAAATGATTACAGAACTGACACACACTGAAGGCGAGAGAGCGACTAAAAGGGAAAGTGTACTGGGTATCTCAGCAATTATACAGTAAAACGTGCATCACCTCATTGAAAGGGCTTTTGTGGTTTCTACCCGCAGGGCATTGTTCCTTACTCTGCTGCACTGCTGAAGAATTACAGATGTCTAAATGCCATCTTCATTTAGCATGCCTCTGAATAATACGCACTACAGTATGCATGTATTTAAGTCGTTGTCAGCTCCTGAAGGCCGCCTCTGAGACTTCACTGTACCCGCTGTCTCTTTCTCACATGCACATACATTGTACACACAGTCCCTGATCCCTGCACGTCTCAGAATAAAGGGATGTCATGCTCCAAACAGGATCTCTCATTCTTCCAGAGGTAATGATGTATAGCTCATAATGGCAGTAGCTATTTGAGTGGCTGTGTTTTGGGAGATTGATGCTGTAGGTAATTGGACAGTTATGAGCAAGAAAGAGAGAAATGGCAGGAGTGAGAGAGAGAGAGATGGCAAAAGAATAATGTATGGATTGTGAAGAAAAGAGAGAAAATAATGCCTCCTCCTGGAAATTTCTCATGTTTTTGCTGAGAAAATTGTGTTTTGAGAGGGTGTTCATATCAGTCTAGGTCAGTGATACTCAACTGACCGCGGGAAGAACTGGACCCTCTATAGGGTACCAGCTGACCCTCAACCATTTTCTAATTCACAATAAAAATGAAGTGATTCACACTGGGGATTGATTTTGTACTTTCAGTATACATAAGGTGCCAAAGAAACATCTCAAAATCCTAGGAACATGTATGGGGCTGCTGTGACTGGCCCCTGGCCTCCTTTCATTTTGCAAAAGTGGCCCCAGAGCAAAGCAAGTTGCGTATCCCTGTCCCAGGTGCTTTTTTGTATGTGCGTCTGAGTTCCTTCGTGCTCACTTTGTGTACATCTTTTTGGGCCTGTATGCTTGCTGAGCACTCGTGGCGGATGTAGCGAAACCTTTGTAGTTCTCTGTGTCACCAGAGCTGGGACCCTCGTCCCAAAGGGGCGCCTGCTGGGGATTGGGAGGTGCGAGGTGAGGTGCATGTCTGCTCCCTAAATCTTCCTTCCCGTAACTGCTACGAAATAATCCCCCGGCAGGTCGTTTGTGGCGGGGAGGAGGGGTGCGACCGAATCTTTCTTTGTTCGACACAGCCTTTACCACATCAACCCTCTGACACCCTCCGTGTTAACATCTGTGTGTCTGAGTCTCAGTGTGAGTCTCTGGGGCACAGACGTGTGTGACAAAGAGAGTGTATGTTTTATGGAAAGAAGTTTAGAGAAATGCAAGACGACATATCCAGTTATTAAAATGAAAGCTTACGATTGCTTGTCGATCCCAGACACAAAGAAAGACGGTGAAAGTTTCTTGGAGCAACAGTCTGTGAGGAAGTGAATCTGCTTCTTAACACAGGGGCGTGACTGTCTGGGTGTATAGTGGGTGTAAAGGATTATAATCATTGTAGTCCAAAGTCTTGTATTACAAACTTATCCTAGTATGGTAGAGAAACTTTAGAGGCAAACCTACGAGCAGAAGCCCCCCCACCCCCCACGGCATTCACCTGCAAAGTGTCACTCAAATTAACACATACCAGTCAGGAAAGGACTTGAAATGACCACAAAGAGTCACAAAACAACCAAAAAAGATGCAAAGTTACCTGAAGAGACACAAAATGACTACAAAGAGACACAAAATTACCCCAGAAAGACACAAAACAACCACAAAGAGACATAAATTTGCCGTGCAAATCAGCCACACAAAAAGAGGCAAAACTACCACAAACTCTGTCTGTCTTGCTTCTGTTGAGGAGAGGTGGTGGGGCCTTTTGCTTTTGCACGCAGGGGCCCATGGTCTCAATCCACTCATGCTTAGCTTAGCATAAATACTGGAAGCAGTCTGGCCATGTTCAAAGCTCAACATGTTATATCTCATTTGTTTAAACAAAAGTTGAGGTCGAGAAACCACACAGGTGCACGATGTCGACAAAGACCCCGACCACAACTATCCGCGCCAACACCTCCCCGCCTCCCCTGCCTGTGGACACATTTTCCCCTCGGACACCCTATTAGGTCACCAACATGAGGTCACCTCTGTTTACTGTCCTCCTGCAGCCGGCCAAATCAGCCCAACAGAAGTGTACGTGCGTGCATCTCTGTGCATGCGTGCGTACGTGCACACATACAGTACGTGTTCCAATTAGTGTCCCACTCCAGACTGATTACCTGTTTATCCTGCTGCAGAGCTGCAGAGAGAAACGTCTCGGGCTGGCCTCCGAAAAAAAAAAATCACCTGTTAGTGTGTGTGTGCGCACACTCGCACCCGCGTGTCTGCCTGCGTGTGTTTATCCTGCTGGGCCTGTGATGTCAGCGCTGTCTGGCGACAGGCTGATTAATGTCTGAATGTTTTCCAGCTATTTACCCCAGAGCCTGCACACTGGGCACACACACTCACAGGGAACGGAGGGGGAAAGATAGAAAGAACAGGAATAGAGGAAGGGAAGGAATAAAGATGATTAAGAAAATAAAATTTGGGTGGACAGATTGAGACATAGAGCAAGTAATAGAAAGAGAAAGTAACGGCTATGAAGACAGAGAAGAAAGAGCGTAGGAGGATGTGGGAAAGCATCTGCTTTTATCAAGATGGACATTGCAATCATCCTGACTTCCTGTGACTTGATGACTAATCTAATGTCCAAAGTATCATTGATAGTGGGCCTGTCCAGAGTTGTTAGCCAGAGGACAGAGCGACGCCAGCACTGCGGCGGCTTGTAATAGGACCATCTGACTCATGTGTAATAAGGGGAGCCTTGCGATGACAGGATTTCTGAGCAATTATTAATGGACTCTCCAGGCCGCACTCGATGTCCGTGGCACTAAATTCTCTCTTGAATTCTTTCTCACATGTCATGTTCTCTCATTCACACCCTTACGATTATTTCACTCTTTTTCTCGATGTCTGTCTCCCATCCGTCCCAGCCGCCTCGGCGATTAATTCCTGGCCGGCTCAGGAGGGAGGTTCATTATCGAGATCGTTGAAGGATTTCAGGGTTCTCGACAGCCGAGCAGATGAGATAGTCGTGTGAAAGGTCTCTTACCGCTCCTTGGGAGGAACGGGGGGCTGAGGGAGTTTTGAACGGCATCATTATGACTAAGTGAACATGCTGTCAAGGTGGCAGGACGGAGCAGGATTGACATGGCGGTGGTGGTGATGTAAAGAGAGGAGGACATTTGTTCTCCGATTCGCCAGATCTCAACTTCTTCACTATCGTCTGGAGCAGGGATGTCAGTGCTTAACTGTCAACTGGTTAATTGCGGAGAATAATTTTGACTGGTTACAGGCGTCGGACTGTAGGTTAATTTTGCTTCACTTTAGTTTACCGCACGGCACTCCACCCCATGGTGCCGCTCTTTCAGAGACCTTCTGCGTTTACTTATGACATTTTAGGTACGTGTATGCGTCAGCTGTTTATGCTCCAGGATGCCATTACCATGATGTCAACAAATACACCTGGTGGGATGACTCAGCACGTTCCTTATGTTTACAAAACAGCACCTGGCAACCAACATGGACCGCCACGATGGTTAGAATTAGGCCAAGGAGTTCGATATTGTTAGATTTAAGCAAAAGAGTCCATGGTAAGGTGTAGAGAAAAGAGCGGGCAGCGGGCATGTTTCCACATGTTAACGCAGCTGTCGGCCGTCTGTCAGCAAAGCCAACAGAAAATAATATAAGACAGCGGTTCTTAACTGGTCCAGCCACAAGGTCCACATTTTCCCACATTTTGTTTGTTCAAGTCCACATATGTTAATATATTTAGCGTCATATTTGCTTTTGGCCATGTCGTTGAGCAAGTCTGCTGTCTCTGTTAAGTAACTGTCTGTTATTCACTCACTCTACAGCAGGAAACAGCACTCCAAAACAACTGCTCTGTGCCAGAAATTTACTGTACTTCAAAATAAAGTGTTTTTTTTAACAAATTGGACACATTCGCAAGTGACTTTTGGTCCATTCAGAATGGACTGCGACTCACCAGTTGGAACCACTGATACATAAAATTTCAACACCTCTAAATGGATAGCACTTTGAAATGCGTCGCCAAAGCTCCCCGAGGCGACTGAGTGGCGGACTAAAAGAAATGCCTTTTATATTCAGGTATTTTTTCTTTTTTTTCTTAAAAATTAACCGGTTAGTTACCGGATTATGAGTGTCAGTCTTTCAAAGCAATATTAGCTGAAAGTGACATCCCTATTCTGGAGTTAATTAGCAAAGCGGTTTTGAAGCCTTGTTCACCCGCACAGATTGAACAGACGGATAATCTTACCGCGCTGTGACGTAGCCCGCAGATCTAGCATATCAGATTTGTTAGAAATGGTTGCACCCAACCGACATCAAATAATATCATAGATTAAAGCCTTTAGGGAGCGTGGTGCCAGAGTGTTGTTGACTGCCTGGTGTGAGCTTTTATCTCATAGAAACATTTGATCTCTTTCCACATACATGTATGGCTGAGTGCATGTAACACGGGGGTGGAAGAAACAGAGGCATCATTAACGAAGGGTGTCGCTTGTATTTTTCGTTTCTCTCCATGCCTGTCCTTTTTTTTTTCTCCCCGGCCGCCATATTAGCAACTGTCCCGATTGTGTCTTATTGGACTTAGACATCACAGCCACACCAAATCTCCTGGAAGCACGAGGCGAGGGGGGAAGAATTCGGCTTAGCTGAGAGACAGCATGGATGTCGGGCCCCTGCAGAATCCCCTCCTCCCCGTCTCTGTTTCTCTCTCTCTGTCTCTCTCTTTAGCGCTAACTTTTCATTCTGTGCCGTGGAAGATTTACTGTAATCTGGCAGATCAAAGGCGAGCATCGCAATCCTATTCCCCTAATCCAGTTTGATGGTGACTTTTGCACATGTAATAACACTGGCAAAAAGAGAGATCGCTTTTAAGCCCAGCGTTTTTTTTTTCTTCCCCCCTCGTTGTCACAGTAATAATCATATTTATGAAAACAGTCAAAGCCAGAGCTATTTTAGTCTCTGATTATGTATTACATTAATAATCATGTCTAAACTGCTATTTTTCATAGTGTCCTAGTCCGTGCTGCTGATGATATCTGCTGTGAATTTTCTTTAGATTTAAACTCTTAAAGGTCCAGTGAGTAGGATTTAGAATGAAATATTGGCAGAAATGAAATGTAATTTAATACAAACTTTTTTTTAATGTATATTCACCTTAAAATGAGCCGTTTATGTGTATGGAGGGAGCAGGTACTTGTGCACAGAGATTGCCAGAACATCAAATCAAACACTGATAGAGACATTCAACTTTTTTTTGCATTGGCCATCATAAGAAAGCGGCCCCTCCGTGACAAGAGCGACATAAAAACACCAGTTTTTTGAACGTGAAACTGCTTCATTTAGTGTTTTTACTGGTATTAATCAATGCTCATTGCTTTTTCCCCCAAGTTTTTTACAGAAATTAAGCAAATTTGCCCATGTTTCAAAGGGATACCCAAAGTCTTTATTACCATCACTTTATTTTTTAGTAATTTCTCATCGCTGCCCCCCACCCCGAGATATTTATCTATAAATATCACAATGTCTCTGTTGCCAGTCAGTTACCACATATTAGCATCAAGACATCTGGTTATTCTTAGCCTGAACAAGACATTTCCAAACTGGGGGCCAATGACCCCCGAGGGTTCAATCAAGCCCCTTTCATATTGAATCTGACAGCACAGTCATATTTTAACAACCCTATAAGATGTAACTCATTTGATTTGGCTAAATGGGAAACAATTAGCACTGACATCCCTTCAAGGCATTTCCCTGCTCGTCTCCCCCGCGTGATTACTCCTCTACACAGTGAAATCCCTTTGAAGATGCAGATGGCAGCAGGAATCAGGAAAGAGTTACCTCATTAATCCTTACCTATAATTCCTGCCACACAAAGGTGAAAAGCAGAGAGGAAAATATTACCTCCAGAGGATGCTCTCAGTTCTTCTAAATTGTTGATGGTCTGAGGCATGTCATCTTTTTAGCTTTCTTGGCTGCATCATTATCCCTTATTTCCCTCCTCTTTTTTTGGCATCAGACCACCTCTCTTGCCTTCAGCGTGTTTATTTTTGTATCTAGGCGCACTTCTAATGCAGCTCCACTTTCCTCGCCCATATGTGGTTTTCACTGTCTGATCTAATCTACTCACATTTATTATCTCCGTCCAACTTTCTCTTACCTTGAGATTCTTTCTTCCACAGTATTTGCATATCTATTCTTCAGCTTCTTTTCTCTCTGCAACCAAAGGACAGCTCACCCCAAAATCAAAAGTACATATTTTCCCTCTCACCTGTAGTGCTGCTTATCTGTCTAGATTGTTTTGGTGTGAGTCACTGAGTGTTGGAGATATCGGGAGCAGAGATGCCCTCTCTCCAGTATAACAAAAGTGGATGGCACTCAGCTTGTGGTGCTCAAAGCGCCAAAAAATACTGTTAAAAATCTCAACAGCGATGTCTCTTTCCATAAATCATGACCTGGTTACTCAAGATAATCCACAGACCTTGTTGTGAGCAGTTTCAGCCCGTTCTCACTCCAGACTTGTCAAACAGAGCCGCTCTGTCAGTGCTTTCGGTGTATGAGCGTGACACCAAAGGTCACCTTCTGCGTCCAACCAGAATGCACCTGGATGCCGTCGGTGCTGTTGTTATTAAACACTGCTGGCCAGACGGAGGTAAAAATAAGTTGTACAATTAATAGAAATGTTGCCTATCTGTGATCACAGTTTTTCATTGAGGGTCCATATACAAAGTCAAGATGTCACTGAGTACCAGAGAATCTCTGGTTGAAAAAAAATGAACAGCTCTAAAATTAAAAATCACTACCAACTTGATTTTTATGTAGTGATATTGACCAATTAAATGGCTGTCAGCTTTCTCCTGTTCAAAACTATACGTCGTTATATTGGCTTTTGAAAATTCATTTATTCCTTCTGCACAGTGATACAGTTGTCTAATGTTGTTTGGGAGAAAGAAAATAGTTCCTACATGAAAGTGCTCACATCAAAGTCTGTAGATTGTCTTGAGTAACCGGGTCATGGTTTCCAGAAAGAGACATTGCTGTTAAATTTTCAAATGTATTTTTTGGCACTTTGAGCACCAGAGAGAAGGCAGACATCTCCACCGCTGACACTCAGCAATCGCACCAGAACAATCTAAACTGATAAATAGCACTACAGATAAGAGGAAAAAAATATGTATTTTTGAGTGAACTGTCCCTTTAATCGGACTGTGACAGCTCTGTCTTTCCAGTTCTGCTTTACGTCCGTCCTTCATGCGTTCAGTCGCCCTCACTGACACTGTGACAAACAAAACTACACATCTTCAAATTTGTATCCTACTCATCTGTTTCTCATGCACTCAAACCGCGATTGTTTACATTCACCACTACAACTGAGGCACATCTCACACCATGTTGATGTTTCGCCAACCGAACGGGTTAAACGCACATACAGGACATATTTTGTTCGTCTCAAATTTGCATGCAGTTGCAAAAAACTTCAAGGGTATAATTTGTTCATTGTGCCCTCTCATCTCAGTGGATAATTTCGCAGAGTAATCATTGTCTCTTTGAACAGAAAAAACAACAACAACAACACACACACACACACACACACACACACACACACACACACACACAAACACACACACACAAACACACACACACAAACACACATTCCTCATTTTCACACAGAAATGAAAAGCAGCCCAGTTGCACATGCTGGATTAATGTGGAAAACTGCGGTCGCTCTGCTTCAGATTCAAAATGTTTTCTTCTCTTTTTCTTTCATTCAGTCAAAACTTTGATGGATACATTAGTGAAATGCATACTGCTGGAATAATACACTTTCTGTAATATACTCAGCCTTTAATCCTTTGTCATGAGAAGTGGTTGCTGACTGAAGCTTGGGGGGAGTTTCTGCTTTCAAGTGGAGAAACCTGTGGAGTAGATAGCCCCTAGTGGTCACTGTGGATATAACACTTTCACAGAGTTGACTCAGTGCCTTTCTTCTACTGTCATAGTAGAACCTTTTTTTTTTTTTTTAAAAAAAAAAAAAAAAATATTTAGGCTTCATAACGGAAAATATTTCCAGAGCAGGATGTAAAAAAAAAAAAAAAAAGGAGGAATATGAGATGACATAAGGAATATATTCCACTGTCAATCAAGACATCTCACGAAACCGCAGACTAACGTATTAAATTCCAGACATGTTTAGTTCATGTCACGTTACAGGAAAGTGGAAAGGTTTTAATAAGAAGTCACTTTGTTGTAGCTCTTAAAGTTCACAACAATTTCTTGTGCAGGTCTTTGACTTTTTTGTTTGTACAAATGTCACTTATTATTTTATTATCGTATGTGTACGTGGAGCTGTTTAATAACATGGTGCATACAGTATTGTTGCATGCATGGTTGTATTATGATATAATGGGCCCCTGAGCGCAGATATGCAAAGGCTCCACCTCTCCTACGTAGCAGCAAAACACAGACTTGGTGGTTGTTTTGTGTGTTTTGTAGTCATTTTAGTCTCTAATCTTTTGTTCTTTTTGGTAATTTTTCTTCTGTTGCTTTTAAGTAGTTTTGTCTCTGTGGTCATTTTGTGTCTTTTGGTGGTCATCGTTTGTTCTTTGTAGTAGTTATGCGTCTCTTGGTAGTCAGTTTGTGTCTACTTGTGGTTGTTTTGTGTCTTTCTGTAGTGATTTGCATTTTCTTTGATTTAATTTTGTGACTTTCCATCATTTGTGTCGCATTTTGAAGTTATGTTGTGTCCTTTTGAGTTAATTTTGTGTCCCTTTGGTAATTTTGTGTCTCTTTGTGGTTGTTTTGTATCTTTATATAGTGGTTCAGGTCTCTGAGATAATGTTGTCTTCTTTTGTTGTTTTGTGTTGCTTTGTGTCTGTTTTGCCAGGTTTTTGTTTTGTTATGTTGTCTCTTTCTTTCCAGTTCCTTTGCATCTCCTTGTGGTCTTTTTGTGTGTCTTTGTGGTTGTTTTTCGTAATTGATGTAGTTATTTTTTGTCTCTTTGCTGTTTCTGTGCATGTCTTTGTGGTGTTTTTGTGTCTCTTTGTGGTCATTTTGACTCTCTTCTTGGTGAGCACATGTTAATTTGAGTGACATCTTGCAGCTGAAGGCCAGGGGGACCCGTGACACCCGTGACACTCTGCTCTGGCTATACTAGTTCAAGCCAGAGCAACATGTGATGCATTACCAATACGACAGTTTCCTGTCCTCTGTCAGAAAGTCTTTTCAGGTTTATAATCAGGTTTATTCTAAGCCACTCTGAGTAACGGTGCTCTGCGAAACTGCGTGTTTACTGAGAAATCTGCTTCATTGTTTCTCATTTCTGCTTTGTTTTGACGTCATTTCACAGTTTATGTAGCATTTCACCCTCAGTTTATTTTCTTTGGTGCGATGTTGAGATTGTGTTCTCTTTCAACGGCTGCCAAGTGGAGAAAGAAATGAAAGCAGATTTGATGGCTCATGAGCAGTTGCCAGTGCTTATCGGAGCGGGGAGATGGAGAGATGGATGAGAGATGGACGTGGAAGATGGATGACTTGATGGTTTGATGGGATGGACGTGAGCGCGGGCGGAGAGGATCGTCGGGCATGTTTGGGTAAAATTAGGGCGTGCTCTTCTGTGTATGTGGCAGCGGGGGCGGAGACGCAGGCGTGTGGGTGCTCATGCATGTTTGCGTGTGTGTGTGTGGGTGTAAGTGTGTTGCAGAGGTCCTGTCAGGGAAGAGGAATGATTAATGTGCCTCTGCTACATGAAGGAGCCACAGACTAAACCCCACAGCCTTAACTGGAGCGTAGCATACACCTCTTCCTCTTTCTTTCCTCCTCCTCCTCCTTTTCTTGTCCCTCCTCCTCGCCTTGTTTTCACACCTGCTTGCAGCTCTCTAAGAGAAGTGTGGGTTTTTTTTTCTGCAAGCTGTGCATCTGCAGCGTGGTAAAACTGGGCGGCACCACGGAGAATTGACCATTAATGGGAGCGGAAGAAAAGGAAGCTTGGGTGTGCAACGGAGCAAAGTGTTCACAGGTTTATGTTTGACACGACAAATAAAAAAGTGAGCTAATCGATGATTGATGAGCTCTTGTATTCCCAAAACACTGTGTGTCACTATTGCATGTTTTGGGTGGAGCTTGGAGGAGGGTCAGGGGTGTTTGAGGGTTTTAATGCGGACTTCCTGTCCTGACGTGGGTGAGCTCAGAGCTCCAGGTGTCGCAGCTCTTTTGGTCAGTGTTTTGGATGACTGCAGATGTGCCGGGGCTTTTGATTTCAGTCACTGTAGCGCAGTGATACTCAACTTGCGGCACGTGAGCCAAATCTGGGCCCTCAACCATTTTCTAATTCACAATAAACATAAAGTCATTGAAACAGGGGATTGTTTTTATGCTTTTACTGCACACAAGGTATCAGAGTGCATAAAACAGCATCAAAATAGAGCTTCTGCCAGTGGAGGATCCCCGACAGCCCCCAACAGAGGTCCGAGCTAAGCCCCTAAAATCCTAGAAAAATTGTAAAATCCTAGAAATGTCCCCTAATATCCTGAAAATGTCCTTAAACCCTTGAAACGCCTTGAAATTCTAGTAACTTCCTAAAACCCTAGAAATGTCCTAAAATCTGACTAATGTCCTAAAATCCTAGAAACATGTATGAGGCAGCTATGACTGGCCCCTGGCCCCCTGACAGTTTGTAAAAGTGGCCCTCAAACAAAGCAAGTTGAGTATCTCTGATCTAGCGGGTCGGCAGCTGCGTGTGGCAGGTGCCACGTATGGGGGAACAGTGACGGGTGGCCTGAGTCACTTTTGGGCAGACGCGCTGGCACTGTAAGGTGTGTGTGTGTGTGTGTGTGTGTGTGTGTGTTCGCCGGACACATGTGATGGATGAACATTTGGTTGAACGTAGACAGGCATGGCAGAGTGTGACAGATTAACACAGTAGACCGTTTTCTCTCCGTATTATGTGCACACACACAATGAGGGACATCGTGCCAGAGGGACACCTGTCTTTTCGGTTTCACCACGGATGATGTGTCAGCCGCTGGTATTAATTTATGTACAGTCTAATCAGGACGCAGTGAGACAGCAGTTCACGTTCACTCCGGGCTCGGGCCGGATGAGGGCCAACAGACTGAATCGTCATATGGACCCCGTGAACCAGGATTCATTAGCCAGATGTTACCCAACATGGAGCGAAATCACAATGGAGCTCAGCCGAACTGTACTTTAGGGATATTCTCTCTTTTCCTTTTCTTCAGACTACTTATTCTGGGCCGGGTTCAGATTTGAGTTATGGGGAATTTATTCAAATCCACATGTCAGTCTTCAAAAGTAACACTCACTTTAAGTCTTTCTATAGGAGACGTATGTTCAAAGTTGCTTTAAAGATAGCTTTAAAACTTTCTAGAACTCTGTATGAAGTTCAGTGTCGTTCTTTGCTGTAACAGCAATTTTACTGCCTCAAGCAAAATATACTTTTTTTCTTCCCTTTTTTGCACAAGTCCCAACAGTACAGATGTTACATCCCATCTTTGATCTCTCTCTCTCTCTCTCTCTCTCTCTCTCTCTCTCTCTGCCTCAAGCAAAATTTTCTTTTTTTCTTCCCTTTTTTGCACGAGTCCCAACAGTACAGGTGTTACATCCCATCTTTGATCTCTCTCTCTCTCTCTCTCTTTTATAAAATCCTCCCATGGCAGCCACAGTTTTCACCCAAGGAGGCTGAAATTTTGCATGAAGGTTAAGTGTATGTCAAGTGGCAACCTCTTGGCCTCAAAAATGAACGCCAAAGTGTCAAAATTGGCAGTTCCTCTAATGGCTACTTAAGGCTGGCTCCAAAAGTGAGTCAAGCCTCACAGACCCCAACTTTACATCAGAAATAAACATGTTTACAGCCTGTATAAAAATGGGTACGAGCTCTATTGTTAATGTCTCTGTACATGACTACTGTAGGGGGGTAAATCTTTATATTCTTCTTAAATGTTATTAAGGTTTAAAGTTGGGCGTGGCTACTCTGAGTGACAGGTAGGTGCCGTCCGTTAAGTCGCTACCATAGCGACAACATTGGTTTGGTAACCATGGCGTAACCCCAGACTCCAGAGTATAGGTGTATCCATAGCTGTCACTCTTTCAGTGTTTTTCACTTCATGAAACCTTTTTGTCACCTAAAAAAGTCTTATTTAGTATTTGATTGTACTAAAAGACCATCTAAGGAGTTGAGTTTCCCCTTTAAAAAACATTTTGTTAAATGGTTTTACGCCTGTTTTTCACATACAAAAATTAGCATTATCATAGTTAATCATAGAAAACGCATTGTTCTGACCAAGCTAGAAGCTAGCATTAGGGTTAATCCACGCTCTCAACCAAATATGTCACTTCTGGCTCCAAAAATTCCAAGATGGGGACGACCAACATGCTCAACTCAAGGCTTCATTTTTTTCCATAGCTTTATTTAAGGACAAAATATGTCAGACACACAAGAACACAAACATACACGAGAGCACAAATAAACTGACATTCTACACAGATCATGATAAGTAATAACTAATAATCATAATATCAATGCATGAACAAATACAAATCTTTAAAAGGAGAAAAAATAGGACACACAAACAGAAACAAAAAAATAATACACATTCATTATCATATCAGGTATTTCGCCAAATAAGTTTTTGTGTGATCATCTAAAAATTTTGTATGGGAATATACAGAGCAGCGGGTGACGTCATGGTTGCCGCGGTCGTAGCTTTTGCTAATTCACTTGTTTCTACGCTCATTTCTTTGCTTCTGGTCTACTTTGTCATGACATAAACAGTATTCATACTTGTCTTAATGGGATGAGCTGTACGTTCTCATTCCCAGAAAGCTCATCACAAAAGAAACCTGGCAGCCTCGCTCACACGGACTGACGGCTATTTTCAATATTCTGACTGTGCTGCTCAGAATCACCCAAACAGCGTAAATCTGAATGCAAATGACTTCCCCTGCCGGTCTTATGCCTTAACTTTGAACTCAAGTGGCCCTTCCTCTCTCTGCATAAGTTTCTATAACTGCCTGCGTCCTCGCTGCAGTTCACAGTGTTGAGGTCCGGCTTTGTGAGCAGAGCTGATAAGGACACAGAATGGAAAGGACTTCAGCTCCTTCCAAACAGCTTCCCTCCTTCATATCCACTTAGTAAAGTTTCTCTTTTAAATCCGCTTCTGCGTAGCTGCTGTTATTGGTTGGTAGAGGAGAAGTCAGTCTATGCAAATGGTGTCCGACAGGGCGAATGAAAGTCGACAGAGGCAGATCCTCTCGCTCTCAGCCTGTAATAGACGGAGAGGGATTTAAATTTTAGAGAAGATGCTTAAAAGAAAACTCAAAGGCAACTTAAGATGGACGATAAAGGGACATTTGGTGCTCTTAGTGTCATTTCATTTAGCATTTTCGAGACTTTAAAGAGTTGCTGGGACTGTTGTGATTTTCATTTGATATTAAATTGCAACCTTGTGCTAATGATTATGTACATGATGTCACAGTAAAATTTCACACATAATGTAACCCGAGCAGGCCCAAAGGTCACAAACACAACACATGCGCTCCTCCACGGATACGGTGTCCATCTCTACTCCACACTCACGCTTTTAGAAAGTGAGCTCATGGGGTCGGAGCTCCGCTGGCACACTGTACATGCCATTCCTATCCGCTGATGGAGAGAGCTTTTTTTTTCTTCTTGAGGGCGGGTGGGCTCATAATCACGGTACTCCTCTGCTCGCTTGTTATCCACTCCCACCGCCGCCACTGACAAGCACAATCCCACCTGGGCCCTGCTGATCCTGCGGCGTTAGAGAGAAAGAAGGAGCTGATAAACGGGAAGAGGAGAGAAATAAAGACTGGCCAGGAACATTTGAGGTAATGGGTAGTGAGAGAGAGAAAAGGGGATGAGAATTAAATTTGGATACAAGCGTCATACAGCTATTCCTGGGTGGTGACAGTGAGCAGCGATGGTTGCCCACAGGCGGGCTTCTCTTATCTCCAGAGTACTCTCCAGTGATAATGGCCTCTCATTACAGAGCGGCAGCCCTGGGGAGACTTTGGATAAGTTAGAGCAGTGATACTCAGCCTCTCAATCTGGTCCCGGATAGGGTGCTGGGCGGGCCCCCCAACCATTTTCTAATTCACAATAAAAATAAAGTGATTCATGCGATAAGGAACCAGAGTGCATAGAGGATCAAAATAGAGCTTGTTTATCCAAAAAAGTGTCAGTGGAATATCCCCCGCACCCCCGACAGAGGTCCTAGCTAAGCCTGTAATGTGCAGAAATGTCCTGAAATCCCAGAAATGTCTTAAAATGCAAGAAATGCCCTAAAATCCTACAAACGTCCTAACAATCTAGAAATGTCCTGCAATCCTAGAAACGTCCAAAAGTCCTAAAAATGTCTAGAAATCCTAGAAATGTCTTAAAATCCAGAGACATCCTAAAATCCGAGAAATATTCTAAAATCCGAGAAATGTCCCAAAATCCGAGAAACGTCCCAAAATCCGAGAAACATCCCAAAATCTGAGAAATGTCCTAAAATCCTATAAATGTTCTGAAATTCTAAAAATCTGCTAAAATCCTAGAATCATCCTAAAATCCTAGAGACATGTGTTGGGCTGCTGCGACTGTCCCCTGGCGTTCTGTCATTTTGCAAAACTGGCCCGCAAGTGAAGTATCCCTGAGATGCAGGCTTTAGCCGCCACATCACAGACTGCTGTCTCTCATCACACAGTGGGAAAGTGCACGACGAGAGGGCCCATTCCCATTCACATATTTGCTCGCTTACATAATTGGACGCGAGCGCACACAAACAGGAACAGACACTCCAACAAGACAAATATTAACACAGACACAAAAAGGCATGCAGTTTTATTGGACGCCTGAGTGTCTGCTGCGAAGCGGCCAGGAACAGCTGTGTGTCCAGTCCAGCCCCGAGTCCTCTCCAAGCACCAGCGGAGAGACAGACAGTGCCCCCTGCTTAGCCCCATAATCTGGCATAATGCCTTAACTGTAACTCTAGCTCGCATGTACACTGATGGACACACAGCCAATTCCCATCCAGTCCATCCTCCGCTCCTCCTCAGCTGGCAACAACTTCCACCTGACTGATAGTTAACACGTTTCATTCATGCCAAATACCATAATACCTCCCACTGACGCATCTGCAATGTGACTGAACCCTCGCACCGCCCGCTGACGGTGACTAAAGGCACCTGTTGTCATAAGACTTGTGTGGGCGATAACAGACACTCAAACATAAAGTTTACTAAAGTTCAGAAAATAATCTACAATCAATACAGTATGACACTGAATCAGTATGGTTTTAAAAAATGACAATACCAGTAGCCTTAACCCTTTAAAACCTAAGCATTTATTTAATAGTTATTAAATTATTTAATATTTATTTAATTATTTATTTAATTATTTATTAGAATATAAAGGCGAAATGCAACAAGCAATTAACAAGACATGGCCTCCAAAATTTAGCAAGAAATTAGTAAAACCTTTACACTGAATTTGATTTTTTTTAAAATTTTTTTTAAAAAATTACAAAAATAAAAACAAGAAAATAAGCCAGAAAAACTGCTGAAAAAATATTTGTTTATTTTATACATTTTATCATACTTTTCTGCAACGTAATTTTAAATATAAAATTATTATAATTATAAAGATTTGTTTCTTGACATTTTTTGGATTATGCTTTAATAATCCTCTCCCCTTTTTAAAGCAAAATTTTGAGTAAAGTTTCTTGCAATTTATGTAACATTTCTTACCAAGTTGATCATTTCCATTTTTGCCCATTTTTTAAAAGAAATCAAACCAATTTGCTCAGTTTCTCAAAAGGTTAAAAATGCAGGTTTTAGTGGAGACATTTTGACAATACTTGGTACTGGGTTATTATTTTCATTACCTTATAAGTATGAAGTACGAATATCACTGACCGCTCAATAAGCAAACTAATGCATTTATCAAGTTTGTGTTGATCAAGCTGCATGTGCTTCGGTAGCTTGCTCAGTCCTCAAATAGAAAGGGTTATCTTCTGGTCAGCACTTATTAGTTTCAGGAATGTGAGTCTAATGCAACATTGACCTGAGCAAAGTACATATTTAAGCATAAACACCACAAATCAATAAACGTGCGCACACACTCGCATCCAACACTCCTGTCCCCCATAAATGCATTTGGGCAAATGCAAATACCAACGCACACAATCATACCGAAGCACGTTTTTATCCTGTTTACCTCAGCTGACACCATACGCAGGCACACAAATGTGCACGCGCAGGCAAAACAGCGCACAGATACCGCTATAACTAGCAAGCAGAAATAAGAGCTGCTCCCTCCTTATTTCAAAACAGGTTCTTGTTGTCTTTCTGACAGGCCTCCCTCCCCTCCGCCAAGCTGTCCCACTGAGATAAGCTGGCTGGCATTTTCATCATTCCGGCCATACTGATTGGACCATTATCATAAGAAAGAGGCTGAGAATCCAGGAGGCCTTCCCCCTGGACGCTGATTCATGTTCAAAGTTGGGATTAGCAATCTCGCCCCTCAAATCCCCTCAAACAAGGCAGGGCTGAGCAGGCAAATGAAGCAAGCATTCAACAGATAACGAAGAAGACTCATGGCTCAGTGGATGGACGGACGGACGGATGGGTTGATGGATGGATGGTTGGATGGAGCGTGAGTGAATCCTTAGTGACAAGACCTCAGAGAAAGCAGGAGTAGTGATTCAAACTTCCGCTCAAACCTGACTCACTACGTCCACGTGTGAGAATTCGACTAATTTCTGTGCCAAATGTAACTTAGAGTTAGAGCCGACGATTTTCCAAATGTAATCAAAGTCAAAAACTGGAAGAGAAACATTTCCACCCTCATGCATTTGTGGTTTCAGCGAGCATTTCAGAACCTTTTTGCTAAATCTGTTGGGAGCTGCGGTGGTTTCTGGCTTCATGTAGCTCACTTGCTCCAGAGAGAATAACGGCGTGCTGTGGTTTTAGCACTGTGACTGCTGGCAGGGAGGCACCTGCATTTTTATTCTCATTACTGTCATTTCATGTTTTTTATTGTTTTAAATGGGGACAAAGAATATACAAGGCTACTTTTGCAGGGCTGGTATTTTGCAGTAGTGCATTCAATATATAAATATGTAAAGTACAAGAAATTACCTGAAATGATTATTTTTTTAAACTAAAAAACTGAAAAAATGAAGTATCTAAACAAAAAGAAAGTTAAAAAAAACAATGAAATAACCTGGCAAAACGACTTAAAATTTGACAATCTTATAATAATGTATGTATGTAAGTATCAATATGATGATTATCATTTTTCCCCGGCTTTTTTACTTTACCGTCTCCCTTATTGCCTTTTTTCCCATGTTTTTGAAATAAATTGCACATATTGCTCAGGCCTCACAGGTTTAAATAAATGCAAAGGGCATCTGAAAGCAGCACAAGGTAACTGATGCCACTCCAGGGTTCAAAGGGTTAAACACGTAGAACACATTAAATCTACTTTAAGCAACTTTTTCAATAGTGGAAACCAATTATACCAATACCAAACCAATTATAAAATGTATAAAAAATCGAAAAGTGTGCATGAGGAGGTGGAGATATGTGGACGAGCTGGACTTTTTTTACGTTTTCCTTACAACTCTTTCTTAAGCATCAACTCTTTCCTTTTCCCCAAACTCATCATAAAGCTTTAGAAACATTTAGTGCTGCCTTCCCGCCATGTTCTGCTCCTGTAAACCTGCAGCGTTAACAGTTTTAAAGTGAGACAAATCTTATCATTCCCTACCAGTGTTTATTATACGCTCCCTGTCTGTGCTGCTTACTGAAGTGAACAACCGCTGTGCTGAAAGTCACGGACTAAGGGCATGTTTGCAGCGTTAGTCTTTCTGCTATGTTTTTTAGAATTATCAAAAATTACACACAGCACAGTTACCTGGGAAACATAACACAGCTTTACATCAATGCAGACTTTCTTTGCAAAACATTGTTTGAAGTGTGTTTTAGATTCTGTTCAATCGAGGTGCTGAGAGAAGACAGTCACACCTCTTTGAAAAAGCAGGAGTCACGACAGTTTTCAGCTTTCAAGTCGTCTCTGTTTAGTCTTTGCTCGGTGTCATCTGACATGTGATCACTGTCTCTGAATCTGTTTTGAGAAAAAAAAACGGAGGGCTCTGAAACGTCTGCAAAGGCTTGTAGGGGAGTATAGCGACGTAGCTTCAGAGGAAAGAACTGCTTGCAAGAAAAAGCATGTCTCTTTTGATCTGCTGTGAATCTATCCCCTTGTATGTGCTCTATATCTATACGTTTCCATTATTGAGGAATAAGTAGTTTGGTCTGAAATGCAAATAAGATAAATCCGAGCAAATGCCAGTACATTCTCTTCTAAGGAGATGGAGCAACGGACTTCAGGATAACTAGGCTTCTTACAATAAGTCTTCGCCTCCTCTTCCATGCGGACATGAAAAAAACTCTGATATCAAATCACAAAGCGCAGCCCTCTCCAGGTAGCTAAATGATAGATTATTCAAATTCTACCCCATAACTCAAACACAAGAGGCTAGAAATAGGAGAGGATTGTAATTACGCTCTCACCGGGGGAGCTTTGGCTCATCAGCACCCACAGCTCCGAGGTTCAAAGTGAAGCGATCCTTAGACCAGGTTAATAAAAGGACAAACGCTGCGAGTTTCATGCAGCTGAATGACTTTGTGTTTCCCTCAGGGTGTGCAAAGTCATTCTAAGAAAGTTTAAAGAAATAGTCCATCACAGCATTATAATTTTTGTATTAATTACTCAACCTCACCGTGGATGAAAATGCATCCCCACCTTTAAGCCCTCAGGGAAATTCTAAAAGTATCTGTTGGCCAAAGTACAAGTGGCTGAAGAATAACTTCACCAACTTTAAAATTATATTGTAATAATATTAAAAAGTAATTCAAGTTACGGGTTTGTTACAAGTTGTTTTTTTTTCCCCAGAAAGAGATTCAAAAATAAGACACACACATCCCATAGTGGGTGCTGTATCCAAGGTAAACCAAAATGTGAAAAGAGATCCGTACAGCAGGACGCTCCCCTTAAAGGATTTTATTCTGCGAAAATAAGTGACATTTCTAGCCAAAATGCTCTTCCTCAGCCATCTGAAATATATGTCAACAATCACGTGACTCAAAGATAGCTGAGGTCATTCAATCTTGAGTGAAGTAAAAAATACAGATATACAACATAGTGAAAATACATAATATATATAGTGTATAAAAAAAGGCATCTTCAAAGGATTATACACACGTGTGTGTAGATAAATAAAAGTGTGTCGGAGAACATACACAGAGTATATGCAAAAAAATGTATATGACAATTCATATGAAGGTTCAATAGTTGTATTTTGTCTAAGACACAAAGATAGCTGAATAAAATCCTTTAAAGGGAGCTTCCTGGTGTGTGGATCTCTATCTTTTCATATTTTTCCCAAAAAGACACAACAAAAGAAAATACCTTCTCAGATGTATTTTATACTTAGTATCCACATAGTTTGAATTTAAAAGTGATGCAAGTTGAAGGTTTGTATCAATCTCTGATATTGTTTTACTGTTTATAAACCAGGTTTCTCTTCCTGGATGGATGAAAGCTGAAAGAGGTAAAAAGGGTTTAATACAAATGCAGAGGTGGTGTTGTTGTGACCGACTAGTGACTGTGCTAGTTGTTGTTATTTACTTGAATATAACAAGTACTTATTCTGCAAACACAAATCATAAATCCAATATAACCAACACAGACTCCAAAACTTTGAAACAAAAGCCAATATATCATGAGGTAGGAGATACATTCAACGTTTGTCGGACTTTTAGGCTCCAATTCCAGTTTCAGTGAAGCTTTGTTGTCGTCTGTAATGTGCACGACACATTACACTTTGAGAATATTGAATGTAAACAAAATCTTGAGCGAAACCCACTCATGGACCCTCATACTAAAGCCACAGTAGCCAATAATTGTGCGTTAGAACGCCTCACACCAGAAATTAATTTGAGATTCTCATTCTGCGTCAGCAAAGACACGAAGAGAAATCAGGACTCATGTTCACAGTATTGAATCCTGAGTTTTTCGCACATAATCAGTATAATCATTTGTTTGCCACCGCTGAGAAAATCCCGACATTACTCAGAATAATATGCTAATTAATAACATTAACGAATGCAGCGGCTTGCAGCACGGCAGTAATTAAAGCCAGAGCAGCAATATATGATTAACATTCAGCAGATGAAAATGACTATGATTATTCCCACCGATGTTGAGTTCATTAAAAAGCATGTAATCCAAAGGGGATATCAGTGTGGGGTGATATTGCAGATGCAAATGAAATAAGGGAAAGTGCTCAATTATAATTGAACACATAAAAAATGATTGTGAGGAAAGATTGTACTCGGTGTACAAGCAGCCATTTAGACGATTAACATTTACAGATTGCTTCTCGATAAGAAAGAATAATTAAGTGACTTGATATAAGATTTTTAACATAAATAAATTGTTACATATAAATGCTTCTTTATGTCTTTCTCGCTCATACAGTGGCTGTTTTCCTGTCGTACAGTCTGCCCATACGTTCCTTAAATCAATCCAGATGAGCGTCGTTGTGTCCGTAGTGTACAGCAGCTGTTCTGTATTGGTGATTTATCATTTGATTAACTAGAACAAGGCACCCCAGCATATGGTAGAGCTGCTTTTAAGTACGCTGGCACACTTAAAAACACATTAAGCCCAAATGGTAAATAAGAAACACTTGGGTTTATTGTTTCATATTGTTCCTCAATCAGCATGGAAGTTAAATACTCTTGCACTCCTCTTTTCACGGGACGCAGCTCTGTTGACTGAGAAGAAAAGTGGATTCCACCTGATCCATATTAATGTGTAACGGTTTACGGGCAAAGCTTATCTTTTAATGTTTGCCTACCCCTCCTTTTGCAATCACATTAAGCAGCTCTACGCGCCTCGGCATGATGTTTGCATTACAGTCGAGTATAAGAAAGTATCAAGTGTGCGAGGATTACAGTTAAGTGAAGGCTAAGCCCGTACCTGGATCACATTAGACATGGCAAAGCAGCTGGGATCACATGGTGCGCAGAGCAGAGTCATTAATATATTAGGCTGTTCAAAGAACAGGTGGAATATTTTTTAGTGTAGTTAAAATGACTCAAGCATATTGCACACAGGTGGGTTGTGATCGTGTTGGATTATTCATCGTGTTATTTCATGAATATTAGAATTGGCTTGGAAATTAAAACAAATGAAAGTACTATATTAACTAAGTATTTTGGATTCAGTTCAATTTTTTTAATCATGTTTAATGACTTGAGCATCAGAACATTAAAAAACATTGAAGTAGCAGGCCTCTCAATTTTTAATTTTATTTGGTGATTAGTGACGTTATGTTGGTGCAAATGACAACCATCACCAGCGGCAGATTATATCTGCTGTAGCTAATAAACATTAATTCCTTAAGTAACTTACACAGTGGCCCAAATGAAACTTGGCTGCAGTCGTATGGTTAATATGCTATATGCAAGCTGTTGTGTACTTGGTCAAAAATCCCTGGTTAGAGAAAGTACTACTGCAGTTTTCTATTACACATTCAACAAGACACAAAACAGTGCTGCGTCTTCTCGAGTGAAACCAAAGACTGTATATAGAGATTGATAACATGACAGTTCCCCTGAAGTGTAATGTATTTAATCTTGATCGCCCCCTGGTGTTTGTCAGCAGTAAAGGCCATAAAGCCTAACGCCTTTTACTGATGTGGCAGTTTCAGTTAAGTTCCAGCAGGACACCCTGCTCCCTCACCTGGCAGAGTGCATACCTATAGATTGTTTTACGTATTGGTCGAACTACTGTGACGTCACCCACTAGTTTGTGGAGTCCCGTTTTAAAGCCTCAACTTCGGCATTTTGAGTGTTGGCATCTTGGTTTTTTGGAGCCACAAGTGACCATATTTGGGCAAGAGGGTGGAGGAGGGTGAGGTGGATCGGACGGAGAAGCCGAGGACAGATAACCTGTAACTTAGAGTGGCGCGCCCTTCATTATGCATAACTTAAAGGCTTAATAGAATGTAAAAGGGTGAATTATATAAAAATACACACCATGCACACTTGTCATAAATGTTGGCATTATGCAAAAAAACAACCCTGGCATTTAAAGGGTTATAATTATGAAAATTACTGAATATTTTGAATGTACGGACTGATGTATGTTAAAAAAAGAAGTTTAATATTAATGTATAATATATTTTTAAAACCTGATTTTGAGAAATGCATTTTGTGCGCAGAGCGATGCGAGTGTGTGTAATATTAAAGCGGGCCCTAAGGGTTAAAATTAATACTAATTAGTGTGGATGTAGATAAAAACTACACCCTAAACAGATTTGATAAGGATTAGGATTCAGTGCTCCATTACAGTAGAATTAAATGCTTTCAAACCTCTGACACCATATGTTGGTATTGAGAATTAGCAAAAAAAGGTTTAAAAATGTTGCTAGATAACATGATTGTAGAGCAAAAGCAGTGACATCAATCACTGTTGGTTTTGTCTCCCCTGTACTTATGTCCACCCTCAGGGCTCCAAGATCCTACACACATATATTGATTCTCCATCTCGTCTTGTGCTTAATCAAAGCTTTGCCTTCAATGAATGCAATCACTTTTATGATCTCCTAGTTTTACCCTCCATTGTGTGTTCACTCCAGCCCCACTTGGTAAAACCCTGGTCCTCCTCCTCTCTTTCTGAATGGCGCCGTCACCACCTGGTCTCCATTCACTTATTGATTGCCGCAGGCTATGGTGATCATCTGGGTCCGGCTTGGTATTTAGCATTTATAATGCTCCCGTGCTTCAAAAGAGGCCTCCGTAAAGACACCTTCTCTACGCCCCCAAAATATCTGCATGATCCTCCATCAGCATTCACAGGAGATCAAGTTAACCCACCAGAGAAAAGGCCAAGCTGCACACAGGCTTTCTCTACGGGGACTTCTTTCTTTATCATTACGATTATGTGTCAACACTGTGCCCCTTGCCCTCTTTCCTTTGGGACCGGCCCATTTAGGTGTACCGTAGTTATTCCTGCCTTCTCTGTTGACAGTCTGAATATCCAAAGTTGCCAATCAGGGCCATGAAACTCTCTGCGGCCCTCATTTTCTTCCCATCCGCCAGAATCCATCACTCACGGCACAATGGGACAAAGGGGGGCCGTACCGCTGGAGGGTAGTGGGTCTGTTGGGGAGGGTGGTGTGTGAGGTGTATGGGACAGGGTGTTACGGTGGAACTACCCCATTCTCTGGTTTCCAGAAGGGTTAATGACGGCTTGAATGGTTTTCAGCCCCTTCTTCTGAGCTCACGTTATAGCTGGAGATAGGGCTCCTATTGTTGCCTTGTGTCAAAGTGCACTGTGGACAATGCGGACCACAAAGTTCAGGGCTTACCTCTCATGGCCCGAAAGGAACCTATCAGTTTTTCATGTGCAATGGGGTGTGCTGGCACTCCAGGTCTGCTCAATGCACTCTTTGATTCTGCTTTGGGTCGCGGGGACAAAGGGAGAGAAAGTGAGTGTGCGTGTGGGAGGAGACGGGGATTAGGGCCGGCATCAATCTTTAACCTGTGCACCGGGGACACCAAACACAGCTGACGGTGGGTCACACGGCTCTGTCCGCCTCCAGTGCCACAGTGGGTTAACAAATTTTAGCTTTACTCATTAGCTTTGTCCAGTTGCATTCTTCGAGTCAAACATGGTTCAAAGGCCCTTCCTGCTTGGACTGGTATCACTTGGGGACCTCAGTCTCCCCCTTGTATGTGTTTCGTGCTGCACATTTGCACAGTATAAGCGAATTTTGTACTTTACCAGAATTTTCTGACATTATTCCCCAGATATGATACCCTCTCTTCTGGTAGAAGAAAAAATAAACACCACACCAGATGTTCTTAACCATCTACATCTGCTTTTATCCAGGTTTGGTGAACGATGAATCCCACCGGATCATAAGTAATCTAATAATTTTATGTTCCTCAAATTGGTTTTTTCCTTATCTTAGTGCTCTTGAACCCTCGAAAAATGCTTTCCCACCTAAGAAAAGAGCAAAAAAATGATAAAAGGGATTCCCGGAAATCAATACGTACCAACAAAATATGAACAAATCTTGGATCCAAACAAAGTGTGTGTATAGCCTCTTGCATTAGGCCCATAGTCACATTATCAATCTCATCATCTTTGAGATTTCTGTCATCTGATTGATTTAAGCTTGCTTTTTCTGCTAACAAGCAAGATTAAAAACGTATTTTTAATTGTTGATAATTGATGCTTGACTAGGAAAGAAGCAGAAAAAAGGTGCAATAATCTACCACAAATTACTGATTTGCACAGTGTTAATGTTATGCACAACCTCTGTGTTTTTTAAGATATTGTAGGTACTTTTCAGTGGAATATTTAATTGACAAATGACGGATTTAGCAGATTAGCACTGAATTAAGATCACAGACGACATTTGCAGTTATTACAAATTATTAGAGTTCCCTAGCTAATACTAGTCCAGTGTGAATAGAGCTAAAGACTGGCCCAAACACATGCTGAAACACGAAGCTAATGATGAATTAGATTTGTCCTGAAGTGCTCTGGCAAAATTTAGGCAAACTGCTTTGTGAGAATATCTTTGTTTCTTTCTTTTCTTTCTTTTTTTTTTTTTTGAGATCTGCCATAGTTGGCAATTCTCCAAATATCCTTTCTATGAAGCCATACGTCTGCTTTAAAACACTGACTGGCATTGAAGCTCTCAGATATAACAATCAGTCTGCAGCCTTTGCTGTGCTTAATCAAATCCGCATGGTAATAAATTTTACACTGCAAGGCCCATTACTTCTAATTGGGCCCTAATTTTGCAAATATATATCATGAGTGACATGGGTTAGCCAGGGTTGTTAGACATTTTAGGTAAAGGTGAGACTGAGTAATTGAGGGTCTTTTGGCTGATGCATCGTAGTCCCATCAGAATTTTATACTGCCATCTTCTCTTGTAGGGTTGAAGCCGCAAAAAATGAGCCCAAAGAAATGCCCCTTTGTGTGGCACGTACCTACTTGCAGGAGTTTTATTTCCAGTTAATGATCCTCATTTAGTTTTTCCTGCCCCCATCAACCACAGCGTGCTGACATTCCTTAACGTCTATAGCTATGCCCTTTAATTTCTGATAAGTGCAAATTGTTCGTGCTGTTCTATGGCCGTGCCAAGTTTAAAGTGTTTTGACAGACTAGTTTTTACAAGCCGTAGCCAAGATTGATGGGGGCTCTAAACCCATTCAACCAGCTCAAGAATCTATGCAAGGTCTGTCTTTGGGTTGAAGCACAGGTGATAACCGCTCACAATCCATCAACTATTAATTACAGTTTATTCTTTTTCAAGAATGTAACTTTAAATTTATGTAGGGTAAAGTCAGGTAATATTGAACAACAGATTAAATGGGGCAAATGAGATATTACATCTTCGGCTGTTCAGATTTTACCAGCCGATCACCAAACGTGATTTATTGTTGTTACAAATTTACTTTAATTTAAACATCAGTTATTTTGATTGGTCTGAGATAACTAGGATGGGCAGAACAAAGAGATTATTGAAACAATCAACCTGCCACATGGCTTACCTTGGAAGTTATTGGACAAGTGATTACCTGTCCAATAATTTCCAAGGTAAGCCATGTGGCAGGTTGATTGTTTCAATTCAATTCAATTTAACTGTTTTTGTTTCTTGTTGGCGATAAGAGTGCAATAGCTAAAACCATAATAACAACATAAATGGTTGTAGGATGTGGCATTTAAATATAAGTTTGACTTAGGATCAAAATATTTTCACAAGTCACTTTAGTTTTTTTCCACGTTTTCACAGACGAGGATGCAAACTGTAACTGGGACTTGACTGGTGCACGGTGGCATACACCTGCCAGGAGGTACTTCTAGTTCTGAAGAGAAACCGGCATGGTTTTAGTCTACCAGGTGCCAGAAAAACTCAAGTTATCTTAATGTGTGCCTCCCTGTCATATTGACGTTTTAAGTATTTTTGTCACTTAAAAATATTAAAGATAATGCAGAGAGTCCATGTTAGCCACAAAAGTCAACAATAAAAAATCGTTGCACACTAGCAAGCACAAATGTCAGTCCCATTTTACCTAAACATGTAATCCGAGTGAGGTTGGGGTTGTTGATGTGTCTGAAGGTCCAAAGGTTATAAAGTATTTTACTTGGCAAGATATTTTCTTCATAAAAATACTGCAGAGATCCATAACAAGTTCTAAAAGTAACTCTTAAGGTAGTCTTCAGAGTCCTTTTCCCTGTAATCTACCAAAAAAGTGTCCCAAATTACCTGACTTAACCTTAGCTTTTACTTAATTGGCAATCAACAAGCAACAGTCACTCTCAAGAGTAATTGCAGGTTGAAGTGGCAATATTTCTCAGAAACAAAACTGTATTGTTAACTGCTGCACAAAGTAAAGGCTCTAATGTGGCTCACTGTGTGTGATTTACTGCGTATGAAAGCACTTTCCCTCTTCGCTCCAGGAGCACAGAGGATGTTGAAAAGAGTGAAAAATTGTTAGCAAATGGTGTTAGTTGAAAAATTAGTCCATTAGGTCTAATCAATCTGCCATTATCCTCTTTTAACTGGCAATTTAGTGGGCAAAGGGCTGCCTTGGTGTGAGAGGAAACCTAATGCTATTGTCTCTTTTATAATTCCATCTTTCCTGAAAAGAACCCAAAAGCTTCATTGGAGTCACCAGCAGGCCCATCCTTTAACAGGCAAACAGCCCAATTATGTCCCTTCTTACTGAGCAGGATGGCTAATTGGTAGCAGTGGAAGTATAGACCTGAGGAGGAGGCGGAGGAGGGCAGAAAAGAGCTTTTTACAGCGAATGTTTCTTGTGAATGGGGACTCCTCTCCCCCTCACCCTTCCTCATTCCCACTGGCAAAGACAATGTGTTTTTACAACAGCTCATTAATGACAGAATGACTGATTTGATGGTACTTTGAAAGGAAGCCGGGTCTCATTGTTGAGCCACTGTCTCCAGTGGAAAGTTGGTTCATTTTGAGGTGATTGTTGTGGATTAGGGCACTTGCGGCCTCTCAAAGTGGGGGATAACCTCTTTCATTCTGCTTACTCGCATTAGCATCCAAATGTCCCAAATGTCCCCTGAGTGATTTACTGGATTTCTCGAAAGAAATAAACTGTAATTTGCATTTGACTTGTGGGCACTCTTAACTCCAGTACAGCTGTGAGTGTGTGCTGTGAATGTTACCTGATTTTTATAGCCTTAATTTCTGAGCAATTAAACACACTACAGGCTAAAATACAACTCTCACAGGCTTTCACGATTTCTTTCAAAATAAGCTGAAAATTTAGCAAATGCTAAAATGTGGCAATCAAAAATGAGTGTTTTATCTGCACATTATTTTTGTGATTATTTACGTGTTTACTGATGAATATTGGAAGCCTCGAAACATTATCATGCTGCCCTTTATCCTCTGCTATGCGTGAGCCTGGAGGGGGTTATGCGTTTGATTTGTGTGTTTTTATATGTTCACACAAGCTAATCTCACAAACTACTGGAACAATCAGCCTAATATTTGTGTGCACATTTAAGACTGTATAGTGAAGGATCTCTTACGGTTGCGGTGATTCATAATTGTTGAAAAAGTTGTTTTATTGACTGTTTTTATACTGTCATTGACTGTTAGTAGGAGCCACATTTTTTACTCCACTACAAAACTTAACCAAATTTTGGCCTTCATCATGGCTCCAGCAGGATATTTAGTTAAATGGTTCTGTTTTGAATGTGTTTATCATTGATAAATCCTACTTTGTTGTTAAAACTGTTCAAAGTCCAGTTATTAATGACATGGATCAAAAAATTTTGGCTGTTCAGATGCAGTCAATCATCATAATGCTATTGTTTCTATATTTTACGTACGGTGTCTGTTAGCGGGTATAGACAGGCTGTGTATTTTTAAAATTTTTGGGAGGTATCTGAAACATCCTGCAGCACGTCTACAAGAATTGTCTAGATGGCCAAATCTGTCTGGGCAGTCACGTTGCGGCGATCTGCGCTCTACTGACTGCACTTTTATAAGTGTATTTTTCTTGGATCTTCATATGTGGATTTGTATTGGTCTCATGTCTTTAGCTGGGCCGTTGTGGGGTGCTTGTCCTTTTCAGCCACCGTACTTATCCTTAAATGACCCCACTGTCTTGCCATCACAGAAATATATCCCACCATACATGCATACAAAATGTTCTTATTCTTGGAAGTTTATATTTTATGCGTATTTAGGGAAAAAAATACCTTGAGCTGCTGGGCTTAAAGGATGAAACTATCTAAGTATATTAAAGTGTCTTTTTTAATTCACTGGCCTTTTTATCTTGTTATCTGTGGTTTAGTTTTATTTCTTGCCTTTGCAAATGTGACTGAATTCTCAATATGGTTTTCTGTATAAATAAAATTTAGCAGTGAAAACATTTTAATGCAGTTTTTAATTAAATTTAATCTCAATCAGATATAGAAAAAAATCATTTCAGGCCTGCTGTGCTGCTCTCTGAAAATGTTGGTACTACAAATTTGTCCTTATTTGACATCAGACGCTGGTGTTTTAACACTAAAGGGGGCAGCCTGCAGATCTAAAGGAGGTAAAGTGACCTCTCCGTGGTGGTTATCTCAGGGTCTCGACATGTGGAAGCGGGACTCAGCTGGTGCCCACAGCCAGATGACAGAGATGAGGTGACAAGACAGGAACCAAACGGCCCTGCTGTCCACCTGCCGCCTTTCGAACTCACCCCGGTACCAGGGCGCTCCTGCTGAGCGGCACCATGGCAACCAAAGAGCTCCCCGCTGATTGGCCAAGCTGTTACAAATTAGCACATCAGACAGCTTCATAGAGTCATTAGCATATAAAGAGGTGAGCTGAGAGCACAGAGGTGAGATCATTTGGGGCTTCCCCCCGCAGTGCCCCTGGTCGTCTATAATGACCACCGAGCACCTTCACTTGGTCCCTGAACACGGACAACAAGGTGCTCGCTCTGTCACTCATTTGTCACTCCTGCCTGCGGGCTATGGAGGGTCACCAGGGAGAGAGGGGCAGTGTCTAGGAGGGTATAGTCAGGGCCTGTGGGATCAGCTGGGAGACAGTGCCCCGGGGCAGAGAGAGGGCAAAGAGTGCAACATCAGCAACATCGTCACATCACTTTCACCCTCATCATCAACCATTAGCCTTATCGCTGACCTTCCCTCTCCTCACTTCTCATTATATCCTTATGCCAGTTCCACATTTTCCACCTCTTCCTGCTGTATGTGCGTGCCTACAGCAGTGATACTCAACTTGATACTCAAAAATCGTGATTCACACTGGGAATTATTTTTGTACTTTTAGTATACATAAGGTGCCAGAGTGCATAAAATAGAGATTATTTATTAAAAAAGTCCCAGTGGATGATCCCCCGCACGAAGGTCCCAGCTAAGCCCGTAATGTAAAAAATCCTATAAAATGTTCTGAAGTCCTGGAAACATCTTAAATCCTACAAGCAACTTAAAATCATAGCAGTGTATCCTTGAAACGCCCTAGAACCTTAGAAACGTCATAAAATCCTTGAAATGTCCTAAAAACTGGGAAAAGTCCTTAAATCCTAGAAACATACTACAATTCAAGAAATGTCATAAAACCCCAGAAACCTTCTAAAATCCTAGGAACATCCCAAAACCCATGTCATCAAATTCAAGCATTGTCCCAAAAGCCTCGAAATGTCCTAAATTCCTGGAAACATCCTAAAATTCTAGAAACTTTATAAAATCCTAGAAACACATACGGGGCTGCTGCAACTGGCCCCTGGCCTCCTGTCATTTTGCAAAAGTGGCCCCTATGCAAAGCAAGTTGAGTATCCCTGGCCTGCAGTGACAGATGCAGAGCGACCTCCTATAAAAACGCTCTGGCGGGCTTACATTTTAACTACTGTACTCAGGGTCCAAAGGTCAAACAGTAGGCAGTCAATGGGCGGCAGAAGGATCAATTCTTATCATCAGCCTAAATGAGACGGGACATCATTAAAAGCTAGTTTCTGTTAATGAGAAGCACTTCCCAGGGTCCCATCACATTTACCATTAGCTCAATAGTGAATGAACCAAGAGCTCCTATTGATTACACACAACTGAAGAACATGAGCGGCAGCAACGACTCCTAATCCTGTCCGTAGTGATTCTCTGTGATTGTGTTGAGGGCTTATCAATCATAGTTGCCATAGCAGAAAAAACTTACCCCTTTATTCTGCGACATGTCTTTTATTTTATGGAGAAAGCATCACTTTTGTCTATTCTATATGAAAAGCTGGCAGACATTCAAAGATGTATCAAAGTTGTATCTCACTTGTGCAATACTACACTGCCCCACATTCTCTGGTGGTACTTCTCTGTTTCCGTAAGCTTTCAAAAAACGTGCACAATGGACTCAATATATGACTGCGTATGTATCTAACATTGAGCATAAATGAGTGCTGACATCTGCTAATTGCCAAAAAAAAACAGTGCCAAGTAGCATGGAAACTCCTCCAGTCAAAGATACCTGCATTTTGTCCCTCTTGTATTCAGATTTAGAGAAAAATGACTATTTGTATAGATTTACTCACAGCTAATCTTCAGTTTAACGCGATGCGTGATTGGCTCACTACTGATGCAGCTACAACCCATTCAGTCTGTGTTGTGTTGAAGTTAAGCAAGGAGTATTTGGCAGTCTGTAGTTCATCGAGCTAAGATGCCACCAATGACACTATACTGTAGTGTCTGATTAAAACAACTGCATAAAATGCAGATGGATTATTTCATGAAAAACCGTGAATATGAGCAACATGATAAACATGGAGAAAACTTCAGGGAGAGCTGCACTGCATTCGCAAGTCCATAAAAAAGGCACCACATGAAGTAGGGTTGTATTATTATGACTGAAATGATAATCTTGATTATTTTGATCAATATTGAGATCACAATTTTGTATCATGATTATTCATTGATTATAGGGACAAAATATTTTAATGACAGTTTCACATTTAAATAAACAAACCAGTGCTTTCACTTTCGTGTTGTGTTACATTCCAGTTAAAATACGAATATTTGCATCAAAATCAGTCTTTTAAGAAGGTTTTTCTTCACCTAAACGTATTGCATGTCCTGTGAATAGATAAACGTTGCTGTATTTTTGATGTTTTAATTTTTTTCTTTTTTACAGTGGTGATGGCGTCACTGTCATAGATGTCTGAGTTGACGCTGGACAAGGACGGGGATTCGGTGAGTTGACATTGTAGATGTTATTCTTTGTGGTCTTCATGCTTTCATCTTTATGCCGATTGTGATGTTTTGACATGTGTTTTAACAAGTTAGTTGTGTTGCTTTGCGGCGCAGACACAAATGTACTCTGCTGAATCTGAAAGACTTCCAAACAACAGATAATAATGCTGGTTTCAGATAATTTCTGTTTTATGCCTCTGCACATGCAACATTCAGCAGCTCTTCAGAAGTGGGGGCTGACTGTAAGTTTAGGAAGCGCTTCATTTGGCATGCTGTGGAGTCCTCTCTGTGAGGAGCATTTATTTTAAACATCAATACAACAGTCATACTCATGTAAAATTGTGGGAAGCCAAAAGCATGATATGTATTAATATTCAATTTATTGTGCAGCCTTGAAATGAAGTACTTAATTTTTTATCTGTATCAGTTCAAGGGTACTGGTCTGTGATTTATTTTAATTTTTTTTAATAATACTGAGCCTTAACGCTTTCTGTATGTGCGCATGATCATTACAAAGGACGTCCTTGTAAAAGACAGTTCTTGTGTCATAACATTAAATCAAAGGTTAGACAAATCTAATATATTTCAAATACTCCTTTTATCTACCTTCAATTTCTTTATGTAATTTCCCTCACTGACTTTGAGGAATGACATAATATTTGCTGTCAGATGCCATCCTTTTGTGCGTCTCGATCCTAATGATTTCTTTAATTACAAGCCTGTGAGACGCAGCAGCCACAGAACAATAGCCCTCAGTGACGGCGCCTCCCATGGTGCAATTAGCTCTCTATACAGCGTCCTGGTGTGTCCTGCAGCTTTCACCTGAGACTAATGATTCTGTAATCCATTATCACTCCTTCAGCTCTCACATCCCTTCTTGTCCTTCGCAATCCCATCCTCCCTCGCAACTTGATTAACAACCTCCCCTTTTTTTGGTGAAAAACCCCCTTTTTATCCCCAATCCATCCTCTGAGTCTAAAACATTTCACTGTGTTTTCTCAGCGCCTTGTTTACTTCCTGTAGCAGGATCCTTCATCCTGAGTGCCGAGTCCACCCCAGGGCTCCACAGCGAACTCTTTCAAGTGTTTCAAGTAGTGTAGGGCACTGAGCTCCCTCTTCAACGCTCTCCTCCTTTTGTCGGGGCGATGTTTATCTCCTTTTTTCTTCTCTGAGCGCTACACTCGCCAGCAGAGAAAGTATCATGTTCTCTCAAGGACACTTGTTTTCTATTTGGTGAGGAATGTTTCTCTTGACTCCTCACCCTTCACCAGAAGCTGTTTGCATATCTGAATACAGAGAGATCCTTTCAACTTGGCCATAGTAGCCGAGAGACAGACAAAATCAGAGGAATTCAAGAGGAAGAGGAGGATGTTTTTGGAATGGATGCCACAAGGGAATAGTAACAGTTAACATCGAATCATTTCCATTATCCAAGAGTACTTAACAAGCCACAACAGAGGATTCCTCAATAGAGGGCCTCTCATTTTTAAAGTGCTTAGCGATGAGTGGTTTGCGAGAGTATTTAATCTCCCATACTGCTGAATATGCTGTATTATAATCACTAGCAGTTAAAATCACTTCTCCAAAACATACAGCCAATACTCTGTTCTTCTTTCTTAAATCACCCCCATTTTTATATCCTTTTAAACAGAGATTGCACTATAGGGCTGCTACAGAGTCCCTTCTCCATGCATTTTTACGCAGTATCAAACAACAATCGTTCATCTCCAATGTGAGATTTTAGACAACATGCTGGCATCATAGAATCAAAAAATGGGGGACATAACGCAACAGCATCTGTCTCTGTCTATAATATACTCGCTGGCAGTACTTTCTAAACAATAGCAATGGCATAATATGACAATAGCAATCATTTACCTGTCCTTGTTACATGGTTTGACATATGATCTTGTCTTATGCTTGGAGGACAACGAGCTCTTGGACCTCTTGTTTTCCCAATTTATGGAAATTTAAGGCCCCTTTTCTTCTTCTTTGAGTTGACTATTAAGTGCTATCCGCTGCTTTTTAAATCCTGTTTCATTTTTAACAATAATTTCAGGTCATTTTTGTCATCATCCTTTATTAATTTCTTGCAAATTTTGGGAAGTTTTTTAAATCAAGTTGATCATTGCCTTTTTTCTCATTTTTGAAAGAAATCAAACCAATTTGCTCTGGTTTCAAACTGTGAAACAGCTTTAGAGATGTGTCTGAATGTAGCACAAGAAAACTGATGCTGAACTAGGTTTTTCAGGGTTAAAATATCCCTGCATACATGCACTAATTTTGGTGAAAAAGGGCGAACTAAAGGCAAGACAACTCCGTCCTCCCATTCTGCGATTGTACCTTTCATACAGATCGGTGAGGCGGCATAACGGCGTGAAATTCACGCCTTGAATGGCCAGTGTAAAAGGAGCTTTTCAGGCCTCCATTGTAGCAGTCCCCTTCATCACCCCTCCTCAGTGACCCCTCAAAGTGAAGGAGGAAGTCTCCAGATGGTTTAGCACTTGTCAGGGTGACTGCGGTGACCCCAGATGCTGTCCAGATGCAGGTCAGCCGCAGGGTTCAGGACGCTGTCCGAGTGACTTACAGCTTGCTGTAAAAAGCCACCGCTGACAGAAAGGAGACTCTAAAGTCCACCTTGCAGAATGAGCCAAATGTGCATGAAACGCCTTGGAGATTGAGTTCCTTGTTATTGTGTTTAGTTTTCCTCTAACTCGTTTTTGAGAAAGTTGACACTTTAGTCTGTCACAAGAGGTTCTGCTCTGGATCAGTGGAAACGATTTAATGTTTCCAAATGTTGCTGAATTATTGCTCCCTGTCAGCGAAGAAAAACACTGCTACAAATATCCTCGTGTTAACACCTCCAGTGTGTTTTGGTGGCACTTTGCTGTCTGTGCCAAATATTGTGGACCATTAACTTTTGAAGCAGAGCAAATTACCTTTCTGCAAGCACTCGGAGAAACCCAAAGTCACTTTCATGTATGATTAAGACACTTTAAGCAGAATGTAATCAGTTTTTGTTTGGCCGTCGATTTAATATGACTGCTGAATCTCCCGGTGAAGCGCAATTAGCTCCAGTGAAGTGATCAAATGACGCATTAAAGGACTGATGCCCGGCGAGCGGGTGCAGAGATGCAAAAGAAATCGGCAGCATCCACTTTGCTTTAAAACACGTTATGTGCTTATGTTTTTCTTTCCTAATTAACCGGGGGTTCTTTCAATGGTCCCACAGTGCCCAGTGACTGGACTAATAGAAATAAAGGCTCTCTAATGGACTGAGGGCAGACTATATTATTTTGCCCTTCACACTAGCCCCCGGAACACCCCCCAGTCGAGCCACGGCCCATTCTTTAAACAACAGCCGTAAAAGCCAATGAACCGTAGGAATATGTTTGCCATATGGCCTTTGATTGTTAGGGGGAGAAATAGAAGGAGAAGGCAAGAAAGCATAAAGGGGCTGAGTGGTGTGTTGAAGGGGGGGGTGTCCTCAAAATTCCCAGTGCTGCACGAGGCTGCAGAAAAGCCTGTGTGAGTGGTGGCAGTGTGAACATTATCCAGACGTACGTACGTGTGTGTGTGTGTGTGTGTGTGTGTGTGTGATTTACAGCGCTGAACTGCAAGTGCAACAGTGTTTCAGGGGCTGAGGGCTGAGGGGTTTTATGCAGGCTCAGAGGGTCAGGCCAACAGAGGGCTGCACAAACCAACAGTCCTTTGCAGACCACTTCAGGTTTTGCACACTTATAGATGCAGACGCACATGCAGACTGTGGCCCATCAACATGTCTCCTTGATAAATGATCCTCTGTTAGATTTTTTAAAAGGAAAACTTAAACGTGAAACTTATATCCTGAAACTTCAGCATGGGCCTGTGTGTTTGTGCATGTTTGTGTGTGTATTTTATCACTCAATTTAACCCATTGATGTAACATTCCAGTGTATAATCCTATAGACTTTTATCATTTTTAATTATTTTATAATTTATATAGGCTGTGGGGATGTAAATATTACCTTGTGAAGCCACTAACATGATTCTATCTTTTTAACGATGTACAGTTTTGCGTTTGAACTGTTCGGTCATCATCTACCACCAAATATTTTTCAAATGAAGTAAATAGGGTTCTTCTAATGAGTTTTTCATTGTTGATAAATCTGTCAATTATTTTCTTAATTAATCTGTGAGTTTCTTCTTCTATAAAATGCCAGATTTTTTTAAAGTGTCCCAAAGCGAAAATAATGTCCCCAGTTGTTTTGTTTCATCCATAACCCAAGGATATTCGGTTACCGTCATAGAGGAGTAAAGAATCAGAAAATATTCATTTAAGAAGCTGGAATCAGAGAATTTTTTTCTCTTTAAGAAAAATTCAAATGAATTAATAAATTAGTTGGTCAATTATTTAAATAGCTTATTATCTGCCCACTTTCCAAAATTCCATTGGTTTAAAGCTGTAGTTGGTAACTTATATAGAAATAGATTTTTGTCATGTTTGCTTGAACTTTCACTAAATCAACACATTAGCACATGAGACAGATAGTCTGACAAAACTCCTCGTACTTCTAATGGCATTTGCCATAATCTATCACGGACTGAGGAAAACAACCATTCAGAGTGGAGCAGTCAATCACGCCATGAACTTCAACTGTCAAACTGCAGTGATGAACAAATATGAGTCAAGACTTTGTTACTGCATTGCCTATTATTTACCTAAAGTGTTTTCAGGAACATATTTCTGTGAAATCTTCAGCTGTAAAATGTGAGCCGTTTGCCGTGTTTAAAACATTTGAGCTGAAAGAAAACACCACCAACCGGCTGGAGCAAAACGTTCTTATTTTACACCTTAACAGTGCTCTAAAATATGTTTCTGAAAACACTTGAAGCGGGAAATAATGCAGTGACAGAATCTTGACACATATTAGCTGCATTAGAGACTCCACGGCTCTGACTGGTGGGATGAGGAACATGTGTTTTTGTCATAGTCCTTTGTCCCGAAAAAGGTTACCCACTGTATCTTTAATAATTTGTCTATTTTATTAAAGAAATAATCATCAGATCATCGAAATATAATCAAAATAACGGTTTGTTGAAGCCCCACTGTTCATTAAAATTGTTACAGCAAACGTAAAAAAATAATATAATACCAAATATGGGCAAAATTCAGACATAAATACCACTGTAAAGCAAGGTTATTTATTTACTTACTAAGATGGTGCATATTAAATCAAAACATCATTTGCATTTTCTTATTGGTTTCTGAGTTAAAAGATTAAAATAATTCACTGTATTCTGCGGTTAATATTTCTTTCTGCATATATAATAGTGTTTAGGGATATTTGTGTGGAACTGATATCAGATTGGACTTCACAGAGTTTAATTTTAATGCGCTGGTGTGTGAAGCTTGTGGCTTGTGTACTGCATGCATGCAGAGTACACTATATATTTCCTCTTTGTTCTGTTTCCATGAATGCATAATACAGTACGGCTGGATATTCATGCCCCTGCGTCCTGTCTTATCTTCCCCCGACCCTGCTCCTTTGTCCTGGGATTCCTCAGCTTTCCCGGCTACACGGGCACTTACCAGTCCGACAGTCCCCTCGCTATCAGCCGGGCCCCGCTATCTCCTGATGGGCCACGGCTGACACTCCATTGAGAGCAGATTACAGCCTCCGTCTTTGTTCCACTAATCACCCTGTCTCTACTCCATGTACATGAATGGTGATTTCAGGACATGCAAAAGCTGGGAAAGTAGCTGACTAATTAGGTTTACTAATCACAGTTTCATTAGCCTTTAGGTCTGAATCTCTGTGTTTCTAAGGACAGAAAGATTTTTTTTTCTTTTTTGGAGCCTTTTCAGCTCAATTATTCAAAAGGAAAGTGATATCATAATTAGGAGCTGCATATGTGCCTTTCAGAGCTGTAAATAAATCATTTGGGTATTCATCTCAGGGTGTCCTTTAAGAGCTTGAGGACATGCTTTGTGTTGGTGGCTGAGACAGTTTTTTCACTGCAGAAGAAAGAAGAGATTTCACACAGACAATGTCCAGATAGTGGCAGCAAAGCTCATGCTTGGCACTGAAGCAAACGCTTCGAAAACAGGATACAAAGTGTTATTATGTACAATTTTAGTATAATTTTAGCTGTTTTTCTTAGCTAGAGAGGCTGCTGAAATACTCTCAACTGCATGACAAGACACTACACCAGAGATACTCGGCTTGCTTTGTTTAGGGGCCACTTTTGCAAAATGACAGGAGACCAGGGGTCAGTCACAGCAGCCCCATACATGTTTCTAGGACTTTAAGACATTTCCAGGACTTCAGGATGTTTTGAGAATTTTTGAGGATATTAGAGCATTTCTTGTAATAGATAAAGACCCAGTTGTGGTTGATGTACCTGAAACCTGTACTTCTAACCTATACTGTAAAAGTACAGATATCTTACCAGTAAATGACTAAATGCTGGTGACAAAAAAGCCAGCAGTCACATTTTTTTTGAGAATTACAAATCATTATGTTAGGTGCTTACATCTCACATAGACCACCTTTAAAAAGAGCACACTTTACATTTGAAGAAAAACAAATCCAGTTTTAAATCCTTCGTCCGTCTACTTTTTCCCTCCTCCCGCCCTCCCTCCCTTTCCTATGTTGCAGTAAGTAGCTAAGATGCTTAGGGGAAATGTAGCGGAGTAAAAGTGAAAGTTCACAGAAATATAAAAACTAAAGTAAAGTAGGCTTCAGGTACTCCCATTAATTACTCTAATGAAGTATTATTACTTTGTTACATCACACCTCTGCAAAAACCTATAGACTGACATGCATAAACCGTCAAAAATATTTCTACAGTTAACTGATTAACGGTTAATCCCTGACATCCTATTGTGTACAAACACTTGTTAGAGTCTTTTTGTGTGTGTGTGTGCACGTGCATGTATGTGTGCATGTGCACTATAGTATTGTGGAATGAATAGATTGTAAAATAAAATAATAACCCCCCCATGAATGGGGCTCTCAAAGTTTTAAATGCAGCACAGCTCCAAATTACTTGGCTGCTGTGTGCCCCATTCCCATAGGAGGCCCCGTTATTGCCCGGGGAATTTATGATGCTTCATCGACACCATTCAGAGAGCTTTTACTGCCGTCCATCCGACCAGTATGAAGCTTTACTGGACCTCATGAGAGCCATCTGCGTGTCTCTGTCTATCCGTCTGTCTGCAGAGATTAAACGCAGCAGCCTGATGCCAGCCCTGAAACTTTCTTGCAGTTTTGCAACCATTTACCACTTGCAACCACTTACCATGCCATCGTAATTATAGCATTTAATACTCACACCATGCACAAAGTCACACTGCCTGTGTTATTTGCTCCATATAGAGCTGAGAGATTCCTGTCGCGCCCCTTCCAGAGCGGGTTTCATTGAAATGAAAATCCAGAGCAGGCACATGCTTTGACTGTGTTGTGTGGCAGGAGGCCATCGTGCTGGTCATTTATGCAACAACACATATGATCCATACTGGGTGTGTTTATGCTGCAGATGTTGTGCTGTCAAAAACAGTGATTAAATTTAAATTTGCCCTTATTCTGAAAAAGACAATGTTCCTTGTAAGCTGTTAACATACGTAGCTGTATTCCACTAATATTCTGGTTTACATGCAGCCATGCATACTCTGATTGACGTGCCCTAACATCTTACATTACATCAAAATATGGAAAAGTGGAACACCTCAAGTAGCTTTTTCCAAAATATGTATATGCATTTTTTTCTGTAACATAATGTTAAATATAATATAATATAATATTTATGAGTCTAGTTTTATGGATTTTTTTTTTTTTTTCTGCGGGGGGATAATTTTCTAATAACCTCGCCTGTTTTTTAAAACTAATTTTCAGGTCACCTTTTACTAATTTATTGCAATTTGTGGGACATTTCTTGCCAAGTTGGTCATTGCCTTTTCTTCTTTTTTACTCAAAGAAATCAAACTACGGTTCAAAGGGTTAAGTTAAAACAACTAGTTTCTTGCTACAGTGTTGGGATAGTTTATCATACTGCTCAAACCTATACTGTAGGCTTGACATATCATGCATGCTGATGACTTCTATTATCGTCAGCTCAGGTTTTAATTCATTTATTTTTACACAAATTCTGTCGTAAACCGAAAACCCCGGACAGGAAGACAGGGACAAAATATGCTGTTTACTAAACCTGTATTAAATTCAGACTATTGTTTCATTGGGAATAAAAGTAGAATATTGGAATGCATGTAAATGTAGGTGCTGATCTCTGAAGAAAACCTCCAGTCTCAAATATTTGTGTCTCGTCAAAGTGTTACAAGTGCTGCTTCAGTTTCATGAGGCAGAAAAGGAGCCATTTTGTTGGCAGTCGTATGTTAACCGATGTTCCCCAGCTGCTGAAGGTGCACTCGCTGATGTTAAACCACATTTAAAGACGGAGAGACGCACTTCCACTCCACTGCCTGCGCTAAATCCACCACAAAGCTCCCGTCCATCTTCTCTGCTCTTTCATAGCATAAAATGATTAGGCGCTCAGTGCGAGTGCATGTCGGTGGAAGTGATTTTGATGTATGGCACAGGCTGAAGTTGATTTAGTCCGTGAGTACATCAGCTGCCAATCTTGGCTTTATTTCCTGAGCGTGATGGACGCCCGCAGGGTCAGGGGTCGGGTATGTGTGGCGCTGACCTTGGCCCGGTATTGACCTTGGAAATCGGTTGGTATGGTGGGTGTTAGCAAGTGTGTGTAGGCTCAAAACGGCTGTTCTTTTGCACATGACAAATGAATGGATGTGTCATCAGGGAAAAAGAAAAAAAAAAAAACACACTGTGTCCACTTTGACCTCACGAACTGCGCTCCAGGGAAAGTTAGGACCCAGAATTGCTCATGGGGTTGCGGCCCGGCCCCCAGCGGCCAGGGATCATGTTCCGAAATAACCTCCAGACATCCTCTGGGATTTATGGACCCGCTCGACCAGAAGTACACCTCGGATCAGGGTCAACTTTGATGGGATGTAGGCAAGTACTGGTGGAAGCGAGAGCGGGGCTGCACATGTGACGCATGCTTGCGTGTGAACATGCTAGTGTGTTTATGCCTGCGCTAAAGTGTAAGAGGTCAGATCTCCGTGTGATCTGACCAGCTAATCTAAATCTAATCTTAGCCAGCTGCACGTCCTCTTGCTCCCTTCATCCCCATCTCCCTCTTTCTTCTCCAGCTGAGGGAGAAAATTATTAAAGCTACAAATTACCAAGACCCAGAGGTTCTTCCACTGGTGGTGATGGCAAGCAGATGGCAGCACGACCAGGAGAGACGGAGACGTTTTTCCCCAGCCCCAACCCCTCGCGTAAAGCGGCATTTGCATTTCATGAGCCTTAATTGCGTCTGTTGCCCTCCTCCCCACCGGCTCTGCGATTTTGTGCCTGTCACCGCGCACCCCTGCACCCCTTTGGTGGAGCTGTGATAGATTAAGGTGGACCTTCTGTTTGCACCCCCCTCAATGTGTTCCAGAAATTAGAAAATATTATCTCCCAGTAGGCTCGGACTGAAAAAAAGGGGGTGCAGGAGGTGACGGTGACATTGGGTGGGATGGGACAAGACAGGGGGAGTTTTTAAGGCATTAATGGGAAAAGCGATTGTTTTAAAAGCTTGTCCTTGACCCTCTGATGGCAAAACAATGATGTGTGGAGCCCCCAGACACCGATTAAGCTCTGAGGTAATAATGCATATCAGTCAATACTTGATAGACACACTGATTTTGTGATTTCTTCTCTTTATGTCACTCTTTTTGCACCTACCAAATGACAATTAAACCGTGTGCAGCTTGAGGAGACTGAAGCCAGGAGTTTATGATGTTTACTGGAGGTGCCGAAAAAACAGGCGGTGCTTCAATCAAATGGCGAGCTGTGACAGGATGTTTATCTGTCATCATCACTATAATGCGACGGCGACTGGGCGATTCTTTCCAGGCTGACTGGTGGTGGTTCAGGATGACGTGATGAATTTGTCTGGTGTCTGTCTGCTTTGTCCCAACACACATTTATAGTCACTGTGTTTGTGAGTATGAATGTTAATTTACGCAAAGGTTCACTTAGTGAGACATGTCTAGATTTTAAAGAAGAGGTATGCAGATTAGAGAGACAGGAGTGAGTTTTCGCGTCAGCTCCAGTCAGTTATATCCTGCTTTCATGCATTATACTTGCCTTTAGTGGTTCAAACTCAGGGTTTGAAATTTACTCTTTTGTCCATTTGCCGCTGTGGCTGGCGGATTCCAAAATCTACCCGCCACTAAATAGATTACCATTGTTTAGTAGCTGGAGAGTGAAGCAGATCTAGCAGACGCTTGCAGTCTTTACCAGCATTTGGCTGGTGGCTGATGCCAATTTCCAACCTTGTTTAAGCCTGAATTGCTGAAAACCTTTTGTTTTTGTTCCCATTTAAATAGACACATTAGATTTTCACCAACGATCAGACCAAATGCTTCTTAACAAACATGAGTCCAATCTGCTTGATGAGGCTTAAGGGCCCAGGGCCCAAAACCACAATTTTGGAAAGCCAGTTCCCCTCACACTGTAAGTCCAGCTGACTTGACATTTAGCAGACAAGTTTAGCTCAGTGTGTTCCACAATAAAGCCTCAACAACCATTAAAGCCCACCCACAATTTTTAGAAAAATATTTTTGACATCATCTCCTAAACTGCCAGATTTTCTGTGGAACATTTTTGGGCCAAGCATATCAAAATTTAGCAAAAGCTTTTTGGTGTCTCAAAGGTTTTGAAGATATTGATCAATGAACCTCAAAAGCGGCGTCACTCAGCACATAAATAGACCTGTCACCACAACCATTGGGCCAATCATCACAAAACGTCCAGGACATTTCCACATAAGTACTTGAAATATACTTAATCTTATCTTTAATGCAGGTGTCGTAAACTGGCAAAGGTCTTGATTTTTTGCAGCGTTGAACCTGTATTGATCGACACTGGCTTGAACCCCAGTATTACCGCTTGCAGCTATATTTCACTTTTTTTTTTTTATATATTTATTTCTGATTCAAGCAAAGTAAGATCAATATTTAGGTTTAAAAAACAAACTAGAAACGAATGACATACTAAAGGAACATTTCTGAATAAATGAAAGAATAAACATATAATGTGCAGATTCTTCCACACAGGGCACGAGGGGTCACTGAACTGATGCATCTTAGATCTCAACCCAAATTAACACCTATGGGAGGTTTTGTTTTAGATTTTGCTCTTAACCACCATCATTAAAACATCAAATTAGTTAATATATAGTGAAAAAATGAGGGTCGTCCCTTTTATTCCAGAAACATGTAAGATAAAGTATATGCTGAATAGCACTGAGGCTATAGAGAGGCATGCTGTTCCTAAAACATTATGCTGTATTTTCTTTTAATTTGGCACCAATATCCTTATTTAATTTTAACTTATCTGGTCTGAACTAACTCTTGGTGTTTCTCTGGAGCTGCTGATTAGCTCAGCAGGTGTAGACTTTTTCTGTACGTCCTCCAGATCTGAATGTTTTTAATTGTTTGTAAGCGAACCCCAGCTTTGACGAAAACCTACAGATCAAGGTTAAAAGATGTGTTTGTACCACAGTTTGACCCTCGTCCCGTACCCCATTCTATACAAAAACCCTGTGATATTATCTTGTTTTATCTGAATTTATCAAACAATTTATCAAATGGAGAAGACTAATTAATCTTCCGCTTTTTTCTTTAATGATGTGTTGTGCCATAAAAGCCTTCATAATGGCTCCGGAGGAGGAGCATTCATTAGACTGACTGAAGGGTAATTGAGAGCAGACAAGTAGGAGAAATCACCTCTCTCTATCACTTCAGTGCATACTAATGGAAGATCCACCCTCACAAACAAGCTGAGACGATGCTTAATGATCATATATAGAATTAATGAGGTTTAGCACATTTTAATAAGAAAAAATGATCAGCTGAGCCCAAGGGAGACATTACTGAGAGTCTTCCACTTGATCCAGATTATCATGGTGGATAACTGTAGTGCTTGTATTGTGCCACATAGAGGCAGTGTTTGCTAACCGAGGGTCATATAAAAAATGTGTTGCTGTTACTATATTCATCCACCAGATGGCGGTATTGCACAGGGCCTGAAAAACCACCTACAAGCATGTAAAGATCATATAGGTGGAATTGTGCTTGTTTAATCAAGATAAATTAGACATAGATATGATTGTGACATAGGGGAAAATTAGATTCACACACACAGATCTACACACTTTCTCAGACACAGATTATCACACACAGACATGCAGACCAGAATGCAGTGTCCCCATTTCACCCAGTGCGAGTATGTCAGGAGGGGGAGGCAGTGGGAGGCTGTGACCTCTCAGGCCTGCAACAAGAATCCTCCTTCTGAGAGTACTCTTTCATGACTGGAGATTAAGCTCCCTATCATCAGCTCAGCGCTGGGTATGGACCGACTGTTGTCTTTAAAAGGAATAGATATCTTCACAAACCGTTAGTCTTTATGTGTAAGCTGTAAATTGTGTAGCGGTTCATTATATAAACACGCTGCCTCACCAAAAATGGATCAGAAATGTACATACACTGATCCGCCAAAACACTGAAACCACTGACAGGTGTCGTGAACAAGGTTGAAATTTTTTTTTCGAATGCAATATTCTGCTGGGAAACTTTGGGTTATGGCACTCATGTCGAGGCCAGCTGACAAGCTCTACCCACCCAAATGCTGTTGCAGAGCACCTACACCCCCTCACTGCCCAAGAGTGTGACAGAGGGCTCAGGACAGGGCATCCCCAGAGGTCCTGTGTCCATGTCTACATACGTTAGAGCCAAGTCCGATCTAAGGAGGCCCCACCATGGACTGGGGGTAACTCTGGGGTATTGGCATGTCCTACAAATCCTCCATCAGATTTGAATCTGGGAAATTTGGAGGCCAGCTTGATGTCTTAAGCCCATTGCCATACTCTGCCGCCGTTCCTGAACAGTTTTTGTGATGTGACTTGGCGTGTTGTCCTGCTGGCCTCTGCAGTCAGGGAGATTTGGCCACATTCTCCACATTCCACATTCCACAATCCACATTCTCTGGATCCCGATTCGATTGAGCTCTTGTAGGACATGCTGGTACCCCAGAGGTACCCCCGATCCATGATGGGGCCTCCTTGGATAAGACTGGGCTCTAACACACCACACTGCAAAAACTACTCAGGAATGACCCGAGGAATGTGAAAAAAGGCCTCAGTGCATCCACTTTGCCTCCAAATTCCCCAAATCCTAATCTAAAGGAGCATCTGTGGAAAGTGCAGATACCCCACTTAACAATCTACGGGACCACCGCCAATTCCCTGGTGGCAGACACCCCAAAGGTCCATGTACATGTCTCGAAATGTCATAGCCAAGTCTGATCCAAAGAGGCCCCACCGTGCATCTGGAGTACCAGCATGTCCCACGAACTCTCAGTTGGATTGAGATTTGGGGAATGTGGTGACCAGTTTGATGTCTAGCTCTTTGTCACATTCCTTCAGCCATTCCTGAACAACTTTCGAGATGTTGCATGGCACGTTGTCCTGCTAGAGGGCCATCAGGGAGTGCTGTTGATGCTGCCATGAAGGGGGAACTTTGACTATTGGCATCCACAAGAATGTCAAGACCCAAGGTTTTCCAGCAGAACATTGTATTGTAAGGAGACAATCAAAGTTGTTCAATTCACCTGTCAGTGGTTTTCATGTTTTTGTTGGTGTGTGCACATGTAGTGTGACTGAAAGACACAATGAAAGCTCCATGGTGGTGGTAAGAAACATCCTTTAATGATGATTAAACTCAAAGTAGCTTTGGTATTATCAAGAGCATTTTGGAAGTTTAGGTGTAAACATGGCAAAGACAATCGTCGCTTTACACAAAATAGCAGGGCAGTTGTCATTAGAGGTCATCTCTTCTAACTGAACCCAATGATGAGCATCATGCTGAAAAGAAAAAAAACACAGCAGACTAGCTAGTGTAAGCTCTGAATTAAATACTTTAATCTACCACTCTGTTTTGGAAAGCTACAGGAGATGTCAAGTGGAGGACAGACCCTTGCTTACAGTGTTCGCAAGCACATCCAAGTCCTCTTATTTCTCATGCTATGAGAGGCACCGTTGACGCTGAAACACGAGCTGCGTGTTTTGAATAACTGCCTTTGCCCCGGTGTGTGTAGCATTTGCAACTGCATGCACAAGGCAGCTTATTTGATCTAGCAGAGAGTGGTGGCATACTGTAAGGTTGCTCAGCTCGACTGTACGCAGGAATTTACAGGCTGCATTTCAGTTTCGGGCATCTTTGATTCACCTCAAAGCATATGCATCACACACCACGCTAAATTTGCTTCCATTTTAATGTCTTTTCGCATTTACTGGCAGTTTTTTTAGCCCAGAGATTTGAGAGTTTACAGGCAGACAGGATAACAACCCTAGAAAATGAACCTCTGCATGCAAGTGTTAGCGTGAATCCAGTCCCTTGTAACAGTGGAATACACAGTATTAGATAATGTGAGAGTAGTTTTTATTTTAGGCTAGATTGTCATCACCATCTGTTATGCGCAACACATAAACAGCTTTTTTTTTTTATACAGTAGAACTTGTAGTGGGCAGAGACTGCAGCATGTCAAACTTCAAGTATGTGAAACAGACATTTGTATCATCACTGCAAACTTCTCTGTCCTTTTTTTCTCACATAAAGAGTTAATATGTTTTTCCTATCCTCTTCTTATATGGCTTCAACTCAGTGGCATTTTTCTCTCTAGTAATGTTAAATGTTTTTTTCGTAGGCTATAATGCCCCACAGTGTTATTTTCATTATTCTACTAAATAGGCAATTTGGCTTGAACACGGACATCAGAATAAAGGACAATTAAGGCAATTAGAGCGAAATAAAGCTTATATATGAAGTAATTTCACTGTAATCCGACTCTTTACGAACTTGCAGAATAATACTGACATTCCACTTTTGATTTCATCAGTGCACCACCCCAAACTTCTGTTACAGTAGCTGATGAAGAAAAAGAAAAAAAGAAAATCAGACTGCAATGTGAAATAGACTGTGTTCCCTAAAGAAGCAGTCAGGCACTGTTATGTACAGGTGTACCTCTGTCTGATTCTCACTTTAATTAATGGCTGTTTGACTCTAAACAATAACAAAGTGTTGTAAAGATTGCTATCAGTAATAGGAATGATAAATACATAGCACCATCTTTTGTTGAAAATAAGAAATAGAAAAAAAACACTGAAAATTCACAAAATAGAAAAAAGGACCAAATCTATATTTCTTGGCTATGCTACGTCCATGGATGTTACCACTCTTTTTATAAAGCAAGCCCATCCAAAAAAAAAAAAAAAACGAAACTTCTGCTCCTTCTATTTCTATACATGCACTTTGGTTAATATACTTGAAGAAACTTTTTTTCTTTTTTGCTAATTCTTTGGCAAAACAAAAAAAAGAAAGAAACACAACAAAATCTAATTATTTCATCATTACAAACAAACACTGAGGCACTTAATCAGCTAAAACAAAGCTCATCCATTGACAGAGCAACACAACAACTATGTACATATATGTAAAAAGTGTTATAAATAGGTTTTAAACCATAGATACTATATACATCTTTTAACTGAGACAGTATTGGTTGTTTTTGTGTTGGTTTGCTTGTTGATTTTTTGGTATTACCCCCCCTTCACTGTGATCTGATTGGCCTGGTGGCTCCAGGGGCCGTTGGTACGTCAAAACTTATACTTCTGAGGGGGGCTGATGACACTCGCAGCTGGGCAGGGGGTTACTGGGAACACTGGGATGGAGTGACGGCTCATTCTCGCTTCCTCAAGATGACATAGATGAGTCCGCTGATCAGCGCCAAAGGGAAGGCCACCCACGCCAGGATGTAGGAGTAGCCAAAGGAGTATCTATCATCCACCCAGTCCGGACTCATCACCGTGTAGATGATGGCTCCGCTCATCACGAACAAACCTGCAGGGAGGAGGGGAAATAAAGTCAGCGCCGGATAATGCTGGCCATCATCTTGTTCAATTATCAGATCATGTTTCTCTGTCCTGGGCTGAACTCTGTCTGGCAGAGGAGGCGAGCGGGGTCAGTGTTTCCCAGAAAGCATCCCTCCACACTAGATCACAGCGTTTCATGCTTATTGATCTCCGAGCCAGCCCTCGTGAGCCTTTCCTGCTCTGCCCACCTCCCTTGTCTGACACGGCATGATGTTTTTGTCTCACCCCCGCGCTTCCAGCCTCCCTGACATTTCAACTTGCGCGGCTGGCGTTTTGCCCGGTGTCATTCCTGTTTGGCTGAGTGGGCACCTGGGTGCCAGGCAATGCGCTGGCACAGTACAGAGAGCAAACCTAGGATGTTGGAAAGGGCTGCCAAGAGAGGACACAATGGGCTGGCAGTGGAGCTGCTCTCTGGCCAAAGGGCATGAAGTACAATAGACAAGTGAAGCATTAAACCATTAGTAACTGGCTCAGACTCTCCTAATTTAATTCTCTGCCACAGTCGATGCAGTGTGAGCATCTGCTATTGGTTTATCTGTGTAGGAGGATTTGTGGAGAGTGGGGTATTTTCAGACTACTCAAGTGTTACTGTGCTAATCAGAGTAGTGCTGAAGAGATTAGTCATTTAGCTGATTGTCAAGTGGATGTTTGTCAAGCACAAATGCTGAAAAATGGTCTTTCCAACTTCTGATCTGCTTGATCAGTCAATCAAAGAAAAACTACAAATGCATAGTCATACCAGATCCAGTAAAATTCCCTTTTTACATTTTGTGTTGCTACTCGCCGAAGCAGATCGTTCTCATTCCCAGGGCGTCAAATAGTGGCGCTTTGTCACGCCCCTCAGCGTGTGATATCGACCTTTACCCTTTAGGGTTTTTTTGCGACACATCAGGCTTTAAATTACTCCACTGACCAATTTGTGGCATTTTAAATGTTAAGTGCAACTGACGTAGCATAAAGAGCAAGAAAGTGCACGAAGAGTAAGAAGGAGAGGAGGTGAATGGGTCAAACTAAATCTGACTTTCACCCAGGAGACATGTCCCCTGTGAAACCAAAAGTGAATGTTGTTTTAACGTCACGTTATGCGATTTATGTAGGATCATCTCACATTATTTACCTCATATTACATTGCATAAATATTTTAGCCAAAAACATTATCTTTTTTTGTGTCACTCAGGAGACTAGTTTGTGTCCCATGTGAAACCCAAAGTCACTGTTGTTTTAACACAATGTTACACTGCATAATTATAACCCATGACCATTTTTTCTGTCACCCAGGAGAATTTTTACCGCAGAGACAACAGTTTGTGTCCTGAGTGAAACCAAAAGTCATTGCTGTTTTAACGCAAATTTATGCAACGTCACGGTCTTCGTGTAGTGATTACGTCAGGTTACATTGTTTTAACTTTACTGAGTTTATAAAAGATCATCGTGCAGCGTTAATGTTGTATTACCTTGCATAATTTTTGTATTATCCTGTGTCACACAAATATGGACTTTTACCCAAAACACTGAAGTGTGATCATCATGCAATCGTCATGCAATATTTACATCAGGTTACACTGCATAATTATTTTTTACCCAAAATATGATCTTTTTTTACATATCACACAGACACGACCTTTCACCCAGGAGATTTTCACCCAGGACATCACAGTTTGTGTCTTGTGTGATAACAAGTCGTTGTTGTTTTAATTAATGTTAATTTAATAATTAACATACAATCATTGCGCAGTATTTACATTATCGTCGTTATGCTGCAAAACAAATGTAGTTACTTTAACCCCAAACATACTCTTTTTTACCTGATCTTAACACAACACTAACCACAGTGTTGCAGTTGTGCATCACACAGATATGCTAAAGGGTACCGTGTGCATCGCTCTTAGATGCCAAGGCGTGTGACAAAGCATCGGTATTTGACAACCTGGGAATGAGAACGGGCTGGACAAAAATATACCAGTGTAATGTCAATTTGATCTTGATGGATTTGTGAGGAAGTGTGAAAGGAGGCTTGAACTCACTGGCAAGGATCTGGAAGGTTCCAGTGAGGAAGAAGCGTCCGCCCTTCTGCAAGGTGAAGAGCTGGCAGAAGAAGAGGAACAGGGACAGGCAGCTGAAGATGATGGATAGGATCATGAGAGCCTGGACTGCCTGAATCCACTCTGTAGAGGGGGGAGAAGAGAGAAGGAGGTCGTCAGTTACCCACAGTCGTCGTTAACCAAAGCATAATTTATGTATAGAATTGGCTTAATGAGAGCAGAAGAAAGAGTGTCAAGAGACTGAAAAAATTTTTAAAAAATGTCAAAGACTGCTGGTTTGTCTCGGCAGAATTTGAGCATCCTCCGTCAGAGAACATGTTTACTTCTGGGAATCTGTAATGGATCTATAATAATGAAACTGAGGTATCTTGTTCCTAAAAGCTCTGTGCGCCCCCTAACAGCAGGAACTATGACTAAATGTACCACATCGATCGTTACTGCTAGTCTTCCAAGGCCAGGACGCTAGAAGCCCATTAACCCATTAGACACCTGCATTGACAGGGAAGACCATCTATCCGTGCTAGTGCGTGGCTGTGTGTTTGTGTCTGTGCTTCATTCGTGCCACCATGCCAGGAATCCCAGGGCTTCCAAGCAGGGTCTATTTCTTGTCCGAGTGTTATCCATGCTGCCTCCTTGGCCTCTCAAGTTTCTTGAGCACCCGTCTGCTGTTACTGTCGCGTTTTGGTGCCATAAAATGCAGCCATGTCGCCAGGTACTCAGCCACCTCAGTCTGCTTGAGCATTGGCAGCCGCTGCACAAGTCCTATCCCAGCAAATATTCCAAACAAGCCCATAAAAAAATTTATTATGGCGCCATTTGTGTGCACGCCAATGCTGAACTCTGACATTTAAATCTCTGATGCCGTGTTCTCAAGCATCTGTGCTTTATTGATTCTCTTGCATTATGTTAATGAATGATATGTTGTGGTTTGATGGGGGGCACTTACAACATGGAAAAAAAGACAATGCATAATTTATTATGGCCCTTGCATCAAAAAGGATGATTACAGTAAGTAATAAGACAGCTTACTTTGTGTTATGACTTTGACTGACCACAATTTAACAGTTGGCCAAGATGAAAATACTTCATCACCCTGCATATTTATTACTCTTCTATCTTTGGACATTATCAAAGAATCATGCATTTTCTGTGGAGAAACACAACTCTGTTATAGATTTAAAGGGTGACAGCATCTTCTACCATGCACAGGCTTACCAATATGGAGTCAGGTTACCTACAATAACAGCCCTTCAGTATGTCCTGATAATTATTGCCTTGGGTCGATGTGATATGAGAGGAAACACGACACCTTGCAAATCTCCAGCACAGTTCCACACCAGAGCAACAATTAGACTCCATAATAATGATCCTGTTGTCAGATGTTACATAATACTATGTGATAACACTGTGAGAAATGGGTGAAATGTTCCATCCCCTGCCCTATGAATAGTGCTCCCCTATAAATACAGACAATACATCACTGCTTCCTGATAAACAGACATCTTGTCCTCCTTCCTTCCTTCGCTGACCAGTTGTAGGAAACGATATGAGGCATTTCCTAGCTATGAGGGCGCGGCTCAAGGCTTACAATATCACAGATAAGCAAGTATGACTCATATTCAGAAATTCACTTGAATGCCTTGGTTTATTATTATGGTATTACAATGCAGCTAGTGGAGCTTTTCGTTGGAATACCAAACAGGAAACTAACTGTTGATGCTTTCTGCTTTCTATTCTTAGGTCTTACACCCCATTGTGCTGCAGAGTAGTGCACCACAAAAAAAAATGTTTATGTTTTGTTTGTGTGAGCCTAAGAGATTTTTTCTCAATAGCTAATTTTAGTGCAAGTAAATTCTAGGGGTGGTGGTGGTGGTGGGGGTTACAGCATAGCATTGCAATACCATATCGATACACAGATGGCAATAGAGTTGCAGGAGTATACCAGTCTCAAGGTATACCCTGATATAAAAGTTTAAGGTTAACGTACCAAATCCATTCACTTATTTACAATACAGTACACCTTTATTTTACTTTTTTTTTTTAAAAGGGAGATTGTTTTTTTCACAAATCAATCCATTAAAATGTGGCTTTTAGTTTCAATTATAGAAACAAAACATTTGTTTGAACAAGGAATCTCCTCTTTTTTCCATTTCTTTAAGGGTCATTACTTCTACTACTATTTCTACTACTACTACGACTACTACTACTACTAATAATAATCATAATAATCATTTTGTAATACCTTTATATCAGGAAACCTATGTTTTCTGAAACGGTTGTACAAGTACAAGTTAAACCTTTGGTAACCTGCTAGAATAGTAAATGGTTGTAACGTTTTGAACATGTGATATGCGTGCGACCCACCCCAGGAGATTTAAAAAGCAGCTTGTAGCAGTTAGCAGCCAACTCAAAAAAGAAGAAATTTTCTCTTATTGGGAAAACAATGAGATTTGAGAGCTCCTTAGCCTCTGAGAAGAAGAAGAGATCAGGCGCCATAAAACAGGGATGGTAAACGTTTGTTATTGACATGTTATGCCGTTGATGCTGTTGTTTAGAGGGGACCATCGACGAGTTATATTTCAAAAGGCCAAGGCTGTTGTGTTAGTCACGCCTCTTTTGATTCTGCAATGCCGGCATGCTATCTAAAATCACACAATGCAGCGGCATGATGCCACCGTTGTTTGATTCTGTGTAAAAGTGCAAAGGTGGATTAAAGAAGGGAGTTTTTATTGGCCCTATAGTGTAATATCTGTGTAGAAAGAGCTGATGTTTATTGGGCTTCTGTTTAAGTTACATAAGTCACAATAAAATATTTTTGTGATTTTCAAAGTGTTGTGACATGCTGAGTATTTTGATAAAATATATTGCAATTTATTACCTTTTTTCAGCTGCCAATTATGCCCTCATGGGAAAACTTTGTCAGCAGCTGCATTATGTCATTAGATAAAATGATCAGACTGTTCATCTCACTGTTTAACCACAGTTTAATTTGTATTTGTAATATTAATAATTTATATCAGAAAAAAGATATTTGACACCCGTGTAACAATACAATATTGCCCCACAAAAACATTGCAATACTGTATCGATTTTTTACCCCACCCCTAATGTTTATGTTTTGTAGGTCTGTGTTAGCACAAGACATTCTTCTTCTTTGGCTAATTTTAGAGCGAGTAAATTCTATGAAGTAATTTTCCTGGCTGCATGGATGTGCCATTTAAATCAAGCTCAGCATGTGATAACTATGACATGAGTATCTCTCACTGGGGCGTCATCAAAACTAAACCCAGCCAATGTTATTGCAACCACGGCAACGACAAGAGGAAACTCAGAAGTTTCAGAAATGCCCTAAAAATAACTATGACAGATGTCTGTTTATGATTCACTTCAGAAGGAACTTGATTGCTCAGCAAAACTTCAGAAAGCTCCACTGAACGCAAGCTTGGCGCCCACGTGAAAAAAAAAAGTTCACTATCTTCCATCTCCCCAAAGCCAGAGCACAGACCGCGGGCACACGCGCCTTCTTAAATAAACACGGTGCGTCAGTGCACTAATGAAAGCAAAGTCAAACAAACTGGCCGCGCCATGTAGCTACCTGGCAGAGTGTGCAGGCGCTGCTGCCTCCTGACAAAACACACACTGGCTGAGCACGGCTCATTCTAGACAAATGACATCACCCAGATGCAGGCTGCACCACTGTGGCAGCACATTTAGGAGCAAAACATACAGCTGCCCAATAGTGATCTCACATGAATTCATTGCTAAATAATTCATTTTAGGACAGTGGAAATGTTGTAAGATCTTGAAAAACAGCAGAATTTATACCCCTCTTTAGCTTATTTATTTTAAACTTGAGGTCTGTCTAAATTAATCTGTAATGCTGCAGCTGCTGCCTTAAATTGTCCCAATGATCCCTGCAAACTAACACTGGACACTCTGATCTGACACTGGGCGTGACCCGCCATCAGCATGCCATGTTTTCTGCTATGAGGTGGTCCAAGGTCTCCCTGCATCCAAACACTGTCACAGGCATGCACACACATAGATCTAAAACTTTAAATACTCCCCACAGCCCCACCCTGATCCTCCACAACTACCAAACTCCTGTCACTATGGTACTCCCAACACGGGACCTGAATATGGACATCACACCATGACTATTTATACAGCGGCAGCCTATCAGCTGGCACTTAAAAAACAGCACCGCCACATTCTCTGCCCTAGATGGCACCAGAGTCCCAGAGGAGGCCGCGACACACCCACATCATCAACACAGTGAATGTTGCATTTCAGCAAGTCATATTGCAAAGTTCAAACCACCATTAATGTCACTGCGGATGATTTAAATTGTAGTTTAGTGCTACATATTAAGGGAAAATAGTAAAATGTCACGGAGAAGTCTGACCTCCAGTGTTTGCAGGGTCACAGTGGGATCCTCCATTGACAGTTGAGCAGTTTAACCAGAGGTCTGAGGTGCCAGTTTCAGTTGACGTCCACACCTGGTGTCAACAACACACAACTTGGTCAGTAATTTGTAAAGAAAATGAATAAGAGGAAAAGTTTCACATGAATATTTATGGTAATAATTCTTAAAGCACAACTATGAAGTCAAATTCTACATGGTTAAGATGCCTTTAAGCTTCAGTAGTGATTTTTTAAAAATGTATTTAATAATTAAAATTACATCTGAATAAAGAAAAACACAAACAGAAAAAAAAAAACACTTACGCTGACAATCGTAGAAACGAACAGGAGAACCAGAGCAGCGAGGTGCAGGAGGATGATTCCCAGTAGTAGGAGCAGCATCTTTGCAGGCGATCTGGGCATTAATGAGAAGAGGAGACAGTGTCTATCAGTGTGTGTGTGTGTGAGAGAGAGAAGTTAGTGGGACATGGGTGTGTCGCTGCAGCAACACGGATAGAAACTTCATCGGATGGCAGGGTCCACCACCTTTACGTGTACATAACAATAGGATCGCATTTAGGAGAAAGTCGTTGTTAATATTTGCATGCAGGAAAATTTGATTTACATGTACAGCATATTTGACGACAGGATGAACCTGACTTCAAGCGCTAGGTGTATCTTTTCATTTACTTTGTTAGAATCAAATGTGCCCGATAAACTTGACTCCGCTCCTTTAAGATGGCTTTAAAATGCCGGCGTGTGTCATCAACAAAATGGAAATGATTTCAATAATGCGCGCGGATCTCTACATGATTTCAAAACCAATTAAAAGCGACTTAAAAGAAGTTATCAAAGTAAAATTCCGTCTAATTTAGATGTATTTATATAATAAAATAACGGCCAAATAATGTTTGAGATGACAGCTCTGTCCTCCTGTCTGTGTGCGCAATGTAGCGGCGGGTATCCCAGCGAAAAGCGCGTTTCCTCCTTTAATCGTCCACTCAGAGCGCAGCTGAACATAAGGAAGTTTTAAAAAGACCAAAGTCCACTTACTTAGATCAGTGAGCTGGTATTTCCACACACACAAAAAAAACAGATTCAGGCTCGCAAGAAAGCAAGTGTTTCCCCAAAAGAGTCCAGCAGCGGTAGTCCCTCAGTCCTAAAAGGCGCTCTTAGACTAGATTGATGCCAGGGGCTGACGTTCTGTTATAAAGTGTCTCATTATGGAAGAACAACGCCCTGCGTGCGTCGCTGCGTCATGGAGTGACCCTCTGGTCCGCGGCCAGGGTTCCCAATATAGATGCGCCGTGCGTAATAGCGCATGGGTTGCCTTAGTTACTGACTTGCTGTATGTGTAGTGAGCTGTGTGATCATTGTTTGGCTGTCGTGGTAACTAAATTCAGCGATCCGCTTTCGAGGGTTTTTTTATATTCTTCTCTCTGACACTGTTTCCAACTTAAATTGCTGTTGGTACAAGTTACACTGCACTGTGTATTTTGTTTTTGTTGATGTTGCTTGCTCAGTCAAGATAGAATTTGCATATATGTATATAAAGTAAGAGTATAGTCGAAATACATTTTAGATTATATTTTATAACAGATATGTTCATTTTAAATGCTATTTTATAACAGATATACAGTATATATTATTAAATAACAACATTTGGGTTATATATTTAACAAAATTTGGAGTTGTAAAGCAATTTACACAACTTGATTTTAACCCATATATTTCAGAAAAGATTTTTCCAACTTTATTAACTCATCTATGTCATTTACTTTTGGCAATTTAGTATGATAAGAGGAAATGACACAAAAATTGTTCTGATTGGTATAAAGTCTTTTGCAATTTGATATATACATACTTTGGGCAAGTATCTAATAGTAAAACTTTGACGTGTTTAGATCCCTTGAAAAATTCCACTTTTATTGATAGTCAAAGACAGATTTTTTTTAAACAAAAAAATAAGAAAAAGGCACACTGTGTTTATGAAATGCCTTCCATATAATTTTGTATACTTCAAATATGTGGGTTTTTTTTAAATCTCAGCCTGCTATGAGTTCATTGATACCATGTTTAGTCTTTTGGCAGATGGGACTACTGTTTTTTTCCCTCTAAAATATAGCAATTCAGAAAGCTTAGAGAGTACTTCCACATTTGATAACTGGCAGTTTTAGCTTATCAAGATATCTTGGTCAGGTCTTTAATGAATAAGATTGTATTTATGTCTATAGTATAGTAGATTTTTTTTGTTTTATGTTAAGCTCTTATTTTTTATTTCCAATCACTGTTTTTTGTACTTTTTTTGAATGTGTTTTCCCCCTAGACTTATATTTATCATTTTTTAAAAATATTTTATTGTTTTATTGTAGTAATTTTCTAGTCTTTAAAAATTAAAAGACTAAATTAAAAAATTTAAGTTTATTTCAGACTCTTTTTGGTCATTGTTGTTTCAATTTTATGTGTAAACCTTTGGGTTTTTTTTAAGTTGCTATATGAGCATAGATGAGACTACAAGAAAGGTATTTTGGACTTTTTCCAAAATGTTATATTTCCCTGTAAACTCATCCTTTCGTTGCCTTGACAACTACAAACAGAAACAGTGGTGTAGTGTTGGTCTTTTCCCTCTGGTCATCATGTAGTCAGCCTCATGATTCACAGTATGTGTGAAAGTGTGCATGGGTATAGCCGGCACACCACCAGAGAGAGCGATAGCATCTGGGGCTCTCCTCTGTTTGACGTGACTCATTTTCAGCCGGAGTGAGATGGCGTTCCACCCTGACAAGGGATTGCAGCCCCCTGTTGTACTGTTGTAAATGTGTATTGTATGTAGAGGAGGTTAGTCCTATAAAGATGGGTGTTGCAATGAATGGAATTCCAGGAGGGAACAGAGGGAGCGGTCAAAAGTGTAAATATTTGGAAGTATGAATCGACTTCCTTATCTCTTCCTCCCTCTGGCTCTTCTTCTGCACGGTTATTAAGAGAGACAAGATCAACCAGCTGTCAGTGATAATTTAGCTTGGTGGATTGATTTCATAGTTTTCTGATAACACTGGATATATTATGTTCACAAATCATCAAGTTTATACTCCTTAAAGGGATAGTTAGGGTAGGTTGCATTAGGTGCTTATCCATAATCAGGGTTGAACATTACAGCCATTACATTCAGTTTGGAGAAACAGGTTTGAGTGATGGATGGAGGTCATCAACAAAACATATTCTAGCTACCAGCCTTTCACTGTTTTGCCTTCTGTCAGACAATCTGATTCAACAGGAAAGCTGTTAACAGTTTTGGTTTTCCATCTATGTCAAAGCAACCAGACTCCATTTAGAAAAACAGAAATTTTAGCTAATTGAACACCAGAGCTCGTCTACTGCTGCTTCGATCATTTAATTTTTTTGTGTTATTGAATGACTTTGGTGAATCTTAGCTAACACCAAAGACACCCAATTTGACAAATAAACTAACAGATCGAGGCAGAGGTAGACCAGCATTTCCAGTGTTTAGCGTGCTAAAATGACTGTTTTTCTCAATGGAGTCTGGCTTAGAAGAGAGCGATATAACAGCTGAATTTTCCAGCTCAAAATGACTATCCAACATTGAGGTAAAACAGTGTAATTATGCTAAATATATAATACACGTCAACTGGTATTGTTTTTTTAAGTGGGACTTTTTTTTAGGTGGCTAAAATTTGTTTTGTATATGGCTCCCATCCACAGCAGTACACTTCTTAGCTTCCTTGTCAGACTTAAGACTGCTTCTTCAAATTGGGGGCATGCCGACTGACATATACTCTTTGTAATAAACGCTTTATGGATAAGTACTCCATACAACTCCACTAAAAAAAAACGAACTATCCTTTTAACTTCTGCAAGATGTCAAACGCTGATTTTGCTTGCTGCTCGACGGGCAGCACATTATGAAACATGCTTTCTTTGCATTAGCTGGCTGGTAGAAGAGCTTATAGGAGCTGCCCGACCTCAGATAACCCCTGTCAACATCCACTCTTTATTCTCCACTCACTTAGCTCACACTTCCTGGACGCCCTCTGCATGTGTTTCTCACACTCCAATGAAAACAGAGGCCTTTCTGCGGGGCTCATGTCAACATGCACACATGAAAGGGACAGTTACAAGACCAGATCACAGCCATGAAGTGCTGCTGAGTGAGAGCTTTGCAGCGCTGTGAGCCCGAGCTGCGTAGAAGTGCCTCTTTGTCTGACATGATTGTTCTGTTTGTGGCTGATATTTACATTTGCGTAGCTCTGATGTTTACTGAATCATGAGGTCTGATGATGATCAGAACCCTGATCACATGAGCGGTAAACTTTACAGTGACTTGAAGAGGAGAGCTCTTGTTAAAAGTGTGGCGTAGCTATTGATGCGCTCCCCATCCCCATCCCTTATATGTCAATGTTTGTATAGACTGACAATCAGTGGGCTGAGTGGACATGGGAGTGTTAACTTTACTGCGTTTGTGTAGCCGGGGTTGGAGCCAAACTCTCCGCATAACAAACATTCAGGCTGATACTGAATAATGTTACATCTGGAACGGCGTCTAGCATTTCACCTCCGTCGTTAAAATGGCATCTTCACGTTAGCGCGGCGGACAGTGAGAGTGCATACCAAAACCACAGATAGGACCTCGGCCAAGGGGTAGAATCTGGAGAGTGGTTGAGTTACAGTAACTCCATCCACATACCAACGCTGAGAAGAGTGTTAAAACAGATGATCACAAGTGATGTTTTTGTTTCTACCGAATTAATTCCCGCAAGATCTGTAAAACGAAGAAGCGTTAGAGATAATGTAGCAAAAAGACAAAGATGGGCACTCGCCCTTGATGAAATTACACTCCACTCTTGTTGATTTTAAAACAATGTGACAGGCTTTCCTTTACTTGATTGCATTATGTGCAATTTCACTTATCTTGGCTCAATCCACAATCCATTAGCTGTGATGAATAAATGGCTCATACTCACAGCAGATATTGTTCAGCTTTAGGCGGGGGATCCAGCTGAGGCTCCTTGCAGGTCAGACTGAAGGCCTATCTGGTGCGTCACTGTTTGACGGGGCGTTTGTGCCCTGTGTATGTGTCGCTCTGACAGCTGTCGGTCAAAGGTGATCAGTCCTCGTGTCCTGTCATCAGCATGTGAAGTGCCGCTGTCCACTGTGTTGCAGTAGTTTAATAGCTCTCCTCCTACTGCAGCCGTGTCTGAGTCGGACTGCCCCTCTGTCGACTCACGTCAGACTCCTCTGGCCCCAATCTACCAAACTGTGATACAAAGTCACACGTACAGTACTCACATGCATATATATGAGAGTTTTTAAAGGGACAGTTCATCCTAAAATCAAAAGTCCATATTTTGCATCACACCTGTAGTGCTGTTTATTGATCCAGTTGGTTTTGCTGTGAGCTGTTGAGTGTTGTAGAAAACATCTGTAAAGATGTCTGCCCTCTCTCTAATATAATGGAAATAAATGGCACTTGGCTTGTGGTGCTCAAAGCACCAAAGTTTGAAAAATGTCAGCAGCTGTATCTGTGAATATATATTTATATTTGTTGGTGGGCACAAAATACCTTGAAATGAGGTGCTGGAGATGCAAAAAGAATGCAAATGCAAAGTTTTTTATGAATGGTCACCGTCACTTACGTTTAGGAAAAGGCTGTTGTTTTGGTTAAAATACTATGTGCAAGTTGACAGTTTATTTTTTATTCATATTTAAAAATTATTATTATTATTATTAATTCTAGTTCTACGGCCAATTTATCCAACAATCGGCAACTCACACAACATTTTAGACTGATAAATAGCTCTACAGATAAGAGGACAAATTAAGTTTGGGGTGAACTGCCTCTTAAAAGAGACAGAAATCATATGATAATACATTCTGAAGTGTGCAAACTGGATATGAGAACACAAAGGAGGGCAAGTAAATTGGGGATACAGACGGGCTTAAAAAAAAAAGCTGAGAGGTAAATACAGTCTGTTTGTTTGTGCGTTGATAAGTTTTAGTCACAACCCTCGTCTTGTCATCACATTTTAATCAGGCGAGACACAGAGGGATGACAACAAAGGGGTGAAGTGAGCCTTGTCCCTTAAAATAGACTTAGTACACAACTGATTGCCTGTGATGTGAGCACAGACGGTCTTTGGGTCAAGTTAACAAGAAAATAATTAAATGAAGCCAGTGGAAAAGTGAAGGGTTTCACTCTTAAATCACACCAAAGTTTTCATGTCATTGCAGTATTATTAAATCTGTGCTCATAAATGATTGACCTCTTATTTACTAGTCCTCTAGGTCATGCCTCTGCTTGACAATTCAATGCCCAAATACGATTATGTGTTTGCAATTACAAGATCTATACAAATAATCTCGGTATCATAATAAAGGTAACACTGCAGAGATGTAAGCTTCAGTTTGGATGTACCTGATTCAGAGTGATTGAGAAAATAACAGAAGCTCAAAATACTTTCAAATGTTTTTCAGTGACATAAAATACATACAATAAAATACCCATCAGTAAGTGTTATAAAAGGCGGTTGATAACAAATGGCAAAAACTACAGGACGTCATCACGCCGAACACGACTGTACAGCCTTTTGGAGAAAAGGCAACCGAAAGTGATGTTTATTTGTGAAGATTATCTTGCTTAATAAAACCTGTTGGAAGTACAGAGCTTATTTCTGCAATGATCCAAAATCCAATGGAAAAATCTCAAAGGTTTTAATGAGGGAACCAGGGCAAAGCTATATTCCACTTAGGCCTACAGAAAAGCATCATCCATAGAGCCCTAAATCTATAAAAAACAAGGAAAAAGTGGATGGATTGACCCTTTAATTCTAAGCCCAAAAGCTCACTATTTGTGGAAATGTCCATGATTGCATAATTTCCATTCTAATTTTGAATTGAAGCTTGTCAGCAAACTCTGGCACTAGCATGTAATCTAGAAGGATCTAAAAGCTCCGTGTCATTCTGGCATCACTAAAATCACACGGCCATGATTCACGTATTATCTCATGACATTCGCTTTACAAATGGGGAAAGAGGTGGCTCGATTATGAGCGCGACAGTAAGGTCATGGACCGTGAAAATGTGAAAAATAGATGAAGAAAAACTGCACTTTTGACCACTTCCATTTTTTATTGTGCTGTGCTTGTTTCCATGGTTCCTCATAATGAAATAAAAAAATAAAAAAAATCTAATAAATTTGGTCGGTGCAGAACTCCCTGTCATCCTCACCCCACTATGATTCAGCAGGAAAGACTGCAGTACTCTGTCCTGGCTTCTGTGTCGCTCTCTTCTCCACCCACTTCTCTTTCTACAGAGAATGTGAAGAATTGGACCACAGATCAATGTTATGGATTGTTCCACTCAATCACACAAAATGACCCATAAGACCTCTGTCTTCTCTCCATCTTCGTGGCTGACCTCTGAACTTTGGGTAGCATTTACGACTTCTCTGGCTTATCTCAACTGTGAAGAATGTCTGAGGCATATGATGGTGATTGGATAAAAGTTTAAGGAGGCAAAGATTTCTCGTGTGAGCAGGTTATCAGCTGACATTCACACACGACCACAGAGCTGTTGTATGTGTAGCCGGCAGTTGGGATGGAAAACCACATCGAATATGATGTGACTTATCAGTCTGTCTCCAGCTTCCTCTCTGTATCTCGTAACAGTTGCTGCGCCGATTACTCAACGGATTCCTCCTCTTTTCTTGTTACATCCCTGCTTACAGTAACTTCACAGCCCAAAGACGGAGAGGCCAAACTGCCTCTTGAGAAAAGTCAGAGTTCTGGCACAGATCCAAAAGCGGCAGGAAGAGCTGGTTCCCATGAATGTTTAGTGTTCAGGCCAAACTGAGCTCTGTGGCAGTTTGAGATGACTGGAGATGAAGCGATAAATGTTCCATATCATATAACAACAGGGATTTGAACTCAATATTCCAGTAAAAGCCATGATCCCATCGTCCCCTGAAACAGTTTTAGGTCATGTAGATATTTTCTTTTACCATCAGTTATAACCCAGACACATTTTTTCATGACTGTATTATCCCAGTTGTTTTTTTCTGAATATTATAATTGGATATTTTCTGTTTTATGTAATGTTGATCGTGCAGTTTTGCATGCACATACTTTAGTATTTGATTTATTGCTCGTTTGAAGTTTATATTGTGTTTTTTTTCTGCATTGAAGTTGAAGCTGGATTAGGGGATTCGTTTAAGGAAGATGTGGCCTGCTTTGGAGAGGATTCAATTTAATAATACCTGGCTTCATCATTTGAGAAATCTACTTGAGTAAAAGTTAAAAAGTTGATCTGAAAAGTTGAGAGTTAAAAATTGCTCAAAGTGCTTCAGTTATTTTACATTACAATACTTTTTTAGGGCGTGCAGGTCGGTGCAAACTAATGAAAAACAGCACTTGCTGTTAGTACACATGAAAACTAACATTACCTAGCTAGTTTCATTTTTGCCTACATGAGCAGCGTGCTTGATGCTTGAAAAGGTTAATGAGGAGGTTAGATCTTACGGGCTGTTTAGATGGCAATGGTTCTTGCATAGAACATTAAACTTTTGTGGCAGTTTGGCCTTTCGTTCACACGACAACAGCGTATTAGGGGCCTGAAAATGCAAACTTTAGAGACCTGGTTATAGTGTAAACTTTTGAAAACGTAACTGGCAATGCGCTGATTCTGTGAAAACGGTGACGTCACGACTGCACTGCATGCGCGTGGCGTTCTTCTATGGTGTGTCATTACAAAGTTACACCGGCAACTACTGGCCTGGCATGCATACTACAGCGTTTTCGATGCTTTTGTGGATCTGTGCACACAAGGATTTTTCTTAAAATGTTCCCCTGGGAAGAGCTGGACGAAGTGGCCGGGGAGAAGGAAGTCTGGGCTTCCCTGCTTAGGCTGCTGCCCCCGCGACCCGACTCCGGATAAGTGGAAAAAAATGGATGGATGGATGGTTACCATATACACAGAGCTTTTTAAAAAAAAACGCTAAGGAAAGACTTTTTCTTTTTTAGTAGGGCTGTTCTCGTCTGAATGTGGCCTTGGAGGCTCCAGTGTTTTTGTGGGAGGCACAGAAAGCACTTCATTTAACTGTTGTCTTTTTTGGATTTTGATATAAAAAGTATGGCTGAATGTGGCCAGAGATTGTCGCTGGAAGCTGCCTCTTGGTCTGGGTTTGCGCCATCATCATTGCATCATGGTCAAACGTTAGTTGTTGTAACTAAGGTAAAAATGACAAATGTAGTCAAGTAAAAAGTATTACAGCTTTACTTTTGTGCGTTTCTTGTGAATTGTTACTACCCTCTCCTAAGTCAGCAGCAGATTAGCTTTTCATTTGTCTATTAAGAAGCACTTTAATGATTAAATACCTGTAATAGGGTAATCAATGGTGGCAATATATTGTTAAACTGGCAAACTTCCAGTAAAGCAAATAGTTTCCATGACATCTACAACTTTTCCTCTTCAATGATGCACACTCAGTCCAAGTTTGTAATTACAGCACCGACTAAGAAACCGTCGGTGACTGACACCAGTCTCAAGTGATCCGCGATCAGCTCTTTAGTATGGCATGCCGGTATGTAAGAAACATAAAATAACAGAGGGCACAGGGCATCTATAACAAGAACGGGTGTTAAGAATAAACCGCCAATATGTTTGGACTGCAGGGAGAATTCCAGAGTACATTCCCCATATGCGGGGGCGGCAGAGGAGGTCAGATGGGAAGGCCTATTTGTGTCCCATCCAAACAGAGAGCTGTAACCTCAAAGAGACATAGAAACAGAGGGTCATTCCACTCAAGTGAACTGACTTTTCATGTATTTCTCAGCCGAAGCTGGAACATAGAAAGGGGTAGAAAACCCACAACTCTGTGCCATCTGTCAGTGTGTTTAATCACAAGGTGATGAGAGCAGGGAGTCTTTTGATGTCAGATAGACAACAGGGGGCCTTTCTTTGCGATACTAGGGCTCAGGAATGTGCCCGGGCACAGGAGTGCGACTACAAATACACACCCCACATGTAGGAAACCATGGCAGAGACCTTCTGAGATTTACTTGCTGCTGAGGGTTTTAGTCAAACACATAGTGTTTGCACAGCGGAGAGCGCTCACTGTGACTGTGACTTACAATGCAGCTGTAAAACATTACACCTGAATCAAAGTGCAAGTTACACACACATGCACTGAGTGGTTTATCTTTATGGTCACCCCCTCCCTCCTGTTAGGAATCTGTATAATGAAACTATTCACACCAGTAATGTCGTCATGCTTTTACTTGAAGACACTGAAAAAATTTACCGGATTTCATGAGATACTGCTCTTATCTCCAGGGTTCGTGCGGTCATGAAAAAATTGGAGAAGTCATGGAATTTGCAAATAGCAATTTCAGTTTGAAAGTTTTCTTTCACAACCCTGTATAATAACGTGATGTATTCAAGAACAGTCAGGAATTTGAAAAACCAACAATAATTTATGCTTTTACAGTTTTTGGCTGTGATGAATTGTGTAATTTTTGGTTATTTTTAATTAATTTTTGGCAAAAATTGCCAAAATAATTTCTTCTAAATCACTAAAAATGGTCAAAGAAAAAAAGTTTTTTTTTCTTTAAAATTTGCCAATTTTTAAGGAAACGTGGAATATGGAAGTCATGTTTTCTTAAAAAATAACTAAAAATGTTTAAAGAAAAAAAACTTTATCTTAAAAATCTGCCAATTTTTAAAAGAAAAGAAAAGACCAAAATCCACGGCAAAATAAATAGAAAATAGAACCATTTAATGTTGTAAACCACTCCCCTAAGCCAAAATAAAAAACATATGTTCCTCCCTAGTGGTCAAAAATGATTTGACATGCCTCCCCCTTTTTGCACCACCCTCTTACAATTAGCATTTTCCAAATTATATTTAAATATTTAGTTCTTATCCAGTTCTGAATTCATAATGTTTTTTTAACTAATATATATTTGAAAAACTATTATATAGTAATGAAAAGGAGCCGATAAGGAGTATCTATTGTCATTTCAGAGAATGCATCGCCTTTAAAGTTGTCTCATTGTCATGGAAATTTATTGGTAAAAATCTGTATAAACCTTGTTTCTCTGATTACTGTTGGTCCAAGCAGCGTCTCCCTCCAACCTCCATTCACTTCATTTGCAGACTGTCAAACTGAGACATTTTCTGTCTCATCCCTTTGGTGCTTTGTGATGTGATCTGTCCTTCACTCTGATAGCAGTGATCAATTTAATGATTGGAGACGTGCTGACTGCTGCACAGAAGATGTTAACGTCAAATAGTATTCAGGCACATTCCTGAGTGAAACCAAAGGTTACGCGGGAAGTGCAGTAGCAGCGGAGGGGTTGGGTCGAGGCGTTTAATAGCCTGCGTGTTTGTTCGGAGTTAGTTCAAGCTCTGAGAGGTGTTGATTGAATAAACAAAATTTTATCAAACTATTAAATGTGCAGGGTTAACTATTTACACTCTTAAAAATGAAGGTGCTAACTAGAACCATATTGGCTTCTATGGCTTGTTCCTGTAGAGAAGCCTTTTTTGAACCTTCTTTTGAGGTTCCAACTGGAACACTTTAATAGGAATCTAACCCAATGTAAAGGGTAATACCTCGAACCATCTGTGAAAAGTTGCACCAAGAACCCAAGAATTACAAGAGGTTTTATAGAAAACTATTCTATTGTGTAATAGTTTCACTCAAAGTCCTCTCTTGGTGTTCTGTCCAGAACCTTTCCACCTTCTAAGAACTCACCCAAAGGATTCTACCAAGAACCCTTAGGTATTAGGGGGGATTTATCTAGAGACCACCCAGGTGGTTCTACCAAGAATCTTTTCGTATTCCAAGGGGGTTTAATCTAGAACCCATTTAAGGGATTCTAACAAGAACCCATTTATATTCCAATGGTTTCATCTAGAACCTTCCTGGGGAGTTCTATCAACAACCTTTTCATATTCCAATGGTTTCATCTAGAACCTTCCTGGGGAGTTCTATCAACAACCTTTTTATATTCTAAGGGTTTCATCTAGAACCTACCCAGGAGAGTTCTATTGAGAACACTTCAGAAGCACTTTGGTCAATCTTTGTTGTTTTATATGTGCTCTATAAATAAATGTAACTTGACTAATATTCCAAGGATTTCATCTAGAACCCATTGCGGGGGGCTCTTAAAATAGTTATGCACTACAATACCCATTGATTTCTTTCCCACTAACCATGGTTTTAGTGCTTAATGGAATTCTTAATCTTACAAAACCCTTCAGGGTGAACCCTTTTGGAAGCTTTATTTGTAAGAGTGTAGATGCCTTCATGAAGCCATGAGGAAACAGGGGTGGAGATGAAGGGTAAAGAAAAGAAGCCAATGAGAAGTGAGTGGTATGGGGCTCGAGTCCTGTAAGATGGGTGTGGGGTTTTGTACATTACTTGAAGTTGTTTGCAGAGCTCCTCCTTTGGGTGAGGTGATGGCTCATTAAAGAAGGATAGTAAACACAAAAGTCTGTCACAATCCATATTTCTGTGTGCACCAAACTAGGATTCAAATCACAGTCTCTTCCATGTCACCGCCCCCTTAACGTGACATTCAGGTCAGTGTATGCTGACAGGTTTGACTAAGACGTCAGAGACGTGTGTGTTTGTCCTCGTCTCGAGACGGCAGGTGTTGAACAAGCTAATCCACGTTTATTTGTTTGGAGATTACAGTCACATGTGGTACCAGGACCGCTGTTGTTGAGCCCTGCTGGGCCGTGGCCTGTCGCCAACACGGTGTAAAAACAGACCTGTGGTTTGGATGAATCGTCACACTGCACCATATTATTGCTGTTCATAGTGTTAAAAGCAACACTTATGTTGTAAATCGACATTCTCTAGTTTGGAAATGGAGAGAAAATTAGTATTTATTTGTAGTTACGGCTATGCTCCCCTTTGACTGTCGAGGCACCTCTTCTGTTACGGCCTTAAAGGGAGTGTTCGCCCCCAAATCAAAAATACTTATTTTTCCTCCTAGTTTTATTTATCAGTCTAGAGCATTTTGGTATGAGTTTCTGAGTGTTGGAAATATCGGCCGTAGAGGTGTCTGCCTTCTCTCCAATATAAAGGAACTCTCGGCTTGTGGTCTCAAGATGCCAAAAAAACACATTTGAAAAACTCAACAGCAGTGACTCTTTCCATAAATCATGCCCAGGTATGGCTGTGTATCGTTCAAATTCTAACTCATACCAATATAAGTAAGTATACCCGAAATTTGGTACTGGTACCCAATGGTACCTTTTTGGGGGACTTTACTTTCTCTGTAATAACAAAAATGTATTTTTTTAACAAGGTGGAGGGTTGATGTAGCAGATTAAAAAGCAGTTCTGCTATTCTGCAATCACACAAAGAGCTAATCTTCTCTCTGTCTGTCAGCTTGTGTGCGTCTGTCTGCTCGTCTAGTACTGACACAAGAGTATGCTAAATTAACAGAAAAGAAAATAGACCAGATGTTGAAAGTACTGTGGCAGCTCAGCACTACAGTGATATGTTTTTGGCTCACTGGGAAGTTGACGGAGCGTCTGTGGAGCGCCATGTTTGGCTTACCAGCTTCGGAGTGCTTCTGCCTCCCATCTGAACCCCGTAGCTCCTCAGAGCTTTGTGGCTGGCTTCCAGGCCTTAAGGCACTTCGCAGCACTTCCATGTTTTGTCTAAACCACGTGTTCTCACCCAGATGTGTTCTCAGTCACAGATATTCAAGATTTAACGTGAATTACTACTTGTTACTACCGACGTAATTTGGTCAGTACCCTTAAAACTAGTGTGTTTGGTAGCCAACACTATGACTTGATTACTCATAATAATCAACAAAAACTTGTTGTGAGTAGTCCCATTTTTTCTGCCGCACCACACCCACCAACCGTATCACCATGCAGAAGGAAGTATGCATCTACTCATGGACGATAGACTCATACTCGGGGCAGCACGAGTTTCCAGTGTTTTTCAAGGTTAACGCTTAATTGTATGCAGTACATTTACCATGTAAAATGTGTGTAATTTGAGTCAAAATCACCAAATCACCAACTTCATCACCAAATTTACTACACTTTCTTTTTATACATCTTTTAAATACATTACAGGTACAATACTCAGAATTAAGATAATGTATTGTTTATAATCAGATTCTGACATCAGTACGTGTAAAGTCATTTTGTTTACATTCAAATCACCCACACCACCCTCAAAATCACTCCAAAACCTTTAAAACAACCATAGTTAGTTATATTGTTCCCTTTTCTAAGACTTGATTTAGGTGTAGCCCACCAGACGGGGCATACTTGGAAAGCTCTTGCGCATGCTCATGCATTTCTCCTGGTCCAGGAAGAGTGAGTTGGCCTTGATGGACAGGTCGTGTTCCAGGGTCACTTTGGTCTTGACCAGAGTTTGCAGAGTGTTTTCAGCCTCCATCAGTCGCTCCTGGAGCTTCTGAATGGTGTCCTCGATCTCTCTCACCTCACTCACGAGTCTAAGTGAGAAAAGATAAAGAGAGGCAGCGCACTGTTAAATTTGCAGGAAAAAGAAAGAAGTGATGAGAACCATTGCGTGACACTTTGAAGTACAGACTGTGAAATAATTTCACACAGAATGCAATTATTGGCTGAATATTGTTTCTACTGTTTTGGGGTTTTTTTGCTGGTTAAAGGGTTTTTTGGGAGTTATTTTTGGTTGCTTTGAAGGTCAAAGGACAGACGGATGTCATACGTTGTAAAGCTCTCTGAGGGAAACTGTGATTATTGATAATGGGCTTAGGATTGCAACATCAACACCCTGAAGGGACTGATTTACATGCCATACCAGAGCTACAGTACCTGTGGTGTGGGTTGTCCCTGCAGAGCTCTATGTTGGGCCTGCGGGTCCTCTCCTCCAGCCTGGTCTGGGCCACTTTCAGCGGACACTCCTTGTCTCTGATGGCTTTCCTCAGAGACTCAATCAGCATCTCTGTCTGGAAGATCTCCTGCAGAGTCTGCGTGACGAGACAAAACAAATCCAGAATGAAATGACGGGAAAACAATTTGTACGTGATAGCAACAGCTGAGTGTCTCATTCATGGAAAAAGGACGTCAGCTGGTGTAGAGGGTATTCATTAGGATGAAAGAGGAACAATTTCAATAGTGGGAAAAAATGAGAATCTCAGTCATGGATGTAAAGAACAAGTAAACAGTGCAAGCTTTGAATCAGCTAAGAGCTGCACAGTGGCCTGCTCTGTCCAGACCCATTTGATGTAATTCAATTATAGCAGATCACTACTCCTCACAACTGACAGTGCCTGAGGTTTATTAAGTACTGTGTGCCTTGCATCACAGCTGCTGTCAGTGTGCAAACCCATCCAACAGCTGATGTGGATTCAAAGTGTAACCCCCAGCAATTAACTCCGGGGACAATGGGATCCAGTGTAGAATTTGGCTCGAGCAATGAAAAGGGCATTTATTACCATTCCTCTCAGGAATGTTTTACAGTAAACATGCACATAATCCACTACAAGCCGTGCCACAGACAATAGTTATCTCACACGACGCCATCTTGGCCCACTTTTTTGCAGATGGTGCTGAATATAGCACAGGTACTGTTAGTAGACAACACATGATCGCTTCTTGATAAATGGCAAATTTAGTTACCCACTCATGGAAGAAGGTGGAGCCATGTGATTTGATTGCCTCTTTAAAGCCACTTATATATATATATATATATATATATATATATATTTAAAATCAAAAATTGTTTCTGATTCCTTACATTACCAAGATAGAAGTGCGTTTTACACAAACATAACTAGAAAAGTGCACTCAAACCCCTTCTCTACCAAATTAGCTTTGGTTCTTGAACCATTTCTGTTCAGGTGTCTTTGAACTTTGGTGCTATCTTTAACCAGCCCGCATTTCCACCAATTTTGCCCTGAACCAAAGCAAAAAGAGGATGTTTGTCAACGGAGGACATTCCACAAAACTCAACAGAAGTAAACAGCTGTAGCAACATTTCTAGATTTTGCTCTGTTAGTACAGTTTTCCCCCCAAACAACAAGCATGATATTTGTTTTGTTCTAGCTGAGAACCAACTTTTCTGGTCCTTATCCAAATTATTTTTGGTCAAAACACTCTGAACTGTTCAAAATGAATTTCCAGAACCACTTCCATGTTGGTGGGAAGGGGTATCAGTGGAATACAGATCAGACAGAATATGGTGGAGCTGGTTGTGGCCAGTCTATACAATGTACCTGGTGCATGTGTGATATGAAACAGAAACTTAAACAAGTATTTTCAACAATTGTGAATTACTGCAAACGCAGGATTTTCTTGAGCGCAGTCATAAATGTGAACAAAAAATATTATATATATTATAATATATCTAATAATATAATTATATATTATAATATATGAGATTAGCAACAGCCAGTCAGATGATGCACAAGAGCAAACACATGATCAGAGAAAACAAGACTTGTCTTTGGTTGAAATGAGACCGTGCAGAAAAAGTGATGACCTTAGCCAGGTGTGTCTGCAGGCTGTTTTTAGCATCAGCGGTTTCTGATATGCGGTTCGTGAAGGCGACATTGGCGTTGTTGAACTGGTTCCACATTTCGTTTGACGTGATGTTCAGCAGGATCTCTATCTCGTCCCTCAGCTTGTGTGAGGCAGCTCGTTCGCTCTGAGAGTGCAGGATGTTGTCGTCTGTGAACTTGGACCACGTGTCCGGCAAAGAAAGTCTGACAGGGTGAAAGAAGGACAACTTTTTGGAAGTGCTGTATTGGGCAAAAACATTGTCACGTACTTTCTATCCATGTTGGCAGCATGGCTCTAGCAAAGGCAATTTTGGTTTGTCACTTGGTCTTCAACAGATTCTCATCACATTTTTAACAAACACTCTTTATTCCCAGAGGATGGAGGTTATTGACTATGTTGACCCCTTGACTTTTCCTTTACCATCATACTAAGGTTTATATATGTGGTTTTGAGTCAAACGTGCCAACAACTATTGAATGGATTGCCATGAAATTTGCTGCATACATTCATGTCTTCTCAGAATGAATTGACATAACTCAACATTATACTTAACATAACTGGTGATCACTTAATTTTTCATCTAGAGCGATTATCAGGTCAAAATTGGACCGTATTGGACAAATATTGGTCCAATACTTTTGAACAAATACTAGGACTGGGAATTGTTTTAAAAAATTACAATACCAATAGAAATACCAGTAACCTCAAAGTGATACCAGGACCAGGACTTTATTTGATGTCTTTTTTCTACTTTGATTTTTTTTTACAGATCTGGCAAAAAAAAGGATTGAATTCAGGTACCACTTGACTGCATTAGTTTTACTTTGTGCTAGGTAAATTCGATTGATACCTTAATGAAGGTACTGAGTGCCCGTACCCAACCCTACCAAATACTAAATACCAATGACATCTCCATCAACCTCTGCTGTAATTTGTGTTTAGTGCTAATTAACAAATGTAAGTACGCTACCATGATAAATTTAAATGGTGAATATGGTAAAACAATGTACCCGCCTAACATCAGCATCTTAGCATTGTCATTGAAAGCATATTAGCATGCTCATGTTAGAAATTAGGTCGAAGAGCTGTTGTGCTTCAGAACAGCCTCACTGAGCTGCTAACATGACTGTAGACTCAAAACAGGACAGCAGCCAACTAATTTGACTCTCACAGACTGTCAAATGCTTTTCTGTGATTGACACTTCAACTAAACAGCCCAGTCTGTGCTACATGCTGGTTTAAACAAACACAACAGAAATTGTTAGCAGATGTTTTACATGATGAGACAGAGCATTTAATATTTGATCACATAAAACTCACGAGGGGTCCACTCTCTCGATCCCTCTGTAGTAGCCGATGCCGTCTGATGTGTTCCTCAGATGGTGACACCTGTCATCTATCCTCTGAGCCGTCACTTTGTCACTCATGTCTCTTTCCAATTCATGCTGAGCCGCTCGGTTTGACCTGAGGAAACCCACCAAGCAGTCAGGAACAAAACGACAGATCAAACGCCTGTCAGACTTCACAGCGGGAAGCAGTCGTCAAACAGAATCCTGCATTTAGTAATGTTTCATAAATTGATTTTTCAGACTCACGCCAGCTGAGCAATGGCTCTGTCCAGATGTCGCCGCATCCGTTCCTGACAGGACTTGATGACTTCAACTTCCTTGTTGCAATACAGGTAATAACAAAGTCAGCTTATTTCTTTTCCAAGATTGGTAGCAGAGGTCACACATACTCACACTCCTGCTTTAAAGGGGAACTTCTCCCACATTCAAGATTCATACATGTTATTCGTCTGGTCTAGGACAGTCTGAATACATTTCTAATATGAACAGCTCTTTCCCTGATCAAAAACTAGAGTGCTAAATGCAAATTTGTGATGGCTTTAAGTATAAAGTCTCAACTTTCTTCATAGACTTTGAATCGGTAAAGACGTTCTAGATGGCACTGAGAGCACCCAGGAGGATGTTCTGACTGTATGGCTACATCTTCTGTTTCAGAACTGAGAGTACAGTAAGATCGAGCGAATCACAATGTTTGTGTACAGTAACTTCCAGGTAGAAATCCTTTGCTTGTCCTGCGTAAAAGGAAATGGTTCTGAGCAAACGCTACAACATCTGGTTCGTTTTTAGCCACCTGAAAAAGACCAACTTGAAGGCATTATCCTCAGGCCTCCAGACTCCACTGAGAAAATCAGTAATTTTACTTCGCAGAACATGGGAGTTTATTGTCTGCCGCGGCCTCCATCAGTTAGTGTGTAAAGGACTGACAAAATTCCAAATATAGCCTTAACTTAGTTATATGGATTTTTGAGGTGGCTAATCGATGTTTTGCTGTCCCCTTTGTCCACATCTGTACATTTTTAGCTTCTGTGCTGTGTAGATTTGGTTTATAAAAGGCACTAGCAAACAATACAGCACATAAAATCCTGTTGATTGTACTGATTTAAGTACTGACTCTTTAGTTTGTCTTAAAAGCCAGTTTAAGACGAACCTCTTTGAACAGGCGTTTGGGTCACCTGTATGCACTAGGACTGTATTTTGATTATATATGTTGTATTCTTGTTGATTAAATCAGTCATTAAATCAGTCTCCTATTAAACATCTACAGAGCAGCTCCAGACTTTGTGCTTGATGACATCACAACTTTAAGACTTCCTATCTGGCTTTAAAAAAGAGTAGCTGATGTTCATACATAAAAATTTAACTTTTTCTTGGCCATGGACATAACATATCGTAGATTATCAATGTTCTCCTTCAACGTTACCTTTATGAGGTCTTTCTCTACGCCGTCATGCACCAGATCGATGGACATCCGCTTCTCTCTGTGGTACAAACACTCTTGAGACACCTATTGACAAAGTGATGGTGACTAAAACAAGCTGAGATGGTTACATTAGGAGAATAATTGAAAGTCATTCAATATGCAGTATTTTTTTCATTGTGACATTTAATCAGGTGAGCAGGTATGTTATATAAGTGCAGTATGTGTCCCTTTATGCATATATGGTGAAACATATGAGCTGCATTCTCCAGTTACAGCTACCTGGAGAAGTTTCTAAGAACGCCACATGATCTTCGTCAAACAAGGTGTCTGTGTCATGAGATCTCCAGCCAGATCAAGTTGACTCACTCTGCGTGAGACAAATGTCCAGTGGCTCTCTGTACCAGGGCACTGAGGTGACCTAAATAATTGTTTAACCCTGCAAATTTAAAGCGCTGGTGCATTTTAAAGTGTCATGAAGGACCAGATACTGTTGCTACAACTAAACCGAGAACACAAGTCAAAAACTGTTTCACCACAGGTACTGTGACACACCCTGAGAGTGTGTTATGCATGAATGTTTGTGTGAGTGCAGTGAACAAAAGCTTGACCCGAGTGTTAAGATTTCAAGGCAAATGCAAATTGTTTTTGTAGAAATGTAAATATGTCCTGCAAAATGTTCCGAGATAGCAACTCAGAAATTCAGATATGACTTACCAGAGAGGAAAAGTTCAAGGTAACACACACTCATTTATTCCTGCCACCCTCACCTGAAGAGGCCCCTCAGTCTCTGCCAAGGCTCTCTCCAGCCTCCTCTTAACCTCAGTGAGTGCTGCTATCTCCGTCACCATGTTGTCAATCTCGTGGCTCAGCTCAGACCTCCAGAAGACGACGTCATTGAGCCGCTCGCCAATGTTCTTGCTGGTATTCTCCTGTGACCGTCTGGTCAGCTGCTCCTTCTCCTGAATCAGCCTGATGGTGTCTTTCCTCAGTCTCTCTGCACTTTTCCGGGACGACTCGGACTCCCTGTAGTTGCTTATGTTGGACTTGTACCAGTCATCGGGAGTGTAGCGGGTGGACAGCGCAGTCCTGTTGGATGGGTAGAACATGGTCTTGGCTCGAACCAGATCTAAATTCTCTCGCTGCAAGGAAGAGGGTGTTGGGATGGCGCTGCTGCTCTTGAAATAGTTGTTGGTCCTCCACAGGTTGGCACTGGGATTCATGGTCAAGGCGGGCTGGGTGTTGCGATAGCTGGATGCCATGGTGGAGATGGCGGGGAGGAAGTGGCTGGTTTTTGGACGAGCATATGTGGCTGTTAGGGTGGATCCAATCAACTCCATTTTTGACTTTCTTTGGGCTGCCCCTGGAGTACAGTGCATAAAAGAATTCACAAAGTATTTACAAATCATCTTAAATTTTTAGACTTTTCGACTTTTCTTCACATGATCAAATATTAATCGCGATCACCACTTTGTCTTCCCACAAAATAATTGTACATATTTGCCTTGTTTTTATAAACTTTTCAGATGTGAGCTCCACTCATGAACACTGTTTTTATCTGGGTGCATTCTGTGGTGGTTTATTTATAAAGTCATGGAATTTCACAGTCACATTTCCAGGGCTGGAAAAGTTATGGAATAATACAAAACCATTGAAAGTTTTGGAAAATTAATGGAATTATTTTGTGTGTGATTAAATTGTTGCAGTAATCGTTTTGCAAGTCTGGCAAGGAAAAAACAATATTATGGGTCCTTGCAAACTCATGGAAATCCTGGAATCCATAACAAACCATTTTTAAAAAATATTCATGATTTTTGTAAATTTCATGCATTAAAACAGCTAAAACAACTAACTGTTGTTAAAATGGCATTAAAATATGGTGACGAGTGCATTGTGACTTGTCAGTGACTCGATACTTTAGATAAATGGATCAGACAAGTATAATGTAAAAAAACCAACTCATATGCTGTGTACTTCACAAAATTAAAAATATATAGATGGCTCATAGTGAATAGAAACTAAAATAAACTGACAGGAAAAGAAACAACTTACCAAGATGATTAGAGCTTTTCTTTAGATGCACAGTCTCGGTGCTATCTGGCTCCCTCTCAGCTCTGCTTACCTGGAAATGAGCTCAAGAACGCAGTAAAGGTAAACTGTCATGCATAATAGATAGACAAGTTTGCGAGTCATTCATTCAGCCAGCCAATGGTGGCGGTGCACCGTCCTGGGCTGCAGGAGCTGGCCGGTCCAAGATTTCTGTTGTCACAGAGGCAGTTGCTATAGGCTACTGAAACACTCTGCCTGGGATTTTCAAATTAATGGTGAGCAGGTGGCTTTTACTTTGTATGGTGTAAATAAACTGTATAAAAATGTCACTACAGTATAGATAAGATTTGTATCTTCGTAATTTTTCTTTTCTTTTTTGGATATATGCTCTCTGCAACTCCAAATGAGCCCACTCTACTGTTTTCCTCAAATGGACACAGCATATAAACCTCGTGTTAGTGAGTTCACGGCCGCGAGTTCATTTGTCTATATGGTAGTTTATTGGGAAATTAGCCCGCTACAGTGGTTACACATAAAATTGGCCACCGCTTTGACCGTCCCGCTTTGTTGATTTTACTCTGTTTTTATAGGAGACATCTATAGAAGCACATACAACAAATGCTTGGCATTATAATCCCTCTGCTGTTGTGCTGCTGTGAATTTCTTTATGTGACCATGTTGGACTTGATGCTGCTCTGCAAATTGTTCTTTTTCTCTACTTAAATGAGCAGCCTGTAGGATTTAGTGGGGAGTATTGCAGATTGCAACCAGCTGAAACTTTTCTCATGTGCCAAGCATGAACCCCCAGTTAGAATTTCCTCACTGTGTAATGTTCAGGACGCCTTTATGAGCTGAAATATCCCCAGACGTCCCTTTCTAAGTCCCTCCAGGATTTCACGGGCTGTTTTTGTGATTGTAGCATCCTGAAATGCCTGATTTTGCGGTGGCTTTTCTAAAAAGTTGCAATGAAGTTGCAATATTTTTAGATGTTTTTTTTAATCATTATTATTGTAACATTATTTTTTTCTTAAGTTTCAGTTACATAGGATGACATTGTGATATTAACAGTAAAGTTGCAGTGATTGGACAAAATTGCAAGGCTGTGCAGATTTCACAGGGATTGCCTGAATTTGCGTAAATTGTTGCGATCGCAGCATCGTGAAATGCTGGAGGGACAATGGAAAAACACTGAATAAAACAGATACAGGTCCAACAAGTGCTGAAGTGTTTCTCTGACAGTCCGCTAGACCAGCACCTGCTAATGTGGGCTCTCCTTTTTTTGCTGATAGCTAAGACCCAGATGTTCAGTGTTTGGTTTGTCCCTTCTGGGCCACTGTAGAAACATGGTGGTGCAACATAGCGAACATCGATACATAACATCGATTAGAAACAGCCTCCTACGCAGATATAAACACAACATGTTGGGAGTAGTTTGAAGGCGAGCAATCTGAGCTTTGTCTCCAAAGCAGAGGAGTTCAGTTGGTCGCCAGGCAGCATCAGATAGCTCGCCGTCACCCTGAGAAGCGAGCTGTCTGTATGGATTACAGTCGCCTGTTTAATGATTCATGCCACAGGAAGAGTCCACACAAACCCCTGTAGCACAGAATAATAATCTGTGTTGTGTTACCTACCATTGGAAGTGAGGATCATTTACACTAATCTGTTCTGAAGGGACAGGGCGGGACAGATGATAGCCTGGTTTTCCACTACAGAGACGAGCAGAGCTGTAGACGGGAGTTACTCTGGTGGTCTGTCTTTATCACTGAATTTTGTCCAAATAAAAAATACATATTAACAAGAATAAATTAAATGTTAGATACATGTACATTTTGTCATCATATATTATTATGTTTGAGCCATTTTTTTCCCTTTTGACCAAGTATTCAGGGGTATTTGAGGTGTATTAACAAATAATTAAAACCATTGCTTTATAGATGGAAACTCAAAATAAATGATCTAAATTGGGCTAATTAATTAAGTTCGCACTATTCAATGTCAGTAACTATTGTTTTCAACATGTCGACATGAAAAATGTCAGAAATATTTGTAAACTAATATTTCCTCTTTTTTGGCCTCTGGTTCAGATGGAAACTGTGTCTTAGGTCACTAAAACCATTGCTTTGTGCAATAAGCACATGCTAGACACAATAACAGTGGACCATTGGTTTGCTGACGTTGTGTTAGCAACAATGTTGTGAATAGTTACGTATTTTTACAGTCTTTGGGCTGATTAGCAGATGTTGGGACAATTCCCAGAGTGGGATCGATGTCAATGAAGAGTGGAAAGGAAGCTTTCGCGTGTCCAGAGCATCACTCATATGTTTAACTGAGCTCCTTCATCCTTGTATTGAAGGGTTGATGTTTAGAAAAAGGTAAACTAGCCTGAACACTTCACTACCTTTGTGACAAGGGGAGACAGCTGCAGACAGCTCCTGCCAGTGAAAGTTTAGAGTCCTTTTTGTGTTTTAATGTGGACGTTTTGTAAAGCAAAAGTCATGCGAAGAGAATTATTTTTAAAAAAATGGAAAGGAAAAACATCTGAAAAATATCTGTATATATGGTTACACATATTCATTTCTGAAGCTCATTCCTGTTCTAAATGGTGCCAAAATCATGTTAGATTTTTGTGTTGTGGTCTGTATCGAGACTAGGGATATGATCAGCCTTCAAATTTATTCTTTGGGCTCCAGTTCTAGATGTAACTGTGAAGTATCTGTTCTGTCCACTTGCATACCATGAGCTCTCAAGCTCTCTAATGATTGCTATGTGATTGGCTTGCAGGTTTAAGTTTTTTGCCTTGAAACCTCCTCAGTGTCCAGCATTCAAACGTGGAGGGCCTTTAAGAGGCCGCTCCACGCGTTATTTTGCACCTCGTGGTCTGCTCCTATTGTCATAAACATTAAGGTTTAGATTTAGACTGGAATAACATGGCACTGCTCCACCCCTTTGGCCTCAGCATCACTTAACATGGCCAGCTTAAAGAAGGCCACCGCACACATGTCCTGACCTCAGCCGCTATAAATACGCCCCAGAAAAGCATGAAAAGCCTGCCCTCGTATGAAATTCCTCCCCTGCGAGTGTCCGCTGAAAAAAGTGTTTCCCAGTCGATCTCCCCGCCGGCCTCAGAACGTGAGGGAAATGTTAGAGGGGCCTATATATACACCCCTGTCTTGTGGCCCATGAGAGTATGTTGTGAATTACTGCATAGTGGAAATGTCTTAGGAGGCAAGCATGCTGTCCACTCCACTTAGAGCGCAATGATACTGAACTGAAGGCTGTAATACCCGTAGGAAAAATTAAAAAACAATAAATAAGAGCTTTATGATTAAATGTTGCCTGAAAAATCCAGCATTTAAGAAATGATTCCCTTTCCGTATGTGGTATTGTCGCCACTTAGCAGTTAAACTGTATACTTTGGGGAAGCAAAGTGACCCAAAGGAGGAAGGGAAAAGTATCATGATTTCTATAATTCATGTCATGCGGTTTGGCGGAGGTGTTTGGCCCTTAGATGTTTCTCATTTTGACTTAAATGAGAGATGTGGAGAATGCACACATTTGGAAAGAGACAAAATAAATGATACACTGAGCTTTCTGCCAGCGTTCGCAGGTGACAGCACACAAGAGCTTACATATATGTCTCCAAAAACCACAGATCACTTTTAATCAGGGAGCAGAGTTCTCTCCAAATATGGTGATTTAAAACACACATAAAGTAAATAAAAGCCTTGTGACACCTGTAAACGCCTGAGTGTGGAGCTGCAGGCATTACAGAGCCTGCCAAATATGAACACATGCAGTCTGCACGAATAAGCTACCAGGCAGCATCCTGCAACCAACCACCGAAACAAATATCTGGAGTGTTAGCTTTTAACATTAAATACTGTAACATCATAAATCCAGGAGTCACTATACTACTGCTGTTTTTACTAGTAGTTCATGAAAGTTAATTTCAACATTTTTGTCTTTGGTTTGGTTGCCGTTTGGTTGCACTAAAAGATCTTCAGGGGAGTTGGATGTTCGTGTTGTAATGATTTCTAGCCTGTTTTTAACCATCAAAAATTAGCATTGGCATTATTACAGTAACCATAGCTGAAAAAAATAAGCTAACCAAGCTTGCAGCTAGCATATAAAGGTAAGCTTTGCGCTCTCATCCTGGCTTCAAAAATCCAAGATGGTGACGGTCAAAACGCTGAACCTGAGGCTTCAAAATAGCAGCCCAGTGTATTACGATTGTTTTATGCAGTCTTTGCACCTTAACTCATCAACAGTTCTGTCATTTCTTGACATATAAATCAACACACACATACACACACACACACACACACACACACACTTAGACTTCCCAAGTCCTTGAAACATCCTTCACCTTTCACCATTGACCCTCATCTTATCAGGTAAGAATAGACAAGGCAGGGAGGTCAGAAGTGTTCTCTAAACATTTACACCCAGAGAAAACAAGTCCTCGTTTGTTCCCTCTCCGGCCTCTGGTGTTTTCACTTCTTCACCCCCCCACCCATCCCCCACCCACCACTTTCTGTGTCAACCTGACACGCTTCCTTCTTAATCTAGCGCCCTGGTCAAACCACAGCTTCCTCTTAATCCCACCGTGCTTTGAAACTGCACACTTCAATAAAGTTGACTTGCAGCGTTCTTTGTATCTGTCGAAGTATACAGGCCATTGCACTGGCATCAGTTTCCTCTCATGAATTGTGGATGGAGCAGTCTGTGAGGAGGGTGGCCACACCTGGAGAGGAACACAGGGGAGGAAATCAACCATTAAATCTGATGACAGTATTAGAGATCCCCCACTGAGGTAATGGGCCTCCAGATGGGAAAATCACAGGAGCCTCGAGGGCTCATCTCAGGTCGTCACCAGTGGTGTGAGACGGAGCTGCTGTGTGGTCTGACTGTTTGCTGTTGGAGCAATGAGCCACCTCTCCTCATTATGCATCTATCCTCTACCTCTTTTTAGTCCTCCAGTTATCATTGAGGCCTTTTTTTTACCCTGTCGTGGCAAGTATGTTTGGTGTAGTCAGAATTTGACCTCGTGGGCCAATAAAATCTGACTTTTCTGAGAAATTTCTTGTAGGGGTGGTGCAAAAATGCAGCAGAAATGCAAAAACTTTAGAGACAAAAGTGGGACCCCCCTATTGGAATGCACCATAACTTTATTTGCTAGAAAGACAATTGGATTTTGTTTTGTCAGTTAAGCAGCATTCACAAGTCTCCAAAAGGGCTCATATATAATTCGCTGTGTCAGTATTCATGATGATGATGTCATTTTTCAAGTGAAAAAGCCAACATTGGTGTGGGCTGGTTTCCAGTAGTTTGAGAATCTTGTAAGTGTGTGATGGTATTTAGTGGTTACTAGTGTTCAATCATAGCAGATTATGTTTGTTTTCCCTTTTTTCTCTCTTTTTTCTTTTCTTTTTTTTTAATTCATAGTTGTTGGATCATACATTTTACATTTTGTGGTATCATTAGTTTAAGTATAAAACCTATAAGGTTGTATATTTTTATGCTTCCACAATAGTAACAGCCACAGCCAGAGGCTCATGTTTTTGGGTTGTCAGTCTGTCCATCAGTCACATTTTCATGGGCGTGGCATCTTGAGGGAATTTCTCAAGATTGGCACAAATGTCCACTTGGACTTAACAGTGAACTGATAAGATTTTGGTGGTCATAGGTCAAAGGTCAAGGTCACTGCAAACTCGTGAACATGATATCTCAAGAAGGCCTTGGCGGTGTTTCCTCACATTTTGCACAAATGTTCACCTGGACTCAATGATAAGCTGATTAGATTTAGGTGAACAAAGGTCAAGGTCACTGTGACCTCACAAAACATGTTTTTGGCCATAACTCAAAAATACATACACTAGGGATGACAAAAATGTCACACAAATGTTTAAAAGGATAGAATTAAGTGTGAGATGTTATCATCATTATGATCTGCAAAACACTTTTCTCAGGAACAGAGGGAGAAACATTTGGTCAGACACTGAATTGGTGACACTAATCTTGGGTGTCAGTTTTGAAACTGTGCTGATTGTGTAGATCTTCTGTGCTGCTGTGTGTGTGTGAAGCATCCATACTGTACAATTTGTAGCTTCTTTGCAGCAACATCTTTATATGAAGCATTGTCAACTATCATGTCTACACGTGAGTCTGGAAAGACAAGGATGTAAACTTCAACTTGACTGGTTCACAGAGACATACAACCGTAAAATCATTCATTCTCATCATTATAAACAAATCCCATGAAATCTGTGTAATATCAGTCAAAGAAATACTTTTTTATTAGCAAGAATTACTCAAAAAGAATTACATGGTGAGTTTGGTAGGGACTATTTTCAACCACAGATTTGAGTTCAGTACTTATAGCTGCAAGACAGTGTGTGTGACAGCGCTTCAAAATAAAATACAGTCTTCATGTTCATGATAAGGAAGAAACCTTTCACCCAGTGAAAGCTTATTGGGCTATTTCTAAATTTTGGAGAGCAGTGGATTTCTGTTCTACAGAACAATAAGGCTTTGGATTCAGATTTAAGACTTGTTTCGTTTGATAGGATTTGCTGATGATTAGAACAATCTAGGATATCACCACACCTTTCATTTTAAGCAGATTTGTGCATGTATTTGTAGTCATTGTACAGTTCTGAGTCTATCAAGCTACACACATACAGGTTGCATAGCAATAAGAAGCCATTAACATGCTTGCATGCGTTGTGCATGTTTGTGTGAGGTTGCATGGTAACTGCTGTTAGTAGTTTGATACAAGGTTAGTGGAGAGGCCTCTGAGGCACTCTGGCTCTATTATATTAGCTTCACAAAGGAGGCAAATGGATACTGTATTAGATACTTAGAGGAAGTATAGACAGACAGGCAGGAGGGCAGGAAGCAGATGATGTATGTAGAGCTTTGTATATGTTATCTGGTTTGAAGTCTCTGAACCAGCATCGAAGTAATATTTTCATGTGCACAAACACACAGATTTAGCTTTAATTTTGTTCTCCTTATTTTCTGCCTTTGTTTGAAATCTCCCATGCAACCATTGAAATTAATGGATGTTGGGCTTTTAGTAGTTAAGAGATGTTCCAGGATGAATTTCTCTTCTTGCCACCTTTTGTGCTCAGATAATTATCCTTCCTATGATGTCACACCACATGCAGGAAGCATCCCAAGCTGCTTGTTATTGTGAGTTTTTAAAGATAGAGATAACAGGAAGTTTCCTACCTCAGCACTTGTTCTGGGGATCTACATCCTCTATACTCAACTTGCTTTGGTTGGGGGCCACTTTTGCGTAGTGACAGGAGGCCAGGGGCCAGTCGCAGCAGCCCCATACATTTTTCTAGGATTTTAGGATGTTTGTCAGATTTCCAGATGTTTCTAGGATTTCAGGTCGTTTCTAGATTGTAGGACATTTTACAGATTTCAGGACATTTCTATGTTTTTAAAGGGTTTTGGGGATTCTTGGACTTTTCAAGGATTTTAGTTTCTTTCAAGGTTTTTAGGATATTTCTGGGATTTTAGGACGCTCCTAGGATTTTTAGGACATTAGGGGTTCAGCTAGGAACTCTGTCAAGAGGGATGTTGGGGATCCTCCACTGGCACTTTTTATGATGAAAAAAAAATCTAAATTTTGATGTTGTTTTATACACTCTGGCACTTTATGTATACTAAGAGTATAAGAACAATTCCTAGTGTGAATCACTATATTCTTCCTGTGAATTAGAAAAAGTGTGGGGGCCACTCAGCACCCTATTAGGGGCCAGATTTGGGTTGTGGTCCATAAATTGAGTATCACTGTTTTACTCCCTGTGCGGCTGATGTGGCGGCCGACAGTCATGTGGTGATGCAGGGGAGGGCAGCGAGCGTCTGACAGGACAGGCGAAGGGTGTATGGACTTTGACCACCCCCCACTTTGTGATCAAGGCTCCCAGTCGCAAACTTCCAGAGTGGGACGAGGGGCCATGAATGCAGGGCTTTGTCCGATCCGTGGTCATCACATTCCACTGGAGCCACTCTGTGGCGCGCATCAGAGCGGAGGAGAGGGCAGGCCAGGGCAGGAGAGGAGAGGACAGGAGAGGACAGGAGAGGAAACACTGATCAGAATCTCTGCCTGTCTCACTGTCATACAGCATGAAGATCATTTCAAAGAAACGTGGTTGTGTCCGATTTATGAAGAGGAAGTAATCATTTTTGAGCTTGTGATGATTGGTATACAGCTGTGAAGTAATCCTCTCTGTGTCCTTCAGCTCAAACCATTCATAAATCCAGTCTCTTTGCTTGAAGACCCCTGTTGTGTTTTCATGTGCTACAAGACAGCACCTCTGCTGGTCAGCCACAGGTAGTGAGAACTCCTCTTTGCGCATGAAGTCCTTCATGTTTTAATCTCTGACTGGTTCTTTGCCAGTGTTGGAAGGTATGAGTCATCAGGATTGGCTGAGTGCTTGCAATTGACACAGAGAAATTTGCCTGACTGCAGCCTATGTGTACTGGACAAAACAAATGAGTTATTGCTTTTCATTAAATGGATAGTTTGGATTTTTTGAAGTGGGGTTGTATAAGGTACTTATCCATAGTCGGTGCAATACGCACTGTAGATGTTGTCCAGCATGCCCTCAGTTTAGAGAGGCAGGCAGAAGTACCAACATGGAAGCTAAACACTATACTAGTGTGGATGGGTCAGCAGCAAACCACCTATAAAAAGTCCCACCTAAAAGTATCAGTAATACCCTTTATTCACCAAAATTAGCGCATGTATGCAGTTTTTTAAAGCAGGAAAACCTGTTCAAATAGGTGATAGACTGCCTTCAAATTGCTAGTAGACCAGAACTGTTACGCATATGAGTATGCCTTTGTTTTTTTTTTGTTTGTTTTTTTTTCTGTTCTGTCACGATGTCATGGATGGGCCGGAGAACAGATTAGTAAACAGTAGAAACCAGCATGGAGGTCAGTGGAAATGTTATGCTGATTACTTCTTCATTATATCTCTTTCTCTCAGGATTTTAAACTCGATGCAGACTGAGTTTGGAAGGACTTTTGAGCAAGCTTTGGCGTTGTATTTCCATCACTACCGAAGAGTTGGAGCGAGTTGGAGCGATTAAATGAATAATAAATTAATGATAAATTGAAAAGCTAAATCTGACCGACATAATTCTGATTTGGTTACAGTTCTGCTGCTTGAGACGGCAGTAGACCAGCAGCTCCAGTGTTTAGAGATGTTTAATTACTGTTTTTTGTCAGTGGAGTCTGGCTTTGAACAGAGCTATAAAACAGCTGGAGTTGCCTGTTGAATTTCTACATATCACATAATGAGCCGCTAAGATTCTTCTTCTGTGTCTATACATCTGCCTTTTTCGACAAACGGCATTGACTGACATCTACTGTATGTAAAATACTGACTCTGGGTAAGTACCGCATATAACCCCACTTCAACATATCCAAACTTTTCCTTTAACTTCTTCATTTGTGTGCCCAAAAACCTTGGAAAAATCCTCATACTGATTGTTTGTTACAAATTGTTTTACACTTACATGAGGATTTTAAAGCAGCCCAAGTTTCTGTAAATTGAGTTAACAACGTGCTTTGAGGTTACAACTGTCTTGCTGCTTGTAATTGTAGCTATTTCGGTCCAAACGTTTATAAAGGGGAGAGAGGTCTAATGTTTCCGTGCTGACTCAGGAGTTGAATTATTCATCCTGGGTGTGTGTATTTCTCTCACACACGGACCTCCACCCCAAATTAGGGAAAACACAGCTTGTGCTTGTCATCAGGGCAGGACAGGAAGGGAACATGAATGATAGAAACCTCAGATGGTTGTAGAGTGACTCATGATCATGCATTTTACAGGCGGAGGAATATCATGAGCCTTAATCATGAGGAAAGCACCCTGAATTTCTCACGTTGGTGCCACTTAGGAGAGAGGGTGTGAAAGGAGGCAGCATGTGGCCGGCGGATGTGCTATCGTGCATCAGCGCCAAAAGGACAAATAAAGAAAGGAAGGAAACAGCGAAGTTTACGTCTTAATTCCTCTGCTTCCTTATTTTTTTCTTCACACACCGTCTCCCCCTTCTGCATATTCCTCCACCATCAGTCCCTTTAAATACTTGTTAAATGTTCCACAGTTCTCTCTGTACCCTTTTTATAGCCGGTCGTATGTCCTCTCGCACAAAGAGGTGTCTGTCAGTGTTGATGGGAGACTGTGCACAGCTGGACCTTGGCAGCATGGGAACAAGGGTTGGAACTGGGAGCGGGGCTGCTGGTCCAGATGGACTCTGTGACTGTGGCTGCCTCTGCCACATGATTAACAGCATTTCCAAACACACCGTTGTCTCAGAGAGGAGAAGCTTTCCACGATTAAGACAGAACAGCTCTTCTGTTCTTCTTTGGCGTGAAGGTCCTACTAAAGTTTTTGCTGAGTTTGGAAGTTTAATGTGACAGTTCTTTTTATTGCATGTTGTTTCAACATTGACTCTTTAAAACGCTGACAAGAAAGCTTGGGAGCTGAAAGCAGGTGGCACAAGAGACGTTTTTTTTTAATAGGTATCTGTATATTCCAACATGGGTCTTAGTAACTAATGGAAACAAATTTTTAAATTGGTCCAGTATTGAGCGAGGGAGCTGCAGCCAGCAGCGCTGAAATAGGTTGCAGTGTAACCACTTGAGGCTTGTGAACACAGTCAGTTTACATCCACTAAAAGTGTTTGTTTTTGCCACAGACAGGCTAAGATTGTGATTCTAAGAGTCTGGAAACTCTGTAGAGAGGATCCCCATAGAGACAGACCTTTTTGTTAAAGAGCAAGATCCTTTTTATGCTTCTGTGCCCACGATGATCAAGCTTTGAGGCATTTTGTTTTCGGATTGTACTTCAAATTAGCATTTGGACATCCACTTGGACTCAAGAATGAACTGATAAGATTTTGGTGATCGAAGGTCAAGGTCATTGTATCCTTTTATGTCTCCTTCTTGTGAACTCTCAAGAACACCCAAAGACAATTTCTTTCAATTTGGCACAAACGTCCACTTGGACTCAATAATGGACTTACTAGAATATGGTGATTGAAGGTCAAAGGTCAAGGTCAGTGTGACCCCACAAAACATGTTTTTGGCCATAACTCAAGAATCCATATGCTGATTATGACAAAATTTTGCACAAATTTCTAACAGGATAAGGAAGGCATACAACTGTGTGGTGTTAATTCTAGTCATTAAATAAGGCCCTTAGACACAAAACATGGGAAAATAGGTTGAAAAATACAGGACTCACCCTTTAAGTTAATGCTGAAACACCCACAGTCAACTTGAATTTCTGATTGGATAAGAAAAAAAATGCTCCAGACTGAGTTTGACGTGATCTTGTGAGTATGCGCACTGCACAGTGACAGCAGGTATGCAGTACACATACATATACACAGCTGCGGCTACTGCATTCCCTCGTTGTGCATTCTCTTTGCGCACTGCCAAAGGTCAGAGAGCATCAAGTGAGATATCAGGTGGATTCAAAGGCATGTTCTCATGTAAGGCCTTCAGGGGGACACACCCTGCTGCAATGTAACCCCTGCTGCCATTTAGCAGCTTCTAATCAGACTCAGAGGATACATTGTTAGCATTTACATTGATTTTATTTTGGTGGTTTTCTATGCCAATATTCTTTACAGCATGTGTGAAAAAGTGAGATTTACCCCCAGAGTGACCTCTGTAATAAATGTAAGAATGGTTGGTTTGTCGTTTCTCTAGTTTGAGTGCCATTGTCAATTGTAGTTTCATTTTGCCTGTGCAAATATACAGCGTGCACTTGACCACGAAACAAATTTTTGCATAAAATATAACTGAAAGCTCCCTCATTTGCGCACACACTCTGTCTGAATTCTTCTCTAATAGCTCACTCCGGCCAAACAAAAGGCCAAGGAAGATTCAGATTTACTGCCACAAGGCGGAGAAAGGCATTTAAAACCATGGCTTTTTTGTTCAGAGGCATTTTCCAACCCCTGCACCCTCCTTCCCCCTCTGAAATGCCAACGGCATCTGGTTGACAGCTCCTCACAAGCTTTCAAATTGTTCCCCTTTTCCCAAATTTGGACTCAAGTAGAATGGGGCTATTGTCGACTTATTTAGTGGAGCTTGAGAGAAATTCATTTATCTTTCCTGGCAACCTTGTCAAAGATGGACGCAGTGGGAACTCTTCATTTTTGCTTAGCAATTTTGCCACCTTTTTCTGGGCTCCAGGGTGTAGGATGTTTTTATCAGATTCAAACTGTGGGTCACTGGCATGACATTCATTCAGCAGAGATGCCAAGACATCATAAATAGAATCGGCATGTGACAATTATGGCCGCATGGTTCCCAATTTGGGCACTACACAGAAAGTGGAGCTGTAAAAATGTCTTAGCGGTATTTCAAGTTCTGCAACCTCCTAAATCCCCAACCTGGAGGATCATATTAGCACTCATTAAAGTCTATTCAAACTATTACGATGATGTTTTAGTTCAGAGATACTCAACTTGGGGGTCACTTTAAAAAATGACAGGAGGCCAGGATCTAGTCACAGCAGCCCTATGAAGTAAACATTTCTATGATTTTAGAACAATTTAGGACATTTCTGGGACTTTAGGACATTTCTATGATTTTAGGACATTTCTTGGATTTGAGGACAGTTCCCAATCACTTTATTTTCATTGTAAATTAGAAAATGGTTGAGGTCGCCACCTGGCATCCTATTGGGGGCCAGACTTGCGCCAGGGGCCATAAGTTGAGTATCACTTTTTTAGTATGTGTGCATGCCCTGTGTGGCTATGTCAGGTGTTTTTGCCACGTGAGTGGTGCCCATGAGCTTTGAGTTAGCCCCTGCATGGCTCTGCTGGATGTGTGGCAGCTATACGCCCTCATCTTGTGTGTGGACAGGACGGGCTGCAGCAGCTGGGAATGCATGTTGACCTCAGTGGGAGGAGCCAAGGTCAGCAAAAGTGAGGTCAAAAAAAGAAGATCAGACCTGTTGCACTGTGTTGGGAGGTAAAACCGGCCCTGACCCTAAAAAATGTAGGAAGAAAAGTGGCGATGCCACAAGCTGATCAGTTGTGATTGGTGATCGGTTTCTTGTGTTTCGTTCAAATGCCTTTCACAAGCATTGAAACCTTTGAAACCAGAGCAAATTGGTTTGATAGAAAATAATAATTGAAAAATAATTATTCAATTATAAATATATACTTTCCAGTCTAAGCTATTTCCTTTTTTTTTGTTTTTGTTTTCTGTTGTTTTTTCTTTTATTTTTTATGTGCTAATTTTTTTGGTAATTTTCTTGTAACTCTTTACTGTTACCTTGCTAATTTTTGGTAATTTATTATGAAGTTGTTCAGTGCCTTACATGATTTTGATTTGGGATTAAACCAATTTTCTCAGGTTTCAAGGGGTTAATTTTACCACAACAGACCCAAGAATTTGAAACTTTTGGAGGACCAGTTGTTAGGGAATCTCCGTCACACACCAACAAAAAATTAGCCACTAGACTTTTTTCATAGCTTAACTGTCAAAAATTTGCAATATCAAAACATATTTATCTCTAGAAAACCCTTGTCACTATTTCAGTTCCTTCTGTCTTTAATCCTCTCTGCGAATGCTGCCAACCTTCCCGCTCTGTGTGTGTAACACAAGCCGCTGTGGTGAACTCTCAGTTGTTAAACACAACTTTTTCCATGCAGCGTTTGGGGCGACCACCCAAGGCCTCTGACCACACTGCACGTTGCTCCCAACCAGAGCGGGAAGCGGAGGGTAGACCTTCAATGTGTTACTGCCTCTCTCCTCGTTTACCCAGCGCTGGCATCACGTGCCCACATAGTTGATCCTGGCTGCTGAGGACAGCAGAGCACAGCTGCACTTGGGGCTGGATTTCACCCTCCTCACGTTGGAAAACCTCTTCACACTCTCCCCTGGACAGCTGCAACCAGGGGCACACCGGCAGTGATGCATTCTGCATTCACTCTGAGGCTTTGTTGACTCAGTATGGTGAAGTAATATGAGGGGATGGTCCTCAGTTAGTGAGCAGCCACACCTCTGTCAGTTCCATGCATTCATCTGTCTGTTAAACTGGATGTTTAGCCACTGATGCACCAACAGAAACAAACGTTTCCAGATGTGTTAACCACATGCACAGAGACATGCATAACTTTTTAGCAATGAACAAATGAAACACAGCATAGCCAGTATTTAAAATCGTATTATCTATATTTTTAATTGGACCAAATGCATGATTAAAGCACATATATTGCTTTTTGGCCTTTGACTCTAAGTGGTTGATGCATTTCTAAAAGCCGAAAATGTTTTGGGATAGTTATAAGAATGATGTTGTCAAAACAAGTGAAAATATTGCCATCTGCTAAAATAGAGACAGCAAGTCAAGTCAGTTTATATATAGACTACATTTAAGGGTTTGGTATGTGACATTCAGAGCTTTAATATAGCAGCAAACAAACTATGTAAAGATGTAATGGAATAATGGGATCCTGAACGGAGAATGAAGTCACGTAATCTTTGTGTGTGTTGAATTTCCAGCCTCTCCGTTTTTTTGTTGTAGTAGACGGTACAGCCATGCATGCATGTTCGCACATATGAATCCCTGTGTGTGTAGACCAGCTAATAGCTGCCGCTGTGCACTGCACTCATGTAGCAGTTACAGGCGGTTAGCTGTTATAATGATGTTGTTGCAAGTGCGTGAGGCCAAACCAACTAATTCCCCCCTAAGTTGGCATCTGTTAGCTCTGTCAGCACTGTTGCTGTTTTTAGCATTGGTCATGCTGTTAGCACTGTTAGCTGCTAGCCACTGACTTAGCCACCTCCATGTTAACAATCATGTTCAGACAGTCTGTGTGACTCAGAACCTGAATCATAGTTGTGCACTAAATGTAAAAATTGAATCATTGGAAGCCATAGACTAAGTCCATATCAGCCTAAGGGGCTGGTTCAAAACAAGCCTGAGCCAGCCCTAACTATGAGCTTTAAACAGTGTCTGCTTTCCGGACTGAAACTGGACTACACATGTTAGACAACTGGACATGTTGACCAAAATACTTCAACAGAAAGGTTTAAAGGTAAACTTTAGTAGTTGGAATAAAAAACAAATACTTAAGTGTTTAGTTAGTTACTTACTAGGGGCTGGTTCAAGGCAAGCCTGAGCCAGCTCCTAGTAAGGCTGATACCAAGTCTGCTGGTTTTGGTTGCAAATTATACTTGGGTACTGGGATACATACAGGTCTAGTTTAATGAAAAAGGAAAGTCTAAATGTGGAGAGGGTGTCTGACTCCCAGACTGGACTGGACTACACATACTGGACAAATGGACATGTTGACCAAATGTTTTAACCGAAAGGTTGCAAGAGAGAAATTAAATAGTAAGAATGAGCAACAAATGCTTCAGCTAGACTTGTAGCTATCCCAGAGCCCAAACACCATATGCAACCAAAACAAAAGGTGCAGCCACTTAGAGCTACAAGGAGCAAAAGGCTGCCACTGTGCAAGATTAAAAAAATTCAATTAAAAGGTAAATGTTCAGGCATATTGCCCATAAATACATTATATAATAGCAGTGTATACTCAAAAGCGATTGATGGCTCTTGAAATGGAACTTCCAGTTGAAGAGGAAAACCTGATACTGTCTATACTCGGGGCAGCAACTGAAAATGCTCCATCATCCTTGGATTTATATTGAGAGCACAGACTTGAGAGCAGTGATAAGCTGGTAGATCTGATGTGTCTAAAGGTGGAGTGAGGGCTTAGAAAACTGCATATGCCTGCATATTTGAAGAAGGAAACAAAAGTTGCTGTGTAATATTGTCTTGACTGGTGCATACAGTGTGCATATAGGCTTCTTTAATATAGTCTATGCACACAGCATCCATTAGTGCAGTGAAAGAAAGCTTTTATTGGCTCATAAGTTGCAGAGTAAATGTTGCTTTTGTTTACAAGCACACTCTTTCAATTACTATTCCCATACAGGATACATTGAGGCACACAATACAATGCCTCACTCGCCACAGTCTGCTCACAACCCGACAGTGAAACTGAGTGGTCTGAGAGCTCAGCGGTCCTTGTGTGAACCGGATCTGTGTATAAAAATGCAATCATAACCACTGCTGCTGAACAGGAAATAAATCACATTGTCCTCTCTTGTCCTTAGAAGGTCTGCAGACGAGGAACTGTTGCATAAGTGTTATGAGGGAGGTGCTGCTGCTGTGGTGCTGTTTATTAGGTGTAGTTTATTAACCATGGCTCAGTGCTATCCTGGCTGCTGTCCACCATAGCAGCCCAGTGCCCCCTGTCTGCTGAGGCAAACAAAGAGCTGCTATGTGTCACACACACAGTTTAACTGTCTCACCAATCCAAAAACCCCCACTGTGCATCTATGTGCCAGTGCTGAGCAGAGAAAACGACAAGCCCGCCCGACACTCTCCCACCTTGCAAATTGATATCATACCACCATCCTACTGTGGTTGTTGTTGTGTTAGTCTGCAGAATCTTCAAACTGCGAATTAGTGTGAATGCATGTGTCACATAATGTATACACATCGTCATCGTCCATTGAAGCAGCAATAGTATGATGTAATATATCACTCCTCCTCCCCGCCTTCCCCTTGTTTGCAAAAGAGAATCCTGTGGGAGTGACTGTTATGAGCATGAGGGGTGGGATGAGGCTGCAAGAGCTTTTTGGAAAATGCTCTCTGGGGGAAGTGTAGGACGACAGAGGAAGGACATTCGTCTGACTTGAGATGGCTGATGAAATTGTGGATTCAGAAAGGCAGGGTTCATACGGTCATGAAAAACCTGGAATCATCATGGAATTTGCAAATAGCAATTTTCAGGCCTGGAGAGGTTTTGGGAAACTAAATATACCCTAAAAGTTTTGGAAAAGTCATGGAATTTTGTTCCAAAACCTGTATAATAACACGTGAAGAAAACATGCCTGCCAAACCTTTGACATTTTTTTCTTTAAAAATCAACAAAAAAAGATAGAAAAAAAATCTTTTTCTTTAAGATGTGCCCCCCCTCCTTTTTGCACCACCCCCTTCCCTCTCATAAGTAATGAACAGCCCCTAAGTTATATTTAAATATTCAGTTCTAATCCTGCTCTGGATATATTATTTGAAAAATAAAAATTTAAGGAGTATTGATGGTTATTTCAGAGAATGTATGGTCTTTAAATTTGTCTCAAAGTCATAGAAAAGTCATGGAAATGTAAAAATGTGTATTAACCGTGGAAGGGCAAGGGGAGAAGTGGAAGGCGGGGTGAGAGAAAGGATGAGAGCGGGGAGGAATAAAAAGTAAGTTGAGAGACAAAAACTGTGCAACAAAGAGTAACAATAGGTAGACGAGTGGCACAAGTAAAAAGATGCAAGCAGCAAGTTGTCACCATGAGCCAAATTTTTGATGAGATTGCTCAAGTCACTGTCATGCACTGCCCCCTGTATTTCATATGTGGGAATGAGCAGAACACAGTTCCCTTTGTCTGCTGCCCCCTTTAGCTCTCAGACTATTTCAGACGCTGTAGGTGATGTAGGCAGGCCATCTCTGGGGCTGAGGGACACGGCGAGTCTGCTGCGCTCACGGCTGAGAAGAATGACAGACTGCTTTGTTGTCTGGAAGTCTTGGCACCAGACAGTATGTAAAGAGTTAAAGGTCCAGTGTGTAGGAATTAGGGGGGTCTTTTGGCAGAAATATAATAAGCATGTTTTCTTTAGTGTATAATGACCTGAAAATAAGATTTTTTGTGTTTTTGTTACCTTTGAATGAGCAGTTTTATCTACATGGGGAGCAGGTCCTCATCTACAGAGATCGCCATGTTTCTACAGTAGCTCAGAACAGACAAATCCAGTGGTGGCGCTTGCTGTAGGCAATATAGGCAGCTGGCTAGGGTGCCATTCCCAGGGGGGCGCTAAAATTATGCCTAGAAAAATAAAAAGTTCAAGTCATCACAGTCTGAACTACACACAATGCAAACTTTGATCACAGTTATGGTGGCGTCAAGTGCACATCAGAGGAGGGTATGTGGAGAGAAGAAAATAAAATACGCAACAAATTTGTGTTAACATCGGCAGGTGGAGAGCTAATTAATGTTACCTCTAAGCAGCTGTTGGCTGCAACTAACAGCTCATTTATCACCCCCCTTGGATTGGCGCCCTAGGCACTTATATCACTTACGGCAAGTGCCGCCACTGCATCTGTCACTACCGTAGCATGCTATACATACTAGCACACTACATTATTAAAATAACTCAATTTACATTAGGTTTCACATGAGAAATGAAAAGCGGTCTTTTGGGTTAAATTTCAGAGTTTGTTTGACCCGCCCACCCAATATTGAAAAGAGCTGCCTTGTGCGTATGATACCACCACTAAGGGTGCCTCTGTGCGTTAGTTTCTGCACTGACACAGCGTCAGTATTTGATGAATAGGGAATGAGAACTGGCTGGTTCTAGCTGTTTTTGTCATTGGGTTTATTTGTTTTGGAGAGAAAGAGACCTCTGCAGATAATTTGACTCCCAGTAAAAACCTCTTAAGCAATAAACACTAATGAAATCCTAACCGGGAGTTCATGCTTGACACACTGGAGAAGTTTCAGCTGGTTGTGATCTGCAATACTCGCCACTAGATGCCATTAAGTCCTTCACACTGTCCTTGAAAGGAGGAGAAAAAGAGAGAGCAGAAGGTGCCAAAAGGAAGTATATACATTGGGGAAAAAGTAAGAGAGCACAGACAAAGAAAAGGGAGAAAATGGTCAATTGAAAGAGGTTGGGAGAAGGCAGAGGATGAACCAGATTTGGTAACTGAGCTTGAGTTACCTGGTCTATCATTAGAGGCATAATGAGGAGCAGACGGGGCAGCAGCTCGCCCCTGACAGGGAATGCAACTTTCCTACAAAGGCAAACATTGTTTTAGAGTCTTTAAGTAGGTAGACTCATGATGGCAAGAAACTTTGATGTATGCAATTAAAATGTCTCTGTTGCGTAATTAAAATGAGGTGATTTATCACTGCTTAGAGAAGCCACATGAATATAAGCTCCCCTTCTGCTCCTGATGGTGATTAAGGTAAAAGGTTTTCGTCTTGCAGATTATCATTGCTTTTAAGGCTGCATTATGTCGTATAAAGGAGCACGACTTAATCTCTTGATCGCTTTCAAAAGAGTTATTGCTATAAAAACGTCTGACTGTAGGTTTATGGTATGCATGGCCTCTTTATTCTGGCCATGCTGTTGCTGTTCAATCTACATTTGATAGTAAGAGAAAAAAAAGTAGAACATAAAATCAAGAGAAAATTTGCTGCTTAAAGTCTCATTTCCTGACTCTAAAGCCTGCTCTTGCAACTGTGCACATTAAACAAAAGAAAGGAAGTCATGGGGCATCCTGAGCCACACTGCACAGTATATACTCACATACTGAAACCTTTTTTCTTACACATGCTGTTATACATAAATATTTGGTTTCCTGAATTGCAGTTGAAGCAAAGTTCAGCTTTTAGGCATTTAGCCAAAGCATAACTGGATTCCTCCACAGTTTTAGTGGTGTATGAGTACTTGCCTTTAGGCTGTTGAAAATGTAAATAGTGCTTCTTAGTTTTGAAGGTTGCAGGATAACAACAATTTAATTCAGAGGGTCAAACTTTTGCTTTTTAGAGGGCATTTTGGGAAATCAACAGACGTTTTATCGTTATTGGCTGCATTATTTGTAAAGTCAGACATCTGGAGGCCTGATCTGATTAAGACTACCTCCATTAAATTCAGATTTGGCCTTATAAAACCCCCACAGGGACTTAAAGAGACGGTTCACCCTCATGTCAAAAATCCACATATTTCCTCTTGCCTGTGTTGCTGTTTATCAGTCTGGATAGCGTTGGTGTGAGTTGCTGAGTGTTGGAGATATCAGCCGCAGAGATGTCTGCCTTCTCTACAATATAATGGAACTGGACGGCACTCAGCTTGTGATGCTCAGAGCGCCAAAAAAAATACATTTAAATGCCAAACTTTTGCACATCTGAGAGTCAACAGGTGCATAGAGGAGGACCATGGGCAGATTGTCGTAGAACAAATAAATCCTGTACACTGTCTGCTACATTTGCAATAACAGGACATTTTTTGGGAACAAGAACAACGTTTTGGTACGGAGACCTTTACTAGGTAATATGATGAAGGTCTCTGGTACCGAAATGTTCTTTTTCCCAATCAATTTCCGATCAAATCATGACCTGGTTACACAAGATAATCCACAGACCTTGTTGTGAGCAGTTCGATTTAGGAACTATTTTCTCTCTACCAAACTACACACTCTACCACATCACAGTGCAGAAGGAAATGTGCATCTACTCATGGATGAGAGGCTTGTCTCCGTGACAGTGGAGATGTAGCATTAATGGTGTCCTCCTCAGCTGAGCTGTAACATAAGCTAGCTCAGTGGTCTCCAAGCTGAAAGGAGAAATATGTATGTTTGATTTTAGGGTGGACTGTCCCTTTAAACCGTCCGTACAGACGGACAGCTGCTCAGACAAATCCATAACTTTCCATTTTGCGTTCTCTCTGTTTTATAAGTGGCTTTAAATTGTTAAGCCACAAGCTGTTGTCAAGCATTAGAGTGTGTGTTTTGATGAAGTGTTAGGAGACTAAAAATAAGTACAGTGGATGTTTTTATTTGAAACCGCGGATGGTGGAATGGAAACTTTGCATAGCGGGGGGGGGTTGCAGCCAAAATCGGCCGAATGTGTGTGTTTGTGTTTGAAACGAGAGAGGGAGAGTGAACAAGAGAGAGGGCAGTTATTTTCTGGACATGCTAAAGAGGAAGGTGCTGCCCCTGTGACCTGACATATACGAGTGTCAGCCAACATGGCGGACACACCCAGCCGCTTTAAATGTCAACAAGTGACCGCTTCCTGCAAAAACTCAATATCACAACTGTTGATTTGAAATGAATGATGATATCTGTGAGCAGTACCTCACATATTATACTTTTGAAGCTGAAAAAAAAAAATTGTCTCTTTTGCATCCAATGTCGGCCGCTTTAGGAATGCTGCTGGCCTTTATTGGTGCCGGTTCTGGTAACACCCAAAGCATCTGAGGCATGCCAGGCCGGGTGGGCTTGCCATTTATAAATACACCCCTCTAAACGTGTCCCATATTCACTGTGTGGTTTTTACAGCCACATGGTTTGCCGCTCAAATAAGATGAAGAGGAGGCTTACGTGTATTTGCATTCATCATGTGCTTGTATGTGCATGTGTCAGGGCAACCAGTCAACAAGATATCAGACAGGTCGCCGCTACAGTAAGAGTCGTCATAATTTACGCTCCCTGGCTGTGTATTTAGAGCCGGTGAAAAGCTGTCCCTGGCTTTCTGCAAATATGCTTCACATGCAAACACATCAGCTCCAGTGCAGGATGTGTTTATGCAGTCATAGGTCACATCTACACCTTCGCTGGGACGACTCAATCAATTTAAACTTTTTTTAAGGTCTATCTTAATGCTACACTGACATGCCATTTGTACTGTCTATACTGGCTGTAAAGTGAAACCTTCACAGTGTTAAACTGAAGCTCTGTGATGCTTCAGCATTCTGAGTTAGCCAAATGAAGTGGATACTTCCAAAGTTAGTCTTTCTAGTATAAAATTCCCTTTTTTATGTCCCACGAATCAGTGTTGGCTGAACTTTGTAGTGTAAGTATAGCCAGGATTAGAAATTATTTATTCTGTGCCGACAGAGTAAATAATTACAGCGACCATTAGCTCTCTCAAACTCACTTTTTCATGAAGTTGAGTTCAAACGGAAAATCTTCCACATGCTCCTTCTCAGATGCGTCCAACCTGTTCTCATTGTTGTCACACCCCTCGGTAACTCTTAAGGCCAACTTAAACATCTTAATGTGACACACAGTGGTCTCCTTAGTGAAACACATGGCCAACGTTCTGAAACGGTCCATTTAGGTTTAGGCAACAAAACTTCTTGGTTACATTTAGATAAAAGATCATGTTTTGGCTTACAATAAGTACAATTTTTATGGTGTTACTGTTAGATTTCATGTAACGTGACGCCCATATATAAGTCATGCAACCATATGTTGAAACAAGGTTGACTTTGTGTTTCACAGGACATGAACAGTGGTCTCCAGGTTGAAAGTCCTGTATTTGTTTGGCCCATCCACCTCCCTTTCCTCCAACGCTACTCAGACTTTCTCGCTCTTCATAACACGTCAGTAGCTCTCAGGGTGGGATACTGCCACCGCCAGCTTAACAGTGGGCAACATTAGCTGAAAGCCCGCTGCGTCTCATAAAGACGCTAAAGGTTGCCTTCAGCATTGGTATCACACGCCATGATAAAGCATCAGCATTTGTTAGGTTAAAAGAGAGGCAGTTAGGGTCAGGGAAAGGGGAAGGGTTACATCTTGTGAATTATGTCTCCATGTATAATATATTATGTGGTGGACTATTGCTACAGTTATTCACTACAAATTTGTAGCAGGTTTCAGTAACTGTTGTGTTGGTGGGTTTGTCTTGAATTGGCGGGGGGGGCAGTTTGGAGGGGGGGCGTCATGTAGACTCCAAACAGAATGTGGCTGCAGCTATACATGTCTCCTGCTATCCACTTCATGGCAACTTTAATGCTCAGTAAGTCAATAGGGCATGCAAAAGGTCGAACTGATGTGAACAAAGTGAATATTTAGAGTGCCTTCTGCTGGACCTCAAGATAAACTATGTCAAATGTCTGTAAATTTTGAATTTTAACAGCTTATAATGGTTCAAATATTAAATTTCTTTGCACGTTACATCAAAATATCAACTATTAAAGTAAATCTTTTGCAATTTTGTGACTCTCTGGAGGCTTCTCTGTTATGTTACAGTTATCAGGATGAAGATTATTTACCTTTACCTTTACTTAACTACAGTGCATTACTTGTATTGTTAGAATAAATCAAACATGATTACATTAAGTTTAATAAACCCAATGATAAAGCTCCCTGGCTATCATGCTATAGTTTAATTGCTTTTTGTCTTAATTACATTCAAACGTTCAGATGGCCTCTGAGTGATGATCTGAAAATTAATCAGGCTTTATTTTAATGCTGAGAAAAGCATGTTTTTGAATCATAAATAGACTTTTTAACATGACAATTACAAGTGTAACAAGATTGATGTACTGTGTCTGATTCCAGATGGCCAAGGGCATACAATAAATACTCAAGGGTTGTAAGTTCGACCTAAACAAGTTTCACTGCACTCCTCCAAAATAGCTGCTCTGTTTCTAAGCCAAGACATCAGCGGCCCTTTGACCTTCTGCAGCACCGCTAGGAATGTGCAGAGGTGTAGATTTAAGGCTTCTGAGCGCAGTTTGTCTGAGCAACACCTCTGTCAGATTCGCTGAGTAATTCATACCTGTTAGGCATGTGAATGGAAACCTGACATAACTTAGATTGCAGCCAGTGTTGTTAAGTATGTGTGTAGTGAATTGTAGAATGAAAGGTGTGCAGTGTCAGGCCGTTTTCTGCAGCACCTGCACACATCTGACAGTTCAGTGATGGGGACAAACATTTTTAGAAGTAAGGCGGGAAACAAGACAGAAGCTGAATTGCTGTCATTTGTTCTACTGTAGCAAACCATGTGAGCTGAACAGTCTTGCAAAAGAAGAAACTGCTTGGTTTGCAGCTTTTTCCTGAGATTAATCTTAAAAAAAACTATACTATTTTTTCCCCCTTCATAAGAGAAATAGTTTGCAGATGTTTTTGGTTTTTTGAGTCGGAGGATACATGCAGTGCCCGAGTAAATAAACCCTTAACTTAAAGTGGAGGTGTTGGATTCCACTGTGTGTGGTCCTCGAGCAAACGTCTTTGCCACTTGCACGCTTCACGAAAAGGTTCCTGGAAATGAGATAGATTGGGGTTAATCGTCTGAATTTCTCTGCGGTTTTACAAGCTTCTGTATCACTCTTCATTCTTACCACCCTAATATTCTGGTTAATCATTCAAATACTGTCATGCATAAGTGTTGGCTTAAGTAGAAGAGTGACCCCCTCAGGGCAGAACTACTGACTGTGCTGGAGAAGAGTTTGTTCTTTTTTTCCACTTACAGTGAATAAATCCTTACTTTTAATGGCGCCGGTGTAACGGTTAACTTTCTGCCAACAGCGAATTGTTGACCAAAAACTTAAAGTGCACACTAAAAATAATAAACACCTGCAAGCGAGTCAGACGCTTCAGAATAAAAGCACCATTGGTCCAGCTTTAATGTATTTCATTATAACAGTACTTTATTCAGCTCTACTGTAACGACTTTATTTAATGTTACTATATCAGTACTTTATTTAGCTTTATTATAATAGTACTTTAATTAACTTTGTTATAACAGCACTTTAAAATGATCACAGTGCTTTATTTGACTTCATTATAACTACGTTATCTAATTTTGTTGCAACTACTTCATCAAATTTTAAATTTATCTAGCTTTATTATAACAATACTTTTCTTAGTTTTATAATGATAATCCTTTATTTGACTTTATTATTAATATTTTTTTATGTTTTAATTAATTATGACTACTTTTTTAACCCTATACAACAGTGTCTTGTGTACCTTTATAGTGACAGTGTTTTAACTTTACATTACTTTATTTAAAATTATTACAAAATATATTGTCTAACTTTACCTTTACAGTACTTTATTTAGTAGTTTAGTTTTTTAGTGGTCTACAGTGTAGAGGAAATTTGGAAATATTGAGACATATATTGTGGGTCGTGATATATACTCAGTCCAAGTGGAACTCGTGAACTCGTTTTTATGACAATTGAAGTCGTGTACAAAAAGTCATAAACTCAGAGCTCTCAGAAAATTTAATCTTACGAGGTCATGAATACCACATCGGGGGGGCGTTCAAATGGTCACTTCTCTTGAACAAGTTAAACATGGCCCCATTTGAATGAAGCAATAGCCCAAATATATTGTGATATGATTTTAGGCCATATCGCCCAGAAATGCTTCCAGACATTGAAAGACTTTGCTGTCAGTCCTCTCTTGCAGTTATAGTTCCTCAGCAAATCCTCCACACACGCTTGTTAGACATCTTTTTCTGCACCAACTTTCCAGTGTCAAAAAGTTTTTAACTGTGACTTTGCACTTAGAAACTGCCCTTTTATTCCATCACTTTGGAGAGCCAGCAGTCTTCTGCTGATACATGACCGAGGAGGCCAGTCGGAGGTTTTGAACAGCCGGCTTAATGGCCCATTAATCTGCCAGTGGCTATGACCGCTGTCAGTCAACACGGGGTCCGCTCGGTTTGCTAAGTAAATGTTAGGGAATATGAATCGAGCCTGTAAATGCTCACAAAGGGCTCCTTTTTCACGTTTTTATTGCTCACTAATAAAAAATAATACAAAAGAAGTCAAAGTCTGAAAGAATTCACTGCCTTTAATGTCATGCTTACTTAGCATTTGTATTGCAGTGTTTGTTTTAGCTTATAGACCTGCACTGTACAGACGAGGAGGATAAAAAAAAATCTACTTTTAGCCTGATGACCAGTCCAACCCTTTAGATGGAATGACTTTTGGAGCAAACCCAATAATTCAGCACGGCATCCTACAGGAAATCTCTATGAGATGCAATGAGAACTAAATTCTCAGGCAGAGCTCCAAAATACAGAGACAGGTCGCAGATGTGTGAGATTAACCAATGAGACTGAGGAATTTCAATATGTCTCCTTCTTACTGTCTCATGTCTACATGGTAACGATGGCGAAATGGAGATGGTGGCCTTTTAGGCTGTTATCTTAGCAATTTGATTTCGGGGATGGAGTACTTGACCCTTCACCTGAATCTTTATTCTGGCGACAGTCTGTCTCGCGGATCACTTTCAGTCCTTGTAAAACAGACAAGAGACCATTTCACCTTCACATCTCATTTGTGGTTTTGCAGGAAATGACTCGGGCTTTAGCAATTGGGCTTTTTATTTAATAATGTTGTAACTAAACCACTCTGGGTTTTAAAGCTGCGCCATATCTCAGCGGCCGTGAGCACGCATTAATTAAGACAAATATCAGGAACAGTGGATGCAGAATAAGGAATTGGGTGGAGTGATACCATTAGGGAGGATACCTGGCTCCTGTGGGTTGGACTGAGTCCACACAGGGTTTCAAGCAAAGACTGTATAAAATAATGGAAGTAGCCACCTTGATGTCGCTCATTGAGATGTGGAGTCCCATTTTCAACTTAAAATACTCCAAATATCGACACTTGGTCAATGACCCTCAGTTACCCATACACTGACACACTAAGGCACCCTTTAGCAGTAGTATAAGAAGCACCATGTGGCAGCATTTTTGACACCTCAGGCAAAGAACGGGAAAGTGCGGATAGAAACTGACTTTCATGCGGGAACCTGCATCCCATGTGAAACCAAAAATCTAATTATTATGTTGTGTGACGCATGTCACAAATGTACTTATTTTAAGACAAACCATGTTTTTTTTCCAAAACTTAATCTCAAAGTTTTTAGATTTACATTTTAAGTTTATTTTGGAAAAAAGACTATGCATTTAACAAGCAGACACTACATTTCATGTGACATTGGAAGTTGTTTAAAAGAAACAATACATGTAATGAGCATTAATGGACATGAATCCCTGAGTGTCCAAACTGATTCTGGAGTGTCATATTTTGACATGTAGGGCCTCTGAACAAGAGTTGGGAGTGAAAATGTTTTGGTTTTCAAGTCTCAAGTTTGACATGTAGGCCAACATCATGAGTGCTGAACTGTGTAAAAATTCACCTCTGTACAGTTGTCATGAGTGGGTAATTTAGCTATAAAGCCCCAAACAGTTTTTTTGCACAGAAATGTTTATTTCAGAAGCAAATTTCTAACTGGGTGTCTCTGGTGATTGACTCGCTTTCGGAGCCAGCCCCAAGTGGCCACTCAGGGAACTGCAGTTTTGGCACTTCTGTGTAGGCGTCATTTTTCAGGCCTGTAGGTTGCTGTTTGGTTTCGAGACTGTAGCCCTTCAATCCTTCAGTTTTGGCTAAAACTATGGGAACACCTCCTCACACATACACATGCACATCTGGCAAAAAATAAACACTGGCGGGAAAAGGGAGGGTGCAGATGATGAAGTAGTGAAGTATCCGTCCATTCCATTTCCTCCTCTGTGTCTCGTCACGAAATCCCTCTTGACCCCACCTCGGCTTTTTTTTCATTCAGAGGGAGAGAATGCGCGGGGCACGCCTGTGTTTTCTGTAAATATCTTCGGTCTCCTCTCTGCCACCTCCTCCCAGGGCAAAGACGGAGCCAGCTGAGCGCCCTTCCTCCCCTCAAGCATCCTCATGGGGAAGGAAGCTGACCCTCTCCACCCTGTATGAGGTTAAATCCCAGAGGGGGGAGGAGAAGGGTGTCGGCGCGGTCCCTTCGACTGACAGCAGGAAACACGAGGAGGAAACAGAAAGGAAGTGTGCGACTGTTTTCCGTAGTAACAGGCAGGATGTGTAAGGTCAGCGTGGTGTTGGGAAGCTTTGGCATGTCAGGGCTCTGCAACCTCACATTCTGTAATAACACCCTGCGTCGAATCTCTCGGTATCTCACTTACTATGAATGTTTTTGGCATTCTTCATTCATTCTTTCACCTTTTTGGAATAAATCAAACCGATTTGCATTCAAAGGTTTAAAAAGGGATCTGAGACCAGCACAAGAATCACAAGAGTGGTGTCGCTCCAGATTTTGAAGGACAAGTCTTCATTTGTAGACCCCTGAATTTAACCCTCAAAATCGCTCTAAAGAACAATATGCCCTTTGAGAAATACCAGTGCTGCTCGGACGTGATATGTACAAAAGGCGTTGCTCTGTAATGTTTACTGAAACAAGGGCCTTATATCCAACATACCAACGCTCACCACATTACCAAGTGCCATTATTATAATCACATCCAGCACTACTCATGAATTCCAGAGCAGAGCGGTATCCAAGGCCACGCTGTACACTATATTACATACTTCCTGTGAGCTCTGCTATTCTTTGGATTCAGTCCAAGCGAAGACACTGTCAACAGTTTTCATCAAACATATCCATCCCCTCTTTGTCTATTGCATTAAAAGGCAGACACAAGACATTTTATTCAATATTTTGTCCAAGCTCATGCATCCTAGTTGACTTGACAGCAAGACTTAATTCCTCTTGAGACGTTTTGCCAAGTTTGAATGGAAGTCTGTTTTGTTAAATTATAATCAAGTGAGCTGCATATCAAGCAAAATTGACTAATGAATACAATATATGAAGAAAGGTCTTGCTGATACCTCATTAGATTACCGAGGGCACACTTGGATTACCTTTGACTTTTTTACAGGCTATATGCTTTGCTGTATGTATTCGTCACTTTGTGTGGTGTTGAATCCTCATTGTTGTGTTACCAGCAGTTGGTTTCAGTTAGTTGTTTTGTTGTTGCTAGGGGCAACCCCTTCTGGCACAGCAGCAGTTCATCTGACGTTCTGACTCTCGAGCCTTTTATTACATCTGTGACCAAAAAAGTATCGACACACATCTGTTATGTTCTCCCCAAGTTGTTGCTGATTCAAGTGTATGTTCTCTTTTTATGCCTCCGTGCTGACGATAGCTGTGGCTGGAGGCTTTATTTTTTTTTTTTACACTAATCTTGGGTTTCCACCTTCACACTTTTTAGTTTTTAGTTCACATTCATTTTTACATCACTTTGGTGCACTTATCATGTCTCACCTTAGCCCAGTGACTTGAAATCACTATTGTTGAATTTATTATTTTCAATACATAAATAACTTAATGTTAAATTCTTTTTGTTTTTTGTTACTGCAGTGACCCTGACCTTCACCTTTTGTTCCTGACATCAAACTCCATTCATCAATGCTGAGTGCCACCAAAAAGAGCATCGGCAGATAACACCCACGATTTAAGAACAGAAGGTTAGTCCCTTTTTCATTACTGAGCGGTTCTTTAAAACTTAATGCTATGTTGAACTGCTCACTCCACACGTTCAAATGCACAAACAGGAGGTCAACAATTAATTTTGCCACCTGGACAAACTTCCATCATGTTTTAAGAAAAATATTCTTGCTTGGTTTCTCGCTGGTTTGAGGGTTCCCAGGGCTTTAGGCCTGCTGAAAAATAACCAAAGCTAGAAAAAAAAGCATAGTCCGAGCACTCAAAGCTGCGCGACTTGGGGTCCATTTCCGAGCTTTTATTATTCTTTCACTGAAAGCCCTTAATGTGCGGCTGTTATCCCCTTACTTAAATGTGCTTTGCTCAGCTGAAAATGACTGGGAATGCCTGAGAAAAAAAAACACCTGTCAGGCTCATTAATTATAATTTATGAGTGCCCAACCTTGGACCTTGACTTGATGGGTAATTTCAAACAGCTTTCAAAATCAAACTATATGTCGGTGGAGGTTATAAACACAACAGTTTTGGAGCTGTATTGTCCTCTGTAAAACATCTCTCTCTCATGTTGTCTGTCACTTTTTGGATGTTCTTTGCTGTAAGCTCAATCACGACACCACATACACTCGCACTCATTAAAGGCTGGCGTCAATACGCACCCATCTCGGTTTGTTTGACCACTCTCTCATGAGGGAAGATTAATTGGCTGGCTCGGCTCGGCTTAACTAAATATTTAAGTGTTTGAGGTGCGTGTGGTTGGCTTCAGACCCCTCGTGATGGTCTATACTTGAACCTGGTTTGTTTTTCTCAGCCCACGCTCCAATCACACCCTCTGCATGGCAACTCCCCGTCATGCTCACATATAAATTTTAAATCACATGCACATTACTTTGTCACATGTATGCAATAGCCTCAGGGAAGCACAACATGAGCCAAAGACAGCCAGCCAACATGTGTTTTTTTTTCTTTTTTACTGCTTTATGTGCACATGAATGACATGAATGCTCTTTACTGCTCGCTCGTGGATACAATACAGTCTAATTACAGGATAAAATTATGGATTAGAAGGAATTACACGCCTGCAGAGACTAAACAAAGGATGAAATGATTGTAGATAAGTCTGGGAAAGATTTTCACTGTTTGTTCAAAGGTGCATTTAAGAGATGCTACATTTAAGGACTCAACATAAGAGCTTCTCCTGATCTGTAATCCATAACCCTCTAAAATTACAGCCCACTGAGCGCCAAATTCTGGTTAAAATCAGCCTTTGCCAAGTCAATTTCGAGGGGAGTAACAATATAATTTTACATTTAGAAAAAGAGACATTTAAAATATTTTTGCTGGATGTAAGGGCCCTGACAGACCCACCCAGCAGTCAGTGGTAGATGAAGTACCTGAAAGCCATACTTAAGTACAAGTACAGATATCTTACCAGTTAAAGTCTCCTATTAGAATATTACTTGAGTAAAGTATCTGATATTTACTGCACGCAAGTATCAAAATTCATTTTATGATATTAAATGTACTTAAATGTAAATGTATGAGTAAATGTTAGCAATAAAAAAGTTAAGGAAGGAGGATAGGAATATAAAAATATAAAAAAACCCAAAATACTCCAAAGTACTAGAACAAACTCATAATACTTTGTTACAATAATACTTTGTTACATTACACCACTGTGTAAGTGGGCTTCTGTTGTCGTAGTTTTGGTGTTGTGTCTCGTGACGTTGACCCTCGTCGGCACTTTGTCATTTCAACATCAGGTTGTGTTGTTAATGTGCTAACAGGCTAACTAGCATCTCTCGGTCTTCTAGTTTCTCATTTTGAATGACATAAGTGGTCCTTGGAAACCTTGTGGTATGAATAGTAAAAGTCAAATGAAATGTTTTTCAGCATAAGTGATTTTTCTTATTAAAAAGCTCATAGTTTGTGTTCCATAAAGTCCTTCACAGCTGTTTGATTTCACACTCGCTTATATGAAATAAACACCAATCTGTATGCAAGTTTGTGTAAACATCTGACTGTCAAGTGCATAGCTGAGAGCAGATGATGACGTGAACGTGCATTAAAAGAGAAGAGCTCAATCAGCCGATATGACCTTCACAACAAAGAGATCTCGTAACACCTGCAAAGAATTATTTTAAACTGAATTACTCATCAAGACAATGAAGAAGAAAGAAAATATGACATTCTTTGAACGTGCTTGTCTTCATGCTTTTACTCCAAGAAAAGCAGAGACGGTCAGATGAAAAATGACTTTGAGGAATGCCAACGAAATTAAAATCTGACACATGGAACATTTGATTTCGTCATTCGGTTTCAAAAGATTTGTTGTAGATTGTAAGAAAATAAAAGTTTCCATTTAAAAATGTCAGTCTGTGAGAATTATGATGAAAGTCGAACAGCTGAAACAATAATGTTCCAAACAATCATCTCTGATGCTTTAATAGCTTAATCACAGTCATCACAACATTATGGAAAATATAATTTTAGGTGTATTTGTAGTATATATTACCTGTGATTACTCTTTTTTTGTATGGCGATTTTTTAATGAACTATTTTAACAGCGTGTCTTGTCTGTTGTATATTTTGCTCCAGAGAATGATATATCGCTTCCACGTATACCGAGTGTGTACTGTGAAAAATCTTAAAGGTGGGAATCAGCGGTCTAGAAAGAGAGCGTGGGTAGAGAGCTTGCAGAAAATATCGAAACTATTGAAAACATAACAGAACAGATGGTAGCATGAAGGAAAATGAAGCTGATGAGGGTATCACGCTGAGATAAATCATATGCCAATGAGAGGAGTTTTTTCATCTCTGTATCTTGAGCTTTTATCATCCCTTTTTAAGGTTTGATTGACAGCTGCAGAACAGTACATAGAAAAATGTCTCCTGCATGCACATGTTGTAGTGTCATGCTTTAGATGCTTCAGAGGAGTCTCCAGTCAAAGCCAAAGCACTGATGAAAAGAGGTCAGTAAATGGAAAAAATGTTGCAGTCTAACAGCCACTAGCTCCATCTGCTGGCCATCAATACACATTAAAATTGAAGAAAAGGACACTGTAAGGCATATTTATTTATATAGCACATTTCTTACTCTGAGGAAACCCAAAGTGCTTTACAGATCAGCCAAGTCACAAAACATGCCCCAAAGGTCTGCACCAATAATAAGTTCAATTCCATTTCAGTTCCAATTTTCCAATCCATAAAGCCCATTAATCACAAATTACAATTCAGCTCAGAGGCTTTTACAGCAGAGCAAATTGAAGTATCAACTCTTTCTTTTTGTTTGGTCTGTCCATACAAAACAAAACAAACCAAAAAAAATCTGCAGCTTGTGCACACAAACAGAAAGTGCGTCTTAAACACAAATCTCAACAGCTATTGCTATTGAATTTCAGCTCGATGTGTCATGTTTCTTAATATATCATGTTGTTATTTTTTTATTTAAAACTGACTAAGAAATGCAGTCCAAATTTTTCCAGTCCCAGTTCAAAAACGTGTATATTTAGCCCCAAAATATAAAATTAAATGGGTACCCCTGGGCTCTTACATGTCAAATTTAAGGCCTTAAAAATAATTAAATTTGTCAACAAAGTCTTAAATTTCGTTTACAAAGGTCTTTTTTTCCCTATGCGTCCTGCTGTGTTTTGGATGTTATCAGACTGTCTGTGATGGTTCCTGTTTTTACTCTGGTGCTCTGCGCTGCTTTGACATCTGTCCGCCCGCTGTCATCCTCGGCTCTCACACGTTTTTACATCATATCCTTCAGATGTTTGCCAGTATGGCCTTGAAGCTGGTATTAACTTTAATTCTAGGTGGTATGAAAAAGGTCTTAAAAAGTCTTAAATTTAAATTTGAGGGGCTAGCCTTGTAAAGAGATAGACCATCACAAAAATTTACATTTTCCCTCCTAGCTGTGCTACTGAACAAGTATTTCACCGATAAAAAGAGGGTCCTCACATAAAACTAGGCCATCTCCGCAGTAGAAAGACACAAATACTTTTAAAATTGGTGCTACATGACCAAAGAAAACCGGGCAAAAGGACTGTGGCATTGACTCTTTTACCTCAAAAGGTAGAAAACCTACAACTATCATAATGTATTGCACCAATAAACGCTCCTGCTGGTGGGTGACGTAGTGCGACTTTGTCCGTTTGCACAGACAAGGTCGGATCTTATATTATAGTTAAACATATTACTGTTTGATCTCTATTTGTTTTGGTTTTTATTTTGCAGGAAGCAGTATGGCGCCCACTTCCTGTTCACAGATTATCACCATTACAGAAAAACGGGGCACTAAAATACATGTTAAAAAGGCAATGCTGTAACGTAATCCTGATTTATATGCGATCAGCATTGCCTAGTTTTACCGTTTGATTGGATTTCGGTCCTAGTTTGAGAGACAGAGAAAGGGGCGGATATGTGCAGCATTTGCAGGCAATTCAAAAATGCGCAGAAGGAGGTGTGCATCTACTCACGGACGAGAAGCTCATGACAGCGCAAGACGTAAACATTAATGGCGTCCTCCTCGTCTGAGCTGTTATTTATATTTGATTTTGGTTTGAGCTGTCCCTTTAAGTCTTACATAGTAGAACAACATTTCAAGGATGTGTTGAAAGACTTTCTTTTATGGCCCTATAGTTGATTAATTCAGGACATGATGCTGTAAAGTAGATGGAGAACATCAAACAAGAGAAAAGCAGGGTAAATATTTACAGCACAGCACACAGACATTAATTTTTTAGAAGGATATTTCATCTTGCTGGCAATAACACAGACTGTTCCACGCGGTCGCTCCAGTGAGTCACCATTCGGATCCAGCTATTTGTCCTCCTCCAGACTGAGACAAAGAAGATACATTACTGAAAGCACAATTTAGAAATCCTCTTAGCTGTCCATGCAAATACATTCTGTATGCTTTTTTTGCTGTATTGTGTAAATGACAAGCCATAAGGGTAGGGTATTAGTGTAATTGGCGATTAGGGAACATTTAGTGGCTTTAGATGTGAATAATGTATACAGAGAATGTTATCCTTGATTCTGGCAATCCATAAAACAAAATACTGGGTTGAATATTTTTGGATAAACGATAACTAGCATTCTGGCCAACATGTCAAGTACTTATATTTTTACATTGATGTATATTGTAGTAACATACCTTTTCATGTGCATATGTTTTGCATGTAAAATGAAAAGAAGGCAGGAGGCTGTGCTTTAGACAATTCAGTGAAAATAGGATTTTGAGTTTTTTCTTTCTCACAATTTTCTCTTCACTTCCAGCCGGATATTCCTGCAAATAACATTCGCACAATCATATATTATAATAGCGGTTGTTTGAAATTTCACCAAACACTCTCACATTGGGGGAGCTATGTTTTGTTTTTGGGAGAGAATGAGGATAGAAAAACCATGAATAGTATTTCCTACAGATGTGTCTGTGGGATCAGCTGTAGCTTTGTGTATTTGCAGAATATCCCTTTTCCCAACACCAAACCAACAAAAAAGCCTATGTAAATGTGATATTCAAAGTAGAGAGAAAGCATGTTTTGAATAAAAGTAAGCTGAAGTTCTTTGTAAATATGGAAAGGGATGTGTTACGGACACCTGGAAGGATGTAAATTTACATTATAATTGACTAGATTGGGCTTAATGCAATACTTCATCTCTCAAATGACCATATGTATGTATGTGTCTGTCACTCATCCATTGTTACTTTGAATTAGTTAAGAGAACTTGGTTTTTCTCGTATGCACGTAAGTAGAAAGAAGAATCACAAAATGGAGAAAAATCATGATGAATTGAAGTCGCAAACGAATGAAGTTTACAGACTGTCACACATCTCATGCAGTATAATCCGAGCCAAATTTATCCAATTGTATGCTTAGTGCTTCCTGAACAGACAGCTCTCTCTGACTGTGAAATGAACAAGAAGTGAAACTCATCTACACTAACTTCGATTTCAGACTACGCTGACAAAAAAAGTCATTTTACCTCTCTGAACACAGGAGCTGCTGGTCTGCTGCTGCCTGGATCAGTTAATGTGTTGGTGTTACTATGTGACTTTGATGTTTTAAAGGACTGATTTGGATTTACTAAAGTCACAAAATAACACAAACAACCTGCCAATTCAAGGCAGCAATAGACCAACAGCCTCAGTGTCTAATACGGTACAATTACTGATTTCATCAATGAAGTCTTGACATGAAGAGACCAAAGATACATTTCACTTTTAGTTCAGTGCATGAGTTGTGTGAGAGTTTTATAAACAGATGTGTTGATGTAGTTTTGATGACCATGGACCCCAACCGCTTCAGTAAATGGGGAATCTTCTTCATTTCTGGATTCTTTGTTCACCAGAGGCAGGCGTGAAAAAAACAATATGTTCTTCACAAATTAAACGTAACACAGGGTGAGTAACTGATTATAAAATTATCATTTGGGGGATGAAGTATTCCTTTAAGATCAATGCGTGTTGCTGTAAAGTAACACTGCAGAACAATTATTGGACTTTGGATTACAAGCCCTGGTTACTTATGAATCAGTGTGAAATTTAATAAATGTTCCCCACCCTTTATTTATACCAAACATATGAAGCATATATGATTGTATATGAAGACAACAAACTCTTGAACTTGTTGTGTCACTGCCATCTGTAGCTGATCTTTTAAACTTTAGACCAAGAGCACATTAATATCTCCCCACCAGCATATTGGCTTTGCAGAAAAACCATCCAGGAACTCCACATGCATTAATATAAAAGTAACACTAGAGGGCGGTAGTAGCACACAGGTTATTTTTGTTTACTTAGGTTCAGAAATCTAAACCAACAAGATTTGCACCTCAGGTAATCTTTTAGGAATGTTATAGAACGGCTTTAAAGTGCTTTACTAAGCAGAAAGAGAGGGCTATATATTTAATGAAACTACACTGAATCTTAATTTGGTTTTCATGTAGCTTTGAGGGGAACTTTCAGTGCTGATGGAAAAAGGTGGGAGAAATATTCAAGTCCTTTGTGACTAAAAGTAGCAAAACCACAATTTAAAAATATTCTGCACCTATTGCAAGTAATTTGGGGTTTAAAATCTTTAAAATCACAAAAGTATTACCAGCAATATGAACTTAAAGTATTACCAGTTAAACCATTTATCATGCAGGTGAATGCCCAGTTCAGTTTGTAAGAATCATATTTGATCAGGTTATCATGTGTGGTATATTTCATCTTAATATGCAAAGGGTGTTGAGCAGTCACATACAGACACTGTAGGGTAATATTGCCCTCTGAAATCTAAGTATGAAGTAGTATAAAATGTACAGTACTTGAGTATAGAGCCCGACAGATATATCAGCTGATTTTATTGGCCGATATTGGCCTTTCACAGATATACTGTATTGTTATTGTGTATATGTTGTACAATATGCGCTGAAGAACATAATCCAGAAAAAAATATTCAGATAAATAAACAGATAAGGGTGGATTGAATATTGGCAGATATATTAATTTGGGGATTTTGCACTCCCTAATATGGGTACCAGTATCAGCCCTAAAAAATTCAGTATTGGTCGGGCTCTACTTGAGTATGTGTACTTCGTTACATTCCACTTTTACTTCCAGACAGTAAAATCTATGTAAGTGGGAAACTCTCCAGAAATAATCTAAACAAAAGTCTGAATTTTTCCCTTTGGTCTCTTCTCAGCTACTGTTCTTAATATTCTTATACTCGAGATCATGACGCTCTTTATGACACTTCCACATACAAATTTCCGACTCTCTTGAACCCACGATGACATGAGACGTGTGTGTGTGTGTGTGTGTGTGTGTGTGTGTGTGTGTGTGTGTGTGTGTGTGTGTGTGTGTGTCACAATGTTGGCCCAGACCCAGCACATACATGTCATTTAAATATAGGGAGAATGGAGATAACACTGTGTGTCATCACATACTACTGCATAAACTGGATCTATGGCTTGGGGAAAAAAACGAAGAAAAAAAAAGCTCCACCTTTACAGTTAATATACTGTTCACTTGAATTGTCGTTGATGCACCATTTAAGATACGTTTTCTCACAGCTACAAAATGAATTAGATCATACAAAAACACTTTTATTCCTGCATGTCATGAAACACAAGTTATGCCTGAGTGTTTTAAGCATCTTTATGTTTCATTGAGCGAGCTCTAAAGCCTGTTAAAATCAGTGTCAGACTGGAGGGCTCTAATTAGCTAGCAAGTCTCATCTTGCCCGTAATGTGGAATCTTTTGAACAAGGTTTTATCTTTCATTTCAGGGTTATTTATGTAGAATAATCCACTCGGAGGTGTGGGTGTTTGTTAAACGGTGGATGTGGCTGGAACTCCTTAAGCAGCTCGCTCAGTAAAAATTCTTGGGTCTACTTGAAGGTCAGATTTCAACGCCTATTCTGGAAACGAATAAACTTGCAGAAGAGTTTGAAAATGAGGAAGGTTCCTGTGGCGACAGACTCAAGGAGATAAAACAAAAACAGCTGAGCCGTAGTTAAAGATTACCAGCTTTCTCTTTTATTGAAAAATATAGTTGTTATTTCAAAGAAAGGAAAGTGAGGAAGGTAAATATATTAATATACTGTAAAACCAGAGTAAGGAGAAGGAAAGGAAAACAGTACATACTTGGCATAACACTACAGCCACTGAATAGAAAAAAATAAGAAAACATTCACCAGCAGAACTTTGAGCCAGTTGTTTTTTTGCAGTCCTTATCTTTTTTTGCCACTCACCAAACCACAGCTGTCAGGGCACGGGAAACTTTTAAGCAGACCTGGGGCAGGAAGTATTTGCAAATTCCTTTATATGGTTTATTCTGGCCTACTTAGGAGTTCCCTACAGAGAAAAACAGCAAATGCCAGAAAGTTAAGATGTTTAAAAGAAAGTATTTCAGTGTAATTTTCCCAGGGTTCTCTATTTACCTCGTCCAAATTTACTTGCAAATACAATTTGGCCGCAAATGTGCTATTTAAGCCGCTAACATTCCTCTGGTTCTCACGCTTGTACCAAATACTGCTGATGACAAAGACTGTTAACTGTAATCATCCATGGCACAAACGATATTTACATGACTTGATTAAAACAACAGATAAGGAGTGTTTTTGTTTCTTAAGTGTCTATTTCTTGGATTGCAGCTGCCCAAACAATCCACAAATTTTCACAATAAGAAGTAAGAGACGTCTTAGAATTTGGCCCATTTACATCAAAATATGGAAGAGTTTTTACTCAAATCATACTGCAAATCTATACATATGTAAAAAACTAAATGAGACAAAACCAAACATCCTGCTAACAATACCCAATAATATGATTAGAACATACTTGGACTTCCTCCAGATTGTTTCTAAAAGATTCTGTTTTTTTTTTTTTTTAAGACTATTTTTGGCATTTTAGCCCTTATTAGATAGGACAGATCAATAGCATGAAAGGGGGAAAGAGAGGGGATGACATGCAGCAAAGGGCCACAAGCGGGAGTCAAAACCGAGGCCGCTGCGGCAAAGACACTGCTTTCATTCATGGGGCGCCTGCTTTTTCCATTCAGCCACCCAACGCCCCAAAGATTCAGATTTTCAAAAGTGGTGTTGTATGAGGTACTTATCCATAGTCAGTGTTTCATTTACAGTAGGTGTCAGTTGAGACACCCCCAGTCTGTAGAAGCAGGCAGGTGTAGGCTATGTTTGGTGTGTTTTCACCGCTTTACCTTTTCTCCAGACAGCTTGCTCTGATGGGAACGACGTTAATGGCTTTCGTTCCCCATCTATGTCCCCAAAGCCACCAGGCTCCATTGACAAAAACAGTCATTTTACCTTGCTGAACATGGGAGCTGCTGGTCTACCACAGCTTCGATTACTTAGTTTGTTTGCGTTAATGTGAACTTGTTGAATCCTTATTTACCCTTTTAAATGCCACAGTCATACATTAACACAAACAAAGTAACCAATCGAGGCAGCGGTAGACCAGCAACTCCTGTGTTCAGCGGTGTTAAATCACTGTTTTTCTCAATGGAGTCTGGTTTTTAAGAGAGTGGGGCTGCACAATTAATCAAAATATTATCAAAATTGCAATGTGGCCAAGTGCTATATCCAGATCACAGGAGCTTTAATTTTTTTATGAAGGCATAATGATCACAACATACCATTATAAATGTAGCATTGTGGTGTTGTGGAGAAGCCTCCGCCTAGAAAATATATTCCAGATGTAAGAAAACATGCTTTTTTATACAGAAAAATATATCATCAAATATCACTTTTATATTTTTTACCTGTGAAAATGCAAAAAATTCCATGCCTACTTGTACCTTGCTTATTTCATGTGACAAATGACATAAAATTGCAACTCATATAGCAATGGCGATATCTTTCAAAATAATTGCAATCTGATTTTTTTTTTGCAAATTGTGCAGCCCTGAGAGAGGGCAGTTTTACAGCTTCAGTTCACTGTGAGAAATGGCTGTCTGTCTCTTAGGTAAGGAAATGAAAACATAATATTAATATTGTGTACACTTAAACTAATATTTTTTTGAGGTGAGACATTTTGTTGCTGACGACAGCCACATTTGTACATTACTTAGCTCCCTTATCAGACTCCTGCCTGCTTCTCTAAAGTGTGGACATGCCAGCTGACATCTACTGTAGGCAGTGGTGGAAGAAATATGCAGTTATTTTACTTAAATAAAAGAACTATAACCACACATGAAAATACCATGTTACAAGTAAAAATCTTGCACTGAAAATGTTACTTAAGTAAAAGTAATTAAGTACAATCAGGAAAATGTACTTACGGTATAATGAGTAAAAGAACCCAATGCAGAAAAAAAAAAAAAACAACTCAAAATTATTCAAACCTACACCCAATGCAGGAAAAAAAACAACAACAAAATAATAATAATAATAGTAAGTAACTACATCCAAAAAATAGAAAATTACTTCAGTGTTTTTTTTCAAATAGTTGTCAATTTTCTTTCAATCAGCTAATTGATTAATCAGCTAATATTTTCAGCTGTACTTGTATAAACTGTTGGGTACTTTAATTAATGTCAAAAAAATCTATTTTTATGAAGTCTTATGTTTTAACATAAACAATTTACTTTGTTAAGCAACTAAAGTGGTCAGATAAATGTTGTGAAGTAAAAAAGTACAATATTTTCCTCCAAAATGCAATCGAATAAAAGTGTAAAATGGCATGAAAAGAAAATGCTCAAGTAAAGTACAACTACCTCAAATTTGTACTTCAGCACAGTACTTCAGTAAATGTATTTAATTGCACTTCACCACTGACTGTAGGTAACACGAAAATACGGATAGGTACGTCATACAACCCACTTCAAAAAATAATCAGAACTATCCCTTTAAGTTCAGAACTTCTCACAGCCTGTTCACGTGTTTCCAAAACATTAACAATAACCCGAGGCAGAAGCAGCATCCTGATTCTGCGTACACACCCCTGCATCAACGCCACAACAGGAAATTCAGAGCTCTCGTTCGTCAAACCTGGCAATTAGTTTTCTAACACCAACTAAAAAAAAGGTCAGACATTAATCAGGGGATACTGGTGAGGGGAGTTCACCTCTTTGTGCCTTATTTAGAGCGTGAAGTTACCTGGAGGAGCCGACTGAGCGAGCGCGCACTGTAAAAGCAATAAAACACAAAAAAGTCAAAGAGAAACAGCCCACCTGTCTGTTCCTAACCCTGCAGTTTCTGGAGCAGTTCCAGCTGGTTAGGGGCCAATAATCCAGCACATTTAATGAGTAGACAGGGAAAGGCCAGATGATGGGTTGATTTAATCATCTGTTCCTACTGTGTGATTTGGGTTGTGTAGACGAGGTGGCTAGTATCACTTGTGGGGCCAGTCCAGGAAATATCTGCCGCTCTCACTGCCCCGAGACATAACTGATGCCCATCTATTAAGTAGTTACGCTCTAATAACACTTTGTACATGTTTTCACATCCGTCGTCTGCCTTTAGAGACGAGCGTGAACACATGTCTGGAGAGAGTTTTGGATATAGAGCAATAACTATTAGGTTCATACAATTTGTCTACTGCAACAACTCCCTATCAGACATGGTTACGCCTCTCTGCTGACCTGCTAATCCTACCAAACTCAGCAATGATGTGGAATGAGATATGATGACACGGAAATACACACAATTAGCCACAATCACCACTTCTGTCCTGCTTTTAAAAACTGCAGGACGTCCAACACATACAAAAGGCCTTCTTTTTCCACAACTCACAATTATAAAGTCTTCACTAGCAGCGGGTTATTTTGTATAACAGAAGTCATTGTCGTCTAGTACAGCTTTGCCTTGATGGTGATAGCGGGAGTTATGAAACTTAGACAATTTTGTGTCTTCTTTGAGTCCGATAATTAAGTGCCAATGCAGCCAACTTCTACAAATGAAGCCGGCTCACTCTGTAGTACCGTGAAGTTTTTGTAAGAAATTCAACACATCAGAAAAACCTCAAATCTAAACTTTTAAGACCTAGCAGTGCACGTTAAGTGTGATCCATCCCTTCTGAGAATAAATACCACAGCTCTCTGTGAATTTAAGAAATGAAGATTACAGGCGTTTTCGGACCGGAGGAGCTTTTTCACAGTTCTAAGAACCCCCTTTTTGTTGTATCCACACCGCAAAAACTAGGAACAATTGTAGATCTTAGAACGCCATTTTAAGAGACTTTTTTAGCTCCTACATTCTCTCCCAGCACAAGAGCAACCATGTGCCATTGTTTAATAGAGGGTCTACGCTGTTATTACAGGTATACCCACCTTTTTTTCTGGCCCACCTTTTAGCCAAAAAGCCATTGGTATATTCAGGACAGTATAGCCACTTTCTCCAGGTTAACCTACCCGTCTACCACGTGGTACACCCACCTCATTAACTACCACTATTCCACTGACGATGAGTGACATAAGTGTACTTGATTGGTTAAACACAGCCAATTCAGCACCAGTACCAACTTTTTTAAAGCTTGTTTGACGTGTAAACACCACAATATGCAAACAACAGTTCATAATTGAAAAAAAATGGAAGAAAGCGTAGACAAATGGACCAACGGTGAAGTCCAGGCTTTACTGAGTGTATATGCAGAGGTAGAAATGCGATTTTTGACTCCCAAGCGAAAAGTGATGGTGCTGTTCTCTGGGTTTTCCACGTTTTCATGGACAAAATCTTCTTTTCTGTGATTTTTTAAGGATCAATAATAAAGTTTCCATGACCATTCACAACATAAATCACAATCAAAACAAAAACCCATGACTGTCAAGGGTGGCCGCCTATAGTTCGGTTGGCCTGTTGATTAATTCATTCAAATCAAACGTTTGCTTCTAACCTTTAAATTACAATTCTCTACTTCCAGAGTAGGTAAACCAAAGTTCGCATCAACACTGCTAGTAACAAACACACAACAATGTCCATGTCAACTACTCACTTTGGGATACATGACCCTACATATTAAATTATACTGTCACAACATTGTTTTTTTTTTTGCCCCCTTTGACCAACATTATTCAGACATAATGATTTGTATTCGAACTCAAACATTGTTGGTAAACAACACATCAAGCGTAGCCGCATATTAGAGCCGCGTTATAACATTGGCTACAGAAAATAAAATTTCCATTATGTTACATTTTGTGGGCCGTTATCCACATTTGATAACTGTAACAATTTCATTACAAAAAATTTGGAAGGATTTGACTAATTCCTTGACTTCCTCAGGCCTGTCAAATAAGACTGTGGCATTCCATGACTTTTCCAAGTTTTCCATGACTGCAGTAACCCTGTATACCAACTACCAGCCAGCTTACAGTATGTCACCTCAGCGTTCCTCTTTGCGGTGTGAATGCAAACAGAAAAAAGCCTTTGAAGATGTCGTTCTCCCAATGGGCAATTCCTCTCAGGGAGTCCCCAGAACTTTTTGGTCCGAAAACGCCATACGCCAAAGAGAGACAGCGGCAAAATGATAAACTAAAAAGTACAACAGGCTACCATTGACCAACTTCCAGATGCTCTATGTACATAAAATAAAGTAAAAAATAGCAGAAACCACTCCTTAAACTCTGACGTGGACAAAAGTAATAACTACTTTATCTATTTAGTGTCTATGCAAAGACATTGTCATTGGGAAATTAAGCTCCATGATCAGTCCCACACTAAGAGTTTCACTTCTTGTCAGTTTCCTTCCTCGTTCAGAATCTGTAGTACACTTCCACATCCGGTTTGTGACCTTGCATACCCTTCTCCTTCCCACATATCACACCCCAAATGTGATATTCATGTATTGGCATCTGGGGTCACCCTTTATTTCTCAAAGCACCTTTGAGAAGGACATTTGAGTGCAGGAGCCAGTCTTTGAAAATGGAAAATTCCCCAAAAAAGATGAGTGTGATGTTGCAAAAATGTGCAACAATCAACGCACCCAAACCTTTTAAAAGTTCCTTTTTGGGAGCCAGCATGTATGCACTCTAGCTGGAACTCAGCTCATATCTTCTTGCTACAGCACAGTGAATAAGGCTTAATGGGTTTGATATACGATGTTGAACAAAGTGTGCAGAAATTAGACTGATCTACAAGAAGCTTAAAGCAGCACTGCTTCTAAATCCCTCCGCTGCCTTTTCCAGCCTCCCCGTTAGCGTCCAAGACTATTCACTACACTCGAATCTCATCCTCGTCGTCATCCATGAAAGTGAAATCTTCCTCCCCACGTGGTGAGCTGTACTTTGCACTGTCCGTGTCGCCATCGTGGAGGTGGTACTGAGGTTTCTCCTCATTGACAGATCCGGCGCTGGACATGGAGCAGCTGTCCAGGTTGTGGTGGTTGTTTCGTGTGTGTAGCTCCGGGGTGTAGGGATCCACCATAGGCTTCTGCTGGTACATGCTGCGAGGCGGCCTCGCTGGTGCCTGCTCCTCCGCATCATCGTCGTCTATGTGCGGGATGAGAGAGGGTGACGCACGACCCTCGCTGCCTTTGCCCTCTTCATAGCCGAGGTCGTCCTCCTCCCAGCCTTTCTTCTCCATCACGCTCAAAATGTCCCCGAGCATGGAGGGCCCCAAGTCAATGTGGAAGGACATCATGGACTCTGCATGCTTCATTCCGCTTCCTTTTGGCATGGATGGGGGCAGATCTGTAATCTCGCCGAAATTACGCTCTTCAAACTCTGCGTCCAGTGTTGCCATCGCTGCCGCTCCATTTACCGGCTTGCTTTCGATCTCTGAAAGCCTCTTCATGGGGCTTGAGGAAACGCTCTTCGGCAGTTGGTTGCCTCTGTTAATGTCCTCCTCGTTTAAGTATGGCAGGGATATGGCGTTTTTCACATAGCTGGATGAGCCACCAGAAGACGCCATCATATTGTAGTCATACTTGTCCCCGCGGTTTACAGACTGAGAGCGTTTGCTGCTTCTGAAGGTGCGGGACAGCAGCCCCGGTTTGGGCCCCGGGGAGCCCTGCTTTGTCTCCGGCTCCCTCGGAGGCTCCCCTGATCGGCTGCTAAGAAACGAAGTGTCCCCGAAGGCGTCTCCTCCCCTGCCGACGTGCATGGTGTGACGGAAGTCCCCCAGTGGAGCGCTGATCATCTCAGCGGTCAGGTCAGCACGAGACCGCCTTTTCGACTGGTTCGAGTTATTCACCAGCTGCTTGAGAATAGGCATGATGGCAGTCTGTTATAATCCACAGGGGAAAATGAAACTTCTTCAGGAGTTCCTTTCAGAACTATTTGGCAATCGTTTGAACTGTTGTCAAAGAAAGTATAATTCCAGGTGTTTAATGTGTGCAGCCATTCTGGTCCTCCAGCTCGGGTTTCATCTTGGATCAGCCTGTGAAGAAGAACAGAGAGCATTAAAACCCACATATGGCCCCGGCAGGCAACGTGGAAATATGCAATTAATAACAAACACTATCTTATTCTGCTGAAAAAGCAACTCTTAGAAGTAAAGGTTCCAAAAGGGTTCATCCTGAAGGGCTGACGTTATAAAGGTTTTAAAAGAGTTCTTCAAAGGTTCTTTGTAAGAAAAACAAAAAGATCTACTAAGAACTAAAACCATGGTTAGTGCAAGAGAAATCTATGGGTAATGTAGTTCATTGCTGTTCTTTTAATCGGTTCTACAGGGATCCAAAAACGGTTCTCCTACGGGAACAAGTTAGTGCCTCTATTTCTAAGAGTGTACCACTTTAAATGTCTATTCATTTCTCATCACCCACAATCAGATAACTCCCTCTGTCCTGATCTGCATCAAGTATGGAAACTTTTGTTGCCAGAGCTTCAGAACGAAGCCTCACTTGAGTGGTTCTACACTAACAAAAGCTTTTATATGCAGGAGTCTGAGAGGCTGTTATGCAATGATGGAGAAAAGCTTTCTGGTACAAAGTTCACAGCACCTTCACTTTACTCAAAACCAGACATTACACCACCCATGAAGTTCAACAGGGCAAAAATAAGTTCCTATTGAAATGTGTCAATGCAGTTCTTTTAGTACATTTATAGCTCTTCATAAAACACTCTAATAGGCTGCTGTCACATTCAGTTTTTCAAGCGGCTGCAGTGTCCGCTGTCTCTGCTGCGCTTTAGTTCCCATTTAGGCCCCTGACTGTTACATAACCAGCAAGACACAGGATACTGGGAGCCGGAGCAGTTCAAGCTGGCAGAAATAAAAGAATGAAAAAAAAAAGAAGAAGAAATGAACAGCAACTTCTTCAGCGCAGATCGAGTTACAGCACAGCTCAGAGAGTTCAGATCTGCTCCTTTTTGTTCTGAATTCATATCATCAGGAGATAAAGTGCCTCCAAAGCTAGCTCTCTGTGCTTTTCTTTCAGTTTAGTCTGTGTCTCTTTTTTTTGCCTCTAAGGTGAAATTGGAGCACTTAGAACAGAATATTCTGTTCTCTCTATCCTGGCTTCATTTTATCTGTTTTTCACTGAACACACATCATTAGCCATGTTTGACCTACATTTGTCTATCAGCTCTGGTGATAGCCAAGTCATAGATTAAAGTGTCCTTTTTTTATGTAAGGACAGAAGGTTGATCTTGCTCACTTATTATCTTTTGCCCCTTTTACAGAGAGATTGCATGATAGTGCCACTACCAAGTCGCTTCATTACTCCGTCTTTGCTTTTTTGTTCAGAAACAAAGAACGCAGGCATCAGGCCATCCCAATGTGTGGTTTTACATAGCATGCTGGTCCCCTGGAAGCAAAACCGGCATGATGTAACACAACAGCATCAGACTACAGTGTGACATACAACATTGTGTGCATTTTAAACTGCTGTTCTTCCTCTTTGAGTTAGCTGCTTACTGCTATCAGCTGCTTTTGAAATCTCCCGTTGGTGGGTTCGCTTTCATTACAAGAGCTGCCCCTGAAAATCAGGGATTCAAATCATCAGTTGGAGACCCCTCAATCTGAGATAGCTTTTAGGGTTTTGTTTGCAAGCTATTGTGCTGTTCAGTGTACTTTTGGTGATGTTTTGGTCCCCAGGTTTTGCTGCTGAGTTAGTGCTCTTGACAGTCAAGCCACTCTTTGTAAGAGGCTGCAGCATCCGCTGCAGTGACACAGAGAAAGAGAGACTCTGCACTGTAAGACTCGAGGACAGCTTTATCGTCTGTCTTGTGCCTTAGAAGTGGTGAATTTACAGCTCACAGCAACTTAATATTATACAGTCTCTTTTGTTTGACATCTAGCGTTGGCTAAACGTCTTGTTGCACATTTGCGATTTGTTAACACTGTTAGCTTGTCTTCTATATCACGAGTGCCGCTGTCACACTGAATGTCCTACTGAGCCCCGTTCAAACTGTCAAACTTTATAAGGAAAAAAACCAAAAACGCAACATTTGAAGTCAGATTCATCTGACATAATTTTGAGTCTGATACAACTCTACACACACACATATCCCATAAATGGTCCTGTCCTGCAGGCTAACCCTTTTACATAGACGTCCATTGGTGCTGTTACCACCTCCAGTGCCAGCTCAAAGGTGAGACAACTCTGTCCCCCAATTCAGCAAGAGTACCTTTTATACACAGTAGCAAGGCAGAATAATGGCGTGATATTTCTGCCTGAACAGCAAGAGAAAAAGAGTCTGAGTCCATCTTAAAGCTAGAAGCAGAGGAGGTGTCAGCACTAAATCAACATCTGTATCAAGGCCTAACACACCCAGCCGGCAGTCAGTCATTAGTCATCAGTACGTTTACATGCACAAATAGGTCGAGCTACTGTCAGCCAGCGTAATGAAGGGTCTTTGTTGCTGCCCTGTCGCAGGATCTATGTGTATAAATGGCTTTTGGCTCAATAATAACATATGTAATAATAAAATGGCTCATTTCAGCACTCAGACCAAACTGTCCTCAAGTCACCAGTGACTCAAGCCTTGAAACTTGATCTCAAACCGAGTAGAGAAGAGGTTTAAACACCCACTTATGTGCTAGCTCCAGTCCACTAGCTCCATGTGCTACTGACATTAACAAGGGTTTCGATTGTTTTAGCCAGACAGCAGCCCCATCATTCTCAGTGTCTTAAGACCGGAGCTGAAGCCCACGCTCGAGGCCTGTATGCGTATCCCCACAGTGAATGAATGGGGGCTTCACTCAACAATATTCCAGAAGCAACGTCACCCATGAAAACATTTGCATCTCTGACAAGAACCCATTGAATTGAAAAGGCAACTGTACCATTAGAGAGAACAGAGGGGTGTTTGATAGATGATGAAAGCTCGTGCTGTTTTGTTTTTTTTTAGTGCACAGCTCTGTTGAAAAGAAAGATCATCCCCGAACAGAACTGAACTCTATCCGCTGCCAAGGTTTTATCCTCTATATTGAACAACTTCATTCAAGATTTCTTCTGTCGTTCTGCTGCTGCTAATGGCGGAGATGCACTATCCCCGCAACAAAAAAGATGGCACAAAAGAAAGCCGAACAAAAAGCAGTAACAATAGTACTCGAAAAGCATATTTTCAAGTTCTATTGTAAAAGCCATTTCAGTTCAAGTTCACACCCTTACAACAATGTGACAACTGGAATGGGCTTACTGTTAGGAATTTAAACAGCAACTTGATGCCAAATTATAGGATTACAGCGTAGAGCAGGGATACTCAACTTGCTTTGCTTGGGGGCCACTTTTGCAAAATGACAGGAGGCCAGTCACAGAAACCACATACATGTTTGTAGGTTTTTCAGAATGTCTCCAGGATTTTAGGACATTTCGAGGACTGAAGGATGTTTCTTGGATTTTACAGTGTTTCTCAGATTTTAGAACATTTCTCAAATTTTACAGGGTTTTATGACATTTCTAGGATTTTAGAAACTTTTTAGGGATATTTTGGACATTTCTCTGATTTTAGGACATTTCTAGGATTTCTGGATATTTCTTGGATATTAGGGCATTTCAGAATTTTAGAACATTTCAAGGATTTTAGCACGTTTCTAGGATTTTAGGACATTAGGGGCTTAGCTAGGGCCCCCACGGGCAATTTCTTTGACAAACGAGCTCTAATTTGATGCTGGTTTATGCACTCTGGCACCTTGTGTTTACTAAAAGTACAAAAGCATTTTTGGAAGACCAGATTTGGCCCGCTGGCTGTAAATTGAGTATCACTGGCATTGAGCAAACAAATACCCACAAAGTCCCTCTGAGCGGACTCACAGCGGTAAGATTAATGCAGTATGATCTATTATTAGCCAAAGCCTTTATTACTTCATGCCTTGTGCATTAGCCAATTAGTATCTGCTGCACAAAAGGCCTGCTGAATGTGTGACGGACCTCTCAAGACAACTCATCAACTGATATGTTCCTCCCCGCTGCCCATAGTTTTGTATTTCTCTATGGCAACATCACTAGCTACCAAGCGAGCTTCCTGTCTCTAAGCCGGCCGGAGACAGCAAGAGAGAGAGAGATTTTATCCCCTACATGGAGAGATCAGCTCATTCAGATGGACTCAGATGGATGGATTAACCCTTCACGGTGGCCACATGCAGGGCAATAAGACAAGGGGAATGCCTTTCATGTGCCTCGTCACTCCAAGACATTCAACCTCGGCATAAAATGTGTCAGTGGGTGCTCGAATATCAAAAGGTGCAAACCCCACACCTTAAGTCTTTCTAGGAAATGGCCCGTTTTATGTCTATGGTGGCCCCTTGGTGTTTGATGAGGAATAGTTCAAACGCCCCCAGGATCATCAAGACCCCATTATTGTGGGCATGACAAAAGATGAAGTACGGCCTGCAGGCAGTCCTGTCATATTCAGCTCCAGCCTTTCAGTACTTTCAAAAAGATAAATCATGAAGAATGGCAGTGTTATGTGCAGTCTACTGTTTCAAAATAACAGTTAAGAGACCATTTTGAAAGTTGACAAAAAAAGTGCTTTAGTGCTCTGCATATAAAACTGTAGTTGTGTTAAATGTTCTTTCTCATAAAAAGAATATTTAGCATCTTTTTTCAGTTTGTTTTGGGAAGTCTATCCCACTTTTCCCAAATCAGTGTTAAGCACTGAGGTTGACTTTAACCCCTTAAATTATTAGACTTGATATTTCTCTACTTAATTGAAAATAGAAAGTAATCATATTTACAAACTTGGTTCAGACATTAAGTCTATTATCTTGAAATATTGAATATTCATTGATTAGTTGTTCTAATTTCTATCACTGGGAAATGTGTAGTTTCAGTCAGTTGTAGAGGAAGTGTTATACTGTCAGACAAAGTGGAATATGTTTCTGTTTCAATAGTTTCCAGTCTTCATGTGACATGTTTAGTCGACTCAACTTAACCAGACTGTTTGGTGGAAATGAGGCGTTACTTTTTCTGATGCTTTCCTTTATTTATTTTTGGGGGTTGGAGGTAACGTGTGGATTGGAATTAATGTTCTACATTATTTGCTGGTGCTGTCTCTTTGAATTTGTGAGCGTGGGGAGAATAATATACGACTCGCTCAAAAATAAATGAGGGTGTAAAAGTTCTTTCACTTCAGTGTCTAGACAGCTGGAAAAAAACACACAGTCATAGCTCTGTGTTTGCTCATACATCGTGCTGAAGTCAACTCGGTGACTGGGGATTCCAGTCTGGCCTGTATGGCCTATACCACGCACTTCTCAGTTCAGCTGGGGGCAAAATTCCCTCTCAGCTCTCTTTTTACAGGCTCATGGAGCCAAACAGACCCAGAGGTCATATAACTATCGATATATACACAAAAACACACAGGCAGCTGAACACGTTTGTGTTAGAGCACTAAATATGCCTAAAGAAGTAATAGGTATTATCTTGTTTGTTTTAGCTGAGAATTATTGCCTCGGCCATCGTGCCAGCCGGTGACGAAGCCTTTATGTAACCGAGCACTCAAAGTGCCACATGACTCCGGCTCAAACTGAGACGAGTGGTGACAGGGCCATGAATGATTAAGAGCATCTTATGTCGCTGGCAGACCCTGACTGAGCGCAGAATGACATCATAACAACCACCGTGCTCATCAGCGTTCAGTCTCACTCTTGTAATCCCGTGGATCACAGGCGCCATACAGTCCTTGGTTATCCCACGCCACTTTCTCTCCTCTCACCCGGTGAGCAAGGAGAAAGAGGCTTTGCCTGCTCATCCAATCACAGCTCGGCTACTGTCGAGTTAAAGCAACAGACCAACGCTGACTGCGATAGCTGCTGGTTTTATTTTTGACTGCTTTAAAATTTTAAAAGGGAGACAGAGGAAGAGTATCATTTATTCAGAAGGTGGAAGCCTTCATGTAAGAGTTACAAGGAAACACGTAAAGGGTAATTACATAACAGTTATGGGACTCCAACCAGCGTCTGTCGGTTACTTTGATATTTACAGAAGAGGCTATGAAAAGAGGAATATAAATAATATACTTTTCCAGCAGGGAAAGCATAACGACACAATTCTGAGCACAAAAAATTCAAAATTATCACGTCATGAAGTCTGGAAATAATGTACCACATCAGGGGTGTCTCCATATTCACAAATTTCATTTGGGCAAGTAAAACATAAAAGACTTGCCTCATCTAGATTTAAAGGGGAACACCACCGAAATTAGGAATTCCACCATGTTTTTTTTTTGTTTTTTTTTTTTTAGGGAAGCTCAATTTTTGTGAATATGAGCTACTCTTTCTCTTTGTTTGGCATTTGTTTGCCTATTTTACCAAATTTTCTCACAAATTTAAAATATATTGCTGGTTTTGCTTTTCCTTTATTGTTGTACAGCTTAAGTATGTGCACACTGGGGGCCCGCTCCACCAGGCAAGCTACAGGGAACCCACTTCAGCCTCATCTAGAGCACTGTTCCCAATTCACTGTTGATATAGCAGCTCTTAGCTTAGCACTCTCGATTTTGGATATAGGAGAGAGTTCTTCAGCGTACTAATATTGTTGGTCTGTCTAGACCATAGTAGCAACATGTATGAATTTTGAAAATAGGTGTATTTCCCCTTTAAGTCCTCAGTTGTTGTTTTTTCAAATCTAATGTTCAACACAGCCTCTGCTGTCTGCGCACTAAGAGCCTCTGCTTTGTTTAACCTTGAATCTGCTCCATTGTTCAATCCTATTGTCAGCAACATTGATATGCAAATGAATATGCAGGCCAGCCAACGGCGGGCCATTTATGACATTGCTAATCAATTAATCAATGCAGCTGCATAAGAAAGGAAAAGTTCGCAACTCTGACAAAGAAGGTCGGCAAACTTCATTTGCAGCTACTTTGTGAGGCCCTCCAGCCCAAACATGTGATTCCCACGGGGGGAGAGGAGTGTCAGAGGCACTGGACCCAGTCTGTCCACCAGTAGTACACAATTCATTATGCATTTACCAAGGATATAATACCCATCATAGTGGATGTCATCTATAAATTGATTTATTTTTCATCTTACTTTAGAAAAAATTCTGAGTCCAACTGTCAACATCTAAGCGCAAAGGCATACAAAACTTTAACATTAAAAGAAGCCTTAAATCAGCTAAAAATGAAGGGATTAGGAGGCATCATCAACTATGTATGAATCTGATTTCGCCTCACATCATGTTGCTGTAGCCTTGGTGTGAGCTCATTAGCAAAGCCTCCATCTCACTTCACTGTTTTTCCAGGAGCCTCAAAGGTTCCTTCAGTCCATCGTCTACTTATTGTCCTCAACTCACCGCACAGATAACAGAAGAAGAAACACAAACAAACTCAGCCTTGCTTTGCCTAACATACCTGAAAAGTGAATCAGAAGTCCTAAAAAAAAACGTGAATGATACAGTAACATTTGATTTGATTATCGACAATAGTGCTTCGACCTGTTACTGACACACAACACTGTGCATTACGCCATCCTTTGTTCTTTAGCACTGCCTGGTTACAGCCTGCTATAGTAGAACTCGTTCTTCCTGTTCAACTTCATATCTAGACACAAGCTCTGAGGCTAACCCTGTATGACAAATGCTCCAAATATCTTGTCCAGACAGCTGACAGGATGGGCATACCTATTTATCACAGGTGTAACTCGGTCTGTGAGAAAGCATGATCCCACAGTAAACAGATCCAGCGCATATAAACACACCTGGAGGGCTCTGAACGCTCTCACTCAACACTCGCGCTGCATGAAAACACTAAGCATTAGCAGTAAAGGTCGCTGCTCCTCCTGCACTGACCTGATGCAGCTGATCAGAGATTAAAATGAACGCCCCCAACCAGTCAACCTGCAGTTTACATCCATATGTTGTCATGACAGCAGACAATTGCTGCCTTTACACCGAGATCACACTATAGGGCCACAACGAAGTCCCCCCTTTATACCGCCCCTGCACTTTTACACAGAGCTAACCAGCGGAGGCATCAGTCTGCTGCACTACGTGATTGTACTCTGCATCTCAGCATCCCCAAATCAAAGGAGGCATGATGGGCGTGACGTTTAACACACGAGCGTCCACCACTAGCGTTAAACATACAGCGCTTTCCTAACAATAACAAATGCATAACATGTCAATCACAATCATTTACCGTCTCTGTCACATGACAGCTGATCTCGTCCTCTGCTTGGAGGGTAAGGAGCTCCTGAATCAAACTGTTTTCCCAGTTTACGGCCGCAGTTCTTCTTCTTTGAAAAGCCACTATGCTAACAGCTGTTATTTAAAACTCCTGCCTTTGAACTCTGCACCAAAGTGTGATTTATAGCAAACGCACTACATCTGGAGAGACTGCTGTTTTATGATGAAGGTAGAAGAGGTGTTTTTGACAAGATCTGGGACAACGTGCTGACATTTTAAATATCTTGCTTTGTATATTTCCTATTTAAACTCATGTTTCTACTCTTATGACTGTGGCCATTATGATCCTGGATGAACTGCACCCATTTGTTGTTTTTTTGTTTGTATTCCTGCCACGCTCTTAAATGATAAACACATAATAAAAAAATCATGACACAGCATTTATATCTACATGCCTAATGTCCCATTACAGGCACCAGCTTTGTTTTGCTAGTTAATTTATAATTTAAGATAATTAAAAATAGATTTTGATGTTTGTGACCAGTCGTGGTCCTGCAGAGCATGTCAAGTGTTTGTATTATGTGTTTCACTAATGCAGCCATTAAAGAGGACAAACAAAGGAGACGACAGCCATTTTATTAAATTCAGAATCAAACTTAATTATTGACCTCGGAAATTGTATTTCCACTTACTAGCTTTTTCCAACCACAACTCACATTTTTTAATTGTTTTGATGTATTCCGCGGAGAGGTGTGATTGACAGCCCAAGACACAAAACTTCTTGAGTTACTTTTTTTTGGTCAAATTCCTAAAAAAAAAAAAGTCCATTTATGCTTTATGAGGCAGAAATGCTTTCAACATGTTTATTAGGCACTGAGGATGAACATAATGTTTTTGGTGAGAGAGGTTGAGTGTAAACAAAACCTTATTTGATTAAAACGGAATCTCCTGAGGGCCCTTTTTAATACCTTAATTAGCAAACTCTCCAACATCAACAGACTTGTCCTCACATAACAGTGCTATTAAATTAAACTCTTCACCCTCAGGCATTACGGAGTTACAGAAAAACATTTGTCCTAAAGAATATGCAGAAGTGCTTCACAACTTTATTAGGAGACACTTTACACAAAAATAAAGTTTATATCACGTAGGAGTTGCCACCATTATTGCAAATTATGACCTGAAAAATGCCACGCTCGCAGGCTGTAGTCACTGCAGAAAAGTGTATCGAGGCTTTTACATAATCAGGGTTGGAAATTAGCACGCGTCACCTGCCAAATGTGAGTGAAATTGACTGATCGCAGGTGAATTTGATTAACCTACCAGCCACAGTGGCGGGTACACAAAGAGGGCATTCAGTAAACGATTGAATCAGTTTGTTTTTACCTCATCTCGCCGATGGGCACATTGTAAAACTACAGTGAAGTGATGCCGACACACCGTCTTCATCTCATACAAAACTCTCTCTTGCTATTGTAGATGTCTAAGAACCTGAAAGTGGGTCTTCCAGTTCCAGCCTTTTAAACCGATCAACTGTTGGTAAGTAAATTTTGAATTTATACTTAAAACTTTATTTTATTATTATAAACTTTAAGAGTGGAAACAGAATTGTGGTTGGTAAAAAAAACAAAAGAATTTACATACCAGCAGCAAAATGGATGTTGAAAAAAATCTATTTTCCAACTATGAATATACTGTAATATATATACAACTGTACAATAATTTACATTATTAGATTTAGATCCAGTGGCGATTAGTGTTAATTTTGGCATCTATTTTATCCCTTTTGAATAGTGTCGCTTGGTAGAAATTTACGAGCAGCATGTTGTTTTTAATTTATGCTTCAGCGAAAAAGGTTTGAGTTGTCTCCATGGTAACCAGTGACCCGCGCGTTTTTTTCTGCTTTGAGTCTATTTCTGTTGCGTTTCGTGAAGAAAAATCTACACAAACAGCTGTATATGTGTATTTAACTTACTAACCAAACCTACATTTTGGTTAACCCCCAGTCTGCCGGTGAGCGGTGGATTCCTCTCAGTCATTACGGTTGATGGGGAAATAAAATCCTCTGTTAGGTTTGTAAACTTCTATCTCTATGGCGATAATAGCAACACTATTTAATCACATTGCAAAACAAAATTTGATGTCTACGACATCACAGATTTCTACCCATGTGTGGCATGAAAGAAAAGTATTGAACTGTACTTTTTTTCTGTTAAAAATATATTAATTCTTTCAAGGGACACTCAAAAAGTGTCCCCTCTCGTCTTTACAGAAAAATGTTTATTAGTTTTAGTCACATTTAATTCATTTTTCTACTTCAGAGTTTTAGTCCAGTTTTAGTTGACCAAAGTTTTGGTCAAAATGTTTTCTGTATCAAGGGGAAAGTTTTAATCAAGGGTTGAAATTTCACTTAGACATTTTTTCTACGACTACAAAACATTTCTACACATTTACAAACTTGCAGATATTAAGCATAATTTTCGAAAGGTTTAGCAGATAATTCACGTGCACACGTTTTCCGACCATCTTTTGAAAAGCTCAGACTTTGACTCCAGAGGTCAAGGGTGAAGTGTTGAGTGCTCTATCTGCAGAAGACTGACTGACAAGATAGTGAACACTCATCGTGTTCACGTGGAAAAATCTTTGGGAGACGAGTTCAAACAGCTGTGCCGGCAAATTATACCTACATCAGCAGAACTGTTGCCCAAGTACCACACGCCCTCTGTGTGTGTTTGTAAACTGTAGCAGATCAGCCTCCAGGGCCCCAATGCTGCACCGGCAGAAACAAAACCACAGGAGGATTAAGGGCAGTGTGTTCGACGTGAGCAAATAAAACCAGCGTGCCTGAACCGGCCCTCTGCTCTGTGTGACGGGAGCTCAGGACAAACTCCACACCTCCAAAAAACACAAACAAACCGACCTCCTGCTGCCCACCAGCCAGCTCCACTCTGTCCGGCTCCAAAATCCTATCTATTGCTTTTAATGTGTTGCACAAGCTCCTGTTATGACCCCCAAATCTCAAACAACACAATCACCGCATGATTAGGTTGAGTGATTTTTTTTTTTTTTTAATCTTTCCAAATCCTGATATCTAGAAGCAGAGGACAGGCGTCCAACCGATTTCTCTGTGTTTCCAGTCGAGCTGGTCTTTTTATAAAGCTGTTACTCTTGCACACAAAGCGTTTGGTCAGATACTGGGTGGGCTGCCATGCTGTGCTCCAGCCAGAGAGAGCAGAGAAGAACCTTGGCCGAAAACCACACAGATAACATGTTTCGTGATTATATAATAAGCCATTGCCCAAAACAGATCTCCTGAGAGTCTGTTTTGGGGATAAATGTCCCTCCTCTCCGTGTATGAATAATATCCTGGGTAAAAATGTGAGAGGCCACAACCTTACTCATGTGAAGTAACAATACCGCAGGGATTTTTCAGAAGGCACAGATGGAGGCTCTGAAGAGAAACACACCCTCAAAGGGGCGGAGGAGGGTGTCACCACATTGGATTCACTCCGTCATGCCAGCACAGTGACAGACGTTCTTTCTCCGTGTCCCGCATGAAATGTACTCAAACCTTCATTACGCCTACAGTGGAGGGATTGGACTGTGTGTGAGTGCGTGCATGTCAGCGTCTAATTAATCGCCAAAATCTGCCTCATCAGTCTCCGACAAACAGACAGCATCCACGCCTGGTAACAGAGTGCAGGATCTGAGCCAAGTGGTTGAATTACCGTCCAATAGTTGCTGGACGACAAAACAAAGCAGAATTTCTACTGAGGGTTTTGCTAAAGGGAATACAAAATGCTCCTTTATGGTGCAGATGCCAAAGTCACAGTTGGCCTGCACTTTAGTGAATAAGTTCAAGTAGTTTAGTGGCAATATTAGCTGCGATTTTTCCAAAGAAAGAACAGGATTCACACGCATTAATTTTCCATGACTTTGAGGGAAATTTGCAACACCATACATTCTCTGAAATGACCGTCAATACTCCTCATTGGTTCTTTTTCATAACTATATAATATGTTTTTTAAATGTATATGTTATTTAGAAACTGAATTCAGAACAGGATTAGGACTGAATTTTTAAATAGAATTTAGCGACTATTTGTTATTTACAAGAGAGTGAGAGAGGGAGGGTTGCAAAAAGGGGGAGGCATGTCAAATAATTTTTTAAGTACAGGGGAGCGACCTTTGTTTTGATTTTGGCTTTATGGGAGGGACATACAACTTACAATAGCTGTATTTTGTGTTTGTATTTTTATAAAAATTTTGGCAATTAAAAAAAGGCTACTTTTAAAAAATAAGATTTTAGCTATTTTTTTTTCTTTAAAAAAATGTTGGCAATTTTCTTCATCTTTTAAAAATGTTTTTCTTTAAAAATTATTCTTTACAATTTTTTTTTTTAATGAAGGCATGTTTTTTAAAAAATCTAACACAGCCAGAAACTGTAAAAACAGAAACTATCATTTTATTATTCAGGTTTATCAAACATCATCACATGACTTTCCCAAAACATTTAGGGTGTATTTAGTTTTCCAAAACTTTTCGAGGCCTGGAAGTTGCCTTTTGCATTTTCCCTGACTTTTCTAGGTTATTCATGTCTGTGCAAACTCTGAAAGAAGGTCAGAAGCACTAACAAGTTACTTAAAAGGAGACCTCAGGGAGACAAAATATGTCAAATCATGAAAAAGATAATGCCAGCTTGACAATCTTCACTCCACAAAAACAGGACGCACAAACTTTTCAGTCAGCAGGAGACCTCTCAGTGTGACTGGGAGATAAGTGACCGTTTTTTGCACTGTGTCAACTTCTTAACGGCTCTTGGCCTTTTTTATGAGCAGCCTCCCCACTGAGGTCAAACACTCAAACTGACCATAAAGGCCTCAGGACGCCCAGCTCTGACAGACACGATGAGTTAATAAACCCCCCTGGTGTTGACTTAAATGACACCGAACGCAAACAACGAAACACTTGCTGACAAAAGAGAACACCACAAACACGGCCACTTCAACCTGATAATTCACAACAGCAGCTGTCAAGCTGAAAACCCAGAACAGGACAGAGAGGACGACTGGAGCTCCTTCCTTTGTAAAGCACATTGTTAACATAATTGCAACCTTACTTGATTTACCTACAACCACTGTGATTTGGATAGTGCTGTGTGTGAGAAGGGCATGCTCACTGTCTGTGTGTGTGTGTGTGTGTGTGTGTGTGTGTGTGTGTGTGTGTGAGAGAGAGAGAGAGTTCGTCCTAAAGTGATTCCTCGGGAATGTCCAGCTAAGCACACAAGGACTGATTACATTTCAGCGGCTCAGCTCACTGAGACAGAGATGATTTGTGTGCATGCTTTAATCTAATATGGACTCAGTATGCGCACGGCTGCTAAGTTCATGTCATTAAAGCCAGATAGGATGCAAAATTAGTACTGACAGAAGTAGTCAATAACTTTTGATAGTTGAGGAAACATTTGTTATTTATGCAGCAAGAATATCACTTGTTTTATATTTCCAGCTTGTCAGAAGTAAGGAATTGCAGATATTTTTGTGATTAATTTTATTGTAAATGAAAAAGTGAGGATTTTGTAGATGTCACCATGAACTGTGGGAGCTTTTATTCAGTATTTTTCAACATTTTTAATGGTGCAGTTATTTAAAGGATGTCTTTAATGCTTTTCCGAACTATATGATATATAATTCTACAATGAAGGATGTTTCTACTTAACATGGCCAAAGTTTCAAATAATTTGGTAAACAAGTATAGAAGTAATCCCTGTGAGTAAAGCTTAAGGTTCTTTGTCATTCTGAACAATCATTTTCAACAGTTTTTCATACTCTTGCTACAGCATGACTCCATAATGTGCTGGATTTCTTGATATTGTCATCTGCTCCAGACTCACTGCTGCAGGTGTTTACATGACACACACTGCTACACTGTGTTGCTATTCTCAGTTACATTCATTTCCCAGCTGAAACTACACTGCTAAAGTACATGTAGCTGCATGCTAATGGTGGGAAAATATGTAATCTTGGTTGCTAAAATTGTTAAATTTGGATCATTTTCCTGCTGGAACATTCCCAGTTGTGTTTAGAAACTTTTGTTGGTGATTTTTAGGGCTGCCCCAAGAAAGTTGGGGGCTCAAATCAACAGACGCTCTGTTTAAGTCACTGCCTGGCTGCAAGCACACTGCTACATGTAGCTAAATGCTAACATCGAGTCTTGTTTGCTGATGTTATTTCTTCAGGATTTTTGGATAATATTCCTGCTGGACCATGTCTAGTTGTGTTAAAGGGCTTTTATTGGTGATTTTTTCTACAGTAGAAAGTATGGCTAGGTCTGTAAACACTGACCAATCAGAGTAGACTGAGCTTTTTTCTGGAGTCAGGCTGAAAGAAACAGGCACTAAAACGAAGCACAGGGTGAATACAGGTGTTCCAGCACAGACAGTACAAGTAATATAAAGTATTTTTTGACCTATAAAGCATGTTAACATCTTCTTGTAGAACCCTTAAATACAAGTATGACCCAAAATTGAGCATAATAGGTCCTCTTTAAAGAAAACAATCATTAGTTGTAGCTTTATGACATGAGATGCCAAAGGCATGGAAAACAGATTACATTTGACACACATAAAAGCCAAAACTAAACATCACGTAGCCATACCTGTTGGCCAGATGATAAAAGTTGAAATTCTGAGAGCTTTCGGGAATCACCACCTAATTATGTCAAGAAAGTCTCTGAGGCATCATCAGTGTCACTTTACTGCAATCCATCTTACTTTAATTTAGTTTTCCTAAAGATAGCTTCAAACATCTGGCATGCTGCTTTGATTTGGCAATCAAGCAACAACTTGGATTTCCTGGAAACATATGTCTGCGAGCATAAAGTTTCCATTAGTGAAGCACATACAGATGTCTTGGCTGCATGCACAGGAACTGTTTGTGTGTGTGTGTTTGTGTGTAAAGTGAGCGCTAAGTTTGAAGTCCATCAACGGCCTCCGCTCAAACTGCTGTAAATATGTTCAAGGGTCATCAGGGAGAGGCACGAAAATACAGCTCGAAAACAAACACACACACACACACACACACCCTGTTGGTTCCCAAACGGCAGACAAAATTTCTCTGTAACTGAGGAACCAACAATGTCACACAAAATACAATAGATGCGTAAGAACAAAAAACAAAGTACAGAGGAAGACGATAACCAAACCCATTTGGCACACCCAACCTGCACGCATGTACCTAGAAAGGAAAACAGATACATGCACACACACACACACACACACACACGCAAAATGGGCTCAAAGGTGACCCACATGAATGAAACCTATTATTTACTGTGATTCACGTTAATTCAATACAAAGAAACAAAGGAGATGCTTATCTATCAAGGTAACCATTCAAAGAGCTGGATTGCTGACCTAAAATGTCCTTTCGAGGTTAGGACAGGAAGATGAGTCTTTATTCATAAGGAAACCAGCAATTCTCAAAGGATCATCAGACAAGAGCCAACAAATAGTTCATGTGACGGCCTCCTGAACTAGTTTCCCAGCATGAATTTATCATCTAGTGGGCGCAGAGGTGACCACAGTTACGCCAACAGTCCTCCTTTGTCTTTTCAGTACGCTTGAGAGAGAAACCACCTGTTTCTGTGTCCATACAGAGCCGCGAAACAATGAGGGCTCACTGGACTGTAAACAGCCCAAAGCCTGGACGGCAACGGCCAGCTGCACACCACCAGTGGTGTGTTTTCAATGTATGACCCAGTCATAGTCGAGTCAACATATATTGCACAATCGTGGCTCCTGCTGCTAGAAGCAATATTGTGTCGGTGATAAACAGCGGAGGAGGGAAACTTGATGCAATCTTAGGTGGTTAATGTTTGACTGTGTATTCCTCAGAAGCATTAGTGCTGCCACAGACGACAGAGCTGATGGAGTTTTGGCTGCACTTGCATGCTGGATTTTAATAGAAATATACAACAAAGAAAAGGAAGACCCACTGAGTTCCTTATCAGACTGTGTCATTTACACAATTCGGCTGATAAATGTATCAGCTGCCGGGTTTTTATCAGCTTCAAACTGTATGCGCAACAAAAGATTCAAAAATGAATTCAATTACATGGAGAGATGATAATTATGCAGCTCAAGAAGGAATTTCCAAGGTTTTCTAAGATAGTACCTTTTCGTAAGAAAGGGAGATTTTAGTATCTGTCAGCCTGGGTCATATTCTCAGATTTTTATCCTTTATGACTTTTCTTGTTGAAAGCATTTTATTAGGACGAGTCTATCAAGAAAATCTCTGGTATAAACAATTTTAATCAGGGCAAGAAGTTCAAGCTTCCTACAACTTTTAAATATACATATATATATTTAAAGGGCTATTTCACCCACAAAATGATCATTTGAAAATCAGTTAGTCATGCTGTGTTACCTTAAATTTGTTTTTCAAATGCCTCCACGGCGAGGAAAATATCCAAAAAAGGAGAAAATACTTTCTGAATATAAAAGAGGTCCACATTTAACAACAGCAAAACTATATCAAAACATGTTTAAAAACTCACACAACTCACACTTTATGATCAGAATCTCAATTATCTAAACTTATGCTCAGTACTTCCCAAATACATGCATTTTTACTAAAAAAGCAAAAGTAAAAGTAAACGTTTTTTAAGTAAACAACCTTATTTAGGAGTCGGCTTTGGAGAGTGCATTGATATGTTTCACTTTCAGTTCAGTGTTGAAATGAATGTGTTTGGGAAGTATTGAAAATATGACTAGATAAATGAAACTGTTGAACTGCAGGAGTTGAGAGTAAACAGGTGTTTTGATATAGTTTTGCTGTTGTTTAACATGGACCCCTGTTGATCATGAAATCAGTATGTTTGCTGTTTTCCATGGAGACATGCAAAAAAAAGTTTTTTTTCACAAATTCAAGGTAACACAGCATGACTAATTGATATACAAATGGCTGTAGGTTAAATACTCTTTAAACAAAAATAATGTCAAACACTTTTCTTGGAATGGTCAAAGTAAACACGAAGAGGACTCCCTGAGTGGAAATCCCTGCAGCTACTGGAAACTTTTTTTGGGAAACCTGTAGGAGGCTTGTGATCCTTGTGAACCTTTCAAACTTGTCCTTCTCAAAGTCTGGGTTTCCCAAATCTCTACAATGGAGATTGCGAGTATGATTTTAGACATAATGGACATAAATGTAAAAACAGACCTGAGTAGGAATATCCCCTTCAATCAGTACCACCTGTACTATCGTCAGCAAGTCGAAATTTAAAACAGAACTATGACACGTGTTCCAACATGTGTTTGTGGTTGGACAGGACTCCAGAGGTTGAGCAGGTGTGCCAGCCAATGATAGATGATGTTACTCTGTGGTGCTCTTGTGTACGACAGAAACCACAGATGATGTTCTCAGACATTCTCAATGTGGGAACAACCCACCAGGCTGGCCACAGTGAGTTTCACTGGAACTGCCTTTACCTCAGACATGATAATTATCCAAACTGGTTTTACGCTTTAAGTGACATGTGCTGCAAAAGTGATGATGGCTGTATTACATAATGTGTCATTGTAAAGCACATGTTTAAAAGCTGGGGCTTAGTTCTAGTTGGTGTTTTCAAGAAGGAAGTGAAATGACTTCATTGTGTAGTGTGCGCTGCACAGGACAATATTTCCTGTTGAACTGGTTATTTTCCTCCACAATGGTCACGTTACACTGACAGTAACCAAAACAGGCCCAGATCTGAGAGGTAGAGTGACAGGTGCATTCGGGTTGTTGCACAAAAGAGAAAGTGGCCCCCTTTTTCCTGGGAACAGCCGTGATAAATTGTTGTTAAATGGGATGGTAAAGGGCATGTGGTGTCACTGTGACAGAATCAGCTAAGGTTTCTCTCTGAGTAACAGGGTTACAACCTTGTGCTGAAACTTGAATGTTGATAGATTTGCAGGGGGTTTGGCTCAAAACAGCATACACAGAAAAGGAGATTTGAAATGCATCTCGGATACTCTTACAAAATAAAATAGGACATGACTATGTAGAGAACAAAACTGAACTAAAGGCTTCTGTTGACTAGATCAGTGGTTTCCTATCAAGGGGTCAAAAGACAAATCTGTGGGATTGTAAGAGGAGGAACAGGATAAGACTAAAGCAAAAACATATTTCTGCTAGACAATTGTAATCATATTTTGAGGCTTTCCTTAAATCTTGCTCTATTGTGAGCTATGGTATAACCACACATGAGCGAAATTAACACCAGCAAGTATTCGCCTCCCTTTTACTTCCATTTAGTGCAAGCAGAGGGGCCACTAAAATATTTGCTTGCTATGACAAAGCAAATTTGCATCCACTTTGGTGAACTCTGCCCAGCAAAGTCACAGCCTCAGCCAGTAGCAAAGAAGTATGTTGTAAAGGAGATGTTGGTTGTTGCTGTTTCTAACCAGCAGCTTTTGTATGATGTTGGCAATGAAATAAACACTCTGCCCAACATAGGAGGTGCTGCCTGGCAAGCAGTGAATCCGTAGACAGGAATAGAGTGAAAGAAAATATATATAATATTATATTTCACACTAATTATTAGCAAGCTTGCTTTCAGTGTCTGTCAAACCCAACACTGCCCACATGCAGGATCCAAAATGTATATCCGCCAAGCAGCAAGTGCAGGTTGATTTTCTGTTTGGTGCATATATTTTGGAAGGCTGACTGCCATATTGATGGGTAAATGTTTGTATTACCAGAATTTTGCTTCACATTTTGCTCAGGTTTGTATGTATATGTGACACGCAGGCAGTTGATTAATATGCTTGGCCAGTCCTCTTGGCTAGTGAGGCAAAAAGTTAATTTTGGACACTGGTCACTTGCCTGCATTTGCTCATGTTTGACTGTACCCTCATGATGCGATCCATTTCAAGTCAGAAGTCGATATTTCTGAGTGGGTATTTCCGAAATCCAATCTGAAATCGTCCCAGTGCATCTGCTTGGGAAAGCATTGACTCCTGCAGCAAAATTATGTTTGTATGACGAGTTTCACAAGCATCAACAAAGGACCTACATTAATTACCATATTGCCATTAATAAAGAGAAAACGTGTAGACATGTTAATAGTCCTTCATGTCTTTACTGATTCCAAGAAGGTACAACAGCTCATGATTGTGTAAGCAGATTCTGAGCATAATAGTTTGAACCTCAGCCAAGAGTATAAAGTTGCAGAACCTGTGTTCATCTGTATTTACTTTAACGGCACGTTTTACAGTGCAAACACTACATTAACACAACGTCATTAAGACACTACGTAATTTAACTTGGTTCACTGTGTGTGCTTTTATGTTGCTGTTAAAAAAGTTTAACTTGATCAGCTTGGATGGATCTTGACCTTCTGCCTTGGAATTCCAACACGAATGATCAATCTGTTGCAATTTTCCAAGACAGAGGTTGTTTTTTTAGATAACATTACCGCTGAAAATCTTTTCAAATGAACAAAGAAAAACAAATCTTTGGTTGACCTGGTAATAAATCTGAGATGCAGCTGAAAACGAAAAGCTCAGAGCAGACATGGCTTTGATTTAAGAGACCACAAGCCACGAAGGTTGGAAACCACAGAACTAAATCACGGCCTTTTGCACAAGGAACCTCTGTCTCACGGATACTGATCTGATTAATTTGTCTCCCTTGATCGAAGTTCAAAGTCAAATATATCCCGCGAAATGCCTTAAGATTTCACACTGGATTCTGCTTCCATATAAAGTCTGTTCAAAGATTAACTCAAACACCCTGAGCATGATTTCTCTTCAAAGTTCGAAGACCTCGCTGCTTTCTTTGCAGGCGGGGTGAATCCTGTAATTGTCTGAGACAAAACAACTCTCCCCAGGGAGTTCAGCATAAACCCCGGTGACTTCTAGTATCAACAGCTGAAAAAAAAATACAAATCCGTCACCTTTGAAGTGATTAATACTTCACAGACACTGGGAGGCTTCACGGCTGTGGAGCTCTGGAGTGCATTACTGAAATGCTTCCACTAATGTAATAACATTTCAATAAGTGATGTTTTTTTTTCACATTTTACAGCCACCCTGTTGAATTTGACTCAGATATTTTATTTAGAGTGACAACTTTTTTTTTCTTATTATGTGTGTGTCCATTTTTTTAAATCATCTAAATTCTGACATTTTTTTGGGTCGGTGAACATAGAGCAGGTGGAACTCTGAATTCAAACTTTTAGAGCCATTGAAAGTAACGATAAAGTTTCACTGGGTTTAGCGTTCTGCTGCTCTGTCTGTGCCAAGAGTAAGCTCTGTGCTCCGAGAATGTGTTGAAATGCATGACCAAATGGTAAATTTATTCTTGCAGTGCTCCTGGTGAATAGTCCAGCTCCAAAAATAGAAAATCTATCAATCTTGCTTGGAAAACACTATAATCAATTTTTCCCCAAAAAATCATCAGTCTGTCTCAAAGCATGCTAACATGCTTTTTTCTGCTTTTCTGCAGGCCATCCAATTGCAAATGCCAAAAGACGCTCCAATAATTCCCTGCCGGCTTCCAACAGAGCCCGGGATAAAGGTGGGTGGATTGCTGAGGCTGCAAACAATTTACATAGGCATTTCCTGAGGCATGGGAAACAAGAGCACACAACAAACTGTAAGTTATCACATCTGACTCCGGTTAACTAATTTCTTCTTTTAAATAAAGTGAAAACTTTACGCTCCATGCATTAACTTTCTGAAACCTGGATCAACTTTTTTTCTGCTGCATTCAGAAGCTTTTCACAATTATTGGAAATTTGCAAGAAATTTGTTGATTTAGAAAATTATTTTTAAAAAGCTAGGGAAAAAAATCAATTACCATAATTATATATTTCAAATAATGTTACAGAATGTTTTTATCAGTTTAAGCACTTTTTCAAGTAATTTCCTTGTTTTTTTACTTTCTTTTTTCTAATTAAAAAAAATAAAAAATATTGTATTTCTTACTAATTTATATCAAAATTTCGGGTCATTTCTTCTTTTGTTGCTTCTCATGTTTTAAAGAACTGAAGCCAATTAGCTCAGGTTTCAGAGGGTTAATTATAGACTATATCGAAAAGCTAGCTGGTGGTATAAATGGATAACAGCGTCTCGTCCCTCAGCGTCGTCACTTGTTGCTTGGGCAGCTGCCATGCTGAAATGTGTGTAACTGTAAATCTGCAAATTGCTAATTGTGCTAACTTTCAGGTTACTTTCATGTACTTTTTTTCTTGTTTATTACTAATTTTTGGGTCATTTCTTCTTAAGTTGCTCACTCCAAACTTCCCATGTTTTTGAAACTTTCAAAGAGTTAAACCTCCACATAAAAACAAATCCACACACACAATACAATGCTCACTCAAGGTTGAGTCACATGGAAATTAGTTGGCTTATACTTAAATGAAGTTGTGAAACTGCCTGAAGATAGTGTTTTCATGAGAGTGCAAAATGAGTCTAACTGCCTCTCCCCAACCCCCACTCCTGCACACCCTCTATTCCAGTATAAAGCTGTAATGACCTCAGCGCAGTCAGTCGGGCAGGTAGCCAGCTTCCTCACTACGCAGCGGCAGTATTCTCCAGAGCCTCCATTGCACAAAAAAAGCTCAGTCAGTCAGAGATGACACACACATGCTCCCCTCCCCTCTGACTCTGCAGCGCACACAATAGATCTTGATGGAGAGATATCTGCCTGGCAGCTCTGGAGAAGTCATACAATAAGGAGCTGAAAGGCCTGGAGTGTGTGTGATAATGCATCGCTTTAGTGACTGGGAAAGACAGAAAAGCAAGCTTGGAAAAGTGGCGCTGCTGGCTTGGTGATAGTGATCAGGCAGTCTGGGCTTGGCCTGAATCTCTCCAGTTGCTTAATTTTGCTTTAACATAGAGCTAAAAATAAGTGTTGGGTAGATGATTCATCAAGTGAAATGACAAGCTGTTGTTAGAGTGTGGTTGTGTGTTTGTGAGTGTAGGAGGGGGTCAAAGGGCAACAGTCAACACCACAGCCAAGCCCATTAGTCAGTATGTCCCCATGCTTTTCTGTCCAGACTGGTGCTTTAACAAGACTTGATTACAGACGATGAGCACTGAATAATTAAATAGAGTGTTATAAAATGGGCCTCCACACTTTATGGTCAGTGTAGTTAAAGACAAGCACACACTTATTCGGCCTTCGATCGGAGCATGATGAATGAGGCCGGGCAGGTTTACGGCCACGGTGGAAATTCTGGAGTAAATTAGCCAGTTCATCAGGCATGATGAGGCATGACAGGCAAGTGCCAGGTCTGTAAACACAAACAGGAACAACTCTCTAATGACGCGGGAAAGTGGACAAATTTGGGAGTGAGAGATGAGGTGAAAGTGGCCGTGTAGCTTGTTGAGCTCTTGGTAGATTCCCAGAGAGTTTACTGTGCTTTGTGTTCCCATAACAGAGTATTAATGTTACGTAACTCTCAGTGAAGAGAACTGATGCTTTTAGGTCCATCTGGCCGCTCTGATTAAACCATATCCTGTCCTGTAGCTCAAAATAGTTATTTGGGACACTTATTTCAGACACTGCAACCTAGTTCCCACTTGTGTATATATGAAAACTGAAGGTTTTAGGGACTGTTCATTATTAGTGAGAGCGGAGGGTGGTGTAAAGTGAAATATGGTTATTTATGACTACCCCAGTCACCCAAGGAGGCTTAAAGCAAAATATTAGTAGCTATGAGGAGGGTAATGATTAGTGTTAAAGCGGTATACCGATTTCAAAATATAGCATTAAAATTAAATTAAATATAGCATATAAAAATTGACATTTATTACCTTGTACATCTGATCATTTACAATGTTGAAAAAATGCAACTGGACAGAAGCTCTCACATCTTCTTTTAGTTATTTTCAAGGGGAAACTTTTTCCACATACTTCCACTGAAAATAAAAATCATCTCACACTGACATTACAGTGAGAAAACAGTTGTTCAGCCAAACAAAAAAAAAAACATCCTGTTTTCATTCCTTAGAGGATCATTGTTACTTATAATAATAATAAAAAATCTATAATACTGTGATAGGTATTTTATGAGATGGTTATTATATTGTAAAAAAAAAACTCATAACATTGCAACATTCACACCTCTGCTGCCCCTATGCCATGATAAATACAGCACAGTCCCTTAGTCATGTGTAATTTGTGAATCCAGAGGTCTGTGGACCCTTGAGGACTCCTAGTGGGGATCCTCAATGTGATATAGTTTACTGTCATTGCTGTTTATTGCTCCTCCAATCAGCCTATTATGGCCTTGCCTCTAAAACGGATAATTCTATAATTTCATGATGTATTATTTCATTTTTAAAACGGAGGATTGCTTGCTAAAGTAGTGCCTTTGTGCAAAATGTAATGTAATCTCATTTTTCTCTATTTGCAAATCCCACAACATTAGAAAAAAAGTTTGAGCTACTCTGCACAACTTCATTCATTCTGAGCTACAAAAGATACACCTAAGTGGTGACTTTCATCATGTAATGCTTGCCCTTTACTTTGTAGTCTGCCGGCTGATGGAGGACACAGAGGACGCCAGAGGGCTCATTGTTGTCTCTCCATATGGGACACCCAGGCGCTGATTGACCAAAGGTAGGTTTGACATTCAAATGAGATGCAGATTTCACACCGTTGTCTTTACTTCAACCTAAGTCTCTTTTCTAACACCACTGAATAGTCTGAAAACTCAATGAGGCAGCCTAACTATAGCCTGATAATTATAACACGTCGTCACTCGCAGTATAAATAAGTAATACAGCAGGGCATTATAGCTCAGTCAACTCTAAAATAATAAAGACATGTTACCTTTCTTTACAGTCCCAGCGACGGAGAAGTTTCAGGTTATAGTCCACTCGGCTTTCCGTAAACAGGAGAAAAGCAACGCAGGAGAAAAAGCCTCCGTGTAACTACAAAGTCCTCGGCAGGAGAGTTGCGGCAGGACAGTTCCCTTGTTGGTGCTCCAGTGTCCGTTTAGTTTGCATGTGTGTGGCGCACAAAGCGGCCCTCCCTCCCCCTCCTCTCATGTGCCGGAGAGCACCACCTCCTGCTGCGGTTTAAAGGGACAGACGCCTTTTTATCCCCAACACAGCAAAAGAACATTTATCAGAGCTTCAGCTTGGTGGCGGCCAGGACAAATTGGCATAAAAGAAGTTCTTCAAACTGTTCTGTAAACTGCACACAGCATTAGGAAGTGCAAATGAATATTTCAGAAATCTAAGAAATGTCCTAAAATCCTTGAAGTGAGCTAAAATTTTAGAAATGTTGTAAAATCCTAGTAATGTCCTGAAATCTAAGAAACTTCAGAAAATCCCAGAATTTTCCTAATGTTGTGAAACATCCTCACGTCCTAGAGTCGTCCTGAAATACCAGAAATATGCTTAAATCCCAGAAATGTCATAAATTACAAGAAATGTCCTAAAATCCAGAACCATCCTTAAATCATAGAGATGTCCTTAAATCTCAGAAATTGCCTAAAATCAGAGAAATGTCATAAAATCCTAGGAACATCCTAAAATCCTATAAATGTCCTAAATTCATGAATAGTCCCCACATCCCAGAAGTGTACTAAAGAACCGAAAATGTCCTAAAATCACAGAAAAATCCTAAAATCCAAGAAATGTGCTAAAATCCTAGAATTGTCCTAAAATTCTAGAAATGCCACATCCCAAGAAATGTCCTAAAATCACAAAACATCCTCATACCGAAGAGATATCCTAAATATGTGCTAAAATCCTCAAAATGTCCTAAAATCCTAGAAATGTCCTAAAATTGTGAAACATCCTCATACCCTGGGGATGTCTTAAAATCCCAGAAATATGCTAAAATTCTAGAAATGCCATAAATTCAGAGAAATGTCCAAAAATCCTAGAAATGTGCTGAAATCGTAGAAATGTCCCAAAATTGTAGGAATGTCTTTAAATCCTGAAAACATCCTCACGTCCTGGAGATGTCCTAAAATCTCAGAAATGTCCTAAAACCCTTGAAATGTTCCTAAATTCTAGAAATGACCAAAAATCCCCAAAAATGTGCTAAAATCCAAGAAATGGCCTAAAACCCTTGAAACATGCTAAAATTCTGGAATTGTGCTAAAATCCTAGATGTTTTTTGAAACCCTTAAAAACTCCTAAAATCCTAGAAATGTACTGAAATGCTAGAAATTTATTAAAATTCTAGAAACTTCCTAAGACCTGACAAATGTCCTAAAATCCTAGAAATTACCTAAAATCGAACAAATGTCCTGAAATCCTACAGACTTCCTAAAATCCTAGAAATGTCCTAAAATCCTAGAAATGTCCTAAAATCCTAGAAACATGTATGTGGCTGCTGTTTCTGGCGTCCTGTCATTTTGTCAAAGCGGCCCCGACGCAAAGTTGAGTATCCTTGCTGTAGCTATAAATTTGCTAAGGCAAAGATATAGTTAACTAAACTTAGCATAAACACTTAAAATAACTCACCTGGCTTTTTCCAAAGGTAACAAAATGCAGTTTGTTTCCTTTTGGCGCTGCCAGGCAACCATGACTCCAGGAAGTTACAGCCAAGAAAACTGCAGGAAGTCTTTGCCAATTTATAACTTTCAAGTTTTAAATTTTCTGCAGTCGTCGCTAAAAGCAGAATAAAAGCAGGTTGCAGGATGCTGAGGAAACTGCTCGGTATAATGGGCAACATCTCTCACCCCCCGCAGACCACGTCGGGGTCCTCTCGGAGCCCCTTGGTCCGAGACTGCGACCACCGAGGAGCACCGCAGAACGCCACAGGAGGTCTTTTCTACCTGTGACCATCAAACTGTACAACTCAACAAACTGAGGCATACTTTGTGCAATAGTAACTTATGTTAATGTGCATTTTAAACGTTACTTCTTCTAACAATCTAACATTAGTATTAAACACTTTGTATTTTTTTCACTTATCTGATGCTCTGTTGTATTCTTCTTTCTCGACTGAAAAAAATTCAGTATTCCGTATATGAAAATTTAAGGAGACAATTGTGTGTTTTTACCTGTTTTAAGTGTTCGTTGCGAGGTACGTCATCGATGACATACCGAACCTCCATACATTATATGACTGCTCCCTGTCATTCAAAACCTAACAGATGTTTAATCCCCGTCTTTCATCTTTTCTGACTTTCCTGCCTCATGACTCTGCCACTTTCCTGACTTTCCTATTCCAGTCCCGTGCTTCATACTTTTTGACTCTTCTACTTAATCTGTTCTTATTACTGTTTTTGCCTCTTATACTCTCATCCTTTACCTTCACTCAACTTCCTGTCTCTCAACTCAACTTCCTGTCCCTTGACTGCAGTCCAATATCTCTTTTTGCTTACGAAGGTTCCTAACTGAGTGAGATGAGCCGAAAGTACCTGAGCGGCTGCCATGATGAGAGCTGTTTGAATTCTCCTGATATTAAGGAAAAGTGCGTCAATGCTTCCCTTGTACTCTAAATTTTTTCAACATTCTAAATCTTGGTGTTTTTGGCAGTTTTTGCAACTTTAAATGCTATGGCATGTCTCAACACGCTGTTTGAGGCTGTTTTTGGGACATGTCAATTTGGACCTTTTTTCCATACTATAGCCTTGCCTTTTCGGTCATTTTTTCAACGTTCTAAATCTTGGTGTTTTTGGCAGTTTTTGCAACTTTAAATGCTATAGCGTGTCTAAACACGCTATTTTATGCTGTTTAGAGGTGTTTCCAGCTGTTTTTGGGACATGTCAATTTTGAACTTTTTTCCATACTATAGCCTTGCCTTTTCGGTCATTTTTTCAACGTTCTAAATCTTGGTGTTTTTGGCAGTTTTTTTTGCAACTTTAAATGCTATAGCGTGTCTAAACACGCTATTTTATGCTGTTTAGAGGTGTTTTCAGCACTGTTTTTGGGACATGTCAATTTTGAACTTTTTTCCATACTATAGCCTTGCCTTTTCGGTCATTTTTTCAACGTTCTAAATCTTGGTGTTTTTGGCTGTTTTTGCAACTTTAAATGCTATAGCGTGTGTCTAAACACGCTATTTTATGCTGTTTAGAGGTGTTTTCCAGCTGTTTTTTTGGGACATGTCAATTTTGAACTTTTTTCCATACTATAGCCTTGCCTTTTCGGTCATTTTTTCAACGTTCTAAATCTTGGTGTTTTTTGGCAGTTTTTTGCAACTTTAATGCTATGGCGTGTCAACACGCTTTTTTATGCTGTTTAGAGGTGTTTTCCAGCTGTTTTTGGGACATGTCAATTTTGAACTTTTTTCCATACTATAGCCTTGCCTTTTCGGTCATTTTTTCAACGTTCTAAATCTTGGTGTTTTTGGCAGTTTTTGCAACTTTAAATGCTATGGCGTGTCTAAACACGCTATTTTATGCTGTTTAGAGGTGTTTTCAGCTGTTTTTTGGGACATGTCAATTTTGACTTTTTTTCCATACTATAGCCTTGCCTTTTCGGTCATTTTTTCAACGTTCTAAATCTTGGTGTTTTTGGCCGTTTTTGCAACTTTAAATGCTATAGCGTGTCTCAACACGCTATTTTATGCTGTTTAGAGGTGTTTCCAGCTGTTTTTTTGGGACATGTCAATTTTGAACTTTTTTCCATACTATAGCCTTGCCTTTTCGGTCATTTTTTCAACACGTTTTAAATCTTGGTGTTTTTGGCAGTTTTGCAACTTTAAATGCTATAGCGTGTCTCAACACGCTATTTTATGCTGTTTAGAGGTGTTTTCAGCTGTTTTTGGGACATGTCAATTTTGAACTTTTTTCCATACTATAGCCTTGCCTTTTCGGTCATTTTTTCAACGTTCAAATCTTGGTGTTTTTTTGGCTGTTTTTTTTGCAACTTTAAATGCTATAGCGTGTCTTACACGCTATTTTATGCTGTTTAGAGGTGTTTTTTCAGCTGTTTTTTGGGACATGTCAATTTTGAACTTTTTTTCCATACTATAGCCTTGCCTTTTCGGTCATTTTTTCAACGTTCTAAATCTTGGTGTTTTTGGCTGTTTTTTGCAACTTTAAATGCTATAGGCGTGTCTCTACACGCTATTTTATGCTGTTTAGAGGTGTTTCCAGCTGTTTTTGGGACATGTCAATTTTGACTTTTTTTCCATACCATACTATAGCCTTGCCTTTTCGGTCATTTTTTCAAATGTTCAAATCTTGGTGTTTTTTGGCTTTTTTTGCAACTTTAAATGCTATAGCGTGTCTAAACACGCTATTTTATGCTGTTTTAGAGGTGTTTCCAGCTGTTTTTGGGACATGTCAATTTTGACTTTTTTCCATACTATAGCCTTGCCTTTTCGGTCATTTTTTCAACGTTCTAAATCTTGGTGTTTTTTGGCAGTTTTTTGCAAAACTTTAAATGCTATAGCGTGTCTCTACACGCTTTTTATGCTGTTTAGAGGTGTTTTCAGCTGTTTTTGGGACATGTCAATTTTGACACTTTTTTCCATACTATAGCCTTGCCTTTTCGGTCATTTTTTTTCAACGTTCTAAATCTTGGTGTTTTTGGCTGTTTTTGCAACTTTAAATGCTATAGCGTGTCTAAACACGCTATTTTTATGCTGTTTAGAGGTGTTTTCAGCTGTTTTTGGGACATGTCAATTTTGAACTTTTTTCCATACTATAGCCTTGCCTTTTCGGTCATTTTTTTTCAACGTTCTAATCTTGGTGTTTTTGGCAGTTTTTTTTGCAACTTTAAATGCTATAGCGTGTGTTTAAACACGCTTTTTTATGCTGTTTAGAGGTGTTTCCAGCTGTTTTTGGGACATGTCAATTTTGACTTTTTTCCATACTATAGCCTTGCCTTTTCGGTCATTTTTTCAACGTTCTAAATCTTGGTGTTTTTGGCTGTTTTTGCAAGTTTTTTTAAATGCTATAGCGTGTCTCAACACGCTATTTTATGCTGTTTAGAGGTGTTTTCAGCTGTTTTTTGGGACACATGTCAATTTTGAACTTTTTTCCATACTATAGCCTTGCCTTTTCGGTCATTTTTTTCAACATTCTAAATCTTGGTGTTTTTGGCTGTTTTTGCAACTTTTAAATGCTATGGCGTGTCTCAACACGCTTTTTTATGCTGTTTAGAGGTGTTTTCAGCTGTTTTTGGGACATGTCAATTTTGACTTTTTTCCATACTATAGCCTTGCCTTTTCGGTCATTTTTTCAACGTTCCAAATTTTGTTTTTTTGGCTGTTTTTGCAAGTTTTAAACTTTTTAAATGCTATGGCGTGTGTTCAAACACGCTATTTTATGCTGTTTAGAGGTGTTTTCAGCTGTTTTTGGGACATGTCAATTTTGAACTTTTTTCCATACTATAGCCTTGCCTTTTCGGTCATTTTTTCAACGTTCCTAAAATTTTGGTGTTTTTGGCTTTTTTTTGCAAAAACTTTAAATGCTATAGCGTGTCTAAACACGCTATTTTATGCTGTTTAGAGGTGTTTTCAGCTGTTTTTGGGACATGTCAATTTTGAACTTTTTTTCCATACTATAGCCTTGCCTTTTCGGTCATTTTTTCAACATTCAAATCTTGGTGTTTTTTGGCTGTTTTTGCAACTTTAAATGCTATAGCGTGTCTCAACACGCTATTTTATGCTGTTTAGAGGTGTTTTCAGCTTTTTTGGGACATGTCAATTTTGACTTTTTTTTCCATACTATAGCCTTGCCTTTTCGGTCATTTTTTCAACACGTTCTATATCATCTTGGTGTTTTTGGCAGTTTTTGCAACTTTAAATGCTATAGCGTGTCTAAACACGCTTTTTATGCTGTTTAGAGGTGTTTCCAGCTGTTTTTGGGACATGTCAATTTTGACTTTTTTTCCATACTATAGCCTTGCCTTTTCGGTCATTTTTTCACACGTTCTAAATTTGGTGGTTTTTTGGCAGTTTTTGCAACTTTTAAATGCTATAGCGTGTCTCAACACGCTATTTTTTATGCTGTTTAGAGGTGTTTTCAGCTGTTTTTTTGGGACATGTCAATTTTGAACTTTTTTCCATACTATAGCCTTGCCTTTTCGGTCATTTTTTCAACGTTCTAAATCTTGGTGTTTTTGGCTTTTTTTGCATTTTTTTTAAATGCTATAGCGTGTCTAAAACACGCTATTTTATGCTGTTTTAGAGGTGTTTTCAGCTGTTTTTTTTGGGACATGTCAATTTTGAATTTTTTTCCATACTATAGCCTTGCCTTTTCGGTCATTTTTTCAACATTCAAAAATCTTGGTGTTTTTGGCACAGTTTTTTTTGCAACTTTAAATGCTATAGCGTGTCTAAAACACGCTATTTTATGCTGTTTAGAGGTGTTTTCAGCTGTTTTTTTGGGACATGTCAATTTTGAACTTTTTTCCATACTATAGCCTTGCCTTTTCGGTCATTTTTTCAACGTTCTAAATCTTGGTGTTTTTGGCTGTTTTTGCAACAACTTTAAATGCTATAGCGTGTCTCAACACGCTACGCTTTTTATGCTGTTTAGAGGTGTTTCCAGCTTTTTTGGGACATGTCAATTTTGAACTTTTTTCCATACTATAGCCTTGCCTTTTCGGTCATTTTTTCAACGTTCAAATCTTGGTGTTTTTGGCTGTTTTTGCAAACTTTAAATGCTATAGCGTGTCTCAACACGCTATTTTATGCTGTTTAGAGGTGTTTTCAGCTGTTTTTGGGACATGTCAATTTTGAACTTTTTTCCATACTATAGCCTTGCCTTTTCTCATTTTTTCAATGTTCTAAATTTTGGTTTTTTTGGCAGTTTTTGCAACTTTTTTAAATGCTATAGCGTGTCTAAAAAACACGCTTTTTTTATGCTGTTTTTAGAGGTGTTTCAGCTGTTTTTTGGGACATGTCAATTTTGAACTTTTTTCCATACTATAGCCTTTGCCTTTTCGGTCATTTTTTTTTCAACGTTCTAAATTGGTGTTTTTGGCGTTTTTTTGCAACTTCAAAATGCTATAGCGTGTCTCAACACGCTATTTTATGCTGTTTAGAGGTGTTTCCAGCTGTTTTTTGGGACATGTCAATTTTGAACATTTTTTTTTCCATACTATAGCCTTGCCTTTTCGGTCATTTTTTTTTCAACGTTCTAAATCTTGGTGTTTTTTGGCAGTTTTTGCAACTTTAAAAATGCTATGGCGTGTCTAAACACGCTATTTTATGCTGTTTAGAGGTGTTTTTCAGCTGTTTTTGGGACATGTCAATTTTGACTTTTTTCCATACTATAGCCTTGCCTTTTCGGTCATTTTTTCAACGTTCTAAATCTTGGTGTTTTTGGCAGTTTTTGCAACTTTAAATGCTATAGCGTGTCTAAACACGCTATTTTATGCTGTTTAGAGGTGTTTCCAGCTGTTTTTGGGACATGTCAATTTTGAACTTTTTTCCATACTATAGCCTTGCCTTTTCGGTCATTTTTTCAACGTTCTAAATGGGTTTTGGTGTTTTTGGCTGTTTTTTTTTTGCAACTTTAAATGCTATAGCGTGTCTCAACACGCTATTTTTTATGCTGTTTAGAGGTGTTTTCCAGCTGTTTTTTTGGGACATGTCAATTTTGAACTTTTTTCCATACTATAGCCTTGCCTTTTCGGTCATTTTTTCAACGTTCTAAATCTTGGTGTTTTTTGGCAGTTTTTGCAACTTTAAATGCTATAGCGTGTCTAAAACACGCTATTTTATGCTGTTTAGAGGTGTTTTCAGCTGTTTTTTGGGACATGTCAATTTTGAACTTTTTTTTTTCCATACTATAGCCTTGCCTTTTCGGTCATTTTTTCAACGTTCTAAAATCTTGGTGTTTTTGGCAGTTTTTGCAACTTTAAATGCTATAGCGTGTCTAAACACGCTATTTTTATGCTGTTTTAGAGGTGTTTCCAGCTGTTTTTTGGGACATGTCAATTTTGAACTTTTTTTCCATACTATAGCCTTGCTTTTCGGTCATCTTGGTGTTTTTTTTTTCAACATTCTAAATCTTGGTGTTTTTGGCACTTTTTGCAACTTTAAATGCTATAGCTGTGTCTCAACACGCTATTTTATGCTGTTTAGAGGTGTTTTCAGCACTTTTTGGGACATGTCAATTTTGAACTTTTTTTCCATACTATAGCCTTGCCTTTTCGGTCATTTTTTTCAACGTTCTAAATCTTGGTGTTTTTGGCAGTTTTTGCAACTTTAAATGCTATAGCGTGTCTAAACACGCACGCTATTTTATGCTGTTTAGAGGTGTTTTCCAGCTGTTTTTGGACATGTCAATTTTGAACTTTTTTTTCCATACTATAGCCTTGCCTTTTCGGTCATTTTTTCAACGTTCCAAATCTTGGTGTTTTTGGCTGTTTTTGCAACTTTAAATGCTATAGCGTGTCTCAACACGCTATTTTATGCTGTTTTAGAGGTGTTTTCCAGCTGTTTTTTTTGGGACATGTCAATTTTGAACTTTTTTCCATACTATAGCCTTGCCTTTTCGGTCATTTTTTCAAGGTTCTAAATTTTTGGTGTTTTTGGCAGTTTTTGCAACTTTAAATGCTATAGCGTGTCTAAACACGCTATTTTATGCTGTTTTTAGAGGTGTTTTCCAGCTGTTTTTGGGACATGTCAATTTTGAACTTTTTTCCATACTATAGCCTTGCCTTTTCGGTCATTTTTTCAACATTCTAAATCTTGGTGTTTTTGGCTGTTTTTTTGCAACTTTAAATGCTATAGCGTGTCTAAACACGCTTATTTTATGCTGTTTAGAGGTGTTTCCAGCTGTTTTTTGGGACATGTCAATTTTGAACTTTTTTCCATACTATAGCCTTGCCTTTTCGGTCATTTTTTCAACGTTCTAAAATCTTGGTGTTTTTGGCACTGTTTTTTGCAACTTTAAATGCTATAGCGTGTCTAAACACGCTATTTTTATGCTGTTTAGAGGTGTTTTCCAGCTGCTTTTTGGGACATGTCAATTTTGAACTTTTTTCCATACTATAGCCTTGCCTTTTCGGTCATTTTTTTCAACGTTCTAAATCTTGGTGTTTTTGGCCGTTTTTTTTGCAACTTTAAATGCTATAGCGTGTCTTACACGCTTTTTATGCTGTTTAGAGGTGTTTTCCAGCTGTTTTTTTTTTTGGGACATGTCAATTTTGAACTTTTTTCCATACTATAGCCTTGCCTTTTCGGTCATTTTTTCAACGTTCCAAATTTTGGTGTTTTTGGCTGTTTTTGCAACTTTAAATGCTATAGCGTGTCTCAACACGCTATTTTTATGCTGTTTAGTTTAGAGGTGTTTCCAGCTGTTTTTGGGACATGTCAATTTTGAACTTTTTTTCCATACTATAGCCTTGCCTTTTCGGTCATTTTTTTTCAACGTTCCAAATCTTGGTGTTTTTTTGGCTTTTTTGCAACTTTAAATGCTATAGCGTGTCTAAACACGCTATTTTTATGCTGTTTTAGAGGTGTTTCCAGCACTTTTTGGGACATGTCAATTTTGAACTTTTTTCCATACTATAGCCTTGCCTTTTCGGTCATTTTTTCAACGTTCCAAATCTTGGTGTTTTTGGCTGTTTTTGCAACTTTAAATGCTATAGCGTGTCTCAACACGCTATTTTATGCTGTTTAGAGGTGTTTCCAGCTGTTTTTTTGGGACATGTCAATTTTGAACTTTTTTCCATACTATAGCCTTGCCTTTTCGGTCATTTTTTTTTCAACGTTCTAAATCTTGGTGTTTTTGGCAGTTTTTTGCAACTTTAAATGCTATAGCGTGTCTAAACACGCTATTTTATGCTGTTTTTAGGTGTTTCCAGCTGTTTTTGGGACATGTCAATTTTGACTTTTTTTCCATACTATAGCCTTGCCTTTTCGGTCATTTTTTTCAACGTTCTAAATCTTGGTGTTTTTGGCTTTTTTTTTGCAACTTTAAATGCTATAGCGTGTCTCAACACGCTATTTTATGCTGTTTTAGAGGTGTTTTCAGCTGTTTTTGGGACATGTCAATTTTGAACTTTTTTCCATACTATAGCCTTTTTTTGGTCATTTTTTCAACGTTCTAAATTTGGTGTTTTTGGCAGTTTTTGCAACTTTAAATGCTATAGCGTGTGTCTAAACACGCTTTTTTATGCTGTTTAGAGGTGTTTCCAGCTGTTTTTGGGACATGTCAATTTTGACTTTTTTTTTCCATACTATAGCCTTGCCTTTTCGGTCATTTTTTCAAGTTCTAAATTATGGTGTTTTTTTTTTTTTTGCATTTTTTAAATGCTATAGCGTGTTTGGCACGCTATAGCTTTAATGCAAATAGCGTGTCTAAACACGCTATTTTATGCTGTTTTAGAGGTGTTTTCCAGCTGTTTTTGGGACATGTCAATTTTGAACTTTTTTCCCATACTAGCCTTGCCTTTTCGGTCATTTTTTCAACATTCTAAATCTTGGTGTTTTTTTTTGGCTTTTTTTTGCAACTTTAAATGCTATAGCGTGTCTCTACACGCTTTTTTATGCTGTTTAGAGGTGTTTCCAGCAGCTTTTTTTTGGGACATGTCAAATTTTGAACTTTTTTCCATACTATAGCCTTGCCTTTTCGGTCATCATTTTTTCAACGTTCTAAATCTTTGGTGTTTTTGGCCGTTTTTGCAACTTTAAATGCTATAGCGTGTCTAAACACGCTATTTTTTATGCTGTTTAGAGGTGTTTCCAGCTGTTTTTGGGACATGTCAATTTTGAACTTTTTTCCATACTATAGCCTTTGCCTTTTCGGTCATTTTTTCAACGTTCCAAATCTTGGTGTTTTTGGCTGTTTTTTTTGCAACTTTAAATGCTATAGCGTGTCTCAACACGCTATTTTATGCTGTTTAGAGGTGTTTCCAGCTGTTTTTTGGGACATGTCAATTTTGACTTTTTTTCCATACATACTATAGCCTTGCCTTTTTCGGTCATTTTTTTCAACAACGTTCTAAATCTTGGTGTTTTTGGCAGTTTTTTTGCTTTAAACTTTAAATGCTATAGCGTGTTTCTAAACACGCTATTTTATGCTGTTTAGAGTGTGTTTTCCAGCTGTTTTTGGGACATGTCAATTTTGAACTTTTTTCCATACTATAGCCTTGCCTTTTCGGTCATTTTTTCAACGTTCTAAATCTTGGTGTTTTTGGCTGTTTTTTGCAACTTTAAATGCTATAGCGTGTCTAAACACGCTATTTTATGCTGTTTTAGAGGTGTTTCCAGCTGTTTTTGGGACATGTCAATTTTGAACTTTTTTTCCATACTATAGCCTTGCCTTTTCGGTCATTTTTTCAAGGTTCTAAATCTTGGTGTTTTTGGCAGTTTTTTTGGAGTTTTTTGCAACTTTAAATGCTATAGCGTGTCTCAAAAACACGCTATTTTATGCTGTTTAGAGGTGTTTCCAGCTGTTTTTGGGACATGTCAATTTTGAACTTTTTTCCATACTATAGCCCTTGCCTTTTCGGTCATTTTTTCAACGTTCTAAATCTTGGTGTTTTTGGGCAGTTTTTGCAACTTTAAATGCTATAGCGTGTCTAAACACGCTATTTTATGCTGTTTAGAGGTGTTTCCAGCTGTTTTTTGGGACATGTCAATTTTGAACTTTTTTTCCATACTATAGCCTTGCCTTTTCGGTCATTTTTTCAACGTTCCAAATCTTGGTGTTTTTTTGGAGTTTTTTTTGCAACTTTAAATGCTATAGCGTGTGTCTCAACACGCTATTTTATGCTGTTTAGAGGTTTTTCAGCACTTTTTTGGGACATGTCAATTTTGAACTTTTTTCCATACTATAGCCTTGCCTTTTCGGTCATTTTTTCAACGTTCTAAATCTTGGTGTTTTTGGCCGTTGTTTTTGCAACTTTAAATGCTATAGCGTGTCCAAAAACACGCTTTTTATGCTGTTTAGAGGTGTTTTCCAGCTGTTTTTGGGACATGTCAATTTTGAACTTTTTTCCATACTATAGCCTTGCCTTTTCGGTCATTTTTTCAACGTTCTAAATCTTGGTGTTTTTGTGTTTTTGGCAGTTTTTTTGCAACTTTAAACTTATAAATGCTATAGCGTGTCTAAACACGCTATTTTATGCTGTTTAGAGGTGTTTTTCCAGCTGTTTTTTGGGACATGTCAATTTTGAACTTTTTTCCATACTATAGCCTTGCCTTTTCGGTCATTTTTTCAAACATTCTCTAAAATCTTGGTGTTTTTGGCAGTTTTTGCAACTTTAAATGCTATAGCGTGTCTCTACACGCTATTTTATGCTGTTTAGAGGTGTTTCCAGCTGTTTTTGGGACATGTCAATTTTGAACTTTTTTCCATACTATAGCCTTGCCTTTTCGGTCATTTTTTCAACGTTCTAAAATCTTGGTGTTTTTGGCAGTTTTTGCAACTTTAAAATGCTATAGCGTGTCTAAAACAGGCTATTTTATGCTGTTTAGAGGTGTTTCCAGCAGCTTTTTTTGGGGGACATGTCAATTTTGAACTTTTTTCCATACTATAGCCTTGCCTTTTCGGTCATTTTTTCAACGTTCCAAATTTGGTGTTTTTGGCTGTTTTTGCAATGTTTTTTTGCAACTTTAAATGCTATATAGCGTGTGTCTCAACACGCTATTTTATGCTGTTTAGAGGTGTTTTCCAGCTGTTTTTTTTGGGACATGTCAATTTTGAACTTTTTTCCATACTATAGCCTTGCCTTTTTTCGGTCATTTTTTCAAGGTTCTAAATCTTGGTGTTTTTGGTGTTTTTGCAGTTTTTTTAAACTATAGCGTGTCTCAAAAACACGTTTTTTTATGCTGTTAGAGGTGTGTTTCCAGCTGTTTTTGGGACATGTCAATTTTGAACTTTTTTCCATACTATAGCCTTGCCTTTTCGGTCATTTTTTCAACGTTCTAAATCTTGGTGTTTTTGGCCGTTTTTGCAACTTTAAATGCTATAGCGTGTCTAAACACGCTATTTTATGCTGTTTTAGAGGTGTTTCCAGCTGTTTTTTGGGACATGTCAATTTTGAACTTTTTTTCCATACTATAGCCTTGCCTTTTCGGTCATTTTTTCAACGTTCTGGAAAATCTTGGTGTTTTTGGCTGTTTTTGCAACTTTTTAAATGCTATAGCGTGCTCAAACACGCTATTTTATGCTGTTTAGAGGTGTTTCCAGCTGTTTTTGGGACATGTCAATTTTGAACTTTTTTCCATACTATAGCCTTGCCTTTTCGGTCATTTTTTTCAACATTTCAAAATTTGGTGTTTTTTTGTTTTTTTGCAACTTTAAATGCTATAGCGTGTCTCAACACGCTATTTTATGCTGTTTTAGAGGTGTTTCCAGCACTTTTTGGGACATGTCAATTTTGAACTTTTTTTTTCCATACTATAGCCTTGCCTTTTCGGTCATTTTTTCAAGGTTCTAAATCTTGGTGTTTTTGGCAGTTTTTTTGCAACTTTAAATGCTATAGCGTGTCAAAAACACGCTATTTTATGCTGTTTAGAGGTGTTTCCAGCTGTGTTTTGGGACATGTCAATTTTGAACTTTTTTCCATACTATAGCCTTGCCTTTTCGGTCATTTTTTCAAAAAGGTTCTAAATATTTAAAATTCAAAATTGACATGTCCAAAAACAGCTGGAAACACCTATATTTAGCATAAAAAAGCGTGTTGAGACACGCTATAGCATTTAAAGTTGCAAAAAACGGCCAAAAACACCAAGATTTAGAACGTTGAAAAAATGACCAAAAAGGCAAGGCTATAGTATGGAAAAATTTCAAAACTGACATGTCCCAAAAAAGTGCTGGAAACACCTCTAAACAGCATAAAACAGCGTATAAAGACATGCTGTAGCATTTAAAAGCTGCAAAAACTGCCAAAAACACCAAGATTTAGAACGTTGAAAAAATGACCGAAAAGGCAAGGCTATAGTATGGAAAAAAGTTCAAAATTGACATGTCCCAAAAAACAGCTGGAAAACACCTCTAAACAGCAAAAACAGCGTATAAAGACATGCTATAGCATTTAAAAGTTGCAAAAAAAACTGCCAAAAACACCAAGATTTAGAAAGTTGAAAAAAAATGACCGAAAAGGCAAGGCTATAGTATGGAAAAAAGTTCAAAATTGACATGTCCCAAAAACAGCTGGAAACACCTCTAAAACAGCATAAAATAGCCTGTTTGAGACACGCTATAGCATTTAAAGTTGCAAAAACTGCCAAAAACACCAAGATTTGGAACGTTGAAAAAATGACCGAAAAGGCAAGGCTATAGTATGGAAGCCTTGCCTTTTCGCGTCAAAGTTCAAAATTGACATGTCCCAAAAACAGCTGAAAAAACACCTCTATTTAGCATAAAACAGCGTGTATAAAGACATGCTATAGCATTAAAAGCTGCAAAAACTGCCAAAAACACCAAGATTTAGAACGTTGAAAAAATGACCGAAAAGGCAAGGCTATAGTATGGAAAAAAGTTCAAAATTGACATGTCCCAAAAACAGCTGGAAACACCTCTAAACAGCATAAAATAGCGTGTTTAGACACGCTATAGCATTTAAAGTTGCAAAAAAACTGCCAAAAACACCAAGATTTAGAACGTTGAAAAAATGACCGAAAAGGCAAGGCTATAGTATGGAAAAAAGTTCAAAATTGACATGTCCCAAAAACAGCTGGAAAAACACCTCTAAACAGCATAAAATAGCGTGTTGAGACACGCTATAGCATTTAAAGTTGCAAAAACTGCCAAAAAAAACACCAAGATTTAGAACCTTGAAAAAATGACCGAAAAGGCAAGGCTATAGTATGGAAAAAAGTTCAAAATTGACATGTCCCAAAAAAAGTGCTGGAAACACCTCTAAAAACAGCATAAAATAGCGTGTTGAGACACGCTATAGCATTTAAAGTTGCAAAAAAAACAGCCAAAAACACCAAGATTTGGAACGTTGAAAAAATGACCGAAAAGGCAAGGCTATAGTATGGAAAAAAGTTCAAAAATTGACATGTCCCAAAAACAGCTGGAAAACACCTCTAAACAGCATAAAATAGCGTGTTTAGACACGCTATAGCATTTAAAGTTTGCAAAAACTGCCAAAAACACCAATTTTTAGAACGTTGAAAAAATGACCGAAAAGGCAAGGCTATAGTATGGAAAAAAGTTCAAAATTGACATGTCCCAAAAACAGCTGGAAAACACCTCTAAAACAGCATAAAAATAGCGTGTTTAGACACGCTATAGCATTTAAAGTTGCAAAAACTGCCAAAAACACCAAGATTTAGAACGTTGAAAAAAATGACCGAAAAGGCAAGGCTATAGTAAAAAAAGTTCAAAATTGACATGTCCCAAAAAAAGTGCTGAAAACACCTCTAAACAGCATAAAATAGCGTGTTTAGACACGCTATAGCATTTAAAGTTGCAAAAACTGCCAAAAAAAACCACCATTTTAGAACGTTGAAAAAATGACCGAAAAGGCAAGGCTATAGTATGGAAAAAAGTTCAAAATTGACATGTCCCCAAAAACAGCTGGAAAAACCACCTCTAAACAGCATAAAATAGCGTGTTTAGACACGCTATAGCATTTAAAGTTGCAAAAACTGCCAAAAAAAAACACCAAAGATTTAGAAACGTTGAAAAAATGACCGAAAAGGCAAGGCTATAGTATGGAAAAAAGTTCAAAATTGACATGTCCCAAAAACAGCTGGAAAACACCTCTAAAAACAGCATAAAATAGCGTGTTTAGACACGCTATAGCATTTAAAGTTGCAAAAACGGCCAAAAAAACACCAAGATTTAGAACCTTGAAAAAAAAATGACCGAAAAGGCAAGGCTATAGTATGGAAAAAAGTTCAAAATTGACATGTCCCAAAAACAGCTGGAAACACCTCTAAACAGCATAAAATAGCGTTAGAGACACGCTATAGCATTTAAAGTTGCAAAAACGGCCAAAAACACCAAGATTTAGAACTTGAAAAAATGACCGAAAAGGCAAGGCTATAGTATGGAAAAAAGTTCAAAATTGACATGTCCCAAAAACAGCTGGAAACACCTCTAAACAGCATAAAATAGCGTGTAGAGACACGCTATAGCATTTAAAGTTGCAAAAACAGCCAAAAACACCAAGATTTGGAACGTTGAAAAAATGACCGAAAAAGGCAAGGCTATAGTATGGAAAAAAGTTCAAAATTGACATGTCCCAAAAACAGCTGGAAAACACCTCTAAACAGCATAAAATAGCGTGTTGAGACACGCTATAGCATTTAAAAGTTGCAAAAACGGCCAAAAACACCATGATTTAGAACGTTGAAAAAATGACCGAAAAGCAAGGCTATAGTATGGAAAAAAGTTCAAAATTGACATGTCCCAAAAAGTGCTGGAAAACACCTCTAAACAGCATAAAATAGCGTGTTGAGACACGCTATAGCATTTTTGCAAAAAAAGTTGCAAAAAAGCCAAAAAAACACCAAGATTTAGAACGTTGAAAAAATGACCGAAAAGGCAAGGCTATAGTATGGAAAAAAGTTCAAAATTGACATGTCCCAAAAACAGCTGAAAACACCTCTAAACAGCATAAAATAGCGTGTGTTTAGACACGCTATAGCATTTAAAGTTGCAAAAACTGCCAAAAACACCAAGATTTAGAACGTTGAAAAAATGACCGAAAAGAAAAGGCAAGGGCTATAGTATGGAAAAAAGTTCAAAATTGACATGTCCCAAAAAACAGCTGGAAACACCTCTAAACAGCATAAAATAGCGTGTTTAGACACGCTATAGCATTTAAAGTTGCAAAAACTGCCAAAAACACCAAGATTTAGAACGTTGAAAAAATGACCGATGACCGTAAAGGGCAAGCAAGGCTATAGTATGGAAAAAAGTTCAAAATTGACATGTCCCAAAAAAGTGCTGAAAACACCTCTAAACAGCATAAAATAGCGTGTTGATAAAGACACGCTATAGCATTTAAAGTTGCAAAAACAGCCAAAAACACCAAGATTTGGAACGTTGAAAAAATGACCGAAAAGGCAAGGCTATAGTATGGAAAAAAAAGTTCAAAATTGACATGTCCCAAAAACAGCTGGAAACACCTCTAAACAGCATAAAATAGCGTGTTTAGACACGCTATAGCATTTAAAGTTGCAAAAACTGCCAAAAACACCATGATTTAGAACGTTGAAAAAATGACCGAAAAGGCAAGGCTATAGTATGGAAAAAAGTTCAAAATTGACATGTCCCAAAAAGTGCTGGAAAACACCTCTAAACAGCATAAAATAGCGTGTTGAGACACGCTATAGCATTTAAAGTTGCAAAAACAGCCAAAAACACCAAGATTTAGAACGTTGAAAAAAAAATACCGAAAAGGCAAGGCTATAGTATGGAAAAAAGTTCAAAATTGACATGTCCCAAAAACAGCTGGAAACACCTCTAAACAGCATAAAATAGCGTGTTTAGACACGCTATAGCATTTAAAGTTGCAAAAACTGCCAAAAACACCAAGATTTAGAACGTTGAAAAAATGACCGAAAAGGCAAGGCTATAGTATGGAAAAAAGTTCAAAATTGACATGTCCCAAAAACAGCTGAAAACACCTCTAAACAGCATAAAATAGCGTGTTTAGACACGCTATAGCATTTAAAGTTGCAAAAACTGCCAAAAACACCAAGATTTAGAACGTTGAAAAAATGACCGAAAAGGCAAGGCTATAGTATGGAAAAAAGTTCAAAATTGACATGTCCCAAAAACAGCTGAAAACACCTCTCTAAACAGCATAAAATAGCGTGTTGAGACACGCTATAGCATTTAAAGTTGCAAAAACAGCCCAAAAACACCAAGATTGGAACGTTGAAAAAATGACCGAAAAGGCAAGGCTATAGTATGGAAAAAAGTTCAAAATTGACATGTCCCCAAAAACAGCTGAAAACACCTCTAAACAGCATAAAATAGCGTGTTTAGACAAGCTATAGCATTTAAAGTTGCAAAAACGGCCAAAAACACCAAGATTTAGAACCTTGAAAAAATGACCGAAAAGGCAAGGCTATAGTATGGAAAAAAGTTCAAAAATTGACATGTCCCAAAAACAGCTGGAAACACCTCTAAACAGCATAAAATAGCGTGTTGAGACACGCTATAGCATTTAAAGTTGCAAAAACAGCCAAAAACACCAAGATTTGGAACGTTGAAAAAATGACCGAAAAGGCAAGGCTATAGTATGGAAAAAAGTTCAAAATTGACATGTCCCAAAAACAGCTGGAAACACCTCTAAACAGCATAAAATAGCGTGTTTAGACACGCTATAGCATTTAAAGTTGCAAAAAAAACTGCCAAAAACACCATAAACATTTAGAACGTTGAAAAAATGACCGAAAAGGCAAGGCTATAGTATGGAAAAAAGTTCAAAATTGACATGTCCCAAAAACAGCTGGAAACACCTCTAAACAGCATAAAATAGCGTGTTGAGACACGCTATAGCATTTAAAGTTGCAAAAACAGCCAAAAACACCAAGATTTGGAACGTTGAAAAAATGACCGAAAAGGCAAGGCTATAGTATGGAAAAAAGTTCAAAATTGACATGTCCCAAAAACAGCTGGAAACACCTCTAAACAGCATAAAAACAGCGTATAAAGACATGCTATAGCATTAAAAGCTGCAAAAACTGCCAAAAAAAACACCAAGATTTAGAACGTTGAAAAAATGACCCGAAAAGGCAAGGCTATAGTATGGAAAAAAGTTCAAAACTGACATGTCCCAAAAACAGCTGGAAACACCTCTAAACAGCATAAAACAGCGTGTATAAAGACATGCTATAGCATTTAAAAGTTGCAAAAACTGCCAAAAACACCAAGATTTGGAACGTTGAAAAAATGACCGAAAAGGCAAGGCTATAGTATGGAAAAAAGTTCAAAATTGACATGTCCCAAAAACAGCTGAAAACACCTCTATTTAGCATAAAACAGCGTATAAAGACATGCTATAGCATTAAAAGCTGCAAAAAAAACTGCCAAAAACACCAAGATTTAGAACGTTGAAAAAATGACCGAAAAGGCAAGGCTATAGTATGGAAAAAAGTTCAAAATTGACATGTCCCAAAAACAGCTGGAAACACCTCTAAACAGCATAAAATAGCGTGTTTAGACACGCTATAGCATTTAAAGTTGCAAAAAACGCCAAAAACACCAAGATTTAGAACGTTGAAAAAATGACCGAAAAGGCAAGGCTATAGTATGGAAAAAAGTTCAAAATTGACATGTCCCAAAAACAGCTGAAAACACCTCTATTTAGCATAAAACAGCATATAAAGACATGCTATAGCATTAAAAGCTGCAAAAACTGCCAAAAAAACCAAGATTTAGAATGTTGAAAAAATGACCGAAAAGGCAAGGCTATAGTATGGAAAAAAGTTCAAAATTGACATGTCCCAAAAACAGCTGGAAACACCTCTAAACAGCATAAAAATAGCGTGTTTAGAGACACGCTATAGCATTTAAAGTTGCAAAAACAGCCAAAAACACCAAGATTTGGAACGTTGAAAAAATGACCGAAAAGGCAAGGCTATAGTATGGAAAAAAGTTCAAAATTGACATGTCCCAAAAACAGCTGGAAACACCTCTAAACAGCATAAAATAGCGTGTTTAGACACGCTATAGCATTTAAAGTTGCAAAAACTGCCAAAAACACCAAGATTTGGAACGTTGAACAAAATGACCGAAGAGGCAAGGCTATAGTATGGAAAAAAGTTCAAAATTGACATGTCCAAAAAAGCTGAAAACACCTCTATTTAACATAAAACAGTGTATAAAGACATGCTATAGCATTAAAAGCTGCAAAAACTGCCAAAAACACCAAGATTTAGAACGTTGAAAAAATGACCGAAAAGGCAAGGCTATAGTATGGAAAAAAGTTCAAAATTGACATGTCCCAAAAACAGCTGGAAACACCTCTATTTAGCATAAAACAGCGTATATAAACACATGCTATAGCATTAAAAGCTGCAAAAACTGCCAAAAAACCCAAGATTTAGAACCTTGAAAAAATGACCGAAAAGGCAAGGCTATAGTATGGAAAAAAGTTCAAAATTGACATGTCCCAAAAACAGCTGGAAACACCTCTAAACAGCATAAAATAGCGTGTTGAGACACGCTATAGCATTTAAAGTTGCAAAAACTGCGAAAAACACCAAGATTTGATGACCGAAAAGTGAAGGCCATAACTGAATCACCCTCGTTCGTCCTTCCCTGCCTCTCGGTCTGCTCATTACTCCTCCTGCAGTTTAACATCTCTGCAGAAGATTTTGAACCTCAGTCTTGTTAATGCTCAGTCCTGGTTTTGCTCTGAAAAATGCAGTTTTTCCTTCCCTGCATGAATAAAGTTACTTTTTAAAGTTTCTGTTGCCTGAAGTCTATTGCAAGTTGGTCCACTGGGCTCACTCTTTGTAGCAAGCAGTCATTAATGTTTTTCCCATGTATGATCTGTAGCATTAGGGCAAATACTACACATAGGTCCAAATATTTGGTCCAAAGATTTGTATTAGTACTAGTAGCTGTGACAGGAATATGGGTTAACTCCAATCAATTTTGACAATGTCCACATAACCTTAAAAAGGGTCTTTAATTTCACACACACAAAGCAAATTTACAACCTTCGATGCATAACACATTCAGGTCATGTAGAGATGAGTGTGTGGTTACAACCGTCATCTGGCTCTCATGTGTGAACTTTAACTCTTGCTAACGCCCACCTGTTTGTTAAAACCTCACCTGTAAATATCATCAGATTTTTATATTACTACATGATGGACCTATTAGTGGTGCAGAGTTTTATGGGGAGTTGTGTCTCGGTTTCGTCAGAATTTCAGTGAGGATATACGGGACAAAAAAACGTACCCTGAAGCAGGGCCCCTTATTCAATTATTGCTTCCTTGTGTGGCTTTGTGTTATATAAGACATACAGCCCAGAAAGGCTACAGTAAGAAATTAGGACACGAGGGACTCTCTTTTCTCATGGTTATCCGTCAACTGGACAGACCAATAGTGCTAAAAATAATTGTGACCATATGTCAGAGTTCATACACATTTTAACGAATAAATGTACATGACTTTTCCACAAGTTTGAGGGAAATTTTAAATACCATACATTCTTTTAAACAACCATTGATACTCCTAGTAATGAAAAAAACTCCCAGTTCTTTTTCATTACTATATATAAACCTTTCTCTATATTTTTTAAATATATGTTATTTTAAAAAATACTGCATTCATTATGAGATTAGAACTGAATATTTTTAATATAACTAAGGGACTGTTCGTTATTTATAAGGGGGGGGCACAAAAGGGGAGTCATGCCAAAAAATTGCATTAGAAAGAAAAGACTTTGATGATTTTTTTTTTGGGTGGGGGGGGCAAATTTTAAATAAAAGTTTTGGTGTTTTTTTCAGTTAAAACATTTGTTGATTCTTAATGAAAAAAATGGCGATTTAAAAAAAACTGCAGTTTTTTAAAAAAAAAAAAATTGGCAATTAAAAAAATGCATTTTTTCCCCTAAAAATTGGTAAAAAAAAAAAAATACATAAATAAATAAAGCTGGAGACTATAAAAACAGAAATTATTGTTGTAATTTAAATTTCCGCCTTTCCTTGGACACATCATTTGTTATTATACAGGTTGTGAAACAAACTTATATGATTTTTCCAAAACTTTCAGAGTACATTTAATTTTACAAAACTTTTCTAGGCCTGCAAATTGGTATTTGTAAATTTTATGTATTTTCCAGGTTTTTCCTGACTGTACGAACCCTAAAATTTTACTTAATCCAACATTTCCGGCAATTTTTGTTACAACTTTCAGGCGCCTCAGATCACTAAGTAGATCTCGCGTGAAAATCACTGTGGAAACTAATGTGCATCCAAACTGGCTGTGGCAAAGGGACGTAACAAAATGGCTACGGTCATTTTCGTGCTCTTTCCCATAATGCGCATTAAGTCAAAAACCAATTTAAGCATCCACCGCACAGTACATTAGAAAGGCATTCATGGACGCCACTCAGGGAACATCCCCTTTTCTCAAATTAGTATCCCTTCTCCAACTGCCAGTATATCCTCTTCAAATCCCCAAACCCCCCTCAGTGAAGCGCACAAATGAGGCAATTAAATTCAGGGTTTCAAATTCCTTTGAACTGCACCTTCTGTCTGAATCCTTTATTATTCCAACTGTGTGTTCTCAAAGCTCATCAGGGCTATTTAGTACCTTGGGCTCCCTTTTTAACAGGGACCACCAGCTCGCTCTTTTTTGTCATTCATTTCCTGAGGGAGAGCAAAAGAGAAACAGACGAAATTTTTTTTTTTTTCGGAGAGTGAAATGCCTCTTGTCTGTGATTCTTGTGTCACAGGGAAATTTCCCATGTGTTTTCAAAAAAGGGGATTAGCGCTCTGGACGCGCTCGTTCCAATTCCCTGCTCCATCCTATCCCATCTAATCTCCTGTCTTCTCATGCCGACGTGTTTAGTGGGTTAGCCCCGGATCAAGTTGACTGTGATCCAATTATCATCTAACACCGTCTGACAGTGAACATGTGCTTCTGTCATGCAAGTGTCTGTTAGTCCAGGTACTTCCTCAAAATTCATCGCCTTTGAGTACAAGCAGGTATCACTTTTTGTTGATTTTAAAGGAGCCAGCTGAGCCACTTTAGTCGGCCGCGGTACAAATGATGAGCTAATGAATTGCGGTTATCGGGGAGCACAGAGGAAGATGAAGAAGTCCTGAGGGGACATTTGTAACCAGATAACAGGATTTCACAGCATCAACGCTGATCTAATTTACTGCTGCCCTGAGTCACACTAAGGTTAGGTGAAATTTCATCAACTAATTAGCCATAGACGGATCTACCTACAGCGTGTGCTTACATACACACAGAGCATCGCCGGCACGCTCACATTTCTGCATGTTTTCCTTTGATCTTTTCATGACATCTCATTAAAGGTAAAACGCCATTAATGACACTTTCAATGTTTAGCTGGAAATACTAATCAAAGACCTGTGCACACTAAAAATAGCCCTTAGTTTAGATTCTTTCTTCTAAGACTGATAATGAGTGATAGTGGGCTACACATGAAGCATGACTGCCTAAAATATGGTATTTTTACCCAGAGGCGCTGCCGTACGTTGGGTGACTGATGTGTTTTGTGGTCGGCTCGTGTTGGATCGTTTCGTCACGAATTCATACAGCAAAGTATCGCAACATTTTGCAAGGCAGTATTGTATCGATGCACAGATTCAAATGATCAACTTTTTCTGATATAAATGATCAATATTGCAAATAAAATTAAACTTTTGGTAGCCTACTAGAATTTCTTTTTTCCTTTTTTGGGTTATGATCATTTATCTTATTTATTTCTTAGTCTTAATTATTATTTTGGTTATAAAATTTGGTCATTTTTTTTTTCTCCCATTAGATTCATTTTGCCGCAAACAAAATGACTGAAGTTTGACAGACAGACTGAAAATTTTGATGAAAGCAGATGCTGATAACGTGTCAGATAAATTCCATCGGGTTAACATTACCACATATTATCACATTAACAGCATACCGCAAAACATTTAAAGTTGCAATTATATCGATTTGAGGGGCCTGTGGGGATAGCCGACCCGATAACCAAAGTGCAGGCAGGTTATCATAAAAAGTATGAACGTGCACGTAGAGCACGGGCTGACGGTTACGAGGCTCGTTGAAGGGTGCACTGCAGCATCCTGCAAAACCACGCCCCTCCAGGTGAAATACCATATTTCTAGAGTCACTCCAGGTCAGTTTTTACTGGTCATTAATGAATAGCAGACTATTGCTGTGCAATCGGCATCGGCATGCTTATGTTGTTTCTTCACTGTGAAAGAGCGGTGATCGGGGTGAGGAGAGGATTCGCAGTGAAAATGGCCTCATGGGCTGTGCTGAAATTTCTGAATGACTACGTACTTTTTGCCGAAGTTGCACGGAAATCAGTGAGGAGACATTGTTAGTCAAAATGTTGCTTTAGATTAGGTTAGTAGTTTCTTTATCAGTATTTTCATGTTTTGTCTCCACCCATCTCCCCTGTAGTTTTTAATTAAGCATCAGAACCGCTAACATTCAAAAATAATTTATTTCAGAAATGTACTGTGATCATATATTCATTCAGATTCTGCATGATAAGCTTTTGTTGCGTACAATGAAATCACCCCACAGAGAAGAAAAAAAATAAGATGACATTTTTTTGTTTGTTTTTTTAAACTATGAAAACTAGGAACACACCACTGAGTCTTCACTATAGCGTTATGAGAGCGCCTGACAGCGGCAGGACGCGCCGGCCCACTGTGGCGTTACTCCAGGCAGGTTTACAGATGCTGCAGGACAATCTCGTAATAACCAGACACACAGTGAATGGACCTGTAAAGCTCAACGCACGAGAAGTGTAATCGCACACACACATACACATGCACTCGCACGCGCATTAGCATTTGGGACGATACAGTCACACCTGAATAGTACAGAGTGGTTGATTACACAAAAGGGGGAAGAGGTGAGGCAATTCGATGACATCATCTCTTAGCGCAGCTCTCAGCGCTGCCCTGTGATTGTGAGCGATGACAAAAGATTTTATATCAGCCGGGAAGGGAAAAAAAAAAAATCTTATCAAAATCTTAACATTTTAGCAGCTGTGCCCACGTGTGACTGTCCCGGTCGACTTCAGACGGTCTCCGATTTCAAAGCGTTTCAGTATGCAGGATGATGTTTGTGTGTGAGCCAGCGAAGGGTGGGAAAAAAATATGGGTCGTGAATGCAAATTAATTCACAGCCCACATCTGTCAGGATTAAAAGAAAGGCTCTCGAGGACAGCCGTTTTGATGCCGCTGCAGTCCAGGGCACCGTCAGCAGTTTGGCGCCGGGTATCATAAATACGTGTTTCTCTATCAAGGCATCTTTGATCCACTGGAACACTCACGAAAAGACTCAAACACTTGGACAGATATACACCCATTTCATATATCTGCAGGATCCTTCGGGCACGGCATCGACATTTGACACAGTTGTCCCATTTTCCTATTTATTTGTGTGCTGGGCGCCAGAGAGCCGTTTCCATGGATTGTTTCGCCAACGTCTGCTTAAAACTCTCCCGGCCAACACGTTAAAATTTGTTCAATTTGGCATGAATTCTACATCCACGTCTCCTCTTTTTTGTTGTTTTTACATCCAGTCAAACACTTGTTCTTTCGCTTCCACAATATGGCTCCGTCATATTGTTATTTCCATCAATGCACACGCCGCATTGACTTGATTTTGTCTTTTAGGTACATCTACTATATATATATTTATATATATTTATGTGTGTGTGTGTGTGTGTGTGTGTGTTTGTTTCCAAAGATTCTTATGACTTTGTACAGAATCGAAGAGATTACCGTTTGAATGTGTAAAAAAAAAGACATAAAATCATGCAAAAAGCTCAAATGGCAAAAATAAAAGCGAAAAGATGATGCAGTATTTTATCAACTGGTGAGAGAAATCTAAACTTCCACACGTTAAACGATATTAAAAAAAAAAGGGGAAAAAAAAGTGCTCCGAAAAGTCTCATAGTGTTGTTCCGCGTGTATCCAGACTGACTAATGAAAAAAAATCTTTAAAAAAAATTGAAAAAGTGATGACAAGAAAGAATTTGATCGGGTTCTGTGTTTTCCTTCAGCACAAGATTTTTTCCAGAAATGTCCGTTTTTTTCCGTATTTTTCACACAAAGGAGGAAAAGCCAGCGATTGGGGCCCTTGAGCCAGGAGCTAGGCTGCTGGGGGGCCTGTAGAGGGTGCTGTGCTGGCTGGGGGGGTTGGAGCTCTGCTGGGAGGGGGTGGGAGTCCGGCTACCTTTGGGTCTGAACAGGCTGCCCTGGCCCTGGGGCTGCACCTGGGGCGGGCCCTGAGGCTGGCCCTGGGCCTGCTGAGGCTGAGGGCTAGGTGAGCTGAGCTGGGGGGGCAGTGGTGGTAGAGGAGGCAGCGGCGGTGGGGCGCAGTGATCTGGGTCGCCCGATTCGGATTCGGTATAGCTGTAGGCCTGTGCCCGGGAGATACCTTTCTGTTGGCGGCGCCAAGAGTTGTAGTAAGTTGGGTCGCTTATGTAGTGGTTGACGAAGGAGTGGGTTTTCTGTCGGTTGGGGTCCACCTCATACTCGCTATCGCTGCCCTGTGAAAGAAACAAATAAAGACTTTCACGTATAGCGTTAGTGCGGGTGACTGTGGTGTTTCCAATGTGGGGCAGTTAGAAATGCTGAGGCTATAAATGTAAATGAACATGAAGTTATTGATTTACTCTGCGCAGAAGTCATCAATTCACAGTCACTCCTCTCTGAACAACACACACATGCACACACACTTACATTTACAACACAGCACAAGAACACATGGACACCAAAAATGGTCAAAGCATGATCACGGACGGATGACTTGTTACTGAAGCGTGCATTGGAAACGGACCATCAACACAAGATGGCAAATTTATCCTTAGGACTTATTAATCAGTATGTTCAGGAGGTAAGAGTTTTGTGTCCGCACCACGCCAGCAAGGCAGGGTTTGGTGTTGTGTTGCACATAAAACCTGTAATGGGGGTCTGAGGGAGAGGATTGGATGGGGACTAGCAGTAGGAACCAGTCGCCTAAAAGGCTACAAACATTCAAAGCAGGCAGCCACAGGAACCTCACCAAATGCAGTGGAAGTGTATGTAGGCCACCTGTCCCATATGAAAACACCAGCGCCTCCTATGGGTGAACAAAACAATGGGTTTTACAGTACATCACCATAACAGAATGATTCAAATGGCCCTGTCATGACGATAATAAGATTAGAGATACGTCATACATGTACATATAGGTCCTTTGTGCCATTCTGGGTGAACAGCGTGAAATGCTTAAAATATGAATACTGCCTGGCAGTTGTCTGCCTCCATGAACCAGTCAAGTAACAGTTTTTGAGGTCAGATTAACCTTTATCTTTGACTTTTGACCACCAGATTCTAATTGGTTCATTATTGAGTCTAAGTGGACGTTTGTGCCAAATCTCAATAAATTTGCATTCATGAGAATGAGACGGATGCAAAGTTACAGTGAACTTGACTTTTGACAACCATAATATAATCAATTAACTCTTGAGTTCTAGTAGACGCTAGTGCCAAATTTGAAGAAAGACCTTCTTGAGATATTGCATTTACGAGAATGAGACGGATGCAAGAACAGAGTGATTTTTGAACATCAAAATTGTATCAGTGTAATCTTGAGTCCAGGTGGACGTTTGTGCCAAATTTGAAGAAATTACCTCAAGGTGTTCTTGAGATACCATGTTTACGAGAATGAGACAGATGCTAGGTCACAGTTACTTCAGCACTGACCACCAAAATCTAATATGTTCATTATTAAATGTCCAAGTGGACATTTGTGCCACAATTGAAGAAACAGATAATGAGAAAGTCTAACACAACGTCTGTCGAAAAGTGCAATTTCAGACATAGAAAGTGTGATTTTAGGGGCTTACTGGAAAGGAAGTACATTCTTTTTCTTATTCTGAAGTCAGTTTGAATTCCCTTCAACCCATCTGTGGAGAAATAGCCATAATCCTCAGCACATTCGCGTCCCTGACCCCCCATCTTGCTGCAGGCCAGGCTGGAAACACTATTGTATTCATGTCACGAAACATTCCATGTGTCAAACTGAAAGCAATGTGGTCATTGAACACTCGGCGGGGATTGCTCATGGTCAACTAATTGCCTTGAAAGCAAGCTGCCAATTGGCTCACTAGCATGTGATTAATCACCTGGCTGAGATGAACTAATGCACAGTCAAGTTGGATAATTTCCCAAAGAAGCTACTTGGACTTTACATTCAGTCTTACAAAAGAACAGCAACAAAGGCCTATTCTTTCCACAACAGTAAAGATGGTGCTGATAATTGTCTCAAGGTTCTTTGCTCTCTCTCACTCCCTCATATTATCATGTTCAATCTCCTCATACATACAGAAACACGGCTGTTGGCACGCACTCGAAAGATACACTCCAGAGCACAACACATATGTGATACATATGGCAGCAGACTCAGATTTCCCCCTGCCTCAACATGGCTCACGGCTCCTATACTAAAGCCCTGTAGAAAGACTTTTCTCTTTTAGTTGTCAGCAGAATTTATAAAAGTCCAAACAGACAATGCTTTTCTGCTTTTCTGATCTTTTTTTAGTTCTAAACAAAGGAAATGGATCCCCTCCCCCCTGCTCGTTTCCACCCCAAACTAATCAAAGGCAGACACTGTGCACAGCAAGGTTTGGCTCAACATCCACAAGTTGATCACAATGATCAGACTTTTTAAAAAGCTCCCTATACTCATTGTCATGTTCATACTTGTATTATGTTGTTTTTGCTAAAATATGTTTACTTGCTTTAATGTAAACAAAACAAAACAAAAACAAAAACATTATTTTCTCATACTGTCTACATGAATGTTAGGGATGCACGATACTATCCATCCAAAGAATTGATGATCACTAAAATCAGGTGGGAAAACGCAGATATATTGATATCAGCTATCTGCCAAATGAGTTGTTATATATCGGGGTGGGTGTTGTTTTCATGTTTCATGTTCGACGTCATGGACAGGCTGAGTAAACATAAGAAGGCAGCGTGGAGGCCAGTAAAAATGTTACAGTGGTGACTTCTTTTTTTTATCTCTCTTATTTATTCAGTCTCTCTTTAAAACAAACTAAATTTGGAATGATGTCTGAGTGCTGCTTGGATGGAAATGGATGGTAATTTGTACAGCCCATCATTGCATCTTACTGGCAAAGGGGCTAAAATTAGTGCGTTCACCCGAGTGTTGTATTTCCAGCAACGCCAATCGGAGCTGGAGTCGATAAATATGTGAGACTACTGCAGAGTCATTTGACCTGCGTGTGAATGCTGATTATAAACTTTCCCATTACATTAAAAAGCCAGATGTTAGCAGGTATAAGTAGGTTCGGCAGTAGAAAACAGGCTGTATAGTCAACTCAAACATTTTAGGGGACACAAACAAAAGAAAAGCTCATTTGGAGGGGGACTTAAACTTTCCTTTATATAATTGTTCCTCTCATTTAGGGGGGCAGGGCTGTGAGATGGATCAACGGCTGTCTGTTTTTGTTGTCATTTATAATATTGGTACCCAGTGGTAAATACTTGAGGCCAACCAGTGTTGAAAAGCATTCCAGTCATGCCAACGTGTTTAGCAACCCCACAACACAATTACAAGATCCATTCGCAGTGGACCAACAAGACATAGTGAGCCACTTCAAGCGGTATTACCTCACTCCAAAAGAATTAACACTGCATTGAGAGATGAAACACCACTCCAGTTGTGTGTGTGGGGTAGTGAGAAAGAGTGAGTGCAGACCAAGTGTTGACACAGTGAATTGCGTCGTACTCCTGCCTGGCTGTGGAGTGTGCGTAACAGATGTTCTGACTCTTGAGATGTTCTATGTACGAGTGTAAACCGCTGCAATCTGTCCTCCTGTTGGTTCATCATCACTCTTTAACAGAAATAACTCAAGGATCCAATTGAGGAATCTACAGTGGAGATGCTTGACGGTTTACCTCTGGGGCAGCACGGCCCATGAAACAGCTCCTTACTTGGACTCATTACGAGCTAATTACGAAAGCCGAATGCTGTGAAAGAAACAGACTTAAGGCATGAAATGCAGCACTGCACCTCAGCCTCCCGGGAACCAGCTATCTTATTTATGCAGGGAGACGTGTAAGACAGACACACACCAGCCTGCCAGTGACAATTATTAAACATTTTTTCATCATTACGATGTTAAATTAGGCAGAGAAAGAGATTAAGACATCTATCCAATTAACTGGTGAAACCTCTTGACAGTAGTTTATTTTATCATCAGCCTAATAAAGTTTCACTGTGTTCCTGTTTACAATCACTAACGTCATAGAAGAGAGAACAATGTGGGAGACACAAAAATATAAGAATGGATGTTTAATAAAATAGGCCAAAATTAATCAGACATTATCAGACAGATTGTCACACTCATTTTGTCACTTGAGACCCATTTTAAGTCCAGTGAAGCGGAGTGAAGTAGGGCTGGGCAAAATGGTCCATAAGTTATATTATGATATTTTAGGCTATATCACAATTCACAATATATACCTCAAGATATTTAAATCTCTATTAAAAAAAACAAAAAACTACTAAATAAACTACAGTTATGATGAAGTTAAATAAAGTAACAGTACTGTTATAGTAAAGTTAATTAAACAGCTGCTATAATAAAGTGAAAACAGCACTGTTATGAAAAACTTAAATAAAATAATGTTATAATAAAGTGAAATAAAGTACTGTTAAATAAAGTTAAGAGTTAAATAAAAGTTAAACAAAGTATAACTGTAATAAGTTTAAATATACACAACGTTTGCAATGTAGTCTCTTTACAGAGTCCACGTGGAACAAGCTTGGACTATAATTGATATTTTGCCCAACCCTCGAGCGAAGTAAAACAAACTATTGTGTCACTCAGTATTGAGAAGACATTGATTTAGATTTAGAGCAGCCTCGACTACAGCCATATATAGTCTGTAGCGCTCGCCATTGTTACTGCTACTCCTCATTGGTTCCAGCACACTGTTTGACAACAGCTTGAGTAACTAACAGCATTGATACCATGCAAGGCACTGATTGGCTAATCAAGTCCCCCTGCGGCGCTCATTGGTCATTTCTTATTTTAACTGAGAAACTGTTATTTCATGTCACAATGCCAGACAAATCAATCAACCTGAACACGGTGGAGTGGCCGGATTCAAAGCTTCCAGACCCAGGGAAAATATATTAGTCATTATCAGCAAATAGGGCAGGTGTTCAGACCATCAACTTTGACCTTTGACCTCAGTCTAGAGAGAGTTCAACTGAAAATGACGCATGGTGTCATATAAATGTTTAATATATTCTTGTTTCTATTTGTATTTATGCCTAAAGATGTTCCGCCAAGAAACTTACAATTAATCAAGTGTTAAAAATGCTTGTAAATAACTTTGAATTTTACTTCTCAATGGTTTATATACTAGCATGAGACTGAAAACACAATCTCCCGGCAAACATATCCCCCATCCCCCCTTGAAAAATTGATGCATACCCCAATACCACAGAGTGGGTCAGTCCTTTGTCCTCTAGTTATGGATTATTGCAAAGAGGAGGGGGAGAAAAGGAGGGGCTGTCTATGTCACTCTCATTGATGAAGTGGACGCAGCAGGGGTCCCCGGAGACAAAGACAGTATATGTGGGGCTCGAGGGGGATTAAAAAGTCCAGAGACATTCAGAGTACATACATTTTTGTGTGCGTTCAGCGATTTCTGTGTAGAGAAAAAAAAAGATTAGAGTGGAGGGAAAAACAGGGACGAGGAAAATATGTTTCTGGCATAATGAAAAAGCCTGCTGCATCAAAGTAAAGTTGTATTTTGTCATCATCAAGGCAGGGATATAGGCCTCCTTAGCAGCTCCAATCCCTGCTTGCTGCTTTAATGTATGTTGCTCAAATCAAAACAAGTATAATCAAGGGATTTTGTTGGGAATTAGTGCTGTCCCAGACTGGTGGACTTTAATGACAGTAATGGGGGCTTGTGCTTTCGTTGCATTTCTCATTTTTTCCCCTTTTCTTTAATTTGTCAACCATCTGTAGTTAAAGGGACTATATGACGCCAGTTTTCATCTCTCGCAGAACATTTCTGTCTCTCTACACCATCCTGTCACGCCTTAAAATTATTAAAAACTCGAATTACCACCACACAGTCCTATGCCTCCCTGCTACAGTCAAATTGCACTTACAGTTTACACCCATGTCTGAAAACGTTCTGTGAAACAATCTATACAATCAGCACAGTTTCAAGGTAGACACCCAAGATTAGTGTCACGAATTCAGTGTCTGGCCAAAAGTCTTCCCTTCTGTTCCTGAGTTATGGCACTGAATAAGCGCCAGAAAAAGCGCAGAAAGTTATGATGTCGCAGTGAAGCATACCTTAGAGGTTTTGGATAAAAAAGTGTAATCACTTCAACATTTTATTCTATTAGACATCTGTGTAAAATTTTGCCTAAGTGACCTTGACCACCAAAGGTCAAAAGACATGTTTTGTGAGGTTACAGTGACCTTGACCACCAAAGGTTAAATTTGTGCCAAATTATAAGAAATTCCCTCAAGGTGTTCTTGAGATATCGTGATCATAAGAATGTGACAGACAAGATCACAGTGACCTTGACCTTTGAGCTATGACCGCTGATATTTATTAGCTCATCCTTGAGTCCGAGTGAATGTTTGTGCCAAATTTGAAAAAAATCCCAAAAAGTGTATTTGTGATGTCATGTTCACAAGAATGGGACGGACGTACGGAAAACACAAAGAACATAATGCCTCTGGCCACAGCTGTTGCCGCCTCGGAGGCATGATAAAACGTAATTTACTTTCGGTCATTATTTTCCTTTATTCTGGGTTATGACATCATACTTCAGACTGGGCCAGTCAAAACAAAGCAGTGCGTTGTCACGACAGACGATCCAAACATTACAGAAAGTATTCTCGGTTGAGCGCCAGCCAAAGAGGCAGTAGCCAGAGAGACAGAGAGTGGGAGGGTGCAGAGAGAGTAAGATAGACGGAGAGGAAAGAAATCAGAGAGTAAGCATGTAACAGAAAGCAGACATTTTCATTCCTCTCCCACAGAATGCCGCTCTGCAGAGAGAGCGTGATCTATCCGTCTCTGAGTCAGAGATGAGATCATCTATCTTTGACTGGTTTCAGCCTTAAATGACACACAAAGACAGTGCCACGGAGACAACCTTGCAAAATGAGAAAGCCTATACTCTAAAGGAAAAAAAAAAGTCAATAGGGATGTGCTTGCAGGGGAGCAGAGCAGTAATGGTGGCCTTGTTGCTTTGCCAAGTCAATGTTCGCTTCCTCCAAATCCCCTCTTGAGGAGGAGCACAATAGTCAACTTATACCTTCTGGCGGAGCCCCCGGGGATTAAAGAGGACAGACGGCACAATGTCACACTGATAGCTCAGAGTTATCCGCTCAATAAAACTTCAAAGAGCATTCCTGGGTTTCTCCGAAGCACCATTGGGTGCTGATACAGTGGCCTGTCAGGGCCATGGCGGAGGGTAACAGGCAGGGCTCTGTGTGTTTCAGCTCATCAAAGCCAGCGTCAGAGCCTTGAAGGTGCAGCGCGGCAGCAGGCGGGCATCGTCATCTCAGGCTGCGTTGTTTGACAATACACAAGTGCGAACGCTAGATATGTCAGACAGGCGATGAAATGACGAAATGATTCATTTGAGGGGATGTTATCGTGCTGCGAAAGGTCCTGTCCGTAACGATTCATTGTGGGGAGATTTTCATTTGATCTGGAAATAGGACTTAGGTCCCGATAAGGCCAGGTGGGGAGAGATTTCTGGCTGCAGTATTCACACGAGGGAGCTGAGAGAAGATAATTTCAGAAATGCCTAAAGAATTTGTAGATAAAAGAGAAGGCCTGAAAGCAAAGGGGAATTCAGGACCACCACCCCCCTCTGATGCTTTCATCTGACTTGGATCAAAACCAGACTGCAGCCCGCAAGAGAGCCGGGGAGGGAGGCGACGTAAACAAAAACAGAAACAACATATATGCATAGAGGACATAGGGGAAATCAGATAAAAGAACATGTAACAGTAAAAGGGAGAAATCCAAAATAAAAAAACAGGGAATGAGAGACATGAGGGAGGGCGGCACACAGACTGATCAATGGACAGATAGAGAAAATCACAATTAATCGATTGCACTCTCTTACTGGGCAAAAGCAGTTTGGCTCAGCACAGAGCAAACGCAGACATTTTGGCAATACTTGTTCATCTATCAGTGTCTGCTTAGAGCACTTTAAAAATTCAAAACTATGATTTTCGACTACTTATAACGCTAATGAGGCCACAGAAGAGGAGTGAAAAGCCAATACAGTATTCTAAGTTTTCCTCTGAGATGAATTTTACTGACTCTGACCTGACTTGAGTAGGAAACTTGGACAGCCTGCCTGGCTGGAGCAGCAACTTCCAATACATAACTAGCTCTAAAATAAACTCCTGCGCCCTCGCCGTCTTACATAACAAGTGCTGTGGCTGAGTGCAGTGGCCTGGATCGCAGGTGGATGTTCTCCGAGTGACATTCTCCACAGGTCACTGGCTGGTCTAAAAACTGCTTTGCCGCCAGTGAGCAGAGTCATTAATCTCTCATCTCTCCTTTTGCATTACTGTAGCTATATCTCATGACCTCTGCGAGCCAAATGCATTCAGGTGAGCCACAGAGAAAGGACACTGTGTGGACAGTGTGAACTGACACGACAAGCCGACAATGCAAAGCTGAATTCTCAGGGAATTCAAGGATGACACTGTGCACACACAGACGGATACAAATACGGACTGAATGCAGACAGACGAACGTTTTACATACAGAGGCCATACAAGACAAAATATAAAAACAAGTATTGCACCTGTGAGTCCGAGATTTCAGAGGGTTTCTCAGTCAGACTGCTGCTCTCTGCAGGGATCAGGTCGTTGTATTTTGTGCTGACGTCCTCGTCTGAATAGTGAAGACTGCCTGGACTGGGCCTCGGAGGGGACCTGGGCAAAAGACAGATACAGACTGTCAGAATTAAGCCTCCTACAGACAGATTTTTAGCAACCTTTTAAGTTTAGTGCAAACTACAGTGTGTGACACGGATCTAATAAACGTGGGTACGACAACAAGTTTGATGTATGCAGACTGTACAATGACAACGCCTACTGAATTGCAGGCTATGACGCAGGTCCATCAACGCCAATATGCAAGAACAAAACATCATAAGCATGTGTCATTGTATGTTCCTGTAGTGGTGGGAGAGAAATGAAAAAAACATGAATTGAGCACTTGCTATAGTGGCATTTATGTGTTTCAAAAAAAAATCTAAAGTAGAGGAGGAGAATGTGAACGTGGTCGTCTTGGCATGCTAAATTTGCAACAGGAGCTCAAAGTTTTTATCAGCATCTAGCAGTGTCACACTGGTCAGTGCGTCATGTCATGCTGCTTTCGTTCTATTGGTTGGTTAGTTGACGTAGGTCGAAACAGCAGTCACACAGTGAGATGCTAATACCAAATTTCTGACACTGTCAGAGTTTTATCCCTGGCTGTCCTTGAACCTCTCTATCTGTGCCACGTAAGACCACCGTTTTAGAGCCACAACCAAAGATTTTGCCACGTCATCTTTTGTCTGGGACAGCCCAAAATCGCACAGCGTATACAGAGCTTAATGCAGTTGTTCGTTGAGCCACTTTTTGTTCCCTCTTGCATTATTTTTGCATGTCATGACATTCAAAATCAATTTGAAAGGACACTCTCATTGAGAACTGGATAAAATTTACATTTACTTATGATTATTATGATTATATTCATTTATTTATTTTTCATTTTTACATTTGAAAAGTTGTCATGTTCATCTGGTTGTGGAATTTGTTCATGTATGTTCATACTACCTTGAAAAAAAAACAATTTAAGGAATTTACAAAAAATACCCTAAAAAAACATAATAAGGATATGTCCAGTTTATTGCAATTTGGATCATATTTTCTGGCTTCGCTGTCATCCCTTTTGGTGATAAAAACTTCTTACTCATCACAGTACTTGCTGAGATCTGCAAATATACACAATAAAAAGCCAGATGAGACACAAATCATGAAGTTAGGCTCTCAGATGGATTTGAAACAAGAGGTTAGCCAAACTTACTTGGAAAAGAAAACAAAGTTAAACAGTAACATTTTTATGAAACTGTCGTAAATCTATCACAGCTGGCAAGATGCCTTTCTCCCTCTTCTCAGCAGTCAAGGATTACGGGCATTTCTGCTGTGCTCACCTTCAGATTCAACTTTAAATAAAGTGGTGTAGATACTCTGGCTGAACTGCTTGTGCAGCGTCCCCGTGGCCTTATGATCTAGGACACAATATCCTTAGTTTTGATTCAATCTGGGACTCTTTGTTGTACGTCATGTTTTCTTTCTGTCTCCACTGTCAACTTTCATACGAGGCAAACTGCCAAAAAAGTCATCTTTAAAATAATGTTGGCTTGTTCTTCTGAGACCATCTTCCAACTGACTTTGGCTCTGCATGAAAACAAAACAAAACAAACAAAAAAACAAAAAACCTGCAGCCCCCTCACTGATTTGAATAGATCAGTCTGGTGGAGCAGTGTGGGTGCCAGTGTAGGAGGGCAGGGCAAAACAGACAGGATCGCCTTGCAAAAAAGTTTAACCAGACTCAACTTCTACCAAAACTCTACTGTGGCCAAAAGCCATTTTATAGTGGAAATGTTGCACCATCATTCATCCATACCATTCTGTGTAAGAAGATGATATAATTTTTACCATATTTGTCATATGGAGAAAATACATGCTATTTCCACATTAAATGCTGCTGCTGCAAAAAAAATCTACTTTGTATGTAGTATATTGAATTATATATTTATATGTTTTAAATCTGAAAATATTTTGGCATCATGACAAAAACCGGGCATTTAAAGGTTTAAATTCTGATGGTTTAAAAATTAACAAATTAACGAAAGCTTGATTTTAAAAAGCGCATTTTGTGCACAGAGAGATGCTGATGAGTGATGACAAGTGTGTGTAATAATAAAGCAGGCTCTACAGGTTAATATCACAAACTGCATGTGTATGTTGCCCAATATGACTTTGTTGTATTGATGTTTCTGCGTCCCTAGATCTCAGCAAAAACTTTGGCGAGTAGAATGTTATCAATAAAAGCAATGGTTAAAGTTATACAAACTAAAACTTAAAAATCATTTGTCCTTCTTTTATCAATTCAAAAATCATATTAAAGCAGTTTCTCATAAACAAGTGAATTAAGCTTCACAATGACTCATTCTCCGTAATTTCTAAAGTAAGCGCTTCCTCTAAAGCTCACATGTATAACTGTGTGTGTGTGTGTGTGTGTGTGTGTGTATAGGAGTGCAGCTTGATGAGAATCATGGGACACTCATGAGTTTGCTCCCCACAGCCAGTTTCTCCTTTAGTGAATAATTCCCCCTGATTCAGTCCTCACTGTGGGCTGAGGAACGTCAAACCACTAGGCCCGTGTGACTACATTTTATAACTAAACTCTTGCGGTGCTCGAGGGGTCATCAAACAAATGGCAGCCTCGGGCTTTCCTCTGGCAAATGTTATCAGAGCCTACATGAGTTATGGCATGGATTAAGCTGTCAGTAGCATGCTGCGACGATCAAATATGTCATTCAGATGTGTGTTTAAAGAGCGTAAGTGATGTGACTGAGCACAGGGAGGATTCTTGAAGGGAGAATAGGGTCAGGGAGAGGTGTTGAGTGAAAACTAAAAGCTAAAAGAAAGAAGGAATTAGGAAAAATGAGGGCAGAGAAAGATGAAATACTGGAAAAACATTCCCTAAAATGGTCTGCTCTAGTCAGGAGTTCTTTAAGTAAATACGAGAGGAAAAAAAAAAAGAAAAAAAAAGCTCCTCCATACTTTCCACTGTTGCCGGTCCTGCTTAACAAACACCCATCTGTTTCTGCTGATTGGTGCTGGTTTGGCCGAGACTACCAGGACACACTGACTCCTGTTGACTTTCCAGGCCATCGTGTCGGCCGCCAGTCGCTGCCAGTGAAGCTGCTGCAGCGCACACACACTCAAACAGCCGCTTCACACGTTGAAAACCATATTAGCATTTTTCCAAATAAATTTATTTTGAAAGCATTACAAAAATGTTGTGGGTGATTTCCAGCAGTTTTCATGAGGGGTGGTGTTCTGAGTGTGGTGTGGACGAAATGGAAAACTCCACAGGGAAATCACAAAGCAAGCTGTAATTCAATTACTCTCCATGAGTTATATTAAACCAGAGTTAATTCAGTTAACTTGAGTGGAGGAGTGAAACGTGTACAATAGAGAGCTGCTTATATACGATGTGCTGCAGTACAGGCTTTCTAATCTGAGAGACATCTCTGTGCTAGTTTGAGGACGTTCAGAGCTTAAGTGTCTCCTTCTATGTAACTTTAGTGACAACTTTTAATACTGACGTGGAATGTATTTTAGTTATTGCAAAAAAAAAAATGGAAAAAAAGGTGAGAGTTTATTTTGAATGACAGAAGGAAGAAGGCATACTTTATTAATCGCTCTGAGGGAAATTTGATTCTTTCCTTTTTTGGGCTGGACCGCAGCCCGGTAAACAAGGAAGTGTGTCCACAAGTGAGTGAGTGATGACGCAAGAGTTGGTGTTTCCCTATTGGTTGTTGCTCTTTTGAAATGACCAGGCGCAGACTGCCCTGTATTACTGTGTTCCCCATTTTCTGTAACCAGTGTAACATGACAGCATGCTGGAACTAAAAAAGAAAGCTAGCTAGACAACTAGCCAGCTACTGAACCAGTAAAATTTAACAAATTATCATCAGTATTATTATTATTATGTCTTAAATTAAAAACCCTCTGGTATTTTATACATGGCCCAGCCATATATGAGGTTTTGACCCATTCTTGTTTTATATATATTGAAAAAAAAAAAAAAAAAAAAAAAAAAACACAAGAAATTGAAGGTAAAGGGAACCCCTAATGGACAAGAGTTACTCTTCTACTATTCTTATGTGTTAAAAAGGCATATTGAAAATTCAAGTAGTTCTGACCTAGTCTTGCCTAGTCTTGTTTTTGTAACTGAAAATCGCTTAGTTAACAAAAACAAAAAAATATTGGGAACCCCAAATGAAGAAATGGCAAAAACTAGTGCAGCATATTATGAAATTGAAGAAAATTGCTAATAAAATCCTACAAATCATTGACTGTTTTGAACTGAGAAGAGCTAGTTGTCTGAAATTGGTTGATAAAAGTGATGTGTGTAAGAATGCAGAGGGGTGTTTGTGTATTATTGCATTAACATGTTTTGTTTTGCATGATATACATGCATGCAAATCTCTGCTGTCTAAATGTAAAGGTTTAAATGTAAATGCTTACTGATATTCACTCTATTAGGGTTATGCTTTTTTGAATCAGGGGGTTATGAATGCAGTAATGGCATTATTAATCAAGTAAATTAATGGCAATAAAGCACATAAAAGTTTGACATTTCTAAAAAGTAGTTTCTGTCTAGCGACTAATTGATTAATAGGCTAACACTGAGCAGTAAAAGACATTTTTTACTGCTTTGGTTGTACTTCTCTAATCTGACGGGAACCAGATTGTCTTTGTAGTAAGATAAAAACTAAAAATTAACAGTTTATTAACACCACAAAAACCAAAATTTCCCTTGAGATTCATTTTTTATATTATGCAATCAAACTCAGATAACACTACAGCAAAGTTTAAACCACAGCTCTGAATTACGATCTGCGCTTATCCCCAAAAGCGCTCTCCAGCGTAACCTTTACCAACTTCCACTTCTCAGCAGTTCACCCCCTTATAACACCACCAAACAAAGAACCAGAGCCAATGTGTAGAAACGCTATTGGGAACCCACTGAGACATTATGATAAAGTGCCTGTTTAAAAACATCGAGGAAGCTCAGTCCACTTTCACCTCTTCTCCTTGACTCCCATACACTGTTGAGTGAGGCGTGAATTATTTATCAGCTCTCTCACTTGGATAGAGAAGGGTCCACTTAATCCTCCCGCAGCAAAATTCAGTCAGCAGTACGTCGGGTAAGAAACAAGAACCAGGGGGATGAAATCAAATCTGCCCCCGGTCTATACTCATTATCAGGCTCTCCTCTTGCCACAATCGCCTGTAGGGACTCATTAACATGTCTGAAGTGTTCAAGAGCTTTGTCACTCAAGAGTGTTTAAAACCGTGTTAATCTACACGGAATTACTTCACCAAGACCTCCTTAAACCCCAGACCAGCGTGGCAAAGTAAGTTTTGAACTATTAAAAGAGAATGATACAAAGCCATACAGGAATGATGCTGTTAATGCGACACTCTTCATTCGAACAACAATAAAACACTGATCTGCTGGATGCTGAACCTCAACCCACGAAAAACATTTGGAGTCCTGTGAGTCCGAGCAGGAGTTTATGTGCAGTCAGAGTGGATTTACACTGCAAATGTTTTACATAAACGGTAGGGAACTCATAATACCTTGGCTGTATATTTTTAACCAGAATCAGCATTGCGCCTTGAAACACAGTTCTAGTATATAAGTAGTACTGTTTTACTATTCTTCATTCTTTCATTTAAAACACCTGCCACCAAAAATAATTTTTCTAGAACTACTGAAATATATATATACCGTGCTTGCGCACCGAGTGTACTGTTGTCACAGACGGCGCAGCAGAACACCAGGTGCAGTGACAATGAAAGTTAACTGTTCATTATGCTGGGTCAAAAAGTTTGCATTCACTCACTCTGCACTCTGCCTCTCCTCTCATCCATAGATCTTATCAACTCTGAGCAGATCAACTGATCAATTATCTACACTGCGATTAAAACTGCTGTTAAGGGGCAAAAATAACTCTTGCCAGCACTGTGTTTACACATCTGCAAAAACATCTGAAGTTAGTGATTGGGCATAAAATAATTTTTTAAAAAAAGGGTCACTCACACAGACCTGAATCCAGCCAGCGAAAACCCCAGCTCTGGGGAATTAGACAGACCCGACTTTCTGCTAGACCTGCAAACTTTCTGTTGCTGCCTATACACAAGTTAGACCCAGCCCTGCTGCTGCCCACCAGACAACTGTGACACCCTGTGCTGGTGGGTGTTTGTTGACAGAATCAGAGCCGCGACAGCTGCCAACCAAAGGTCCGGCTCCCGAGACAATGGGGTAGTTAGCTAGATAATTCTTGTCTCATTTGTGGTCTGATAAACAGAGAGCACAAGCTCTACATGAAACAAGATTAAATATATCAATGTAAGGGAAACAAGACAAGACAAAGGAGGGAGCTGTGCAGGAGCAGGGTGTATTTTCAAATTCTGCTGTCTTTTTATGCATTGTCAAGGTTTCTGCCTTCCGCAGCTTTAAAGCAAAAAACCTGTTAATTTCCACCTCAAGATGTCAGTCACCAAAAGTGAACTCCCTGTTACTGTCATTCATATAGGCCCTTTTGTTAAGCAAATGATCTCCATACAGAGAAAATCTTTGTATCCAAAGTCAAACATAAATGGCATTTGCAGTGTGACACAGCTCTGAATTACAATGAATACAATGGGATTAACAATGTTTGATTTCTGATCCCAGTATCAGGCCGAGGACTTCATCCTGTCTTTAGTATTCTGAGACTGGAGATCAAGATGTGGCATTAATCCATAATCGGGGACTCAGGTGTTGGGATTTGGGCTTCTCTGCTATGGGCCGAGTTCAAAGAATGCTGAGTCTGAAAGTACATGTGTGCATTCTTTCACTCCCAGCCTCCCCCCTCAAGCTGGAGACATAATAGGAAGCTGCCTGGAAGCTCCTCAAAGACCAGCAGCAGCTTTGATCTGTCCTCGAGGCCACACTCACATGCACACACACTGATGCACACACCCAAAACAAATTTCAAACACGTTCTTATACACAAAACAATGTTTTTTTTTCTAACAGACTCATGCAGACATGCACACACAGAGGAGGCTAATTACTTTCGGTGAAACATCTGAGTGCACCTGTCTCCCCCAAATCACATCTGAGTCCGTAACACTTCAGCAGGAATATTTAACAGGCTTTACTCTGGGGACACTTTTGCAAAATAACAGGAGGCCAGGGGCCAGTCACAGCACCTCCATGCATGTTTCTTGGACTTAAGGACATTTCTAGAATTATATTTTTGCTAGTATTTTAGCACATAATTAGGATTTTAGGAAAATTGGATTCTGGAATGTTTTTAGGATTTTAGCACATTTCTGGGATTTTAGGTTGTTTCTAGGATTTTAACACATTATTAGGATTTTAGGATGTTTCTCAGATTTTACTTTTCTATAATTTTAGGACACTTCTAGGATTTTAACACATTTCTAGGATTTCAGGACATTTTAAGGATTTTTCGATGTTTCTAGTTTTGATGCTATGTATGTGCTCTGGGACCCTGTGTATACTAACAGTACAAAAACAACTCCTAATATGAATCACTTAACTTTTATTGTGAATTAGAAAATGGTCAGGGGCCACGCGCCATCCTATCAGGGACAAGATTTGACCCGCGGGCCATAAGTTGAGTACTGCCGCTGTAAAGAATACTGATATCCATATGAAATACAGTCACTGCCACAAACCTTCAACTGTCCTAAACTATGCAACCACAGCTGTCTCTAAATCCACATCTTTGCTACACAGGTATTAATAATCTAATGCAAAGCATACGGTCGGATCCTAAATTGGACTTATGACTCAGCCCTGCAGTGTTCTCAGCACAGGTGTCAGTCAGAGCAATTGGTTTTAAACAAGGTCGCAGTCTCAGTACGCTACATGTCCTACAGCTGGGATTGACTGACTGGTTCTGAATTGAATACAGAAGCTCATTAAATCCAATGTAAATCTTTTTATATACCGTTCTTAGCAGGGAGAGGGGAGTTAAGTCAAAGTTGTCAGGAGTTTTTTTTCCCACAGAGGTGAATTCTTTCTGCAGATAACCCAATTATCACCTCATATGGTTATTTAATTTTGACTTTAAGTTTCTAGTTTAAATACAATCTGCACTTTTAATTTTCTGAGAAGTGTAGATCACTGACCTGGTGTAGACGCCGTTCTTTCTGCAGAAGGAGTTTTTCACAGACAGCCTTCGATTGTTGAGCTCCAGAGCGGGGAAGCGGCCTTCGTCCAGGCTGACCATGTCTCCGTGGGTCAGAGCGTTACAGTTGGAGTTGTTACCTGGACACACGTACAGAGACACTGTGTGACCACAGGCCAGACGGGACAGGAAGGTTAGTGTTCGGGAGATGAATAGGATTGATCAATGATTTGATCAGTGGGTAAGTGAGCTAATTAACAAGGCAGGCCAGGTGCTGTCTTCTTAATTAAAAAAAAATGTATTATTCATGGAAATTAACAGGTCGAAACTTGCCTGTTTGATACCAAATTCCAAGCAAGTAAACTCCTATAACTATTTTTGTGACTTAAAGGCTGAACATTATTATTATGATTATTGGCTTTATTGCTGAGAATAACAAGAAAAGATCAATATCAGAAAATCTGCTGCTGGAGCCAGAGGCTGCTTAGCTTAGCATTAAGACTGGAGACAGGGGGAAATGCTGGCCTTGGGGTGTTCATTAGTGAGTTTAGGGCATGCTGGTAGGCAGGTTCTGTTACCTTCAGACCAGGTAAAGCTACCTGTTTCCCCCTGTTCCCAGTCTTTGTTAGTTAAGCTGCTGGCTGCAGTCTTAGATACTGAACAGACAGAAACGAGAGTGGTATCAATCTTTTCATTTCAGCCCAAAAGTGAATAAGCATATCTCCCAAAGTGTTAAGTCATTTCTGTAAATCTGACTCAGCTTCAGCTTTGTTTCTTATACAATATGTCTCAAAAACAAACGCTCACAAAGAAGATAACTTCAGAAAAAGGTCTAATGAAAAAGACATTTTCTATAGAATTCAGCATCACTAAGTCATAATGACACATGCATATACAAACTCACAGAAATGCATGTACAGAATATGTCAGAATATGATAAATGAGGGTGCCTCTCTGCGTAAACACTGTCTATGGATCACACATGAACGGGCAATAACACAACTATTTTGCATCGACTCCCAAGTGTCCCTCATGATTAATCATCCCGCCAACACTGTAAACTGAGAGTGACAGACTTTCCTCGCCGCGCTGCAGCAGATTAATGTTTGGAGGCTCTGTTGTTTGCAGTGCTACAGGTTAAAAACACTTTCAGCCATCCTGAGACTTATGAGGGCACTGCAGCAAGGCCGGGACCTCCGCGGTTGCTTCAGGGCTACTTGAGGTCAATTGGTGGTTACGCAAACACACAGGAAAAAGAAAAACCACTGGGTAGGTCCAGTGGCCTGGGCCAGATTCCTGTAGGGGGGATATGGAGGCTTTGAGAGCGTCTTTGTGTTCGAGTGAGAAGGAACCTCTTGTTTTTCCTCTGTCAGTCAGAAAGATGGGCAGTGACCCGCAGGGACCCCCTCCCCTCCCCTGCCTGGCAGCTTAACAGCTATGGCAGAAGTGCTGAGCGGAGGGAAATACCCGCTGATGTCAGAGCTGCACTGAATGGACAAGTATGCCCCCTACTTCTCGACTTCTCCTGCTACTCAACCAATTATCTGATACACTCAAAATTAGAACATACCCCTCTTTAAAAAGTTACTCAAGTTCCTTGCTATTTGAAAACTGCAAATCATTAAGTCCAGAAAAAGTCAAATCATCACATTCTTAGCCCTCCGTGCCACTGGGTTAGGAGGCACAAGACTTTTTGAATAGTTAGAAGTCTCATTAGGAACTCTGCATTTACTTGTGTGCACTCACCTGATTCAGACTTCTTGGCGTACTTCTTGCTCTGTCCTCTGATAATGAGGATGAAAACGAGCAGCAGGATGAAGATGAGCCCCACCAACGCAACCACGACCAGGAACCACCACTCCTCGTAGAAAGGCGCCACTTTTTGGGCTGGGTGAAAATATCGGAAATTGGAATTCATGGTTGTTAAAAACAACTGGTCGTATTTCTGTGATGTCTGAATCACCTCAGGGGATTCAATTTATTCTGAAAATTAATTTTATTAAGAAATACATAAAAAAATATCCACGCTGCACCTCATAGGGTGACTAGAGATGCCAACTCCACTGTCTTTTTTTTATCTCACTTTATTTATTTATTCAATTTATTTTTTCAATTTTGTATTATTATTAATGACTATGTATATGCTGTATTATATAATACTAGTCTTGTCTATATTCCATCTGTCTATCTACCCCATGTACGCATCTTCTGTCACTACTTATTTATTTTTTCAATCAATCAAATTTGACTTATTTGGCACCTTTCAAACAAATCGAATGCAATTCAAAGTGCTTTACAGTTTGATTGAAGAAAAAAAAGAACAACAAATAAGCAGAAATAAATATTAAAAAAATAGAACGAGTAAAAAACAGCAAACTTAATAGGTAAAAAACATAAAACAGAGCAAAAATAAACCATAAAATTTTGACCGTAAGACACTACATAGAAGCCAGGCTAAAAAGATTTGTAGTTTATGTTTAAAATTATCAATATTTGCAGATCTTCTCAGATACCCCAGCAGGCTGCACTTACTGAAATGCACTTTGCACTCACTAATGAAATTAAAAAAAAAAAAAAAAGACGTGCATAAAAGCTCACCTGATATAGAAGGAGAAGGTAGACTCGGGGAGCCGTAGCCGTAGTCGTTCACTCCGATCACCCTGAAGTCGTAGCTGACCCCTTGCTTCAGGATGTCCATGTTGAAAGTGTGCGATGTTACTTCCTTGGGGATGTCCTTGATTAGGATATCCCACAATCCCTCATCTGTAATGGAGTTGTAACTTTAGGTGAGAAATGTAAAAACATCCGAACAATGTCAATATGTCATTGTTAACAGGTTGTTTGTTTAGTTTGATGTAAGGCTCGGGTCGGGCTGGCAGTTCCCAGGGTAATTCATAATTCCTACAAATATTACACAATCCATCAATTTCACTGCTCCCGTAAAATTTACAGCGACCAAATCTACATCGTAAAGAGCCGTGCAGCCATATTTCAAATGAAGCAATGTTAGATGGCTTTCTGCTTGCTTTGGAAATCCTGCCAGAGAACATTTATTACACATCGCTGCTTGTAAACATCAATGTTAAGTTTGACTCTTTTAATGGGGAACACAAACATAAACAAGCACCCGAGTTCATCCGTCATGTTGCTGAACTTTGGCGAAAAGTTTGAAAAGCTGACGTAATTTGATTTGAAGACAAAAACAAGTCATCAAGTTATATGATACTGCAGAGTTATGGCCCCTGGCGTATGGAGACGAGAAGATGGGGGGAGAGTTTGGTTTAACCATCTTCCGTGTCCCCGGGGCATCACCTACGCTGTATATTAGTTTTTGCAGTGCTGCTATCACTTCTGAAAGGGGACCTTTTTGCTCATTTTTCAGGTTCATACTTGTTTTTTTGGGGGTTTCTACAAGAACATGTTTACATGCCTGGTTCATACAGACAGCGGCAAGTCAAATTCAAGGATTTTGAAGCACTCATTTTTATGTTTAAGAAGGAAATTGTTGTTTCCACAACCATCTGTTGCAAGAGAATTGTGCAAATTTGTAAAAGGAGCAAACATGCTGACAGTGCCTAAGATTAACTTGTTTTATATTAATTAATTACAGTTTCTATTAATAGGGTATGTGCTTGGCAAAGAACAAAAATAAAGAAAACATTCTGAGCATAGAACCCTGTTTAATAGTATAAAAAATACTTAATTTTTATTATACTGTCTGTACAGGAACATCTGCATTGTTTTAGTGCCTGTCTCTTGAAGCCCACATTCTGAGAAACCCGTCTGCTCTGATTGGTCAGTGTTTCCAGATCTTTCGCGTCTGCGCTCCTGTCATCTTTATACCACAATTTAAGCCAAAGAAATGACTGTAAAAGTAAATGTTAACACTTTCTACTGTGAAAAATCACCAATTTAAGCTATTAAAAATTAACATTTTTACAACTGGACATATTTCAACGGAAAAAGGATCCGAAATCAGGGAGAAAGCAACATCAGCAACAAAGATTTACCACGTAGCTACATGTAGTAATGCTACTTGCAGTCAGAAGAATGATTGTAATGGAGTATAGCGTAACTTTCTGCGATAAAAAATCCCCACTAAATACTTCTTGACCAAGATCTTCTACTCAGCATGCTGCTACATGACATTAGCGTACCTGGAGCAGATGACCATATTAATAAATGCGTCATCAGCTGACTCATGAGAAGTATTCAGAATGGTCAAAAGCCAGAGGTTTTTTGCTCCCTGGGATTACTTTTACACACTCTTACCTCATTATGTGACCATGTTTAAGATGAATGTCCAACATTTTAAAACTATATACAAAACAGGCAATAAGGAAAAGCATAATAAGTGTCCTTTAAAATCTAGAATTGCATGCCGCTTTCAATTTTCACTCCAAATAAGTGAAACACATCTCTCCCTCTGAGTCACCGAGCATCCATCACCATCTTAACCCTGCCAGGGCCTGTCAATCACAACTGCAACCTGATCTTGTCTCAACTGCAGCGCCACGATCAATAACCCATTAAAATACCAGTGAGGGAGACTCCAGGGCAGCAGATGTTGACACTCTACACCACTTTTCTTAATCAAAGCATCAAGGAGGCTAACATGAGGCGAGGTTTACAAATTCATGACTCCAGTGGTGATCATCTGTGTCCTTATGCAGCTGAGAGCTCTCACCTGAAGGCCTGGCCTCGATCACGTAACGTGTGATGGGAGCACGTCCTGGGTCCCCGCTGGTCCAGTGGATGGTCAAGGCTGAACCATAGCGTGTGATGAAGGGTTCTCCGGGAGGTCCTGGGGCTCCTGAGGAAGAATAATCAATTGTTAAAGGAAAGTATTTAAAAAGAAGAATTAAAATAGAAATACTGCCTCACAGCTGTATGGTGCCTCAAACCAGTCAAGCTGTAGTTACAGTTTTCTGTGAAAACGAGGATGCTTCACAAACATCTTCTGCACGACAGCACAGCTCTATACAGCCAGCACAGTTTAAAGGTGGACATCAAAGATTAGTTTCTCTACGAAATGTTGACCTATCTGAGTTTTGACGTTGAGTAATGGCGTAATAAAGTGTTTTTGCAGAACATTATGATGTCACAGTGATGTTAATGTTTGACCTTTTGGATTTAAAATGCCAGCACTTCATCATTTTATCCTATTAGTGTGAAATTTTGTCATAATTGAGTTAAGGCAAAAATAACACTGACCTTTGGCCACAAAAATGAAATCATTCTTGAGTCCAAGTGGACGTTTGTGCCAAATTTAATGAAATCCCCTCAAGTCGTTCTTGAGATATCTTGTTTACAGCAATCAAACAGAAGAGGTCACTTTGACCTAAGAGCATAAAAAACTAACTACTTTATGGTTAAGTCCAAGTGGACGTTTGTGCCAAATTTGAGGAAATTCTGACAAGGCCTTCTTAAGATATTGCATTCATGAGAATGAGACGGATGCAAGGTCATGGTGACCTTGACCAACAAATTCGACTCTGTTCATTCTTGAGTCTAAGAAGACGATTGTGCCGAATTTGATGAAATTAACATGAAATAGGTGTTCTTGACAACAACAGGAAAAAAAGGTCAAAGTGACCTTTGACCTATAAACACCAAAATCTTTGCTCGTTACTGAAGCTCAGTGGATGTTTGTGCCAAATTTTGCAGAAATATCCTCATGGCCTTCTTGAGATATCGCGTTCACGAGAATAAGACAGATGCAACGTCACAGTGACCTTGACCACGAAATTCTGATCTTGACACAAAGTGGACATTTGTGGCAAATCTGAAGAAATTCCTCAAGCTGTTCTTGAGATATCAAGTTCACAACAATGAGACAGACAAGGTCACAGGTCTTTGACTACCAAAATCTAATCAGTTCATTATAGTGTCCAAGTGGATGTTTGTGCCAAATTTGCCTTGGCTATAGAAAAAAATCTACATTTTTACTAACAATCATCAGAGCCTTTACCTTCTCCCGGGCCGGTGGTGATGTTGGCCTCCACCTCGGGCCCGTAGATAAAAGTCTTGGCCCGTATGCGGAAGTTGTAGGTGATGCCATCAGCCAGGTCTTTGAGCTTCAACCAGAGGGGGCCGCTCCCCTTCACATCCACTGTCACTGTCTTACTGACGCCTGGGGGGGAGGGGGAGTGGAGACAGTCGGCACAGGCCACTGAAGACTCTAGACAAACAAACCACATTTAGAGCAGGTCTTACACAGGCCGGGGAATGTGGGCGCAAACTCAACACAGGGAAACACACACACGCAGAAATGGGATTAGTCATGAGAAATATGTTTGCATTTTGTAGGTATTTGTGATGATAAAATAAGATATATAAAATGCTGCAATGACAAACAAGCTGTTAAGGTGATGATTAGCTTGTAGCCCAGAAAAATGCACACAACAAGATTTTGACCAGCTTCAGGTAAATTAATCTGAACAAATGTGAAATTCTACACTTTTATTAATAATCCTAATAGATCTTGTCATGTGCATAAAGCTTTTGTAGAAGCCAGCAGCCATTTTGAGCAGAGAAAAGGTCAAGAATGAAAGCTCACCTTCTACTGGTGTGCAGGGTTCATAGACCAGACGGTAGCCCTCAATTATGCCATTAGGGAAAGTTGGCTCGCCCCAGGACACATTGACCGAGGTGGTGGTCAGCTCACTGAAGTGGATGAAGCTGGGAGCGCTGGGAGCTGTGACATTCAGAGGTCAAAGGTTAACAGACACATGGGAAATAGTCAATAAACTAAGTAAGGTGTTTTGGAGGTTTACAGTGACAAATCATTGGACATATGGGTGTTAAAATGTGTGCATATGTGTGTGGGAGGATATGCAAATTAAAATGTGTCTGTTTGTGGCCTTTAATAAAGTTAAGATACAACTCAAAAATCACCATATGGAAAAGGGTCAGGATCACAGATTGAGTTAGCCTACATAATATTTGCGGATACTTCATGTCAATTCTACGTTCTAATGCTGTACAGACAAAGTTTGGATATATTTTCCACAAAAGTTAAAACAAACTTATGAATCCGTAAAGCAATTATTCTATTCAAATATTACAATGTCAAACTTTGTTTATGAATGTAGTTGGTTTTTTTGGCATGTTAGCCTTTTATTAGACAGGACAGTTCAGCATGACAGGGGGAGAGAGAGCGGAGACGACATGCAGCAAAGGGCCTTGAGCGGGAGTTGAACCCGAGGCTGCTGCAGCAAGGACACAGCCATTTATTCATGGGGCACCTGCTTTATCCACTCAGCCACTGACACCACGATTGTAGTTGTTTTAATATTTCTACAGCAACAAATAAAACAGACTTAGGGGCTGTGTAGCAGCAGCTTTGCCCTTACAGACTTCACTTGATGATGATGAACACATCACAGTATGAACATCTAGTCCACAAGGGCTCAGTACAAAAGTCTGGAGGGTTGACATTTGGATTCAGCTTTACAGTTTTGTTAGTTAACTTAGTTAACGTAGCATTACCTTTTGTAAATGATAACTATTATTACTAACTATATTTTTTGTGGATGTAAAACACTTCATGAAATTGGCTTTTGATTCCCCTTCTTCAACCTAAACAACAAAACCTTAGAAATATAAAAATCTGCGTCACCTAGAGGCTATAAGTTATACAGCTGCAGTTTTTTTTCTTTTTTTTTAGAATCAGTTTTCTTTGTGTATTTGGTAAAACTAAAATAGCTCTGTAGCTTTTTATTCTGCAGAACCCAGAACCCCAGTCCTGAAACTGATGATGCTGCAGCTTTGCAACACAGTGATACTGTTTACAGATTGAAAGTATAGTTTGGATCCTTAGAATTGGGGTTTTATGAGGTATTTATCAATAGGCAGTGAATTACCAACAGAAGATTTCAGTCGGCACACCAGCAGTCTGAGAAGCAGACTGAAGCACCGACACAGATACGAAACAATGTATTGTTGTGGACAGGGGCAGCAACAAAATGTATTTTAGCAACCTAAAACAATCAATATCAGTTTAAGTGTACGCTGTATTAAAAGTATTTTTAGCACTTTATCTTGCTGCCAACAGCCCTTTCCAATGGGAAACATGTTAATAGCCTTAGTTCTCCATCCACGCTTTTCGTCAAGTCACGAGACTCCATTGACAGAAACAGTAATTTTACCTTGCAGAACATGCCACCTGTTGATCTACCACTGCTGCAGTCAGTTAGTTTGTTTGTTATTGTGTGACAAACTAACCCTTTAAATCGCCAAGTTACACAAAAACATAAACAACATCACTGATCAAGGCAGTGGTAGACTAGTAGCTCCTTTGTACATCAATGTTTAATTACTGTTTTTCTCAATGAAATCTGGCTTTGAAGATAGCAATATAACGGCTTCAGCTCCCCACTGAAAAGTCCAGTCTGAGATTATGGTAAATGGGAGAAAATGTGCTTAATACAGCTTACACTTACAACGATATTGTTTTTTTAGGTGGCTTTAATACGTTTTGTGATGACCCCGTCCACAGCTGTACATTGCTTAGTTTCCATGTCAGTACTCCTTCCAGCTTCTCCACACCGGCATCTAAAATCTGCTGTACTGACTATGGATAAGTACCTCATAAAACCTCACTTAAAAAGATCCAAATTATCCCGTTAAAAGGCGAGACAGTTAAAAAAAACTTGCTGACCCAGGTCGTACTGCTTCACAATCAAAATGACAATTCTCAGCCTCCAGGCCCCATCACAGCTGACTGAGCCTGTGACAGTGCTGCGCTCCAAACACAGTTTGCCCCGTTGTCTTTAAACTTGTCGAGCAGAAGTTGAGACGCTAGCATAAGACAAAGCCCCTTTGTCTTCTGAAAAGACAGGATAAATATCTCCATAGTGCTCCTCCCTCCTCCCCCCTTCAAGCTTGTCATCTGTTTCCTCCTCTTACGACAGTGACCCATGAGGGAAACCAACAGGCTGTGAGCGTGTTCTTTTTCTTCCTTTTTTACTGGGCCAAGATAAAATATTGAAATGCACCAGCAGTGTAAAAAAAGAGACAAAAGAGAGAGGTAAAGAAAGAAAGACAGAAAGAAAGATGGCTTAGGGGCATGGGGGCGGTTTGTTGGTGTTGTTGTGTACACATGGCGTGCCTGTAGACAGAAAACTCGCTCAAATGATTTTCGTAGCATCCACTTTTCAGACAAAACAGGAGAATCAGCAAATGAGTTCAGAGCGAGTTTGCTGATTAGGAACTTATGCTCAGTGTGTGGTTCCGCTAACATCGTTTGGCATGCTGACAGCAACGATTAGCATCATCTTCACATCAAACTCTTTCCTCATGGTTGACTCATCCACTCTGAGAAAACATTCTCCAAAACTAACATCAGCACCACCACCGGCACATAAATATGACAAATGAACGAACATGGCTGTATGTGCTCTCATTTATCTGCTTTAGTCATGTCACCTCATTCGTCTTCAGCTTGTCTTCTTTTCCTCAGTACCTCTCCATCATGTGTTCATTCATTACAAACAGAAATATTTGTTTTACTACACTGCTTGATTGCAGACTGTTGCGCTCATTTATTCTACAGAATTTGAATATTTATTGGCAGTGGGTCTAAGGGGCTATTCTTTATTTATCAGAGGAGGGGGAATGCTTGTTTTTTTACCCTCTAAGTCAAGTCAAACATTTTTCAAATAAAAGAAAATTTGCCAAAAATTGAACTGTATGTATGAAAACATGCCTTCCATATTTCCTTAAAATTAGCAGTAAAATAAATACATGTAAGTTCCTCCCCAATGCTAAAAGAATAATTTGACATGGCTCCTCGTCTTTGCACCAGGCCCTACGTTATCATGAATAAGGAACAGTCCCTAATAATGATAAAAAGCTCCGGATCTCTATTTAAAGAAATGTTTTGTCGGGCTAAATGAGGTGCATAAAAAAAAACTTCAAAATAGAGCTTGTTGATCAAAAAGGAGGATCACCCTGAACCCCCCTTCAAAGGTCAGGACTAAGCCCCCAAAGTCTTTATATCATAAAAAAGGCCCTGTGTATTGGTATCACGTGGATATACCTGCTTGCTGAGTGCGTCCCCTCGTTGGTGGGCTGCGTGGTCCGTCACCGGCTGCATTAAAAGGAGCTACGCTGATCATATAGGTGGTGTAACCCGTCAGGTTCTTCAGCTTCACCCCTCCCTCTGGCATGAATAGAGTTCGCAGCCGCTCCGTCTCATTTTTGCGCTGGAACTCCCAAAAGTAAACCTACATGGAATAAGAGTCATAAATAAATATTAATGTCTACAGATGCCGTTCAGGGAATACAGCTACTTCTGCTTCGATAAAACTACTATTTCAAACTCCCTGAGGGGAAAGCATTTTCATTTTATTCCCTGTAAATGTTTTCTTGTGCAACAGACTACAGCTTTCATTGAAAGCCTCCCTGGAACACAGTGTTGGCTAAAAGCGTAAAAATGTGCATTTAATGGTGGTTAACGTCAAATAGATTTAGTCTCCTGTGAACCACAAAAGCATTTGAATATTTATATGAAGATAAAAGCTGAAGATAATATTGTTGCCTTATTGGAAAGTAGGGCCATAAAATGTGCTGCTCCTGCTGGAGATTTAGAGAAAACTGTGACTCTGACCTTGTAGCCCTGAATGTCTCCATTCTGTGCGTCCACAGGTGGAGGGTCCCATGTCACGTCCAGCTGGGTGGCTGTTGCGGACTGAATGGCCACATTCTGAGGTGGAGCTGTAGGCACTGTTGAAGGTCATCACACAAATTACCATTAAGTACAAAACAAAGGAGACATCCACTAAACTTGTTGTATGGAAAAGCACCTTTACAGCTAAAAAACAATGTTCAACCTTGGCATTAAAGCCGTGAGATTTTAAGGAATAGTTCAGATCTCTTGAAGTGGGATTGTATTACTTACCCACAGTCAGTGTATTACATAAAGTGCGTGTCTGTTGGCATGCCTCCAGTTTGGAAAAGCAGGCAGGAGTAGTGACACAGAATAAGAGCATTGGGCTGCTGTTTAAGGCTATATTGAGAATATTTCACTGCTTTACCGCACCACAGACAGCTCATTATTTTAGTCCTCCACTTATGCTCTTGTCAAGGACAACTACAGCAGAATGATTGATCTATTGATCAATTAGTTGTTGAATATCAAATAAATAGCACACTAATTATATAATAATCTTTTAATCTGAGTATTTTTTTAAGAAAAAAAAGTCAAATTCTCTTATTCCAGTTTTTAAAATGTGAATATTTTCTGGTTTCTTTATTCCTCAATGACAGTAAACTCAATATCTGTAGGTTGTGGTCTAAACAATTATAATAATACAAAATAATAATAATTTGCGGATTATCTAGGTCTTTGGGAAACACTAATCGACATTTTTCACCATTTTCGGACATTTTAAAGACCATGCAACTTATTGTTTTATTGAGAAAATAATTGTTAGTTGCAGATGCAACACCCCCTAAGTCATCAAAGTCACACAAAAACAGAAAAAAACTAACTGGTCGACGCAGCTGTAGACCAACACCCCCTATGTCAGGTGATATTTCTGTGTCAGTACTCCAGCCTGCTTCTCCAAACTGGTGGTGCACTGACTGACATCTACTGTAAAAAACATCCTGACTATGGATAAGAACCTCATACAACTCCACTTAAAAAACATCCAAACTATCCCTTAAAGAAAGACAAATTACACCTGAAATCTTAGCATGCTTTTAAAGGAGCTCACTTCAACACTAGGCTGAGTGAACGGCTGCTGTAAAGAAAAGCCTAATCCACTAGCAATGAGGGTGGCCAAATAATTTGGCACTTAAAAATGTGTTGATTGAAAAGACAGGAAGCACACATACCTGCTTCTCCCACAAACACCTCCTGTGGCGGGCTGGTTGGCCCCTCGCCCACAGCGTTGTAGACACTCATGCGTATCTCATAGCGTTTGTGTTTACTTAGCTCTGCAGTGCAGGGAAACAAACCAAGGAGGAAAGTTTGGAATTACATTTAAAACCAAACATTACATCTTACTTTTTTGAGTTTAATACAAATTTGGAAAACCCAACATTCCTTTGTGCATTAAATAAATGGAGAAGTCAGGAGTGCAATAAGAAGAATATAATCCTACATTGGCATCCCACTCATCCTCACAACACTGCTACTGGGAATTGAACACTGATTTTCTGCTACAAATAATGACAGGGTGAGGAAAAAAATATGTGGCCATCTGCTTTTGTAGTGCTTCTCCAAATAAGCTGACATGTGCAAACCAAGGCTGGACTACATGAGCTTGTGTACTGTACTCAGTGTCCAAGAATTTCTGTAGACAGAGAGCCTCCGTTGGCCTCAGCAGAAGTGTTTGTACCAGTGCAATGTGAATATAAGCAGCCAAATGTTGTGTTAATTTGCAGGACACTGTGTTTCTGCAGGGCACTTGAAACGTATGCTAAGATACAAGGTTCATACATATTTTTACTAATGCATTTCCATTACTCTTCTCTACTCCTAATCAGTCCTTTCTCATTACTATATAACAGCTTTTTGAAAAATTTATTATTAAAAAAATAATGAATTCAGAACAAGATTAGAACTGTATATTTAAATATAATTTAGGGACTGTTCATTTTCTGAGAGAGAGGAGGGGGTGGTGCAAAAGGGTGTGAGGGGGCATGTCAAGCAATTTTTTTAAGTACTAGGGAGGGGCCATTTATTTTGGCTTTAGGGGATGGGCATACAACTTTAAAGAAAACTTTTTTCTATAAAATATTTTGTTAAAAAAAAAAGATTTTTAAAGGAATTATATTAGCAATTCTTTTGAATGACACCCTTTCTCACAGCCAGAAACTGCAAAAACAAAAATTATTGTCAAATTTTCAATTTTCTGACGGTCATTTAAGATAACGTGTTATTATACAGTTTTGTATAACAAAATTCCATGACTTTTCCAAAAATTTCAGTATATATTTAGTTTTCCAAAACCTTTCCAGGCCTGGAAATTGGTGTTTGCAAATTCAATTACTTTCCCAGTGTTTTCATGACCGTACAAACCCTGGGGATAACTTGTATTGTTTTAACCTAATCAGTTTGGAGACCGGATCACTGAGAACACATGTGCATGGTTTTGTGAGACGTGGAGAACTTACTGTCCAACTCATGCTGGGTCAGAGTTGAGTCACTCAGATTCTGGATGCTGTAGGGAGCTGTGGCGGAGAGGCAGACAGAGGGTAAAATGAGAGGGAGGTAGTGTCCAAAGTCTAATATTTTCCTTGTTAAGAAGCACTTTACTATTGTTATTAAAAAAAACCAACACACAATCACAGTGATCATACCTCTGAGTGAGTCCCAGAATGACTCAATGAGGGTAAAATTATAGGCTAAGTTACACGAAGCAGTAGAAACAGAGCGGCTCCTCAGTAAACCTAATAACAGCCTGCAGCTGATAGCTACTGATCACAAGATGAAATGTTTTGCTGTGAAGTGACGAGTCTGGAGGGGAAATCTTGGCAAACAGAATAGGTCTGTGTGAAAGTTTTCCTCTGATGGGAATAATGGTGCTGCTGACACATAAAGACTGCGCAGGAATAATCAACTGTGACGGAGTCTCATAATTGTGTGAAATTGTCACTGCAGTAAAGTGAAGAAAAGGGCACCCCGCAACACTGACTAAATTCTGATGTGCAATTTCTGTCGTTGGTTAACTTCTTTGAATTCATACCATTTTAAATTATACACTGAACATTTCCAATAAATGCAACATACCCACAGTTCTAAGTGAAAATACTGCAAAATGTATTTGGGTAAGGAACCAACAGTGTAGGTGGTAAAATAGTACAATTTGTCATGTTAGCTGGCAGTAATTCCTCACCATTGAGCTCACCCCAGGCAGACACACTGTTGATGGTATGAAGAGAGTAACTGCGGAGACGGTCGTACAGCAGCTCACGGTATCGAATCCGAAAACCCAATAAGATTCCATTTATCTTCTCCTCAGAGGGGGGCTGTAAGGGAAAAGATGGGGAGTTGAGGTCTAATGTAGCAGATCTCTGCAGAACTGAGCCCCTGAAATAGCTCAAAGTACTGCAAAAAGCCCCCTTTTCAGTTTTAATGTGCTTTTATAAATTACTAATTTCACCTGAAAGGTCCAGTGTGTGGGATGTAAGGGGGATATACTGGCAGCAATGAAACATAAAATGATATGTTTTATTTAGTATATAATCACCTGAAAATAAGAATCCTTGTGTTTTTGTTGCCTTTGAATGAGCCGTTTATACAGTATCTACAATAAATGGACCTGCACTTGTATGGCCTTTCTCTCATCGTTTGACCACTGAAAGTGCTTTCACCAATTCACACAAAAATCTTCACACTGGTGGTCAAGGCTACCACTTTAACCATTCATACTTATTAACAAACTGATGGAAGAGCAATTGGGAGTAGTTCAGTAGCTTGATCAGATACTTTAACAGGGGATCAACCACCAACCTTCTAATAAGTGCTCTACCAGATGTGCCTCAACCACCACATACCAACCTCAGCGTATACCATGTTGCCCCCCTATTTTTCTACAGCAGCCCAGAATGAACAAAGCAAACACTGGCTCTAGATAGGGCAGTTTGTATTTTCACATTTTAATGTAGACGTTATCAACCCCTCCGCCAAGAGGGAAGCAGCATAAGAAAAAAAAACTGATTTTTAGTATAAAATGCTTTAATTTCTCATTATTTCCCCAGGCTTCAGTCTGGTCAGGTGCTCACCAAATTGCAGGAGTTTTCCTTTGATGAAACTAAAGGTTTTTGTGCATAGATGGCAGGAGTTTTACTGGACTGAGTCAAAAGGGAAAGAGAGACAAAGAGGTGTGATTGTGGCTGACAAAGAGGTATGGAACACAAGAGAAAGAGAGAGAGAGAGGCTGCGAGGCGACTTGGTTGGCAGTGTTTGATTCTGCCTGGTAGAGATGTGAGTAATATAATTTGATTTTTGATTTTTAGGGCTTGATCAGACATCTACCTCAAATAATTTGATCATCCCAGTAAAAACCTCCTGGCGGCTGGTGCCTACCATGAAAAATAAAGTTGGAAAAACACAGATTTGTAACATGAAGCTGTTTTCTTCAGTGTTTTTACTGGTTTAAATCACCTGGTCAGTTTGTTTTAGAGAGGAGGAGACCCCTGCAGATCATCCCAGTAAAAACCTCGTAAACAATGAACACTAAAGGAATCTATCTGCTATCTGCAATCCTTTAGATGCCACAAAATCCTCCACGCTGCTTCTTCAATAGGCATTTTACTTGTATGATTCTTCAAATTAAAAAACAAAATTCTCCATAAATTCTACCTCATCACTCCATGTTTTGTCTCTAACTTACCATAATTGAAGAGACTTACAGTAATTGAAACAAAAGAAAACCACTCCTCTCAGTGAGCTCATCCTCAGGTGAGTCACTGAGAGAAATCCCCCTGTGGTTGAGTATGAGAGCGCAGAGCCAGAGGGGAGAAAACAAGTACCACTGTGTCCTTATAAACTCTACAAGTGTTCTCCATAAAAGTAAAATTGTGGCTTGGAGCCTCCTGTTTTCCTCTTTATGACCTGTTAATTCAGGTGTGAGTGTGGGAGAGGGTGTTTCTTGTTAGACACGCACACACACACAGGGATTATAGTGCGTGCAAAAGTGTGTAACATCCAGTCTGTAATAAAGGGTCTACTCTCTGTGCTGCCACAGTCTCTCATTAGAGGCAACTTTCTTGAACTGTCATGGATTTAACAAACAATAAACATTTAAAAAAAAAACAAACTGTCTCTTCATACCTGCCAGCGAATCAGGACGGACGTGGTTGTGTGCGGCGTGACAGAGAGGATTGTGGGTGCTTCGTCAGGCGCTGGGGGCAATAAAAGTGAGATAAATGGGCTAAATTGACCTGAAAATGTGCACAATTCAAGATGCTAAAGCTATCCATGTGCAGTGGCATTTACAGAGCATAAACACACAACGGCTCCAACAGAACAGTTGACAGATGAGTCAAAAATATCAGTTGGAGAAAAAACACTTTTTTAGTTGGTTAAAGCACCGCCGGGCAAAAGGTTTCAATGCCGTCCTCTTGTCTCATGGTAACTGCAGATGGTGTGCACATGACATCACCTGCTGCTTCTGCCAGGAGTGTCTGAATCACAACAATAGGCTAATTCATGCTGACATTAAACCCCTCTCATAGTGATACACTGGGTGCGCAATTTTAGTATCATACTTATAAATATCTTCAAAAATATATGTGCACAGAGTATTTTTGATATATCACCATATTAAACAGAGTTTATTACAGAGACTTTATCTTTTAAAGCCAGGAAGTGAATAAGACGAAATGTTAAAAGCTTTAAGGTCAAGCTAAATTACTCATCAGATATTCACACTCTGATTCTCGTGATGTCACTCTTACCGTCCTGCAGAGTGGTGATGGCTTCACTTTCCTCGCTGTACTCGCTGTCCCCGATGTCATTGGTAGCTTTCACTCTGAACTGGTAGGATGTGAAGGGCTTCAGCCTTAGGGACAGAAGCACAGGAAAGCACATCAATCTTGATGATAAACTACGACGCAGAACCTTAAAACCTTTTCACCTGCAGATATCAAAAAGAAAAATGTAGTCTCGCTGTGGGAGGTACAAGTTTTTCAAGCAAAACTCAGACCTTATTGCTGATTGCTGCCCTAAATGTGTCTGAATTGTTTCTACCAACCAGACTGTGATACCCTGAAAAGATTTTTCTGTGTAAGGATGTTGTTGATTTACCAACTATACAACAGCCAAGGGAATATTTAAGAGACTGTGCGAAGACAAAGTGTTGTTTAATTTAGTATTATCCTCTACATCTAAAGAAAACAAATAGATAAAACATTTGTTGAGGATGAAATATTCTAAATACAAATTAACCACTGAAAGCTAGAAAATAAGCCCCACCTGGACACAATGTAGGAGGTGACCTCGTGGTTGACAGAGGCAGAGTGGACCGTCCAGTTGTTTTCAGGAAGCTCTCTGAGCTGCACCGTGTAGTAGCGCACAGGGGACAGGCCGTCACTGCCCGGTTCCCACGACAACAAAACTTGGCGGGCCTGAACATCTTTCTGAGGTACCATGGGACGGCTGGTGGGCTGGGGACGAGCTGGATGACGGACACACACAAGAGTTGGATGAGAGAAATTTAAATAGTAAAGCAAAGCGTGGGATAATAAGTACTGAAAGAATGACTTGGGAAGAAACATTAGGTGGAGGAATTCAAGGAAGGATGGATAAAAGGAAAAGTATTTCGCTTGCTCACATTTGCATCGGCTATGTTGCACAAACAAGAGAGAGGGGAAAAAAGCGTGTGATCCTGATGAATGAAAAGTAGCTGAGGAATGAAAGTTGCAGAGTAAACAATCCGCAACATGCCTTGAGGGAAGCAGATGGACTGATTCGCTCTCACAACTGCATCAGAGCGCTTCCGATAAACACCCACAGGGCACAAACACTCCTTTAGAAAACGCATCTGCTGACTGGACTGTTAACTGGAAATGAACTGAGTGCAAAGAAGGCCCAGTGCGGCTCGCTGCGAGTTGTGTCATTACCGAGATCACACACCTGTGTCTGCGCTCAGAATTATGCACACAACTGTTCCTGTGCTTCCTGTTTGTTTCTATTACACTTCAAAATGCCACTTTGCAAAACACCATTAGAGATGATGATGTTTTTTCATGGGCTCGTTCAAATTTTTGTCGCATGATCATCTGCAATATTGAGCACCCTGAAGACTTTTTCTCAGTTAAACTGCGGACATTGCGCAGACATGATTCTCCGGATTGTTCTTTCACACATGAAATGCACATTTGGAGACTTGCCTGCCTACTAACACCTACTGGAAATGCACTGTTTAGATGAGGGGCAGCAGGAAGGTCATGAGGCACACAAAAAGTATGCTGTGGAAATCACAGTTTTGTTTGCGTAGCTGGTTCGTAATTGGGTCATAAACAACCAAGTCTCTTGCCATTTCTCTCCTCTTTTTTTTTTTTAAGATAATTTTTTTAATGGCATTTTTCTTTATATGAGCGATGACAGTGAAGAGGCAGACTGGAAATAGGGGCGAAAGAGAAGGTTATGACATGCAACAAGTCCCGATGCTGGAAATGAACCCAAGACATTGCAAGGCAAGTTTCTTCAAGTTTTCTGATGATTTCATCCTCTGTTCTTAACGGCACAAACCTTGTTATCTCTTCAGTGGGTCATTTAAACTGGCGTCTTTATGTAACCACACCTTCTGCTTCAGGACTCCCTAAAAACATGGTGCCTCATGTCCTAAATCACATCAAGTGTTGTGTGCCTTTTGCACATTCTCATTGGCTCACGTTGGGTCGTCTTGCCACTTTTGGATTAGCTAGCAAAACCAAAACCTAAAAGTTATTCAAATATTTTCCATAACCCCAAGAACAAACCTATAGAAGACCCCATGCATGCCTGAAACTATAAACAGATGCTTTTTTAAATTGCATTGCATTCTCATATTAATGTAGTATATTGTATCAATCCTCATCTTCTACAACAGAGATTGGCTGCACATGTTTGGCAACCATTTATTATTATTATTATTATTATTATTATTATTATTATTATTAGCATAGCTCACCCCCCATAATGGAAACCCCATGAATGTGCAGACCACAGGCTGAGTGTGGCTGATGAGGTCTCAGAGAGCACATGGGAGACATTTGCTTAGATGACCAACCACAACTTCTTCCCCTAAAATTGGCAAAGAAATCCCTCTCAGGAAGAAAGCCATCTGGGCAAAGTTCTCTCAACGGCTCACGGAGCTCTGGTTTCGCTTAAATCTGCTCTGCTACATCCTGATAGACCACGCCCAGTCCCCCTCTTCTTCACTCTTGGTTGTTCGTATTTTTCCGGTTTTGCACCGCATGACAGAAACATTATCCGTACACCCTTTTTCTCACTGTGAATCCTCCGTTTAACTCTATTCACACACGGGCTCAATCAGACAGTTTATAGACTTGGTTCTAGTGAGCAGGCAGGGTGAAGATCGCTTAATGTCCGATCCAAATGATTCGGACATGTGTGCTCTCATATACAGCTCCTCTGGGTAACGTTTAGATAAGTTCAGCGTTGCAGCGCATGTGTGAAAGGGGCTTAACATGTTAGAATTGTTACCTCTTTTCTCTGTGGTGACCACTAAAGCCTCAGCGGCTTCGCCCCAGCCCTTCCTCGTCTGCGCTTTGATGCGAAACACGTAGACAGACTCCGGCTTGAGGCCTGTCACTGTGTACTGGCGAGCGCTGGGGATCAGCACATCCACTGTGGGGGTGTTGCTGGTGGACGAGTTGAGGTGGTATGTGATCTGGTAGGCTGGAGAGAAGTTAGGGACAAAGAGTCTTAATGGAGGTGTCTTAAGAAGCTCAATGGTGAAGTAAATCTAGGCTGAAAATGTATTGTATTTTTTGTTCGTGCTGTTCAGCGTGCAGCTTTGTCTCTTCCGAAATGATTCCATCAGCATCTGCTCCTGCATTCTACTGTGTGGGTCTGACATACTGAACAATTTAAAACAAACTATCTGACAGATGCATAATGAATCAAACACTCACAAGGAAATCCCCAACTAGCTTACAAAAGAATCCAAGTCCCTTTACAGCTGGAAAATAGCAAGATTTGATATTAACATCACTAAAGTATGTTGAAAGTCATCAGGAACTGCAGCTGTGAGCCCGATGCTACATTCAATCTGAATTTAGATGCATGTGCAGTATTTGATTGTTTCCAGTTCCCTTACTAATGCAAAAGATACAGACATTTCTAGACAAGATTTAACAGATTTTCTAGAAAAATTCCAGAACATAAAGCTAATTTCCATACATAAAACTAAAAATGTAAATTCTCCCCAAACAGAAGTGGTCTTGTTTGTTACTAACCAAGTATAATGCCATTGGGTTGTGAGGGGGACTGCCATATGAGCCGGACTGAGGTGGTCCGCACTTCGGGGAACAGGATACCCACTGGAGGTCCTGGAACTGTAGGAAATCAACAGACATAATGTATAATACTTTCATAAATCAAGATTCCTTTCTTAAATTTGGTGACCAAAAACAACAACAAATGACAGATATATCCTCAACATTTCAACAATTCAAGTTGAAGAATATTAGGCCAAAAAGAGATACAAAGTTTTATGGAACATGGGATAAATTATTGCTATATAACTGCTATAGCCCTGGTTCCCAACTGGTGGATTGTGGTCCAAAAGTGGTTCTGTGGTCCATTCTAAATGGACCACAAGTGACTTGTGAACATGATAAATTTGTTAAAAAAAACTCATCAACACCAAAAACAAAAAAACACACTTTTTTTGAAGTAGAGAGAATTTGTGGCACAGAGCTTTTATTTTGAAGAGCTGTTTTTGTTTATTCTTGCAACACATTTTGTAGCTTCATGTTCTAAGCCACCGTGTATTTTATATTTCGTGAAATAAAAGTGAATCTGGTAATTTATCTAATGTGTGGACCTTGAACTAATGACTAAGGAGAGTCTGGGCCCTGTGGCTGGACCAGTTGGGAACCACTGCGCTTTAGTATCATTTATGTTTTGTCATAGTGTAATAATGTAATGCTCAATGTTGCTTAATCCCACTGTATGCTCCTACCATCATCCAAAGTCCTCTCCAGGATGGGTGGAGAACTGGGCCGTCCATCTCCGATCCGTGTGAAAGCCAGAACCTGAATCTCATAGAGCACGTATTTCCCCAGACCGGTCAGCTGGACGCTGTGGGTGGCGTTCCCCTCCACTGTCCAGAAGTGGACTGCACTGTCAGAGTCCTTCTCTTTGTACACCACCTGATCCAGAGATACAGAGAAGTTGGAGAAGAAGGGAATTTGGAAACTAAGTGGCCTCATATTCTGTCACAATGCTGCTTAGTAACATAGTCTAAAAATAGCTTTCATTTCTTAAAAGTAATTAGAAGTCTCTGACTGCACAGTAAATAAATACATAAAAGCACAAACCGACCTTGTAGCCCAGAATGAGACCATTTCTGTCTGGCTCAGGAACTTCAAACCAGCGCACCAGGATGCTGCTGGAGGTGGTGGCGAAGGCAGACACGTTGGTGGGTCCACAGGAGGGGACTGGAAAACAAAGAGAGCAAAGAGGGGGAAAACATTATGCCTCAGTACTCCATTGTTTGCCATTTATTCTGAAAAAAATGAATTTGCCATGCTCCCTATGTGCATGCATATCTACTGTGTGGATGTAGGTGTTCTGCAGAGATGCAGTTTGACTGATCTGCTACGGTTATATCATGTGTGCTTGTGTTTGCACAAAGCCTCTGATATATCCTGGTATACCCCGAAGGCCTGCTGGAAAAAAAGACTCAAGAATAGGCCTTTTCTCTTCCCTGGCACTCATCCCTGGACATAATGCGCTGATTCCGAAGAATTTGCTGGAGTGAGTGGAAAAAAAGAGCACAGGAATTCCATATTCGAGTCCATGTGTTCTCAATTTCCTCAGACTCCTTCCATTCCTCACTACCCAACGTCTGGTGAGTGGTATGAAAGCAGAAGCACGGAGGGAAAAGACTTTTTTTTTTTGGCTGAAAAAGATTCTAGCGTTTAGCATTTGAGTAGGAAGCAATCTGCTCACACATAAATTTAACATATGGCAAAGAAAGAGAGAAGAGCTGTAAAGTGTAAATGTATGTTTGTGACTTCTAATATGACTAATAGATATATCACACAGATGTTTCTGAAAAACTACAATTATTTATTAATATTTGCTTTTTTATTTCACATATTTCTGTTGGTGGGGGCAAATTTTGGCAAATCCAAAATTGCTATTTTCCAGGAATTAGAAAAAATGCTTTGTTTTTAAAAGGATCCAAAGGAGATAGGGAGTTTATTCACAAGCTGTATTTGAATACATTTCATTGGCTGTGGTCAATGGTAAAACCCACTGATCGACATAGAGAGGGACCAATAGAATTAATTTTTGAAAGAAAATGAAAATAGTGATATGTGGCGATCTAAATTTTGTGCCGGACAATGACTATATATAAGTGATGTAATTTACTGCTTTTCTCTCAGTCTGTGTGTATGTGTGTGGGGGTAAGCGTGTGTGTGCATTATATGGTTTGCTGAATAGTTATTGTGCTTTTTATCTTATTGTTTAATATTTTCTGTTTTACTCTAAAGCAAACCTGTGTACGAAATGTGCTATATCAATAAAATTACCTTGTCTTGCCTATTTTTAAAGTATTCTAGTGCTTGATCTTTTATCTCTCAAAGTTCAAGCACTACAAGGACCTTGTGAAAACTCTGTTATAATAAATCCCAGTTTCATTGCTGTTTCTTGACAAGAACTTGGCAGCAAAAAGCAAAAGTGCTTTCGAGTAATTAAGTAATCAATGCTATATTTTGTAATGTGACCAATGCATGGCAGCTGGATGATACTCTAGCATCACTGATCACATCAGACGACCTCTGTTCTCTCACAGAGGCTGACAGATAACTCACCAGACTCCCTCGTTCTGCCTCTGACCGGTTGGCTCCAGGGCCCCGTGCCAATGCCGTTGACAGCCTGGACCCTGACCTCGTACTCTGTCCACTCCTCTAGGTCCTCGATGGTAAACTCTCTCTCCAGGCGGTCTGCGATGATGTGGGTCAACGCTCGGCCCTGTGAGCCCGCCCGGGAGTACTGAACCCTGTAGCCCACCTGCTCTGCGTTCCCGTTGTATTCCCACTCAGGCAGAGGCTGCGCATCAACATTTAGAGATGAAAAGTGGGTCAAAACAAGCCCAGGGTCCCCACACATTTTCATGGACAACATTTCAAAACTTTTCCATGACTGTGATTTTTTTCATTGCCCCACTGTATGGTGCTTCTCAAATACATCAGATACAAACATTTCAGCTAGCTGGCACACATGAATGGAGAGATGAAGAAAAGAGAGAAAACAGATGAATATACGTGATTGTAAACAAAACATTGTCACCCATCGAAGCACATTAGAGCTGCGTACATCGACAGCTTCATACATTAAATTTCCATTACGTTGCATTGCACGGAAGATTATCCACTGAGCATTACCGTAACAATTTCATTACACAAAGAAAATTCTATAGCTTTTCCAAAACTTGTCAATTATTATTAATCCTTTGAATCCTTAATGGTTCAGACAACTTTCTCAGGTGTTTTGAGCTCAAAGAAAATTGGTTTGATTTTTTTTTTTTTACATGTCAAAAAGGCAATGAGCAACTTTGCAAGAAATGTCCTGTAAATTGCAATAATTTCATAGCTGTAGAAAATTATATAAAAGAAAAGCTGGGGAAAATATTGAGAAAACTATATCTATAATTATCATAACTATATATTTAAAATTATATTGCAGAGTTATTACTTTTTAAGCATTTTTCAGGTCATTTTCTTGTTTATTGTTTTTTTTAACTTATTTTCAGGTCATTTTCTTGATTACTGCGTTTTTACCAATGTTCAGGTCATTTTTTTGTACTTTTTATTAATTTGTTGCAATTTTTTGGGTAACTTTTTCTCATAGGTTGCTCATTGCCATCTTCCTATTTTGAAAGAAATATAAACCAGTTTATTCAGGTTTCAAAGAGTTTAAAAATTCAATGACTTTTCCAAACTTTCAATTATTTTTATTTATTTCACAGACAGTGGAAACCCTGCAAGCTTTACATTAGATCATATTTTCACAGTGTTACATTATGATGAAGAACTGGAATGGAAAACTCAGTGACAGTTTGCACACAGGAAGCAGAATCCTACTCACCATCCATCGTAACCAGAGGCTGGTCTCACTGGCGGTGCGCAGGGTGACGTTGGCAGGAGCCATGTCAGGAGGAGCCGGCAGGGTCTGGATCTTCCTGGAGGGCTGACTGGGAGGACTGGTGCCCACAATGTTCACCTGACGCATCCGAAACCTGGTGTTTGGAGTTAAAACATTAAAATGCTTGTTCTCCAAACAGATGGATTAATTCTCAGCTGAAATCACAGCTCAGAATCTGGCAACATGAACAGAAAATTCAGAGCATTATTGCAGTACTTGCGGTTTGCATCCTCTTACGTGAGGCTTATTGCATTTGAACCGAGATCAGAGTGATGAATATGAATACATCATGAACACGAGCGGAGGACTTATTTGTGTTAGAGCCTGAATATGCAAAAAAAACAACATTCGGATCCAACGTGAGTGATTAACTAAAACGTAAAGTGGCAGCGCTGATGTTGGTATGAGAGCTATGTAGGTCTTCAGGGACTGGCTCAGTGATATGTTTCGGTGGTTATGTTGAGTGTGATCGTGCAAAAACAAGCCGACTGCAGCGAGATAAAGATCATGTGCATGCTGTAAAAATAATTTCAAAATCACACTATCCGTAACAAGCTTGTATCCAAATCAAAGGAGTAGAGACGAAGATAAAGCTCCTGGAATGTGCTGAAATTAGACGAGATACTGAAACGCACAAACACCTTATCTGTTGTTTGTCACAATCTGCTTAATGTCCATGTTATCAGGCAATAGATTATTCTGGGAGAATCATGAGCAGGTTGATCACTAATTAAAGCATTATTTATATTTATGCACTATACTGTGTCTGCATGCCATGTGTAAAAAAGAAAAGTGTTGTGACAGCAGATCAAAATATAATTGGCTGATGTTTATATTCTGCTGTTTGCGAATGTGTACTGAGTTACATGTAAGCTTGTTTGATTTTGCTGCTGTCGTCCTTTGTTTTGACCAATTTTAATGCAAATTTTCCTCATTTGCAGGATTCCTGGCCAGAGAAAATTGACTTAAATAAGAAATCTATTCTAAGTCTGGGCATATTTACAGATGAAATAGACAGACATGGTGGAGCAGACACAGCTCCCAGTCGGCTACCTGTAGAAGGTGTAGGGGTTAAGACCTGGCACCTCCAAGGAGCGAGCCTCAGGTTCATTTGACACCTGATGAACCATCATCCAGTCTTCATTTTCTCCCACCACACCCACCTGGGACAGAGACGACACAGAGCATGACAAATACAGTAGATACGAGTGGTGTGGACTCATGTCAGATTTATGTAAAAAATTTGATGACTTTAGATTCAATTTGACCAAATCAAAAAATACTTGCAATACCTCTTGGACTTAAACACCAAGGACTCTTGACTTCACTTGGAATTGAACTTTTTGACATTTAAGCACTTTACCTTCCCCCAGCCCAAAGATAAAAAAGTATGTTATCTTTTTTAAAATCATGACTTGGGACTTCATGCAAAGATTTTAAGTCTTGCAAAACAATATCTTAGTCCCTCCTCTGGTAGATGCTGCAAAAGTGCAAGAATAGCAAACCTTTCTGTCTAAAGAGGTCAGTGTGGATCTGTAATCCACCTTGAAATCACATTTGCGTTTACATCTTGAGACAATCCATAAATAAGGAAGACGACTCCAAAGGAAACAACACATGATTAACCTCTTCCACTCCGCCAGGATGTTATATTAGCAAGGGAAAATCTGGCCCCTCATGAGCTCATGAAACTTTACAGCCACAAACTAGAGATCTGAAGGCTTCACAGACAGTTTGGCTTTCATTGGTATATTTACAATAAGGAGGTGATTTCTATCCAATCACCAAAAAAAAGCATTTCTTACAGAAATCTCCAAATGGTTTATTTTTTTTAATGTGGTATTTTAGAAGGATTTTTGACCAGTGGAAACATTAAAGTCTAGACCTAGGCAAGCCCTAAGCACCTATACACTCACAATGTTTAACATGTATTTATGACTAGAAAAACTTGACACATAGTTCTGATTAACCAACTCAGCTTTTAGATAATGTGTAGCACTTCTCTGTGGCATACACTATAAAACCTGCTATCTCCTCCTAAAGATCCTCTGCCCCCATTTAAAGAGACTCAGACTTCAGGAAATTGTGACTTCAGCTCTGGATTAAATCTGGTTCACCTGGGCCTCCACCTGCCAACGGGAAATGGAAGTTTTGCCGTCATAACCAGGTTTGAACTGCAGGGTGACGGAGCGTGGGCCGATGTTGGAGATTGCCATGTTGGTGGGAGGGCCTGGAAGTTCTGTGGAGAAACACAGAAAGACAAAGAATAAGTGACACCTCTAATGGTGTGTGGCTCCCTCTCACACAGGGTGGTTCTGGTTTGTAGACTTTGTGCCCCCTTGTGGCCGTACAGATACTGCACACACTGCATGCAACGTTTCTCTCCCTTGTGCCACAAACTTCAGCAAAACTAGATTAGACTTGGAGAAAGACGCTTACACAGAGTACACAGGCAGAGACAATGCCATGAATGTCAATTACACTGCAGTTATCTGGAGATACGATTCAATCTGATATCTCACTGTTTACACTCGAGCTGAGTAAACAATAAGAATGGATTATTCCCTGGAAATCCCGGAGGGAGACAAAACTGAAAATGGTGAATTCAAAGAACAGTGGGAGAGTCTCTTTTTTTGTGTGTATGAACAGATGTCTTTGTGTCCAGGAAGGTATGTATGGGCATAAAATCATTCACTCTTCATCTTTCTTTCCCCTTATGCTTTTCCTCGAGATAAACATACAACCTACCATAACATCTCCATCTCAAACCACAGTGTAGTTTACAGGAATCCAAGATGACCCCTTGAAACCTGAGTAAATTGTCTTGATTTCTTTCACAAACACAGGAAGAAGTGACAAATTCGAATTACAAGAAAATTGAAATGTAAGAAAAAAAAAGGAAAAGAGGTGAGCAAAAGAAAAAAAACATATATATGTAGTTAAATAAAAAGTATTTATAGTTAAAATGGTTGATAATAATAATAATAATGATAATAAAAATAGTATTCTGTAATATTTCTTTCTATTTTCTTTTTTCTACTCACTTCTAACCTTCTCTCTCTTCTCACTATTTCTTTTTTTAAACAACTTTTCTGGTCATTTTCTTCTCACCTTTTCACCTTTTTATTTATTTATTTTTTTTTACAATTTGTCGGACAAAACTCTTCCTAGTTTAAAGAAATTCACATGAACTGTATCCAAAAAAGAAAGAAAAAAAGGTTAAAAAAAGGTTGGCTAACAAAAAAATTGTATTTAAAACATTAAGTCTAAACACTTAGTAATAGTTACTACTACTGTTACTACTAATAATAATATAGTTTTCTGAAACCTTTCTTTCTATTTTTTTAATTCTAATAATTTCTCCCTCCCTCCTGCTCTCTCTCTTTTTAAAACAGATATTGAGATCATTTTCTTGTCACCTTTTCCTAATTTCTTACAATTTGTGGGACATCTCTTACTACATACATGGCTTAGTGCAATTTTGGCCTTTTTTCAAAAGAAATAAAACCAATTTTTTCAGGTTTCAAAGGTGTGAATAGCTTGTATCAGCGTTTGAACGCAGTACTAGAAAGCTGATGTCGTTCCAGGTTTCAAAGGGTTAAAAGTCAAAACGTGGCAGACTGGAGTGCAGAGAGTAGCCTCATATTAAAAACATATAATTCCCCCTATGTGCACACTGAGCTGTTTTTTACAAGATTGCTTAAACGCAGGTGTATTCAGCCCTAATGAAATGCAGATTGCACGTGTCGAAATAAAATTAGCACTTCTAAATCATTTGCATGACTGATTATGGAGGTGGCTTTTAGCCGGATGGTGACGGTACAGTTTGCAGGCACACAGGTGTTTTCTTTACACGTATACAATGAGAGTAATCACCGTTTTGGGGACTGTAACTGCTGCTCTCAATAGAACAGCCTGTCATTTCACAGATTTCACAGATGTACAGCCTCTGAATGCTGCTCTGGTAATTGATGTGGGCATTGTATTTTCTATTACACAATTTTGTAAATATGAAATCATTAAACACTGTAATTGTCCTTAATGCTCTCGTGGGAGCTGTTATCTTGCGGATGTGGCGCTGATATGTGTATGGGAGGTGTTTTTTTCTGCTCTATCCCAGCTGAGGTGACTGGAGCTCCGGTTTCATTGTGTCTGGCGCCAGAACACAGAGAGTGTGCTCACGAAATTTAATGTAAAACAGTAAATATGCAGGAAGGGGAGGTTTAATAAATGCTCCCGGCTATTGAAACGTTAACCCTGACTGAAAAATGTTAACAGAAAGCCCGCATTACAAGCTGGAGATGAGGAGTTTAAAAAAGGGCAATTAGGAGGCAGGGAGGCTCTAATGAAAGATGCCAATGAGTTGCATTTTGGAGAATGCAGGAGCCAGTGTGTTCAGAATCAAAAGACTTGATATCTCGATCTCAAATTTTTCTATTTTGATAGTTTATCAAACGCCCTTTTCAGTGGATGTCAGTGAATTATCCAGAGAGAGTTACTATTAAAATCTCCTATGGTGGTAAAAACTGAGCATCTACTTTGTCTCTTGTTAATGCATATTTTATACTGCCTATGTTAAATAGAAAATATGTTAAAAAAATAAGAAAGATATTACTAATACTCCTCAGATCCCACATAACATTTTGTTCTTAATAAAATGGATTATAATGGCTAACCAGATCGCCCACTTTGTATTAAAAAAAAGAGAAATATTGGGACACATTCACAATTTTTGGGAATGCCCTAAGATTGCTAAATTCTAGAGTAATATAATTATGTACTATTATTACTATGATTATTATTTATTAATTTTTTGTCTGATTTTAACCTGAGATGGCTTTGAGAATGTGGAGAGTACTGTGCTGTTAGGTTCAAAAACCAATAAAAAACTTTTAAAAGAAAAAAAGATATTCCCAGTTACCAAGTTTCACCATTTTGAGATTCTACAACGTGGTGTCACAACAAAAAACAATTAATAAAAACTGTTTCCCATGTCTTAGCATTTTTAAGACTTTTGAGAATTTGAGTTAAGACATTTTAATACCAGTTAAGACCTTTCTTTTTAGATTATTCGATGCTTTTTAAGACTTTAAGGAACCACAGAAACCCCACGGATAAACGAGACGTGGATTAAACTGCGTGAGTTGTGTGAGAGTTTGTGAACATAAGTTTTGATAAAGTATTTCTGTTGTTTAAATGTGGACCTCAATCAATCATCAGATCAATATGTTTGTCGTTTTCTGTAGGGAGGAATGCCAGAAAAACATTTTTCTTCACAAATTCAAGGTTAAAAACAAAACTCTCAACAGGTTATCACATGGCTATTTTGGTACAAAGACTTACCCAGCAATGTGGCGGACAGCTTTCTGAGATTTGGCGGATGTTTATTTCTGACCTTGATGGCGAGTGTAAAAACAATTATTTTTGTAGTTCATCATGTTTTTGGCAGTCTTTCACAATATGTTGACTGCAAATGTTCATACCATGATGAAAATGAAAACACAATTAATCGATTAAAATTAGTTACTGACAAATAGTTTCTGGAAAGAAATGTCAACACTGTTGTTTTTCTAATTCCAAGTTGTAGCTCTGTGAAATGAAACTTTATTCACCTTTGACTTACTGAGATGAAGGCATATATATTTTGTTTTTGGTGTGGCTAGATTTCAGTGAAGCTATGTGAGAAATGAAGTATTTTTTGTGTGATTTGGGTGGCTGACCCCTCAGTGTCTGTTGTGACTGTTTGGTGACTGACCTGGTGGGACGCCGGAGGAGATGGTGGAGGAGGACAGCTGTCCCTGGCCTTTGGAGGTCATTCCTGCCACCTCAATGGTGTAGGTGGTGAGTGCGGTGAGCCCGGTCACCCTGTACTCTAAAGTGACGTTTGGCAGGTAGTGGGTGACTCTGGTGTTTGTTCGGTTGTACTCCTCCCACGAAATACGGTAACCTGCAGAACAGCAGAGACGGGTTGACAGCAGCAGACAGAAAATCCTCTCAGGGAAAATTCGACAGCAGTTTTACTACAATAGCAACTCTCAGCTCGCGAGCTATGGGGCAAGCTAACAGAAATATTAAATTAACTTCATCAAAAATTGAATATAGAAAATTAAATCAGCCTGTGATTATACCTCCCTGCATACACACTCATCCTCCACCCACTCCCTTACACACACATACACACACGCTTACCCTCTCAAAGTTAATGCAATTTGCTCCTTGGCCAGCAGCTCTTTACATGTGATTGCATAAGGCATTAGGCAGCATTTCTTGCCAAATCAATAATTTCACATGGCATGTCAGTGTTAGTCTCCTGAGAGTGTGCAGCACATTAAAATGTTCGGGAAAAACACTTCACAATATTCTGCTAAATCTCAACCTTTGTAAACACTTGAATATTAATGCCACTGGTGGGTATTTGTACTCCAATGTTGTACAATGGAGCCCTGTGCAACTTGGAATAGCAGTAAAATTATACTACAAAGATGTTTAATTGGAGCAATTTTGAACGTAATTCCCTGGACAAGTGAGAAGAAATCCATATTTTAAAGATAAAATTCCAGTCCCCATGTTTTTACCCCTACACATTGTTTTAGAGCCACCTTGCCACTTGAAACAAAGTTAGAGCGGCTAGCGGTCGAAATCTTCCCCTACGAAACAGGACAACGCTCCAACAACCCAATACATCTGGGGTTAACGCCAACAGACACACCGATTGCTGCCAGACATCGCAAATATGCCATCTTCTTCAGTAATTTCTCTTGTGTGGCCTACAAACACATTTTTTGTTGTTATGCTTGTTATAAAGAAAATAAAGTACAATACAATGAAAACACATTAAAGTAACATAATACTGTGGTTATCCTAAGCTTTATAAATGAAGAAAATACATTTGTAGCTTTCGTTAGTTGCTTGTGCAGAGTGGGTGTCAGTGTCTCACGACTGCTTTTATCATTATCAAGCATACCACAGATATTTTAGGGATGCACTGTCGTCAAGTACTATGCTAAACTATGTGTTTGTTTTATTTTTCATAATGTCTAAAATGACAGATACATACAAATAGTGAATATTACATAGCTGTAATTATTTCCTGTCATATGCTGTTCAGAGAATTACACTTTTTTAGGCAATTCTCCTTCAGGTAGAGAGTCAAAATATCTATGAGTGCAAATAAAAGGAAAGAAAACTAAACACTAGTTTGGAGTGTGCCTCTGAAATCCTTCACCTAACCGTGAACACACAAAACAGTAGCATTGAGGGCCAAGCGGTAAAGGCGATAGATGCGCTGGGATGTGTCCAAAATTACTTTTATTATTTAAGAGTTATAGTATCATATTTGTGACAATTAGCATTAACTGTTCCTTATGCATAAAGAAAGACAGTGTGTTGATGCACTGTATGATACAAACCCAAGTTGCAACATATTGTCTTATCAAAACAACTAATGGAGAGCCATATGAGAAGGAAAGTTTCACTAAAATCCAAAAATACCTATTTGTGCACAGTTACTTTCAAGTTCACTAACACTTGCCATAAAAAAAGAAGGTTTAACGGTCTCCCTGTGGAGGAGCAGTTTTGTTTTTTATGTAATTTGGATGAGACTGAAAACAGTCCATTTGATGTTTTATTGCTCTTTATACAGTATGCTGATTTAAGGGCCATACTTTAAAAATGTCCTTCATCTCTTCTTTTGTAAAAGACTTTGGTTGTGTTTTAGTGCGGGAGGCTTTTTTCTGTGACAGATTTTATTTGCAGCTTGGGAGGAGGAGACAATGGAAGTTTTATCATTTTCTGACAAGTGTTGTCTCACTACTGCGATGGTATATTTGATGTCTTATAAGCTCATGCCGAGGCAGCAGTATGTGCATGACGCAAATAGAATAAAGAAACAAACAATGAAGTAGCTGTGCACCCATCTTTAGAGCTACATAAGCCTGGCTCACTGAATGAGGTCAAGCAGTTAAAGTTTAAGTCTCTATCCAGTCTTGTTTTAAGTGTGTAAAAATAAGTAAATTTACAAATAATAATGTCAGAATTTTACGTATACAGTAATAATAATTATAAATATTGTTTTCTTTTGATAATTCTCCAGTGATTCTCTCGGTATCTTTTAACAATTTTCAAGTTGTTTTTTTTTGTCACTTTTTGCTAATTTCTTTCTATTAGTGGGACATTTTTCAAGTTTCTTATTGCCTTTTCTGACATTTTGAAAAGAAATCAAACCAATTTGCTCAGGTTTCAAAAATGTTAAATGCTTGTGAAAGAGGTCTGAGCGCAGCAATTGATGTCTGTCAAAGGGTTAAATGACAGGTCCGACACTCATTTTTTTAATCCTCAATGCCCGCACGCTATTCAAAATCACACACTGGATGAAAATGATGTCGCTTTTATTTGGTTTTGTATCAAAATGCAAAAGAGGCATAAAGAAGGGAATTAGTAGTGTGATCTCTGTTCAGATTTTGGGGAAAATACACAGCCCATGACCCCTTTCAGCAAAGAAATATGAACAAAAAACTCTCTAGTGATAAACTTTGCACAGTCAGTAAAGTCAAGGGCAGACATTTAAGGGCACAAAAACACAAGCAGAACACATTTTTGAGCAGAGCAGGACTTTAAAAAGGAACATACAACAAAATCTTCCTGTGATCTGTCTCTTTCAGTAAAGCTCTCACAAACACTACCTTGAAAAACCTGCAATTTTTGCCTTTCTTTCCTCAATACAAGCCTAATTTTGGATCGAAGTGAACGTACCTGTGAGAACTCCGTTCTTCTCTCCCGGCTCACTCCAGCTGACTTTAAGCGAAGTGTCCAAGATCTCGGTGAAACTCAGGTGACCCACAGCACCGGGGGCTGGATTGGGACAAATAAGAATAATGAGCTCGTCCTCACAGGCAAATGAGACACTGCACATTCAGTATTAATTCACTGCTGATCATAGCTGCAAATTGGTGACAGCATTAGCATTTCAAATATGTTTACAACACAACGAGCAAAGACAAAGTAATTGGTTAAAAAAGCAGTCTGATGACAAGTTGAGGAAAATTAAGAGTATTTAAAGCTTAACCAATCGTCTCTGAGGGGACAAACTCCCAATTATGATGATCCTGGCTGGATGCAGAATACACTCTGTCATTAGCACTTCTCTACTACTTCGTACTGCATGAATAATAGATCTGGCCCGCAGGATGTGTTACTGCGAGATGCTCGTGTCCCCTCGCCGCCCCACACGAGAGAAAACGATGGAAGGAAAGTCACTTACTGTCCTCATGTGTCCTTAATGCTCTGGGCGGGCTGCGGGGGCCGTCTCCGGGTGTAGTGAAACACAGCACAGAGGTGTAATACTCTGTGAACTTTTTCAGACCTGTCACATATCCCACGTGGACACTGTCCTGGAAGTTTGGTCGCACTGTTACCATGGTAACTTCTTCGTCCTTGCTGGGCTCCCAGGCCAGCAGCTAAAAAAAAGACACAGAAAAGGAAAAAGTCTGAAAAAAATTACCATGGCAGCAGCTAATCATTTCTTCGGTAATAATTCTTGCACATTTATTCTCACAAAACTAACACCAGCGTCTCTCCTCGGTAATCCTGAGCCACTCGGAGGACTTATTTGGCATCATAGCTCCCCCAAATACATTTAGAAAAATACCCTGAAGAGGTTTTGACTGATTCCATTAAGACAGACTGGGAGAGGCAAAGAGAGTCAAGACTCAGGAGATGCATGATTGCATCCCATCATGCATGTTGATTGCGCACCATATAGCATCTACAAATGGGACCTGGATCGACCAATTAGGTGCTTAGGTAATGAGTCCCTGTGGCGGGGCTGTTGGGTTCGTTTCAAGTTTTCAGAGTGAGAGAGCTTCCAGGGAAGTAAAGAGCTGGCAAGAAGATGTCAGAGGGAGAGATGCTTGACTGTCTGCCATGCTTTCTCTCTTTTTCTCCCTGCCTGTTTTCCTGAAATTCGTCATTTGCATCACTTTCTTTCACTTTTTACACTCTTACTCACTGCTGCTCAGAGGAGTACTTCACCTCCAAAAGACCATTTGTATGTCAATTGATTTGTATATCAAGTGAAGAAAACTGTTTTGTTGGATGCGCCTCTGGTGAACGAAGAATCCATAAAAAACTCTAGATGAATTGAAGTCCACGATCAATAACGGTAAAACTTTATCAAAATATCCGTTTGCAAACTCTCAAACAACTCGTGCAGCATAGTCCAGATCTCATCATCCAGTCAAATGCCTTTTTCTGACGGGGAACTGAACTGAAAGTTAAACTTATCGATGCTCTCCTCTAAGCCGGACCCCACTGAAAAAAACATTTTGGCTCGCTGAACACAGGAGCTGCCGGTCTAACACTGCCACAATCTGTTGGTTAATTTGTGTCATTGTGTGACTTTGATGTTTTAACGGGTTAGTTCAGATTCACCAAAGTCAAACATTAACACAAACTGATTGAGGCAGCAACAGGCCAACACTTCCTGTGTTCAACCAGGTAAAAACCACTGCTTTTGTTAATGGAGTCAGGCGGCTTTGATGAGAGCAAAGATGGTGAACTGAAGCAATTTTTATCACACTCTTTGAAGCCAGACTTCACTGACAAAAAAAGGTAATTTTAGCTCACTGAACACAGGAGCTGCTGGTCTACCGCTGTCTTGAACTAACCCTAAAAAAACACTATAGTCACACCATAACACAAACTAACCAACCGCTTAGCGGCAGCAGCAGCTGCCATGTTCAGCGAGGTAAAACTACTGTTTTTATCGATAGAGTCTGGCTTTAAAGACAGTGATGAAACTTTCAGTTCTCCATCTATGCGCTCTTCAAAGCCACCACACTCCACTGACAAAAACAGTAATTTTACCTCTCTGAACACAGGAGCTGTCAGTCTACCACTGCTTTGATCAGTTTGTTTGTTTTCGTTATTGTGCGACCTTTCTGAATCCAGCCTAACTATTCTAAACTCCGAGGTCACGTAGTACACTGATCACGGCAGTGGTGCTCCAGCAGCTCATGTGTTCAATGAGGTAAAATTCATGTTTTAGCCAATGGAGTCTGGCTTTGAAGAGAGCATAGACAAGTTTCACTTTCAGTTCAGTTCCCCATCCAAAAGGGCTGTCTGTTTGGAGGGTGAAGTGTTCCTTTAACTCTCTCACTGAAGAAAAATCTGGTGTTTAAAATTCAGATCTGTACAGTGACCTGTCCATCCAGCTGAGTGAGGCCTGTGGAGCGCTATTCAACAGTGATACAAAAGGCAGGGGAAAAAAAAAAAAAACATAACACAATTAAGTCTCAGAGAGTCACCGGAAAAACAGAACTACCTTATGACTGCGGCGTTACGATTCCCTGTGGGCTACATTTGTTTCAATGAACTCGACACAACCGAATGAGAGATGGACTATATTCAAGAGCCCATGACAAAATAATGAAGACATTCATCATTACATGCACACGGCTTCACAATAAAACACGTGAAAAATGGTTGCAAAGATAAAGAGAATGACCTCTGACTGACAAATGGGCGGACACAGTCCATTGTTCACGACGGCACCAAATATCTTTTGCCCCTTGGCTTTTTCCCCCCCCCCCCCCCCCCGCTACACAGGATGTGTGATACTACAAGTTCAGCTCTGACAGTTCTGTCAATGGACGTGATGGCTGGTGGTGACGGCAGCGCGGCAGCTACTGACCCTGTAGCCCTGGTTGATGCCGTTGATGAACTGAGGGTTAGGGGCCGTCCACGTGAAACGGATAGTTGTCGAGTTGACCGACTCCGCCTGCACGTTGCCCGGAGCGATGGTAGGCACTGGGACGGATGAGGAGAGGAGGAAAAAGGGGAGACAGATGAAGAAGAAAAGAAGGAGGGAGACAAAAAAATGGAGGCGTGAGAGCACATTTCAGTTGACTGCTGGAAGTCTGCCTGCATCTATTTTGATGTCAGTATTGATCGCTGCTGCGCAGGTCACGGCAGATACTGCCATCACTCTCTTTCTGATGACACTAACACCTAATACCAGGGCTCTCTGTGGGTTTGACTGCGACTGTTTTAGCTGCTTATGGATTTCAGGGGGATGCAACACCTCTGTGTGGTCCGTACGAAGAAGAATCAATGCTAATGCAGCTGAACATCAATCAGCTCTGGCTTTTAAGTCAGAGATGAAAATAAACTGGATGTTTATTAGAACAATTTTTGTTTGTGTACCTGTAGGCTGTTGCATCCCAGCCTTATTCATTAGAAACAATCACAATGCTCAAAAACAAAGCTTGCATAAGCCTTTGAAACACGGGAAAATTGGCCTGATTTCTTTTTAAAAAACGGCAAAGGCAAAGGCAAAAAGCAACTTAAGAAGAAACCACTTAGAAATTAAGAAATAAGTAAAAAGTACGAAACATTACCTTTGATAATGTCATTATTTTAAACTTAGTTAAAAATGACTAAACTATGTTTGAAAAAAGACTAATAAATCTACCTTGTACCTTATAAAACTAGTACACAAAACAGCAAAAGACATAAAAATTTAAATAAATAAATAAATAAAAAGCAAGAAATTAGTGAAAAGCAAAACAAAGCTCAGGTCTCACATCAATAACATCAATGACATGAGTGCTCACCTCCCTGCAGAGTCCACTCAGTGACTTTATGGCTGAAAGTGCCTAAACCCGCCCCGTTGTAGGCAGCCACCTCGATCTCATAGTTGGTCCAGATGATGAGATCCTCCAGCAGCAGGTTTGTCACATCAGGACTGGAAATGTTCTTCATCTGGTAGTCCACTGGCAGCCCAGTCAGACGGTACCTGAGACACACATTTATGACATTTGAGTGCTGGACTTTGCCACAAATTAACCCTGCACCCCGAATTCACATTTAAAATGGTTTACTGACAAAGACTCTGCAGCTTGAGCCAGTACACTCGACTCCCTGCTAGGGGGAGACAAAGCACCAGCAAACAAGCAATTAAAAACCACTGACAGCACCGACTGTTGTCTGGAAAACACCTGCTGTTTTCATTTGGATGTAATGAATAAAACGCCTGACAGAAAACCAAACTAATTATATGTTTACAGGATTTACAGTCATTTTGGCATATTGCTGACTCTGCCTATTAGAGTCACTGAAGTTTTTTGAAGTCATAAAATTTTAGTTTTCTTCCAGACTTTAACTATTTTTAAATGATGAAGCAGTGTCAACGGGCACTGTGGGGGCTCTTAAGTGCTGTGTGTGAATTAATTCAAGCATCTCACCCGAATAAGATAATGGATGAAAAAAATTAAGTTAATCCTTTGAATCCTGAGCAAATTGGCTTGATTTCTTTCAAAAGCATGGGATAAAGGCAATAAGAAACTTGGCAAAAAATGGCCCAAAATTTTGGCAAGAAATCACTAAAAGGTACAATAACCTGATAATAATCAACAAAAAAAGAATAATGGAAAGAAAGAAAGAAAGTGACATATTTAAAAAGGGGAAAAAATCAATAAAAAATTAGGTTCTTCTTCTGTAACATAATTAATATTTCTGGAATTAATTTCTGGATATTTACTCTAGTTTTTTGAATATCTAATACTCCCCCACAGCTAAATATCAGGTCTTTCCAAGTTGCTTACTTCTGTTTTCTCTGTTTCCAAAGGAAATCAGACTGTCCTTATACGTCTTTGTTTGTCTATGCTTAAAGTGCAAATCCTATGTTTTCAGTGCTACAAATTAAAATGAAATCCATCAACTAAAAATAACACAACCACAATATGCAGATGAGAACACCTTTTCCCACTGTATCTTCCTTCCAATCTATATCAATATTTACATTCCTTTATTAAATTTGAATCTTACAGGACATGAGCAGAAAACACATGCTGAACAGATATTTGCAACTTCTCCTTTAAAATAAAAAGCAGGAAACAGAGACAGAGAGCTTTTAAGTCCAGCCCGCACCTGAGGGTAAAACAATTCATTGCTCTTCATTGACTTTTTATCTTGTCAAGGTGTTTTCTTGTTTGCTAGGAAACAACAAAAAAGTGCATAAAAAGCTGCTTTGTGATGGGATGCACTATCAAGAAAGTAAAGAACCCAGTACTAAAAACTAAACTTTTATAAGCAGCTGAGCATTTTAAGCAATAAGACATGAGAAATAGGCAGGGAGAATGGGAAAACTGCAAGATCCTGACACAGTATGCAAAACCTTACCTGTACAGCGAGCATTTTGCTAATTTGACAAGACAAACTGTGGTGGTTGAAGCTAATTAAGCTATGCGAGGCCTCGTTTTGATCTTTTTGAGCTTAAACGATGATGTTACCTAGAGACTTCATAGTTGTAAATATCAAAGTATTTCACTTCTCGCCATGCAGTGGGATCTTTTCTCCGAGATAAATTAGGTAAAGAGAGGAGTTTTTCAATATGTCTCCGGTAGACATAAGGTGCTACAATAACGCTTTGAAAAGCTGAAATCTAATGTTTCTTAGGTAGCTACAAGCATCTTGTAAGCATTTCAGCCTTTGGTTGTGTATTGTTGCTCTATGTTTTTTTAAGAGAATGACACATTGTGCTTTGTCTTTAAGGATAGGTGTCAGCGGTTTGATGGTTGAACAGAGATCTTACCGTACGGTGTAGCCCCTCAGTATGCCGTTCTGGTGGCTCTCTGGCGGCGGCTGCCACTGGATCATGATGGACTGATTGGTCCGGCCGCTAGCAATGACGTTTTGAGGAGGAGCACTGGGGGGCTCCTCTGGGAGAGAGACACTGTAAGACACACATTAACAATTTATTAATGTACACATAGAAAGAGCAGGAACATAGACACAAATATTAAATGTGATGCAGAATACATTCACAAAATCATGGGCCAATGACACAAGTCTATAGGTAGCAGCGTCTCTGCCATATATGGTGGCTGCCAATTATAGCAGAAACAGCAAAGCACCCTGCAAGTAATTAAGCCTGTTTTCAGAATCAAAATCAAAGTGAGAATCAGAAAAACTTTCTTGATCCTCGGGGGGATATCGTGGTTCTTCACAGTTAAGTTACAGTTAAGTCATAGTAAACAATTAAAATAAAATATGTGTTACGAATGAAACAAAATATAAATGTAAAGAAACACAGTAATAAACATTTAGCACTCGTATGTGAATTATTTGAATTGTGTCTTATGCTCCAATGCAATGCAAAGAACTATTAAGTTAAGAATATAAACATATAAATATGTATGCAATGCTACTATGGACAACAGAGATACACATAAGTATGAATAACAATAAGATATATACAATATGTGTCACATGATAAATATAGCCTACATTCAAGAGTTGGAAGAATAATGCACATTTTAATATTTGCACAGAGAAATGCTGTGGCTGATGTAAAGAATTATTGCACCTTAAAGATCCTATTGCAAATTTGAAATAAAATTATATTAAATATATATATATATATATAATATATATATAATAAATGAATTATGGAATTTTATGTAAAAAAAAAAACAGCAACTGCTGAGTCTGTCCTAGGCTGCCAAATATGAAAAAAAGGTAGTCTGCACCAATTACCGAGATGGTACTTAGAAATAGTTGGTATTTAATGACCTTGGTCATAAAGGCTTCCACTAGGCTGGAGTCAAACGCGTCCGATATCATACCCTTAGTTTGGAATAACTCCAGTACTATCACTCTGGTTTTCAAATGCAGCGCAGTACAACCTCTTCAAGACAGAAATGTTGCCCAGCGATAAAAAACAAAAAAAACAAAACATGTTATACGAGGACCTTAATCACATTGCGTTTAACGCAGTAATGCTGACAGCCCTAATGGTACCATCAAAACTTTTGACAAATGAAAGACTAAAAATAACCATTCTAATGTCTATGGCTGTCAGAAATAGGACTAAAAGAACAATTTCCTTTGAAAATCATCATGTACACAGCTTTAATTTATTTCAAACTACAAGCATAAAGCTTTGTAATAATGCTACAGACAGCTTAAATCAAGCATATCAATTTTAACCTGAACACCAGCATAACTTTCACTGAAGCACGCACTACAAACACTCTTTTTATGTCACTCAGTTTCTTGGGTTTGTTGCCTTTGTTAAAAACCCAAACAACTCCTTGTGTGCAAAATATGCACAGTGGCCACCACATCTGAGGAAGTCACAGCATACCTGGGCCGATCGTACACCTAAAGCTATATATTTACCCTGACAACACATGAGTGTCTGGGGAGAAGATGTGTATGAAAGATGGGAGTGAGATCAGTGGCGGGGACTGAGTACCAAATGGCGTCACGGCGTGAACGGTTCCAGCCCCCCTGCAACACACAGACGGAGCCCCCTGTGGCTCTCCTCTAGCTGTGGAGCTGGCAGCGTGAGGCGGCGTGACAGACTGGTAGAGGGAGTAAGGGAGGGGGCGGCGGCGAGAGATCGAGGAGGGAATGAGTGCTTGAAGTTGTGTGAGGCCGCAGAAAGGCCAAACCTGATGTGGCCTCATACCTAAATCCCTCCTGTGGCTTTGAGACTGTGCAAACGTGCGAATGTGTGTGCACGAATGTGTGTTTACATGCGATTGTGCATGTTTGTGTGTGTATCCGCTTTGGTAGGCTTATATCCCTCTTCTCTGACTCTTGACTGAAGGGATCACTCAAACGGGTTGTCTTGGAAACAGATTTCTTGAGCACAATGTGGTGTTTGCTTACAACCAAAAAAGTTCTGCAGGTCCTTGTTTTTCTGACATTTAAGATTTTTCATTGCCAATTAAATAAGACTAACATAGAGGAAAATTTGGGTGGATTTTAAAAGAAAAGAATGGATAAAAAGTTTGCCCCCCTACAGTGACAAACACTAGAATTACTGCCTCACGCTTGTATGCCTCTGCAAACCTGTCAAGTTGCAATTACAGTTTATATCCATGTTTGTGATGCTTCACACAAATCTTCCCCCCGGCAGCACAGACGATCTATACAATCAGCAGTTTCAAGGTCGACACCCAAGATTAGTGTCATCAACTCAAAATATAACCAAACGTATCCCCTTCTGTTCCTGAGATATGATGTTAAATTAATGCGTTTTGCAGAACATTATGATGTCACACAAAGCTAGCCTTTTGAATAGAAAATATCACTCCATCATAATACACTATTAGACATTTGTTTGAACTTTTGTCACAATTAGTCTATGAATTCTTGAGTTATGGCAAAAAACATTTTTTGTGAGGTCACAGTGACCTTTGACCACAAAATTCTAATAAGTTCACTGTTGTGTCCATGTGGATGTTTGTGCCAAATGTGAATTTTGTTTTTTTAAATGACTCTAATCAATTCATGGATGAGTTAAAGTGGGCGCGTTTTTTTAACAAATTTGAAGAAATTTCCTCGAGGAGTTCTTGAGACACTGCGTTCACGAGAATATAATGGATGAGGTCACAGTGGTTTTGATGTTTGACCACCAAAATCTAATCAGTTAATCACTGAATCCAAGTGAACATTTGTATCATATTTTTAAAAAAATCATCGATGTGTTATGGAAAATGCTGTTATAGCGTTGATGTGTAGAGGTAGGAATAGATGCAGGATGTGTCTTAAGCTCACCGGTCGGTCTCCTTGCTGAACTGCCCCTTCCCCACATCATTAACGGCACAGAGGCGGAACTGATAGGAGCGTGCCGGGATCAAGCCATTGACTGTCACTGCTGTGGACTCTGGCTCAATATTGGCCAGCAGGATGGCCCAGGGAGCGTCTGGAACAAAGAAAATCAAGTTTAACACCTTGTTCCACACATATCTGGGTCAGTGCAATGCTAACCATCCACCTCAACGTCCCATAAAATAGAACATTTTGTAAGGAAGGAGTCTTAACATTTTCAGTAATTTCACTCATATTCAGAGGGGATTTTCACTCTCATGCCTGCAATCATTTTTGTCACGGCAGGTCACGATTTAAAATTCAAATTCATTAAATGAAACAAGTCGTGCTGAGAAAAAGGAGGCAGAACGTGCTGCAGATTACAAGCTTGACACTGCTCTACAGTGTATCAACATAAGCTGAACAGACTGTAGTGTAGCCTCCACGTCCAGCTTGAGATAAAAAGCAATGATGGACGTTCTTAATTAGTCTGATTGATCATGCTTTTAAATTCTATTTCAAGTTTTTTGCAGTATTTGTTTTGCAATTAAGCTCTTCGGAAAAAACACAAGGAAAAACCAAGAGTTCCTGAACCCTCATCCCAACTCATTATACACAATCTATACTGTAGATCCTAAAGCTGGGTAAATTGACACAAAGGGTAAAAGCACAGAGGGCAGAGAAGGACCTGCAGTGTCCAATTTAACATTTCTCCCCACTGACCCCCGTGACCAGCAGATTGGTGTTTTGCTGGCCCTTTGTATATTTTCACTGGCCCAGCATCAAAAGAAAATAATTCAGGTTTTCCCATTAACTTGGCAATTTACTATAAATAATATGTACAACAGTGAAGTTTCCATGAGATCTGAATGTTTCTCTATTTACTGCCTAGCTGGCACCAGACGTCAATATGACGTCAGAAAGACGCACATCATTATCGCATCAAAATTAGATTTTGGCTGAAATGAAACTCAGGTTGACCCTATTGTCCATGCTGATGTTTTTTTTTTTTTTTTTGTTAGAGTAATGGCTGGCCACAGCGGAGCAAGAACACTCCATCTCTGTAACAGCCTAGTGGACGAGAGCTTGGAACATGTCTCATAATGCAATTCTCCATCCCCACTTTTATTTCAGCAAATCATGATGCATTTTATCAGTCACATGCCTTGAAAACAATGATATAGCTCACACTGCAGACTCTGATTCAATCAACTTTCCTGGCATAAACTTGTACCAGCCCCAGGCCATCGGTTATGTCTAGCCCTGATGCAACAGACTGATGCATGCCTGGAACAGACTGGATATTATGTGACTTACTGTTTTCAGAAACCTCCAGGATGTAGCGTATGAGGGGACTGTTGCCATCAAAAGGCTTGGCCCAGGCCAGGTCGATGGCTCTTTTTTCAGATGTGCTCAGCACGGCTGTGGGGTTCTCTGGGGCATGGGGCAGCTGTCTGCAGGGAACACCAGGACATCTTCGATAAATAAAAGAATCTCTCCTAAACAGCAAATCCTCCGCGGGGACAGAGAGTTACCGAGCGTCGGACATTCTCTCAGTGTCTCTTGCACAAAAAAGCTGAAGTAAAGCTGAATGTTTTATAACAGAGGTATCACTTAGAAAGGTGATGAAATGTGGCAAGACAAGACAGCAGAGACAGTTTCTTGTCAAGATGGACACACAGGCAAACAGGAGGAGATAGATATCACCAGAGAGGGGATTGTAAGGCATAGGAAGGCAGAAAGAAAATGCATCAACAAAGACATGAATAAATGAGGCTAAAGCTGAGGATCATTAATTCATTCAGTCATAAATTCAGATAAGCACAGACAGACTGACAGATAAACCTTAAAGCCGGGGAACTCAACTTGCTTTGCTTGGGGGCCGCTTTTGCAAAATGACAGGAGGCCAGGAGCCAGTCGCAGCAGCCCCATACGTATTTCCAAGATTTCAAGATGTGTTAAGGATATTAGGACAATTTTAAGATTTGAGGACCTTTCTATATTTTTGGATGTTTCTAGGATTTTAGGACTTTTATACAATTTTATGATGTTTCTAGGATTTCAGGATATTTCTTGGATTTTAGGAAGTTTTCTCGGATTTTATTAGGTTTCTAGGAATTTAGGATAGTTTCCAGGATTTCAGGGCAATTCTAGGATTTTAAGACATTAGGGGCTTAGCTAGGACCTCTGTTTAAGTGTGCGGGGGATCCTGAACTGGCACTTTTTGATAATTGTGCTGTTTTATGCACTCTGGCACCATATGTATACTAAAAGTACAACAATAATTCAAAGTGTGAAGCACTTTATTTTTATGGTGAATTAGAAAATGGTTTTGGGGCCATCAGGCAGTCTGTACAGGGCCAGATTTAGCCTGCAAGTTTAGTATCACTGCCTTATATCAATGAATGAATACAGGCACTGACAAAATACGGCCAATCAGTCAGTCAGTCCATCATTTTGGCAAACAGTAAGTTAAATGTCTCATTCATATTCAGTCTAACCTTGCTGCAGTGACACACTGTGTGCCAAAGTGCAATAACAGGCAAAGTTTTGAAAAAAGAGCAGATTTGAGATGACAAAAACTATACAGAGGTGTTTGTGTAAGAACGAATGAGTAGTCTCACAGATAGGGAATGGAGCGGGAGAAGAGGTTCCCCTGGGGCTGAAAGTGTGTCGGGTGAGAATGAGGACAGAGGAGGTGAGGAAGAACAGGCGCCATTTAAGTGGAAATGAGCCAGAGGTGCCAATAAGAACAGGCAGAATGGCAAGCAAAGGTTGGTGGAAAGCGTGTGGGTGTCTGGCTCTTGCACGTGTGTGAGTGTGCACATGTATGTGTGTGTCTGTGTGCCGCATCGACTTGCTTCAGAGAACATGTTCCTTCCTGTGTCTTTGCACTGGAGGATACCAGAGACAAGGATGTGAGAGACAAAGAAAAAGAAGAAAATAGAAACGCCAGGCGATTGATGACGGCCGCAGTGGTTACCTGACACGGAGGTGAGCGCTGCGGGAGTCGTTGCCGCCGACAGAGGTGACTCTGCATGTGTACGTGCCGATGTCACCGGACCAGGTCTGGGAGATGTGGAGTGTGCCGTCTGCCTCTAGCCGCATGCGGGGGATGGACTGGACGTTGATCACAGAGCCCTCTTTTTCCCAGACATGCCTGGAATACAAAGTCATCAGTCAGCTGGCCTTTTGTTTGTTTTGTCGTTAATGCCATCATTATCATCATCATCATCATCATCATCATCATCATCTGCTGCATATTTCCACCAACAGCATCAGTGTTCATAAAATATGTAATAAACAAACAAGAATTTTCTGTAGGCGTCACATGAAATAAAACTGAAGAAAATAAAGTTTTTAGGTAGTTCTCAACACCTTCAGTGGCCTATTAAATGCATGACCAAATCCATCAAAAACTAGTTTCTACCAGATTTCCAGAACCCACCTTGCATTGCTTAGCTACCACCTGCTGAGAGATGAACTATGATGTACACATGCGTGTCAGCTTCAGACGGCAGGTTAACTCTTTTTGAAAGTAAAGCAACGAGTAAACTGAGGTTTGGCTCGCCTTTTATTCCACCACAATCCAAAGAATATGTTATTAGTGAGGCATTTCATCTCTCTCCTCTCCGTCTCTTCAAACCCGCCATCAGAGCTGCCCTGCACGCATATCATAGCGTTTGACGGCTGCATATCAAACGCCGAATTCACATTCATCAAAACAGCACAGCTCAAATGTGGCTTCAGATGTAGCCTTCTCTTCTGAGTAGAAAGGGACAGAATGGTCTATTGATCGCTGCGAATGTCGGCTGCGAGCTCGGAGTTCAGTGAATGTCTGCGTGTGTTGTTCTGCTTTGGACTGCAGTTGTAAGCTGGAGGTGTTTGACTGTCTTCTAATGACATACAGGCACATCAGTGTCAGACACTTTTCTCATGCGTTGGTGTTAGCTTTTGTGCAAACTGAACATCTACATGGTAAGCAGAGCACACGGCGTTCTGTGTTGAAGCGAACTTTACATTGCAATGCATGCATTTATGTGTTTGTGTGCAACACAGTGTTCCTGCGAGGGAGCTGCAGAAAAGCAACAGCAGCACAGAATGAGGTACAGAGAGTTAAATAATAAATACTTTGTGCTCGGGGTAGTGAATGACTAATTAACAAACCAAAGGTGTGGAGAACAGTACAGCCAGTTATAACTAATGATGAAGCATCTTCATTAACAGATCTGTAGGCTGTAATGGCTCAACAACTGTGCTTTATTAGGAATTCATTTTGACGTGTAGAGGATTACAAATACATAGAAAAATGTCCAAATGGATTTTATATCAATGGACTGACCCCTCAAGACCAGTGCTTCCTAACCCTTTAAAACCTAGTTCAGACGCCTCTCACAAGGTATTTAGCCCTTTGAAACCCAAGCAAATTTGTTTGCCTTCTTTGAAAAGAAAAAGTGTCCCGCAAATTGCAAAAAATTAGTAAAAAAGTGAGTAAATGACCTTAAAATTTCTTTTAAGTTTTTATCAAAAACTAAGGAAACATGTCTAGAAAAGTATATATCCATAATCATTATAATTATTTATTTAAAATGTGCTTTAGAAATTTTTCAATTTTCTTTCATTTTTTTGGGTCATTTTCCTGTTTGTTTTTGTTTCTTGCTTTTCTTTTCTTTTTTTTGCTTATTTTCTTGTAACTTTTCAAATCAAACCAGTTTGCTCAGGTTTCAAAGGATTAAGAGACCGACCCCTGAATAAGTGACATATTTTATGGATATTTCATATTATATTTAGTGCATGACAAAATAGTAACAGGAGGTTTGTGCAAAAAAATTGATGTGGGTGAATTTAGGTAAGATTATGTTGACATATTGCAACAGAAACTAGTTTTCAGTTATTTTTAGGAACTTTCGTACAACAAGCTTTGGAGGTGTGGGGGTCAGAACCAAGGTCGGGAACCAGTGATCTAGACTATTCTAACCTCCTCTTCACCTGAAGACACCACTAAACTCTTGCACAAGTAGTTCAGATGCAGCTGCTTTGAAATGTTTCTGTGTGACATCTATCAAATGTGATTCCGTATCAAAGTCAGAATCCAATTTAAGACTTTGTCTGCATGGTCAGGCACCTGCAGGCTCGTTGATCAGGGCTTGTTGGTTGAACCTCACTCCCGGCTCAAAAACACAAAGGTTACTGCTTGCTTTGAGGTTTTTGGCTCCTTTGCTTTGAAACTCAGTCTTTTTTGGACTTTTGATCTGTGGACATTGTGGACTCCCTTACAAGATAAGGCAGGCATTGTTTCATATTTTTCTTGTTGCCAAATAAGAAGAGAAAGGAGCCTGTTATAGCGAATCCCTCCGTGCCACGGAGGACCACTGTTATAAAAACATCAATGAGACACAATGGGTGGCAAGTTAATAGCATATACACCTCCCTGCTGCCACAAAAACATGGTTTAAATAGTCCCCAACAAATGCACTACTTACACTTGCTTGAGTAATGTTTGCTAGAAACTACAGTGCCCTGCTGTTTGAGGAAATGCTTGGCCTTGAATGAACACCAAAGGTTAACAAAGCAGGATTCTTCTAAATAAATAAATAAAAAAACAAAACACAACTAAAACAAAAAAACAACAAACAAACAACAAAACCATAGTACAGACTCATAAAAAGAAATCCTTCTCAATTATCTTTTTTTTTTTTTGGTGCCATTTTTGGGATAGGGCTGTTGACGTCAGGACTTTATTAAAAAAAAAAAAAAAATTTAAATAATAAAACATGTATAATGTAATAATGTATCTGTATATATTATATATATATTATATATATTTATATATATATATAATATATTATATTAGATAAAAAACATAAATAGATAAACAACTACGTAAAAGTAACTCAAGACTAAATATTATTGTGTAAAAATAATGATGGTTGGATGTACAGACTTGGGGGATTTGATCTTTGAGGGGGTCTATTTGGGTTGAGAGGGTGAAGCCTGCGGAGAGCCTGTCCACTCTGAGCAGCCACACCCTTTTTGTTTTTGCTTGACTGGTTAATGTAAATGAATGAAAATTCACCACTTGCTGTCATAAAAAGAGGAAATAGGCATTATATATATATATTTTTTTTATTTTATTATTTTTCAATTTAAAAAAAAAAACGTTATAATTTAAAAAAATTATTTTTCCCTGATTGTCTTTGTGTTTTATTTCCTTTTATTTGTGGTTTTATTGCTTTTTTTGTTTTTGGTCTTTTTATTTGTAAATATTTTAGATTGACCACTCGCCTCTTTCATCTTGCATTATTTGTCCCGTTGTTTTTATTTTGTCCTAACACTACTCTAGTTCGGTCTCGCTTCTGTTCAGTAAGACTGTTTGGCTTTCTGGCGTTGTATTGCCCTCCCATTTCTGCTTTTGCTTTGCTGTCAAAGCAGTCTGTAAACCCTGATTTTAAAGGTGTTATATAAATAAAGTTAGTATTACATTATTATTGAAACCGTTTGTTTGTACCAGGCTGTAAACATGTTTATTTTTGCTGTGAAGTTAGATATAAGGGGATTGATTTGTTCTTGGAGCCTCAAGTAACCATTCAAAGAGCTGCAGTTTTTGGCACTATCACTTCAGCATCGTTTTCAGCCCCAGAGTTTGCTGCTTCCTTTAAGACCTAGCAGCTGTAACTTCCCTTTGCTTCCCTTTTTTCTAGCACTTCAAGACATCTCTTCAAGTAAAGTGCTTTATATAATTCTATAGAAATACACTTCACTTGCTTCATACCTGTATGTTTGTGAATGCATCCTTACCTGACAGTCACACTGGGGTCGTGTGTGACTCCGCAGGTCATAACAGCTTTAGTTCCTTTGATAACACTCTGGTCCTGTGGGGGGGTGGTAATCCGGGTGCGAGCTGCAGACAGACAAAAAGGAGACAGAGAAATGATGAAAAAAGCCAACAACATGTCCTTCCTGAGAAAAAAAACTATGTTAGCAAAACAACAACATGACAAACACATTTCAGAAAACTCATTTCAGTTGAAATGACATGCTGCTATTTTGTTTCTTGATGGCTTCTTGCAGAAACACCTCGATGATGACGCCAAACTTGCACAAAAGAGCGCCTCTGTATCTGAAGGAATTGAGTGCAGCTTTATTATTATACACCACGACCCCTTTTTCCAACCTCTGCTAAACGCATATGTCTCTCAATAAAACGCCAGCACTGTTAACTTCCTGTTTTTGCCACGTAGGAATGACTGTGAAGGTCTGCTTGGGCATTCACGACACACAGCAGCAGGCATGTGTGCTTTTAAAAGGATGCGAAAGGTCTAATCCATCTGACCCTGCACACTCACCCCAGACCACTAGGTCAGCGGACGCCTCATCGATGCCCCTGGAGTTGCTCGCCATGCAAGTGTAGGTCCCAGCATCTGAGATGTGTGAGGGGGAGATGAGCAGGCTACCAGACTCCAGCAGGGTGAACCTAGGCAGCTGGACAGAACCACTGGCCAACACACGCTCACCTTAAGGGAAAGAAGAAGTTGCACAGAGAGACACAAATGAGAAAAGAAACATAAATGGAGAGGAAGAGAGAAAACTAGAATTACAGGTTGTACGCCTCTGCATTCCAGTTACACTTTGCATCCACGTCTGAGAAAACATGGATGCTACATACACATCTCACCCTGACTGCACAGATCTATAAATTCCAATCAGCTGCTTTAGAGACCGAGTTGAACGTTTCTCTCAGAAATTCCCTGAAGGTGTTTTCTTTAGACATTACGTCCATTGGAATGGGAAGAATGCTTGGTAACGGTGACCTTTGACCACCAAAGTCTAATCTGTTTATCGCTGAATCAAAGTGAATGTTTGTGCCAAATTTTGATAAATTCCTTCAACGTTTTCTTAAGATATCGCTTTCACAAGAAGAAATGAATGTAAGGTCACTGTGACCTTGACCTTTGACCTCAAAAATCTAATTAGTTCATTCTTGGCTTAAAGTAGATATCTGTGCCAAATTTGAAAAAAAAATCTCTCAAGGTGTTCCTGAGAGATTGTGTTGAAGAAATTCCCTCAAGATTCCCAAAATGCGACAGATGCAAGCTCACAGTGACCTTAACCTTGACCTATGACCACCAAAGTCTAATCAATTCATTGTTAAGTCCAAGTGGATGTTTGTGCTAAATTTAAAGAAATCTCTTCAAGGTGTTTGTGAGATATTGTGTTCACAAAAATGAGACAGACATGGTCACAGGGACCTTGACCTTTGACTTACAACCACCAAAATCTAATCAGTTCATCGCTGAGTCAAGGTGGACGTTTGTGCCAAATATCAAGAAACACCGTCATGGCGTCCTTAACACATCACGTTCACAAGAATGGGACGGTCGGATGGACAGTCCATTAACATAATGCCTCCGGCCGGGGCTATTGCCAGCTACAGAGACATAAAAATCAGGCTTTCAGGGACAGAATAGGAGAAGAACGGGATTGTGAGGAAAAGTAAGAGTGTTTCCCTGATCTTCTATTGAGATACAAACATGGAATCCAATCAGGCTTTATTCGTTAAGCGGTGGCAAAATATGGACCCACGTGTAATAGATAACAGGCATCATAATCCCCAGATGTGTATGTGTGCAACAGAGACCTTTTTGCCAGGTGATAGCCGGTCTTGGGGCTCCAGAGGTCTCGCAGTGCAGGATGACTGACATGCCGTCGATCACAGTGCTGTCTGAGGGTCCGGCTGTGATATTCGGGGCAATGCCTGAGGGAAGACAAATGCACACACGCAGAATAAAGAGAAAGCTCAGTACAGTGGAGACAGAAAGTAAGAGGGTTATAGAGGGGAAAGAATAAACGTCTATGGCAAAACCCCTCTTCAAACGTATTTCCTGTAAGCGCCAGCCTGCTGCATCTCAGCGTTTTGTCAATGCTTTATCCCACTAATTCTTTATTGACACAGGCACGACAGTCTGCTGCCCGTCTATTTTCTGCACCCACAGAGATAGTGGATAAAGGAGGAGGAGGAGGACGGACTGAGGGAGGAGCACAGACAGAGAAGGCAATATGTAGATAACTGAAATCACTATTTGTGACATGCAATAAATCAAAGCTTTAATAGGATGACAGAAACTGTATCACTCCCAAGAGAGAAGAGGGAGTGGGGAGTTTGTCACAGGAGCAGAGTTGATCTCAGGACACTGGGAGCAGGACAGAAGGAGAAGTGGGGACTTGAATGTGTTAAGGAAAAAGGGAGATGATAAGATTAGATCTGGAGGGAAGAGAGAGATGAGGAGGAGAGTGTCAGTGAGAGAAAGAGTCAGGGAGACGGGGTGAAGCTGAAAATACACTGCTGCCGCCTTCATATGACGTGTTTCATTCTGCAGATCTGCACTTCTTCCACCTCTGAATTAGGTGAAAATGAGGCGTGATTTAAACTTAAACACGATTTCTTACTTACAGCTGTGGCTCGCCAGACCACGATGGAATCAATGGTGTACTGAAGTATTTTTTTTGTCAACATTTACTTTCATTCCAAAATATTTCCTAAATAAAAAGTATTTTGGTTATTTACTACAAAATAGGGAAGGAAGGGAAGAAGGGGGAATGGACGAATGGACAATTGAAGGAATGAGAGGGTAGAAAAAGCTGGATGTTGCTCTTAAAATCCTTGTAAAAATAAAAACTCCAACACCATTTCAAGGTGGTGTAGCCTACATATAACGACAACTAGTCTCTCCTCATCCGTTCTTTGACACGTACAAGAGACAGCGACAGACAGAAACAGCAACAGCAACAGCAACAGCAACAGCTACGGAGAGAGAGACAGCAAGAGGTGAAGAAAGCAGTCAGGCTGCCAGGGAGCAGAAAGGAAGAGCCGCTAGAGTTGGGATGTACAAGCAGGGAGCTGCAAGGGTTAAAATGAGATGACAGCATTAAGTGTCACAGGGCAGCGCGACCACAGACGCTTTTGCACGCCTAGCCACTGGTGTGGGGGTTGTACAGTGCAAACAGAAAATAATAGGAGCGGCAATTTTAACACAAGCTGTTCAGTGGCACGTATGCATGACAGTAATGCAATTACTGTTGTAATTATTATCATAACTCTTTTAAATGTTATTAATTTGTCCCTTTGTTTTCTTTTGTTGACTTAAGTTTTATTTTTTATTTTTCCTGTTTTTTGTTGTTGTTTTTGTTCCGTTTTGCCTTGGATTTTATACTACTAAACTGCAGCCATTACCCTGCAGTTAAGAAGAGTGAGGCGTCATCAGTCAGTGGTTGTAGAAAGACAGTCAATAAAACAGGTTTTTCAACAATTGTGGTTGTCACTGCAACTACCAGAGGTCGTTAAGCATACGGTTATTAATGTGCACGAAAGTTATTAGGCTGCTGGGTCCAGTAGTTTGCGAGATCAGCTGTGGACAGATACACAGACGTACACACAGAGATAATGAAGGTGTGTATTAAATACTTGCCATTGCCATTGCTAGTGCTGCTGGTATGGCTGCAAACTAACATTTTGCCTCACCTCTTTCGGGGAACAAAGTTGTTCTGATTTTTCTGAATTCTGATGAAAAATGACATTTGTGTTATCTTCTGTCAATTAAGTTGCAGTCATTTTGGGACAGGAAATTGCGAGAGTCTACAGAATTCCATTTAAAGCACTAAATTGCTGCTAATCTTTTCACTACTTACAGGTTGGAATTGCTTTCTGCAAAGCAATTACACCTGGTCTTTTCTGAATCTGACAAGGGGCTTGAGAGAGCTGCGCAACAATTCAACACTATTCTGTAACAAAAAAAAAGGTTCATTTTGAGCTTTAACAAAACACATTGTGCTTTAATAGCAGTGATTATCTGTGTAAAAGCGTTTCCTAAAGAGACGCTTGAACACTCACTGGTGACAGCCAGGTATGTGTTGGTCTGAACTTCTCCTGCTGAATTTCTGGCAAAGCACTGGAACATCCCGGTGTCATCAGGCAGGAGGCCGTTGACCTGAAGGCTGCCTCCTACCAGCACTCTGTACCTGGGCATCTTCACCGGGTTGATGGGGAAAGCATCCTTGTACCACACAATGTCTGGCTGCGGCACTCCTGTAGAGGGGGAGTGAGGGTGGGGAGGTTACAGACAGTAAGTCACACTTCCATTTTTCATTGCATGTTTCAGTATAAAACCACAGAAATAAAGAAACAAAACAGGAAATACTAATTTTGCTCTGACATTCATGACAAATGCACAAATATTCATGCAAACTGCTCACCTCGTGCCTGACAGGGAATGTCCACCACCTTCTCCATCTCAGCTGTGATGTGTTTCTCTGGTTCCTTGATAAATTGTGGCGGTTCTGAGGGACAGAGTGAAAAGAAAGACAGGATGAAAAATTGATAAAACAAGATTCAAGATTGCAAACCTGCCACTGTAATCATCACAGCTCACAAAGTACCTTGATGATAACCTGTACCATCTTGAAAAAAAGGCTGATGGATAAAGACGTTGTACTGTAAATAGCAAAAAAATACTTCTCCACTAAAATGACCATTTGTGTATCAATTACTCACCCTGTGTTATGATGAATTTGTGAGGAAATTTTTTTTTCTCAGATAATTCGACGATGAATGAAGAATTCAAAAACAGTGACAAAAACAGCCTTCAGTTCATCAATCATTTTCTCAATTTTCTAAACTTTCACGAATACTTGAACCTTTGAGCCCTGAGAAAATTGGTGCGATTTCTTTCAAAAACATGGTAAAAAACGCAATGAGCAAGAAATGTTCAGCAAATTACAAGAAATTTTAAAAAGCTAGGGCAAGATGTGCAGAGAACTATGTTTCTACATATCATAATTACATATATCTACATGATTTTACGGAATTATCATCACTTTTAAGCAGATTTTTTTAGGTAATTTTCCTGTTCCTATTATTGTTTTACTTTCGTTTGTTTTTTGTTTGCCAATTTTTAGGTAATTTTATTTTCTTTTTTAAATAATTTCTTTTGCATTTTTTTATAAAGATGCTCACTGCCTTCTTCCCATGTTTTTGAAAGAAATCAAGCTAACTTACCCAGTTTTAAAGTTTAACACATTTTTGCTTTAAAATGTACTGCTCGTGGGGACAAACTACTAAAAAAGCAGCTGAAAATAATGGGATTAAACAGTAGTTAGATTACAGAAATTAGTAAGTCATGTATCATAACAGCTTTAAATGTATCTTTCAAACTCATGGGGAGAAGGAACGGCTCAGTTAGCTGTATCAAGGGAAAGGTTCACCGCACCTTGTCCTTTGAATCACATCACAACCTTGAAAAACATCAAAGTGTTTCAGTGGGATGGAATGAAAGTGACTCCTGCAATGCTATTAAACAGTTTCTTGAGGCCAACCATTAGCTTCCTGCCTTTTAAATCAATAACACTTTAGCCTCACTGCCTTGTGACTTCACAGCTATAGCTTTGCCACTGGAAGTATTAATATGAATTTCATACCAGCTCTTCTTTTCGAACTTGCAAACAGAAATGCTACGTTTCCTCTCAAACATTTGCTTTGTGTATATAACAAAATACACAGACGCAGTTTAATCATTAGGTTGTCATGCTTGCATGAAAGCATGTATATAAATCATGCGTTATGACTCATCACATAATTTCTCTTCACCTTGTGCATCATAAGAAGTCATAAAAAGGTATTAAAGTATGTGGAAACTCAAGGACAAAAACAAAAAAAACTGAATGAAAACACAAATATTAAGGAGAAGTGCTCCAAATCCTAAAATTCTGAAATACTAAAACATGTATATACAAAAGGCAAAAGCACAAACAGTGAGATAAGTGCTCCAAACACAAATAAAACATGGGGGGAAAAGAATGATGAATGTATTTTGACTTAGCAGCGGCAGAGATACTGAAGCTTTCCCATCACGGCTCATTTGGATGTGGATTTCCTTAATGTTTGTGCTTTCACTCTCATATGTGTTTTTGTCCTCGGGGTCCACTGTAAAAATAGTACTTGCAATGCAGAGTCTAATTAAACCTGCATGGACCTGGTGATAGGCAGACGTTCCCATGACAGCCCGTGAATGGTAAAGTAGTTTTTATAAATACTAAAGAAACACTGTAGTAATAAGTGTGGAAGATATTCTCATGTGCAAGACAACATGTCAACAGTCCTGCTTCAAGTTCTAAGTGATAATACTAAAAAAAACTGATGCGCATATTTCAGCTTTTAATCCTTACCTAGTACATGCAGGTAAGCCCCAGCGCTGACTGAGGGCACGCTGCTGCTGCGGAGAATGGCCTCACACTCGTAGAAGCCAGCGTCGCTCACCACAGGACTGAGGATGGTCAGCCTGCGGTTGAAGTCGCTCAGACCGCTGGTCACCAGCACGCCGTTCTTACGCCATGAGATACTCAGCTTGATAAGAGGCCTACAGAGTGAAAAGTAGAGTTTCAGAGATGTTCCCATCTCACTGAGAATTTATGTTTTGGTGCTTTATGATAAACGATTCTTGTTTCGCAACATTGGGCCAATGTGACACATATCCATCAATCTGCTTAATCGGCTGGAGCATCGTGTATTAAAATCTAAAAAATGTCTGTTTATGGGTGGAGATGATACCAACTGTTATCAATTCAAACAGACTATTTCATGAATCAAGGGATACCATTAGTGGAGGAGTCTGCTTTGATTCTGCATATTCCAAAATACAAGAACACTTGTGTCTACAAACACTTGGAAAACCAGAAAAATAAGACTGGAATTAACTAGAATTATCATTCAACACATTAAATATTTATTTTACAGTGCAAAAAAAAAAAATTAATTAAAAGCATTTGGTAAAAATGTACTTGTTAAGAAGGGTATGAGTGTAATGTAGTGTATTTTATTGTTATGCTACAATGGGTATCAAGAAAATATGTATGATTTACAAAATCTATTATCAGCTTCTTGATTTCAAAAATGTGTGTTTATCTAACACTCAACCCGCAAACTTTAAGCATCGAGGTAGCAAAATTTTCAGGTCTGAGGACAGAGACGAGCACTGCAGGGCTGTTCAAGGTGTGCATTTGTATTTCATGCAATGTTTCTGTAAGTCATTGTTAACTGACTTTAAGTGTTTTAAATTTTTTTGATCTGTCCATGATATTTTCTAGTGTGATCAATCAGTAATTATAAAAAAAAGCACTGTTCCTGTACACACTGCTGTTGTGAATTAAAGTGTTAGGGTACTGTTTATTTTAAAACAGCATAATCCTTTCTGTAAAATGAAAATAATTACCAAAAAACTTATCCGAAAAAAGAAATCATTGGTGAATGTCAGAATCTTTGTGAAAACTACTTTTAAGAAGAAATTTCTCCTCAAGAACAGCTGGTGAACGAGGCGCAATGATTTGAATGAACTGACCCTTTAACAAAATGATTTTTATGAACCTGCAGGATGTTTACCTGGCGTTGGCAACACACTCCATTGTGACCTCCGAAGTGCCTGTGACTACGCTGGTGTTCCTGGGAGGGATGATGATTGTTGGGGCGATGGGGTCTGCTGGACCTCCCACATCTACACAGACAGACGGACACGTTGCCACACACACATACCAACAAAAACACACACACAGAGAGGTTAAGCAGAGAGTAATTATCCCAAAAGACAAACACAACAAACATATATTTATTACAGACTGAATGTGGCAAGCCCTCTGGACGGTGGCGTCCTGTACATTTCATTTCCACCCCGTGCGCACTGTGGGTCCTCATCAACATGACATATTGAAACTGACCAATGCACACAGTGTATCTGAGTTCTGACAGAGAGATGGGCCGAATAGGATGAGACGGTGCACTGACTGTGTATAATAAGATGTCTGCTGGAGAACCAGAAACAGGGATAGAAAAATACTGCCTGACAAACATAAAGCTGAAGGGGTGAATAGGTTACAGTGTGTGTGCGTGTGTGTACGTGTGTGTGTATATACACACATTTTCATATGTATATAAAACTCTGCATGTGCAAACTAGTTCATGTCTGTTTAACTGTGCGCATAAGTGTGTGTATGTGTGTGTATGTGTGTGTGTGAGCATCAGACACAGACAGCCCATGGCAGTGAGAGAACAGTGTGTGCGTGTGCTGCTTGAGATGTGTCATGTCTGTGATAAATTCACACTGATCTGTCAATCCCATCATGCCCTGGGAGTGTGCTCGTGGCTGCACATGTCAAATGTAGCTACAGGGGCTGTCATGACTCAATCTTACCAATCTTGGGTCATTAGATGCTGTGTACAGGCCATGTGTGCAACCACCACCCACACACACCTTAACATCACCAAGGTTTGACTGCGAGTCACCAAGGAAACGCATTGTAAAATTTTAATCGGACAAACCAAAGTTCCTGTGAAAAATATGCTAGAGCATCTTTAGCTTCTATACTGTGACATATTTCCCAGTGAAACAATATTTGAGCGGTGCACAGTTACAAGAGGGTTTTTAATCAAATCCTAAGCATTAGATGCCACTTCTAAATAGTGGGCGGGCTTAGAATTGTCCACTGCTGAGTGGACTGTTGGCTCCACACAAAGCTCTTAGGTGGTTAGATCAGGAAGAAAGTAAGACAAGATGAATTGACCTCTGCCACACTGTTTAAGACAGGGATACTCTACTTGCTTTGCTCTGGGGACACTTTTGCAAAATGACAGGAGGCCAGAGGCCAGTTGCAGCAACCCCACACATGTCTAGGACTTTAGGACATTTCTGGGATTCTCTGATGATCCTAAGATTTTTGGACATTTCTTGGATTATAGGACGTTTCCAGGACATTAGGACATTTCTAGGATTTTTGGACGTTTCTCAGATTTTAGGACATTTCAAGGATTTTAAGACATTTCTAGGATTTTCAAATGTTTCTAGGAATTTAAGGTCATTTCTAGGATTTTTGGACATTTCTAGCATGTTCAGACATTACTAGGATTTTAAGTTATTTCTAGGATTTTTGGATATTTCCAGGACATTAGGACATTAATGTCTTAGCTCAGATCGGGTGCAGGTGATCCTCTGCAAGCAATTTTTTTTTAAATTAACAAGCTCTATTTCGATGCTGTTTTATGCAGTTTGGCACTTCCTGTATACTAAAAGTACGAAAACAATTCCAAGTGGGAATCACTTCATTTTCATTGTGAAATAAATGTAAAGAGGGCCAGGTTTGGCCCACAGCCCGTAAGCTCAATATCACTGGTTTAAAAGATGAAAACACAGGTTTTGACCTGTAATATCCAAACAAACACGTCTTACTGTCTCTCTCCATTTTGCTCTGTTAGCTACTACAACCCATAATTGACTGAACAGGTTCAGGAGCTCATTTATTCCTCAGCCTGTCAACCTCTTTAATCAAAGTATGGCTTCTAAGTAGCTTCAAAGTGCCTTGGTTGAACACTGAATCTAACAAGGAATGATTGAGGGGTTGCACTGCATCCACTTTTCTTAATGTCTGATGTGATTTCTAGCGTTTGTTGTATGGTTTTGTCTGGCTCTGCGGCTGTTGCTTAAAGTACAAACTGTAAAACTGGGCGGTGATAATCAAACATAAATCAAGATTATGTTACTTCACTGCCTGTTTCTCACCTACAATGCTTTCACAAACATGCTTTATCTTACAGATTAACTGTAATATGAGATTGTTTCTTGCCAGCCTGCCGCTATTGTTTCCAACAGACATGCTCGCACTTTGTCAACTACTAGTGGGATTGTTTATTGGTCCAAAGCGGAGCAGTGCACTCTGGAAGATGTAGGTTTTTACCTCTTGAGCAAAAGCAAATGCCACAGCCCTTTTTCTCTGTTTTCTTCGGTCATGTAGCACCAATTTCAACAGTATTTTCATCTTTCTACTGCATAGATGGCCTGGTTGTGAAAAGACCATCTTTTCAGCAAATACTTCTTTTAGACAGTGTTTTTGTCTACTCTTCGCTAATTCAATGTACATGTATATGTGTATGTTAACCATGGAAGAGAGGGGAGGTGGGGAAGAGGGAGGGGCGTCCAGAGTGGGAGACGTCAGCTGTAACTCTGCACCTTTTCTTCTGATTGAAAAAATCAAAATAAAGTTTATTGAAAAAATAACTATAACAACACTAAAAATGTTTTATCCGCTTTAGAGGTAAGTGTATTTTTAACTTTTGGACAGAGTTAGACTAGCTGTTTCCCCCTGCCTCCAGTCTTCTTAGCTAAGCTAAAGAAAGGCACAAAGAGGATATTGGAAGTTGAACTCAAGTTTTTAAACTCTGTCCAAAGTATAAAAACTGTAACATGACCAACACTCGTCTCCTCCGAGTTCCCCTTGACCTTCGCTCTCGCCGAGTCTCAGGCAAGTGCTGTCAGAGCCAGGAAAGCTCATGGGAAATGCATCGTCAGGGGCGTCGCTGCAGGAACAGCTGCTGTAGCAGATACTGACAGATACATATGTGCATACAGTAAAACGCAAGAACACACACATCTTGCAGAAATGGCACTCACAGCAGCCTATACATGAATGTGTGGGTGTGTGCGTATGTGGAGCATGTGTGTAATGTACATGTAAATGCACAGCACGATTCCCAGAGACCTGCCAAGTTGAGACCTCCTGCAAGTATCTCCATCTAACCTGAATCTGTGTGTGTGTGTGTGTGTGTGTGTGTGTGTGTGATCTAGCAGCAGTGTAATCAACTCTGCCACTGTTCTCCACATATACACCACAGGCTATTTCTGCTCCCCTGTGTTGTCAACTGTAATATGTAACCCTCATCCTCGTCATTCACTTCTACACTTAACTCCAGTGTAGCATGTCATGAGATGCTGTCTGTTCGCTTTCCTCTTATAATTCACTCTGCTGAGCTGAAGCCGACCAAATTGGTTTGATTTGTGTATCTTGTGTTTTTTTGTTGTGGCAGCTCAAGATGCTGGTGAATATTAAGAACTACTTGGCAGTAGAACAGACTGTCTGTGTCACTGCTCTCAGAGCTTTCTCTTTCTGTGTGTGTAGCTGCAACGATGTGTAAATTTTGGAGACACTTCAGTGCAGCGAAACGAAATCTGATCATAAAGGTTGAGCTTCTTGGATGTGGCAGAGGTACTTAAATCCTTTTCTTAGTAAAAGTAGTGATACAACAATGTAAAAGTACTCCGTGACATGTAAAACTCCCACATTTCAAATGTAACTTAGGTGAAAATGCACAAGAATCAGCAATTTTTAATTCAGTCAATAATTCAAATTCAATTACAGTTCAATTTTGTCGATAAAAAGTATCAGAAGCAAAAGAAAAGAACTGGCCCCTAAGTACATACATATACTGTAATTTCTCTTCATCTTGTGGGGGTGAGGTGGGCAGATTAATCGGCTATGGCTATTCCTGTTGCAAACTATTGTTATCAGCCTTCAAAAACCTGCTACCGATGAACTCTGGTTTTCATTTCCACTTTGTACTTCACAACATTTCAGAAGGAAATGTCGTTCTTTTTATTACTTTTTAAATAAAGGTTTTACATTGAAAATATTTGGTGATAAATATAAAATACGATGCAATGTCAAACATTAAGGAACATTAAGTATTTCAGCAGGGGCTGAATGTGCTTCGCTGCTTTCCACAACTGATGTTGCAAGATCTTAAAAGTGTGTCCACACCTGTCCTGGCATAATGAATTTGTTACAATGTGTGCATGTGCATAGTTCACAGTATGTGGTTACTCACTCTCTACTGACAGGGTGATAGGCTGGCTGGTCTTGTTCTCTCCGTTCTTGTCATTTACCGCTTGGACGTAGTAGCGCCCGGCATCTGGCGCCACTGTAGACAGAATAACCAGCGTGTTGTCCAGAGTGATGGCACTGAGGAGGAAACAACAACGTTTTTTAAGACATTTTGAAAATATATAAAATAAAGGGGTAGGCTCAGGCGGTATGTAATATTTCTTGCCTTTCTGAAATTTCACCGCTGTATATGGTGTATGATAGTGTAAGTGTGCGCCTCAAACATCCAACCCTCCAATCCTCCGGACAGTAAGTGCACTTCTTACTTTCAGCTTTTCAGACAAAATAGAAAAAAATAAAACACAAAATGTTCAGAAAAGAAATATTCCCATACCCATTTTCCATATTAAACAGAGAAATAGAACTGCCCACCTTTTGAATTCAACTTTCTCACGGTCACGGAGGACTGCAGAGGCTTGTTAACAGATTTGAGAACACACTTTATTCAAACTTGAATGAAACAAAATGAACTCACCCAAATTATCGGCTACTCTTGGTATTAATCTAGTTACTAAGTCCACTGTTCCAACATTCACCAGCTCTGGTGTGGTCAAAATAAATGCTAATTTATCACGTTAGATGTAAAAAACATAACGTTATTGTTTACAGTCCTGTAATGTCTCCCTCCACCACTAGGTTTCGCTGTGTCTTTCAGCTCACCTGCCTGTTCCACCAGTTGAGACCAGAGACTGACCTCTGCTGATGCATGCTGTGCACTACATAAAATGAGTTTAATAGAAAGCGGAGGGCCTGTATTTATAAAGGTATTGAATAACCTGGGATACTGCAATACCCTGGTACAGCCCAAGCTTAGAGGAGAAGAGGAGTCAAGATAGGTGTGATGAACCTGACTGAGAATTTGAAGAACACGTCCCTGTGCCTTGTCAGAACTGAAAAGTTAAAAGAAAGCTTATTTGTAAAAACAGTACATTGTCAGCTTTCAAAGGCAGTATCGGATGGCTTAATTAGAGCTAAATATGTTTGGAGTCTGCTCGTCTGTCCACACTTGATCCCACGGCTGAGAAGGGCATTAAACATTTTAACATTTTAATTACACTGTTCAAGCAGCATTAGCTTTATCGATTTACAATGTGTAAACATTGTGTTGGTGCTGACTGAGCAGGGCAGAAATATTGACAACCTCCCTTGTTCATACTTCTCCTTATGGTTCCTTCTGAAATATGATAGCCCTGCGTAACAACCCAGGGCTTTTAATTGGCTATTTGTACCCCTCTGCTTCCTGTGGCCTGCGTTTTGGCAGCCAAACACTTTTGGCAGGAAACAATAGCATCCTCTTTGCCGGCTGCTGAAACGAAGCCTGAATACATAAACACTCATCCATTTTTCAGCACGTGTCCTATAGGAGCTAAAACCTGGTGTCGTCTTGTCTCTATCAAGTCCTCCTTTGAACATTCACACGTCAATGTGGCAGCCAGCGAGGGAGAAGTCCTCCTCCCTCCCCTCCCCTCCGCCACCTGATGTTACAGCCCCCTGACTATGTTTACAATCAATAGTTTCTTATTATCTGCGCCTGTTCAACAATCTGGAGGTAGACAGCTCGTTCCAACTGGGTGCCTTCCTCCACATACGTCTTTTCCTCTGGCCTTATCCCTCCATCTACTGTTCCTACCTGCTCCCCTCTCTCTCTTTCACTCCATCCTTTCCACCAAATGCTGAATGCTGTCATGTGAGGAAACGATATCTGGTTATCTACCCGGCGCACAACCAGAAAACACATTTGGGAATAAACTCGTCAACACAGCAGGTGAAATGTATTTGAGACAAAAATGTGCACATTTCTGGCATTTGTGACACATCTGCACGGTTCATACAAATTTTTAAAAAATAAATTTTCATGACTTGTGTGGGAAATGAGGCAAATTTTCAAGACCATAAATTCTCTGAAACGACCATCGACTCTTTCCCAATATTATATGATAGATTTTCTAATTACATATTATTTAAAAAAATAATAATAATTCAGAACAGTCTATAGCTGATTATTTTAATATAATTTAGGGGCTGTTCATTATCTTTTAAAGGGGGGGGGGGGGGGGGGTAAAAGGGGGAGGCATGTTTAGAATTTAAGAAGAAAACATTTTGGCAATTTCTAAAGAAAAATAAACCCTTTTTTCTTCAAAAAACTTTTGGTTTTAAACCAACATGCCTTAAGACAGGCTTACAGATAGACTGTATTTTGGATTGGATTGATCACTGCAGTGTTATTGTATTGGGGTCTTGTAAACCAATGAGGGTTTAGCTCATGTTTGTGTGCATGACACATTATTACTAAATCAGTCAATCCAGCTATTTGTTAAAAAGTTAAAGTTAAAAAATTTACAAAGATGATCCGTAAAACACTGGGTCATCTTTAAATACCAGATACACTAAAGGAAACTGGCATAGCACAAATACACAACCAGCTTAGCAAATCACCTGAAATTAATTAATCACATATATTTTTCACCTAAGCTACAATGTTCCAAAACTGGTATTCAGGACAGCCCTGGTACTCTCCATTAATGCAGCATTTAGGCCACAGCCATAGATTTTAAATATATTTGTTTAGCTTTAATGGGGACAAAACACAGAGTCCATTGAAAAATATATATATCAAAGACAGAGACACGACTGTAAGCTCACAATCTGATCCAGTAATAATTAGTTTAAGTAGTTCATATAAACAGTCATTGAAATGCTGCTTAAACACATTCAGACTCAACACAGCCTATTTAAATACCTCACTCTGCAGCTGCACCACTTATAACATATATTCTCTAATACTACAGGATTTATGTTCAATTATTCAATGATCCTACGTATCTATAAAGCTTCATACCAATTTTATAATTTAAGCTGAGATTACACATTATCTGCATAAACATTTAGTAGAAGTGCTTTAACAAACTGACGACCGCCGTTGGTGTTACAAAAAAGAATGACGTGCAGAGATTTGATTGTGAGCTGATGTGACATGATGCTGTGGTAATATCTGAATGTGAGGGCAAAAAACACTGTTCAAAGAAATGACTGACAGCACATAAAAGAGGTAACTTTAGATTGTCCTGAGTAAAAAAACTAATATCGAACCAGGATTTGGATTTTGACATACAGTAACCCACCCCAAACAAACGCGCTTTGATACGAACTGAATCAATGAAGAAATAAAACAGTGTGTCAGGCTCTGTAAGAAGGGATAGACAAAGAGAAACTCAGTATTCGTTGGTTCAAAGAGTAAGTTACTACAGTAAATGACCCAGAGTTTGAGTTTTGTCTCTTTGTGGAAGTAAAAACCCAAAGTTTTCCTCATCTCAGGGTTAAACAAATCAAAACTGGGCCCTGAAGACATGGCAAGGTTACGCGCAAAAGTACAAATCTCTCACATCAGGATACAAAAGAGTCACTGACCAATCAGAAAGCTCACACTTTCAGAAAAATACTACTGTCGGAGAAACAGATCAATATCATTCAAATGGTTGTGGCTCCTGCCCACCTTCTGCACTCTGTGACATTTCAGTTTGATTTTCTCTTAGACGTTTTCTTTCAAGTTCCCTGAGCTATTGGCAGCACAAAATCGGGAATAACAGCCACCTTAGTCATCAATAACAAACAAAAGGTCTTTGATTCCTTGTGAGCAATGTTTTTTTTCTTTAGAAGTACTGTGCTCCTCGCTGCTTGCTGCACACATGTGTAAAAACTGCAACCCCTGTCTTGCACATTTCTGCCATGATCCTGATTCACAGCTGATGACCTCCTCTTCCTCTACTCCTCCAATCTAAGCCACTCAAATTCTCCATCCACTTGTTCCTCCATCCTGACCTTCATCTCATCAGAGGGGGGATCTAAGTACCTGCTGTGCCTTGTTAGAGGAAGCGAGAGAGCTGACGAGAGATTGAAAGAAAGAAAAGATTCAAATAGGGATAAAAATGCTCCGAAAATATATACAGGTGTGCAGGGTCATAAAATACCTTGAATTCTCTCTGTAGCCCACGAGAAGCATGTAGGACACAGCACAAAGAGTGATATGTTGCATATAGCTACCTGTGTTGTTGGCATCTACCGTATGATAACTCATGAGATCCTTCTTCTCAGAGCAGCCACAGCCACTGGGCTCATTTGGGATTCCCAGTGCATGCTGAGACTGAAAACAGTTTTCCTAAAGGGACTGGCAGGCCTCGATGGCTGCAGCTTATGATCTGCGGTAAATATTTAATGCTAGCTTGCTGGAGCGGTGACATCCTGGACGCACAGCCATGAATTATGGATCCCTTTCGGGGATGTGGGCAGAGCGGAAGTGTCCAAAGCGCTGAATGAATCCCAGGTGGCTTCCTGGGACCTTTCTAAAACGGGGACACAATCCCAGGCTTAACTTCTTTACCTGACGTTTAAGAAACTCTTGAAGATGAAAATACAGGGGAGTCGGTGATGTTGCTCGGTACGCATCCAGCCACCCTGATGCATTAAAATTCGAAGGGATGCAGTAAACTCACTATCAGTGTGCAGAGGGGACTATTATTTGTTCTGATAATGCTACACTGTAAAAAAAAAAAAAAACAGTATTAAACCCGTAGAAACACTTCCATAGTGTGACTTTACGTATTTTAAAAACTATTTCTCATGTCACAGAAACCACTGATAATGTTCAAACCATGCTGCCAGTGATATGTCACTAATATGTGTTTTAGTTGCGCTGTTCCGCACAAATCCGACACCTTTCTGCTGGCACACCTGCCTAACATCTCTGTGCGCTGAGGCAGCGGCACAGCATGGATGTTCCCCAAGGACCGCAGGTAGAAAAAAAAAATAACCGTAAGTACATACAATGTACCTAAATTCACAAATATTTAGGATATTAGGATGGACATTCCTGTGATGTACCAATATGGAATGGAATATATATACAGTTTAGTTATTTATTGCACCACGCTCTTGGTACACAGAGCAGCACAGACGGAGCAGCAGAGCGCCAGGCGCAGTGAAAGTGATACTAAACCGCCCACCCCCACAAAATCTGTGGGAAACACTGGCTTCCCACAATAAAATGAACAAAATTAACTGTGATATTGACTTTCTTCCTAAACTAAAAGCCAACCTAAATAATCAGTGCAGCCGCATTTGTTCAAAGATATGTGTCCCATAATTCACAAATATGTGGGAGATTACTACAAACATTAATCTGGATCACAATTTTGGCTTCCAGAGTTTCCCACACATAATTTATTTGTGGCAGCCCGCCACGGTTAAAACATCTGCCACCACATATTGATTTTATATTTTTGGAGCTGGACTGTTCATTGGGAACTGTTGGAATAAATATACCGTTCCATTATCGATCGCACCACACTCTTGGAGCACAGAGCATATTGTGGGCACAGACGGAGCAGAAGATCGCCAGAGAGTGCAACTTCATCACATTTCATTCATTTAAGGAAAAAGGAACACTCGACGACATGCGCCTGTGCTGCACTCATGTACCCGTAAAAACATCCAGAACAAGTACCACAAACACTTGCAAAATAGATATGAAAGATTAAATTTAGCACAAATTTAGCAGGGCTGACAGAGACAACTGAAAGCATGAGAAGCTATCAACATCACCAGTGTAGTACTGCTAAGGTAACAAAGGCAGAGCTTTGCACAACTGGGAGGAGACAGCCTGTTCTCTCTGTGATGATGTCCAGCATTGTGTGAGGTTATCTTACGGAATCTCTTTTTCTGTTTCTTTTTCCACAAATCTCTCATTACTAAATAACCCCATCCATGCACCTGCCAAAATAAGTTTCAGCTAATATTTTACCATCATCAAGAACAAGTCCTCATGTCGTTAGTGTTAGTGGGAGCAGTCGGGCAATTTTTCCCCAGGCTAGTTGATTTTAATGTGCTCCCCTGCTGAGCTTTCTCTCCCTCTGCAGGTAATCAAGGCTGCTGCAGAGGGGGTCACACAAGACTTACACAGCGTGTTCAGCAGATCTAACCGCTCATTGCGCTCACTGGTCCTCAGGGATCAAAGAGCACATGATGCAGGAAGAAATTAAAAGTAAGCCAATTATCCTGAATGGGTTTACGTGTATATCAAGGGAACAAGAAGAGGGAGATAAGACTTTGGTAAGACTTTGGTTAAAACAGGTAATGATTTTTTTTTTTTACTAGCCTCCTGAAGTAATTTCTTGTTTTAGCATGTTGCTCATTTTTTTATCTATCTCATTCTCCCTGTGAATGCATTTTGGTCATCCTTATTAAACTCCCCGGTCTCGCAGTGATGTGTGAGCAGCTGTCTGAGGCTTGCTTTTAACGACGGCTTGCCACGCATCCGGCACGGTGCAGGGATTTATCAAGCCACAGAGCTGAGAAATTTGGACAAATCAGATATGTGTGAACATGCCTCTGCCTCTGTCTGGTTTTTATGTTTATTCCTTCTTTGAATGCTTTTTCGCTTTTTATTCCAACCCAATTTCCTTTTCCATTATTATTCTCCAGAAAGAGCTGCGGTCCACAAGAGAGCCTGGCAGGCTGGACAGCTGCTAAGAAACATCTCGGCCAACTGTGCAGCTTTATGTGCAATCCCGGCTTTGCTTGAAGCAAGAAACAGTACAAGTCTTTCTGCAATTACTTTCTTCTGGATCAATTTTTTTATGTTTAGCGTCAAGGGTGGCTTTTCAGTGACTGCCAGCCTGATAATATCCCACGGCACTTAAATCAATAATGATGATGAGGATTTATGTTTGACTGAAATGGAGAGATGGATGTTTAAATGTTTAATTTGCGACTAGCTGCTTCCCTTCTCTAATATTCATTATAACTAATAAATTAAATTACAAGGAAATTAAATAAACATCGATCTAAGGTCTTTATTTAAAAATACATTTTCCCTAGACTCTGCTTCTGAACATCAGACTTAAGAGCATGTTTTCTATACTGAAAAAAACAGTTTTCCCAAAACTTTGGTTAAAAATCTAAAACTTTTTAATGCACTCAATAGACATATTTCTCGCTAATTTTGGTTGCTAAGCTGTGAATTAAAGAAAAAATGTGTTGAGATTGTCACAATAAAAGACCACTCTGCAACCTGCAGTTTGATAACACAACAGTATGACACAAATGCTACAAACTTTATGGTATTATGCCATTGCTGAAATAATGACTATCAGAGCTGTTGTTAGTGAACCTAATGTTCATGTTACTACCACAAACTGTCTCCAATGTTGTTTCAGATAATTTGACAGTAAATGCTATCAATGTCACAACTGTGGACGAAGTGAAACCACACCAGCTGAAGACCTGCACATCCAGCGTCTTCACCTGCAAGACTGTCTGAGAGGAGCCACCTGACAGCTAATGCTACAATTGGTTTGCACATTTGAAGAATTTCTGAAAAGTGAAAACAAAGGCCAAAATATGAGATAAAATGTTAAAACTAAGCAGCACTGATCAAATAGAAACCAAAATTGCTTAATTCATGCCTCAAATATTTTCTGAAACATAATTTAGATTATTGTTTAACTGTAGTTTGATGCTGTTTCTTGCCAGCCGGTGGATTATGCATTATGTCGCTCACTAGCAGGAGTTCATTGGTCTGGTACGATGCATTTTGGTAGTTTTAGGTTTTCTACCTCTTCAGCAAAACTGTCCTTTTTCTCTGTTTTCTCTGGTCACGTAGCACCAAAAGTATTTAGATCTTTCTACTGCAGAGACGGCCTAGACACTCCTGCAGTCAGCGTTTCAGTAGCACACTCCCTCAAAATTGCAACTTCTGTTGTATTGTGTGAACGAACTGCACATTTTAGAGTGGCCTTTTATTTTGACCATCACAAGACACACCTGTGGAGTAATGATGCTGTTTAATCAGGATTTTGATACTCCACACTTTCAATTGGGTGGATTATCTTGGGAAAGGAGAAGCGCTGGGAATATGAGTTTAACAGAGTGATAACCATTATTTTATTGAATTATATCTACAGAATACATGAAAACAGACTTGTGTCTTAAACCTGTGAAAAAATGGGAGCAAAAACAAAAATGTTGTGTCATTCAGACTGTCAGTCTGTGTGCATATCTTATCGTGTTAATCCAGTACTGACACAGTGTGACAGAGCCGTGCCTGTTCTAACAAACACACACACACACACACACACACACACACACACACACACACACACACACACACACACACACACACACACACTCGGGAGTGTTTTGGCATCTGTCGTGGCTGTCCCTCTCCACCGGGCCGTGAGGGGCCTAACCTCGCTCCGCAGCCTCAGCCCTCCATTACATGCAGACAAATGGCCCCCGTCGGCTGCTGGCCTCCCCCAGGAGAGAGAGAGAGAGCGGTCGACGGGATCAAGCAGCTCACATGGCTGGCTAAAGTATGAGTCAAACTCCAGCCAGAAGACGGATGAAGGCGGAAGAAAAGCTACAGAGAGACACAAGAGTGAGAGCGAGCAGCAGGCTGCATGCCCTACTGCTCAATAGACCTGCGATGAAAAAGGCGCAGCTCCTGGGGATGGAGAGATGGAGGAGGAGAGAGAGAGATGAAAAGAGTTAAGGGAGTGTTGCTCATGAAAACAGCCACTTGTTTTCACACCGGGGGCATGAACTAGAGATTTGTGGCTCACTGTTCGCTTTCTGCTTCCCTGTTGCTTGCAGTTGGTTGAGTGTTCAGAAAACGGTAAAGATAAAACGGATGTCCCAAAAATCCCCACAAGGTCAAAGAGTGACATCTAAAGGAACTCATTTCTGATCAGCCTTGATCTGCCGTGCAACCAAAGTGTGTACAAAACCAAACACAACCGTCAATCCCCAAATCCATGAATCAACACAAGTGCTGAAACGACTGGTTGATTAGTGGATTAGTAAGTAGACAGAAAATTGATTTTAATCATGTAATTACAAATGTTAAATGAAATTGGATGTTGTTGCGTCTTCATCTTTAATTTTCGACCCCCACGTTTTGTGCCCCAGTTTTCTTGGTATTATTTTCCAACTAGCACTCAGTAATGTAACATTAGTCAAAGCGCTTATAGCGATCGTGGTTACAGTGAACAACCGCTTATATGGTTAAAAAAGTCTGGAACAGAATAATTCCAAAACACAAAATTCGCCTGTAGTAATTAAGTGGTCCACTTACAGGCTTCATTTTGAGTCTTTTCATTCATGATGACGCATTGAAAAAAACTGAAGTATAACTATGTCAGTTCCATTTTTGAATACTTTACTCCCATGACACTTTGTTTTTTAAAAGCCCGTCTGCTTCCAGCTGGCTGTCAGAGGCTGCTGCTATGTGCACATTGAAAGAAAAAAAAATTCTCTCAATGAAAAACGTAGCCTCCTTGAAGCTTATGGCTGCTAGTCATGGCTGCTGGTGCTGGAGACACGAATGAAGAAAACGAATGCTCGTACAGGGAGAGCACCTGTGGTTGAAGCCGCCTTCGTCAAGTGGATTGATAACGCCCGGTCACATAATGCCCCCTTGAGCGGGCCCTTGGTGAGGAAAAAGGCTGAAGAATTGGCAGTGAGCCCGGAGAGGACAGTTCTAAAGTTTCCATAGGTTGATTTAAAGAGAGAGAACACTGGGCCTCATGTATCAAAATACTCCAAATTTCTCCAAAATTTTACTCTCTAGAGAAAAAAATATGAGAATCCAACTCCAGATTAACCAGACATTATAACCATCCAAATCTGCTTTCAACCCGGTATCGCCCCCTAAACACTGTATAAGGACAGGTGTGCCGTGTGCAAAGACTCTGGCACATGCACAATTGTAGAGATGCAACCAAAAGAGGATGTAAGGAGAACTTCAGTGGTAGTGATATTGACTTAATTTTATATCACCTTAAAAAAGAGAATGTAATGTTCCAGAGTGTCAGTACTGGCATTACAGCAATTGGGAATTTTTTATTATGGTGTAAATGACATGTAAGCAGAGAAATACACAGTAATCAAAAATAAAAGAAATGGTTTCACATGAAAATGGAAGCAAAAAATGTCAAATTTTAGTCTTAATTGGGATCAGCACACCAAGATTTTTTCTTTAGCCCAAAAATTTAAAAATCCAATTATTAAAATCACTTGAAAACATATAATAATCTAAAATTGATTATCTGATATTTATGTATTGTTTTGTTTTTATTTTCCTCAAATTTAAAACTTATGTTTCCTCTCATTGGACAGGCAATTGGTGAACTGTGAAAACAAGATGATTTTTCTTTTCTTAGTAAAAGAAATCTCGATCACTAATACATCATTCTCTTATGAGAGAGAAGAGCAACAAAAAATAGATAAATAAGAGGATATTTTTCTGAATATTGCTTCCTGCATGAGGCTGTTTGTGTTTAAGAAACTGCAAAGGGAGGCAGCTGAAACAGCTATTAGTAAACAGTGAAGCTGTCAGTTTAATTAGTTTTTGTTCATGTAATATAGAAATATCAGTTGCATCTGCATGAGAAATAAAGAAAAAGGTTATGAAAATGTATAAAAATCAATCCATCCAAGTGTTTAATTTGACCCAGACAGAGGTGATCACTATAAGATATTTGCACGGTAAGTGTAAAATGAAACTATTTTTAGGTGGACTACTAACAAAATTAATTAATAGATTAATTATTCAGTAACTGAAACAGTAATGATAATTACTGTTAGTTGCAGCCCTAATCGTGACATTCATTAACAAAAATGAACATTTGATATTGGTGCCAACTGATTGTGATACAAAAACAACTCTTTTTTTCTTCATCTTTGTTTGGGGAATATAAAAATGTTTCCACTGGGCTTTCATAGAAATGCTCATCCAACACTTGGCACATTTGAACATTCAGCTCAAGCCAATTCAAGTTTATATGTATAGCACGACATAATACAAAAACAGTTGAGAGTGTTTTATACAAAGAGAAAATAAAACAGGAAAAAAGCTGAAGCTCTGCTTTTGTCTATCATTGCATAACAAAGTTTGGCGCAGGTTCAATCAGAAAGATCTTTATGCTTCTGTATCTCACTCTCCCTGCTTTTGCTCTTCCAGTTCAGCCAATGAAATTTTGCTACAGTCTCTATCAAGATCATTCACGTTGCTACTGTCAAACTTCAAATCCTCTCCTATGCTGTCAGCTGTCATCACCCGCCCTTCTCCACCCCATCAACCTCCAGTCATCACATCCACTGCCTAGGTCAGGCTCATCAAAAGTCTCTATTTTACTACCGTTTCATCATCCCTCTTAAAATATGTGAAGTCACAATGAGGTCTAATCGCTGAGGACTATTCAGATTTCCATTCTTTTTTTTTTAAACACATAAATGGAAAGAGTCTCTCATGATTTTGGACTGTTGGTCAAACAAAACAAGAAAACTGAAGCTGAAAGAAGAAAATAACCAACAAATGTATCTATATTATAGCAATAATAATAATAAAAGGGTTCAAACACCTTTTTACCAATACATGTCCATGTAAATTTCTCTAAACCAACACAGATACTCCTTATCACTTCTTTTTCATTACTATATGATAGCCTTTTCGAAGATATTATTTAAAAAATAATACATTTAGAGCAGTATTTAAATATATTTTAGGGACTGTTTGTTATTTAAGGTGTGGTACAAAAAGGCAGAGGCATGTAAACTGTATTTTTTTAAGTATGGGGAGGGACTCATGTTTTTTTATTTTGGCTTTAGGAGAGGGGCATTTGACTTAAAATGGCTTTTTTCAAATTTAATTTACTTCTGATTTTTAAAGAAATCATATCCCCCAAACCCATGGGTTTGGAAGTCATGTCTTCTTTAGGAATTACCAAAAAGGGCACCAACTGTCTCTGCCAGAAACTCTTATAACAGAAATTATAGTTAGATTTTCAAAATTACAATGGTCCTTGAACACATCATGTGTTATCATGCAGGTTTGCCAAACAAAATAACTTTTTCAAAACTTTCAGGGTATATGTACTTTTCCAAAACATTTCCAGGCCTGAAAAGTGCCATTTGAATATTCCATGACTTTTCCGGCTTTCATGACTGTACGAACTTTGTATATTCTTTCTGAGTCTGATTTTGAACTTTAGGTTATAACAAATCAAGATTAATCAAGAAAATAAAAATAAAAAATGAGCTCTCTATATAAATTCTTTCATTCACATGCATGAAGGTGTGCTCTTCTCTGCCGTTAGAGCTGCTTCTCCTTGACATCCCTTCTCTTCTGACCTGCAGTTTGTTGGGTTCATGACTAATGCTGGCCAGTTGGTCGTAGGGAAATGCAGAGAAAGGGCCCGGCTATTCACTGGCCCAGGTGACTAATGGGGAATCCATAGCAGACTGACAGGACCCGAACATCACAGGCAGGGGCCATTAATTGATCAGTGGCTACAGCAGATTACTCAGGGGAATTGCAGTGTGTGTGTGTGTGTGTGTGCATGTGAGTGTGTCAGCGATGTCCTCCCACTGACTCCTGCGGGTCAGACCCCTCTGTGTTCTGTCTTAACGGACACCTCTACAAGGTTGTTTTCAGTGTAATGCAGATAAATCCATGCCTAAGTGTCAATAGAAAGTTTCTGGGAGAGAAAGCCAGGTAGTGGGCAGTTAGTTGTTGTCAGCGGTGAAATAGTGAGAGGACCAGCTCTGTGATATCCAGCGGCAGGATCACCTTCCCGCCAGCAGCCCTGCAATTCCTGGCGAATGTGTTTACTGAAGGAGCCTCTGATTATACACCACATTAAGTCTCCAAAATAACACAACAAATCACCGCAGCTGAATGGAAAAGACCCTGCCAAATGCTTTCCCATTCAATAAGGGAAGAGTAATGACTGTTAGTGTTAAATAAGTTCTTTTTCTCCACACATCCTGCTCTACATCACAGCACAATAAAGACGAGGAGAACCGATCCATTGCAGCACAGCGAGACCAGAGCTTAGCTGCACATCGAGTCAAACAAGGACAGAATTTCTTGAGGCCGGACGGTGAACAAGAAGAGCATCAGAGTGAAACAGCACCATAAGTGAATCAGTAAGTTTATGGGTGCACTGTGAGAGACGGCACAGGAGTCTTTGCCCACGCCAGAAACAACAGCTGCAGAGGCCACATGGCAAAGAGAGAGCAGTCACAGTGCCACAGTGAGACGCTGCCTTGCCAGAGGGGAAACTGGCAACAGGGAAGCAAAAATGCAGTGTTCACTCAGTTTCTCTGGGTTTCCTTTACAACTGCAGGGCCTGGGTGGTGTGTTGCGTTCACACTAAACTATATGAGGTAACATGCATCCGTGAGCCTGAGGGCTAGAACTATGGCAACATGCTGATGTGCAGCATAGGGCTGTAGCCAACCAATGAAAATCTTCAGTCGACTGAAAATCTTACTACTCCTACTGCTAAGTCGATGGGGTAAAAAGAAATCTGCCGTTATCTCTAAATTGCCTTAATTGGCCACAGTGAGCTGAGTTTAATCCACTGGTAGAGCAGGGTGTCCACGACAGCTTGAAAAGTCAGATGTGGGCAACTGTGATAAATGGATGACTTGCACTTTATACTGCAAATCAAATCCACCTACAATTAAGTAACATAACATTTTTTTATATCTATCAAATACTACATGCATAATAAGTAAAGTTAGATTACTATATCCTAATTTACAAGCTATTTAGGATTCTTTTTTTTAGGATTTAACATTACAACCAATGTACTGAAATGTAACATACAAACTGATCTATTTAATTACTGTTTTGGACATAGATTAACATTCAGGCTTTGAAGCATTTGGGTCAGTCTTAGTTTGCATACATTCAAGTATCCTGGTTACCATCACATTTTTGAATTACTATATTGTTGCATGTAAACATCTTATTCTAACTCCCTAATCAGATTACTGTGATGTAAACATCTTATGTTTCTGATCATTCCCTGCCTTTTGTGTAGGTGTGTCATCAACTCAAGTCACGTACTCACAGTATGAAATTTGATGGTAAATTATGTAACAATGATCAACAAGCTGAAATGAAGGAGATGTCTAACTTCTGTTATGCAGTTCATAAGTTGTATTGTATAGCCAGTGAGCAGATAGAAAAGCTACATCCAGCAGATTTCAGGCAACCAGAAACCAAAATGTGCTCATTGTCAACAGGGAGATGAGTAACCAGGTTTCTCACGCTCCATCTAAAAGCCATATCCCAGATATGATCAAAACCAGGACACCGATGTGCACATAAACGTACTGATTTTCATCCCCAGAGCCACGCGACTATAAAGTGAGACAGCGTCTTCTCTGTCCTTTAAACAAACTCCCTCTGTATTTTAAGGATTTGCATTTGATAAATGTATTTGACACTTGATTTGAATAAATACTATCAAACCCTAATCCAGGCAGTTTATTGGAGCTCTGGTAATACTTTCTGTATATTTTGAGACGTCACATCACTCGTTATGTATTTGCTTGGTGTGCAGGATACCTGACACAGTTCGCCTCACAAAAGTCCTTCCATCAACAAGTGTCACCCTGGAGTGAATTTCAAGCTCCTGCCATCTTTTTACTGCAAAAAAACTAATCAGACACGCCACAAGACAGCAAGAGCAGCCCCTCCTACCGTATGGTGCAATTTGAAGAATCGGCTGACAGCTTTTCCACACAGTTCAGGCTGAGAGTCAATGTAAACAAAATGCAACAAATAATGCAGTTCAGCAGCCTGCAGAGTAAGAGTCCATTTTATAAGCTGCTGGTTTGAGGTGATTACCATAGTTATTTTGGGTCTGGCTGTTTCTCCCTCTCTTTTTTTATTGCTGAGGTGTGATTAAGCAGAGCACAGAGAGAAGCAAGACAAACCCCTGGAGAGTCTGCAAATTAAAGTTATGACACCTGAGGAGGGATAGCAGGAGCAAGGGACAATGAGGGGACATAGAAAAAAAGAGTAAAAAGCACAGAGTGGTAAGTAAAACAATAATTGCACATGAAAAAGACAATGGTCACCAAGATTGTGGTACATTGTTCCTATCCTCTTTTCTCCTTCATTGCTGTTCTACATTGTAACTTGAAACTAGAGCTCTAACAGTTCATGTATTAATGCCAAAAGGTCACGGTACAACGGTAAAACAGCCGCGCGCAGAATACACAGTATGTAGACAGACGCACGCAATACAGAACCAAAGTTTACAAGTGCGAGTACCGCCCAGAAACTTTACGCCATATGCTGAGTTTAGCACATGAAAAGAAGCACAATCATGTGTTGAAGCTGATCATCTGCAGGTTCCCAGTCAGCTACAAACAGCAACAGAAAGAGAGTTGTGTTCAAGATGGCTGGTTGATGTTGCTCCACCATTGGGAGTATGTGACTGGAAACATTTCCAACATGCCAGTGCACATCAAACTGCACCTATCACTGAGATCACTGATGTTTGGGTGCTTTAAAGGTTTAAATATAATCAGTGTTTCCAACAGATCTCCTTTTTCTTTGGGTCCTTTTGTGATCATTATGTGTCCCCTCTCTGAATTCAGAGGTTTTTGTGGGTCCATGAATGTAGCGTAGGCCCTTTTCCCCACTGTACTGAATTCACATCATGACCATGTCTCCTAAACCAAACCATGACTTCCATTACAATCTGACTTGGCAAGTATAGATCTCACAGATGGAACCAGCAGTCTCCCCGTGTCTGTAAGTATCATACACAGCAGCCCATGTGACAATGTTTCGAGAGACCACACAGCTGGAGACGACTCTGGAGAGCATTAGTCCTCCAAAAAGAGCTTTTATCAAGGTAACATTCGTCGCTCTCTCACTCTCCCCCACTAGTGAGACTTTGATGCCTCTACAGAGTCAACGCTAGTGGCACGAATCAAATTCAATTAAATGATTTTCAATAAAAAAGGCTGCCTGTTATCAACGGTGCTCATTTGCACACAGTGACCTTGGTAGTGCGTGCAGAATTAGCATTCTCAGAGCTAGAGGGTAGGTAACGAGGATGAAGAGAAGCAAAGTACACGCAGTGGGTGGCCGATAATGGAGACAAAAAGGAGAGAGAGAAGAGAGACACAGAGGTATCAACAGAAGAAATAAATGAGACAAGAGGAAGGAGAGGAGAAGGAGCTGAGACGAATGTGAATCTAATAAAGAAATGAAAGATTCTTTGATGGATCCTTCTCGCCAAAAACTGTCGACAAAGTGTGATCATTTTTCAAACTTTTATAACAATAATCCCTTCAAATACACAGTGAGCTCCACACGACACTGTCGTTTGACCTTTTACTTAACGACTCCTTAAAAATAATCCCGACTTCCACAAGACAGTACAAAATCGAAGCCAGCAGCCCACCGATGGCTGTCCGCAGCCTTCAGCTCCTCAGTCAGTCTGGGCGATTGTCTCATTGTCATTCTAGGTCAGGGTATGATTACTGATGATGAGGAGCTGATAAGAAAGATTCACTCTAACCAAGGGCAAGGTCACCTCCCACTGTGAAGAAATGCAGATGTGATGAGATGGGGATAAGTGCCTTTTCGACACACACACACACACACACACACACACACACACACACACACACACACACACACAATGTGCAGGTACACACCTACAAAGTATTCCCACACAAAGACAGGAACACAGAGATGTTTAAAAAAAAATGTACAAATGAGAATCAGAAGTACTATCACCTTGACCTTGGATTGTAGTCTAATTGGAACATAATGTTGACAATATTTAATAGCTCTATTCTTACTAATACAACTACAACTAATATTATGCTTCATAGTCTTTTCACAGGTCCTGGGAGTAGTGCTGCATAAGTGACAAAGGCATATGAAAATGATAAAAACAGACAGAGCTGCGTGACATATAATAAAAATCTGCAGGTGTGGAATAAGACAAAAGTAAGCATGCAAGACGTCTATAGCCGCTCCTCATCTCTGCTGGAGGCTAGCAGCTCAAGGCTACATTAGCCACTAACAGCATAACAAATCCAAATTTTCAAATAGACCATCGGTGGTTGGGTAGCACTGTCAGTAATGAATGGGATGGGTTTGATTTGACAATGATGATGAATGCAAAAAAAATGCAAAAGCACACAAAAAAGATGATATCTCTGTTCCTGCTGCATCAATTTGATCATTTCTTGTCCATCACAATGCCACGGGTATGTAATGTTAAAACGGTGGAGCTATATGTGTAACAATAGAAAGTAAAATAGAAGGGAAAAAAATGTGCTTTTTTTAAAAAAACGGGTAACTCAAACGTTAAAAAAAAAAAAAAAATCTCTGAGACTACTGGATTAAAATGACCTAAAAATATGCACTGATCACTGACCTTAACATATTCTGCGCACACTTCTTGTCCAAGTTTTCCCATCACCCAAACCACTGACAGGTGAAGTAAACAATATTGATTGTCTCATACCAAAACAATATTCTGCTGGGGAAACTTTGGTCCGTGCATTCGTGTGGATGCGACATGCACCACCCATCCCCAACACTGCTGCACACCCTCACTCCACAATGGCAGTGGCCACCTCAGCAGGACAATGGCCCGAGGAACATGACAAAGAGCCCAAGATGTCGCCCTGGTCTCCAAATTTCCCAGATCTCAATCTAATCTGTGGGACTGCTGGTACCCCAGGATCTGGCCTTCTTGGATCTGATATGGCTCTGACTTGTCGAGACATGAAGACAGGACGTCTGGGGTTTCCTGTGGTGTCTGTGAGCAACAGATCCTGTGAGCCCTGTGCATTGCATGCCGGTGTACTTGGACACCCAACGAATGCTTGATTTAATTGGGATCTGGATAAATTTGAGGCCTGGTTTACACCCTAGCTTTTTGTCTCGTTTCTATGGCCATTGATGAACAGTTTTTGCAGTGTGGCATGGCGCATTAGTCTGCTGAGGGGACAACTGCCATTGCATTAAGACGAGAAGATCAATTTTCTCCACTTCATCTGTCAGTGGTTTTAATGTTTTGGCTGATCGGTGTTTGAACATGACATATATGAGCTATAAAGTCCAGGGCTTCATAAATGAACTAATGTGTCATGGATTAAATTATCTAATGTGTCACTGATGATAATAGGGGCCACGTGTAAATTTAAAGAGGTTACTTCTGCAACCAAAAGAGGATGGAAGAGTAAATCATGCTTACATGTTTGCTGGCACTCTCCTATGTTCCTATTGAAATTTGCTTCTGTATTTATCTGTACAGTATTTTATGCCTGTAAAGCACTTTCATCAACTGTAGTTGTTTTAAATGCGTTCTACAAATAGTCTGAATTGAGCTCGTCATATTGTCAAGAATCGCTTTGTTCTCCCCGGGTTTTTTACACAAAGTATCAGCCTTGGGTGGTGTACATTTTTAATAATATATAAGTCCACAAATATCATGAAATATGCTTGTTTTTCATGTTTCTTAAATTGCTACATACAGGACCAGAACTCATGTAACTAAAGTACAAAAAATGTCCAATGCTCTCCAGAGAAAGGACACCTCTTTCCCTTTCCACCTCTCCATTTACACCCTTCCATTTTAAGTGTATAAAATGGAAAAGCAAAACAACAATCCCATTTGTTGCTCCAGTGCTCCCTGGCCCCAGCAGGCACTGATGGTGCTGTTCGAACACCACCGCTGCCGGCTGGCAAACACTGATAGGTGACCTCAGAAACAAACAGCCCCCCATTTTGAGACCAATATGAAGATAGACACAGACACGTTGCAAAAAAGTGTCGGTTTTGGGTTTTCTTTTAAAATAAAACACAACAAAGGGGCGATTTCATTTCACACAGTGCCAAAACAGCTTTGGTCTTGGCCCTCGCTTTTGCAGGAGAAATTCAAACTCTCCTTTAGCACAAAAAGTACCAAGATGAATGACAAAAGACAGGTAGGAACAGACGCTTTCAAACTAAAGCACTCAAAGACCCCAGGAACAAACAAGCCACAAAGAAGTATTCACAAGATCAAACACAAACACAAAGTAAAGCACAAAAAAGACTTCACAGGAACAAAGAAAAAAGGACTTACATGCGACTGCTGGGTGGAATCTTACGCCCATCTCTGAACCAGGTGACTTGTGGCTGGGGGAAGCTGCGGATGCGTGGTGCCTGGATGACGGCGCCCTCTCCCTGAGACACTGACTGGGTGCGCTCACCCTCCTCGAAACTGCCCATAACTGCAAGAAAACAAACAATGATTACACACAAGAGCTGAAAACACAGAAGAGAATAAGAAAGAAAAAGGGCAGGTAAAGTCACGCACACAAATCTACCCTCCTTTCTTGAATCTGACTTTTGGTGCCCACAGAGCTTTTGCCATCTGCTTTGTGTTGTGAAATGTTACATCGAGCCACTTTGATGGACAGCGCCTTGTTGTTGCCATGGTTTCCACACAGTGCATCAAGAAAAGGGCTAGAAAGAACCGAGATGTAATGACTCACAGAGGGACACAGAGGGGACGCTAAATTGACTCATATTCATATTCCGTATCCTCCTGTGTGGATGCATCAGGGGCAATCAATCTTGATCATGCTCTAAATGTGTGCATTACTCAACATAGTAGATGACCAGCGCTGCCACTATTCTGTTATCTGCTAATACATTTCATTTGTTACAGTGGTTTTATTCCTCCCCTGCCTCATTATATCTTAAAAGCTGACAAAAGTACTGCGCTAATATTCCTGCTCCTCGCTCTGCCTACTTGTAAGTGAGATCTATAGGCAGGTTAGGAATTTTTGATGGATTTCCTGTCGATCAGCGCTAATTTCAGTTGTAGATTTGATCTTAGCTGTAAAGTTCTGTGTAGCGTATTGGCTGTAAACCTTTCTTGGACAGCAGTAACAAGCAAACTTTTCCTTCACATTGTCTGTCGCTGCTTAGAAGTGCACACTTTGGTTTTTGTGAAATCTAAAACCTTAGAGGAATAGTTTAAAAATTTTGAAGTGGGCCTGTATGGGGTGCTTATCCAGAGACAATATATCACCTACAGACAGTCAGCACGACCCCAGTTTGGAGAAGCAGGCTGGAGTCCGACACAGAAGTTAAAAAATGTACTGCTGTGGATGGGGGCCGGCAACAAAACATATTTTAGCCACCTAAAAAAAAATCTCACTTAAAAAAAATAATTTCAGTTGAAGTACATGCTTTATTTACAATATTCACTACTTTACTGTAACCACTTGAAACTCCTAGCAAATTTGATTTATTAGAAGAAGATGAGCAAATTTTTTTAAAAAAGTGCCAAATTAGTAAAAATTAATAGAAAATCCTGAAAATTGAGGGAAAAAAACAACAAGAAACAAGGAAATAAACCAAGAAAAAGTGCAAAAATAATACATAATGATAATTATATATAATATAAAATCAGTTTTCCTCATTTCTTGCAATTTGCGGGACATTTCTTGCCAAGTTGCTCATTGCCTTTTCCCATGTTTTCAAAAGAAACAAAACCAGTTTGCTGAGATTTCATAGGTTTCAACGCTTGGGAAAGGCATCTGAATGAAGCACAAGGAAACTGATGTCAATCAAGGAAACTGAAGCTGTTATATTGTTCTCTTCAAAGCCAGCCTCAATCAAATACTGTAGTTACGTATATTGTGTGGCTTTCACCTTTAAAAGGGTTAGTTTGGAGTCACCAAAGTCGCACAATACCAGCTGGCAGATAGAGTTCAGTGAGCTAAAATTACCGCTTTTGTTGATCACTCTGGTGGAATGACAAGAACATGGATGGGAAACTGTTAATGGTCACATGGGCTGTCTGACATTAAGGTAAAGCAGTGTAAATACTCTCAATACAGCGCACACTTAAACTGATATCGATTTTAGGTGAGACTTCTTTACAGGTGTATAAACTATGTTTTGTTGCTGGTCCCCATCCACAGCAGTACATTGCTTACTCCAGCCTGCATCTCCAAACTGGGGGCTTGTTGACTGACATCTACTCTATCTAATTCACCTACTACGGATAAGTACCACATACAACCCCACTGCAAAAAACCCAAACTATCTTTTGAGATTGTTTTTTTCTTATCTCCATGGGAGGCAAGGAAAGGATCATATATTTGTCTCTTCAATTCAACGGAAACAATGAAAAAAAAAAAACTCTGCTGAAATCATTTGAAAGTAACATCAAACACTCGATTAAGTTCTAACACACTTTAGAAATAATAATATCTTTGAAAAATGTAGGGATCAAGGTATGGGGCTTTGAACTGGAGGATGTTGGAGTGGTTGTGCATCGATGGCAATCTTATTTTTCTCTCTCTCTCGCTCTCTTTCAAAGAGAATAAAAAAAAGGTAATCTGGCTTTGCGGTGGAGCTGTGGTGCTTAGCTTAAATGAAAATCTGGGAAGTGTGCAAATCCCCTGACTTTGATCTGCAGTTTCGGCGATGTGGTGTCCTCCTCCCCCTTCCCCTAAACTCTAATGCCTCTGCATGTTTCCCTTTCTCTGAGGTGTGTCTCTGCAAACCTAATTGTGCTGCCTCAATGGAATAGCTTGCAAAAGAGATCTCGCCATCTCTGCCATTCTGTCTTTCTTCTCTCCCTGTCTCCTGTGTCTATCTCATCCATTTCTTCTGCAGGTGTCCTTAATTCTCTTTTTTTAATTCTGTCTTGCCATTTGTATCCCTTCATGAGCAACCGATGAGGGGAGGTGGAGAATTATGGAAAAAGGGAAGAGGTGGGAATAAAGAGAAACAGAATAACAGTGGGGTGGAAGCTAAAAAATGAATAGAAAGCAGTGGTGTCCAGACATCAGAAAGTCTAAAGAGAGGGAAGAAAAGCAAAAAGAAACAGTGACAGAAGCAACAAAGAGTCTGGAGGAGAGAGGAGGAGCAGTTCAGCAACAGCGTGTTTGCCAAAGAAATGGACCGGCGGGACTGTTGGGCCCTCTCCGTCCCCCTCCCATCGCTTTCTCCTGCACGCCTGGTTGGCTGCATTGTTCACTCAGGTACGGTGGAGTGTCACATCCACTCAAATGTCGCTGAAACAAGGGGAAACCAATGAACCTCGCATACCCTGGGAAGGTGGGATAATGGGTGTAGGACAGTTGTAGGGGGGGAGCGGGTGTATTCGACGTGACAACACTCCAGACACCTCTGCGGTACTTTTGTAATAGCTCGTTAACAAGATGAGCGGGCCTGAAAGCGGCGCTGGAAATTTACAGAAACGCGGCGCATCTGAGCCCTATTTTTCGCCAAGAAACGACAGATGTTGTTGACAAAAGAGAGAGAATGAAATAAGCGGCGGTCATATTGAAATGAAGCAACGTTAAAAACAACCACGGCAACAATATCAATCTAATGAGAATGCTGAGTGGAACAGCTGTCTGGGTTGATAACACCCCGAATGATATGCAGGTAGATCTTTCACCCCGCCAGCATCTGTCCCTCCCTGCTCAGTCCTTCATACAAAGGCAACCAAACAGAGTGTGGGCATGCTGTGTACTCTGCAGGCAGTCAAAACACACACACACACTCCCTCTCTATCATCTATGCTCTTATTTATCCATTAGGTCTGGTTGTCTGTGTTTCACCTACATCCTGTGTGCATACTTACAGGCCACCTGTACTTCTGTGCGCCGCTGCAGAAGCGCTCCCACCCGATTCCTCACGATGCAGCGGTAGAAGCCAGCATGGGAGCGGTCCAACGAAGGGATTAGGTACCTTTAATAAGCACAGAAACACATACAAGATACGCATGAGAGTTCTCTTAAATTGCAAAAAAAAACCCAGTAAACTAATTAAGACAAAAGTAGAAATCAAAGGGGTGCTTACGTTAAGTGCACAAACATGGGTATTTGCAAATTTGTAAGCACGAGCGTCAGCGTCTGAGCACACACACATAAGACCATCTAATAGAGGAACAAGGGCACAGAGGACATCGGAGCTTAGCTATTGTTTATTCCAATGATAATGATGCTCGAGAGGCAGCTACCACAGCAAAGCTCTCCCCCAAGACACACTCACACAGACAACAAACACATTAAAATTTCCTTTACACATGCACACGTATGTGCAAAAATCCCCTGGGACAAAGGTTGAAGCCGAACGTCTCCAGCAGTTGACACTCTGACCTTGACTTGGCTGTCCAGCTGTGGTAGCAATACTGCCTCCCCGCCATGTGGAGGCAGTGTTACATGCACTTTATAGAGCTGCTGCTGTAAAGACTAACTACCCACTTGATGCATGTTTTACCTTGAGCCACATCTGGAGACACAGCTGATTCTGAAAGAATGAGAGGCAAATGATGATGCTCTAAAACAGTGATTAAAACATATCCTGCAAGTTGCCATAGTAGTACATCGTACTTTAAATCACAGTAAAAAAAAAATATAAATATATATATACACAATTAATAATAAAAAATAAAAATTGTGGGGTTTTTTTTAAGTAAAAAATACATTACCTTGCAAATATATACAATTGATATTATAATTAAAAGTGTATTACTTAAGGTAAATAAGTACAGTAAATTGCACAGGTATACAATGAATAATGTATGTAACAGCGTTTTTTCAGTTAAATAAATACACTAAATTGCACATATATACAATTAACAATATACTCAAAATAGTGTTTTTTTTAATAGTTAAATAAGTATTTTTCTAAAATACCTAAAATAGTGTATTTTTAAACTTAAGTATACTTAATTGCAATGCATATTGATAGGCTGAGACGGCAGGTGAATGAGGTGACAAAAAACTAACAGATAAAAATTTTCCTGTTAAGATGATTTTTATTATTGGTATTATTAATTTTTGGAAATTGTGTGTTTAAATATGCAAATAATTCATTATCTCATTAAACATGCATGTCTTGCATACATTTCCAGAATAGAAATAAGAGCTAAAATTAACACCCAAATGTGTATTTTGGTCAATTTCTTTGCACAAGTCTGAAAGAAGATATGTTATGGAAGCAAAATAGTTCAAACTCTCAAAACTGACCAGTGCATGAATTAGCTATGTTTTCACCAAGAGTGTCTCGCCTCAAGTTTCAATAGTCATATTGATGAACTGAAGTTCTTCAGGTCATCAGTTGAGCCTCACATAGATTACTGCATTTTTATGTGGTGCAATGCCTTTTCTACTTATGTTTTAATTACAGATTCTACAGAAGAAAGGTTTATGTAAAATATGATGGCTCAAGGTAAATGCTCTTACTGACACTCTTTTTCACAGCAGCATTCTTCTGAAGCTTACTGAATGTAATATCAATCACAATACTTTCATGATGTTGTATATATGCTCAACAACAGAATGTGACCTTTCTGCTATCTCTTGCATTCATATCAGGCAAGAAAAAAAATCTGATAAACAGTAAAAATTGTAAATGTACAAGCTTTAGTGTCATTTGCAGAGGTCAACAGGTTTTGAATGAGTATAAAAATGTCATTTTCTGTGTCTGTTATTCAAAGCGCTATAGGCAGCAGTTACTACAAAAACGTTAAAGACTGCATTCACTAAAGGCAGGGGACTTCCAAACCACTCTAATCTCTATTTATTGTAACCTATCTATTTAACCTCTATTCAAACTGATGGAGTTCATGTCTTGGGACCATTAAGTAGTTAGTGTTTAAGGGATAAATGCCACTATGGGTCCTGTCGCAAACTGGTATGTAGGGATGAAAACCAGTACAGTCCCAAAAAGTGGTCGCCTGGATAAATGACTTTCAAAACAGACTTCCATGTGATTGATACTGTCTCTAACTTCTGTAATATAACCTTTTATTCATCATACATCCAACTTGTGTTTGTTTTTGTCCCAAATATTTAATGTATGTTTTTTATTATTGAACATAATACTTGATGGTGTCATGATCCATCATGGAGAAATTAGTGGAAATTATTGAAAAAAAATAATTTCCTAGAATTCTGTTTATTTATTGACATTTTTTTATGAAAATGATGTGAACTGTCTCATGCTTAATGGCTTTTTGGCAGGAGTTTTAATGGATGAAACTGAAAGGGAAAGAGAGAAAAAGATGGTGTAGAAAGGAAAAGCGACCGAATATGTGGGGAACCGGGGGTGACAGAGAGCGCAGGCAAGAGAGGTACGTTAAACGAGAGAAAGAGCAGCAGAGAGTGGTAATTATCATCCGCGTGCTGCATCGCCATCTCTGTGCATACTAGATGCACTGAAGGACGCGGTATGCTTTGCCGTACCTGTCATGTACAAGATGACAAACTAACAGAATGAAGAGAAGAAGAAGTGGTGCAAGTAAACACACCAGCACTTAGCTTGTTATACATGTTTTAACAATAAAAAATACTTATTTTGTAATACATAAAATGTAATATATTATGGACCTATTTTTACAGTAAAAATTTGGGTCTTTGGGCTCAGTTCCAAGACTGCTGCTGTGGGTCGGGCACTGGTCAGGCTTTGACAGAAACTGTGCAGGTTCATTTAGGGTCCTGCATGATTTTTGGGCCCGATCTAAGCTCTTCCTCTGACCAAAGGAAGTGGGAGTAATGGACATCCTGAAGGCATTTTCCTTGAATAACTTTCTTGGACCTTGTCATAGAGACTTAGAACTAAGTCTTACTGCTATATTCTCCATTTTCCGCATCCAATGATACAAGCCCTGACTTCCTCTGACAACTAGAAGCGGAAAAAAATGGACATCAGGAAGGCTTTATTCTTCAATAAATCCCTGGGACATGGTCCTAGGGGAGTAAAATTTGGTGTGCATGATTATCTGGGAGTTTAGCAAATTTTTTGCCTCTTGGTCTGTGTTTTTTAGGTCGTAAATGTTACTATATAATAAATGCAGTTTCTTTTTTTTAAACCTAGACAGCGTTTTCGTAAACACATTTCATATACTATCTGCTTAGTGTTTGGGCCCAATTTTCTCAAGCGTTAGACAGCTTATCAGGGCAACCAATTTCACATCTTCATTGTTTCCTGAATTGTACTGTTTTTGAGAATAAACTAAAGTCCCAGTGTGTCCCCCCCCACCAAAAAAAGTGAAAGCAACAATCTGACAATCGCACCCACTTTGTGCAGCAATGGTTTTGAACTTCTCACTCAATCTCTCTTGTTTTATTCCTCACAAAATGACTTCCGCTACTTTTCGTGGGCACAACTGAGTGCAACACGAATGCCATCAAGGCATAACAAAAGTGATGTCCTCATTTGTGTGATTCATTGCAACCAAAGTACAGAGAAACACACAAGACACAGAGCTCTTGTAGAGAGATCGGGGAGTGTGATGCAGCTAGGAGGAAGCTATTATGATTTTAAGTGGCCATTCAAAACACTCGTAATGCCTCTGTGTGTGTGTGCATGTGTGTGTATGCGTGTAACAGCTGTTAAACAGCATTACTTGTGAACTAACAACAATCCCACTGGCTTGAGAAAGAGACTCCTGTAGATACTCATCAGTGATCAATGTTTGTTTGACTGTGTGCATGTGTCTCTTCGATATCTGCAGTACACCAGGGTATATCTGTGAGAGATAACCTCAACAGCTCTGGGATACACAACAGATTTTGTCTATTTTGAGTCATTCAAGCAATTCATTTCAGAGATTGGGCATCCAGTCTGCTTTGCACGCTAGGCATCGGCTTCTTAACAGCCTTCCAATAACTAATAAATGGTGGTTCGGTGGGAGATACATGGAGCGGCCAACTGTTGACGTCTCTAATGGCATGTTAGATGGAGGCACAACATGCAGAAGTTGTGAATTAGCCTACAGCGAGCTATACATGTTTAATTTGAGTCTAGCACAACACATTCCTGTCAAAATAAATGGTGGGAGGTGAAACACTTATCACTAGGAGTGTGCTTGCCATATTTGCTGTCACATTCCTCCATGCTATGTGCCTGAGAGTGTTTCGCACACTGCCAGGCAGGATGTCAGAGAGTAGCCTTCAGTGATGGGATGCACTGGTTTCTATAGAAACCACATGCAATTTGTTTGAAAATGGGTTTTTTTGTGATTTAACCTTTTGTTTAAAGAGTTTTTTTTCTTTTTGCATGAACAAATGTTTGGGAAAAGCTTAAGTGAATAAAAGAGAAGTAAAACAGAGCAATTCAGAAGTTCAGAAGTGCTTTCAACAAGCTGTTAGCAGGAAAGTTTGAATACTTGCACAAAAATAAAGCTGAAAGTGAGACCTAGGGAGTCACATAATAAGAGGCATGATAAGAATTGTTCTTCTGAAAGCAGTTAAGTGCTAAAAATGTATGATGTTGCCTAAACAAACAGTACATGAACAGATTCTTAAAGAATTCAGGCACACATTATCAAACACTGCCAAAGGCTTTACAGAAAAGAAACAAAATGAAATTATTCTTTCTAAGAGGCTGTGTAAAATTAGTTCACCAAACACACTGGTTTACGGAATAAAACCTAATACAAAATCTAAATATTTTAACAGACCTTCCTGCAAAGAACGAGAATATCTTTTGAAGTCCTTGTGATTTTGATCAGTCTGACAAAAACTCAGCTTTAAAGTAGGACCAGGCGTCTATCTGCCTTCAGGGTTGCTCAGAGTGAAGTTACTTGATATCAAGCATACACGCACCGACGGGTGACAAATTAAAAGAAAAACCAACATCCAATTAGGAGCAGCCGGAACAACTTCAATGTGCTGTGGCAGAGATTCTTCAAGTCTCTGAACAGGATGAACACCATTCCTCCAAAAGATATTCTTTCATTTAGTGTTTTGATGATGATGGTGGAGAGCGCTAACACTCATACTCATTAAACCAATCAGTCCCCCATTAAGCTCTGTATGGGAGCATCTGCAATTCTCTTGTTTATCCAGTCAATTTGGGTTTTTCCTTTCATTTGTAACCAGTTTATATAAGTCATGTATTTGTTAGGACACTCAGTTTCTGGCAATGTGTAAGAGTCCAGACAAAGTGATCTTATCCCCATTTGCCATATTTTGATGTCTGGCAGTATGCAGACAGGGTCAGCAGTTACACTCAGGTGATTAAACTATTTGGTTAGGGGCCGTTCCCCCCAAAGTAATTTTATCAGAAGCTGCATATTTGTGAAAATATTTGGAATTAGAGAGCTTCATATTTATTCTACCTTATAACTGGTAGCAGAGTGACAAGGCTTTGAGCATGAATTCTGCGCTGAGTGCTCCTAGTTGGGCTTTTTTTTCTTGAGCACTGGGAGTTAAAAATGTTAAACTCTGGGTAAAGAGCTACGCTTTTTAAAAAAAAAAGATGTAAAAAAGAGCATCCAGCGCAAGAACTCTTCCTTGCGCTGTCTTTCATTCACAGACATTTTTTATCAAAGCAATCACATGCACCCAAAGGATGTCAACTGATAAAACGTTGCACCTCCTCAAAAGCTCCTCCTCTAAAAAGCTTCCAGCTCAAAATTTCTTAAGTAGCGCCTCACATTTTTAGCTGGAAAAAATATGCTTTAGTGGACACTGGAGTAAAGGTTAGGAGAAGATCTCCATGTAAGTTGACTCAAGGGACAAAGTAGGGAGCAGCGGTTTGTTTTAGGCAACATAACGTTTTGGTTAGGTCTAGGAAAACCTACAAGTGTATAACTCACACGATAACGTAACTCAAAGTTGACTTTTAGTTTCACACTGATATAAACACCAGTCTCTTGAGTCAAAGTCCTGCTCTTGTTGGACCCATTCACCCGTCACCCGTTCAGAACGGCCACCTGTTGATTTGTTTGTTGCACGCAAGAAAAGGTAACACCAGTGCACACCTTGCATGTTGCCTGGCTCCAGAGACCTCTAAAACACAGATTCAGGTCTGATGTTGTGCTCAATGATGTCTTTTTCCACCAATTTGAGACATAATAGACCAATCACAACTTTATACACTGGATAAATAAAAAGCAGATGGAATCAATGCTTTATACCTTGCTACAACCATGAAGCCTCCACATGTTCTGCGCACCAATAAAAAGGGGATGAGATTGACACAGTTGATCAGATTGTGTTTGAAGATTGTATCAATCTGCATATTTTTCATACTTGGAGTGAAAAAATGTTAAGATAACTGCTTCTAGAAATCACAGCTTCTGTGTCAATGGAAAATGTATATGTCACTCACTGCTAATTGTTTTGGGAAACACAAAACAAGGCAATCCACTCTCCCAAACTGAACTCTTCCGACATTAAAATGATATCAGGCTCTACGAATACAGCGACAGGAAATTGGCAATTCATGCTAGATTATTAACATCAGTACAAAGCAAAGTTTCTCCAGTGTTATTGTGATCGCTTGATAATGTCTAGAAAGCTGCCTTTGTGCTTTGGAAGTGTCTGCCACCAAATGGAAGTAGTGGTGGAATAACAAATGGTCGGGTGTGTTCGAAGGCTGTTAATATCTATAACAAAAAATGAAGTGGTATCAAATCTCATTAGCAGCAGCGTCAGTTGGACCCGCAAGACTAAATGAGTTTTTGCCCAAAGTCTGTTAAGGCTTAATCAACTAATCAAGAGGCTCTATTAATGATGTGTGGCTCCTTTCATATGTTCCATCAACTAAATTAATACAATTACGTATATGTTATGCATAGATGGAAGGAAGAGGAGGTGAACAGATGATGGAAGAGTGCATAGGAAAAGTAAAAAAAAGTCAAAAAGTAGCACCAGAGTTTGGGTGGAGAAGACGCAGACATTAAGGCAGAGATAGCTGACAGGTGGTGTCGCTGCTCCAAGTTTAACCTCGCTGACGCCTACCGAGAATTCACCCCGAAGCCAGGACCTTCAGGATGACTTTAGACAGTGTTCTCTCTCACTCTGTCTCCCTATTTCGCTCTGTCCCTTATATAATGAATACAATTAACCTTTGCGGAGCTGTACGTGTCGGCAGCAGGTTGGGGGAGTCAGTGGGGGCTTGCCGTGTTGGACAGAGATTGATTGATGTTCCTGTGGTCAGCGCACTCCGTCAGATCCCCTTTAATTAGCCCCACTCAGGAGAAATGATTAGATGGAGGAGTGGCAGGGATAGAGGGACATGAGAAAAGAGGGAGGACAGGGTACGAAGTGGATCGGAGGAGGAGGACGGCGGAGAAAATATGGGAGAATGAAAAGGTGGGAGGATGGAGAATGAGGGAGGGAAAGATGGAGGGGTGGTGGGGGATGACTGGCAAAACTATAATCCGTGATTGAAGAAGACTGCAGTGCACTTTGTACCTGTGGCCAAGGTTAGATCCAATAGCATTTTACTAAAATTGCTAGTTACACAGTCAGAATATAAAACCTAATCATACTCTCACTCCATGACAGTAAATCATGCTGCATCAGTGATACTCAACTTATGGCCCAAAAGCCAAATCTGACCTCTGATAGGGTGCTGGGTGGCCCATCAAACATTTTCTAATACACAATGAGAATAAAGTGATTCACACTGGGAACTTATTTTGTACTTTAAGTGTACATAAAGTGCCAGAGTGCATAAAAAAGCATCAAAAAATAGCTTGTTTATCAAAAAAGTGTCAGTGGAGGGTACCCCAACCCACCCACCCCCAAAAGAGGTTCTAGTTAAGCGCCTAATGTCCTCGCAATGTAAACTGTAGAAATGCCCTAAAATTCTAGACACATCCTAAAATCCCAGAAACATCCTAAAATCAGAGAAACATCCTTAACTCCTAGAAGCATCCTAAAATCACAAAAATACCCCAAAACCCAAGAAATCCCCCAAAAAACTCCTAAAAATGGGCTAAAATCATAGAAACATCACAAAATCCAATAAATGTCTTAAAATCCCCGAAACCTCCAAAAATCCTCAAAGCATCCTAAAATCATAGAAATGGCCTAAAATCCAAAAGACATAGAAAGGTCCAACCTAGAAATGTCCTAAAACCCTAGAAATGCCCGGGCTGCTGCGACTGCCGCCTTGCCTTCTGTCATTTTGCAAAAGTGGGGCCCTGGCAAAGCAAGTTGAGGATTCCTGTCCAAACTACATGACACTAAATCATGCTACATCATAAGGCATCATTAATCTGGGCTGAGACCATAATGACACGTCTTTTGTCGCTAGCATCAATGCTTTGCTATCATTTTAAAAAATGTTCCCTGTCATTAGGGTTTATGTATTTTCTCTGCTAAACATGGCACATCATTTGATCTAAAAAGGGTGTCTTTTACAACACACCACTTCGAGCAACAATTATTTCACAACTCATAATAAAAGCAGAAACAAGGCACAGTGCGTCACGGCTCACTTGTAATGATGTTTTTTAATCGCGTTGTATCATTTTCAGTTTATGAAAAGGTCATCACCCTCTTGCAACACTTTGATGTCACTATACTTCCGTTAATGAGTTCACTTGTGGCATGCTTTTGAGGCTTTAACAGCTTGTACATTCAGTACCACATAAACAAAGGCAATAGCAGATGCAGATTATTACTCTCGACAGCCTAATTACATATTTATTTTAGGGATCATAACGGATTGATGTGTGCCATTATTCTGATGGGATGATTATATGCTCCTGCTGTGCATATCAAACTTAAAATACCCAGCACGGAAAGCAACAAGTTAAATGTGACAATAACATTCCCTGTTCTTCACTGAGCTATAGGTGAAGTCTCTGAACGCAGGTGGCAGCAAATCAATAATGCACTAAATATTTTGAAGGAGATGTCCTTTGAAAGTGTATTGAATTATGTATTGAGATCATCTTTTCAGTTCTATAGGATGAAAGTCTTCATTCTGATCTTAAGAAGAGACAACAAGATCCCATCACATACAACACATGACAGGTAATAGTGGCTTAAGCTACAGGAAATCAATATTGGGTAATTCGTCTACAGGTCTGGAGGGACAGCCTCCATATGTTCCATCTTTTCTGAGGATTAAGCAGATGGACAACTGTCTGATGGAAACAATTTACACAAACTATTGTCAACTGTATTTTGTTACACCATTTTGTATAAGCCAATTCATTTGTCTGCTTTATGATTCTGTTCTCTGTAGACTTTGCTGGCCTTGATCCATATAAAAGCCAATTTCCCCTGAGCTACACAGCCAATGCTTTACACAATCTTTAAAGCAGTGAGACATCCCTGATGGGCAGCATTGGTTTGTGGTTGCATGTTTACATATGACATTATACTAGCTGATTGAAGCATGGGCATGTATGAAAGTCATTTGACACACATGTGTCCAATAAGTGTATAAAATTGAGTATCAAAAATGACTAACTGTCAAAAGTTCATGAAATGCATTACTGCTGCTGTCAGGTAGAAACCTTGTATCTCTGTATGTTGTCTTTTTTCCCAGAAATCAATGTTATTATCACGCTTTATGTCTGTATGAGGGTTTTTCACAGAGATAGGACTGCCAGTTCAGAGTGACTTTGACTTTTGTTCAAAATAATCTAATCAGTTCTCGAGGTATCACAGAAATCACAGAAATGGGATGGACAACCTGAAACCACAATGCCTCCAAGCACAATTATTGCCATCACGGGGACATAAAAAGGGGCTTTATAGAAAAAAAAGAAATGTCCATACCTTCCTGAAAAAATAAGAACTGAAAAAGTATATGTGTGGCACCACATCTGCAACAGCATTAAGACAACAGTTATCAGCAGCCTGATGTCTAAAACCAGACATTTGTGAGGCCAGTTGGTGCTTAATCAAATCAAACGATGTGGGTGTGAATTACCTCATTTCTGAAACCGTTCTATGAATTCCATATTCCAAATTATCTATTCCCAATCTCTGCATATACAGGCTTTGGGTTATTCATTGCAGCAGCTCTCTGACACGTGTCCGATTGCAAACACTCTATGATACAATACCAGCAGCAGCAGCAGCACATTTTATTCTGTGGGTCTGTTTAAATCAGAGAGAAGCCTGCAGACACCAGCAGTCCTGCCAGCTCGCTTTGAATGTAGGTCAGCACTAAATGTTTGGGAACCTCACCAGTATGTTTCTATCACACTGTATTAAACTGTAGACATAGCATTATGCAGAATCATACCATACTGTGTAAACCCAGTCATAAGTATGATTATCCTAACAGGCAAAGGAAACATAATGACACTTTACACAAACATAACACATAGCAGTGAATACATGTCCACAAGTATTCATGGAATGAGAGAATAGTGCATTAACGCGAGCAGTGCAACATTCGGTCTAGTTGTTAATGTAATTAGATGTCCATGTTCTTATACAGAAATGTTTTTAATGTTGGCTGGTCGTGGATCACAAATTCAAAAAGCAGCTGTACCTGCCAACACTGCAATGACACTGAAACTCATTAAGACACTCGTACACAAACACTGTAAAGGCGCATAATGAAACGAAGCCTTCTGTTTTTTTCTCTCTCGCTCTCACACTTGCACTTCCAGACTCACTCACTCCACTCAGCCACAGAAACCATGGATTGAGCGAGTGCAAGTGGGTAGAGAGAAAGGTAAAAAAAATAAATACATCTGTTGTATGTGATGGCTCTGGAGGAGAATGCCAGGGAGATAGAAAATGGATGTTTTTAGTTACAGAGGGGAATCCATTAAGGTCATCCAGAGAGAAATGTTGCCTGGCTGGCTCTGTCCGAGCACCACCAGTCACGGACATGTTGTGATTCAAGAACTGGCCAAAGCGCAGTCATGTTTTATTCCTTTAATGGGAAGTTATTGCTACTCCGTCTCCTCAGCAAGAATATCACTGATCTTAAACAATGGATCATAGATGATATTACATCAAAAACTCTGACTGAAATGGATCAAACACGCAGTTCAACAACACATGCTTGATTTCTGTTGTTTTTGGATAACAAAGTCTGTCTCACATTCTGTTAAAGTCTACCTACATATTTTTCCTGAAAAAGGATGGTATGTGGTTGTGCACTTACCACTAACGGGTTGTACCCCCTTTTTGCCTTCAGAACTGCCTGCCTGTTTGTGGCTTAAATCCAAAAAGCTGCTGAAAACATCCTCAAAAATCTTGGTCCATGATGACATGATCGCATCACATAATTTGTAGTGAATTTTAGGTTTAGATGGTATGTAATATTTCATACCTTCCTACTTACTTTCAGCTTTTCAGACTAATAAAAACCCAAAAATTCATTATTAGACAGAGACTACAACTGCACACTTTGTGAATTCAGCTTTCTCTCGATCGCATAAGATTGACGAGGTCTAACTGCCACATTAACTCATCATAACACAAACTTCATTCAAACTCAACAGACACATAATAAAACCTGTTTCCTTGCTAGTAATCTCGTTAGTAAGTCGACCATTCCAACAATCACCCCCTCCAGTTTGGCGGAGAGCCCAAATTCACCAATTTTCACATTCATTCACGTGATTTATTCCCCGCGGCCTCTGTCTGCCTATTTATGGTCCTGTAACTTCTCCCTCCACCACTAGATGTCGCAGTGTGTTTTAGCTCAGCTGCCTGTTCAACCAGTAGAGACTGGAGACTGAGCTCTGGTGGTGCATGCTGTGCACCACATACAATGAGTTTAATAGGAAGAGGACCTGCATTTATGACAGAATTGAAAAACATACATTTGGGATTTTGAAGTTTTTGGGGTGCTTGCCAGAGTTCCAACTATTTTCATCTATTTGATATATTTTATATTTGAGATTTTAATGGTCAGTCCCTCATATTGATACATGAATCAGTGCTCCATAGACTCTGTCACTTTGTCACCAGACAGAATGACCAGAGAAAATAAAAGCAATAACCAGAGTGACAAGGCAAACGCATTTCAGCCACTGTATTCAGGGGCAATGTAAAACCATTATCACCCAGAGAACCACCATTGCTGGATGTTTTCTTTATAACGCACCATTCTCTATAAACCAGAGCAGCAATTTCTGAAACCAGCTCTTTTGGCATCAAAAACCATGTTCGGATTCATATAAATTGCCTTCCCTCCCTATTCTTATGCATGGTTTGAACTTAAGCAGATAACCTTGACCACATCTACATGCCTAAGTAATCAATTGAGTTGCTGCCTTATGTTTTGCTGATATGATGTTTGTGTTTATGTGCAGTTGAACAGGTGTCCCCGATAAAGTGGCCAGTGACAAGCAGCAGGCAGTGTTTTCAAGGATTCCATCATTTCATTCAGTGAAGTGGATCTACTCGTGTTATTATTTATTTTATTTAATTTTCATTTATTGCTTTTATTTACAATGTTAGGGCTCTTCAAAGCCACGTTGCAGAGCATTGAGGAGCATAAATTAGAGCAAATGGGTAAATGCATATATATTAAATAGAAAAAGATCGTCACAAAAACTGGCTCAACAAATATAATTTATTTGAATTTAACCTGACTTTGAGTGTGGAGGTGAACAGAAGCAGCAGCAGTATGAGCAATGCATTGATTTGTGAGAGGTGTTGAATGGTGCCAAACTCAAGAAAATAACACACAGGGACGATGGAAGATGGAAAATGAGAATGGAATTGAGTAACTATCGAATTTGAATCTCAGGGTTTTATCTGCTGCTCTGTTAATTCCTCATTCAATTTCTTTTCCCATACATGCACTTTGACCTGATCCTGATCTGAATACATCAACATGGCACATCCAACTGACTGCAAAACCTGCTCATGGGCACACTGTTTTGACTGGTTACAGTGACTTTTGACATTTGAAATTGACCTTTGACATTTGAAATTTCAAGAATGGGATGGATAAGAGGTCACAGTGACCTTTAACCGCCAAAAACTAATCAGTTCATCCTTGAGTCCAGTTGGAGGCTTGTGCCATATTTGAAGAAATTCATTAAAGGTGTTTTTGAGATTTCACGTTCACAAAAAGGGAAGGGATACACGGACAGACAGACAATCTGAAAGCATAATGTTTCCGCCACGGCTGTCATCAGCGTGAAGGCTTAAAAACATAATTAAGAGTTGAAACCAGTAATAATTCTGAAAAATAGAACAATATCCAATCTTGTGTGGGACATTCATTCGTCAAATTAAATGGCTTGAAACTCAATCATGTGTATCACATCATCATAAGATTTTTTGGTGTGTGGAGTCCAAAGCACGCACGCGCGCACACACACACACACACACACACACACACACACACACACACACACTAAACAAGTTGTCATCTATGGCTACTTTGTCCCTCTGCTTTTCCTTCATCTTCATCTAGTTAGCAAGCTGAATTCGTCATCTCTTTTCCCAGACAGAGAATAATATTGTGTTGAACTTGTGTTAATTGGTTCAGAGCCACCATGAATTATATCTGTTAAAAAAAAAATTAAAAAAAAATAAGATGGATGCTCAGATCACGTATGAGTGGAATTAACTGAAGCAGACAGGATGAACAAAGAGGAAGGATGAAAGCAAAGTCATGAGTGTGAAGTGAGACGGGAAGATGTGGATTTTCAGGAAATACATGACTGCAAGTTAATCTAGTTCTAATCTATCTACTGTAAAACTAGCATTAACGCTGTGTTGTATAAACTGTGCAAACAAATTGCACTTACAGTCTCCCCTTCTGTTCCTGAGTTATGATGTTAAGTAATGACCAGAAAAGTGTTTTTTTGCAAAATATTATGCTGTCACAGTGAAGTTGACGTTTGACCTTTTGTATATAAATTGTCATCACTTCATCATTTTATCCTATTATATACGTCATAGCTACCATATTAATTCTTGAGTCACAGTAACCTTGACCAATGAAAACCAAATTCTAATCAGTTTATTGTTGAGTACAAGTGAATGTTCGTGGGAAAATTTGCGGGACTTCCCTCGAGCCACTCTTGAGATATTGTATTTACGAGAATGAATGAGATGGACGCAAGGTCACATTGACCTTGACCTTTGACCACAAAATTCTGATCAGTTCATTAAGTCCAAGTGAGCGTTTGTGCCAAATTTGAAAAAAATCCCTCAAGGTGTTCATGAGATATCATGTTCACAACAATTAGACAGACAATGACCTTGACATATGATATATGATATGAGTTCATTGTTGAGAGGTTTGGAAAAATCCCCTGAGGGCTTTCTTGAGATATTTTGTTCACGAGAATAGGACATACATGGACAACATGAAAACACGGTGCCTCTGGTCACGTTTTTTTTTTTTTTGGTTTTTATGCATAATAAAAAATGTACCGTTGGCCTATTTCTGAACACAATGTCACATTTTGCAAAGACCGATCATTACTGGAGAGATGGAAGTGACTCTCTATTATACTAGCTGTCCAAATGTTAATCTAATTTTCTATGTTTTCTTTTGCTTTCTTGATTATATGAAAGCAGAGCTGACCAAAAAAAAGCACTCTTTCAGTTGCAATTGTATTGTTGGAAAACTAATTTTCACTCCTCAAAACTTCATAACAACAAGAAACATTCAGTACATTGAGATGAAAAGGCAATCAGCATGAACTTGTGATGCTGGGAACTGTCATGTCCTCTCTATCATGCTATTTCATTTTCTTGTGTCTGGCCTCTGATTAGATTGTGTGTTTGCTAAGTCCTTTAAGATGTTCTTTTTTTTTGCAATCTGTCCGTCTCATTACAATATGAAAATTGGAGAAACGCTGTCTATTCCCTACAGGAAACAGAGGCCACACTCCACCAACCCAGCCAAGAACCAATTGACAAACAAAAACTTCTCCTGAGGTTTGATTAATAATTAACCATAATAATTAAGTTTCTAGGTTAATTGGCAGAATAAAGACTGGTGGCATGCCAGGTAAACGCCCCTGAGGTTTTGGTCATGTGATATAAAGTAGTGCTGTGTATCTATAGACCAACTGATCTACTTAAGCATTGTGTGCAGGATAATTGACCAGCTGATGGGTTCAAAAATCCTTAATTGTATTGGATAGAATCTTCAATTTTAATTAAGCTGAATTTTCATTTGGAGATAAATCTTTTAAAAGATTGTTTAGGAACAAAGAAAGCAGGATGCCGGCCAAATGCTGTGAATACGTGTGTGTGTGTGTGTGTGTGTGTGTGTGTGTGTGTGTGTGTGTGTGTGGCACTCAGATCCTATTCAGGTGATGTTGCTGTTATGTGACAGCAGTCAATGCTGAGCCTATTTCTCTCCCAAGTGTGGCACTCTCCACGGCAGATCACTTTTAAAACTCTTTTACAGCAGCTCTCTCTCTCTTTTACCAGCACTCTCTCTCTCTCTCTCTCTCTCACACCACACACACACACACACACACACACACACACACACACACACACACACACACACACACACACACACACGTTGAATAGTAATGCCCACACACACACACACCTTGCAGTATTGATCGGTTGCCAGAGGACACAAGGTCAAGTCGCATGGTGTCAATATTTAAACCAGCACTCAGCACTGGGGACCTCTACCATCACCTCATTAATATGGGGGCCTACTCTGCTCAAATACTCTCCTGGCACGGAGAAAGGTCGACTTGAGGAATGAGGAGGACTGCATACACACACACACACACACACACACACACATATACAGGACTCGCATGCAGAAGGCTGTTGACATACATAAAAAAATGGACACTCAATGTTATGATGGCCTTACACCAAACAATTCTAAAGGGATTTCACTTGGCAGGTTTCCATTAACCCTAAAATTGCGCATAATGAAGCTGCAAATACAAAATACGCCTAATGGAAACATGTCAATTTCAAAAAAACAACATTTATCGCAAAAAAAGTTTTTACGCTCACATATATTTCGCATATTTCCATATTTTGCAAAGCAGCATTGGAAACACTTTTTTTTTGCTTTTCTATGTCACATGATGCTATGGCTATGTGCTTGTCTGTAGGAACTGGCTCCCTCGGGCATGACGCAGCAGGCGCTACAAGAGGTGTTACTGCATCACATAAGGGGCTTTGCTTTTCATTATCACTCGCATAACATGCCTACTATTATAACCTTCGATATTACTTTAAAAAGCCAGATGTAAGCAAAAATCTTTAAGTGTTTGATTAAAATAATTCTCTTCAGATGTGAGAGGGTGTCAGATATTAGTCTTTTGAAAGTAGTTTTAATAATTTGTTCTATATTTTTAAAAGTCTTTTCAATGTCTCCAGTATCTGGTTGGCATTAGCACAATAATGCGTCGTTCTGAACTATAAACCAATGGGATGTCAGCTAAAAAAAAGAAACATTGATCCGAGGGAAAGTGTGATTCTAAAAGTGCAACAACTGTTTCTGAGAAAATGACACATTTCCTGTAAATCTGGAGTATCCATTTGACACAGTGTTAAATCATGCTTTTATACAGTACACACACACACACACACACACACACACACACACACACACACACACACACACACACTCACACATGCATAATCCTGCCCAGCTTTGTGCCTGACTGCTTGTTTAATCACCCATTCTATCACTCAATCACTTACCCAATAACACAGTCAAAAGAGGCCCTGAGCAAACAGACAGTGTAATTCTCAAGTACAGTTCATTCTGATCAATTTTCGGCATCTGTGTGTCACTTCTGCCCTTCCTGCCCCACTGTCCCCACTCTGGTCTTATCAGTCTCCAGATTGCTGGGAGAAAGGCCCAGCACCATCAACAAGGCTGATGCTGCCTGTACGTTCACCCTCTGTTATTTTCACATACACATTCACACATGTAGACAACAGTTCAGCTAAGATCAGCAAAGTGTGTGTCAACAAGCTTTCTTTCAATCCTCGAGTGCTTCATTTACACTGCTGCCTGCACACCAGTGCGCACACACAAACACTCGGGGCCGACACACTGCTCTCTGAGATAAGAGCAATGTTTGCCACATTCGTGATCTTAAAGTTACCATTAAAGACGGTTTATCTCGTGCTCTAACTCGCATTCACGCCTTTCGCTTGTGTGCTACCTCTCTAGAGAGACTGATGGAGGTCACAGAGCCACGAGGGGAAAGTAGAGAGGCGGAAGCAAAAAGCACGAGAAAAAAAAGGCAACAGCAAGAGCTGTCTCTTTATTTAGCAGGCTATTCCGTGATAAAAAACACAACTGGCTATGTAGGAAAAAAATGTACATGCAAAATAATACACTGCCCTAAAGGGACGAAAAGGGTTTTGGAGATTGAAACCTTAATTTTACTTTAATTTGACACCTTTTTAGGCAGATTCTATAAAAAAAAAAGCTTTGCAAATGTTCTATCATCTTTCTTGTCCATTTGAGATAATAAACAAGTGTAAAAAAATGTAATTTGTATATTCCAGAAAATTATGTTTATTATCTTTTAGCAAGACTAGGCCCAACACTGTGTCCTAACAGCAAGCAAGCAAGAACCTCTCTGTTCACACCGTTTACTGTTAATATGCACTTCTGTTAACGTCATGTAAACAAACCACACAGGACATCAGCTGTGTACTCGAGATCGTGTTCCTCACAGGTAACATACTAAACTGTAACCACTTAAAAGATAGGTGAAAAACTGCTGTCTTACGTTTGTACTTTTTAAACACAAAGCACGTTTTATATTGTGATAATTTCTGAAAATGAAACGCAACACAGCCAAAAGCAAGTAGGTAGTTACTGGCGATAGCAAGTACCAGAAACTTTCAGCTCTGGTGCAAATATGGTAGCTTTCCAACCAAGTTAAATTTTCCATCCTGTTTATTAGACCAATCGTTCAAGACAATCAGTCAGTAATATATACATCTCCTTCACTTTCTGTCTTAATCTGAGGTATTAAGTTGTTCCTCACCTGTACTCCAGTGAGAAGCGGGTCAGCTCTGTGCTGTTGTGGATCCATTTGAACTCCAGTGGCCAGCTTCCCTCCGCCATACAGGTGAGCACCAGCCTATTGCGTTCCAGATGGAGCTGGCTGCGCACTGGCTCCGTTTTAAAGTAGGGAGGCACGTCATCTGTAAAGAATAAAGAACAAAGTTGAAGTTTTTTATTTTTTATTTTTATTATTTTAATAAGACATCTTGCAAATGGAAAATACCTCAAAAGCACCCGAATAAAGAACACCCACTCTAAAATCCCACACACTTCCGTGAACCCGGAGGCACAAATGCGTGCATAAAAACACGGACTGACGTATGACAGGATAAAAGAGCGAGCTTTCGGGATAAAAAGAAATTTATCGAGTGTGAACTTATCTTTCATCCTGATAAGGTAGGCATAGATGAGGAGCAAACATCAAGTTGTCATGCTACAGAAAAACATTTGAATGAAAAGACCTGAACAAAGAGGAAACTGCAGTCGATGCTTACGTCTATCCGACTGTAACAGATTGTAGATGGTCAGATGCTTGGATTTCACCTAAGACAAAGCAAACCCTGCGATATTTGATTATCAGTGCCATGTAAATACCACGCTGCATCTCGCCAGATGGAAAAAACTCTGAACGTGTCTGATCTGGGGCTACCTAATCTCATCTGGGGCACTGTTGATTGTGTTGGATGATCTTAACTTGCTCAGAGGTTCCTGGCTAACATGGAAATGATGGAATATAACTAAGTACATTTACTGAATTACTGTACTTAAGTATGACTTTGGAGTACTTGTACTTTACTGTTGATTTTTTTTTCATGCTGCTTTATACTTCTACTCCAATACAACTCAGAGGGAAATACTGTACTTTTAACTTTACTAGATTTATCTAAATGCTTTTGTTACTTTACAAATTAAGATAAAAAAACTGAAGAGTTTATAAAATATGTTTTGTCATCTATTAAGTTACAAAACTGTTTATACACGGACAGCAGCAACAAGTAGTTGATTTATCAAAGTGTCATTGTTATTTTTAATAATTTTAAGTTTTGTGCTGTGTTTTTTTTTTTATAAATTTGAGGGTTTTTAGATGCTTTTTTCTTTTTTTTCTTAATAATTTTGAGTTTGGGGGTGTGGTTTTTATGGTTGTTTTTTTCCTTTTTTTGTTTTGGTCTGACTTTTCTGTATTCTGTACTTTTACTTTTAACACTTCAAGTACCACTTCTAATCATCACTTCTAAGTACCATTTTCAATGCAGGACTTTTACTTATTGTTTTCACAGGGCAGTATTAGTACTTTTACTTCAGTAAAGGATCGTTATACTTTTTCCATCACCCCTAACAGGAAAGTGGAAGCAGAGGCATCAAGTCAAGAAGGATTCCTCCTGCATCTCCTGCTCTGTGTATCTGTGTGTCAGTAACTCATTGGCACAGGGCACAGCTTTCCTCTGAGCTAGACGGAGCAGACAGGAGAGGAGTAAAGCCGAGGAGGAGGCATGAAATCCTTTCATCATTCGTTCGCCTCCACTCCGTTTCGCTCTGTCTTTCGCTCTCACTGTGTTTCTTCAACACGCTCTGTTGAGTGTGAAGGAATGGATTCACGAAGACCAGCGAGAACCTCTCCACAGGGCGATGCACATAGTGAACATGGGCAACACACACAGATTTTTATATCTCAATCATGAAGCCTCACACACAAACTGTCAAGGTCCCTCGTGGTTCTAATATCTCACCGGTAATAAATGGCGCAAAGATGGAGAGCTTACTTGATGATCATTGTAAATATAGAACACATTAATTGGATGGTTGGATAATATAATTATCAAATTGACTGATAATCACGCATTGAAATTAAACTGTCAAAATGATCTATAGAGCTGATATTTGGTTCTTCAATTTCGGCTCGACAAATCCGCCGGAGGTAGACTGATAAGAGGAGGAATGGGGAGGAAAATAGGGGATGAAAGTAAAACAGGGTGAAAGAACAAAGATGATTAACAAGCTTTTCACTTTCATTCTGCTGAAGTTACTGGAAGTATATGTTTAATTTGATAGAAGATTTCTTCTCAGGTAGTATTTACAGTAATAGTATAGCATGAGGTAAGGTATTTCATCATCGAGGTTAGGGCTGCAACTAACATTTATTTCCATTAATGATGAATCTGCGGATTATTTTCAAAATTAATTAATTAATCATCAAGAAAATGTCAAAAAATTGGGGAAAAAAAGCTGATCACGATTCCCCAGAACCCAAAGTAAGTCTTTAAACTGCTTTTGTCCAACCACCAGTCAAGAACCCAAAGACTCTTCATTTATATAAAAAAAAATCATGAATAGCAAAAAATTCTCAAATTTAAAAAAAAGCTGGACATTTTTGCTGACATTTTTGATTGAAAAATGATTGAATCAGTTCTCAATTCTAAACTTAATCAATTGTAAATGCTCTCACTGAGCAACCTTTGTTCGTGCCGCTGTTGTGATATGAATGCTGTGGTCCATTGTGTTTAGAAATCAGAAAAAAGCAACCTTCAATGTGAAAAACTTTAATGTTGGAATGCAAGTCTGAAATTCAGGCAAAATCCATCTAGCCCGAATTGGCTGACTGATGTCATAGCTACTTAGTGGTGCACTCAGTGAACCAAACATAATTACCTTTTCATAAATGATTTTACTTCATGTAATGTTTGTGCAGCAAAACGTGCTGTAAGAATGTTGTAGCTGCCATTTCCATTCAGGTGATTTGAGCTTGAGAAGTCTTGACGCCATTGCATTTCTGTTCACACTAGGGGTGGGTGAAAAAAATTCACACTGCATAGTAGAATATTTTTTTGTATGGCAATTTGTATCAATATATGAACGCCAAGTATATATTTTTTTTAAACATAGAAATTATTAACATTATGAATACAAATTTTGGTAGCCTAAAATATTCTAGAATAAAATCAGTTACTTTTTCAGTCCACTCGAAACTGACTGAAAACTGAGAAATTTTTACTTTTTTTGCGGACATAATTTGCAGTAGAAAAAAGGTAATAAATCTCAATATATATATCTCAGTATTTGTTACCGCAATACTCGGCATATTGCGACATGTTTAAAATAGCAATAATATCGTATCATGACCTAAAATCATTATAATATTGTATCATGGGGCCTCTTGGGAGTCCCACCTCCAGTCGCCACTAAACAAATGCTCACAACAACTTTATGCTTTTGGCTGTGGTCTTTTACACTACTACACTCAGCACCTGCTTACACAATGCTAAGCAGTTGTAAGTTATTTTTAGGAACAAAGACAAGCAAAGACTTATTACTTCATATACTGTTTCTCTTCTCTAATGGCGCTGTGGTAATTGATTCAGGTCCTCCGTAAATGCCTTTGAGGCTCAAAGACCTGACAATCAAAATCGGGTTTGCTACAGGCATCCATCCATGTTCTCTGGAGCAAATGCACTGGGACGCATTTAGATGGGAATCTGGGAATACCGACTGGGGAATAATCAACTTCTGACTTGCAGTGAATTGCAGCATGAGCCTCGGCAACCGTTGCTATGGACAAGAGGCTCAGAGTGTTTGAATTCCATATAAGGCCCCACGGAATGGAACCGGTTGTGATGCGGCATTCTAGAATTCTGCTGCGAGTCAGAAAGTATACCTCACCAGCTCAACAGACATATTCACTACACACAAGTGTTTTGTATTTCACACAAGTTGGATCTGCTACAGAGACGAGCTTCTGCAAAACAACCACAGTAGGCAACAGACAAGTTGACCATAGACAACCATAGACTGATACAGAAAACTACTTTCTGCTTCACACAACTCTAGTCTGCTACAGACAACTTAAGTCTGCTACAGACAACTTAAGTCTGCTAAAGACGACCACTTTCTTCTGCGCACAAGAGTCTACTACAGACAGCGCCATGGAAGGAAGAAAAAAAACCCAAAATGGGAGAAGATCAGTTGGTGGTCCTCAAAATGCCCTTCATAATGCTCTACAGGAGATCGAACGCCTGAAGGGGCAGATAGACAACCTGTCGGAGCAAAATCAAACATTAGTGGCTGAAAAGGAAGAGGTTTGCCAGAAAAGCCATGACAACCAACTAGAAATAAGTCGACTGACAGAGCTTCTTAACACCAAGGAGGAGGAGTTCAATAGTGAAAACAAAAAGAGCCAACAGACCATCAAAAAGCTTGAGTACCAAATCCTCCTCCTTGAGAGAAGACTCAATTTCCAGGCTGAGCAGGGAGATAACGCCCCGCACGCGAAAATGTTAGTATTCATGGCAACAATGTTGGACGAGGAGAGAGAGAAAGTCTCCGAGCTGCTGCGCAAAGAAGCAGAATGCATCCAACGTGAGAAAGACTGGCAGGTAAAATACAGGGACCTGGAGGAGAAGTCCAGGAGGGACCTGAACAAGACAGAACTGAGCTGGAAGACCAAAGTGAAAGCTCTGCAGCAAAACAAAGCTCTGGAGATGAAGTTCAAGGATCTGCTGACCAAAGAAGAAGAGCTGTTGGAGAAAGTAAAAGAGCTGGAGACGAAGGTAGAGGAGATGGAGGACGACAAGGAAGAGCAGGAGGAGAAGCTCAAAAATGACCTTGCAGAGAAACAAAAGAGCTGGGGGACACAAAAGACACAAATGAAGACAAAAGTAAAACAGCTCGAGGAGGAGAAAAAGGAACTGGAGGAGCTCTGTCTCAAACTGAAGTGGAAGAGAAGAGTGGTCTGGTTTCGCAGGAGGCAGACTGAAGATAGCGAGACAGAGCTGCAGACAATGAAAAGCAAAATGCATGAGAAAGAGAGGGAGAAGAAGGAGAAGGCTGACATGAAAAAGAAAGCAAAGGAGGAGAAAGCAGAGACAAAGAGGTGTTTATCAAACTGGATGCCCAAGAACAGGGTGCATCCAGTTTGATGGGGACAGTAAGGTGGGTGGCTTTAGTAAGGTTGGACAATAGTCAGTCCCTTCTACTTCCCACCCTCAATTTCCAACCCCCCTCCAACCCAGCCTCCCTCCTCCATCTACCTCACCCCCTCCTTCCATCCACGGTCCCTCTTCCACCCTCTCCACCCTCTAATTTCAGGGCAGCACAGCGGCTCAGTGATTAGCACTGCAGCCTCACAGAGACATCTCCACCTGTCTCAGTGTGGAGTTTGTATATTCTCCCTGTGTCTGCGTGGGTTTTCTCCTGGTACTCAGGTTTCCTCCCACAAATCCAAAAATATGCACTATAGGCTAATTGGAAACTCAAAATTGACCCCAAATTACATAAAAAAAACCATTAAAAAACATCAATAAAATTCCCAACCAAATAAAAGTTCAATGTGTCTGCTTCTCTAAAAAATATATAAGCCGTATAAATACAGATGTATGACATTACGGGGACATCACAGTTGCAGTGGATTACAGAATCAGTCTACCATCATTAATATGAACTGGTTGGACAAAATTAGGGATGTCAATGGTTAACCAAAACGAACAATTTTGTGATTTAATTAAGTAAAAATACTTTGTTAAAATACCGCTGTATTTTGGGGGAATGTCTGTACTGTACTTGAGGTTTCTTTTCTGTCAACTTTCCCTTTTACCCCACTGGGAATGCACGATATTGGATTTTTTGCAGATATCTGATATGCCAACATATAACAACTCATTAGGCTAATACCAGTACTGATATTGATATATCCACTTTTTTTCAACCTAATTTTAGTGATAATCAAGTCTCTTCTGTAATGGAATTAACATCATATGAGGCATATTTTTATCATGATGGCCCACCAGCAGATGGAGACATAAAATACAATGCTTTTGAATGTATGTAATATCCATTTATTGTGCAAATGAGAAAAAAACTTCAGCATAGGGTTGATGTTTTATATATGTTCACTTTGTCAACACTGGTTTGTGATATCGGCAGAAAACAGCATGTTGGCTGATTCAGATATTTCGTCTAAGAGCCAGTATCTGCTGATACAGAGGATGTGTCGATATTATTGTGCATCCCTTGTTACACATGTCGGTCTTTAATTTAGCTTGTTTTTTGAAATAGTGTCCGGCAGATTGAAATGTTATCTTAAGCTATATTGAGGAAAACAATTACAAAAAAAACCATCAAGGATATAAAGCATGGTACCCATAAAGATAACTAATAAGGAAAAATAAGAGAAATTACAAGCATGAGCAACAGATGTTTGCAGTTCAAAAGTACATGACTTATCTGAATAAGTTAACCAATGAATATTCATTCTTGATGGTTATTGATAAACAGCATTTTGGTGTTTCTGACTTCTGACTTTTGAGAACCTGGGCGCTGTGTTAACCTGTAGGCTGGCCGTCATAAATGAATATTTATGACAAACAGAATAACACAGGAGATTCAATAAAGCACCACACAGTATTGATCTGTCAGCTTCATCTCACATTACTACCTATCATTTTCAAGTTTGAAATCGTGCCCCCCGACTGCACTTTGTTCTGTTAAAATGTGAACCCTTTGGCTAGTCAGACACGAAAGAGCCTCGACATGGCAGAGGTATAAAGTGCGGAGTCAAAAAAACAGACAGGTCTAATCAAAGAGTCACTTTGAAGTTAAGTGTCTGTCAGTGCAAAGATATAATACACAATGAACCAAAGACAAAATGAAAACTTAGGTTAAGTGATACAGGGAAAAAAAAACAAGTGAAAAAGATATATGAGAGAGCAGCATGGCAAGCAGAGGGCTTAACAGATGCAAAACAGAGATAAAATGTAAAACAGACTATGAGGTACCTTTAGAGTTGGAGTGCTTGGGCATCTCCCAAAGCAGTGCAGGTTAATACTATGCCTGACACAGAGGGAGATAGGCTGCAAAAATGAGGGAGATTGAGATGTGCAATCGTGATTTGAGATGGCCGAGACTAATTATTCCCTGGCGATGTGCGCTTTGCTTTTATCTACGATGAAGAGATAAAAGAGAGACGAGGGAGGAGGCAGAAGAAAGACAGAGGCGGGGAAAAAGAGCAAAAAAGGGACAGACAAGCACTGTGGCGAGAGGGAGAGAGAGGTGTGCAAACAAACCGCCAGCTTGCATACCGTATCACCCGTACACAGGTACTCATTCATCCACAGGAAAGGTGCGAGGCCAAAGAAAACATTGATCACCGATGAGTATCTCCAATAGTCCCTCTCATTAGGAAGTCTATGAGAGCTCATCAGTGGTAATCTAAGTGTGGAATCAGCACACGCAGCAGCAGAGAAACACCCCGGGGACGTGAGCTGACATAATAACTTAGGTATGCATTTAATGATTTTTTAATTAATGTTTAACAATTGCTTTTTCATGGATAAATTAAATGTTTATTCCATAAAAGTTCAAAAATTGTGAAAAACTGCTTTAAAAAATACTAAAGTATTTCTACTACTCCTATTTCTTCAGCTAAAAATAAAAAACAGTGAAATACATAAATAAATAATAAAATAGTAACGACAGTAAAAAGAAGAAATTTATTATTATTATTAATAAAACTATAATAATAATGCAATTGAAGCTGCACTAGTCAATGTGTCTTATATAAACCATGGATCAAATGACTAATTAATTCAAAGTTATGTACTCAAACAGACGTCATCATCAAACTTTGCGAAGCACCGCAAAGCCAGGGGGCTCAACTACCGACAGGAGGTGGAAACAGCCCAAAGGGTGGAAGCCACGAGCGAGCCAAAACTTTTTCTGCAGTGCCAATCTGCCATAATAGTTCCATTATCCTATCTATTGTCTTTTCTACATTATTTTAATAATAGTCCAGTATTACTGCTAGATGAGAAGAAAGACAGAGACAGAAGATTAGCTTTATGTGATCAGAAAAGAGCAGAGGAGCCAACTGGCTTTTTCGTCAACTACATCACTCCTGCACCTTGTTCAAAAACTATGTCAATGTTTATGTTTACATCTTGTTACCCTGCCCTCAATTGGCCAAAACAATCTGTTATTGTTGCTTTAATTTCTAAAAGGGGCTTGTTCACAGAGAATATTCTGTAATTTCACAGTAGGAAATGCACAGGTGTAAATGATGAAATGTATTATGGCTTAATTCCATTTCGCTGCTTTGATTTCAGGGCCCTGGTATTGTGCATGCTGGCTCACTTAATGTTACTAGCACCACCTGTGATTTTTCTACTATGACAAGTCAAAATGTTGTAAAGAAAAACCCCATTGGCAACTAAATTTACAATACTTGGCAGCAGGGAATAAATGAAAGCATTGTAATATGTAGAGTAAGGCAAATAATGCTTGTACTATAAAAAAAAAATGCTTCACATTACAATATAATTATAACTTACATTGTTATTTATAACTTAACCCTTTCAAATGTAAGAAAATTCAACAACATGGGAAGATTCAATGAGAAACAAAAGAAGAAATGACCCAAAATTAGCAAGAAAATAGTAAAAAGTACAAGGATATTACCTGAAAATTAGTAATAAAACAAAAAATTAAATAAAAAAAGAAAGGGAAAAAAAGCAAAGCAAACAAGATTTAAAAAATAAAAATCTGTTACACAATTAAAAATGTGTAACTATGATAATAATCAATAAATTTTACATTGAATTTCTTGCAAGAACATTTCTTACAAAGGTGCTCATTGCCTCTGTCCCACGATTTTGAAATAAATCTCAGTACTAGTTTCCACAGATAGCAACACAATCATTTTCCTAAATCACCTCAGTAACATATTATGTGACTTCCCTCCAGCCAGGTATCCAAAACGAAGGCTCAAGAAACCCATTTCAACTTCTCAACCGAACAATTTTAGCCCTTACATGGACAAGCATCTTACAGCGACAAAGTAAACACCTGCTTACACACCTTAACTTCGAGCAAAATATGCGTACAGTTTACTACCTTAACGCTAACTACATTCTTCATGTTAACGACATTTTTATGCTAACAACAATGACGTAGTTGCCGCCGGTTAGCTAGCTTACGTGCTGACCGACGTTAGCTTGAAACTCTCCAAACAACATAAAATGCGCACTTTTCTCTCACAATACACAACAGTGAAGTTGGACAAATTGTCAACAACGTGTCCTCATAAGTCCAAGGTGGTTTGTTTGTTGTTAGTTACCTTGAGAAGGAGGAAAAGTAGAGGAAGACAGCTTGAGTGACCCACATCCAGCTGTCGGCTTCACGTTGTCTGAGCGACGGAGAGTATCGATGACGTTGGGAGCCCTCAACGTCGACTTCACGGCCCCGCCCCTCTGACCAATCACAGCCACCCTAGAGAACCCTCTGACCAATCACAGCCACCCCAGTGAACCCTCTGACCAATCACAGCAACGCCAGCACTCGAACTTAAATTCCTTCAGCAAACCACTGCCAGATCTGGAGTTTACACACACCAGCAAAACATAACCCATGTGAAACTACCTTAGCAACTTTTGGCCGGTACTGCTATATTATTATCTAGATACGGTCAGCCAATTGGACCTGATAACATTGATAAGCTATTTCAACCATGCTATTGTTACTTTACTGCAAACTAATGTAGTCAACCTAACTAATCTGGTTGAAAATAAATTAAAACAGCTGCTAATGTTGAGAAGTCTAGATATGTTTTCTTGGCAAACAAGACTTTATATAACTGTAAGACATTTTTAATTAATTATGCCTTCCATTGTTTGTTTATGTGTTGTTTTTTTTTATTTATGATATGTTTGCAAAAAATGAGGGGGAAAAACAACAGAAGTACTAGATCTTTAATATTTGTATGCTGTTATATTTTGCACTTCCTCCAATAAAGTGTGTTTAAGATATATATAAATATATATACATATTTTCTTCCAGCCTGCTTAATTATACAGGGATATTATATATATATATGTATATATATATATATATATATATATATATATATATATATTTGTCTTCCAGGCTGCTTAATTATACAGGTATAAAAAGTGCTGCAGGGTTAAATGTAGTTATATTTAATGCTTATTGTGATTTTGTGTAAATAAAAAAAAAACCTACAAAGGTGTAAAACTTTTGATTTGTAACCATATCTAAAGCTTATCGATTTTTTTTGTAAAAAAAAAAAAAAATATATATAATATATATATATGTATATATATTGTTTGGCTGATGATGGAAATCAGTTTTAGGTAATCGTCGGTCTCAGCAGTCTTCTGATAGGATGATTAAATAATTGAGGCAGACTCTCTGTATATATGTAGAAAAGATCTGATGCTGCCATCATACCTGATGAAGGTCTGCTAAACAAATGTCTTTTTTTTTCATTTGATAAATAGGTCAGAAGTAAGCAGGACAGTGTGCAGTAGTTTTTCTCTTTACATTCTGTAAAATAAACTACTGACTAATGAGGCTCAGGATAACATACTGAATCACCTGTCTCATGCCACGGTCATGACATTAAATGCATTCACACCCACAAAGACCAGTGAGTCTCATACACTTCCAGTGAATGTGAACACAAATCCAACCCGACTCGAGCTCCCATTATGCGGCTCTGTGCTTCCTGTGTAACACAAAGCAATTATTGTGTGACATAGGCCCTTCATTTGCATACAGCACAGCTCACGCCAGAGGATGCTCCCCGGGGCCACGGCCCAGGTCGATTCAAAGCTTGAGCGTGTGAGCATATGCGTGTGTGTGCATGTGTGCAGGTTAGTGTGTCAGACGGACTCCCACAACCAAGTCTGCAGCAGCACAGTCAATTAAATCAGCTTGCTCATTAACGAGAACAGTGCCAGGTACAAATGCCTGCCCGGAGGTGGGAATTCATAATTCAGAAGAACTTGGAGAATTTATTTCTAAAATAACAAGAGCTAGAGTTGGGGACATTTCTCCTATTTCCCTTCGAATACTCTTCAAGGTCACAACAATCCTTTTACTTCTATCCACCATCAGTTTTTAGGCTCTGATGTAACACTTATAAAACAGAATGTAAACATAAATACATGTATTTATGAATAACACCATATCAAGAGGAAGCTGAAAAATGAAGCCAATGCAGAGAATGCCAAAAACTGCAGTTCCTGTAATGGCCACTTGCTTCTGTGGTATGGGTTTGGGTTAAGCTTTGATAGAAACCGTGATAGGGTTGTTTCTGATTTTTTCGGGCACAATCAAAGCTCTAGTCTCTAGCCTCCTGAAAAAAACAACTAAACCCTCTCGCCACAAAAGGATGTCAACAGACAAATATGAAACTTGGGGCCTCACTATGTGAGTCCACAAACCAATAGGTGAAGTCATGGTGGCTTTGTCCATTACTGCCGTACAATTTATGAATTGCACACAACAAGCTTGGAAAAAAGCAGCATTTAAATGGAAAAACCTTCACTTTGTATTTGTTCACGGTTCCTTTCTGACTTCAGCTGAATCATTTCCGATGACTGACTTATGCCACCTACATGATGATGACCCCATGACCTCAGATAAATGTTTTTCCCTGCACTCAGGATCGTCTCTGGATTTGCTTTCACACCGAACAAAAACACATCGGACTGAAGAGAACGCAGGCTGAATAGAGGCTAAATGTATTGAAATAATCCAACCAGTTTAATCACTCACTGTCCTTCGTTAGAGAAATGTCCGTCTGTCACGTCTTAGAGCTCGCCAGCTTTACAGGTGACACTTTTTCTCAGCTTTAGTGAGCCAAACCACACGGCTGAGTTTTCACACACAAACGGGCTACTTTCCAGTTCCCAGAAGGCTGTGCTGCTGCGGTGGCGGCGGCGGTGGCAGCCATGAAAAGCAACCTCCCTCCTAGCTCAATCCTCAGGGGTCCGATGCTCCCGGACACGGCATACATATTTCAGGTGCAGCCTGGGGGTCCCACACATGCAGACAAACACAGGTGCTTATAGTTTTTACACTTGACTGTCAAAACTTTTTTAACTGGTGTTGGGAGACGCAGCCTGCTTTCCATTAATCGCACAAGTGAATGAGTGTTTATATGTATGTGGATGCCTATTTATTTAACTCTACATAATCTGTGTGTGTGTGCATGTGTCATTCTTTGCTGGCAGGTGTCTGGATGTATGTGTTTGTGATGCTAATGAGGATGGAAGTTTGCTGGTGGTCTAACCGAGCCGCTAATGGCCCTGCTGGGTGTGAAAATCTGTTCTACTGTCTGTCTTTATTTAGCACACTGGTCTGGCCCTCTTGCTGTGAGTGCGTGTGTGTGTGTGTGTGTGTGTGTGTACATGCACACAGGACGGGAAATGGAGGCTCTCCAAAATGTGCCAGTGTATGTATGTCAGCACGGTACTGTACATTTTGTGTGTGTGACTGGGGTTTGGCAGACATGTCTCTGTATGTGTGTGTGTGTCTGTGTGATATTTTTCTCATCCCTAAGAGACACTCAAACCAAGGCCAGCTGCTGATTTCCACTCGCCCGTGTGTGTCTTAACACACATACACGGATTTCACAGACCCAATCATCTGCTCACTATTCTGTTCACACATATCCATACATACACATACATGTGCACAAACACACACATCTTGCCCTCACACTCAGCTTTTGGCACATCTCCAGTGTATTACCGCTGGCCCTTTCTGTTCAATTCATGGCTCAGTGACGCCTTCTCCTCTTCCTCTTCGCCTGTAGCACTGTGATTCCCACGAGACCTCGCAGACAGCCACGATTCTTGATACTCCAGCCAGTGCTGCAGGGCCAAAGACTCCTGGACTGTTCAGCAGACTGACTCTCGGTAGGCATGAGAGCATGACCCGTGCAAGGTCACAAGCTCATTAGGGATTATCATTTATTCATCCGTCATCAATATTTATTTATTTATTTATTGGTACAGAGGACTTAATTTTGTCATCTTGTAATACATGCTACATCCACACCCAGCATACATTAGATCTGCTGCTATAGTGCTGCTATTTTCATTTAAGTCATTCTAAGATGCTTGTTTCCAACCTGTGGGCCAGGGTCCCTCTAGGGGTCAAAAGAAGAAATGTAAGAGGTCACAAGATGATTAACAAGACGAAAACAAAGCAAAGGCATGTTGCTGCTACAAAAAAATGTTCTTTCTCTCTTCTGAAATATGAGTGTTTACACCTCCAGGGCATGGAAGAATCTAAGAGGAATGGAAAGGAGGCTGCACCTTAATTTCTAAGAGTGCATCTATCCAAAAAAAAAAAAAAAAAAAAGATGGCGACGGCAAAAATGACACTCAAAGCTTCAAAACAGGGAGTCCACAAACCAATAGGTGACATCATATCCACTTCTTCTATACAGTTGATGACTGTAAGTAACTTTACTTTGTTTCAAAGGGCTGGCAAGCGGAACCGGCTGTGAATCATTGATCTTGGGTATAAAATGATCAGTCATATGTGATAACAAAAATTAACTTGGCACAAGAATCATATCAGCTTTCAAGAAAAGTTTGAAAACTGATATTACTCATATTTCTGTCCTCTTCTCCGCTCTCCTCTCCTCCAGCGTAGGGATAACACAGTACTGTCTGGTCCACAATCAATCAGAGCAGCTCAAACATTAAAAGTGTCTTCCTCTTGAAACAGCCCGGGCAAAGAGGGACGGCAGTCGTAAATCTGCGAGCTAACCTTTAGCCACGACAGGCTAAGCTCTCAGCTTGCGTGCTTACCTTTATCACATACCCCACAGCAATCCTCTCCCCACCTCCGATAATGACTTGCAAAGCTAGACTAAGCAGCTAATGCTGCGAAACAGAGCTACACAAAGAAAAAAAAATCTTTTAATACACAGGTGTGGGAAAGATTATGTACTATAAAAATGAAAGAAAGTGTGATTTAACGTATGCCAATACACTCTTCTCCATTTCTGTTACTTTTGTGTAATTGCCCGTTTCGTCCATACGCAAATTTGTGTGTGCTCAGTCAGGAGCAAGCTGGTTTAATTTCCCACAAGATCCAGACAGAAAAAAATCTCCTTAGTGTTGGAGTGCGGTGCACAGTACACTGAGCATATTATGCTATTATGTTTATGGAGGCAAATCAATTCCTGTATTATGGGACACAATAAAGCTGGGAAGCATCTCAAGTGTCTGGATCATATGGCTAAAAATTGTGCTCGAAACAACCCTCCAGATAACCTTCACTATGCTCCACTGAGATCCTTGTGTATTAAAACAAGCAGGATTTAAAGCCATATCTTCTATTCAAAATGTCATGTAGTGTAAGATTTTAAGCAAATTCATATCAGTGGAGAGTTTCTACATCAGTTAAAGTACAAAATTGGGTAATTTCAAGCATGCAAGGGCTTATTATAAGATGTTATGAAAGACTTTTAAACTCTTGCTGTTGCTGTATGAGGAATTTAGGGTAGTCAGAGGTTATACATAAGCAAACACACAGTCGGCACGCACACTATGCGAGACAGTACGCATCACTAACCTGACCAAACCACGGCTTAGGGACAGGGTGTGTCTGCAGTCCACCCCTGCCCTGCTGAAAAATTAACGCAGTGGAACATTGTTCGTCGGCGCTCAATAATGTATGGGCAGGTTTCAGCAGGAGAATCACAGGCAGAGGAAGAGAAAAGAGGAGTCGACTCTTCTTATCGATCACTTCCTCTATACACTACAGTGGCCGGAAAGTAAACGTCCGCGCACGCGAGCACACACCCAGGTGTTGTAAATGAGGTGTTTACCAAACTGTCAGCTGAACTTCATAACTGCCCCTGTGCGTGCGCCACCGTTTATCGAGCCAAGTATAGAGTTCAACGTGAGAATGAACTCAAAGAAAGTGTTGCTTGTGTGTCAGCCACAAAATAACACCTTTTTCCCCCATCTTGGCTGCTGTTCATTACATTTCAGAGAGCCACGTGACATGGTGCTGATTTATTATAATGCCAACACAGTATTATCGGTGCATGCTCTGCACAAATACAACACTCTGTGCAAATATCACTGATATTTGGAGAGGTGCCAAATAGCATTTCCCTCCAGCAGAGGACTTAATCAGAGCCCACAGGTGGATGCAGCAGTGTTGCAGCACTGGTAGAATCAGAGTGGCAGAGTGGGCACTGCCTTATTGGAAAAGGTGCGTTGGATTTATGCTGAAGACTAGATTATACACAACTACTGTCTGAAACGGCTCACAGGCTTTCCAAATGAAAGTTTGAAGGATGGAATTCCTGAAAGTAAGGTATTAAGATTGTTACTACATGTCCCATAATGCCATTTGTTAGACAAATGCAGGTTAATGTATGTAAGAATGACTGTATACATGCAGAAGTGCATGCCTTTTAATACAATAAGTGCAGTTGTCACAAATCAAACAAAAAAATGGGCAATATATTGACTAGATATTGTCTACAGTAATAAAATACTGTGAGTGTTGTCTTTCAAATGCTGCATTACAGTAAGGTGTAATTCTCCAATACATTCTCACTCCCAGTACATCAAATACTGGTCTGTGGCCCTACAGGTCAAAATATGATGCTTCAGGTACCCCACCAGCATCAGTTTTGGATGTCCAGGGATGTCAATTCACTTTTTTTTACATGCATTGTTTCTTATCTTTTTTTTTTTAAATTTCTATTCTGCATCACACTGGAAAAGGAGTGAAAATAGCTTGTAGCTTGTAGATTTAAAGTAATGTTTCCTTCACTGTCGAGCTGAGCTGATACATGACTACTGCAGAGTCATTTGTCTTGGGAATGAATGCCAAAAATAACCTTTTCCATTACAGACAATAGCCAGATTTTAACAGGTGTTCGTTGGTATTTTGTCCAGTGGGAAGTGGCTTTATTTGCATTTACCTGTGACCCATTTTATCCACATTAGTGATAATTATTTATAGAAAGATTTGGGCAAAAACATTATGATCATTTATTTTCTCCATATCACCCAGCCCTAATTGAAACTGTCCAATCAAACATTACAGTTGGTCTGTTCTGTTCTGTTTTAGTTTGCTCAAAAACAATTTCTTCCTTCCCAATCTGGGAAGTAGATAAATGCCAGAACACAAACTAGGAAACAACTCAAAGTATTCATGACTGCAGGTGATATGTGACTCATAGTGCTGTGGCTGTGTTGTTTTTTTCTCAGAGCTAAGACAGAATAATAATAGAAAATCAACATCAACAGTATTACGTCATGAGGCTATTCCACAGCAACAACAACAGCATGTGTAGGGAGTAAATAACCACGCAACATGGCCCTTGACAGAAAAAACTTGGTCCAATTATGCAAAAATAGGTAAGAAGGAAATGGAAGTTTTTAGGGAATCAGCCAAAGGTACAATTATATTAAGAGCTATGATGATGCAAACTGCAGCTGTTCGTCAGTAATGTTGCATTGTACTTAAATGTTAAGTATGTGAAAGAAAGCTGGGAAGTAGACCTTTTGTTAAGATTTTACCTTTGTCAAACTGGTCAATATGAATTTGTCAAATGAACCAGTGTGTATGGTTTAGTGTCATCTAGTGGCAAGATTGCAGATGGCAACGAGTTGAATACTCAGCTCACTGTCATTCCAAAGTGTCAAATACTGCCAGTTTGTCAGTGCTTTCAGCGTAAGATACCAACACCATTATAAACCTTTATAGCCTAATCTCTCCATGTGTTTTAGTTGACATCCCAGCATTAGTAGCTGCATCACGGAACGTCAACAGCAGATGCAGAAGGATACAGCGTAGTATGCAGACGTGGAAGTCACCTGACAAAGTGGCAAAATGTGACGACTTAGGGTGAGAATGTGTTGGAATACCTGTCCTTTTCCTACTTTGGCTTACACTTCAACCTAAAATTGTGAATGGTCCCTTCTTAAGTCAGTTCTTGTCTGTTCTGGGCTACTGTACAGACATTGTGGTGCAACATGACAGATTAAGTGAAAGAGGACCAGCGTCCTAGATAAAATGAAGGGCTCATTCTAAAAATAAAAGAAAACTGATTCTTAGTTCCAGCTGATTATACACAAATGAAAACACATGTTAATATTAGGTATCCATCCCTGCCAATAGATTCCCAAAATCCTAAACACTGGCCCTTTACAAGAGCACTTGCTTTAAAAAAATATATTTTTGGGCGCAATTGCCACTTAGTGGTGAATATTGCAGATCAATATGAAGAGCATTTGATGGCTGGTGCGGTTCGGCGGCGAGGCTATTAACCAGCATCTCTCCTGATTCAACACTTGTTCACATGGAGTAGAGTATGAAGCAATTCCACTTCATGGCCTTGTTAGAAGGCTTTCAATGTACTAGAATGGGCTTTTTAGTCAGTCTATGTTATTGCGACGTGGCAGTTTTTTGTTGGATAAAAGGAGAGGCAAGTTGCTTCAATAAATTGGGATGGCATTACAAGCAGTTATTGCTGAATTAGCAGCACCGCTAGCTAATGTTAGCTCCCACCAGACCTGGGTGGTGCACGGTGCAGTAAACTAAAGAGCAGCAAAATCAAACTATAGCTTTACATGCGTGAGTGGTGAAAAATATTCTCTGCAGTAAACCGGCTAACTGTTGACATCCCTCGTCATGCATCAGCTAATTTGATTTCTTATTTTAATGCACAGTGCACCTGATATAGCTAACAGCTAATTTCCATTCATGGTCCCTGACGGGAGATTGAAGAGGTAAAAGACAGTCTGCTGTGTTAATGTGCATGTGTTTGCTGACTGTGTGTTCATGCATGTCCATTTGTATGCTTGAATGTTGCATTCATACAGTATACTTAAGGATGTGCATTCATCCATCAGCCTGTGTATCTGTGTTCAGTCATGCATGTCTTAATGCAAACAGCAGGTATACATCCACAAGCAAACGCCTTTTCAGCACACACAAACAAATGTGTGGCGTGCCACCGGGATCTTGACAAAGTCTCCACACAAACAGAGCTGCATGCGCACACACGTCGCCCACCTCATCCATCTCATCCCTGTCTCTGTTGGCGGCTTTCTGCTCATCCTCACGCTCACAACGAGACAAAGGCATCTACATATAAACAAGGAGACCCCCCTCTGTCCCCCTTTCGACACAAACACACATGCACTGTAAGCGCCCCCACCTCTACCTCCACGGGATAAATGTGATCACTGCTCCGTCCCCTTTGTGCTCACCTAATGAAGGGCATGTCTTAATAAAGCCAGGGGAATGGATGGGGCTGGTTTCACTGCTCAGCAAGCCAATTAGCTCCTTCCTACCTTCTGCTATACATTTTTCTTTGACCTCCTGCCGTGTTCTCTCACAGTAATCATGGTTGGTTTACCCCCTGCTTTCCTTTCCCTTCTGATTGCTTCCTCTATGTACCTATTTCTAAGTATAAGGAGACCCAAAATGGAGCAGCAGGAAGGAACTCAAGTGCAGTAGTTAAGGGGACTAAACGCTGTGGTATGTCAAGCCATGTTTTGCCTTTTTAAAAATTCCTTCCATTATTTTTCATGTTTTAAAAAAAGTTGTTTTTTTCTTTATATATTAGTAGAGGGGTTATAACTTTTGGTCGAGGCAGTGTATTTAAATATTAGCACAAAAGCTCCGCTGTAGTCTTTTATACTCCTGCAGAGGTCAATGTTTGTTCCTTTTCTGTTCGGTTCTTTGTATTGTATACAGGCACTGAATAAAAGCCTAGCGTGGCTATTCAGAGAAGCCATAATCTTTCATTATTGAGCTTTCAATTTGGGTATTATTTGCGATCAGGCCACAGTATACTGTGCCAGCACACCCCGGGTCACAGGGAAGAATGAGAGAAAGTGGATAAAAGACGAGGATGAAAAGAAGAAAGTGGGCTGGAGGAGCAGAGTGATTATAAGACTGGAGGTATAAAAACAATCTCTAAGCTGTATAATAAAGTCCAAGTTTAAGTTATGGGCAAAAACAAGGGTTTTATTTACATCACTGCACACAGAAACTCTTAAGCCCGAAGCCTTATTGGATGGTTATTAGGACTGGAGATTTTGTTGAAAAGGAGGTTGCAGGCAATGGGCTGTGAGCAGGGCTGCAATATACTTTGTGCCCCATGCCAGTTTACTGTCAAATTATGGCCTTTATTCTGCAAGACAATCTGTCATGGCACATCAATGAAGCAAATAAGTAGCAAACAACACATTTTGGCTTAAAGCATTTATGATTTTTGTTATTTTAAAGGGGAACTGCCCCCATTTTCAAAACCTATTCATTATTCCTTTGGTCTGAGACAGTCCAAAATAGCAGTGAACATGAACGATTCTCTCCCAAATCCAAAAACTAGAGTGTGCAAACTCAAATTTGTGATTTCATCAAGTACAAAGTCTAGAGCTTTTCCACAGACAATACATTTGAGTAGGAGGTTACAGATGTCCCCGGGTCCATGCCTTAGAAGCTGTCTACTCCACTGTGTTCGAGTTTACTAATTTGTTCCTCATTGTGACATGAAACAGCAGTTACTTGGTTCGAAAAAAAAAAAAAAAAAACTAAAAAAAACCCAGCAAAGTCACCAGGAGAAAATATTGGCTTTGTATGTCACTGTAAACCACAAATATGTTTCATTTTGTAGCCCATTACTGTTTTCCTTGCAGATTTATTGCGAGGCTTTTGTCAAGCTGTCGTCAAGGGGTGCACCAATGAAAAGCAATAATAGCAATGGAGAGCTCAATTGACAAGACAGATGCTGTTGTCGAAGCTGTTCTAAACATGTCTTCTTCATATCACATGACACTGATGTTTGTTTTACTTCTTCACCCCCTCTACTCTTAAAACCCCAGCAAAACAAGTATGTTGGCAAAGCTGAACATCAGTGTGGACTTAAAATGACATTAGATTTAGGCGTTGTTCTCCAGTGATTGGTTAGGGAAAATCTGAATCCCCCTCTCTCACTGAAATTGATCAGAGTGGATATAATGTCAAACTGAAGATAGAAACAAAGTAAAATAAGTTGACATTTCTGTCTGATATAAGGCAAGTTAAGATGACAAGTTACATTTTTTTGTTTCAGAGCTGAGAACAGTACGATAGAATAAAACTCATTTGGTCATGAAAAGAAAACCATTCTGTGGCTCATATTCTCTGTCCATGGAGCAGCTCTAGAATTATATTACGGTTTCTGGCTTTAGAAGATAGTAGCTTATGTTTAAAAATTGATTGGACTCTCCTAGGCCATGGAAATAACATACTCGAATACTTAATTTATGAGGGGTTCCCCTTTAACATAATAGTCTCATAAAGATTAAAGAGATGGAGAAAGAAAACAGAAGAGAGAGAGATGGAACAGAGTAGCAGCAAACATAATACTAGCTGCTGTTGATGGGCATAAATGCCGGCTTAATGTAAAAGGCAGGCCAAACACTGAGATAAAAAGACAGCTTAGACACTCAACTTTAAAGCCAACATGGACAAGTAGTACTTAAAGCGAACCTACAGTATCTAACATCAGTTCAATCTCTTATTTGGACAAATGTGCTATTTCTTTTCTCAATTTTCAGAATAAAATGCAAATTCAAACATCATTATTTCCACGACAACCGGGCAAACTCATCTGCTGAGGAAAGTTATACGGCGAACTGCATTTATACAGCACTTTTATAATTTTATAATTTTATAATTTTGCCTCGCTGTGGTTTAGCTTAGGTAGATAAAAAAATCCACTTGGTCTTGGTTTGGAAAAGATCATGTTTTGGCAAATGTCTCACTAAAATGGCCTTGTTTTGGTGGCACAATCGTGGCTGGAAAACCACATGTCTCACTAGCACTTTTTGGTGGCACGATGACTCCTGGAAATGCTGCCAATGTCTTTCTAAAAGCAACCCAGTTTGGTGGTACAATTACAGCTGGAGTGCTGCCAATGTCATGCTAAAAAATGCCAGGGCTATTGGCACAATCATGGCGGTGAATGCCGCCCATTTCTCACCAAAAAACATTAATTTTGGGTGGCAAAATCAGGGCTGGAATACCTCCCATGTTTCACTAAAAAAAACACGCTTGGTGGCAGAATCATGGATAGAAATGCCATCGATGTCATGCTAAAAAACACCCGTTTTTGGAGGCACAATCCAATTGGAAAGGTAAACCAATGACTTGCTAAAAATAGTTTTGTTGTTTACTGGTCTCAAACAGTCTTGCCAAGGTGTCCACCAACCTTTCCCTCTCGATGACATCTGTTCATATACATGTAATCAGAACGACCTCACTTTAGAAACGCTGATGTGAAATGTATGAAACGTGCAGATGTATCCCTCAGGGACATTTCTGGATGTGGACGGGAAAAGCCGCGGCTCAAACCACCAAATCTTGCACACTGCAGCTGATAAACGGACCCTTGAGTAAGATGATTTGTCAAATGCTGGTTTCTAGTGTTAAGATTAAGCTTTAAAAGAAAAGAAAACAAACAGAGGTCTGGTCCATTTGAGTCTAAAAGTAAGTGTTAAGATCCTGAAATGTGGTCCTGAAATCTGCTGATGAGAGGAGACATTTCTTGATGAGCTGTAAGCAGGAGAGATGCTTTTTACAGAGTACAGAGAATCATGCTATCCCACTCCAGGCAGAACACTGTGAAGACATGTACGTGACAGTGTGCAGGTTTATATGAAGAGGAATACTTTAATCTTGGAGATTTTCCTGAGTTGAATTGAGCGATCTGGCATAACTGTTTTGAAGATTGAAGCTGCTTTCAGAAACAACACCAAGATTTCTACAATTCTCAGTGATAGATTGGAATAATTGAAATAGCATGATGTAAATCTGGTCATCGCTGCAATCTAGTATCTGTATGTGGTGGTGGGGTCAGTCAAGGATAGTAAGTGCGCAAGAAGTCATAAAGGCAGTATTTGACAAAAGAACAAAATTGATGTTTGGGAAGGACAGCACGATGCATTGTATCCAAAGCTGCACTGAGATTTAAAGGGCCCAGTGGAGGTTGTCAACCGATAATAGTTTTCCATTCGTTACTCCTTCGAGCAGTTTTGGCTTTCTGAATGGCTGTATCTCAGGACTGACATAAACTTTCTAAAACACAATCTTTTCATTCAAAGAAGTCAGAAGTTCATCTACAACAACCTCCTTTCAACGCTCAGATGAAAGAATGAGTTTTGAAGTAGTATGAAAATGTTTATTATAAGGATTCTGTGTTGTTGGGATTTTTTTTTTATTCAGTAGAGGTTAAACCAGAGCATTTTTTTCCTCAACACAAAAGCCTCAAACTTTGCTTGTGGTAAAAACGAATAGGAATGGACAAAACTTTAAGAACAGAGATGTGTCCAAAGGGCAGGTGGAAAGTTTAATCCTTTTCTTTTCAAACTTTCTGTCAGCACGAGAGCAGAAATTGGATTGAAAGAAAGAGAGGTTGTAAGTTTTACCCAAACTGCATTACTGTTGGTGTAATTTTTAAATCTTTCTGAAATTATACTTAGGTATGCAGTATATGAAGGTACTTGTGTGCAGCACTACCCATACCCAGGGTTTCCCACACATTCATTTACTTGTAGTGGCCATGAATAAAACATTTGCTACTACAAACAGATTTTCTACTTTTGGAGCTGCACTTTTCATTGGAGTGCCTTTGAAATATATATACTGTTCAGTTGCACTGCACCTCCTGGAGCGCAGAGCGTACTCTGAGAACAGATGGAGCAGCAGAACATCAGGCACATTAAAAGTGAAACTTAACTGTTGACATTACTATAAATAAAGTTTACATTCACTCCCAGCAGCTGCTCCTCTCATCCATCAACCTGATCTCATCAACTTTGAATGAATCGGCAGATCAATAATTTATCATGTGAGTCACAAATTGCTGCTGAGGAAAAAAAGAATTTGTAAAGAGCTCTATCTGTGCTGCGCTCACGAACCAGTAAAAACCTTGGACTTAAGAGAGGGGACAAGAAATGATACAAGGGACACACAAGCATTGTCGCCATTTGTTGCCAAATTCATACAGCTGTATTTCTCCATGTTAGCAGCATTCACAGTTAGATGCAGTCTTATTTTTTCCTGTGTCTTTTTTTGATTCTTGCACTCTCAAGTAAGGTGTTTTTGTTTTTATTGATAAAACTTCACAATGAGCAAGAGGAACGTGTGTCCTTTGCAAATCACAGCTTGCATGTTGTAAAGTCGATGAAACAGGCAGCAGTATTTGAAGAGGAAGGCCACAGCCTCATAAAACATGCAATACGACAACAGATAACAGCTGAAGATCCTCCTTTAACTTATAAAACATAAAATCAAACTTGCTTAAAGAACACTTTTGAATGGGAAACAAAAGGAAGAATAGGTCGACATTTTGGGAAATATCCTCATTTGCTTTCTTGCCAAGAGGAAGATGAGAAAATCCATTCCTGAGAGTTGTATTGATCCTCTCATCTAACTCTCAGCAAGAAAGTGATTAAGCCTGTTTCCCAAAATGGCAAACTTTTCCTTAAAAATACTAATATAAAAACTAACAAACACACATCTAAAGCAATGTCTGCATTTGAATTCAACAACGTTCCTTGCAGCTATGCAGTAACTAGCTCCAACAGCTGTAGGTCGGCATTTCAGAAACAGTCTTGGAGAAGCAGTTCTTCTCCTTCCAGTTTACCAAATCACTTTCTCTCCCTCTGCTTACACCAACCGTCTCTCTCTCTCTCTCTCGCTCTCTCTCTCTCTCTCTCGCTCTCTCTCTCTCTCTCTCTCGTGACAACCGTGCCATTACTGCACCACTCAGGTGACTGACAGCTTCCTCAAATGGAGGTGTATTGGCTGCGCTGTGATTGATAGGTTTGCCGCCCACCTCCGTAACCGCGTCTGCCATTGTTTGATGAGCATCTGTCTAAAAGTGGACACTCAAAAACACACATTCAGCCTCTCCACTGCTCTTAGCGGGCTACTCTCCTGCACCACTTCATAAAATACAAATAAAAAAATGGTTTTTCCATTCAATTTATGTAAGATGCACTCCAGTTTACAGCGCCCATTTTCCATCAGGCTGCATAATGTCCCAGCGGTCCTGAAGAGACCTCATACACATCAGACCTGCCAATCTGCTGATATCCCTGACCGGAGTCAAACTGTATATTGCTGGGTGGCTGTATTATTCTTTGAATGCTTAAATGACTGTCGCTGCACTCATGAAACAATTTTGCACAATTTCTTTTTGGAATTGCATACTCGATTCAACTTTCTTGGGAATGTAGAAATTCAGTCGAATTTTTCCAGTGCCAGTGACAGATATGCCTCCAATACTGCCTAAAATGCGTGATCAGATATCTGCAGGTATGCAAAACTTAATTTTTTAATAAACTTAAAACCCAGGGATCATTGTTGTCATTTACCACATAAAAGCAATCAGACACGCGGAGCGCGTCCTTGTCTACGGAGATGGCCATGTTGACTGCCATGTTTTTACAGTAGCCCAGAAAAGAAAAACCAAATACTGGCTCTAGGTAGGACTAATTGTATATTCAAATCGGCCATTGCAACTAGGGGCTCATTAGTTTTGTCACGTGAAACAGCTTTTTTTTTCAGTGTTTTTACCAGTTTAAATCACCTGGTTCATATGTTCAAGAGAGGAAGAGACCTCTTAAGATAATTTCTCCTGAACAATGAACACTGAAGGAATTCTAACTTGGGGAAGTTTCAGCTTGTTGCAATGCTCAATCATCACCACTAGATGGCACTAAATCCTCCCATATCTTACACACTGAACCTTTAAATGGTCTTTGCTTCTTTACAATTTTGGTTTTCCAACAAGGTAATCTAGCATGGAACAGTAGTGGTCTTTTTAGAGACATAAATGTCCAACAATGAATGTGGTCTGGGACTATTTATCCATTTATCTGTGTTGATAGAAGTTGCTGTTGTCGATAGCTGTTAGCTGAAGCCTACTGAGGGCAGAAAGTATCACATTATGCACTAGGTCAGTGGAACAATGCTGATTTCAGAGGCCATGCACAATGAAATAACAAATAAAGCCTTTACGATTGTGCTAAAAAAAACAGTTCACTGAATTGCCACTTGAGGCTGGCTCCAAGACAGAGTCAATACCCATAGACCCCCATGTTAAAATACCCCAAATTTCAGCAGAAATAAGCATGTTTACAGCCTGGTACTATATGTAATTTCAATATTCAGGACAACTGTACAGGGAGTGATGTAAAAAAAAAAATTCACCACTTTTACATTTTCTGAAGTCTTAAAGTTATACATTTTTAAGGGTGGAGCTGCATTGAGTGACGGGTTGTCTGCCGATAGTGTCCTCGGCTTCCAGTCAGATCCACCAATTGCTCCTCTACAGCCCCAACCTCCTCAAATCACTTTTGGCTCCAGAAAAACAGATGGTGACGACTTAAATGCGAAACACAAGGTTTCAAGGTTTACACGACAGTCCACAAACCAGTGGGTTACATCATGGAAGGTACATCCATTATTTATATAGTCTATGCCTACACCCCATCCTAGCGTCAGTCGATATGAGCTGTTTGGCCAGCAACTGAAATATTATGTAGAATATTGTAGAATATTGTGAGTGTAATAAATTCTGTGATGATTCTCCTTTGTGCACTTGCTTCATTTTTACACATTGTACTGGGCTTCTTGACATGCAAATGGCCGACTTGTACACAGCTGTTGAATTTCTCTTTTTAACACAATGGCAAGTCCAGATGGTGGAATTGGTTTAAGAATGGAAAAAATGGTGTTTGAACATCTCTAAAATTCAGGGCGTTTTATCTATGTAACTCCCAGGATGAATTTAGCTGAAAGCATTACATTAAATCCTAGAAAAAAACAAAAACCAAAAACAAAACAATGTATGATTTGTCAGGATCCTAATCTGCCCTAAGCCTGTAAACCCAGAGAATTCCCCTCCTCGTCCCTCGAGGGTTAATGCCCATCACTGAAAGAAATGAAAAAAAAATATCTCATGTTATCTGAGACACGTGTGTGCATTTACAGTTTCATATGAAGCCGCCACTGGACCCGTTTAGCTGCACTGCACAGTGGAAATGAGTTTGCCCTTTTGCTCTGTATCTCTGCTGTATAGTTGTATCCAATTCATACTGGTGTAAAATAGCAGCGATAAAGCCAATACTGGAGGCCAGTTTGGGTATCACTGGGTGTATGAACAGGCTGTGTTAATATTTTTGTGAGACTCTTGAGTTGTTTTGTTTTTGAAAACAAAACAGGTAGATATGAACTATATTTGGATTTCTGTTATCGAGTTTTGTTAGCACGTATGCCGCGGTGCAGTTGTATTCAAGGCTGTTCCAGGATATATATTGTACCTGTGAAAGTCCTCACTTCCCATATAGCTGCAGAATACACGCCACTGGAACTTTATTCTTGATGGCTGTGGCCGACACAGCCGCCCGGTGATGAATGGGCAGTGGCACCACACGCTGCATTCAGACAAGTCCTGCAAACCTCTCTGCCTAATGACACTGCGAAGAGGGCCGAGGTTGGGCCATCCATCAGAGGTCCTGCGCTCATCACTGTCTGCGGGGAGATCACACCCCCGCTGTGCAATGTGGGGCCTCACCTGTCCTTTAACCGTCTAAACTCTCCATTTTCTTTTAGAAGTGACCTGCTGCCCTCGCTCTGAAGTCGTCCCTCCCATTTGTGTTTAATCCACCTTTCATTTATCCGCCTCACTTTGCTCTTTCGCTTTTTTTTAAGATCAAGGTCTTTTTTTAATGTTTTTTTTTTCACATTTTATCACAGGTTCAAACTACAGCTGAGCAATAAATCAGTATAATGTCATGATATGAGACTAGATATCATCTTAGATTTTCAATATCTTAATATCCTTAAAAAAACATAATTTTTTGCTTAAAATAAGTACTTTGTTAATAACATAATGTGACACCATGTGACATACATCACTAGCATAGCACGCTTCACATACTACAATACTGCGTTGTGTTGACTTTTGGTTTCAGACGGATTGGATTGTTTGGATTGTACAGCACTTTGGTTGACTGTTGTTTAAATTTGGATGGATTAAAGTGGATTAAATCCTGATCAAAGATGATTACCTGAAAATTCTTATTGTGTAAATATTTTGTGAAATCACCAATAGTCAACCCTACATTGTCGCTATAACATCATTAAGGTATTTGGTAAAAAATATAATTGTTAATTTTCTCCATATTGCCCAGCTGTAGTCCAAACAGGTCTAATGAAAAAAAAAATCAAATTAAATAACAGCTTGCCCAAGACAAATCAAAGAGAGCATTTTTTGTGTTATTTTTTGCCAAGTTTCCTCTAAAATTGGTTCATCCAAGTCTGTCCCCCATTTATTTTGAAGGTCATGTTTGCTCTTTCATTTTTTTTTAATAAAAATGTGCTATTTTAGGTTCAAAGCACCATATTTTATCACAGTTGTGTGTGCTGGTGAAGGAAAACTATGTTTTATGTGACTTATCATGGTTAATGACAGTAATTCGCCCTCTGCTTTCCCTGCAAGTCACAATGTCTGCAGTGAAAAAGGTCTACGCAGTGACATCAATGAAAAAGGGTGCAGCGGGGTGAGAAAAAAAATGTACTGACAGTCATTCAGGTTGTAAACAAGTTGACAGTTTTGCCAAAGTATAAGTATGACTTGTACATGCCAGTACAAGTATGAGTTTGCTAAGTGCAAAGTACTTTAGTTGTTTGCAACTAATGGTTTGGTGAATCATTTTACAGCTCTTATACATACATGTCAGTAACCAAGGTATCTTATTATCACTTATATATTTTTTCTTAGTGTTTTTATTTGCTTTATCATTTGTCTTTATCCCTTTGAACCTGGAGCTACATCAATAGAAAAGCAGTTAAAAGAAAATGCTGTACACCTTTTTTTGTTTTGTTTTTTGTTTCGACACTGTAAAAAAAGTTTCAAAAAAACAAAACAAAAATTCTATTTTTTAAGCACTTATTTAAAAAAAACTTTTTCATTTTTTAAAAACTGATTAAAGATAATGTTATTTGTAACATTCAACCTGTACTTTTTACAAATTCCTTGCAAATTTTTGGGTCATTTCTTCTTCTTTTGTCTCTTATTGCCTTCCTCCCTTATTTTCAAAAGGAATTAAGCCAGTTTGCTCAGGTTTCAAAGGGTTAATAAATCTCCTTTCACCCCACATCTGGGCGTTATGGCCCTGTCTGGTTGCACCCTGATTGTCTTCTCTTTAAGCCTGAAACGACGCACTCTTCAGGCGACATTGAACTCTGGGTATTGAAAGGATGCAGGTGTGGCCCGTCATCTTCGAACAGCAAGAGGAAGCAAGCGAAGGAGAGTAGGAGAGATGCAGAAGTGTAGTCTAATTGTGCTGCCTTGCTCCCTTGTCACTGCTGAAGGTCAGAGCCATCCCTCAGCAGCAGCACTGCCGTGACAGGAGAAGCACCTGAGATTGACGTCCTATCAGCTGTCTTTTTACACCCTCACACAAGAACCCACAGGCACACGGAGGTACACTATATATTTTACACACAAGCATATGTGCATGCGCTTATCTGCACAGCAATCCAACACACAACTTGTGCACACTCCCTTTCTCTCCTTACACACACTCTGCCTATCCAGCATCACCGCCATATATCACACCGCTCCCCATTCATTGTCACAATCTCCCTGCACGCCACTGACGAGGCACACTTCATTTCTCCCACACCTCATGCCATCACAGATCAGGTGTGGACCAACATGCATTCACCGTCACATCACAATGGCACATCAGTCTCTGGCTGCCACCAAGAATAATGGCTCCTTTTAACGGTATATGAAGTGCTCCTTGTGTCGCCAAACTATTGTTGCCCCTGAGTAGCGGTGCCGCAACATAATGCCACTACAACGGGCCGGCAGAAACAGAAGGTTTTTGTTGTGAGCAACATGGATACAAAGCGGGCCCTTGAGGGAACAGTAGCAACATGCCTGGAGAATCCTTGAGTCTGACAGCAGCTAAAGCTGAAGTATTGGCAGTGCACCATTTCCTGTAAAACACTGCTGCAATATATTGTGCTGCAACTACAATACAATGGTACACACCTTTCATTTGGAGAGGAGATGCTATATTCATGCTAAAGTCTTCAGCTTTCTAATGACTTGCTAAATGGTCTGTATGTGACATTTAGAGCCTGAATACAGCAACAAACGACTGCTTGCGATGTAAATATGGAAGGTAATGGGCAGTGATTGAAGTCATGCTCTGTGCTTGTTGTAATCTCAGTTTCTCTATTTGTTGTTGTGGTAGCTCTGAGGGCACAAAGGACGTTCAACAGAGCCGAGCTGTCTTTGACTGAGCCGGATCAACAAACCCCAAATCTTCAGTCAGAGACAACAGGTACGATGCAGCTGGTTATCAACTTATTCTGTTAATTCAGGTTTGCTGCTTCAGGCTCTGACGCGTTCCCATAAAACGTGTCAAATGACGTGTTCAGCGTCATTTAACACTAAGAAATGATTGATCACGTGCCGCCTACCTCTGCCATTAAAGAATATTAAAAACGTATCACAGCAAAAAGCAATAATTTTGCTTCAATTAAGGCGGAATAGAAATGATGGCAGTACATTACTAATTGTGCAAATGCACAAATTATTATTGCCTTTTTATTTTATCACTCGGGTATTTCTAACTTGACAGCTGCGCACTCTGCAGCTCTAAAAATCTTACACTTGATGCATATTGAACATATGCATATCATGCCATCCCCCACCTTCTCCATCATTCCCTTCACCTCCTGATGACAATGACAGCAATGACATGTTCTTTGTCAATTAAGAAACCTTGATATGCTATGTGCAAAAGTGCAAATTCAGTGTATATGTGGTTTTGTAGAAACATATGTCGCCAACTTTTTCTTCTGGCGACTCTTTGCAGCAGTTCTCAACCTCACAAACCCTCCACATGAATGTCCAAGAGGACTGCAGAGGATGAGGATGTGGGGCCCGGAATAAAACATGCAATTACAGAAACATTTGATAACAAGGCTACCAGTATAAAAGTATCCATTTTGCAAAGCGCTCTTTATGTAAACATGTTTTTCCCATCTGTGCCTCAGCCTGCTATTGTATCCATCAGACCTGAGCCTCAATACCCACAATGAACATTTTCCATTTTCCATTTGAATTTAAATTGAATCAATCAAAGTGAACTTCATGCCAAAGGGCTTCACCATATAATGCACAAGCAAAACATATTCTATAATAGAAAAAATCATGCAGAAAAATGAAGTCCACAAGGACACTGCTGCTGCTCCAGGTGTAAGTCTCCTTGTATACCTGAGATGACTAATTAACACTTCAGCTCCACTTTTAGCTGTACCTCAGAGCTGCTCCAGACACTCATTCAAATTGGCTCCAGAAGTCCTCTTGCCCTCTCTCATCTTTATCAGTGCACAGTAAAGCTTGATATCAGAGGCGTTTATGGGGTTTGAGGACATTGGGGGCTTAGCCTGGACCTCTGTAGGGGGTCATATGTTTTTTTTTTTTTTATTTTAGCCTAGGGGAAGGGCATACAACTTTAAATTGTTTTGTATCTTTTTAAAGCCAACACTTTTTCTTTCCTTTAAAAATTCTGGCAATTTTATGATTTTAAATCAGTTTTAAGTATTTTTTTTTCTTAAAACCTTTTTGGTGTTTTGTTGTTGTTTTAAAAATGTTTCTAAAATCCTGTTTTTAAATCCTTTCTAATCAGTGGGCCTGCCAAAATAAAAATACAAATGGCCAAAATTACACCATTTATCACAGCCAGAAACTATAAAAACTTAATTTATTGAAATTATTGTTGTATTTTACATTCTCTGGCCGTCCTTGAATACGTCACGTGTGATGAACACTTTATACATTTTCCCCGAGTCACTCAGGGAAGCTCAAGGAAAAATATATGTAGCTTTGGGGGAAAAAAACAGCTACAGCCTCCTCTGATAAATAAAGCACAGTCCCTTAGATCTACTCTTATTTTTGAATATATACATACAAATTTCCATTTCGAGGTATTTATAAAAAAACGGGGGCTAAAGCCTGGGACGGCCATGCCAAACGATGCTGCTGCTTGATATTCGTTGTCATGGTGCCATCATAAAAACCAACTCATGCTCATTCCAGCATGTCTGTAGCCTCCAATCGAAACTGTTTTGAGACGACGTTTGGAGACATAAATTCGATGAGTGTGAAAAGAGCCCTCGCTGATACTCCACAGATCCTTTTAAGGTTAATGTTTTACTTCTCTCTATTTTAAAATTGTAATACTTGACAATATGATATACGTCATTTTCCATCTTTTTTGGCAATTTATTTAACATCTTCTCAGGCACTTTGAGTGAGTACAGAAAATGGAATTTGGTTGTGGGAGTTGGTAACGATAAAGAACAAAGTGATGGAGAGAAAGGAGGTGAACAGAGGGAGAGCACAAAGGAAGTGGAAGCAAGGAAACTGCATTGTGGGGACCCCCCCCCCCCCCCCCACCTGGGACATAAATGGCAAAGGCGAGCGGCTTCTGGTATCTTGCTTTTGAAGGACCTTAGCCCTTCATCTCGTCCCGCCCGCCCAGCTTGGCAAAGGCCATTCTGCCCTTTTTCTTACAATGACGACACTCTTCTCTCCGGGACAATGCGCCCGCAGGTCTGTGTTTGGCACTGATCTGCATTATAAAAGAAGCCTGATGCGGCAGGTAAGAATAGGACGGGTTAGGCTAATTGTTGCAAGGACGCCGGCCTGCTTTTCTTGCCGGTGGATGTGTGGAGACAGGTAGAGGGCAGAGAAAGAGCTCAAGAATTTAAGGTTGGAGGTGAAATTTGACTTAATTACCAAGAGCACCAAGAGAAGAAGTTGGTAAGAAATCAAGAAAAAAAATCAAATTAATGAATAGTGAGGAAGTACTTAGAGAGACATCGCTGCCTCTCCTGGCAGGATAATGGCATGAAAAGTGGTTGTTTTTTGTAACTGCGACATAGCTGCTTTTTCGGCTGGAATAGTGCCACAAAAAGTGTTTGTTTTTTGTAAAAACATCTCTCTTTTTTTCTGCCACAATAGTGGCACGAAAATAGGTTAATTTTTACTGAGACATCACGACTTTTCCTGCCAGGATAAGCAAGGCCGCTTTATTTGTACGGCAATTTTTTTTTTACGACACAGTGATTCACAGTGTTTTACAGAGCACAAAAATGTAAAACATAATAAAGGATACAGATTTACAATAAAAAAGTGAAGAGAAAAGATATAAAAAGGTAAACTGAATTAATAAATTCTGTACTAGTTCTTAAAATAAAAATCACCACTGAAAAATAGGAAAAGTGCAGACAAGAGGAACAAAGATACAAAAAGATTATTTAAAATGGTTTAAAATCAAGTTTAAAACAATTTTGCAGTCATTGACGAGTGGAGTAGGCTAGGCGGTGTAAAAAAGGAACGTTTTTAGCTTTGACTAATTGTGGCATGAATAGTGGTACAGAGAGGTTTTTTTTGTTTGTTTATGTGCTGAGACATGATCTTTTTCTAACCATAACGTTGCTTTTGTGCATGCATCTAACACGTCTGCTACATAACAATATGAAAATCTGCAGAAATGCTAAATGTCAACAGTTTTCTTTTTGGTCATTTGGTTATGTATACAAGTTAATACTGAGTGGAGGAGCAGGGCTGCACAATTCATCTAAATATTATCAAAATTGCAATTTTTAGGCCAAGTGCAAAATCCAAATTGCAGAAGGTGCAATTTTTTGATAAAGGTAAAATGTGTTGCAACACAGTTATAAACCAAGCACTACTGTTCAACTGAGATGTCCCTATCTACAATCATATTCCAGACAAAAGCGAACAGACCCCAGCAACAATCACACAATTATTTTTATATAATTTTTTCAGTAAAAAAAGTTACCATTCCCACTAAAATTGTGACTCATTTCGCTAAGCAATATCTGTAAAAATAATCTTTTTTTCTTTTGCATATCGTGCAGCCCTAAAGGTTTATGGCAGGTTTATGGCAATATCTTGCACCAGAATAGCTGTGTGCACCTCCAGTCCTACAGATGCAGAATAGCAGATTTGTGTGTGTTATGTATAGCAAACACTGAAAGATGATGTGTAAATACAGTATATAATAGTAAACAAAATATCAACACATCAAGCAACTTTTATGCAGAACTCTGAAATCGCAAATTCCCATTCTGCAGCAACGTTTTTCTGTTCTTAACTTCTACGATAAGCAGCATTTGAACGGGACATCTCATAACTGGAGAATATTAGCGGTACATTAACGCACTGGATGTACTACATGCATAATGAGATGAAAAACAGCTCATACATAATTAAAGTAGTTAAGAGCAGTGTACATGCACTGGTTAAATTCTTAACAATGCTCAAAAGTACTTATTTCCTCCAGTCCGGGTTCACTCAGCAAGCGAAACCTATCAGCAAGTCAAATCAGACGGAAACTAGGACAGGAAACCCGTATACGCATACATAAAACACAACATACGTAACAATGTTTGGGACTGAAAAATGACTAATTCTGAAATCATTTGCACTGACCCTGAAATTGTCAATTGCAGACTGAAAATATTAAAACTTTCTATCTATAAGGGAGCTATATTATGAGCGTAATGACAATTGGTTCAGTAGTAACCTTGGTTGTATGTGTGTGTGCATTTGTGTGGCGTTTAATGACAGTGCAGCACATCATAACGAGAGAGGCTGCTCCTGAACGGGAGCCGGCGGCCTCACACTGCTCAAGGTCATTAGTGCTAATGCCACGTTTTTTGCCATCTGCTGAGATTGTTTACACTTGCCTCGATAATTAGCTCCTAATTAGTAGTGGATGGTGGGGAGTATATGCTCCGTCTGCGTACACGTTTGTGTGTGTTTAAGAGATGGTGTGTGTGTTTCAGTAAATATATGATTGTTATTAAGAAAGGCAGCTTGACCCGAACAATTACAGAGAGCGTTTGAATGTCCGAGTGCATCAAGCAGCAGCACTGTACGCTATTATAATCTCACCAACGTTTAAAGCATGACGTTCCATATACGCTAACATATGGACCAGTTCACCCATATCACAAAAGAATACTTTCTACTAAAGTATTATTAGGAAACTGTCCACATAATCGTCTGTGTGCCATATGCCACCCACCTGTGAGTGCAGCACACCAACAAAAGTTCATTGTTTGCAAAAGATTCTGCAACTAAGGATTTAAAAAGACATTCATCACAGCAAAATAGCTGCAAGGACAGCAAACACATTGAGTCAAAAAAAGAGGATATTTGTGTTTGTTTTGCAAAATTTGTACTTGACCTCTCAACGGTTTACTTGCAACACGATTAGTTTTAATTTTACAGAATTAAGTTTTGCTCTCATTTAATTAGTATTTGATCTTTTTTGTTGTTGTTGTTGCATTTGATAAATATTTTTTAAATCACTGTGCTCTCTTATTCTCTCCACTATTTGACCGCATGTTGAGGACACAATTTTATCCCCAGAGTGCCACTAATGGAATTCCATTCAACTCCTGTACGACGATGGCAGCAAAAGTTTCAGAGATATTTTCAAAACGTGGCCATGGACAACCAAAACTATCTGAATGCTTCATTACAGCCAGGACTATGTCAGACACAAAGGCAGAGGCAGATCGTGTCAACATTTGGGGCTCAGCAGTAAACCCCCCCCCCCTCCATTTACAGCAGCTATATGCACTATTTTTTATGTGAGGTCAAATCATGCTTAAAAAAATAAATAAATAAATCTAGAGGAACATTATATTTGCCAAGGCAAAATTCATCCTGTAGAGCAGGGGCCATCAGCTATATTTGTTCAAGGACAGAATTCTTCTAAGTAGACACTATGGGGGCCAGACAGTAATAAAATAAAATAAAATAAGATAAAATAAAATTAAAATAAATAATGAATTGAAAAATAATAAATACATTAGTATTTAATATTAGTATATCCTTATTCCTAAACTAAAAATGAATACAAATGAATTATTAAGATGACGTAAAAAACAACAGAAGATCATAAAATCAATTACACAGTGTCGGCTATCCTGTCACTGATGATGTAACGCATTTAAAGTCAAGTTACGTATTTCATGTAAAATTACTGAGGTTAGGTTTAGCGGGGAAAAAAAACATGCCAGGGAAAAGTGTTTTTGCTCATTGGTCAAGTGATTGCAGCCTTCCCAAAAATATGGATTAGACACAAATTACTGGCTCGTGATTATGTGCGATATGTTCGAATTTTGGTGCACTACTTTTCCAAGTGTATGACAACAGCTTGGAGCGTATCAGATATCTTCAGAAAAACGCATAGATTCAGACTTTTTTGAAAACATTTGGAGTTTGAGCCCCAGAAACAGCCCCCCTTCAATCCACCCCTGGTGAGAGAATATGTTGTTTTTTTGTGATTTCTGAGAACTGACACCTCATTGCAATCCCCCTCCTCTGTCCTTGAAACTACCCCCTGTGGAAGGACAACATGGTGCACATGTACTGTATGCGGCGGGGCTGGCATTTTAATTAAAAGGCAAGAAAAACCACAGTCTGGCCCTCAAATCCGAATAAACACCACGCACAGATTGTGCCTCCTCAGCGCTTTCTCTTCAACAGTCTTTCCTCGTTTTCCGCCTCTTTGTTCTCCTCTTTCGGTTTGTATCGAGAGAGAACGCAGATTCTAATCACTTGATGAGATTACATCTTGTGCCCATGTGTTTGTAACAGAGCATGTGGTTTCTCCTATAATCTCCACGAGCCTTTATAGTAAAACAGATGTCGTGGAGGGAGATGGCCCTAATCCAGTGATGTACTATAATCCACGAGCCCCCTGAATGGTGTCACAAAGGATGTTGTGTTTCCTGGTTGTTACGTGATGGGAAAAGTTGGTTGGCTGGGGGTTTGCGTCAGGTACTTGAGGTTGGGCAAAAGGGTGAAAGCGATACAGTCCATGCTGGAAAACAATTTCTGAAGACTTTTTTTTTCCAACTCATATATGAAACTCTTTGAGAGGAGGTGAGAGGTCATCTTGCTTGTTTCCAGCTCCTGCATGTCTGGGCAGATCCAAGTCGAACTGTGCACTGCACCAACAAGCACTTAAATCAATTGTTGGGAAAACACAGCACAAGCCTTTGTTTTACAAAATAAGGGCCAAAGGGGAATGGGAGACCCAAAGCTTCCTTGGTGTTTGCGTATTTGCTGGCATATCTGAAGTGTAGCCCGGGGCCATATGAAAAGTGGAGTTGAAGACGGGGTCTGTTTGCTTCTTTTTCTTGTAAGGAATAAGATGTGACAGCTGTGGGTGTGCAGGAGCAGCGGCGGAGAGAAACAGCGCGGCGATGCTGGGGGTTGATTAACACGCAGGTACGGCAGAACAGATGAGAGGAGCGTAACCTCAAGTCCACGCTGTCAGATTCAGCAAGAGAGCTCGTTCTGTTCTATTAAGCAGTTTGAGTTGTAACCCTCGATGACAGGGTCTGTTCTGTGTAGTATCTCCATGCGGAAGCACTTGTCCAACCCTCTTCAAGATGTTGAGGAGATTGCTCGTGACAGCAGATGCTTCTCTTTTTCTTTATTCACAAACTTGACTTCTGTGCGGCTGAAGACCTCTGTGGATTTTCAGGATCAAATACTATGTGCCGCTATCCTCACTGTAATAAACTACAACTTTCTGTAGCATTATTCTTGCTGGAAATGCTAGCCCGTTCTCATTACGATCTTGTAAAATAGCACCACTTTGTCAGTGCTTTTGGTGTAAGTGCACACCTTCTCCTAATCCTAACCATCTGTGCCATCATGTGACGTCCCGGCATTGGTTGCCATGCACTTGTGTTGCTTAAACATAACCACATGCAGCACAATCCCACGTGATATGTTTGTGTTGACATCACAGTAGCAGTATCCCGCAATGTCAACAGCAGACGTAGAAGGATACCTAAAATGTTGGAAATAGACAAGACAGTCCACCGCAAATGGGCAATATGTGACAAGTTGTGATGAGGACATGTCGGACATCAAGTGATGTCTCTGTAAAAAACAACCACTTTTTGTGGCACTATACCCACTATGACTGATCATTAAAACACACACGTTTGGTGGCTAAAAAGCTGCTGGAAACACAACACAACAAGGTTTTGTGTATTGGTCTTGAACTGTGGTCTGAAGCGTGGTCACACCCTCCACCATCTGCTCCACCTCCTGATGAGAAAGTAAGCTCATATATTGTGTAACGTTAGAAACTATGATATGATACATATCCAAACATATCCCCAGTTTGCAGAAACAGCCCACTTCCTTCCACTCCTCCTCCTGATTGCTGCTTGTTTACTGGTGCAGAGTGCTGTTTACTGTACAGCGGATGATGCAAACCTTTTCCTAGAAGCGTTTAGCTCTATAAACCGTGCAGAACAACACACTGTACGACGCTGGTGTGCCGCAAAAAAGGAGTCGATTTCACACTTATCACTCATCTTGGGTAATGGAGCTTATAGTCCGCGGAGTATGAATCTCTGGCAGATGGCAGATGATTATGTCTCTCTATTGTTGATAAGAGGCTTGAAAATTGAGAACAATGCAACAATGGAATAAAAAAAAAAACAACTTCTCCTTCCATTTCAATTTGGGAAATGAGATTTAAAAGCGCACAATGCTTATGGGAATTTAGAAATATGTCTTACAGAGATTCTTATTCTGGGCATGATAAATATTACGATGTAATAGTCAGAGGCAGAGTGCATCACTTCACTCAGATGTAAAAGATGTAGTTTGGGGAAGGAGTTAAGAAAAAAAAATCTTGCCTGAGGCCCCCTAGAGGCTCGAGCCAGCACTGTACACAGTTCAAAGATGTTATTGGCCTCCATGATCTCCTCTGGACTGGGACTGGGAAGAAGATCAATATTTATGTTTTTGCCAGATCAAAGGATCACTGTTCAAAAATAAACACACTGTCCGCCGCATCCACCAACCTCCCTCCTCCATCACTCACCACTTCAATCTCAAATACTTTTTCACCTCAGAAAATCAGAGTTTTCACAGCTCAGCAGTGTTAACTAAGTTGCAAAGAGTTGGGCGCCGAGAAGATTCTGATCTCGCCTCGGCCGGTCAGCGCTCAATTGGAAGCATTGTATTCAGATGTGATAAATTTAACTGAGGCGGGAAAAGGTCAAACTCCTCTGACGCTCACCAGGATTGGAGAAGGTTGACACCCACGGCTGCGGGCTCTTCGTTTGGAGCAGACCTTCTCTTACTCCGTGCTCTTTTTCACTTTGCGATGTGTTTCTTGCATGTCAGAGGAGGCGATGTTTCATCCTGAGGAGAGATGTGAAGACGAGGAGCGAGGTTGCACGCGTGTCGGATAAGGAGAACAGGGGACCAAGGTTTTTTCGGAGGTGAAGGGTTTGCGGAGGTGACTGAATAGAACATGAAGGTTTTTTTTGCTGTTCTCGCAATGAGCAATGCCAAAGGGCATGAACATAAAATGATATCAAACTTCTAGTCATTATTTTCTGGCACAGAAATCATTACATTTAAAAAAATGTTACAAAAAATGACCTGAAATTCAATATTCAACATTTCCAGATAATCAGTCTGCATGTCTAATATCTTTATGAAATCCTTTAAGACTAAAATCACAAGTCATCCCTTTTTAAATCAAAAAGCCTCGTCAATGCCAAATCGAGGTTTGGCAAAAAGTTTTTTGGAGATACATCAGAAATCCTCCTTTAGCCTCTGAGCCTGTGAGTGGGTGGGTTGGTGTGTGTGTGTGTGTGTGTGTGTGTGTGTGTGTGTGAGAGCTGAGCTGGCAGGAGCACAGAGGCACCATGTAGATGAACTTGCGCTTTTAACTGTATCTTTAAAGACAAGTAGAGACTGTTGTTTGATGGCGGTGGTATTAAAGGAAGAGTTCCACTTTCCTGCAGAGTTACATGAAAGGTCGATAACGTCAGTGATGAATGCCGAGAAAGTGGTTCTGCAAACGTTTAAAAGGGATTTAAAAGGTCAATTCACCAAAATCAGGACAATTAATAAAACCTATTTTAAGGAGTACTTGTAACAGTTTAGAAAATGCTCATTTGCTGTCTTGCTGGGAGTTAGGCGAAAAGATCATTACCACTCTCATGGCTGTATGATAATTATGAATCTAGAGCTTAATTTATCTAAGTGTGATGACTGTAAGCCAAAAGATCTGTCAAAATGTAAAACTGACATTGCCTAAAACAGCCTCCAAAGCTCATGAATTACCAAGTTATATTTGGTTAGTTTAGACTGTTCATAAACCAAAATGCTGAAACATTAAGTTGTGGTTTTACACGGAGGTACATCATACTTCTTGTCTGGAAGATACTCTACCGGCCAAAACACAGTTGCATGCAACCCCTCATAAAACTGCAAAGCTGTGTCCCCATGCTAAGCTAAGCTAATGGAGAGCTGCTTGTAGCTTATATTTAGTGTACTGACATACATATTTCATAAGAGCTACCGCACAGTTCAGTTCAGATTCAAATGAAGTAGTTCTCATTCATAGCTCTCAATTTGAGTTTTGAACCATGTTCACAGTCCCATAAAACGAACTATTCCACCCTCATTTCTTCTTTCGTTTCTTTTTTTTTTAAGTTAAAGAAAATCTTGTGTTTGTCCACGTGGAGATATTTCCAAAAACTGGTCAGATGCTCCAACTCGATGTGTCTTTTCAAATCCGCTGCTGATGCAGATGATGCTTGGACTTGTTTTTTCAGTCCCTGCCAACAAAATTTACATAAAAATGTGAGTCCCCCCCAAAAATGGGTCAAATCAATATTATTTATTTTTTTAAGTGACAGGTATTTTTAAAAGAAAGTTCTCCAGTGCTTTAACCCGAGTAATAATTTGACTCAGCAACTAAGTATTCAAAGAGCTTTATAAATCTCAGCACATGGTGGTATATTATGACAATAAATGTACAATATCAAAATACTCTAAAACGACCCTCTGAATGCAGTGACTTGTATAACCTGTTGAATAAAACGCTTGTTGAATATGGCTCATGAATATGGCTTGTGAATAGTGCATATGCAAGATAGAGGTACAGGAACAACGATTCTTCAGGCAAACCACATGCAGAACTGCATGATCACAGTTCACAGACTTTTACAGATATCATCTTCTGGTTTCAAATCCTGCAATCCTGCATAACAAGCCTTTATCGACACACACATTCATGTTCGTTTGTTGCAAATGGATACGTTCATATAACAAAAAAACACATTTATGCACAACACTGCATACATAAGCATGGGCTTGTCATTGAACTCTTGGCAAGAAAGCAAATTCCCAAAATGATGAACCATTCCTTTAATGAATGACCAGTTTGTTCAGCAAACGACAGTCCAACAAAAGACACATGTCCATGCTTGTAACTAAGAAGGACACATTAGCTTCAGATCTGTGTGCTAGAGCAAAAAAAAAACTAATTTGTGCTCAGCTATACTTGACTTCTCTTTCTACCCTGCAACAAAAAAAAAACACTAATTCCTCAAGGTCTCCCTTTAGCCTACGACTGCACTGTTCAGCACCGCTCGTCTCAGTGTGAGGAAACTTCTCATCAGTCCAGCTAAATGAAACATCAGGGCGCCAAAGCAGAACTAATCCCCCTACGTGTAAAAGTCCACAATTATACCAAACTCACTGTCCAATTATGCTGACACAGGACACCCACACACAAAAGGAATAAAGAAAGAGAAAGCCTCTACAATACAGTTTGCCAAGTGCCTGTGTTTCAAGGTGTAAGGTGCAAGAACACAATGTAGAAAAGAGAAAAAGAAGAGGCAGAGAAGAAGAAAAAAAAAAGCAGGAGCAATTATGTCCGCCAAGGACAAAACAGTAATGTAATAAGACCCCGTGTCGCAGAAAATGTCCTCCTACTGTGAAACATGGTCGCTGACACAATGCATAGATCAATAGTCGCCCACTGGAGCTCCTTTCATAGGCCTAATCAAAATAATAATGATAATAATTGTAATGGCCCGGTTACAGTAATAATATCCATAACAATTACAATAAATTACATGCTGTCCGATGTGCAGCTTCAAACAGTCATTGTCCATTTAGCAGAATTAATCATGGTGGGAGGGAGCGGGAAACAGAATCTGTTATTAGTGGGTGTTTGGAGGTCCAGGATCGTCTCTCATCTATCACCTACAGATAACTGACACAACAAAGAGATACATAAATGTGTAAAGTATGTGTTTCATCTACAGTCGGGCAGGGAAAGGTCAGGGACAGGGCAGTTTCTAGGATTTGAGGACACTGGGGTCTTAGCCCGGACTCTGGGGGGGGGGGGGGTCCTCCTTTCAAATGAACACACTTTATTTATTTTGATGCTTTTTTATGCACAAAAAGTTTTTTCCAAACCTCATTTGTGAATTGTGATGTTAAAAATATTAGTAATCGTTAGTAATTAGTACTGAGTAGAAAAAAGTGCTTTACAACTGCTATTATTGAAAGTTTATTCACTAGAGATGGAAAGATAGTTAAGTAGGGGACTCTTTGTTATTTAAGAGAGGGGAGAGGCTGGTGCAAAGGGGAGGGGGGGCATGTAAAATAATTCTTAAAGCACTGGGGAGGGGCTTATGTTTTTTTTATCTTGTCTAATGGGAGGGGCATCCAACTTTAAATAGCCGAATCTTGTATTTATTTTACCACTAATTTTCAAAGAAAACATGTTTTCTTTAAAAACAAAAGTTTTTAAATCTTTATACCCCATTTCTTATTCTTCTTCAAAAAAGGTGATTTTTACTATTTTTTATTTTTTTATTTAATTGTAAGCATTTTTTTTCTTTAAAATTGTTGGCAATTTGTTCTTCAAAACATTTTTGGGGAATTTTCTTTTCAAATTTTTAAGCAATTTCTGTTTTCTTTGAAATATATTGACATTTCTTTTTCTCTGAATTTTATTTTATTTTACCTTTTTCCCCCCCAATTTCTTTCTTAATTTTCTTTCTTCAAATTTGTATTTTTCATATTTAATTATTTGGGGATTTTTTAAAAAGAAATCATGCCTTCTAAACTTGCAGCCCCGCAGAAATACAAATTGCCAAAATCACACCATTTATCACAGCCAAGCAACTGTAAAAACGGAAGTTATTATTGGATTTTTTAAATTTCTGACAGTCCTTAAACACCACATGTGGTACAAATATTAATACATTTCCCCAAGTCACTCAGGGAGGGTCAATGAAAAAAATATTTCTAGCTTTCAGGAAGGTCCAAGAATATATGAATATAGAGCCGAGGCTGTTTATTAAATATTTTAAGCTGATGGACTCCAGGCCTAATGATGCTACTGGTCTGGGAATCTGATCAGGAGGGTGGACAAAAGCACTGCGCAACAAAAGTCCATGAGATGGGGCGACAAGTAAAAAATGCGAATGCACTAGGTGAGGCTTGTAGGGGAAAGTAGCATTCATATCCGTTTAATGGACTGTCGCAGTGTGAGGATGTGAGGGGTCTGTGTGTGTGTGTGTGTGTGTGTGTTTTGTGTAAGGCGGCAGCTGAAGGTTTAGGGGTTTCTTCGGAAAAGCCATTGTGTGTTAGTTTAAGCCTCAGATTTAACCGTGCTACACAGGGAGCAAGATCAGCTATTACTGTCAGCAAAGTTATTACAGCTACACACCAGTTGTAGGATTACTCCCTGTGTGAGTCGGTGTGTGTGCTGGCGTGGATGTGTGTGAGTTTGTACAAGAGCAGATGTGACAATGCATTATATGTTGCTTGTGTGCTGCTGCCAGCGTCTGATGTGTGCATACATGTGTGATAATGTGTCAAATAGCACGACATGTGCACGTGACATGTGACATGTGCTTGTCTGTTTACCTGTCGAGAGCAATGTGTCACCTTATGCGTGTGTCGCTCTCTGTCACTATTACTGTGTTGGCATATTTGAAAAGAGCGTAGTTTCACTGAACACTGAGCAGAAGCGTGGATGATCGACTTGATCACAGTGGACAATCACCAACTCTGATGGATGAAGGGAGTCAATGTGGGAATGTTTTTTTGAGTTTTTTTTTTTTTTTAAACACACTGTCTGAGATTAGCTATGACAGGAGAAAAATGTTAACATTAACCAGCTCTGACCGACCTTCAAAGAATAGGTGTAAAAAGCAAGAGTCAGCCTCTAGGGCTGAAAAATAAAGAAAACTCGGATGTGCCTAAAACTGCAGTTCCTCCAATGGCCACTAGAGGCTGACTCAAAACTAAATTCCCATAAACCCCAATGCTTAAAGGCCCAACTTCACAGCAGAAATACACATGTTTGCAGCTTGGTAGAAGGGTGATTCTATACGGTTTTAGGACATTTTTTGGATTTTAGAACATTTCTAGGATTTAAGGATAGTTCTAGGATTTTAGGACATTAGGGTCTTCACTAGGACCTCTGTCGAGGGTGCGGGGGATTCTCCACTGGTACTTTTTTTGATAAACAAGCTCTATTTTGATGCTGTTTTTGCACTCTGGCACCTTATCTATACCAAAAGTACAAAACCAATTCCAACTATGAATTACATTATTTTCCATTGTGAATTTGAAAATGGTCGGGGGGTCACCAAGCACCCTGTCGGGGCCAGCTTTGCCTTGCGGGCCATAAATTGAGTATGACTGGTCTCTATGAATAGAAATGTATGCACATGTGTATTTGCAGCTGTAAGTGACTGAAATGCATTTCGCGGAAGATGACCACTCAGCCACATTACTGCCAAACCTCCTGACCCACACTATTTCCTCCCAACATACCAGCAGACAGACATCACAATCACAATAACACACACACACGATCACACACAAATTATCCATCCCCAGCTTCTCCTCAGTCAGGCACTCTGCCTCTCAGAAGCAAACACAACGGCTCTCCTCCCGAGCCTCCAGGTGGAAGAGGGAGGAAGGCGGAGCGGCAACACAGTCGCTCCGTCTCCCTCCCTCTTTTCTTGTCTCTTATCTGCAGATGTCTCGTCTCCCGCGGCCCTCCTGACTCTTTTCAGAGCTTCTATTTTAAGAGCTGAGTTGCTCCGTTCGATCGCGCTGTCCGTCTGTAGGTTCTCCAGACGACAAAGGGAAACAAAATCTGTCTGTGTGTACAGTTTGTGTGTATGTGTGTGTGTGTGTGTGTGTGCTTGTCTCTTGGTGTTATGTGACTATTTACACAACCCTACACATCCACTTTTAAAACAGTGCACCAAAACTGAGTGCTTCCAGATGGAGACACTCTGTAAACCACCGTGGCCCATCCCTTCAACCACGAAGCAAACACACACACATTTAGGTACACAAATGTACACACACACACACACACACAGTGGAAGTCTGTCCTGCTGGGGCGTACCATATCTCACTCTCCCACTATGTTTATCTCTAGTGACAACTTTCTAGGCCAGGCTATTGTTTCACTGTTTATCTGAACCTCAGGCTCCGAAACCAGCAGCACTATGATTCAGTCTTCCTGCTCCCTTTTATAGACTGCGGGTATGAAGTCAGAGAGAAAGCGTTTTGGAGAGGAATGAAGCGAGGGAGGCGGCGTGCTAAGAAACGGGAGTTTTTGTTCAAGGACTCTTCAAGGTCTCATCGTTCAGAACTCATCAGAGCCTGACAGGCATTGATGAGACAAGAGATAAAGTGCCTCTGCAAACGTTTAGCAGGGATTTAAAGGGTCATTCCACCCAAATCACACAAAAATTAACAATGTATTTTAAAGACTGATATTTTGTGAATTATGGTTGTTAGCTTTCTTGCTGAAAGTCCCTTTTCGCATTTCGTGTATAGACATGAGAGTGTTGTCAACCTTCTCATCTACACTTTAAAAAAGATAACCCAAAATGTCAAGTTTACAGTAAGTGTTGCAATCCACTGAAAGGCTTATGTTCAGAAAACTTTGGATAGAGTTTTGGGCATCTGCCAAAATAACTGAGGCCACTGAGCCAGTTTTATGTATTCTTTTTTAAGAGGTTCTGACATTTTAACTTAAGTACATGAGAGGATATGGATAGAAAACATAAAAAAAGGCAGCACTCTGAGTGAACTTCTTAACTTAGGTTGAAACAGCACATTAGCACTTAGTTAAGAAACCTCAAAAAGGCTTTTCAGTTGGTTGACATGCTTTTTTGTTTTTTGTTTTCTTGACTCTCCTTTTTTGACAGGGCAGGGTAAAGCTGGAGATTCACTGTATGATTTCAGCCCAATTTTTGAGATGCATTTTAGAGTCTGACAGAATTTCAGCTTCGTCTGGCATCACTTGCCATGAGGGGGGAGCGAGGACCAATCAGGGCCTTTTCAACTGCTCCTGATCTGCCATCGGACATTCAGATGAATTTCTGACTTTTTGCTCAGCTGTCGTCAGGAGTGGAAGGTGGACTATTGCAAGCACGCCACGGGCCTGGCCACATCTCTAGATACAAATCAAGAGAGGACAGAACTTAAAGCGGAGGTCGATGACTGCGCTAAGAAAACTGGACTCATTCGTGTCTGACACTTGCCACCTCCTTTCAATTTCCTCCACCTCTTTAAGTAAAAAAACAAACAGCTGAAGCATTTGAATACTGATTTTGGTGTTGATTACCATGGCAACAACGGGAGCTTCATAACTTCAAAGCAATTTATCCCTTCACCTCAAGTAGTGCCTCGCTTTAGTAGTCTTGGTTTTAAGGCCCTGACACACCAAGGCTTGCGGTCAGCATCTATCGCTCTCGTCTCTGCAGTGTGCCCCGCACTGTTGGCACTATTCTGCTATTTTTCCCACAAATTCAGCATGTTGAATCTGCGTCAGTGATGGCAGAGCCCATGAGAAAAGGAAATCACTCTGATTGGCAGTTTAGCTCAGAAGAAGAGAAACGAAAATGACAAAAGTAAACAAAACATCAAGAGGTAGTGAGGTCGATACAAACTTTTTGTATAAGGGAAAATAATTTTTTTTTATAACCATCGAGCTCTTTAGCAGAAACATTTCCTCGTGGTTTATGTTACTGTTCAGATGGTCTTCCAGTTTCCTTTTTCTGTGATGATTACAGGTATGGAACGGTATTTCCTCTCACACAGACACAGAACATATGTGCTTGTTGTCTGTTTGTTTGCTGTGTTCGTGTGCAGCTTTTTGGCAGAGACACGTGGATGCGAGGCGACACAGCAGGGGTTTTTCATCACTGCTAGTTTTCTGATGTCGGCTTGGTGTTTATGTGCCTTTATGTACAGAGGATTGGAGGTTTTCACCTCTGGAAGTTCTGCTGCTGAAGTATAAAGCACAACTACAACTACACAACTACAACAACAACAACAACTACATTTTGAAAACAGCAGTGTGTCTTTCAGAAACAATAATGGGTTGTGTTGTGGATAATCCACAGACCTTGTAGTCAACAGTTCACAAAGGGACAAGGGTCTTTAGGGAAAATTGTCCACAGCAAGGTTTGTGGATTGTCCAGAATAATGAGGGCTTTGTGATAAGACACATTGCCATTGAGTTTTTAAAATGTAATTTTCAAGCAAACTTCCATGCATCGCCATTGTGAAAGGGAAAAAAAGAACTTGCAGCAAATTAAACCTCAGCTGTCTGCATAGTTAGATGCTACAAGAGGGCCACAGCAAACTTCTTTAAGAATATCTTTTTATACGTTCTAATTTCCCCTCTCTATTTATCCTGTCATTTTCTCTTCTCTTACTTCTTTATTCCCTCCTCTCCCTCAAGGCCTCATTGTGGTCGGCACATTGCAGAGATGGCGCTGTCCTTTGGAATCTCAGCACTCAGCCAAGGACGTCCCCATCAAGAGAATCACCGTAAACAAGGACAAACAGAGCTGACTGCAATGTCTCACAACATACAAACTCTTCTCCTCCTTTCAAAAAAACAAAGGCACCAAATTTATAAATATGCCCTTTGACAACAAAAATCACACAAGATAATATGTTAATAATTAAACAATGCAGCTAATGAGGACACTGTCCTAAAATCTGGAGAGGCAGAATGAACGCTCTCATCCTCGGTGGATGGTAAGTCCACTCTCTGTTCTCGGGGAGCTCTGCTAAGCTTACAGGCCATTTTGGTCTGTTTCACTTCGACAAAGCGGATGTCCTGAAAATCCCCCCTTCACTCTACACCGTCCACGGGCCTAGCTCAAAGCCCCGACACTGACTAAGAACCAGTCAGAAACACCGCACATTCTTTTTAATCCCCCTTCTCCTTTGGCTTTGCTGTTCCTCGGTACAACTCCTAACATGCGAGTGCATTAACTTCTGGCTCAGCCGCTCGGTTTGGCTATTAACTCTGTCCAATAGGCCGACGTATAACAGAGATGGCTTCCATTTGTAAACCGTTTTTTGATAATAAAGCCAATTTTGTTACAAATTTCTGTTCCTGCCTCTCCACTCCTCCCCAGACGTAAAATGAGACAGATTCTGCTTTGAGAGATAACACTAAACCAATAGGCTCCTGAAGCTTAGAGAAAATTCAATACGCTTGCTATGCCTTACAGATCTGCTGCCATCTCCGGGGCTGGAAAACACTGCAGCGTGGACTTCTATCATTCTGTTCACTCATCCTGCCGGCACGTTGATTCATTTCATACACTAAACCCTCAGAGAGATATCTATGTATATACATCAGCGAGTGACAAAGGATTCATACGGCCTCCGTTTCCTCTGGCTCCAGGCGATGATTCTTTGCCGCGTGAAGCCGCAGGTGGTTTGATCGATTGAAGAGAAAAACACACAGAGGAGCAAAACAAAGAAAAGGGCTGTTCTACATGTGATGTGGACATCCTGCTGGGTATTTAGGGAAAATTTGAGGAAAAAAAACTCGGAGGTTTTGCTTAAACCAAAAAGATTCCAGGGAGCTGGGAGGTGGTGGTTGTGGAGCGGGGAGCTACAAAGCCCCGCACACAGTGGCGCCCCAAGAGGGGGACGGGGGGCCAAAATAATTGGAGACTGATATTATGGACTTTGAGAGGCTTTGGCATGCTCTTTTTTTGTTGTTGTTGTTTTTTTTGTGTTTCTCATCTCTTTTTATTGGGGGTTTAAACATACAGCTGAAAATGGAATAGAAGTGAATACAGAGTTTCTGATACAAACGTATAGAAAATATCGTTGGACAAAACAAAAATACCCTAAAGGGTGAGTTGTCATAGATGTAAAGCATCGCAAACAAGTTCACAATATAAATTTGCATAGCATTCTGGTAGTTGTAGGTTTTCTACCTCTTAAGCAAAAGCGTCCTTTTTCTTTGTTTTTTCTGGTCATGTAGCACAAATTTCATTTCATCTTTGTATCGGTGACACTTCTGTAAGATGGTTTTCTCCCAGTAAATGTTCTGTGACTTATAATCAATGTATTCCTTTAGATCAAAGTTATATAATTATCTTTTTAAGTATGTATGTTCTCTTGTGATTCCTTAACTCTCCATTTTAGCATAGTTTTCAACCAGCCTATATACTATACATGCCAGCATCAGAGGATTTCTGAAATTAAGTTATGGATTTTATTTTGGTGTGGCACCCAAAGATTTTCAGGGGTCACCCCTATTACAAATTTTTGGGGGTACCACTGCCTGGTCAATCATTTTTTTAAATTAATCTTCAGCAGCTCAAAGCCTCTGTGGATGAAAATGGCACACAAGGTTAATTTTAAATGTCACTGAGTAATGTAAAGAGGCCAAACACCTTGAGAGTGCTTTATTTATGAAAACTATATAATAATCCCTGCTGCGATATGAACAGTTCCTCTCTTTTTAAGTGTCAGATTGCCAGGCTTCAAATGCATGCACCCTGTTCCTTCTAATACAAAGGAAGGATTTGAGTACACGCTATTATACAAGTTGAAATCCTTCGCCACTTGGGAACGTGTGAAATGGATACAGACACCATGAGAGAGAAACAGAGAAAAAGAGGAAATGTAAAAGACTTCAAAAAAAAAAAAAAAAAAAAAAAAAGCAGATCTGACCTCTTCTCAGAGTCCTTGTTAGTGAGGGCCAATAACCTCACAGTTCCTCCATCCCACGCTGCCGAAGCTTTGGCAAGCCCAAAAAGAGATGCTGGCATCACAGCCACAACACGAGAAGCAACAGCACTCCTCTTCCCATTTGGTCCTAATGAATATGCACGCTGGTAATCTTTCCTGTAATGTGCCAGGCCTCTCCACCTTTTCCAAACACCAGGGAGCGCCCTGAGGTGTAACAGTCATATTAACACAATCGGATGAGAGGCTAAATAAAAATAAAGAAAAAGAGCCTCAGGGAGATTTGCCCTGCCTGGTGTTTTGTCTAATCAACGCTGTTAGAGCTCTGGTTCTACACTCAAAGATATCAGCGTGGTTTCCTGCTCTGATCAAACTCTTATTATGGAAAAAAACTCCAGCTGAGTTAAAACAATAATAACCAAATCTGCATGATCACGCCATTTTATACAATGCACCCTAGATGTAAAGGGTGTAACGATCCAACAATCCAAATCGATGAATCGATTCAATAACGATCCAATGTCAGAAATGTAAAGTGCAGACAAATAAAATACGCCTTTATTTTGAAATTCCCATTGGACGTCTGTATCAACATCAAAAAACAGCTCCATGCAGGTAACAGCAAGCAGCCAAGAGAAAAACAGTGAGGATATTTTCTCCCTCCTGAGAATAAATAAGCAGAGAAGAAATATTTTGGATTTTGGAGCAAAGAGGGGTCACAACACACAAAGCACATGCCATTTTTGGACAATGACAGTATTCAGGAAACGCAACAAACCTGGCCGGGCATCTCACTCTGCTAGCTTTTTACATTTGTTACAGCAACATTAGTTGTCTCTTGGAGGGTGCAGCAAGTCGTTTATTTTAATGAAGTAAAAATACTACAGTATTTTTAATACTTTTTTTAAAAAAACATTTTTGTAGTTGAGCCATATTTTATTTGTGTTTGTGGAGTCAGTTTAAAATAAACCTCACTGCACTTCACCAACTACAATTATTTACATTATTTGTATTTATGTAGGCCTATGTGTTTTTGTGTTTTTTCCTTTTATGGCCAAAAGCATGAAAGAAAATCGGGGCAGCGTGTCTTTTAACTGACTGTGTCAAACAGGTAATCCATGTCGAGTCATTCTAATCAAAGGCCCCTGAACTGAATCGATACAAAATTGTGTCCTGGCAGACTTTGTGATATCAGCAAATATTGTTTCGCTGTCCAGAGAATCAATATAATATTATCCTATTGAGGAGAAACTAGCCATATACAGACTTACGAGACACGTGACAAATTCACACTTTACACTCATTCACGTTAGGTTTCACACTTCTGGATAATTGATAAATGCAGAGGAGATCACACAGAGTGTCAAATAAATAGGATGAGAAGGATTTACCTCTGAGCCATCTCAGCTCCCTCTTTCATTTCCTCACGTTTAATCATATCCCATCATCTGCAAGAGGTAAATAAGTCTCCTCCAGGCGGCTATTTACATTTCGCGAATCTGTGTGTTTCTAATCCTTTCTACGGTTCTAAGGGTAAGATCCAACTTATCTCACACTGAATCGTTCCCGCACGCAGGATGATGCCGAGGCGATGGGGGTATCCTGAGCGTTTTTGTGCAGCAAATGGCCTCTTAGTTTCAGGCTTGCCCAAAACACTTAAGACCTTTATTACAGGCACTTAACCATAGGGCCCGTCAGCGTTAGAGATGGGCTCTAAGTCACAGATAATGGGCCGAGACACGCACGCAGACGGGCGCACACACACACACACAGGTTATGGTATCATTATGGTATCATCATCTGTTCTCAGTGAGCAGTGTAAAACTACCAGTGTTTGACGCAGTGAGGAGATAACAGTGCGGATCAAAGGGGTTTGTGTCTACATACAGAAGTGTGTGTGTATGCGTTTGTTTATGGCCTGTGTGAGTGTTTATTGGCCGTGTAGTCCTCGCAGACTCCTTAACAAGAGTCACACTGCTGCTTGGTATTATCACCAGTATGTACGGAAACTATGCAAAATATTTGCACATGCAGTATCCAAAGAAGCGTGTGTATATGTGTTGCGCGCTATGTGTGTGTGTGTGTGTGCGCGCGTGTGTGAATGTCTGCGGGCTGATTTTATTTCTTATTGCTTTTTCCAGCGGTTGCACAGGACAATTAGCATTCCGGTCCGTTCCCCTGGTCTCCTATGAGATGTCTCCTCATTTGAAGATGATACATCCCCTCCAGCTCTCGTGCCAGCGCGCATGCGAGAGAGAGAGAGAGGGTTGGGAGACGCTCAGTTTATGTTGGAAGGTCGAGCCAGGCGAGCTGTGTGTGCAGTGTCCCTCCGCGGTCAAGGCTTTGAAGTGCAACCTCAACCCTGACCCTGATGTAAAAATTGTGGCTTCTCGATCTGCAGCGTGGGCCAACAAATAGTTAGCCGGTGACAGGATTTGGCTCCATATAATACTGACACAACAGTCCGGCTGTTCTTGCTGTTCTTATGTATTTCTATGAAAACGAATGCGCCAAAATTCGGACACATCTTATGTAATCATGAACCAGTATTTCCTGCATAATCCATATTTTCTGGATGGCTGAAACCACATGACCAAAGTGCTGACGGGAGTGAAGAATGAAGAGGGAAGCGGTCTTGTAGGGAGGAAGGTTGGGGTGGCTCATGGGTCAAAAAATCTGGGACTTTCCCCCAGGATACCAGTGATCATATCAGTGTGAACTTTGAGCAAACTATCAGACATTTTAAGGTACGTCATCACCATGTGTCTTTTCCTAAACCTGACAACTGTAACTTTATATGCCTAAACCTGACCTCTGTATTTTTACATGAAGTGCACATGAAGGTGCTTATTCATAGCATATCGTATGATGTGTTGATGAATGCATATGATTGAATTTGTGCTCATTTAAAGGTCATGTATTGATGGGCAGTTCAGAACAGTATGGTTAATCTTTTATAGTATACATGTCTTTGTTTTCGTGGCACAAAAGGGTGAATAAATAACAACAAAAACAAAATAAACAGCAAAAAAAAACATTGATATCGACTATTGGGCAAATTGTTATTTTAAACGCCGGTATTGGCCCAGAATTTCACAATCCATGCACCCTTAACTGGCATGAAAAAAATGCAAATGTGTTACAAATGCAAATAAGACACACTTTAATACATAAACACACACTACACAAAGACACACACACACACACACATTCACCGCACACCCGTATCGACCCTTTCTCCCATGAGTCATCCACTGCACCCTCATTCATCAATATTAGCACTTCACACACACACAAGCTAAAAGGGATACCGGAGCAACATGCACACGCACACACACACACACACACACACACATTTACCCTCCTCACAATTACTCTGCAGCTTCCTCGATGTGAGCCAAGTAAATGGGTGAGGGAGGACGTTAGAGGAGCAGAGGACACCGAGCTGCTCTGCAGTTTCTTGCCAAGCAGTTGACTTTTAAGCAACTGGCACCCGTGGCTCAAGCATTCTTCTGATGGAAGCCAGCTGATGTGCGAGAAATTCATTATTTCCTCCCGGACTCTCACTCATTTGCTCATTTAATTTTCCCGTTTCATTAGCAACTTGCCCTTTGTTTCTCTGCTTTTCACTTACATCGGTACAACTTACTTTACTTGCTTTATTATTGCCCTCCTCCCCTCCTGCCTCCCACTTTTATATCTCCGTATTTTTGTGCTTCTCTCTATATATTCTACCAGCTTATCCTCCAGTTTCTGATAAAAAAGTAATAAGGCTCCTAATGGCTTCAATTTCCGTCCCTCTCCTCTCCTGGTAATCCTTTGTGTATTGCATTCCTGAAGATAGCCTTTGTTGTTTCTACAACAAAGGGCAAATGTGTGTTTCAAGGATGCTCACTCTAGATATAAACGCAGGTGTGTGTGCGTGTGTGTGTGTGTGTGTGGACAGAGAGCGTGCACATTTTTAGTATTTGTATGTTCGTGTGTGCACGTCTCCCCTGTGATTCCTGCCCCACCACTTAGGCCGGAGCTTTAATTGAATACTCGAAGTGGTTGGATGCTCTCGGCTTCAGTGGTAGACACTACCCATAACCCCCCTCGGGTCACGCTAGGGGCTTGCCTGGGGGCTATAAAACTTTCACTACAGCAATCCTGTGCATGCTCCGTCCATAGTGTAAGTAAAAGGCTTGATATGTGTGTGTTTGTCAGCGTGTGCGGGAACAATAGAGAAAGAAAATGACTGAAGGTCAGCATCCTTCTCCTCGCCCCCCGCCCCCCTTCCCTCCTTGCAAGCATCATAGATCCACTTTTAATCTCCCCTCTGATCTCCCTGCGTGGTGTAAAGAGACCCAATATGGGCCCGAGCTTTGGTGCTATTGTACACCTCGAGTCAGACAATGCCTCGTCCTGCCACACAGGATGAATGAGCCTCATAAATACTCCAAATGAAATGGGATGCATTCACAAGCTCCCATATAAGGCCAAGAAAGAGGACCGGTCTGAATATATTATATAACCCAAACCTCATAAAATGCATCCCTGACAATACAGTATTTTATTTTTCAGTTTTTTTTTTATTCAGGTACTTCAGCATCAAGGTCAGAGTTGGGAGGGTTATTTTTAAATTTGTGCCCCCACAGGTGACTGAATACTAAAACTAAAATGTCATAAAGTACGTCATTAGGTTAATGACACCAGTTAATTTCGTGTCAAAACTTTGAATTTCTTGAAATTCATCTTGCCCAGCTTATTTGTCTGGGTCTTATATGTCTATGCCCCAAAAACATGATCTTGACAGTGTCCCAGCTGTATCTCCTCATAGATGGATTACTGAACAGACCTACCAGCACAGGCCCAGGGGCCAAAAGTGACAGGGGCCCCCCCGGGCCTTCTACTGGGAAATGTCACTCAAATTAATGAGCAATGACCAGGAAGGGACTCAAAGTGAACACAAAAACTGACAAAACAACCACAAAGACACACAAAATGACTACAAAGAGACACAAAATCACAAAAAAGGGATGGAGGGGAACCGCAAAGACACACAAAAACAGACACAAAACTAGGACACAAAGTGTTTACAAAGCGAAACAAACAAAAATGACATTAAAGAGATAAACTTTTTTTTTTCCTCAATAGTACTTCTCGTGTCTCCATGAAGCTACCCCGCGATTAATGCAGTTTTTCATTTTTCATTTGTGTGCCTAACATTTGTATGAGGGGTGACTGGCCAGGTTTCTTAGTAAATGAGACTTTTCTTGAGAAAACAAAAAGATGAGGCAAATCTCTCCCTTAACAAAGAGCCTGTCTTTATATTTTTTTTTGACAAATAAGCCTGTCTAAGTGAGTCTAAGATGGATGCCACCTCTCGAAAAACAGTGTCTGACCCCGTCTCTGGGTGCACTCCCTGGTGAGATAGCCCTTGAAAATGCACCCTCTTGACTCACCTCTCCATCTCCCTCCCTCTCTCTCTGTTCTGTCAACTATATTCTCAAAATGAGCTGAGAATGAGTGGGAAGAGAGGAAAAGGGAGCTGCGAGATAGAAACAGAGAGATGGAAAGAGGAGAGATATTAATAGTGACAGGGCAGAGCTATTGAGAGCCCGACGACGCTACCTCTGCCTCTCTCTGAAGGTGTGGGCACGAGGTAATGGGTTGATGGTGACATCTAGAGATGGAGCGAATGAGGCAGAGAGGTAGATGAAGGGCTAATGCCTATAGATTGTGACCTCTGGGGAGTGAGACGCCATTATTCTGACAGGGTTGGGTGGAGAGGCCTCTAAAAGCCTGAGGTTCTAGCTCAGATCTAACTACCAACAGTCCCTAGACTAAAGCTTGTAGGGGTTTGTCTGGATAAGTGGACCTGACAACCCCCAACAATGAGGTCTCCCCGCAGACTCACTACTCCACTGACACACCGTTTAGTTCAGCCAAAGGTACGTCTGCCGGGATTTGTCTATTTCCATTTACTTCCTACAGGTGTTCTCAGGTCTATGAATGTCCCTGTAAGGGTGGCGAGAACAAGCTTTTTGTCAAATGATTGTGCTGCTTTCGATGTATTAGTGAGGGAAGTCCTAGAGGATTCAAATTGTTTTACATCCCGCCACGTCATAAATCCAGTATCAGCGGGTGGGTTTCCAATACAGATTTGTGCAAAACTTAAGCAACATTTTCGAAATGTCAATAAAACACAATTACAGTAATGTTATGTGACTTCTCCTCTTGCGATAGTATTCCTTGAAGCATGGCGATGGATGTTTAAAACATCAGCAGGTTTATTTCTATTGCAGCCACCACACTAACTGCCATTATTTCAGACTGAAGGCGACGTGAGCATGTAACGCGAGAAATAATGGAAAGGCGAGCCCATTATAGGTTGGAACAGCCATGTCGAAATTTGATGCATTGGAATTAGCCAGTTCGTACCAACACGCGCAGAACCATAGCATCATACGACCAATAAAAACAGAAAAAAGAGTCTTTCCATTGCATTTTTGTGAAATACTGTATGGCTTTTTTGAATTGCCTGAAATACCACCTCTGGCAAGCATAAAAATGTTTTTTTGCAATACATGGGAGTTCTAGTTCTTTCTGTTATAACGGCCAACGACCAAACAACCCCTCCATGGACCTACTTTACTCATATCAGTGCGTGCCCATGGTCTCTCTCTCCTTATTTACATCAGTAAATTTCAGGTCATGTGGTCGGTCACCTGCAGTTTTTTTCCCCTCCCATAACAGTTGCAATTAAAAAGAAGTGTCATTAGAGGTTTTCTTTATCTAACACGCTAAATTATAGAGCAACAATAAATAAAGTCTTTATTTTAACTGTTTTGATAAGTTCTGGCAAATAATTTGGTTCCAATTAAATGTGGTTATCATTGCTTTTATTAAGGGTAAACATGATTTTTGCTGGCCACCATCCCGTGTTCTTACATGTTCTTTTTCTCATGTACTAGACGGCAGGTAACACCGGCTCTGTGGGAAACACTGAATATGATCATCCCCTGCTGCTTTAACGTCAGCTGACAAGCAATAAAACACGTACTGGAAATGACACCACATCCTTCGTCAGTGTAGATCCTCTTGAGGCTTATGTATGTGGAGAAATACAGTGTGTGCGCTCAGTATCTTCACCTAGCATCTGAGGCAGCTTTTGCTTTGATGCAGTATAGATCAGATTGCTTGGATGCTTTCCTGTATGAGACTCAAAAGTGATGCATTAGTTGCAATGATGCAGTGCATCTGAAGTGAAAGCACACATGCACTGTGTTGTCCTCATACATGCACTTTACTCTGCAAATGTGATTTAATATATCAAGAAAAATTGAAAGAGAAAATGCATTACTGGCAAATAGTGTTACTGAAGCAGCGGTGAGGCTCTGCACATGGTCAACTGCAAACTAAGATTTATATTTCATCACTGAGGCAGCGTGTGTAAAATGCTCCTTTTGCTTAATGATATTTTCACACTCACTGCTCCAGCTGTGCTCCCATCATGGCGAGGAGGAGAGAAAAAAAAACAAAAAACACAACAGATCTCCCTTATCGTGTGTCTCTATCCGTAATGGCCCTGTCATGTTTGAACAGAGTCAGAATAACAGAGATCTATGTTTGAAAGCTGGAAAGCTATTACTAAAACAGAGCATTATGCTAAAAGGGGCTATGTACACATAGCGGTGGTATAAAAGCGAACGCAGCCGAGGAGTAAACAGCAGCTGTACATTTTTTACATTTGCATAATGGTAGAGACCGCGGCTGTCACAGCATCACAGTTTAAGGAGACGGCTGAGAAAACTAAACATGTAAAATGTAGAGCTCCTAATGTGAGACATGCAGACAGTTTTTAATTTATTTATGCACTTTGATCATATGTTTTTGGAGGGGCCCATCGAGGGCCAGACTTTTGTTCACATGCCTTTCACATCGCTGCCAGCTTTTCAAAGCTGCTGTTTCTATCGTCAGCCTTACTCAGTGAGAATGATGACTTAAAAATCAGGTTGATCAGGTTACAATGGAAATTGTACAAAACGTTAACATTGACTGCAGTAAACTGCATATTACTAATCTGTGTTTGCAGACCCATTAACAGTTTTCCCTTCACTCTTTATAACTGTATAATGATAGAATATGCGACTTCCTGATGCATTTATTTATTTATTTTGACAGAGCACAATGTGTCTGCATTTTAAAAATAGAACTGTCAACAGTTCAAATGTAGAAACTACCTTATTATAAACTTATAGATTCGTCTCACCATCAGTTTCAGCATCGGTGTCACACCCAATTAGGAAACCAGTCACCAGTGTTGGGGAAGCTACTTTGAAAGCACAGCTTTGCATGCTACCAATTACTTTACAGTGGAAGAAGTTTAAAGGGATACCTGCTCGATTTTTAACCAGCTATGTAAAAAAAAACAAAAAAAAAAACAATGTGAGAAGTATGTATAGTTGAACTGTGATAAACTTCCCTCCACCTAACCATTGCCTAAATGGTCTTTATGCTGGCTTTCGGGCTCTTGCTTAAACTACAGGCTCTACTTCCGCATTTTAACATTGTCCGCCACATATGCCGCCATCGCGGACACAAAGAAGCAGGTCAAGAGACAGACCAGTCCCTTTCTCTCTCAAACTCGGACCAAAATCCAATCAAACTGTAAAACTGATGGAATATAAACTAATATTCTGTTACTGCACTATTTCTCTACTCAAATGTTTTCAGAAACATATTTTAGTATCCTGTTTAGCTGTAACAGCAAGATCATTTGTGACCAGCCAGCTGCCATTGTGTCAAACGGACAAGTTTGCATTATGTCACCCAGTGGCGGGAGCGATAATTGGTCTGGTGCAGCACAATGCATTATGGTAGCTGTAGGTTTTCCACCTCCGGAGCAAAAGTAAACACAGTCTCTTTGCTCTTTATTCTCTAGTCATATAGCACCAATATCATAAGTATTTTGTTGTTTGTTATCTTTTAGTTTGGTTAAATAAAGCTACTAAAAGTAGCTGAAACCACTCTGTAAAAAATCAAATTGACAACATGATACAAAATAATAAGAAAATAAAATACAAAAAAGCCACATGCCATCACAAAATGCCACTCAGTTGAGTAACCACACGTTCACCAGAGCGCTGTTGAGAAAACATAACATTTCCATTGTTTTCAGAAACTTACAATACAGAAAAAAATGACTGCAGATCGAGTTGTCTAATTGACAGGAGTGCATATTTTCTGAGAAAAGTGAGCGATGGCTATTTGTTTTTGGTAGACGGGCTGTTGCAGAATTGGACTTTTGATCCAATAGTGGATATTTTGTGATAACGGCGCTCTGGAGTTTCTGGCTATTAAAACATTTGGCAATCTCCAGCTGGGCACACCTTCACAGTAGGCAGGATGCAAGAAAAAAGATGTGAAGCCTGTTCAAAGGGTTTTCAAAGACAGAAGAGAAGTAGAGAAGCATTGTTGAAATAAAAATGAAAAATCACTCCTTTCCTTTAATGGCCCAACAATTTTTGTAGTTTCGGTAATAAACTATAGAAATGGCAAAAAGGAAATTTGAAGCAATACAAATTTTAATGTGGTTGAACTACTGGCAAACTACTTTAAATTGTCACTAAAATACTAGTTTATACATGGGGTTCACTACTCCCAACACTGCCAGTTACAGGAATACAGGACCGAGACGTCAGCATCGTCCAGAGGACATGTAGCTGGGTACTCAGATTCCTCTAATCCAGTACGGTGATTTCAGAAACCAGCTTTCTCATTTATGTGACATTTAAGAAATCAGGTTACTGCTGTAAATTGCTGGGAACCTGATTACTTAAGGTAAGTGCATGTAAAATCAATGGCTGTCTCTGCTACTAGAATGTTAAAAATGCGCTTCGCTTCAGACTGCTCTTCCTCAGTTTCCTTATTTTTCCCCACCAGCTCCTCTTACAACGTGTTACAGTCGGTGGCCTCTAACCCGACAATCAAACAGCGCCTTAGCCCCTCGACAACTTACTAAAGGGTAAAAATGTAATCACTAATGAAATATAAAATGATGAAAAGAAGAAGAGAGAAAAAAGATCAGGCCAAAGGCTTGTCTTTTACATCTGCTGGTCTCCCCTCCCTCTCTCATTTTTCTTTGCGCTCTTCCAAGGTGCCAGACGCCTCGCTAAGCTGGCAGAGCTACAGAGCGAATGAGGCAGCATCAGAGCGAGAGACAATGAAAAGAGAGGAGAGGTTCAGCGAGGGCCCAGTGGCTAGTTGGCCTCAGGCGATGAATCGGCATCGACTCTCCAGGAGGAGGCTGCTTGCATTCAGCGGACGGCTTCAATAAAGGCCAAACAACTTTACTCGGAGAAGGTCATGAAACCTCTGCTGATATCATACTTTGCCTCCCACCTGCGCTGTACAACGGGGGTTAAGGGCTCAAAGACGCAAGGTTTGTATCATGTGTTATTCCGCCTTTGGAAATGTATGCTCCTATCAAGAGATAGAAAAGAAGAGGAGAAAAAGGAGAGCCAAATGCCTCTACACTGAATATAAACTCCATCTTCTGTATTTATTATCAAAACACAGGAGGGAAAATACTGTCAGAGTATGTGTGTGTGTGCAAACTTTTATTGATTTATTCTGCGCTTTTAATATTTCAAAAAAAAAAAAAAAGATTCAGCACTGCGGTTTCAGTGTGTCTAAAAGTGGAGAAGGTTGAAGGTTCGATACTGAATAAATCTGGTGCAGTTTTCTGTCAAAGGTGCTGGAACTTCCATGAAAACAGAATATTTGTCTGGCTGTTAATTTCCTAGGTGATATAAACAAAAGTCAGCCTTCAGTTGTCTGCACGCCTTCCTGCCTCCGCTGTGACTAAAAACAAATTCAAATACTCTGTTCTTCATCTGTGCGGACAACTTTACAAAACGCAGGGTTGCTGGAACTGCAGGTGGGGATCCAAAATAGGTCACAGCCAGGTCTTTCAGTGCAGTATGTCACAAGTCAGCATTTTCTAGGTAATAAGTTCACAGAATGTGGATAAAAATGTATGCACAAGGTTTTGCAAAGCATCAATGAACAATTCTTGCTAAAAATAAATGCAGAATGTCCCTAGATTGAATGTGATTTGGAAAATTCCCAGTGAATTTCCAACCAAAGGCCACTAAAGTGTGTTACAGGTATAATATGAAGTGCGTGGTGGTGCATTTATCTGCAGAGACTCTGCCCTCTGTTTGTATTTTCTTACTGTCTTCTTGTTTTGCTATGTTTGGAAAGTTTCTGGGATCAGTGAGGTGAGACTTGAGAAATTGTAGCGAACAGGTGCCAGACCGTAAGCAGCATGAATCCAGGAGTCAAAGAGACTTTTGTCATTGGCATTCTCTTATTTCCACAGCTGTTATGGCCTACTTCCAGCATATGTGTCTACATGAAGCAAAACTTTGAAAATGGCTATGCTCTATCTTCTGCCGAAAGACTTAAAACAACTCACTGGATCCTAAAAAGAACTGTTGTCAGACTTTTCTATGTCATCTTCTGCCAGCGTCAGGGAGTATCTTAGCTGGTCTTTTAATTGTCTTGTTTTTATGGTCTATTTATAGCAAATATATTAACATAGATTTTAGTCCTTCCTTGCTGTAACCTTATTATTATTTATTACTTATTTATGTTTTATATCGTTGCTTTGGCAATGTATATTTTGATTTTGTTGATTGTCTGTGACTTTTGTTGCTGCCCGTCTTGGCCAGGACACTCTTGAAAAATAGATTTTTAATCTCAAGAGGTTTCTTTGGTTAAATAAAGGCTAAATAAATAAGTTAAAGATTAAGCCACCAGAAAAATGCAAATATAGTGAGGCGACATACTAAGCAGACAAAGCTCGTTCCAAAACTAGAATGCATCGGGGGTTGGTTTTCACTTTAGCTTTTACTGGTGTAACTCCTTTCAAACAGTAACTGATAATTCCTATAAAATATACTTTTACATTTTCTTGTGCAATTTCCTGGTCCGCCAGTACTAAACCAATTACTAAGTTTTATTGTTTATGGTATCAGTTTATTCACCAAACTGATTGCTCAGATTGCGGAAAAACAATCAGACAGGTTGTATATAGGCTAAGGCTAGGGTTAAACGTTAAGGGTAGGCTGCTACTTTATTTTAAAGCGAAACATAGTGCCCCACCAAGATGATTCTGATGGATTTAAAGAAAAACAAACTATGCAGAGCAGTTTAATTAACCTTAGTGTGGAATTTTGATGGTTCAGCCAAACCTCTCATCAGCACTGACACACTGGAAATAAATCCGACACATTGTTAAACCAGATGTGTGATTAACACCTAAGGTCAGTCGCATTTAGGTGATTCAGTGTAACCTGTTGGAATAAACCATTTCAAACTTTAAAATACAGCAAAGCGGAGGCTTTTTTTTAAGTTTTGGCTATCCTTCCTATTGGTTTTGATAACATTGTAGTAAAGAAATAGAGACACTGACTACAATGACACCAGGCAAGACAAAAAACACAAGTGGTCAGATGATCGACCGTATAAACAAGCCAACATTAGACTGAGATTAGTCTACTTTATCTGAAGTAAAAACCAAAAGTGAGCACAACCGAGATTTAGCTAATGATCTAACTTTGTAAAAAAAAATTTAAAAAAAGTATGTGTGCACAACTGCTAAAGTTGAATCACAAAGTTTTTCTGCAAACTATGGTGGCTGTTGGATAGATGATGAATAATGGAAAACAACTTCACCTTTGTTATCTCTTCCAAATAAGTTTTGCCTGATTGCTCATGTCTTTATCCCCCAGCTGACTTCTTCTGAGCCACATTCCCAGATCTCAGCAATTAATTAGCAAGCACAGTGTTATTATTACTGATAGGAGTGGTAGCCAAAACTATGAAAATGAGACCCAGATTGTATAAAACTGGAATTTCAGTCAAATCACGCCAGATAGCAATTAGTATGCATGGCTTTGTGGGTAGGAATCCTGGCCCAAACTATGTTCTCTCTCTGCTTTACACTTGTCATTATAAGGAAAGTAAGTACGTGAGCCAGAACGCTTCACTGATGTACTCTTTCTGCCCGTCTCTGCGACTGTGCCTTGCTGAAAAGCCCTGTCAGAGGGGGCTGACATCACAATCCCTCCATCTGTCTCGCACTGGGTAAAAACGAAGAATGAGACGGGTGAGAACAGAAGATGCCTCCTCTAGCTATGCCCTTCTTCCCTCTCTCCTCCCTAGCTCTCGGTTGATCGATACCTCGCTGTAGGGAGAGCCATGGAAGTTCGGATCAATCTAACTACTGCTGGGAGCTACCATGACGGGATGAGGGGAGGGAGAGCCGGAGACTGAGAACGTGGAAGGAAACTGGAGACAGTGAGAGAGAGACTGAGTCATAAAACGCAGAGCAAAGGCTGAATGCTTCAACGTGAACAGTAGGAAGAGGATAACAGCGTGTTTTAGGGGTTGAAATTGGATGATACCACATGAAAGTCCAAACAGAGCAAAGGTATAAATACAAAACAAAAAAACAAAACCCTAATGCTGGGGCTCAGGTGCAAGCAGTTATCGTACATTACAAACCGCTATCCATGGTTTCTCACAGTAAAACACATCCACTTTAACAAGCCATGTTTTTCCATATTCAGCCTTCAACACTTGTTTATCCTAAAATAAGAAAGCGCTTTGACTAAAGAGAGAGAGTTTGAGCTTGTTCCCATGCGCAGTTTAGATTGTTTTGAGGATTGGACTTGTACCTGGAAAAGATGGCTTTAAAAGCAGCCTGAAAAGACTTGATTTATTGAGGAGGCAGCATGAAAAATCTTTCCGGGGGGCTTTTTTGAACGTTTAAAAATGTTTTGACTCAATGAAAGAAGAAATCACTGGTTAGAGAGTGAATAGAGAATTTATTGCAGCGAGGCTCAGCCTAATGTGACACTATCTCACGCTGATTAATGACAGTGACGGTGCCGACACCTGTTGATTTGACTTTGCAGTATAGTGTGCATACTGTGTGTCCCTGTTAGGCTGAATCAGGCCTCTGTTTTTTTGCTTTATTCACTGTTTTGAATACTATTGTTTCTATACTGGAGGTATACAGAAATAAGTATTGTTTCCCTTTTAACACAGAAAAAGAACAGTTGAATCTTTTTTCTTTTTCATCTGTTTTAGATTATAGAGACGTCATATATGAAAAAGCTGCTGCCTCCGCATTTAAGTCACTGGATGCTGTATACCACTCAGCCCAAAAGTTCATAACCACTGATCTATACAGCACCCACCACTGCCATCTTTATCAAAAGGGTCAGCTCGTCACATTTGGCTGTGAGGAGGGACCAGCATTGGTTTTTATTCATCTCTAAAGCTTTGAAAAAGATGCTTCCTCCCGATATTTCATCCATTTAAACTCATAAATTCACATAACCTTGTTACTTGGTTGCAGAATAGCTTGTTGCTTCACATTCGGATAAATGAAAGACTTTGCAAAAGCAACAAAAAATGGTGATAATACTGCATATTGCACTGTTGAGCCACCTTTAATCACTGCAAGGGAAATTCACTTAATATCACAGCCCTAAATCTAGCTACACATACCCTGCCTTCATTTACTTACATTCATCTTTACTGCACTGACAAAACACCACATTTCAAGAACTACTTTTCCAAAATACCTTGGAAAGAAGGTAATGTGAAAGGACACGCAGAGGCTCTCCATGTCATCACAGCAGCATATATACAGTATATTGCTGTTTGTGCATGTACGCAATTTGCTGTGAAGGTTCTGTGTGTTATTAGTGAAATCTAAAATAGAGGGTTTCAGCTGAATTGGTATCCTGTGTGTGCATCCCAGTGCAAATGTTATAAGCGAGGGATGTATTTACTCTAATGAGGGCAATCAGCATGATCACTGCTTTCAAAGGCGATTAATAAGGCTTATTTTTAGTTCATGTCTTCTAAAGGTAGCGTATCACCAGCTGAGCAGGAGCATATCTTGAGAGTAAAGATGGATTATTTTTGACTCCATAATAATCCATCTTTTTTCCCTGTAGGATGGGGAAGATAGATTTTCAATATGAAATATTGTTGTGGGCAGGAGTGGGAGGGCACCTCTGCAGGAGCAGACAGTAATAGTCAGAATTTGATGAAGAGTCCCATCCACACAGTCTCAAACTAGTTAACATTCACAAGGTAAACTTTTTGACTTCAATGCAAGTCATTTTGTTGATTGTGTGAGAGGTTTGATCTATTGCAATAAAATATTTGCTTACAAAGTGATAGTCAGCTGCAGTCACCCTGCTAGGTTAAAATGGTTTAAGGGTAGAAAGTGGCTGGAGGCTGTAAGGCAGCCTCAGGCCCTGATTACGATTATCTTTTCAATGCGACTTTTGTGATTAGATGCTACAGATCAGAACTGAGCTGCGTCCGCATTTGTGTCCATAAATGACACAATGCAACCTCCCTGATTGGATAGCAATCGGATATATTTGCATCACAGACATATTAGCTGGTCCTTCTCTGCAGACCATAGACTGTATATATTCAGTTCAGTTCAATTTTAATTTATGAAGCCCATTATCACAACATAGTTGTCGCCCCCTGGTGTCTGACTGCAGTATAGATCATAAAGCCTGCCCCTTTCAGTTAGTGAATGTGACAATGTGACAACTAAAAACTAACAGTACACGCCCAAAGAATTTTTCTGTCACCGGAGGTAGTTCTCGTCACCCTGATTTCTCAGTCCCAATTTCTCAGTTTTGATCCCAATTTCTCAGTTTTGAGATCAATAAAGTATATATATCTATCTATCTATCTGATGTTTGTTCAAGTGATGGTTTTTTTTATGGAAAATCTGGTGCTTCTTCTTTTCTTTATATTTTGTTATTTTATAATGGTGGCAGGGCCTGCAGAAGACACGCTTTGTTGAGGAGAAAGCAGCAGAGACGATTGATTGACGCAGCTTGGGGTGCACAGTGGTGTAAGACAACAGGTCTCAGCTGCGCTCTAGCCCTAGTCTCTCCTTTGCCAATACTCTGGAAGGAACTCCTGCGTGGCAGGAAGATGACATTAGACCTATGTTTGATCAATTCTCCGGATGGTGCCCACATGATGTCCACACCTCAATGAGATCCTAACTTAACGCGAGCCAGGACACCTCAGCATGTGGTCCAGCTGATCGGATCGTAAGATGTGATGTTGAAGGGTACAGACTTGTTAGTTAATGCATCCTGACATGATTGTATGACAAAAACTGTTTTTAACAGACGACATCACATCAACCCAATCTCTGCTTCCCTCCACTGGCTCCGTTTGTTTTAGAATTGAATTTAAGATTTTACTAATCATTTTTAAAGCTCTTTTGGGTCTGGTCCCAAGCTACATGACAGAAATGTTAACCCCATATGAGCCAGATTGTAGGCTTAGATCCTCGGGTGGGACCCTCCGAATGTTCCAAAGTCGAAGCTTAAATCTAAAGATGACCGTGCATTTGCCATCAGGGCCCGTCGGCTCTAGAACGATCTGCCCAAAGAGATAAGGCTCACAGAATCAGTGACTTCTTTAATACTTCATTTCCAGAAACCTGTTTTTATTGACTTGTTTTTATGTGATGTCGCCTATTTTAATTCATTTGTTTTAGTTAGTCTTTTAATTTGTTCTTTTATTCTGTCTTGATTGTGTTTAATTTTACTTTAGTACTATTATTGCCGTGTTTACTGCTTATGTTCTTTAGATTTTATTTACTCTTATTGGTATGGATTGTAACTGTTATTTTTGTTTTCTAATTGCTTCTCTGTTTTGTCTGGCCTTTATTTGGCATTATTATTTGGCTCTTATAGTTATGTTGCCTCTGCAAGAAACCCCTTTTGCTTCTGCTTTGCTGTTTTTGTCAAAGTGAACTCTGATTTTAAAGGTACTATATAAATGTACAAGTGTGTCTATGGTCTATCCATCAAAAGCAATGCATTAGTGCTATAGATTATGCTTTTTAGGTTACCTCTCAGTAAAGACAGATGTTTCTACAGATCACATTGGTTAAACTTGACATCCGCAACCAATAATGTAGATTCCATACTACAAATATCTACTAATACTGCTATTCTTCTTCTGTTCTAGCACTGACTGCAACTGGACTAATACTCTGGTCTGCAGGGCAAGACTGCTGGTTCAATGTCTGTTTGACTCCGAACGCCACAGACAACCTTATCGACCTGTTCGGTTGGGTCAGCTGCACAGCAAGATTACATGGCAAAATTTTGCTCAAACCTCGCTTTAAAGTTTGGTAACAGCCATGAACCGGGAATAAGTAACTTCTTTTACACTGAAGCTGCCAAAGAAAAGAGAAAAATAGAAATGAGGAGAGAGGGGAGATTGAGAATTGGGTTTTCCAACTGAAGTGTTCTTAGATACACAGCCTGAGGGAGGAAACAAAAAAGAAAATTGTTGTTTTTTTTTCGCCCGCGCTACTGATCTCCCATTCAACTCCTCCTCAATTTCCTCTGCCTTTGGTATTACCCCTTCTGTCGGCATTATGACTAAAAGCATGCAGAGTCAAGCATAACAGAATCAACATCAGAAACATGATAAAAACGATAACATAGAGAGAGGAAGAAGAGAGTGAATCATGCCTGCTTCTCAAGGCAAGCCTCCGGAGACACGGAGCCTGCAGCTGCAAAGCCAGACAGAATGGATCTGTACAAGAATTAAAACAAAAATTAATCAAAAAGGACATGAAAGAATCCTCTTGTAACCCTCTCTCGCTCTCTCCGTTTCTCTCTCCTGACAACAGAGCTGAAGTCTGGCTTTTAGAGCTCTGATTTGAGTCCACAGTGGGAACCAAAAAGAGATTGGGGCCCACAATGAAACCACGTGAGGCTGGCTAAGGCTAGGGTTAAAAGACCTGCTATTCTAGACACAGAACCATAAGCTGCCCATTTTGTCTGACCAGGCAGCTTCGAGATGGCAGCCTGATGATGGGCAAAATAAATTACAAATTCAGTGTTTCGTCTAAAATTCAGCTGCAGTACCCAGAGCAGCAAACACTTGCACTAAAACCTAAAAATGTCAAAAAGATCTTTGCTCGTGTTTACTTCTGTGCCCATGGAAATTGGCTGCATCTTAAATCTGTGTGGTCCCTGGCCATCAACAGCAAATTTAATTTCCTGTGCCAGATTTCTTGTTGATGTGATTTTTTTTTTCTTAGAGCAAGTTTACTACCTGGCATATTCAAATTTATCAACCAGAAGTTGATAAAACGCCATTTAAAGCTGTTTTCTAAGTGTGTTTGTCTCTCCCCACCAGATTTGAAACCTTTCCAAACACACAGAGCCCTCTCTGATACAAAAATACAGTTTTTTTTTCATGTATTTTTTAACACAGAAGCGAGACAACAATAAAATCAATTATTTTTCAATATATCTCGCACCAGAATTAGAAATACCCCAGAAATTGTGTCTTCTACTACATTAACAGCTGTAAGCATGGGCACTGATAAACTGGCTAAACGGGTCTTTTGGTCATTATGCTCAGTAAAGATTTCAGCCATTGTTTAAACACAGCAGCACAGAATTTTTTTTTTCAATGTGGGAACGGTTGGGATAGCTTGCAGCAGTTATGTGACTTGGGAACATAGTAAGCTAGCAGTAAACGGTGGGTCGCTCACATGAACTCATTTACACACTGAAGGCAAGAGAGTGAAGAGAGAGATTGTTTTTAGAAAAATTATCTTCAAAATTTCATGCAGAATTTGGATTGGATGTGTGGGACACTCTTTTCTACTGGCATTTGCTTTATGCATTAGCCAGATAGTATTATTAAAAAGGTTGAATTTACCCAAAAACAAACATTTTTTCTCAAATTGCCACTTGTATCCGCCGATTGTTTGGGTTTCAATTGGTTGGTTATTGAGATTTCTACCAACAACTTTGCAAATTGTCGGTAAATCACCGAATGGTGCGATCAGTATGTGACCTTCCACGTCAGCCTATGATGTTTTAGGTATCCTTGCTGCGTCAAACTATAACATTTCAAGTTCGAACTGAGAAGGGGTTCGATAACCATGTAATATAAGGAGTGTGAATGTGCTCATATGGTGGGTGGGTAGGGAGGTGGATGGGTCTCACAGACAACCAACTTTGGTGCAGGACTCGGGAGTTTGTATCGTGTGTGTTCTCTAGACCTTACCGCATGCCTCTTTTGCCTAAATCTAACCATCCGGGATTTTGGTACTTAATCCCAACAGTTTTGATGGTCTGCTCTGTTTTGCTGACATAGGGACCGTGCCGTGTCATCCTACCACACATGCATTTGTGGACATCATCGTAGCGGCATCCTGGAACGTCATAGGTCGACACCGCAAGCATAACTTAAACATCATAGGTTGACGTGGAAGGTCACTGACCAACCGTTACCATGTGACGACTTCAGAGTGAGAACGTGTTGGGTTAATAGATGTATGTGAAGCTCACATAATGGAGCCCAAAAACTAAATGTCAAAAAGAGGTTTACTGAACTATCTGCTCTTATTTCATCTCCCCTGGTTTTCAGTCAATTCTTTGCACATCTCTTTTCCATTCCTCAGTGTGTTCCTGTCTCTTCTCGTCTCCTCGGCTCTCCTTGTTTTTTTTCTATCTTCCTCTCTCTATCTGCCTCTTTCTCTCTCGTTCTCAGGACATGCAGATGACACGGGGCTTGGCCAGACAAAGTGATTCCACAGTGCCGAGGTCTGCCAGGCAGAGATAGCTTAGACACAGTGTCACCGCTGTTAGCTAGATGCAGGCTTCAGAGGAAAGGAAGACCCGAGCTGGAGCGAGGAGGGAAGAAAGGGAAATAGGGGAGAGGTAGTATAAAAAAAAAAAACTTGGCACAACTAGAGAATGGAACCAATGTTCAAATGCAAACAGAGTTCCAGTATATAGCATTTGCTTAATGAGAAGAGAGAAGAGAGAGTACTTTTTAATGTACTTTGTTTTATCCCCTTCCTTGAGTACCTCTATTAAATCCTGGAGGAAGTTTGCTGGCTCTGGCTGAATGAGATGCACCCCTCAAAGAAAATCTGTGCTGACCCACTTCCCTCGGTGTGTCACTTATCTGAAGGAAGGCAACACACTCCACTCTCCACCACCTCCAAGGCCTATGCTTCAGCTAAAAATAGACGCCCAGGCTCGGTTCCACAAGACTTCGCAGCTCTCAGATAACAATACGCTGGATATACATTGGCTTGTATCGATCTAGAAATAAGTCTTCCTAAGGTTTCACCTGCTTACACATCCATTCATCCATCCAGCCTTCCGGTATTTCTCAAGCGTGGAGTTGTAAAGTTTCAGATGTTGGTTGTGAGATTCCCCCAGCCGGAGGCGATGAAAACAGGAAGGACCACAGAGACGGACCTGTGTCCAGCTGTCACACATGCTGTCATCTAATCTCTGCTGTGGAATGTGTTTATGAGTCTGTTTGTGTGACAGACTGACAACTAGAAGTCTAAAGGGATCCGGAGACTTTTACGGGTTTGGTTCTACATTTTATTATGGTCAATCAGGATGCCATGCCATTGTTCTGATAGCCCATAATTCCAAAGCGCCATTAGTCAAAAAATGTCCCATTGGACCAAAAGCGCATTTCTCTGACAGTCTGTTCAAGGCAAAAATAAACACCCAAGTTCGGTTTCTTTGAAAATACCCATTTCCAGTTTGATCCAGTATCCCAGTAGCATTTGAGTCACCAATTCTGTGTATTTTTACCAACAATTTGCGGCGCTTCCCAGCGGTGTTTAAGCCATCAAACCAGGATATTTTTCACCAAACTGCTGCTTTTCCAGCGACTTTTCTGTGACCAAATGTGGGTTTTCTAGGCAAAACATGATCTTTTTGTAACAAAGTGTTTTTTGTGCCAAAACATCCCCACAGATTCACTTAAGAGTTGTTGATAAAAAACATTTTCTCTGGTGATTTGGTCATCTATCTTTGACTGCAGAGAGTGTATATTTTTTGAGAAATGGAAATGTTTTTGGGATAAAAGGCAGTCAGAGAAATGGGCAGTCCCCCATCTGAGTCTGTGTTGTGTCCCCTTGTATAAGCCTGGATCCCGGGTCTGAATATCATTATTAGTAATAGCTGAGTGGGTCCTAGAAGACGCATGATTGGTACTGATCGAGAGAAAAATGCATAAGACAATATTAACAACTTGGGTTCATTTTTTTGACTGATAGACCTTTACAGTCTAAAGGAAAATAAATAATCAAGAGACACATCAAAATGTATAAACTCTTTGAAATTAGTGAGTCACACTTTTTTTTACCTCTTTGTGGTTTACTAAGCAAATAGATCTGAAAAATTTTACTTAGGTGCCTATCATTTCCATAAGTGAAAAATGGGGGTTGTCTGGTCAAAAAAAAATAGACTCAAGACCCTAAACCCAGATATTTCTCCTCTCAGACATGCACTGGTTCAGGTAATAGTTTGGGCAAAAATGGATCTGGTAAATATATGGGTCCATTATTTTGGAACCCTGAAGACCTCTACTGACAATTATTGACAGTCCTGCTTAGGTTATTGCCCACTGATATCTTCCAAAGTTCATAAATCAAGTGTGAAAAAAGGGAAAAAGGAAACTGTACCAAGCAGTTGCATGGAAAATAGTTGGTTCTACAGATTCACATCATTGTAAATTGATCATCTTTGGGTTTTTGGACTGTTACTCAAACAAAACATGCAATTTAAAGACATAACCTTAGCTTATGCAACTTTTGATGGATGCTTTAACACAAAGTTCCATCACTTTAAACACCAAACAATGCATCTAAAGACTAACTGATTGGCTGCAGTCCTAGTTTAGAGAGGGAAAACTTTGCGAAAAGAGGAAATGGCATAACATTCACATCATTAAAGCATGCTGTCAAACAACAGACACTAAAATCAAAAAATTATCACACCGACACTAGCTTGCAAAAATAAAATAGAAACCATCAAAAGCAGAACAAAGAGCTCCTATTCATCTGTCGTACCTCTGGACGTGGATGGCATTTATTCTGGCTGGATGTAGTGTGCTTATGAGACTTTGCAGTCATCCTTTCAGATCGAGTGGGACACATCAGTAACAGGCACCAGAGGGAGTTTCTATGGTTTTACTATACCACCACACAGCTGTGTCTGTCTGTGTGTGTTACTGTGTGTGACAGAAACAGAGAGGCAGAGAGAGAGCGAAAAAGTCGACACAGGGACTTGGAAATGGCACCGTTGCACAATGCCAACTGGCCCAGTCATCTCCAAGTCATTACCAGATGGATTCACACATGCACAGACCACACACACATCCACGGGCATGGTTGGCACACTGAAAATACGAGTGCCATACCTGAAAGACATCCAGCGCTACAAAACACACTCACACACTTTGGGCATGCAGTGCACACGGACAGATTGGCACAGTAGTAAAACTAGCACCGTCCCTGTAATTTATCCAACATAGACACACACATACCAACGCGGCGCTGTCTGGCCGGGTGTGATGCCATGTGGTTTGGTGTCACTTGACAGGCATATCAAAGTCCGACACACATCGGCGCTGCAATCCCAGGCTAGTGATGGAATGGAGCGCTAATCTGGCAGGAAGGCAGACTGGAAAGGCAGGAGCTGTTTCTTTAGGGCACGGTGCCTGCTGTTAAATCCCTCTCTACCTCCACTGCCCGGCTGCTGCTGTGGCACGCTGACCCCTGGCCCAGTTGTTTTGGCACTATTGATGAATGAGGGGGCAGCAGCGTATGAGTCAGGCGAGAGAAAGGATCGTGCAAGTGTGTGTTTTTGGACATGTGTGTAGGTGGCTGAGACGGCTGAGTGGATGTGTATTAGCGTACCAAAAGAAGTGCATGTTGTGTGTATTCAGACTGCGAGGAACAAGAGCAAAGAGCCACTGGAAGTCCACTCACTTCCGACCGAGCTGAGTGAAAAGGGGAGCCAATGCGTGGATGTTCATAAATATGGCAGCTCGCGGAAGATGGCTACAGCCGAAATATCTGTGTTCTCGACAACATTCAATATCCCTGCAAGCTTTCTTGTTGTTCTATTGATGTGATTTTTTTTTCTTTTTTTTGCAGTGGTGCCTCCTGACATATTCAAAACTGTCTGTAGAAATAGCAGTGGAGGGTTTTCCTCTTTTTTAAAATTTCAATAAATGCTTCCTATTAAACGCTTAGTTTCTTTAAGCTCCAGTGTGTAGGATATAGGGCCATACATTGAAAGAAATGTAATGTAATAAGAATGTTTTCTCTAGTGTGAGGACCCCCAGCTTAAAATACGTCTCCCAAATTGTTAAAACAAAAGCTACAGCCTTGCAAACAACATTGGTGTTATCGTTGAAAAGAAGTCAAGAAACACAAGTAGTCAGAAAGATTTTGAACAAACTCTAAGGTTAGCCAGACTTACTTGGCAGAGAAACTAAATGTATGTTTTTATTTTAACTGTCCATCTTGTTCAACTTTCACCAGCCCTGTTTACCATAGTTTTGCATGCAAATTTTCTTTTTATATTCTACCAACATTTTGGATGTGCTCATTTTCATTAAAAACCAAAAGTAAGCTTGCATGAAATAAAGTGGTTCGTTAATCTGACTGTCTCATCGTACGCATTTCTCACCCCACTGCACTCGTTGCAGTGATGATATATGATTTTAACTATGCCTCATTTCCCTTTTCATCTCTCACATCTCACCCTGCATTTTTTACAGATTCAACTACTCTTTCTTATCAAAGCCTGGTTATCTCACCCTTGTTCTAGTCTCAGCAGGGATCCTAAATCAGGTGGAGATCAATTCTGCTCCATTCTGACCATTGTGTTGGAGAGTAGGAGCCCTGATTTACGTTTTGGGGATGGCTGTCATTAGAGTTTACACTGTCTGCACATGCAGCCACTTCTTTTATGATAATGTCCGAATAGTGAGGCAGACAGGGAGACATAAAAAACCCTAGGCTGAGAATTTCACTAACAAACCACAGAGAGGAGTACTGTCTGGAAAAACAAGAGTTTACATATTGACACATGGCTGTTTGTGTATCGCTTGACCTTGTGCTGAGCTCACATCAGAGGCTAACTGGAACTTCGAAATCGAAGAAAAGCTAGAACTCTGGAAAGAGAAATTTTGGCAGCTGTGTCAATACATACGTACGCTGGTACATTCACAATACGAGAGGAGCCACGGTGCAGGGCACATTATGACCAGTGACTGGGTTATGTTTCAGCAGGCTGAGAGATCGATTGTCTTTTCACCTCTGGCTTTACATTTACATTTCTTCAATACACATAAAAAATAACCTAACCCACTTTTAGTATTTACAAACTTGGGTCTAGGAGCACAGGTCATCCACTACATTTGTCCAAGAGCCAGAATTTTTCTAAGCAGACACTGTGGGGGCTTAAAAAATAAAAAAAAAATTAAATAAATCAATACAGTCTAACAATACATTGATTAGAATATAGTTAAAACAATAATATGAAATATTAGAAAGGATAATGTGAAAAAACAATATATTAAATAGGATTATGTGGCAATAAATAGATGCATAAATAATATATGTATAAAAGAAATAATAGTTTAATAATATTATTTATAAACCCCAATATGTTATATAGGAGTATGTGGGAATACATGAATAAAATGGAATGTAAATAAGAGCTTGAAATTTTTCCCCAATCCTGCTAGAAGAAATGCCACATATAGCATCACATTTATAAAAGGACTTTCATTTCAGCTTCACTTTTCCAATCCAAATCGCCCCAACAGAAAAATATTGGTTAATCAACCACCCGAACGCAACCCACAAACCATCAACTTATGCATTTTAGTGGCACAATTGTCAGAACTGAGGACAGAGACACGAGCAGAGACACACACTAAGCCTGCAGCGTTTGTGTTTAAGAGAGAGAGAGAGAGAAGGTGAAAGGTGGACTATTGCACGCAATGTTTCTGTAAGTTATTAATGACTTATTCGGGATAACAACCTCAATTGTTTTTGGTGTTGCTTTAATATAGTAAGAACAAATGCTAGATACCCTAAATACTGATATCCTCCTCACCTTTTTGGAACTAAGCCTAATTAATATTCTGTGGGCTGCATGCAAAGTTTTGGCGGGCCCTATTTGGCCCCAAGGGTTCCTAGTTACTTATCACAGACTTAGAGTGATGTGGAAAAACAACTTCATTTCTTGGATTTATGCTAATCCTCATGATATTTATATTCCATTTCTACTAAATGTCACACATTTTCCGCAAATCTCAGAAAAATCAGAAAAATACCTGCTGTTTTGGTTTCTACATTGTACTTACTTTTTGAAGGTATACTATGTTGGATTGTCGTTTATTCACTGTAAAAATGCTTGCCAGCAAAAGTAAAAATAAAATTCAACCCCAGATTCACTCTCATATGGCACTGTTCCTCACTATATCTGCGCTTTGAGTCCAGTGCGACTCTTGCATGCACAGAAAATAAGAAGAAAATAATAAAATACAGGCGGAGGGCAGAGAGCAGAGTCTGTATAGAAAAATACACTGCCACACACTTGTAGTGGGTCATAAGTAATGACAGACTGATTTTTCTGCACAAGTATATATGTTGTTTTTAGAAAAATGTCACATAGCATTTCTTCAAGCAGAAACTGTCTTAATGGACAGGGTCACAAGAACAACACTGTGTTAACACTCCTTGACTTCTCAGATGCCTCTGGGAAAATCCCCATAGTCACATGCTGATGTGCATAAGCATTACCATGGTTACTAAGCTATCTTGGATAATTATATAGGAGGTCGCTTCCTTCACTGGTGGCACAAACAGCAGACGGATTGTGTAAATGTGAAAGCTCTTGAATTGAAAATGCCACCAATCTGCTGTCACACAATCCTGCGGTTGGGTCTGCTTTATGTCCAACACCCTCTCTTTATTGTTTAGACAACAAAAACAGGATGGATGCAAAATCCCCGTTCGACCGCCTGAGCTGGATTGAGAGCAGCTTCTTTAGTGCACCAGAAAAGCTGTTTGAGACACTATGTGATACTGGATGACCTGACATACATTCACACACAGTAATATTGAACTTTCCGGTTAAGTCACACTCTATACAACAAGCGTATGAGTGTGTGCATGCAGTATGACAGTATGTATGTCAACCCACAGCAAGTCAACTCTGCTCCTCACATTGCTTGACCCTGGCTTGGGGCATGTTCAGAGTTCAGAGCCAGTGGTCCGGGTCTGGCTGCACTGAGCAGCTTGATGACTGGCCTCAACACCAGGCAGCTGGTCCCAACAGGCCCGCTGGCACTGGACAGCCTTGTGCATTGTGTGTCAGTGTGTGGGCATGGCTTTGTGTCTGCAAATGCCAGCAGCTGTTGTCTTCACACCAATTTTCCCCACTCTCCCACAGACCCACCTGTACAGAAATATGAAGTCCAGGCCGGAGCTGGCAACGGGCACATTAATACTTTTTTTTTTCACATTTGCACTCGTCAGCACACAAGTGCCGGCTGAGAAACATTTATCTTCAAAGAGTCCTTAAACAACCACCGTGCTAAACTTAATCAAAGACATCGCAGACAATAGAAGAACAATAAAACAGCGGCCCTTTCAGCGTTCATCCAGGGCATATATCCCCGTTGCCCCGAGGGTTACAGCACTCTGCTTCACAAGTCAGCAATTTTTCAAAGTAATATCTCCGCTTTGTGTCCCACCTCCGCCTTCACATCCAGTGAATCAGGTGATGCTGGAGTATGGAACAATTCATTCAACTCTGGGATGTCTCCTACCATAGACTTATGTGTTAAATTGAAATAAGAGCTGAACTGGTGGGCTGCAAATGAATAGGTGGGTAAAATGGGAGTTAAGGGTTACTGCACAGTTAGTCTGTTGGATAGGCCTCCCTGTGCCTCGCTGCCTTGTCTAGGGAAAGGCATGCCTGCTCTGCAATATATTAGATTGTTTTGAATATAATGTTACTGATATTCGAATCTTCAACTTTTCTATCCACACTAGTGTTGTGGCTCTTTGGATGGCAATCATGGTCATCATGGTCATGGTCAACCACTTTGGTCTAGACAGACTGATCTCAACAAATATTTGATTTAATTTGGATTGGATATCCATGGTGCCCTGACGACAAATACTTAAGACACTGGTGATCCTCTGACTTTTCATGTAGCTCCGCCACAAAGTTGACATTTTGGATTTTCGGTGGAATGTCAGAACAACTATTAGAGGGATTGCCATGGACTTTTCTATAGATATTAATACCAAGACAACGAGTCCTAGTGTGTTTGCAGCTAGCACCAGCTGTAGGTCAGAGTTTCAGTTTGTTCAATACTTTGATTTATGGCTAAAATACCTACAAAACCTATGACAGCTGTACTTTGTGTTTAGTGCGTAAGACCCAGGGTATATATTATACCTACAAAACATCTTCAATGACATCTACATTAGCATTTAGCCTTTACATGCATAAAATTCTCCTTTTTTGCCTTCATTCCAAAAAAGAAAATAATCAAAGCAACCTTGAATTTTTACCACCAAAATCTTAGCAGTCTATTGCTGAGTCCAAGTGGGCATTTCTGCCAAATTTGAAAAGATTACCTCAAAGCAATCTTGAGATATCGCTCTCAGGTTTGACGGACATTTGGACGGACAGAAAATTTTAAAAACCATAATGCCTCCAGACTCTATCACTGGCATGATGGCATAAAAATGCTTAATTCAGAAGAAAGCCTAATTCGGATTACCCAACCTGAATATGCTGTTTACATGACTGGTACCAAATAAGCAATATTACACGAGAGGGTGTGCTTTAACGTCATTTGCTCCTTGTTGTATGATTCAGAATACTGTCATATTTAGAATATTAGTGGAATATTCTTGTGCATGTTAATGTAGTCATTACTTATCTTCAAAAAGGAACCAAGTAGGTGTATCAGAAGTAATTTCAGTGGCTATATCTGCTTGGTGTCGGTGCATGGCCAGACTGATCCATCTCTTCCTATTTTGTTGATAACAGCTAAGATGGAGCATGGAAAGTGGGAGAGGAAAGGCACAGAGGGACTGTAGGAGGGAGCACAGGAGGGTGCAGGAGGGAAAGATGTCAAAAGGAAATGGGGTTGTGATGAGAGGAGAGAGGGAGATCTCCTTATTCCTTCTACTCTGTACTTTATACTGTTCAAACAATAGAGTCCAGGGCTGGAGTCAGCATTAAATGCATTCGACAAATGGGTCCCTGTGGAGAGACCTGTAGGTGTCCAAACCAAAAGTGGCTGTACATTAGGGGCCCTCTTTGTCATTCGCTCACCCTCGCCCCCCTCTCTCTTCCTCACAAACACACTTTCTCATGCACAAGAACACACACATCCACGCCCACATTGTGGCTGCTGCCAGTAAGACTTTTGCTTCGTCAGTAAACAGTTGACCGTCCTTGTCAGTAAAATGTTTATGTAGCTGGCCATAGTCCTGGCGAAGCTGGCAGAGGGAGCTGGCTCGGTAGATAAGACTACAGATGAAAGAGGAGCGTGATGATAAATAATGACACAGAGCCACCAAAGAATAATTACACGGAGAAAAAATAGAGAGAAAGTGGGGTATTTAAAGTCACCACAGGGAGATTAGCAAAGTGTGTGTTTTTAAGACTTATGGCCCCGTGCCATCAGAAGAGACTGATACACATCTGGGCTTGCTGCTGCTCAAACAGATCTCACCCGCCCAGACAGCAGAATGAGCGAGTGTACATGCTGCAAGGTCAACTCACTGTGGAGGCATTTTAGATGATCGTGCAGAAAATGTGAATATATTCTACCCTAATACCTACACACTCAAACAGCCTGTCCTTTGCATCTTAAAGGTTCTCTATTCAACTTTGTACCAGTATTTATCTTTTATTTTGCCAACAGGTTATAACATTACTTAAAAACTGTAACTTTTCCGGACTTTTTCGTTTGCCTATAATGCCTTGTGGACTGACTTCTTTGTAAAGGATCAGTGCCAAACTTTTCTTGGACAATCCAAAGGATGTGACCATGCAAGTTCCCGAGTGCCTTAATGCCTTTTCAACTTGCTGCAGCGTTAAAGTTGTGCAACAGTAACGTTACATCTTTGTTTCCAATATGCCAAATAAAATGGTAGAATAAGAATAAAATATAAGACAAAAAACAACATCAGAATACCCATAAATATTCGATAACAACAGAAGTATTTCATATCTGAAAAGCCAATGAAACCGAAACCTAAGCTAAGAAATAAAGTCCATTAACTTTAACAAACGACACACAAAACTACAGAGAGCACACCTGCTGTTACCATTACACACAGAGAAGGCCACTTACACAGCATACCTCGTAGCAACGCGAATTTAGCCAGAGCATCGAGTGCCCCGGACTTAGCTTTCAATCTTTATTGTTGCATTAAGTGAGGCGTCAGCTCACTGTACTAGCTACCTAATTCTTATCCGGTCTGAAAAACAATTAATCCAACAAATCAAGTGTCCCATATCATAGTTTTAGTGCCTACCAATGCTTTTAAGAAACTCTAACATGAGAGAAAGTGCTCACATTGTTATATTGTGGTTTTAGCTGGCTAACGTTATTATTAACACTAGCTCACTTGCTGATGCCGACAAATTACCAGCTAACTAATTAAACAAAATACTGTCTTGGTAGACAAAGGTGATTAAATTCATCCAGACTCCAGGGCTGATCACACTTTTAAATTGGCTATCTTGCCACTTGCAAATGACTTTATCAGCTAATGTTACGAAACAACCAATGCCAAATCAATGGAGTGGAGCTTGGTTGCTCGCCTGCTAATGTTATTGCTAGCAAAATACTTTTGGAGTCGATATGTTAAACGAAATAAAGGAACATTGCAGATCTAAATATGATTGAAATTTATTTTTCAACCTTTTATCAACATGATGACAGTCAAAAACAGCGTGTATGTCAGTATTTGGCCGACCCCAGGCGCTCACTGCTATGGATTGTAACAGAAAAGGTGCCACTATTAACAAGGATTTTCTTAAAGTTACAAAGAGAACCTTTCAGTCTGTCTAATGCTCTAATCTTTCATCTTCTTTCATTTTTTGTCCCTCCACAAGAGCCCTGTCCAGCAGGCCGGACCCTTCCTGGCATTGTTTGAGATGATAAAGTGACAAAAGGATGGACAAGCAACAAATCTGTTGTAATCTCTCCCCACACTGTCATTATATCCCCAGCTCACTAATCGCTCCATCTTCGCAGTGCTCCATCCTGCCATCGCAGCATTTCATCTTTATTCCCTCCAACAGTCACCAGTTTTGTTTTGTTCTTCCTACAGCGGAGACTTTAGAGAGAAAACAACACGTTGAGGACAAGGAGAAAGCACATCCTGCAAAGTCAATAACCACACAGTCCTTTTTTAAATGGCTGCATTTAATTATAGGCTATTAGTTCTAACACTGGCTCTCAGTTACCTACATTGATGGGAACTTTGCTGTAATTTTGGCACCAGTTTATGGACACTGCACTGCAGTTTGCCAACTGAGAGAAAGCCAGAAGTTCTCCAAATCTCTCTCTTATAATTACAACTAGGAGGCTGACCTGAAATCTTTTCCTACTTAGCTGCTCATATTCAACAGAGTTTCACCAAAGTTGTATCTTCCCACATCTCTCTCTGACCCAGTTTAGACCTGCTACCAAAATGCTTCTTGTGTGATCTATTCACAAAAATATCGATACATATCAATTCTGAATATTTGAAACTGTTTCAATACTTATTTACCACTGTACTGATACATATCAACAACTGCATTTCCAAAATTATTATTGCATGTTGACTATTCTACATATCTGAAATTACATTATAACTTATTTTTATTGCCATTATGTCATGAATTTAATTTTGACTACCAGCACTTCTAATTCATTTCTCACTTGTCAAATTGTTAATTCTTGAAATAAACTATTAATTTCCTACTGGAAATGTTCATTGCAGATATCCGTATCTCAGCTAGTCAATTTTACTACTGAATTTTATTCAGACTCAGTTACAAATTATCTACAATCCAATTTTTAATGTGTCATAATTCCAAGTCGACATATTCATAAAGGAATTTTGATTAGCTGCATTTCTGGCTGAAATGTTCATGTATCAGTACATGAACATTTTAGTATCTGTAATTGTTCTTACATTACAGATATCATAATTCAATTCTAAATATCCAAAATTATATTCAGAATAGTCAAAATTACATTATAAATATGTTGTTTTGGATCTCTATAGTCAAAAAGCAATCCCTGATGTCTACTATTGATATTACTGCCACTGATCCAGGTGTGAACGGCGATGTGTCTCAGCTGTCAGCTTTTGTTCTGATCACTAAAACGCATATTAATACCAAGTTCAAACAGTCTCTCTGTCTTCTATCTTGGCCCTCCAACACTCAGGATACTCTCTCTCTCCCTCCCTCCCTCCTACACTTTTCTCAGACTCAGCCATCTTCTCCTAGAAAGCTGATCTGTCGTTGCTCCAGGTTGTGGCTGTTGCAAATCCATTACATCAGATAAGAAAGGGGACAGAAATCTGATGCTGCTTTAGATCCCTGTGGGGTTGACAGAGAGGAGCAGATGAAAAATGGGGGATTACTCCACTCTCTCCTTATTAAGTCCCCACAGAAGGAGGTCCGCCGCAGCCATATGTCCTGTCATCAACTCCTATTGTAATCTGATTGAAATGTGTTGGGTGTAGACATGGCACGAGGGGGTAAATATCCTCAAAACAATCCCCTCCCCCTTTTCCCGGAGGTCTCAATCTCAGTCGACAACAAGCCAAATCCAAAATGAGACAAGAGGAGTGGCATGGCGCCAGGTCGGTGGTAAGCCTCACATTTGTCAGGCCCCACAGTGAGCAAAAGGCCACTCAGCCAACTAATAATCCCCTATTTGAATAATGGCTGTTATTCTATTTCACTCCCAGCTTCTCTCCATTTAGGCTGGTTGTAATTTCCTCTCTTATCTATGGCTGAGCTCCCACAACTTATGAGAGTTCAATCTGCATCTCTCTGCAGACCAATTGAATGCAAAGTGAGAGCGATCGTAGATCATTTCTCCCCTTCCTACACCTTGCCGTCACTGTCTCTCTCTCTTTCGTTGTCTCCTCCTCTGCCTCCCCCTTCTGCTGGCTGTCACCCTGAATGCTCAGCCGCCCCACCCTCCCCACACCAGCCACCTTGCATTGTCACAGCAGACATTTAAGGTGGAGGCCCCTGAGATGAAACGATGCAAGTAGTCAGGCTACATTACCCTTTTCTCCATTTCCATTTAGCTTGCACAACATAATCTTTGTTGACGCTGCTTGGACAGACAGAGGAGGACGAGGGGAGGAAGGACGGGGGGGTAAAAGAAAGTAGTGCACAGCAGAAGACACAGTGAAAAACCCGATAGCTTAACCCTTTGAAACCCAAGCAAATTGGCTTGATTTCTTTCTAAAACATACCAAGCAGTGACAAGTTATGGGATAAAAGAAAATTAATAAATAAGTTGAAGTTTAGCAAAAAATAAAAAGGTAGAAAAAAACCCAAAAACAAACAACCCCCCAACATAAATAAATAATATAGATACAATATACAGAATCTAGATAAAATAGATGATAACATCCTCAAGTTTCCTTCAATGATCTCAAATTTGTAAGTTTTGTTCCAGATTTTTATTCCACATTGTTAAGTTTCATTTTATATAATCAGTGTTTCAATCCATTGAAGAGTTTCATTTAGTTCTATTTATTATTATAATATAAAGGATCGATCAAACATAACTACTGCTTGGTAATACTTATCTTGCATTACAAATACTTGATATATCAGAAACACTGTAACAGTCTTTTGAACTTGTACTTCTTGATGAAAACAATACGGATTTAAAAAAAAATCAACCTTCCCTCTCTTAAAACTTTGCTGAAAAAAGTGCTGGATGCAAACAGTAGCCTGCCGCCAGAGGATACACAGAAAAGTTCATCTGCCACCATTACGATAACAACAGCTGCACCAGCCCGAAACACATGACAGAGACTCGCAGCCACGGTCAGAAATGCTTCCAAGACGCGTGGTGCTAATGGGATTTGAGGCGACACTGCACAACAGCTACGCTTACAACCTGGAACAGTGTGTAACTCTCTTCACAGGTCTTGGAGAGAGGAGCACAAGTAATCTCTCTTTATTTTCCCTCCTGGGAGGAACGACTGACTTCCACAAAACAAACAAAACAAAGTCATACTCAGTAGCTCACTTGAGTCCCATCTCATTCAGCCAATGATTAAAAAGAGTTTAACTTAATAAAAAGTTTCACATTTCCATGCTTGAATCTGCTTCTGCTTACCAAACACTACACAACCAACGATTATTTGGATTGTCGAAAAATCTGTCGATTATTTTCTCGATTAATCAATTAGTTGATTGGTCTATAAAATGTCAGAAAATGGTGTTTCCAAAACCCAAGATGACGTCCTAGAATGTCTTGTTTCGTCCACAAGTCAAAAATATTTAGTTCATTGTCACAGAGGAAAAAAATCTAAAAATATTCACATTTAAGGAGCAGGAATCAGAGGATTTGACTTTTTTCCTTATTCAAAAAAATAAATAAATAAAAAATACTCCAACTGATTCACGGATTATTAAATTAGCTGGCCAAAAATGTAATAGTTGGCAACTAATCGATTAATCGTAGCAGCTACGATATGATTTGTGAACTAACTCAATTATTAGCCAATTAGTCGTGTGACAATTACTTATTTTCTTGCAACAATAAAGAAGACGATACTTTTTGTTACCATGATCATCTCATTTTTGGCAGTTTATCTAGTGCAACAATTGTAAATTAACTGAAATTAGTAAATAATAGTGATGGTAACAGTAAAATAGTAATTGATTTACTATTTCTGCAATAGACGCATTACTCCTACTACCAAAATTATCGTCACATGACAACACAACAAGGAAATATTTACCTATATTTATATCCCAGCACACCTGTGCAGGATCACAACGGCATGACTAAGGCCAATGTGCTTTTTTCCTGTTTTTCTAAACTTGTAGGTAAACCACGTGTAGGTAAACTGGTTCCTTTTTGGCTCTGTTTTTTTTTTTTTTCCACACAGCACCTTGTTTTACCGCCATTAAACTTAAACACTGAGCACGTCAGTCTCCATTCATTTTTTCACCTTTAAAATTATGTTTGGTGGCTAAAATACATTTTGATGCTGAGCCCCATCCACAGCAGTACACTGCTTAGCTTCCATGTCGGACTCCTGGTGGCACGCCGACTCCCATCGACTGTATGTAATATACTGACATGACTATGAGTAACTCATACAACCTCACTTCAAAAATCAGAACTATCCCTTTAAGGATGCTTGATGTAAATATTTTTAGTTCAGTCATTATCACCTTTACTTGACTCTTAACAACCAGTTGTTGAGGCTTGCTGGAGGTCGCATGTATCACTGTCAAATATTGCAGCTGGTTTATATATAGCTCACTGGGTTCACTGGAGGACACGTCACAACAGCGTCTCTGCTCACTGGGCCAGCTGTTTAGCAAAGCTGTGTCTCAGTAGTTAGTGAGACGTTAAAATATCGAGCCAGCTGTGAGCAGTGCTTCTTTCCAAAGTCTTTTTCTTGGTGCCTCTCAGACTGTTCTATTTTAGGACAAAGTTGTCACAATAGTTTAATTGAGATAAAAACTTTAGAGCAGTTAAGTTCATTAAGCGCTCTCCTCCCCTCTCTCTATTGGTCAGAGTTGACATAATCGTTATTGAGACACTGAACCACGTCCCACCCACTGCTTACCTCTCCGTCACCTTTCCTTCCTAACAATTATTCGTCAGAGTTGACACAAAGGTTACCGAGACATTAAGGGAGTGGAGCAAACATCGATGTTCGTTAACGTGTAGGAGACAAATGATGCTGTTTGGGGGAACGGTTGAGTGAGCTCAGCTGGGTTCGTTAACATTTTGTCACTGTTGTTAAACGCATCACGCCTATCTTTCCCAGTCCACAACAACCTCACAGCAAAGAAATTCAGAGCTTTCATCACACTCAGACCAAACCTGGCGATGTTGGTGACACACTCCACCTGTTAGAGTCCAAAAACACCCTTTAGAAATGTATATTCAGTGGTGGGAAGGTTATTTTTGAAATGCATTAGGTTACAGACAACTAGTTGTCCTTTTAAAAATGCAGTAAATAATGTAAATTTTGTAATCACTTCATCAAAATAATGTAACTTAATGCATTTTATTACTTTTGAAGCTGGAAATGTCTGGAAATAGACAAAAGAAGGCGTTCCTGACAAGTGAAAAAATGCAAAGCAATAGAACAAATGTTTTATTTTACAGGTGAACTTTTTACCAAAAAGAATGTATTTATATGTAACACCTTGTAATCACCTGTATTTTGATTAGTAACTGAAATAAACTACATATATTCTCAGTTTCTTACTATAACTGATTCAACTGCATTTATTTTGAATTTTTTTGTGTGATTGTTACAAATTTAAAAAAAAATCTACACTACATTATTATTATTATAATTTTCATTTTACATTAATATACTGATCATCCATTACCTGCAATCTGACATGCATGTTCTTACTTTTACCCCAGAACCAAGCCCAGAAATAAAATAAAGACAAATTACCACCCCATAACCCCTTTTTTTCGAGGGTTTGATGCAGAAATCGTTGGTGGAGAACAAAACTGAGCAAAAACAGAGTATGAATATTAGAAGATATCCGCTAGGTGAGCAGAAACACAACTCAGAACAAATGCTAATTTAGCTTCAACTCTGCAGGATGTGTAAACAGGCAACTGTTTGCTACCACAATTTTCACAGCTGGTTCTGTGACCCCAAAGTGGCCAAAAACAGAAAGCAATTACTACTGATTTAATTCCCAGCAACCAGCTAAATATGTACAAACCACTGCTTAATTCAGTGAGTTCAGCCCTGCTGTCTGGAGCAGTTGCTTTCCATATTGGGGGTCAGGATGCAAGATGATTAAAAAGATTGGAAAGAACACAACAGACAAAGTTTTTTTTTCTTTTGAATGTCAAGTCTTTGCTTTTTCTTTGCAGAGTTTCACTTCTTCAGAGCTCTAAAAACTATTAGAGAGAAACCATCTGAGAAGGGAACATCACCCGCTGGTTGATTTGCTCACATCTTACAGATATGCATCCCGTGAGGAGGGGTAACAAGCACGCTTTCTTCCGAGTTAAAAAACTTGGCAAACAATGATCTAGAGGGTGTCAAAGCCATTCTGTGATGCGACTAACTGAAGCAGAAACAGATGAGACGCTCTGAGAAAAAGGTGGTTGCAACAAGAGATAAATTTCAATATTTCATTAAAAAATCTCTTTGAATGTATTGAACATCACAGATTGAAGGTGCACGACATAATAAATCTGAGGGTGCACTTTTCCTTTCAGGTGTACAGGTGCGGCATAGTAAGGTGATGTGGATAAAGGCTTGAAATAAATGTAGAGTATGGTAAAAGGCCTGTCGCCTCGCACTCTTTGCACGAGCTGAAGTTCGCAGACTGCTGGGCTTGCATTTTATCAGCATCATGCACTGGCTGCTTTTATGTGAGTTATTGAATTTTTTCTTTTTCTGTGTGCGAACAAGTCAAGAGAGCCGACTCAGCAAATGCAGTACGTGACCCCCAGTTTGATTGAGGACTTCTTTTTTTAAATACTGGAAGGGGAAACAAGAGAGGTCCACACCTCGGGTACCGATTTGCTTCCAGTGAAATGTCTTTATGTCTACACAGCATGTACCTTTGACTGTCCTGCCCGACCAGTCAGGGGTCCAGGGCAGTACTGTTGCGGTTGGACAGCAAAGAGAGCAAAATGATAGGGCTGAGGAGAGCTGGATAGAGAGGTGAGAGGACACCTCAGAGGGAGGCGAGCGAGGGAGATGAGACAGGAAGCAAAGAGGCCGAGGTCAAAAGCTTCAATAACCGCCTGCGATTTGTGTAGCTGTTTATGCTGCTTGCTCTAATTGCTAAATGGCAAATATTCATTATCATTGCAATCATTAGTCATATTGTGTGTGTCTGTGTGTGTGTGTTTTCACTGGTGTGGGTATCCTGAAGTAACAGCAGGCATGCTGACATCTGTTATTGCTTAGAAAAAAACTGCGATATCTTAAAGTCAAGGAAGCAGGTCACTGGACTGACAGCCCATAATTTCAGCAGACAGAAAATCAGAGAAGAAATAATAAAATGTGTTTCTTACCTGTTTGTGTGTCCATCAGCGAGCGGCAGCAGGAGAGCAAGAGAGAAAGAAAAAGAAAACGTTAGAATAATCTGAACATTATCATGTCAAAGCAGATTAAAGCTGGGGTAGGCAGTTTTGTTTTTTTTTTGGCGTCATTTAGTAAAAATTATATGATAAACATTTTGGAGAAGAAGGCAAAAATGAAGCCAAAATATCCCAGGTACCGCAACTGCCATCCGACATCTATCAGATCAATCGCACCATTGATCGTGAGCACACCAACAGGCACGCACAGCTGTCAGTCATGAAGTCAAACCTCCTTTTTAACAGCATCAAATAACAAATTAAAAACAAACATCAGAAAAAGGAACGCTTGATCAAACATCAGTGTGATCAGAACTACCTTCGTTCCTATCGGGTGTTTTACAAATACAGATGTGCGTGCATGTCTCTTCAGATAGTGAAAGCCCGATTTCATGGGGAAGAGTCCTAAAAAAGCATTTGGACTGTCTCATTGGTAGTCTGATAAGATCGAGAGAGCAGGGCAAGCAGGGGCTGAGCAAACATGCAACTGTACAATGAAATAAGATTAAATAAATTGATGTATGGGAAACGCTGGGTTAATCTGAAACCTGTGCATACACCCATAGTCATCTGGTGGGAGGGGCTTAGGACAGAGAAAGGACAGCTACAGGAGGATGGTGCGTGATCTTTATTAAATAGGCTACAACATTTCAAGCTCAGATTGGCTCTTTATCAGGTACGGAGGCATCCAGGTTCACACCACATTTTTATTTTCTTACCAGCAATCATTCTCTTAGAGTACGTACTACAATTCTGGATATATACATAATTTTGCAAATATCACCCAAAACAAAGGAGAAAACTAAAATAGCACACTGAATTTTGCTTCCGGTAAGCTTTACTCGAGCTGTGTTTCATCTCAGTGTGAGTCCAGAGTGTGTTCCCTGAGTGCTATAAAGACTGGCAAGGAACCACATTAAAACTGGGACCCGTATTCAGTTTGGTGAATTCCTTTATTTTAAAGTTAATTAATAATTGCAATCTGAAAAGTCTCCAAAGCAGTGATTCATGGGTAATAATTTGAGGCTGCAGGGATGCGCTTAACTGGCTTCGACTTGGTGGGGATTTGGCACCCACACTCAAGCATGACAACACTAGTGAATGGGATTAAAATAAAGTGTGATGATCACAGGCTGCGTAATATTGTCCCTATAGCCTTTAGCTGAGACAAAGCTGCTACAATGATTTAACACATACATATTGGTTGTACATGACAACCTTTATGGTCTTATTTTACAGCAATAATCACTTTATTTGCTCGGGAATGAAGTACATTTGGTTCCATAAAGGAGAGAATTGTGTGAGAGGTCTGTGCTTTGCCTGCAGGTTTCATAGCCTAGCAGACCTTGAAATGGAAGACATTGATATTCCAATAGCCACCCACTGTGTTCCAGGCCAACAAGGTGTAAAACGACCCATCAAGTGAAAACCGCAACACTTTGGACCAACTCACACTGTGAATAACAATCTCTGCAGCCAAATAAGGACTTTAAAGGGATACTTCGGGTTTTATGAAGTGGGGTTATTCGGGGCACTTATGCATAGTCAGTGCGGTACAGTATATATTGTAGATGACATTCTGGACAGGTTTGAAAGAGCAGGCTAAAGTCCAACAAGGAAGCTAAACACTACACTGCCAGGGAGGGGGGCCGGCAACAAAACATACTTTAGCCATCTTAAAAAGTCCAACACGTTCTTATCCCAAGTCGTCACATATTGCCACTTTGCAGTGGACTTCTGTCTACATGTTACGCTTATTTAAGGTATCCTTTGCTTCTGCTATTTAATTTTAGGATGCTGCTACTGTTATGTCAACACAAGCTCGTGGTGGGATTATGCTGCACGTGGTTATGTTTAGGCAACAAAACCCCATGGCAACCAACGTGGGACCATAACAAACGCACATGCTAGCACGGACGGTTAGGACTCTGGCATGAAAGTTCAGGGTTTGTTGGATCAATCCACTCCTTCATTGCCTATGGGGACCTGCATGCTTCTTCGATAATGTTGTTACCAACAGTGTTTTAACCCTATGCTGCCCGGCTGTGTATTGACAGGTTCCATCCAGCCCCCTTCTTAACTGATGCCGCCCATCCCAGTGTTTTTTTTTCATAACCAAGACCATGGCGGGCCACCATAGTCTCAGTGGAGCTGGACTGTTAATCAAGAGCGGTATTAAAACACAGTTGGGTTATCTATAGCACAGTAGAAGCAGAGATGTCCAGCAGAACGTCAGGCACGTTAAAAGTGAAACTAAATTGTTTATTCTGCTGTGGGCCTAAAACCCTCTTTCACTTACAAAAATCTGCAAATATCTCCTCTCATCTGTTGATCTGATCAGCTGTGAATATATCAACAGATCAATTATCCACCACACGAGTGACATTCAGCTGCAAAGGAGATGAAAAGAACTCATTGCATAATGCATTCACGGACCCGCAAAAACGGCTGATATTAAAGTGGGACCACAGATTAGCAGTCTCAGCCGTCAAAGCGGTCAAAGGCACCAGCCTGCATTGATAAAAACATTAACTTTACCTCACAACACACAGGAGATGCTAGTCTACTTGTGACTTGAGTGTTTAGTTGCTTGTAAATATGTAACTTTTGGGGCAAAATGTGATTTCCACAGCAGTACGCGGGTTTATATGTGGCAATGACATCTTGCAGAAAAAAAAAAAAATTGTCTAAAATTTACATACTTTGACTTGAATGATTGGACTTGAATGCATACACAACACTACTGGAAAGCTACAGAATGATATAAAACCTTCAAAAAGGAACAAAAAATAATGGGTCTGCCCTTCAATCAGCACTGCTACCATTAAAGCTTATATATTCGTACGTGGAGAAGATATTCTTTTGTCCTCAGATAATCTATGTCAGTGTTGTGTGTTTGCCAGCGTACAAAGACTTTGATCTGATATCAGCTCGACTGCCTCCTGATAGTGCAGGGAGAGAAAGAGAGCTATCAGGGAGAGTTATTTGAGCGCGCTGCCTTGGCAGTGGACGTGGGCTGGCTATCTGGAGGACATCTCGGTGATCTATGAAGGGGACGCTTCGACCTGGGGAAAGCCAATTTTCAGCCATTTTCCACAATGCGGAGCTCCAAGACGAATGTGGTTGTGGAGTGACACTCTATAGAGGAGTTAGATGAACTTTTTTTGGATCGGAAGAGGTCAGTGATTATCTGGCTGATCTGGGACGCCTCCTAACTCACCGGGACGGGTGAAAGGAGACGATGAGGGACGGGGAGGGGAAGAATCATGAAGAGGCAGGGATATACAGAATCGCCATTGACTTTTAAGATCTCCAACTATGTGTTTTATATGGGCAACTTTAAAGGGACAATTCTGATTTTTTTTTAGGTGGGGTTATATGAAGTGTTTATCCATAGTCAGGGTATTACATACAGAAGAAGACAGTCTGCAAGACCCCAGTTTAGAGAAGCAGGCTGTAGTTTGACATAGAAGCCAAGCAAGCTACTGCTGTGGATGGGAACCAGCAACAAAATGTATTTTCTAAAAACAGAGTCCCACCTAAAAAAAAGCTATATTCTTAAGCTATATTCTCCTACCTTAATTTCAGACACTAATTTCCAGCAGGAAAATAAAGTCGTTATTGCGCTTTCTTATTAGCCAGAGTCATTTTTGAGCTTAAATGACTGTTTCTCTCAAGTGAGTCTGGTGGCTTTGACAAGATCATAGAGATGGGGAACTGAAGCCGTTAATGGCATTCAATATAACATCCAATCAAACTCATATTTTTTTAGGTGGGACTTTTTCAGCCCGTTTTTATTTCAAAGTCGTCAAATGCCGCTGCTATTGCAGTGCTTTTGCAGCTGGATAGAACATGCTGCGTCTGCATGATACGCTGCTGGATGGCGTAAGGCTGAAACACTTCTGGCAAAGATGTAATATAAGGACCACAATAGGGCAGGCGGGAGGGGCAGTGGACGAATTGAACAAACCCTGGACTTTCACGCTGGAGTCCAGTGTTCCTTTCCCGTTTGAATGTGATGTTTTTTGTTTTTTACAGCTTACTATTTGTCTGTCTTGCCTAAACCTAACCATCTGTGCCACCATGTGCATTTGTGAACAAACAAGTGTTTGTATGTTTAAGTCCCATGTTTGTGCTTTTGTTGCCTAAATATAACCACGTGCAGCGTAATCCCACCATTATGCTTGTGTTGACATCAGGGTAGCAGCATCCTGAAACGTAAATAGCAGACGTAGAAGAATACAGAGAATAAGTGTAATACATAGACATGAAAATCCACTACAAAGCGGCAATATGAAACAACTTGGGATAAGAACATTTTGGCTCCTCTCATTTAATACAATTATCCACCCTGCGATTGAAACTGCTGCTGAGAAAAAGAAGTCCCGAGCTCTGCCTGTGCTGTGTTCAAGGACCCAGAGCAACAGAATGACAAGAAAGGGAGCTTCTTAAATGTGTTTAAATCTAAATGAAAAGAATAAATATAGTTTTTAGATTGTCTGTCGAACAGAACAAGTTCAAGACGCATCCTTGGTGTATTGTTCATCATTTTATTGCACATTACTTTACATTTATATCAAATCCTTGATGCAAAAAAAACAATTGTATTTCTTCGACGAGAAGTTCTGAACTGTGCAAAAAGCAGAAAAAAAAACCTTAAGGTAGTTTGTAGGTGGAGGGTGGCGATGTCCCCTCTTGTCTTTCTTATCTGCCCTTGCTACTTCTGTTTCCCTTCCTGTACACTGGCCTTTACACACACTCACACCTTTTCCAGTCATCATTATCTCCACAGACGGACTACTTGCAGGTGTTGTGCATTATCTGTGGAGCAGCTTTAGATGAGGAAGCGTGGTTTTTTTTGCGTTTTTTTTTTTTCTGTCCTCTTGCAGGACACTCTCTTTTTGGCACCCAGCCAGTTTGTGTGTGTGTGTGTGTGTGTGTGTGTGTGTGTGTGTGTGTGTGTGTGTGTTGGTATGTCTAAGTGTGTCCTGCCCTGTGCAGCCATGAGGGACCGATGTAGCAGCTCTCCGCTAACTGATAACAAGCCAATCTAGCAGAATGGACAGAAGGACAAACAGGAGGACTGGAGAACAAAGAATAGAGGGCAAGAAAGGAGACAGTCCAGGAAAGACGGAGAGGAAAGAGATAACTGTAAGGGGACAATTGACATCGGTCATGTGGCTTCTCCTTCTCCTCTGTGCTTTCTGAGAGTCGAACAGTGTGACTGACCCATGTCTATTCCGCTTGTCTGATTCTTCTCTCCCACTGTTTAGCTCTCTCTCTCCAATTTTCTTTCAGCTTCTCTGATGGCCCCTATTTTTCTCTCTCTCTCTCTCTCTCTCTTCTCTTTCTCTCCGTCAGTCTCCCTCTGAAGGACAATTGGTCTCATTCAATATGAGGAACTGGAGGCAAATCAAACTTTGCTGCATAAGTGGGTACGGCGAGGGAGGGAGGGGAGGATGAGATGCAAAGGGAATTGAAATCGACTGGCACTCAATGTCAGAATGCCAATCTGGATCAGTGTCATACTGTATAGGAAATGAGAGCTGCTTTAATAAGGGCACAACTCTATTCAACTATTGAGATGAATAGACTCACATTTGTTCACGTTTTAACAAACCCCTGCGAGAACTGACATGGATGCACGGAGGTGTACGGGAGCAAACATGCACGGTTCTGCGTGCTCTACAACCTTAGATTAAAGCGCAACATGGCTTCAGACGCGTGGCCTTTAGATGAAATGCCGTGTGAACTATGACTGTGTTTGCTGACATGCAGAACGGGGGGGTGTAATTGACCAGTTATAGCCACTGGGAGAGGTTAATTGAGGCGTTCCCTCTTGTGAAGGTGGGGGAGTTTCAATTAATGCTGTGAAGGTTGCCGTCAGAGACGAAGCCACAGGAACACCAAGTCCATTAAAGGTGTAATTAACACCGGCATTCAGCTGGCTGCTAATAGACTTCATTATGTCGAGAACCTACAAAGGCAAGGTGAAACAAGGGCTGTATAGAGTGTATACACAGACTCTAGTTTACATGCTAGATCACTTTGTAGTACAACCACAGTTTGTAGATCCAAGGACAATGTATCAAAAATATGTCAAACAGTGAGTGCTGAACACCTGAATGCCAGATATTTCCTGAACTGAATAATAACATTTAGACAAATTTAAACACTGATGCAACTGAAAGGTTTGGCTCACAATACACAATACAGCGATGACTCCCTAAAGACAACTAATTTTGTTGTTTGTCATGAACAGTGGCCTGCAGCTTGGCATCAAACTCACCTACATGTGATGCCATCCAACTTTTGAACGTGTGAAACTTGTGTATCACATTGGTATTCAAAAAGCAAATTTTCAAACAATACCGAACCCTGATATGGTACATACATACTGTGTGTTAATCCTAAAGTATGTGTCCTCTAACATTCATCTTTTTTCAACAACAATCTGTTTTCTCACCCGGTTTTCAACAGGTTTGCCATACAATCCATTAGTGACTAAACTGGATGTGATAATTAAATTTTTGCAAAAAATAAATTGGTAGACAGAGGTCAATACACAAACTCTTTCTTTTTCCATTACAGCTCGGTATTTTTCCCTCCAGCCACCACTGCCGCAGTAGTGCACAACAAAGCTGCAACAAGTAATGATATAAGTAAAGATTCTCCCTCCGGCTTGCAATAAAAGAGCCAAAGGTTACCTTCCACGAAGAAATATAACTGCATTTCATGCACTAAGTGACTTGTCCCTATAAAAGAGTTATGTATTTACAATCCCCCTTTTTATGGGCCGGGGTTTGGCCGGGTGGGAAATGTGGCTTGAAAGGCGCTGGGGTTAACGGCACCTCAGACTTCTAGAGCTGTTGGATGACACTGCAGAGCTGCTATTGGTCATGGCCGAAGCGCCTGATCATGTCTGTCCGAGGCAAAACGGCTCCCTGAAGGTAAAACCACTTACAGGAGCCGGGACGATTAGGCTTCATTTTATAGCACTGTTCCATGGTGTGGCTGCCTGGCCCAGGACCAGATTTACTCTGCCTCGGGGACGGAAATAAACTTGAGTCTATATGACGGCTGAAGGAAGTAATGAAATGGCAGTCCCATGAGAGACACAAATCCACATACTGTAGGTATTCCCAAGTGTTATAGTCTGAATCAAAGGCGGCTGTCTGGCAGGCACGGCTCAGAACTCTGACAGCCTGACTAAAGATTTTCACAAGCCATAGCTGCTGGAAATTCTTAAGACATCTGAGAGAAAAGCTGAGGGGGAGCAGGCGAGAGTATTCAACACACAGACGGAGGATATATTTCATTTTGTGCGAGATGTGGATTTTTGAATCACAGTTAAAATATACAAAATCAGACTTTATGCCTAACTGTGTGGGCTTGGTAATAGCCCGGCTGCCAATTAAACGTGGCGAGGGTAAATTGACACTCCAGTAAGGTGGGAATATCAATTTTCATTCTGTTATTCTCGAGGGAACAAGTAAACATCTGCCTGTATTTGTGTGTATATGTGTGATTGTTTATCCCAAAGCAGAAACTAATGTAGGCCAATATTTTCTCCTGTATCACATATTCCAGCTGTTAAACTCACCCAGTAATAACCGTCAATGTATTGGCTTAAAAAGAAGTATTTCACTGCTGGAAAGATGAAAGAAAGTTCACATGATTTGAGACGTTTAAAGCTGCTAACTATTAACTAGTACAGACGAAAAGGCGGCAAAACATACTTTCATTTTATAGTTTTAGTAGGGCTGGGCTATATGGCTTTAAAATAATATGAATGATCTCTTTAGGCTTTATCATAATACACAGTATATATTTCAATAGTTTGAAATCTCCGCTAAACTACTGTAAACTACTAAAATACAAAATTATTAAATGAAATCCAATAAAATGTTACATAAACTACTATTATGATAAAGTTTAATAATATACTCTTATAATGTTGAATAAAGTGAAGTATAAAGTTAAATAAAGCACTGTTACAGGGAAGTTAAATTGTTAAATTGTTAAAATTAAATAAATCAAAGTGGAACCCACTGCGCTTTTATTTTGAAGGACAGGGCTCGTCTAGGGCCGTTGTGATGTTTTGCGACAAAATAAACAATATTGCATGACAAAAATTGATAGATGCTTTTTGTTATCGTCAGACGACATATTTTGTCATACTGCACAGCTTACATAACCTTCGATACGAGCCACAACTTAATTGTAGGCGAGCCTTACAGATACACTCCAGCACATGAACAAATAACGCTGTCCTCTACCAATAAATCCATCTGACTTTCTGAGCATTTTTTTGTCGAAACAGCAGAAATCCAACAAAAGAAAGTTGAAATATTGCAAGTTTTTACATTTGCAAGAGGTGGAAACGCTAAAAGCTAAATGTGACAAAGTGCGATGGAAACAGACTGCGAATAGTACATAAAATAAGTAACATATACACGCACTAATGCTTCAGAAACTGTTTTTTGTTTTTATCAAAAGGGGCCACTGTAATTACTGAGGCTACAGTTAAACCACTTTATTTTTTAATGCTACATCAACACTTCTGCTAAAGACTTTCAGGTTCTGTCCTTTGTTGATACGTATCTGTCTGCATTAGCTGGCCAAGGACAGATTGCAGGACTTTTCAATAAATGAATTTATCAATTCTGATGATAATGGCACAGAATGCACCTGCTGCACCAGCCCACAGAGACTGAACACTTCACACAACAGGATGCAAGTCATTTCACGTCTTTAAATGAGTGTCGGAATAATAAACAATATAAAGACGTCTCAAGACACACAGATTCACAGACTCTCTGGATGGAGAGCAGAGGAGGTGACGTGGAAAGAGGGGAAAAGGGAAAAGTTGAAGGCGAGTGAAGGCATGAACAAGCCGAGTCATTGGCCTGCTCTGCTTTTTAAATCCTTCTTTTCACATGACAGCCGGTTATATTTGAGCACATTAAATGTTTGAGTTCCGGAGAAACGTGTCAGTTCTGAGCATTTCTCGCAGAGCCACATTAAATGTGAGGAAATTGGGGAAATGAGAGAGAAAGTGGGCGGTGGGGCTGAGGTCACTGCCAAACAGGACGATGGTCGATACGCTTTTTGACAAGAGCACTGACTGGAAAAGGGAGAAAAGTGCAGACAGGGAGGACAAATTACAGGAATTTCAGAGCTAAAAGGATAATATCTGTCAAATTTGGAAATGTCATTACTGACATGAAAGAGAAGCAACGCATCTAGAGCACAGATACTCAACATGCCAACTTTTACAAAATGCAGCCCCATGCATGTTTCTAAGATTTTAGGATGTTTGTAGGAATCAAGGACATTTCTAGGATTTTAGGAACTTTCTCTAATTTTAGGAAGTTTCAAGGATTTTAGGACATTTCTCGGATTTTAGGAACTTTCTCTAATTTTTAGGACATTTTGAGGATTTTAGGATATTTCTCCAATTTTAGGAAGTTTCAAGGATTTTAGGACATTTCTCGGATTTTGGGATGTTTTTCCAGTTTTAGGATGATTTTAGGTTTAATGTTTCAAGGATTTGGGGACTTTCGTCAAATTTTACGATAATTCTTGGATTTTAGAACATATTAAGGATTTTAGGACATTTCTAGGATTTTAAGATGTTTCAAGGATTTTAGGACAATTCTAGGATTTTTGAAAATTTCAAGGATTTATGAAATTGTCTTTGTTATTGGGACATTTCTAGGATTTTAGGACATTTCAAGGATTTGAGCATGTTTCTAGGATTTGGGATATTTCTTGGATTTTAGTAAGTTTCTGGGACTTGAGGATGTTTCTAAGATTTCAGGACATTTCTCAGATTTTAGGACATTTCTAGGATTTAAGGACATTAGGGGCTTGATGGGGGATCCGCCACTGGCACTTTTTTGGCACTTGCTTTTTTTTGCCAGATTTTGCCTGCGTGCCGTAAGTTAATTATCGCTGATCTACAGACTTAAAAAACAGTCTAACATTCTGTACTTACTTCTGTAAATAATTACTTACAAAAATACAGCAAATGAAGAATTTCTTTCATAGAATTTTTCTTTGAGATTTACAGCCAAGTAAAACATGTCTGCATCTTTACTCAGAACCTCAAATTTGCCCACCATCCTGTAACAGAGTGACATAACCGGGACAGCGAGAGGCACTGGAGATTGTGCACTCTGTGCTCCACATTCCCAGACCTCCATTGATTTTTCGGATATGCCATGTGGTAGTACAGGCTACAGTAACGTGAGCCAGGGACACACTCCACCCAGGCCCCATCCACCATCAGTAATGACTGCTATGTTGCTGTTTTCAAATACTGGGCTGAGGGGTGAACAGGGGGAAAAAAATTGATCCCCATATTGATACTCAAAGCTAATGACTGTGTCAGTGTGTCACATCCAGCTCTGGTGACTTTTCATTTGATGTTTTCTGTTCTAAAGACCTTATAACACAGTTTTAGAAACAGACTCTGATAGTGCTGCTTCAATAATGGGTCGATAGTAATCTGATAGAGGAGATAGGGCTGAGGTGATACTGTTACAATTCAGAGAGGCTCATATCACTGGATATAAACAGATGCTGCAGGTGTGTCATTCATTTACACTGATGGAGGCAAGGCTGAGTGAGTATCTAAGTAATGACTGGATGCCCCAACAGTGGAAGAAAAAGCTTTATAATTAACACAATTTAAATTCTGAAAGTTTGTTTTTGTTTTGTTTTTTACAACCAATGAGGCAGTAGTAAGCAACCCAATCACCAGGAAATATGTTGGGATTGCATATTTCTGCAAACAGCAAATACATTCACTTGCACACTATTATGCAGCCTTTACGTTGAAACTGTACACTGAAACTTTTCATTGAAATGTCACATTTTAACAACAGTATTCCAGCTGGAAACAGAACAATAGATTTATTTTTTAAAAAATGGTTTTCGCTAAACCAGGAGTAAATGCATCAATGTCTCAGTGGGAAAACAACCACTTTTCATAGCACTATCCCAGCAAAAAAAGCCATGCCGTCTCCGTCTAAAACACGGCTTAGATTAAGGCACAAAAACCACTTGGTTATGGTCGCGTTTTGGTTAAAAATACCTGATTTTAGTGGCGTTATCCCAGCAGGAAACACAGCAATGTCTCAGTGAAAAGCACTTTTTGGGCACAACGCTTGCAGGATATGCAGCAATGTTTCAGTAAAAGAAAAACTTCATTTCGTTGTATTATAACAGCTGGAAACTCAGGGATATCGCGGTAAAAACAACCACTTTTGGTGGCACAGTCACAGGAGGAAACTCAGCAATTTCTGAGCAATGTAAGCTCAGCAATGTAAAAAAAAACCTTTTTTGAGGAAGGAAACTTATCAAACAATTGGTGAAAAATGACAAAAAATCCAACATGTTTGTGGAACTATCTGGATAGCAACCCAGTGAAAATCAGCTACTTTTTGTAGCTAAAAAGCCACTGGAAAAACTGATGAGTGCTAAAACACTGTCTTGTTGTTTATTAGTCTTTAAGAGTGGTCTGCAGCTTGGCAGACGGTGACATGCCATCCAGTATCCCCTCCACCCTCGTATGACAGTCTGCTCATACACTGCGTCACTTTAAACACATTATAATATGTATGAAACCAACACATATAACATATCTGTAGTTTGCAGAAATGTATAATGCCAACATTTTCTTCTGATGACTGGGCTGAGAAAAAGCCACACCAATGCACCAACACAGATACAGCCTGAATGTTGAGATTAATACTTTGCTCAAATGAGCTTGAAATTTTTCATGATTCTTTCATTGTGAACTTAATTATATTTTACAAGGGATGAAATCCTCTGTTCACAGCAGTCTTTCCACATGAAGGGAAAATATTTGGGCTTCTCAATTCCCCTGCCATGTGTACCCCGTTCTGCATGCGCGAGCTTCATCTAATATTTGAAGTTATTACAAATTAATTTCATATACTTTGGAGCGGAGGCTGCCCATTCTGGACGGCAGTGGAACTGATTGGAAATTTTCATTATTCTCATCACTGGCCAGCACGGACTGGCATCCAAGACAGCAGACGCTTTCAAGAGGGCGACTTTACTGGTGACAGGGAAAAATAAGTTAAAAATAAGAATGACCGTCATGTAGGAGATAAGAACAGATACCAAGAAAGAACAAGGAGATAAAGAACACGGGGATACGATGCAGATTCTGGTTAATTCATCTAGTACATTGTATCATACGCAGTAAGACATTTTTAAGACCAAATATAACAAATTATGATTGGGCTTTGGACAAATCATTCACAAGTAGATAATTGCAGGATTTCAATCATATTTGCTGGTTTTGCAAAGATAGATTTATCAAGAGTTGGGCTTCAACAAAGTCTGACAAAACTGTGAAAACTGCTCCTCCAAACACAAGGATAGTCATGCTTAACCCTTTGAAACCCTGATTGACATCAGTTTATTTGTGATGCATTCAGATGCCTTTTACAAGTTATTTAACTCTTGAAACCTAAGAAAATTAGTTTGATTGCTTTCAAAGACAAGAAAAAAAGCAATGAGCAACTTGCAACTTCCCAAAATTGTGAGAAAGTAGTAAATTGTAATTGTATTTAGTTTAATTTTTTATTATCTATTTTTATTTATTCAGTTCTATTTTCTAGCTATTTACCTTAAACTTTCTTGCACAGCAGCTATATATTATGTTTTTTGTTTTTTGAATGATTGTTATTTTTTACTGCAATCATTCTCTCAGAACTTAGATAAAATAGGAATCATAAAAAAGATAGGTGGATGTTTATTTGCAAAAAATATCTTTAGGAAGTGAAAGTCACATTGAATTCCCAGGGAATGCTCACCGTGGGTAATTATAAAGATCAGTATACTTTAAGTGACAGTTAAGGGAATGGGACATTTTTTTTTAAATCAAAAATCTGTAAAATTAATGTTGGAAAATATACTGTATGCAAAATGTATTGGTGGAAAACAACCTGCAAGCATTCTCCTTACTGCAGGAGAAAATTAAGTTACCTGGTAACTGACACAAATTGTTAAAGAGCGAAACCCAAACCTCTGCAGTCTTTCAGTCAATCATCCATTTATTCCTCAGTGATGTGGCCTTTCTTTGCTCTTTGCCCCTGCAGGTATCAAGGTTGACATCAGTTAAACACCCTACACCGACACACTCTGACCTCAGGGTGCACCTAATAACCAATAATCCCTCCATCACCCAAGGCTCACCATTGATTTCCATCCCATATCTGAACACAGCTTAGATCTGACTAGTGACCATTTACAGACCAGGTCATACTTTACTCACTGAGCTGAGAATTTTATGAATAGTGAATCTGAGTTGCGGGTTAGTTACTCTAAGTAGCCTCCAGCCCGAAAGCTGACCTTTGCTGGTCTTAGATGGATGCCTGAGGCAGGATAAGAGGCCCTTAGGGTTGGAGGAGACAGGAATGACAGCTCCAATCTTTAGCTTTGCCTTCCCACTTGCATGCCGTCCAAACCATAGTCTGCCTGCATTATACTTTCATTTGGACAAAGTGCACCGTTTTAACATCACAGCCAGGAAATGAGAACTGATGTATGAAATAAAAACGGGTAACACTGAAGTACGCATCTAATAATGTCTCACATTTTCTTGATATTGATGTGAGAATCCAGCCAATGATGCAATCATGACATGCAAGCGTGATTTTCCTTTTATTTGAGAGTGCTGTTGCATTATGAGTGGTCCCAGATTCAGATTACACTACAAGTGTGAAAAAAAATCTCAGCAAAGGGAGGCTGAAATTCACAGATTCAAATGTTGACTAATAAAGAGGACTGTACAACTAGGGACGGGAATTAATTAATAAGATTGTTTTGACCCCAGTATTGACCATTATTGATTACTGTTTAACTTTCTGTGTGGAAAGAAAATAGGCCAACACAGGTTTTATGAAAAAACTCAACTGTTTTCATTATCTCTGAACAGATGAAATGAGAGAATATTTGCACAGCGTTAGTTTTCATGTAGGTTTTCTTTGTCAAAGAAACAATCTGCTAATTCAGGGGAACTATCACCACCGCTGTATTAAATGCATGGTTGCAAGATAAAAATTCTAATTTAATTATCTATTTTTAAAGTATTTTTTTACCTTGCTCTTACAATTTTTTTTCTAATTCTATCAATTTCTTTCAATATTGCCTTTTTTCCATTGTATTTGGAAGAAATTGCAGCAACTGCTCAGTGTTCAAAGGTTTAAATACTGGTGAAAGGCGCCTGAAAGCAGAGCAAGAAAAGTGATGTTGCATCAGGTTTTCAGGGGATAAACTCCACCTTTTCAAAGCTATAACCTTATTTTATTTTTTTTTTACTTAAATACTTAAAGTTACTTTTTTACTTAAATGCGTGGATTCAACTATCCTAAACTTCACTATATCAATATTTTTTTCAATTCATTTGTCCTTTCCATTTACATGGGAGAGGCAGAATATTAGAAACACGTCTGAATGAAATGCACTCCAACAGAACACCATCACTCACTATGAACTCAGTGCTAACCCATAAAACTGAATTAACACCTCTGTGACAGTGTCAAAAACCCTGAACATTATAGGTGTCGTAAAAGTAGAGTTTACAACTGGCTGAACAGTTGTATTGGGTTCTAATAGATTGTCCTGCTGTACCTTATAATGTGGCCACTGAGTGTGCATGTATTGAGCAATACAAAAGCTGTGTTGCTTAAAATGCTGCTGTTTTCACGCAATGCTCTGTTGTCTATAAATTATTGCATTGTGTGTTTTGTTTTGCAGTTGTTTTCTCTTGCCCTGGATTTTCTCCTGTTTTATTTCATAGCATTGCATCAATTTATATTTCCTTGTTTTATACATTACTGCACCGCATTGTGTTTGCCTGTAATTATATTACAGTGCATTGCGTGTCACTGTGTCACGTTTTGATGCGTCGTGTGGTTCCACCGTGCCTTGAAAGCTGCATAATCTCCATGTTTTTGTTGTCTAGCACCGCGGCGTGTTTCATTACATATCATTGCATTGTATGGTCACCAAGCAGGTGTACAAAAGCCTGCAGGATTACACTCATCCTCAGAGGAGGTGCCAGAAGTGGGCCTCCAGGACACAGGGCTTTGGGCTAATCTGGTTATACAACAACACTATTGTTTGTCACAGAGTCGTTTAAGTGCTGCTAGCTTCGAGAGGTATTAGTGACATCATCGCAAGCTGTCCAGCGCTCGCGGGATTACAATACAGCTCGTTTATACTGCTGAAAGCAAATAAACACCGGCTTAATGTTGTGTAATGTGAAAAGAGTAAATACATAAAGCAAATTAGATGGATAAAAGATAGGTAGCCCACATGCAACACGACATCCTGTTCACACATATATCCCTCAGACGTACACACACATACAGCTCCATCCCACCAGTCGCTAATTAATTGGATGAAAAAGCAAGGCATATTGATTTTCCAATGACACAGACTCAGGGCTTCAAGATCACAGTGCATGCAGGACTGTGCGAGTGTGTGTGCATGTGTACTCAGCTTGTTTGTGTGTGCACAGTGGTGTGTACAGTATGAGTGTCTTATCTGGGCCAGCCACCCTTCATGTCCATGTTTGGGCTCTTGGAACAGCAGGCCTCTTTGGCGCAGTGGGTGTCATAAAATGACCCCCCTCAAACACAAACGGGTTTAAGGAATGATAATATCCCGTCTACACGTTGCACAAAGCAGATCGTTCCACTTAAAGGGGTGAAGTGGCGGGGAGGTCTAGCCAGGGAGGTATTTTAATGAGATTCCATGACGTTTTCTTTTTTGTTAAAAAAAAAAAAAAATCTGGCTCTCTTTTATAGTTCTTTGGCAAACAAGTGATGTGGGTTCAAGTAAAAATGTGCCCAGGAAATCAGAGTCAGGTGTGATAGGTGGTGCAGAAGTTTGGCGATGCAGTGACGCCTTGCAGACCACAAAGCTTACGCCTCCTACATCTTAAAAGTTCCTGAAGTTTAACTCTGACATATAGATTGTTTAAAAGAAGTGGAAGTAGCCACCATCATGTCACCCACTGGTTTGTGGCAGCATGTTCTCATTTTAATTGAATAACGCCACATTCATTTTGGTGGAAGATAACGACATCAAAAGCCAACCTTTGACGGCAGTATGATACACCTCTGGGCAGTGACAATTTATAATCCAGTTAATAAAAGAGGTTTTTCAAGGATTGTGAAACACTGCAACCGCAAGAGGTCCTTGAGCATAAAGTCATGCATGTGCACGCAAAATATTACGCTGAATGGTTCAGTAGTTTGCTGTCACCTGGCAGATATAAGAAAATGTACTTCATGAAAAAAAATGAACAGCTGACTTCGTAGAGTGTCTTTTAGTACAAGTGAACCCTAAACAAGACATTTCATGCAACCAAAATGTTAACTTTCATGAACTGAAATCGCACTTTAAATGGCTCAAAGTTCAAAGTTGAGAGCTCCAGCAACACGCAAAAACAGGTTCACGGCTATTTAAAGGCACACACTGACAGGTAGCCATAATCTAAAGGACCAGAACTTACAAAATGAACATCACGCTGGGTTGAAAAATACTTAAAACTAGAAATCGAGACCAAACACTCATTAAGAAAAGGTATACAGAAGTTTCTTCTATGGCCTACAAAGACACTTCTTTTGCAACTGTTGGACGTTACAAAGAATAGAGGCACCTCCACACTGTCTTTGCTTTTCAAACTAAGAGTCTACATCCGTTTCTTTCATACAGTCTGGGCTCAGAAAGCAGAGAAGAAATTGATTTTTCCTGTACGAACAAACCAACTGACTGTGGCATTGTTGGTTTCTTTTAACCATAAAGGTGATCTTTCTGTAACTTTAACCCTATGAAACCTGAAAGGACATCGCTTTTGTGTTGCATTCAGATGCCTTTCACATGCATTAACAACCTTTGAAATCTGAGGTTTGATTTCTTTTAAAAACTTGGATGAACATGAAACAAGCAACTTGGCAGGAGATGTCCCACAAATTGTGAGAAATAAGAAAAAAGGTGGCAAGAGAATGACCTGAAAACTAATTTTAAAAGAGTAAGACAATAAATACAGACTCAGTGATCATAAACTGGTTGCAATAAGAGAGAAGAGCTAGAAAGATAAAAGTAATCTGTACCCATTGTGAAATATAAAAAGTTGAAACCGAAATTCATTTTACTGCCAAATGTACAAAATATGATGAAATTAAAGTTGGATATTTTTAAAAGTTTTTCCAAAACCTTCTTGTCTTTTTCACCCTCCCAGAACGAAGACTCATTTGAATACTTTGAGAGGAAGGCAGTTCTGCAGTACAGAGTTAGACACAAGTTAGACACTACTTCAAATTTCAAATTCCTTGTATGTGTAAATGTACTTGGCAATAAATCTTATTCAGAATCTGATTATTTATTATTTATATTTTCTAGTAATTTAATAATGACTATTACTGTTATCTACTATTTATCTTGGTCATCTTGATTAACGTGTAATTAGTTACTAGAGAATTCATCTTATTAACTACTGTTTATATTTTATTGATAAATTATTGAGTATTTTTCAAAATGTTTATATTTATATACTATGCATACTGTGAATATGCATAGGTTTGTTTGTGTTACATGTAATGCTTTAGCAATTTTTTTTTTTTGCAATGGTGATGCCAATAAAGCAACTTTGAACTGAATTGAAAGCTTGAGAAATTGTTAGAAGTTAATAATCATTAAATCGGCTCAGGTTGGGGGTTAATTAAAAAAATTCAGTTACACAAACTTAACCACACTTTAACCATGAAGGTAGCGGATTAGAAACTGCTCAGTGGACGTTGGTATCGACTAATGTACCATGTTGTCATGGATATACGGATCTTGCACCAGGATTACAGGAAACTGCACATTTAAATTTTATGTTGCCGCACATTTTTCCCTCTGAGGAAGTGGGTTATGTGTGGAAAAAGGGAACATGTCCAGTACAAACAGAACCAACGTGGCGGTAAATACACGATTTTGTACAGTGATATCTGGCTGCAGTCCAATCTGGGTCAAAAACTAAAACTTTGCCAGGCTAAGCAGAACGCTCTGGATGAAAGGCTTCCTCTTACTCTATTCTGTGTGAAACATAAAGAGATGTATGTTAGAGTAGGAATGTGTGTGTGTGTGTGTTTAGGTATGTATAGCATATATTTGCCGGCGGGTATGTGAGTGAGTCTCCAGAGAAGTGGCATGAGGTTAAGAGGGAAAAAAACGTGATAAAGGACAGGGAGGTAGTGAGAGGAAGAAAGAAAGCTGTGGCTGGCTGTGAGACACAAAGCCCTTAATTACACTGTACAGGCTTCACAGGAATAGCAGTCCGCCTGGCTGTAATGGGATCCAGATGAGGGAATTAAACCATTTCCTGGCAAAATGGCTTCAAGATGGGGGACAACGCTACTGTCCTGACTTCTAATAGAGCCGGTGGGAATTTCCGAACTTCAGATTGGGAGGGGGGCTGCGACACAGTGGGGCGTACGGTGTCCGATTATTTTCTATAAAGTATACACGTGTTTATGTAGTCTACATGATTATACCTCCAAGAGCTAATTTTTCAAACCAGTTAGAAAGTAGTTAGAAAAAAGTCAGTTTTTCCAAGTAAATTTAGCTTGTTTTCTCTAGAATTAAGATACACAAATTTAGTAAAATGTTATAATGTTACAACAGTGTATTAGGGCCATTGAATGTTAATTCATTCATTCATTCATTTGGAACATCTTTTGTAAAAAATAAATAAATAAAAAAAGTACAAAATTAATCCGGTCTTTGTATTCTCTGTGCATTGAGTACTTTGATTGGCGATTAAACTCTATAGGAAACAGTAATGTCATCGCTAAAATAAGACAACAAACATAATCGGAATCAAACATTTTCTCACATTTGCATTTTTTTGTATAGCCTACTTATTTCCGAATCATTTTTAAAAACACTACGGCATGTAAAAGTGAATTCTTGTGGTGGTATTTTGATAAAAGGCGAGTTGTTTAAGTTACTAACAACAAACTTCTGGCAAGTTCCATCTGACAAAGTCCTGCACACTGCACATGAACTAAAGGTTCAAATTTCTCACTGACGACACCGCATCATGCTGTTGACAGTTCTGCACTGAAGCTCGAGCGTTTTCGCCTGATACCAGCAGCCGGCCCAGCGCCGTTTCTTATTAAGGCTACGACCGAGCACCAGAAGTACGCCCCTCAACAATGTGATATGGACAGAATGATGTAACAGCAGAAACGTGATTTTTGATGGATATGAGACTTTGATCTCGGAAAACAAAGCGTGCGAGATGACACAAGTGACCACTGAAAAGAGAGCGCGAGTGAGAAGAAAGAGAAAGAGCAATATCTGGTGAGTGTTGTGTTCGGATTGCAATATCAAAGAAAGCCTCACACAGCTCCATTGTTTTCTTTACCGCCGCCAACTCCCACCGCCTCTCTCACTGTTTTATTGAATCAAATTTTCCACAAGCCCTTTCTTTAAACCTGTACCTATATCCTCCTCTAGCTTTTTCTTTTTCTCCCGTCTTTTCTCGCTTTCTTATTGTCCATTTTGCTCGGTGACATTTCCTGTGCAGATGCTACCGACGTACTGTTCTCTTTTTCTGATGAATAACTCTTTAAAGAAAGAGATTTTTCTCCTGTGCAGAACTTTTACTTTCTTCTCTATCTCATAGTTTTGTGTGAGTGATGAGAATAAATGTTGGGACTGAAGGGAGAGGAGAAACACACACACCGGGGACTATTTTATCTACGAAGTTTCCGACTCTTTTCCTTTCTCTTTTCAGGTAGAGGTACAGCTTCTCCCTCGGCATCTTGTTCTGGCTTTTGTTATCCACTGATCTCTCCAGCAATGGTCTCATGATGACGTTACAGGTAAGCGTATAGCTTTTAAAAGCTGACAGATCGGGGAATAACCCTAAATGTTTGTGACGCAACATCTTGGATGTTTAGGGTTGATTGAAATGAAAAGATAACAACAGATACAGATGTTCATATGGGTAAGTACTCTTGTAAGGGGGGTTTAACCCTTTGAAACCTGGAGCAACATCACTTTCTTGTGCTCCCTTCAGAAGCCTTTCACACGTATTAAACCCTTGAACCCAGGGAGGATTGGGGTGATTTCTTTAAAAAAAAAAAAGCATGGGAAAATGTAATAAGACACTTGGTCAGATATGTTCCACAAATTGAAAAAAAAAAATAGTAGATTAAAAAAAAATATTTTTAAAAAGCTAGGGGTAAAGAATCCAGTAAAAACAACTATATTTATAATTATCATAATTACATATTTATGTTATAGATTTTTTTTGCCTTGTTTGTTATTATTAGTTTTACCTTTTTCTTTGTTTCTTCTTTTTTCTCTATTATTTTATTACTTTTATTTATTACTTTTTTATTACTTTTTTTTTTTTTTTTACTAATTTCATGCTAAATTTTCTTTTTTCCTTGCTCATTGCCTCTTTCCATGTTTGTGAAAGAAGTCAAGCCAATTTGCTCAGGTTTGAAAGGGTTAACCAAGTAAAACCTGGGCATATTAGCTTGTACAAGAAAAGTACCTGAAAATTTAACAAAAGAAAAAAAAGAAAACAAAAGAAAATCCCTAACAAACCTTTAAAAAAAACAATTTTCTAAATCTACTAATTTCTTGCAATTTGTTGGACACTTCTTGCCAAGATGCTCAATGCCTTTTGTCCCCATGTTTTCCAAAGAAATCAAATGCTCAGTATTCAGAGGTTTAAATACTTGAGAAAGGCACCTAAGTGCAGCACAAGAAAAGTGTTGTTGATCCAGATTTCAAAGGGTTATATATGAACGAGTCCGAGACAGACTGTGACACAGACAAAGTGTACAAGAAAATACTGCATTCAGAGCACCATGGAGAAAAAGAAAGAGCAAGGGCAATGACAGAAAAGTATAGAGAGAAAGAACGAGGGTGGGAGGTATTAGAAGCAGAGTCCAACTCTCTGGAGGGGGCAGCGGCATTAAATAAGTGATAAATATTCAACAGAAGGCAAGCAGGCACTCAGGAGACACCTTGACAGCCCAAACAAATACTTAGTGAGCGCACTCTAGCAACCATACCAACATGTACCAGAATACTCAGCAGTCCCCAGTCGATTTTACTGACAGCAGACAACACAGGCAGAATGGGGCTAGGGGAAGACGCAGGTGATGAAAAATAAGGATGCGGTGGTCCGCAGGGGAGGAGGAGGTGGAGAAAGCAGGCGCAACATTGGGGATGAATTGTTTGTACAGACTGACAATTTTTAGTATTTTCCTCCTTTTGCCCCCTACCTTCATTTCTCTCTTTCCTCAAATCTGTGCCAATCTCTCCTCAATTCGTCCTCCGTACCTCTGAAAAGTTCCAGAAATCATACCTGACCCTTCCCGCAACCTTCTCCTGAGGGGCCATCCATCAGCTGCTGGACCCCAGACCGATTGGGGGAGGAGAAAGGGACGGATAAAGAGCTGGAAGGAGGGATAGAGGCGGATGGAGGAGAGAGTTTTGCGGGTTAGGTCTGGAGGTCAGAGCAGTAAGGCCAGCGGGGAGAGCGGGCTGTCTGTACCAGGGGAAATGAAGTAATATGTTGGAGTCAGGTGAAAAATGGCCGTGTCGCTCCGCTGGGACGGCTTTTCCGCGTCGCTCGGCTAACCAAGAGGTGAGAGGGGCTTTTACTTTTTTCAAGGTACTGAGCAGCATACACGCTTAGACATATGCTGCAACATGGTGCGACCATGTCCAAATGCATTTTCGGAGACATGAATGTTGATAGAGTGCAGGCGCATGGGAGAGAAGCTCCACAGATTTCCTCGCAAAAAGAGAAGACAGACAATCACACACACTTTTTTTACAGATAAAGAGCCTTTTTACACCTGGTATTAACATGGGTTTCATTAATATGAACATAAATGGACAGCCGAGACACATCGCCTTTCAAACTTTTGTCTATTATGCGTCTCCAGCTGACTACTTGTGTTCAAATTTTGTTATTGCCTACACAACTAATACAACAAGGTGGTACAGCCCAAATTTTCAAAGCCCCATTAGTCTGAAAAGTGTCCCTTGGAACTGAAAGTCAATTTCTATGACAGCTCGTTAGCCCCAAAACAAACTCCCATTGCTCCAAAGTACCATTTCTCCAACCTAATTACCAAAAGAAATGTTTCCATTGTATATTTCTGTCGACCATGGACATGTTACATTTCTCAGCAACATTGCGGTGAATGTGTGGTTAGATATAGGCACAAAAAACACTTGGATATGATTGCCAAATGATCATGTTTTGGCTTGAAACACCCATGTTTGGTGGCACAAAAAGCAGGGATGAATTACTGAAACAGTCTGAAACATTACGAAGAAACAGACATTTTTTTAACTAATTGGGCTTCGGCATTTTGGGCTGTCAGAACAATTGCATGTCATTTGCTCCCCCTTGCAAATTTTCGAAACCTCGGACAGCGAAGGAAGAACATGCCCTACCCTCCCTACGATTGGCTACTAACTCTTCGTTGGTTGGATTGGTTAGGATTAGGATAAGAATGTGTGAATGTAAGAATGAACCTGCCATGTATTTTGCAAAGTGAATGGGACAACTATCCTTGTTCCACTACTGCAGAAAAAACATGTGCATTAACACCTTTCACTCAGCACGTCTGCGGTGGTGAGACTACAAGACAACCCTCTCTGGAAATCACGTCCAATTCAAGCCTTCAATCACAGTCATGGTTTTATCAAACTTGAGAGACAGAGAGAGCAGAAAAGAGACAATTGATATTACAGGCAGCCTTAAAGACACACTGTACACTGCCTGCTCAGACCAAACGGCAACTATGTCGGTGAGCAGAGTGGAGCATTTAGCAGGTGAAGGTTGAGTTGAGCTCAAGGAGAGTGAATAGACTGAAAATATCCAGGTGACCACAAACATGACTCCATATGATGATAATGTTCCTCTAACTGCTGGATGTGTAAATAGGCAGACTTTCGGTTAACTGTGCTTTCGTTAGCATAACACTCACAAACCCTTTGAAACCTGAGAAAATTGATCTGGTTCCTTCATATTGCCAATAAATTACCGAAACATGACCTGAAAATTTGCAAGAGGAAAGAAAAATAAAAAACAATCAAACAAGGAAATTACCTGCCCCTAAAGAAGCACTAAAAAAATAAAAATAAATGATCTATGGCATAATGTTAAATACATAATTATAATACTTAAAATTATAAATGTGGTTTACAGTATTTTTTTCTACATTTCTTTTTAAAAAAATTCTCATAATTTACTCTCTCTTTTTTCCTCTTTTTTAGGGCTTTTTTCTTGTAATCTTTTGCTAATTTCTTGCAATTTGCTTGCTAAGTTTTTTGCCATGTTTTCAAAATAATAATTGACAAACATGCGAAACTGGTTAAAAATAATCTTGGTGACTGACCCTTAGAAACTAGAGAAAACTGGCTTCTTTCAAAAACACGGGAAGACTGTACTGAACAACAACAGAAGAAATAACCCAAAATTATTTGAGATGTTTTTGGGGAAAAAAAGAAAGTAAAAAAAAATTAAAAAATTATAAATATTGTTGGGTTTTTTTTGGGAGGGGTTTTGTTTAACAATAATTCTCTAAATTTAGCAATATCTTGCGATTTGTGGAACATTTCATTCCATCTTTTCCCCCAAATTACACCAATTTGAGTTCAAAGGTTTAAATAATTGTGAAAGGCATCTGAGACACACATGGCACAAGAAAAATGATTTTGTTCCAGGTTTTCAAAGGGTTTACAGTCAACAGTAAATTTCAGCTTCATCCAAGTGGCAATAAAAACAGTAATACAGGTAATAATTATATAAAGAATGACTATAGGTTGAGACAAAGCACAGAAGTGGTTATAATCAACCATCTAACACCACAACGACTGTGAGCCAAGTTTCTCTTCTTCATGCCAGAGGCTAAAAAATAAAAAATAAAAATAATGTCGGTCAACACGTACACATCCCTGGTTCTGACCACTGAAACGATTTCTTTCCCCCTCTCTGCTCACAGACCTTTTCTTTGGTCCCAAAAAGGCACATTAACATTTGGAACACATCCACACATCATCCATTAACCACCCAACCTCCTCTCCCTCATCACACTTTCCTCCTTCCCAAATCATTAATAGTATGTAAATCCCATCATCATCATCACTCGCCGTGTCTTTCAACAGATGTTGACAGGCTCCACATTTTATAGGTCAGCAGCAGCAGAACGCCAGAGCCGGTTAAAAAGGGTGAGCTCAAAGGCCGACTGGAAGACGGCAGTGACAGAGAGGGAGAGAGATGAGACGGCAAACGCAGGAGCAGGGAGGGGTGACCGGCTTCCTCTGATGTCACCGGCTCCCCATAGAGTCCGGACTCTTTGCTGGTTTTCTCGCCGTGTCTTTTTCACAAATTGTACGTCAGTGACAGTGACAGCAACGGCAAGCAACACATTCGTCATACTGTTCGCAGCCTGCTTTTAGAAGTCCTTTGAGAACGGCTCTGCTGGAGTGCGGCGAGGGAGACTCGCACTTCTGGCTGCCCAGCAACTAAAGCAGGGAGAGAGGCAGCAAAAGACTGGACGGACGGACAGATAGTCAAGTCTCGCCTTGATAGAAAACGAAAAAATTGGGACAGGACGGAATAATCAGAAAGAAAACGAAAGCAGTAATGAATTTTTTGAACATTTTCATGGGGGAAACCTGCCTGGAACTACACTCTTAGAAAAAAGGTGATAACCAGAAACATATATAGGCTTGTTCCCCCAGGAGAACCTTTCTTGCTTTCCTGTAGAACATTTTATTAAGGTTCCAACAGAAACCCTTTAAGAGGGATTTACCTAGAACCCAACATAAAGGGTAATACCTAGAACCATCCATGAGAGTTTTCACCCAAAACCCCCTATAAGAGAACCCAGAGAACCCTTCCCCTGGTGGACTCTAAGGAGAATCCATTTTTTATTCCAAGTGTTTCATCTAGAACCCACCCTGAGGATTCTACCGAGAACCAATTCATATTCCAAATGTTTTATCTAGAACCTGGACAGTGGATTCTATTGAGAACCTGTTTATAATTCATGGGTTTCATCTAGAACTCAACCAGTTAGTTCTATTGAGAGCCAATTTGTTTACCAAGGGTTTTATCTGGAACCCATCCAGGGAGTTATATCAAGAACCTTTTATTATTACAAGGATTTCATCTAAAACCTAGAAATCCAGGTCTACTGAAAAACCTTTTATATTCCTTCATCAAGAACCTACCCAAGGGTTTCTACCGAGAACCCTTTGATATACAAATAGAACCTACCCAGGGGATTCTACTGAGAATCCTTTCATCCAAGGGTTGAATCTAGAACCCAGTAGTAATTGACTACGTTACCCATAGACCGCTCTTCCACTAACCATGGTTTTGGTTCTTAATGTAACTTTTAGACTTACAAAGAACCCTTGAAGAACCCTTTCTTAAAAACAAGGTTCTTCGGAAGCAAATGGTTCTGGGTAGAACCTCCACCCTTCAGGATGAACCCTTTTGGAGCCTTTATTTCTAAGAGTGTAGCAGCTCCCCCAGTCTGCTGGTTTCAGGGCAGAAGTCTGATATCTTTGAAATCATGCAGCCTTTCAACCATGGCTCCTCTGAGTTTGGGCCCCGAGCTCCCTCACTGTCAGAGCCGAAATCTTGCAGCCGTTTAAAGTCCTCCAGAACACTCTGTACGGTTGCGAAGCCCGCCGACAAGAGGAAATGTACTAACTAAAAAATGCACTTAAAAAAACTCTTAGATGGTGTTTTGAATAAGTTGTTGCTCATGAACTTACTTTGCCTTGAGAATAAACTTGGTGAATGGGACGGAAATGAATTCAGGACTATACCCGCATCATTGGATGTACTCTATTTTTCTCGGCAGCGGCATTACAAAAGGAAATATAAATTAGAAAATTTCAAAAGATTGACAAGTTAGATAGACTGCTTTTCTTGTAAGAAGAGTTTCATTGTTGTCTGATTTGTTTTGTTTTTCCATTTCGGCACAATTTACACTTCGATTCAAAGAGAATCTTATTTCCTTTGCTTTATCTTGAGGAATAAAAAAGCTTTAATACATTTTTGGGAAATGGACTGAACGAAAACAGAGGCGTTTCATAGGCAAGTGTGTGTTTCAGCAATAACTGATGGGCTCAATTAATGTCAGCGCGTGTGCATAGATCAGAGACAAAACTACCTGACTAATGGTGCCGAGTTTCATTCTGACCCACTGATGACTCATTTTTACCCAAGTGAATACAGCCATTAGCTGTTGGATCATTTCGTCCTGTAATAACATGGTTTTTGATAAGTTGAGGTGCCAGGCCTCGGCCCTCTTATCATATCATATTATTATGTTTTGTTACTACTATCACACGTGTACACAAGGGCGGACAAGATGGAGATGGAGAGACAGAAAAGGGAGCCGCGGAGAGAAAGAGGTGTCCCCATTAAGTGCAAATCAATCACACACAGGAAGCAATTCAGCCGGGCACAGGTAGGGAGGAAATTAGAGAAAAGCCGGCGAGCCACACACACACAAACGTGAGTGCACAACAAGGCTGACAGGAAATTGGACGGTCAGGAAGTGGTGCTGAGCACTGGGCGGAGATTGTTGTGTCATGGGAGTTTTCCTCGATTCTGTCTGTCTCTTTAAATAGCCACAAGAAATTGGTTTCTACTGGTAACATTATTTCGCAGTGATTGGTCCACATGTGACCGAAGACCCAACTGTACCTCCAATCTTTGTTTCCTTTTTCTTTTCCTCAACCTGACAGCTGGCATTGTCTGCTAAAGCACATTTGTTGCTTTGTTAATCAATTGTTCTTGTGTTTTTTTGGGTTCATTTGAACCAGGGTGTCTGTAGGGATGGACCCAAATATTCTACTGTTTGGATATTTGCTCATTGGGTGTTGAGTAGATGTTACATTTTGGGATTCAGATAATGTTTTGGTTTTGTTTGATTGTTTAAATATTAAAATTGGTAAAATTGCCATGAAAAAGTGGTTAAAGTATGCCAGCACATACACTGGGCTAAGACTTAATGTGGAATTTTTATCCCTCAAAACTCCTCAGATCAGTACTGTGCTTTGTTCATTAGCTTTTAGCTTTTTACACCAAATCAATGGAACAACTAACAAGATGTATTAATATTACAAAGGTACATGTCTGTAGATCATTTTAAGTATATGCTAGATCATACAGTTACTGTACAGTGCTCCTGTTTTGGTTAATTCACAGAAATGATTGTTACTTATTGTTTTTATTGTCATTATTTTTAGTGGGGATTTTTGTGTGTTTTTTTAACCATTTCTTGGACTTCTTTCACATTGTCTTTAGATGTGACAGGGTGTCACACTTCAGTCTTTTAAAAGTATTTTCAAAACATTCTAGTGTATGGTTGGCATTAATCACTTATGATGCGACAGAGTTTTATAATTGCATGAATACACATTATACTTTAGTTAACAACAAACATTAAACATTATGATGAAGCATCCATTATTATAAATGCATCAATATGCACCTCACTTTACTTAAAACATGTAATGATGATTTATAATTCATCGTAAGTCATATCTATAATGTTTTATGACAGTCAATAGTGCACCAGTAAGCATTATGTGTGTTTATGAGTGTTGTTATAAAGCTTTTTTAATACATTATAATTCACCATGAATTCCCTCATAATGCATTATAGATGTGGTCTTCATAGAAGGTGTTACCAAATTTTCACATCGTCTTAGTTCGCAGTGCTATTAGCATTTCTCCACTGACTGACAGTTTCCAAATGTCCCTCCCTCAATAAAACATTAATTATTACTTTTTTATGTGGTAAAACAAACAGATGTTATCGACATTGCAAAAAGTCAGCAATTCATCCAAAGTCATATTATATAAGTTATTTTATTTTACTGAACTACAAGACACCAACAAGCATTAATCAAGCTTCCTGAATATTGAGTTATGTATGCAGTCTGTGACTTTGTCCATCGGGTACGAGTTGTACCGACCCCGACACCTCTGGAGCCAGCCTCCTGCCAGGAACCTCAACCTCTAACCTTCAGGGCTCATCACTAAATGCTGACCAATCACTGCGCAGACTGACACCCCGCTGACTGAGCTGATTATGACTGAGAGTCTGAACCCCGGCCCGCAGACACACACACACACACACACACACACGCTGTGGTGAGATGTGGTTACACGGTCAGGTGTTGAGGTTATCAGCTGTAACTGTTACCACTGTGGGCCTGTCTATGTGCATTAAACCCAAGTAAGGTGTCTGCTTTTGTGTTCGTCTGAGATCAGGTCCATTTCTGTGCTTGTTAAATGTCAGGTTGTGGTTGGAGGGCATAAATATTTCAGCATCTGGTGGTAAGATAATCACTCTGATTAAATGGCCGACATCGTACAAGGCTGGATGGACCAAGAGAAGATAACTGGAAGTGAAGTGGAGAAGGAGTAAGAGGAGATGAAGTGAGGAGGGAAAAAAACTACAGTTTACTGCTGTGAAGGCAGAAATGAGAAAATGTGAACATGTGGAAGGATTTTTTAAAAATCTGCGTATTTATTCTGTCGTTTTCTGGTTGTGCAGGTCCAGGCCGGTGTACCAGCTTAAACCGCTTTAATTTATGCAAATCGGCTGAACTGGCATCCATCATCAACATTCTGGTAAAAGGAAGCTTACATCAGCAACCTGTGCTAATGGCATCATGGCGCAACTTGTATTGCAGTGGTAATAAGCAATATGAAAACATCATAATACTGTTTATATTTGGACTAATAGAGCCACTCTGACAGGCTATGAACACCACAGAGTAGCTTGAAAGTTAAGAACGCTCACTCTGCAACAAAATCTGGAGAACAATCTCAGTCGACTAAGGGGTCAGATTGTTGATTCAAATCTATGACTTTCAAGAATGCACAAGAGCTTTTACTTACATTCATTAGATGCAAAACGATATGAGTCAGCTGCAACTGACAGAGCCAGAGTCCCCTCTGACTGATGATTTAGTGCAGTGTGGATCTATGAGCTTACTTGACGCCTGATCAAACACCCCGGGCAATCACCAGATGTTTGTAGAAAATGTCAGAGGAGGTCAAATATATTCTTATCATCCTGGATAAAAATGTGTTGAAAAAGTAAACTTTCTTTGGAAAGTTGGACAAGGTTCATGCACCTTTTCCAAGAAAAGGTTTAGTTGCATGTAACATCACTTCTACATGTGGTTGGAAATGCCACCTGTCAGTTAAAGTGCAAATAAAAAGGGCAAAATGAGATATCTGATAGATATTTGCATTCTGTAAGACACAAGTTGAGTAAGAACTCTGCTGTGTTTTTCTCATTTTTCTCTCACCTCTGATGTTCAGGTTGGCTTGGGGGAAGAAAAGCTTTGACTTTCAGCCTCTGGCACCGACAGGCGGGTTAAGCCCAGCTGTAGCTGTGACTAGATGTGCAGCGTAAATACCCACTATTGCAGAAAGCCTTTGCAGGATGATGAATTTCAAATTGCCCTGGGGATGTTGCACTACATCGGTCACGGGCAAGACCCTAGGTGTATCTGGTGAGTGTACGTAGCAGGATACATTGTAATTACGACTTGCAAATTAGCTTTGAAATTAATCTTCTTTATCTCTATCTGTCCTGCATTTACCAGAGTCATCGCACAAGAGCATTTTGAGGATGCCATCTATCATCAAAACCATGGACCAGTAATCTCCTCTCAGCCTGAGCAATCGACTCTGAGACTTTGCACTAACAGGCAAACCACAAGAGACCACTCTCATTACACCGATTTCCCTCTTTCATTTTATTCTTAATTCATTTTCTGCCTCTTATCGACTTGATTAAAGATAAGAGCAGGTTGATTAATTATTAATAGCTTCAATCTCTTCTTTTAGGTTCAACCATACAACTTTTTTTTCCATTCTCACCCTCCTTGCTCACCTCGTCTCTGATATCTTTCACCGCAGAAAGAATGCAAATACACGGACACACTCTCCGCACACACAATTTAATTAGGAGCCAATTACAGAAACTCTTTCTTGCTTTTCTTTTTACCTCCCTGCCCTCCTAAGTGTCTAAATCAAGGTGTGAAACACTGAAAACAAGGCAGAGGGAAGGAAAACAGAATTGGTTAAATTGATTGTCTGTCTCATCTGACAGCACTCAGTCAGATAAGCTAATAATTCTGTGCTGAGGAGGATCTTACTCGTGCAGGATTCTCGGCATGCACAACTGGCTCAATCAGACTGAATGTGATCCTGTAAGCCAGAAGTGGGACTTTTCCACTGAGATCCAGTTACTAAAATGTTTTAAGACTATGCTTCAATCTATTCTTCAACCATACTAGTTTAACCATACTAAAACAATTTCATTTGATTTTCACTCTCCTTGCTCACTTTGTCTCTAATTTCTTTTGTATGCAAATACATGGACACACTCTCCCACACACACGTTTTAGAACATTGCAGAGAAAAGTTTCAGTGGTGTGAACTGACAACATGTTCTCCTCCCAAGTCATCAGATACCGCAGCTTTGTCTGTGGGCTTTTTCGTCTACATGTTATGCTCTAGCTTTCTTTCTGCGTCTGTTGCTGATGCTGCAACCAACATCGAGACATCAAGAAAAGCACCTGGTTATGTTGAGGCAACAAAAGCACATGGCAACCAATGCCGTAATGTCAACAAAAGGACATCATTAGGTCTAGGCAACGTAGACATGGGTGCTTAGGTTTAAAAAAAAAAGTTTTTTCCTTTAGGGACCTGTCAGCTCCAATTATCACCTTCATACCGGCAGCGTTTCAACCTAACACTGTCCAGCAGCGTATCATACAGCCTTAACAGGTAACACGGCCATGTTCAACTGATGCCCCAAGTCCACATATCATACTGCCGGGCAGGTGCTGTTCGGCTGACAGGCTGAGTATTATAGCACCACAAAAGGTTCCTTCTAGTCACGATAAATCTGACACCACCTGGCGACACATCATACCAAAGCAAAGGTGGCTTAAGTTAAATCAAATCTTAAATCGCTGCAAAAGCGGCGGCATTTTACCACTTTGGAATGAGAACAGGCAGGCACTGGCCGTCTCATTCTGACGCAGGCTGGCTGATAGTGTCACCTGCAACTCAGCTGGTTAAATCTCCAGCTGCTGGTTTTAGAACGTCACTTGTTTCAACAGTTAATCGCCTTGTAGTAAAGTCCACTGACAAGTCAGTAAACTGTCCGCGCATGGCGTGTTCACTTGCTGTGGCTTTTTCTGATAACAGCCCTCTATCCCCGCCAAGCCTGTCTCATTTACAGCTGTTCACAGGTTTGCCAGGTCTCCTTCCTCACGGTGTGTCGCTGTTTAACTGTGTGTCGCTGCTGCTGCAGCTTGCTACATGTGTACATATGTCACAAACACATTGCTCTGGCCGGTTTGCTTATGTTTTCACCGTTTCATCACTAAAATGCAACTGTAGCAAGTGTCTCAGTATCCCCATTCATATTTTGAGTAGCTATAAATTCTATCCAGTTACAAAATACGCCTGAAGAGCTGTAAGTAAGAACTGATAAAAAGAGAAATGTCACTGTGGAGGTCATCACTGTCTTGTGTAGTCACTTTGGTGTAAACTGGCAGGTTTTTACAACGTTGCAGACCGCCATGTGCACAGACACACTCTCCACACACACAGTTTCATGAAGAGGCAATTACAGAAATATTTTGTTGCTATTCTTTTCATTGCCCCCCTAAGTGTTCCATCCGGGGTGTGAAACACAGAAAACGAGACAGAGGGAAGGAAATTGGTTAAATTGATTGTCTGTCTTTTGCAGCAGCAATCAATCAAGTAGGTTAATAATTCTGTGCTGAAGAAGATCTTAGTCATGCAGCAATTTCAGCATGCACCATTGGCTCAACTACCAGACTGAATGTGATACTGTAAGCCAGCAGTGGGATGTTTCTACTGGGATCCAGGTGCTAATATGTCTAAGAGTGTGTTTGTGTGTTGAGAATGAGCCATCCTGTACACAGGTGCAAGGATTTATGAGCTTCCAGGCTCTTAAGTTTCTGAAGTGACTTAATACCTACAAAAACATTTACTGTGCATGCATGGGGGGAAAAAAAAACACATCGAGTGCCTGCTTTAAGTCATATTTTACAGCAGGATTCAAATACACAAACAACACACATGCTACAAAATCCCCGAGGAACTACAACCTGGTACGGCAGCTTTCTTTTCTTCCCACACACCTCCTGCTATTACGCTCCCACCTGCTGCCACCACCCTAAGAACAAGAAATCCATTCCCTTTTCACGTGTCACTCCCCTGCCTTTCATACCCATGCGAGAATCAGAGTGTGCGCGGCATTGAAAGTGAAATAGAGAATTAGAAAAATACTCCCTTGCAGCCAGCCACGGAGTAAATAGACATAAAATTAGCATAAAAGTGCTCATAAGGAGGGAAGAAAAAGCACAGATTATGCATTTCTCTTACAGAGAGAGAGAGAACAACTGGCTCACTTTCACATGATAAGGAACACTGGCATGAGGCTGAGTTAAAAGTGTAATTGGAGAAAAAGACAAAGCTCGTCAATATGAGCATGTCACTGAAATCTTAAGCTGAGCAAAAAAAGGGAAACGCAGCACTTCTGTGCTCGTATCACACACCGGGATGATGACAAGAAACTCATGTGGGTACTCCTGGGAATCCGCAGAAGTTGTAGTGGGAAGAGATGAAGCACTCTGGCGTCAAAGGTTTACCAAAAACCTGATGGTTTCCAGCCGTGCTGCGCTCTCACCGGGAGACCCAGACTCAATTATGCCACCCACAACAATAGAAGCCTTGACAGTATGCAATAACGGAGTAAAACATAAACAAGTTATTGTCTTTCTACGAGAGGGCTGGTCTTCTAAGGTGCATAAAAAAGGCGAAAAAGATGTATTATATCCTTAGGTGAAATGTTTTAGTCTGGCTCATTCTTAACCCACAGTCTGCATTACCCTTCTGATGCAATAAGAAAGACAGAAAAACAACACGGGGGCAAAGGGATTGTAATGCAATCCCACGAAGGCCGTGCATCTCGCTGAAACGTCAGAAAAAGCCTCCGCCTCCTCCCTTCGGCAAATATGCACACTCCACAATCCATCTCGCTCACTCGGCTGCCCCGGAGGATATAATCTCTGGTATATGGGAAAAACCCTATACATAATAAACATCCACAGGAGCTTCTTTGTTTGCAGTTGGGGCCTTTGGACTTTCTGACAGAATGCTTGCAGAAGTGCGTGCACCGCAGCACATGCTGGGCATACTGCGTGCTCTCTGCTTTGTTGCTGTGGTGATGAGAGTGGTGAAAAGAAAGGAAATGGGGGAGGGGGGGGGTAAAGGTGTGATGTAGCAATTCATCTCTGCATGAATCAATCATAGGACGAACACCACGCAGAGAGAGTGTTGACTAATTGTGTGTGCTGTGTGTAGAGTTTGAAGTTACTGCAGCGAATTCTGATTCTACCACCACAATAGCTCGAAGCTAAGCAGAGCCAGAGCTTCATCTGTGCCGGATCCTGCTGGAACAAGATCCAGGAACTCTTGGTTTTTAACTGCCTGTGCTTCAATACTTATTTGCACAGCTCCAGTACCTCGTTTTTCGGTATCAAAATTTGTAAAGGGCTGTCAGCATTATTGCATTAACAGCAATGCTATTAAGGTCCATAATTAACAAGTTAATTTTTGTTTATCGCATTAATCACCGGCTGATGTGACCATCTTTAAGAGGCCGTACCGGACTGAGTTTTAAAGCAACGATGATGATATTGGTATGATATAAAACAGGAATACCTGAGGAATCCAGTGGCACACCTTGTATTTCTTACTTCTTAGTAATCGGGCGACATAATGCTCCAAATCTAGGCTTAATTTCGGCGATGGAAAAATGGCATGGTCATTTTATAGGGCTCCCTTGACTTTTAACCTCCAGAAACGATCCATGAACAATATGATTTAGCATAGCCCTGGAACTTGATGCCTCTTTTGGTTGGCTTAGATTTAGGCAAGAGGAGTGAAACTGGTAATGGTAAGAATATCAGGGTAAGCCAATCAGAGGCAGAGTAGGGCGGGTCATGCTGTTGCAGTAGTAGGAAGTTACAACGATGTCATTCTTTATAATACATAGTAATCTACTTTTGTTTGGGAGGATGTGTAGCACATTTTGGATAAATGACCCCTCAGAGAAATGAGTGTCTGTTGTCCGGACAACGGGCTATTGCGCAAATGGACTTTCAGTCCTTTGGGACATTTTGTAATATATTGGGGCTTCAGAATTACAGGCCGTTGCTACAATGGTGTGACACCAGCACAGCAGCACCTACGTATTGTCTGGACACCAAACACTGTGGTTTTGATGTGTTCTGTGCATGTGATCCGTGACTTTTCTTCTCCTCCCGACCCGCTGGATTAGCAGCCTCTCTGTTCCAGCACCTCTTGATTTACAAATTAAAAACTGTGCATATCACTTGTAAAGGTGCAACCACGAGAATTAAACTTGACTAAGTGGAATTATAAATGTAAAAAACTACACTGCACTTCACATTGAGAGCCATCCCATTACACAACTTGAAACAGTGCATCCTACGCAACAGAGTGGAAAATTAGAATGCTCTATATTGGGAACCTCAGCCCTAAAGTGGTAAATCGGATGCTGCCACATGCTGCTGGGTTTTCTCCACATATCACTGTGCGTGTCATTGAAAGTGAAGGCAGGCCCTCGGCATGAAAAGAAGAATTACAGCACTCTGCCTTTAATAGACTCTGCTGGTGAATATGCTAACAGTTACACCTCTACGTTGCCCTACCACTGAGACAGCGGCTATGACAGGCATGAAATGTCACCACTGAGACAAACAAAGCCAGAGAGACAAAGTCAGTGAAGGAGGGGACGGCGACACTCGGTACAAAGTTACTACAGGAAGAATTGCATCTAGGCTACAATGTGAATAAAGCAGTGACACAACTTACAGCCCTTGGACCAAATCTGGCTCCCAATTGCATGGCGAGTCGTATCCCAACCATTTTCTAATTCACAATAATTAAGTGATTTACACTGTTTTTCACATTTTTCACAGTTTTTCACATTGTTTGGAACTTTGAGTACATAATGTGCCAGAGTGCATAAGACATAATCAAAATAGAGATTGTTTATCAAAAAGTGCATTTGGAGGATTCCCTACAGCCCCAACGGAGGCCCCATCTAAGCCCTTAAAGTCCTAAAATCCTAGAAACTTCCTAAAATCCTAGAAATGTCCAAAAATGCAGACACATTCTAACATTTTTGAAACTACATTAAATCCTAAGAAACGTCCTAAAATCCTAGAAACATGTATAGGGCTGCTGCGACTGGCCCCTGGCCTCCTGTTATTTTGCAAAAGTGGCCCCCAAGCAAAGCCAGTTGAGTCTCCCTGGTGTAGAGAAAGCTGCTCTTGAGGTATTCTTTAGTGACTGATATTGCACCTGGAACAAAAACACGGCACAAAAAGACACAGAGAGGTGAGACTCCCACAAAGAAACAGATGGATCAGACCAACAGAGCAACAAAAGGTCCAGGACCCGACATCCCTTCTATCTAATTTGACCCTGGCAAACAGCAGGCAGGCTGAAAGGAACTGAAAACATTGCGATGACTGAGAAAAGTGGACACAGCTTGAAATCACAAAACCCCATAGTCACTCACATTAACCACTGCGAGCACTCTGGGTAAAATAGTATTGTCTGAGAGGCACTTTTCTGTAGGAGATGTCTCCTGTCTTCTGAATTAAAACAAAAAAAAGACAAGCAAGGGAAAGTTGATGACAATGGACAATATGCCGCTCTTTCGACTTAATAAAAAGTTAAAGAGGGGGAGTGAATTATACATGACTATATGGGAAGACATCAGCCTGCACATCCATAAAATTGTCAGCTGTGTATTAACGATTCCCTTTGTTGAACTCTGTCACGGCAGACGCCACCCCTCTGCCTGTCTGTATTCAAACACACTCATGCAAAAGGTTATCGGCTCTCCTTCATTTACCATTCTCCAAAAATAAGCTTGACAAAAAGGATACAGGAACTAAAGCACTTCGGCGAAGCACTCCAGCAGTGATACCGATTGCATGAAGTCAAATATTTATATTGCTTCCTCTAGCAGAGCTGTATGTCGGTGAACTATAAATTCCAGGAGAACATGCTACCAGACAGTTTAGAAGGTTATTAATATTTACTCTGCATATATGACATCTTGCTCTGTGACCTTTAACAGAACCGTGATCGTGAGACACAATGCTCTGTTAGCAAGGGCGTCATCTTCTCGCTCTGACTTTCCATCTTCCAGCTTCCAATTTTCCAGTTGTTATTCACATGTAGTCACTTCTGCTGCATTAAATGTGCTATAAGCTCCGAGAGAGCACACAGAGGGGACAAGGGGACACTAGGGTTCGCTCAGAGACCCAGGGCTTGTGTATGTGTGAAAACAGCAGCCCGGTCTGGGAGGACGACATAGCCACAGAGGCAATTAGATACTTAGATGTCATGTTAAACATGCTCCCTCTCTCTCTGCTTCTTCCCGCTCCCTCCCTCTCGTGCTGTCTCCGTCAGCTCCCCTCCTCCCTCTCAGATGGCTAATAGCATCGCTTTGGACGCTAGAGAAATAAGTGTGGAGCTTTAATAATCAGGGGAAAAAAATCGTTCAAGTCAGGAATAAAATATGTGAGCTAAACTACACTGAAATCACGTGGACTCTCCCGATTCAAAATGAAACCGTGATTTTAACCTCTTCAACCCCTGCGGACCCTAAACTCCGATCTAATTGTGTTGACAAGTGCTGTAAAAACCCACTGAACGTCATTATAAATTCTGCTCAAGATCAAATTCTAGTCAAACATGTCAGGCTGAATTATGAGCAAATGTGATGTGAGTGCAGCCTGTAATGGGCATCCCGTCGTTCTGTTTTGCAGTCACGTACTCGCACACTCTCCTCCCCATCAATCTCCAAGAGGCGGTCAGTTTTGGGAGGACAGGAAGATTTTCTCTGACTGTTAGCATTTTTCAGGCTGTCTTTTCAGGCTCGACATCATTTGACGTGGTGAGGCGGCTCGGCAGATGACTATGCAATCAGTTTCTGCAGTAATCACATTGGGGCATGCTTTCCAAAACAGGTAACGCGAGACAGCAGATTCTGTTGGTTACTGGACACGTTTAGGGGCTGACGAACTCAAGCCAATGCACTGTAGATGAGGGGAAGAGACTCACTAGCTTATAAACATTAAAGGAATAATTAACCACCAAAGTGATCGTGTGTATTAATTACTATCAGCGGATTAAATCTGCTGACCGATTTATTGGTCAGGCCATAGTATGCTTAGCACTTCTTAAAAAAAAGCCCTCTCTGGCGGAGAACTGAACTAAAAGTTAAATTTATCTATGCTCTTGGTTCATTGGTGTTGTTTTTGTGACTTTGGTGAATCCAAACTTACTCTTTAAAATGCCAAAGTTACACAATAATACAAACTACAATCGGATTGAGGCAGCTGTAGACCAGCAGTTCCCATATGCAGAGAGGTAAAATGAAAAAAATGATAAAAAATGTTTGGTCAGTGGAGTCTGGCTTGGAAGAGAGCATTGATGAATTTCACTTCCAGATTGCTTTGGACTGGATAAAAAAGACTTGGATTATACTTTACAAGGTGTAGGATACAACTTTGCATTTTTTTCAGAGTGGGCCCCTATGACTTGCAATTATCAGGACTTTTCTCAGTTTTTGGATTATTTGTTCACCAGAAGCATTCAAGAAAAACTTTGTCTTCACAAATTCAATGTAACATGGGCTGAGGAACTGATATACTCATTTTGTGGATGAAGTATTTCTTTAAAAAACATAACACTGTCTCAAAGTTACTTCTTTTTGTAACATCACGCCTGGGCTAGCCGCTCTTCCAATACCATTTGTGACTGAAGGATTCATGAGTCTCCAGAAAAGTCTCCATATTCTATGAAAAATGAACAATTATTTTAATACTAGCTATTAGAGTTAGAACACCTTGTGATTTTAAAGGCACTCATTTTTCAGCATTTAAAAAGCTACAGCTCCCATCATGTTTGAAGCGTAGCAGCATGCACATCTTCCTTGTTTATCCCCTGCCTTCATTGGAATTATCTTTTAATTAAACAGGTAAGAAGGTGTGCTATTGCATGGCCCTGTCTAGACGAGGCAGATTGACTCCATTCTCATAGTTTGCCGCTTGACTGACCCCAGTCTGTCAAGCTGTCTGGGGCTTGATGGGAAATTGTGTTCTTTAAAAGCAGCAATTTGACCTTTTTTTGTGTTTGCTTGTTTTCATCACTGTCTGGAAAAATTGGGTAAACCGCAGGACATGAACAAGCTTAGTTGTAATGCTGGGTTTTTAGTCATCTGCGTATTAAAAATGTCAGTGTAGTTTGGATTTAGGTCTCCTGGAACAAATTTGGAAGCTCCTTTTTCACTTTGGCTCACTTTTGGCGGCAGACGAGCCAGTTTATATGAGCGTTACCACCAACTGAGAGGAAGTGTAAAGCACTTGATTGGCAGTAAAGTGGAATACATAAATAATCAAATGACTATACATTTTTCATGATGCCTTCCCAAGGAGATTTTTAAACGCACCATTACAATATTCTGCTTCCCTCAGTAATGACAGCTTACTAGTCCCCTTTGGTACTGATTATAGATGCTGTTGCACATATTTAGCTGATGCCGGTTGATTATAGCGTGTTATCATCCCCCTTTTCTACAGTATCATCAATAACGATCACAATTTGCAGAATATCTCTTTGCATCACTGCATAGATATTTAATTCGTTATGTCCAATCAATTAAGTTGTCAGATCAGACGTCTGAAAATTGGAAAAAATGAGGCTCCACTTCAGTGTGGTGGATTCGAGTGAGCACAAATGATCAGCGTGCCTCTCTCTCGCTCTGTCTCTCGTACAGTCCTTTGCACAGACCGTGAGTCATTTTCCCAGCCTCAGGGAAGGGTGTAATTGAAGCCTGGTGAAAGATAATGTAATTTGGAATAGATCATAAATAATGAATAGTCAGGACCCAACTAAAGTATATGGGAGGAAATATTATCTGGTGTTTTAACTGTAGGCTGGGTAAGTGATAAAGTGGATCTATCTCCAGTTAATACTGCTGTCTAGCCAGTGGGCAAGAGGAATTAAAACAAGCCAAAGAGTGTACGGTATAAAACCCCTCAAGCCAGAATGGGAATAAAACATCCGAACCTTCTGTCTTTGGCGTCACTTCAAACACGACATTAAAAGAGAATTTCACTGTTTTACAACATTAACTTTATCTATCCAAGTTTGGGGTATAGTGTCACATAAAACAACATATTTTACAGTGCTCTCTGAGGCTGCTTCAAAATCTGCCGTTAACCAGTGACGTCAGTGGTTCTCGGAAGAACTACGAGCTATTTCGTGTTTCTAGTTTGCAGCTGTTGGTATTCAGGGAGCGTGCTCTACACGCATCCAAAAACATCCTTTATGTCTCGCCAACATGCTCTCATACCACAATGTCACATGTTGCCGTTTTGTCAGTGGACTTCCGTGTCTACATATTACGTTACAGGTGTCCCGCTGCATCGGCTGTTGATGTTCAAGGATGCCCTCCGGTAACGTCGACAAAAGCACATGGTGGGATGATGCTGCATGTGGTTATTTTTAGGCAACAAAAACACATGGCAACCAACACCAGGATGTCAACAAACGCACACGCTAGCACAGATAGTTTTAGACAAAAGAGGCACATGGTAAGGTCTAGAAAAAAAAACATCACATTCAGATGGGGAGCGATAGATCCAGCGACCAACTGCTGGATCCATCCACCCCCACCAGCCCTATAGGCAACTTTGTGCTCCTTCTATTACGTTCTTACAGGCAGCGATTCAACCTGTGGTTTATGAGCTAAATTGTGAATAAATTGCGTGCCGCAAAGCAGAAGAAAGCAAAGAAATGCTGCAAGATGAGTAGCCTGCTTTCTCATCTTCCATGTTTTCTAAATGTAGAGCTTTAAAAGTGAATAACCAACTCAGTCCGTGTGCATTGTTTCTGTTTGAAAATCATTTTCAGCCTTTATTGGTCCGGCACGGCGCAGGCTTTGGGGTAGTTTGAGGTTTTCTACCTTTTGAGCAAAAGCCAATGCCACAGTCCCTGTCCTCTGTTTTCTCCGGTCATGTAGCACCAATTTCAAAAGTATTTGCATCTTTCTACTACAGAGACAGACTAGCTTTTTGTGAGGACCCTGTTTATATCGATGAAATACTTATTTAAGGACTTTTTAAATGTTGCAGACAGGAAAACAAGCGTGCCCGGGGCAGACCAAAAACAACCCACATTTTTCACTCTGGGGCTTTTTGACCCAAACAGCCAGATGCGACAACTCCATAAAACCAGCTGACAGTCCAGACTTCCAGACTCCTTGCTGTGTGTGATGGAACCTGCTATTCACCATCTCTCCCACGTCAATCCTAAGCGCTGGCTCATACATCAAACTCACACAGCAGTCCGTTAACCGCCGTCTCTTTCACCTCCCCGAGGTCGGCCCCGGAGAGATGAGATTCTGGGATAACAATGGCTGCAGGGGTGGGCCCGGGTCAACAATGACTGACTGGAGGGTTTAGGCCTTGTGACGAGGTTAGGCCCCGCCGTCTGACCCCGCTACCGCCGGCGCTCCCTGCGATCCAGCCTTCCCACGGCGCGCCCCGTGTTCTCCTCTGCTTAAGCTGATGGATAGGGGCGTGGGGTTTTGAACAGGGCAGCGTTGATATCTGCCGTTTTGACAGTGATCCCTGCAGGCCATCACTCAGCAGAGAAACTCCCATCATCTCCCTCTCCCCTGACTCCTGTTGCCCTCTTAATCTGCTGTTGTCCGACTCCCCTCATCCAGCAAAGTCTATTGTTTTACTCCGCCTTCCTTTCAGGGTCTGTCTGCCTCTGGAGGACTTGCAAACTTGTCCACCCACTACCAAGATGCCTCCTAACCTCAGTCCCCTGTCCCTCATTCAGCATGAACAAGCAGTGTGTGTGGGGACAATTGAGTCCAGCTATATTTTTGGCAACGGGTAATTTTCTGTATTTCAGATGATGGGATTGAACACTGCAGGGCCTTGTTCCAGACCACTGAAGAGCGCTAAAGAGGGGATGAATTTAACCGAGGCATTTATCGGAACTTCAGCACCGCATCAAGCAAATCCTAAAATAAACGGTGGATTTGTTTAAATTGCTGCCTGACCTTAACGTGATTCATCTCAATTCATTAGACATATGAGGAGGAAAAAGCTCAATAAAACGAGCTGCTTAAATGGCTCAGAAAACAATTACAGAAGAGTTAATAACTTTCCATTGTGGCTCGAAAAAAAAGTAAACAAAGGGCAAGAGTGTAAATCATGTATATTCAACCAGGGGCAAATCACAGCAGCCCCATAAATGTTTCTAGGAATTTAGGACATTTCTAGGCATTTTAGGACATTTCCAGGATTTTAGGACATTTCTAGAATTTTAGCACATTTCTAGGATTTTAAGATATTTTTAGGATTTTAGAACATTTCTGGGATTCAAGGATGTTTCTAGGATTTTAGGACATATATAGGATCTTAAGACAATTCTACAATTTAAGGACATTTTTAGGATTTTAGGACATGTCTAGGATTTTAGCACATTTCTAGGATTTTAGGACATTTATATGATCTTCAGATGTTTCTAGGATTTAAGGGCATTTCTAGGATTTGAACATATTTTTAGGTTTTTGGGACATTTTCAGGATTTTAGGACATTTCTCTGAGTTTAGGACATTTCTAGACTTTTAGGATGTTTCAAGTGTTTGACAACATTCCTAGGATTTAGATTTTTTAGGATTTTGAGTCATTTGAGTCAAGTATTTTAGCATGTTTCTTCAATTTTGCGATGATAAGCTCTATTTTGATGCTGTTTATTGCTCTCTGGCACCTTATCTTTAATAAAAGTACAAAACAATTCCAGTGCGAATCACTTTATGTTTAATGTGAATTAGAAAATGGTTGGGGGGCCACCCAGCACCCTATCCGGGACCAGATTTGTCCCTCGGACCCTAAGTTGAGTATCATTGGTGTAAATTCCACTTTCAAAATGACTATGCTACTGTAATGAGGGCATCAGAAGATACTCCATGTTACTGTGGGTACAGGCAGAGTCCTGCTCATGTCCTCTAAAACTCAACCAGCCCTGTTGTTGATAACAATGCTGCTTGGCATGCGGCCAGTTTTTACCCCACGAAATGCCACCATTTGTCCTGAGTTGACAGATTCCAGACCCAGGGTGAAAACAAGTTAAAAAAAAAAGAAAAAGAAAACAACCAAAAAAAAAAAAAATAAAAAATCCACAGCCCACTGGCCCAGCCCCGCTGTAACATCCTCGACCTCCATCACACAGCGCTGACTACCATCTGTGGTTTGATCTTTGCATTCGGGGGAGGGGGCTGAAAGGGCTCAGTCATCCAGCAATGACAAGCAATGTTCCTCTGCTCTCATCCATCCTGTCTGGCATTGAATAAAGGAGCACACACAAACACACACCGACGCACTGTATATACACAAACACACTCACTGACTGTCAGCATTATCATTGAGCAGGCCATTGCTTTGCTAACTGTGGTCATGCTCAGGTGACCAAAACATACTGGACTCAGTTGATACACTTCAACTTTCCAGTAATTAATGTTTATTGACTGTGTGTGCTTGGCTTGCATTCTTTACATTACAGATCTCTCCGATTTCATTGGCTATTCCTCATAGCCTATATTAGACATCCAGTTTTGGCAGGCCTGCAGGTTTAGAGGGCAAATTTTCTTTAAAAAATAACCAAAAATATTTACAGGTACAAAACAAGGTGGCAAATGTGTTTAGAGAAAAAGAAAATTATGATTCTTTTATGACAAAATTTCCAAAAGTTTTTTAAAGAAAAAAAAGCTAAAAATGTAAAGGTTAAAAAAAAAAAAATTACCAAAAGTTTTTAAAAAATTACTGAAAATCTTAATGGAAAAAAAATACAAAAAAAAAAAAAAAATACAAAAAAAATCTGACAAATGCCCCTGGTTTTAACTAACTGCTCTTTAATTTTTGCAATATGTTTTTAAATTAATTGTGTTTTAAGCCCTTGTTATTCACAGTTTGGGACATAAAATTAAACATGTGGAAATTTCTCTAATGTGCTGACCTTGAACTAATGACTGAGGAGAAATCTGAACTCAGTGACTGGACCAGTTGGGAAGCACTGCTCTAGTGAGCAACAACGATTTTGTGTGTGGTTGGGACTAAAACAACTACTTTTTTGGCCGTGAGAGAACAGTCTAAATCATAGGCATTTGTGGAGTGTTGGCAGTCTTTGCCGCCAGTTGCCTGTCCTCCATCTGGACAGCGTACTATTGTATGACGTCATATGTAAAGAAGATATAGTAGAAGTTGAAAATATACATTTGTTTTACTGCTATGTCTACAGATATTGCTGAATAAAGTGTGTGCAACTCCATTCATCCCGGTTACATTGACCTGTCAATCAATCAGAGTGATAGCATACTCCAGTCTTTTCTATTTGATGCGTGGATCTCACATTTAAACTCCTTCTAAATAAAAATGTTTTGGAAAGACAACTTCTTATCTGTTCATTAACCCTGAAACTGTTGCTCTGAAATCTGTTGGGGAGTTGCTAATTAAAGGAAGAAATCATGTTTCTGTTCTCAGGAGACGTGGGGCAGCGCGAGGATTGATGGTGGATGGAAGAAAATAATGTCAAGACTTCACTTTTTCTCCCCCTACATTTCCTTAAACTCCCCGAAGGATTGCCTCGTATATCTGCAATCAGCAGCTATGCACGAGCCACTTGGAAAACCAACTGTTTACTCTCCGTTTCTTTCCCTCACATCGCCCTCTCTCATCCTTTCTTTTTCTTACACAGATTTATTTACATTTCTCTCTCTTATGCAGCAGCTTGTTTACATCTGTTTCTCCTCACTTACTTGCTCCCTTTTTTTCCTCCCTTCCTCGCTCTCATATATATACACAAGCTTATTTACTCACCACTGTGTTCCCTCACTGATCCCCTTTTGAAAAGCACTTAATTAGAAAAGCCTGCGAGGCTCACATGTCCTCCCCCCACCGCCGCCGCCGCCGCACACACCTCCTGCCATCCTTCTTTACACCACCAACTCTCCTTTTGCATCCTCCTTGTATATTTTTCCAGACTTATCTTGTGTCTCTGCGTGCTCTACCTGACTAATTACGCTGAGAGATTAGAGGTGGTGGCGTAGCCCGGTAAACAACACAACAGCTGTAAGGACATTAATATTCATCTAAGTATTAATATAAGGAGTGCAGCGGAGGTAGGGCAAACCAGGGGACAGGCTATTGAGTGCAGGACGCCAGGGGGACGGTGTCTGGATGAGAGGGCGGCTGCGCACTCGGCAGCACAACAGGATTTTAATTAAGGGAGACAAATTTGAATTCGAAGACGCACACAAACTTCACAAGTTCAAGAGAGGATGCACGCTCATTAGCAACAGGTCGACTTTACAAAAGCACTTGTGGGCGGATCACCATAATGATCACCCACGTCTCGCTGGCAATCACAAACTTGCGGATGTGAACCTTGGGTCATCAAAGAGGCGACAATGCTTCAGGCCATCTGTCTCCCTCAAAAGTGCTTTGAAGTGAAGTTGCTGCAAAAGAACTGCGGGATAAGAAGCAGTGTGCGTCCAAATGTTTAAATAAAAGATGCAAGACTTGTTTTTCTCCTTGATTTACTGTAGCTACGGAGAACATTTTGGAAACCTCCAAAACATAACACATCGTCTGAACTTTCTGAGCTCATGGAAAGGAACTTCTGGTTCATGATTAAAACCACACGTCTTCCCTCATGTCTTTTGTCTGTCTTTAGATGTGACCTAGAGTGTTGTTAAAGGGACAGTTCAGATTCTTTGAAGTGGAATTATATGAGGTTCTTATCAATAGTCAGCATATTAGATACAGTAGATCAGGGAGACTCAACTTGCTTTGGTTGGGAACCACTTTGGCAAAATGACAGAAGGCCAGAGGGCAGACGCAGCAGCAATGTTTCAAGGGTTTAAGGACATTTCTCTGATTGTAGGATAGTTCTTAGATTTAAGGACATTTAAATCTAATTTAAGGACAAGATTTTTGCATGTTACTAGGATTTTAGGACATTTCTAGAATTTTACCACATTTCTAGGACTTTTGGACATCTCTAGGATTTAAGGACATTTCTGGGATTTGAGCACGTTCCTAGGAATTTCTCTGATGTTAGGATGTTTCACAGATTTTAGGATATTGTGGGAGGATTTTTGGATATTTCTCTGATTGTAGCATGATTCTAGGATTTTAGCATATTTTTGAGAATGTTAGGATGTTTTTTGGATTTTAGAACAGTTTTTAGGATTTTAGTACGGTTATAGGATTTGCCGTGTTCAGCAAGATAAAATTAATGTTTTTCTCAATGGAATCTGATGGCTTTGACAGGAACATAGATGGAAAACTGAAGCCGTTCATGGCTTCCCCGCCAAAATAAACTGTCTGAAGGAAAGGTGAATCAGTGAAAACTCTCTCAGTATAGCATACGCTTAAACTAATATGAATTCTTTGAGGTGGGATTTTTTTTAAGTGGCTAAGATACATTTTGTTATTGACCCCCATCCACAGCAGTACATTGCTTAGCTTTCATGTCGGACTCAAGCCTGCTTCTCCAGACTGGAGGCTTGCCAACCGCTATCTACTGTGTGCAATACACTGACTATGGATACATACCTCAAACAACCCTACTTCAAAAAACTCAAACTATCCCTTTAAATCCTCCGTTCAGACACACACACACACACACAGCACTGGGGAGGGTGACTATTCAGATACACACCCCGACCTACTTACCCTGACAGCCGGGAGTGGTGTTGCATGCCCGGCCCGGAAAACTGTGGCGGTATTGATATGCTATTTATAATTTCTTTTTGCATAAATTACATTAGTCAAAATGGGAAAGAGGAGAAATGGGAGAACGGGCAGAGGCAACCTAGTTTGTGCTGTGTGCCTAGCAAGTCTTATTGGATTTGTTTTGCACTCTCTCAGTTCTCATTAAGACCAGGGATAACGAAGTCAGGCAAAAGAAGGTGAGCGTGCATCTCCGTGTGTGTAGGAGTCCTTGATGCACTGACAAACCCCTCGTCAACAAGGCTCACACAGATGACAGGCTTTTGTCACTGGCGGCGAGAGAGCACTTATGCTATGTGACCAAACACTCGCAGATCAAGCGTCTATGTATTGACTTTGACCGGGACTAATGACAGTGGGGAGAGTGAAATACTGCAGCCCACATGCTGCTAATTGGCTTAACGTCTGAAGTGGACACGCCTGATTGGGCAGATAAAGGTGTACACTTGGCGACATGGTGGCTTAGTCATGGGGAGCTTATTCAAAAAGCAAACAACAGAGAAGGACTCTGCTCATCTCAGAGCGCTAACGATGAAAGCAACATCATTCGATGAAAAAGCACCATCACAAAATAGTTGGAGCTTTGTTCTCTATCTTGTCTGGACCATATGTTCATTTCTGTCTGTGTTTCAATGAATATTATCTACCAAACAGAGATCTAATATTTCTCCTATCTGAGTCTAATTCATTTACAGAACTTCTAAATAGCCTTTTTCCCACTACTGTGAACTGGGCAAACCCACCCTGCTGCAAGTCATACTGACCTCAACAAAGAGGATGGGTGCAAGAAGTGTGCATTAATGATTGTTTTCAGGGTTTTTTGCCAACTGATGCTTTCAACTGACCATGAACATGTTTGGTTTTTTTTGGTTTTTTTCTACCAGGTCACCAGAAGAAAAGGCTGGCATTGTTTCCCGCAACCACTGTGGCTCCAAAAGTGTTTATTCTTTAGTTCAACATTGGACGCATTTCCAGCAGCAACTGTGAGACTAAAAGTTGTCATTTTTAGCGGGATATCGGTGGCATTTCCACCAGTTTTGTGCTGCCAAATGTTTGTTTTTTTAGCAAGATGTTGGTGGCATTTCCAGCTGCAATTGTGCAACCAAAAGTTTTAGTGAAATGTCTGTGATTTCAGCTGTGACTATGCCATGAAAAGTGGATGTTTTTAGACATTTTCAGCATTTGTAGTTGCAATTGTGCCTAAAAACCTGTTTGTATTTTGGCATGACATAGGCGGCATTTCCAGAGGAGGCTGTGTCACCGAAAAATGTTGTTTTTTAGCTAAACTTACACCAATTTAGCCCAATTTACCACCAAAAGTGGTTGATTTTCAGTGAGACACTGGCAACATTTCCAGCTGTAACTGTGCCACCACAAGTGGTTGTTTTTTTAGCTCGACATTGGCACCATTTCCAGCTATGATTTTGCTGCTGAAATGGGGTGCTTATAGCACGACATGACTATGACTACGGCACCAAAACTAGGCATTTTGGGCCAAAATATGATCCTTTCCAAACCGTAACAAAATGTTTTTCTGCCCAAAGATAGCCATACGTTAAGCCAAACATTGCTGACACATGGAGTAACACATGAGCATGGCTGGTGCATAATAACATACACAGTATATATTTGTGGTTTGCAGAAACATCTAATGCCAACATTTATCCTGGCGACTGGGCTGCTGTGGTTGATTCTAACTGAGGAAGATTGGATATAAAATCAATGTCCGATGTGTCACTGAATGTTCAGTAAAAACCTCAGATCTTAGCTTCTTGAGCTTAAGCTTGGGTCAGAACCAAAAATGGGTCACACCATACTTTGGTTTCCATTTGACAGAAGAAAGTTTCATTGAGCGTACATCCAAGCCTTGGATAGTAAACTTTGATCCCAAACTTCTGACATTTTTAGAGCCCTGGCTCTAACTGGCTCAACACAATACCAGGCTGAAAGGTCCACTTTTCATCTCGACTCCAATTCCTCTTAAGACAGTAATGCATCCTAGCCACAAAAACACAGCTGCCCTCATGCCAAGGTACCAAAACAGAGCTCAGTAGCTTCCACAGGCTGACCCAGGAAACCAATTCACTTATCAGCTCTCTCCATCAGCCACTGAATTACAGGAAACGTCTGCCAAATGCATCTAAACCCTGATCACTCTCACTCTGGCCAACCTTCCAGCTTTGACTGCCTGAAACGAATTGGATGGAGAGAAAGGGAAAGAAAAAAAAACAAAAAAACAGTCGGCATTCATTTATAGTTTGTACGGGAAGGAGTGCTGATTACTGCAATGGGACGAAACATTTATTGGGATTCATTCTACTGATTTATTCAAGTCAGTTTGGCGACTGATGGAGAGGAGTCAGATTGGAAGTGGCAGGTTGTGTAGCTCTTTTTCTCCCCGTTGCGTCCTTTTATTTTTTTATATTTTCATTTCGTAAGCGACGGTAGCAAACACACGGCTGCTGATGGTCATCATTGCCAGGTTCAATAAAGCAATCATTGCTGAAAAATGGCAAACTTTCATTTCATCCCGTACCTCTGCATTGCAATGCCACAGGGGCCGTTCTAAGATGTGAGATTTAATCAAGGCGATGGCAAGGCGAGTGGAAGTTTTGTCCTAATCAGAGTTGAGAGGGTTATTATATTCATGCTGTTTTTTTTTTTTTTTTTTTTTGGTGTGCCACACAGTTCAGGACAATGTATCCCTCTCCATCATTTCCCAACAAACACCAGCTCTTCCTGTGTAGCGTTTTGCAAGAGGACAGACAGGAGGGTTGGTAAAGAGCCCACCTTGGGGTCACCAATCATGTGGAGGACTTGTACATAACTCTGTCACTTCCTGACACCTCCCCCTTCAAATGGGAGAGGAATGGCAGGCATAAATCGCAGCCAGAGGCCGCCCAATCAATAGGCTGCCCAACTGACTGACGTGCCATTTGTCATAAGAGGCCTGCTCGCTTTCCTGTACCTGCTAAAGACGTGACTGTTCCCAGCATTTCAACAGAACAGTTGAGTCTACCAGAGAAGCAACCTGAAGTACCACTGAGGTTAAATTACGGCGCATTTACATAGACAAAATTTCAAAACTTTTGCACAACTTTTCATGGGGTCCATCACCATGCAAACTCCTAATCTGTTGAACTGTGTTGATTTTATTCATGATAAATGTAAGTTTGTGAAAATGCAAGGGCTTTAATCATAGCTTCCAACACTGGCACAACTGTCCTTGCAAGTTTGCAAGAGAGGCATAATGGAGATTTTTAATTTAGTCACATTCTTCATCATATTTTGGGAGCAGTGGCCTGTATCGAAATACTACTTTGCCTTGAAAGGCCACCAAAATTGCAACCAAATTAATGCTGACAATATTCATAAGTTCCTTTATTAGATGGGCGATTATCTGGTGCTTCAATATGGAGAGAAAAGATCTGTCACCCTGCCTCGTCTCTGCAGCCTTCACTTGTCACTATTAGACAAGCAAATATGGAATATCAATTAAGGAACATATAAGAGGAAAAATCTGGACTGGTGTTATTAATTAAGTCCAATGCCATTAATGGGGTCAGACCTTAGGGAGAATAGCTGCAGCATTGGTTTCACCACAGATAGCTTTTTTTCTAGTGGTCAAAGAGGTACTTCATAATTGCTTCAACTTTCAGTGGGTTACAGAAGTTAAATGCTCCGCACATTCTTCCCGTTTAATCTATTAATGCAGCTTAATAATTGATACACTGCCTCTTTGGCTGTGGTCTTGGCCCATAATCAATTAGTCATTTTAATGAGTGGGCAGAGGAGCCAGACGAGAGTGTTAGCCATGAACTTTATAGAACCAGGAGCTCAAGACGAAACTTAATTGTCTGCACGATTTGATTTTGACCCTGAAGAACTCAAGGGAGGCTGCAAACTCTTTATTTAAACGTGCTGCTCAACTGTTTGGTAGAGGACTTTTTGAGTTAGTGTGTCTTAATGAAAAATGTGTTGCGCTTAACTCAACCGGATAGAGCTATCTCTACTTTTCGGTTTAGGTATGTTATGGTAAAAAAAATTTATCAGATGTCGCTGGGTCTTTAAATAGTTTGCCTTTTCAGGTCGCCGCCGACAGGAAGTTTATAACCAGAAAAATCACACTAGACATGAGGGCTCTGAGTGGGGGGATTTTCAACATGTTATACCTTCAGAGGTCTTACTGAACAGATGTATGCAACTTAATACAAAAAATAAAAATCGAATAAGGGTATTTACCTTTTATAGTGAAGTCAGTGATGCTACCGCGGTGAAATTAACATCAAGTATTTGCTAAGATATAAATGAACTTCTGATCATTCATGGTTGTTAAATGATGCACTTAATGTTATCTATTGTATATATGGTAAAATAATTATGTAAGTATGATTTTTTTACAGTCTAAAGACATGCTTTTGGAAACGGTTGAATTGGCCTTTTATGGTGAAGGTAGTGATGTTGAGATCTGAGATGTTTTCAAAGCACTGTTATGGTAAATATCTAGAATACATGCCTGGAATTAATACTAGTACCGGTAATACTACTAATTACATGGCAACAAATTGACATATGTTAGCACACTAACATATTCCAAACATTATAACAGTAAATTATTTGAAATTTAGATTTTTTTTTTCTATCTAGCCATCTCAACCGTTTGGTAGAGCCTATAATAAAAAAATATGGGGTATGTTAGAAAAATTAAACTGCGATATTTGTTTTTATAGCAAAGATTTTTTTTCCATTGCTTTTTTTTCTTTTTGAGGACTTTAACCCTTTGATAACTGGGCAAATTGGCTTGATTTCTATTTCTTTCAAAAACATGGGAAAAGTGTGAGAAGCAAAAAATGGCACAAAAATTAGCGAGAAATTAGTAAAAAGTTGCAAGAAAACTACCTGAAAATAAACAAAAATTAAATGCAAACAAAAAAGAAACAACTCAAGAAAGTGCTAAAAATGAAGTTTTTTTTCTTTTTTATGTGACATCATTTTAAATATGCAATTAAGACATTACAAATATAGTATTCTGAGCATTTTTTCCTCAGTGTTTCATCATAACTAATAATCCAGATCATGTTCTTGTCACCTTTTACTTATATATGTATTTATTTTGCAGTTTGCAGGATATTTTTGCCAAGTTGCCCACTATGTTTTTTCCTGTGATTTTGAAAGAAATCAAACCAATTTTCTTTGGTTTCACAGGTTTAAACACTTGTGAAAGGCGTCTGAATGCAGCACAAGAAAACTGATGTTGGCCCAGGAATGAAAGGGTTAAGTTCTGAATTCTCAATGTAACCAGAAATCTATATAACTATATGTTTTATTATGGCTGTAATTTAGCTGTCGAAAGCATGTGGATTCCTCATTGTTTTAATTTGCAGCAGGAAGATGTAATGAAACTTTGACACTGATTACAAGGACTGGATGTGCGGTGTAATCCCTTCAGGAGATTGCTTGACGAATACATCAACCCCAAATGTCAGCCATATTGTTTGACCTGCAGGTGGCAAGCACTGAGAGTGCGAATTATGTGCTGATTTTTGGGAGATGTGCGCGAGCAGACAAACATTAATTACCCATACGCTGATTCTCGACGAGGCTCTCACTCATTATTTACAGCGTATCACCAGCTGCCTTGTGAGTCTTACTGAAAGGTTAATGAAGAACAGAGAGATGTGAAGGCCGCCCAAACCTCCTGCCATTCCTCTGGTGCGTTTCGTGTGTTTGCGTGCGTGTTTCTGTGTGTGCGTGCATCCCGTCAGGTGGCTGAAACAGACACGGGTGTGCCTGCCATTTCTTAATTATTGATAATGAGGCCCACTGAGACTGCAGCGAAAGATGAAGGGGAAATGGCAAACTGATGCAGTCAGACATAATAACAATACGAGTCATGATGGCGCCGTAATGAGAACAATTACGCCGAGTATACCCTCGACAGCCACAAAAATGCAACTCATTCTGCCATTTTTTGGGAGTCTGTTTCTGTGTGATAATTCTTTTCTTCGTCCCGGACATCATTTTTATCATCAGCTAAACACTTCATCAACACTACAGCATCCCACACTTAAGAACTACATTTTCTTTCTTCTCTACTGGTTTTACAAAAACCCAACTTGCATTGTCATCCTGGCAGCGGGCATAAATAATTCTGACAGTAGTTGAGGGTGTGATGAGTACAAACTCACAAAGAGGGATAAGAAATGTGTAAAAAAAAAACCCCAAAAAAACCACAACACCCTCTGCGCCACATCAAACAATCCCTATGACCTTCCCAGCCTTGGGGGAGACGGTTTTACATCCCAACACTCATTAAATCCCCCGAGGTTTAGGGCCATGATAAAGCAAACAAATGGCTCGTAATCACAGCGGTAATAAGCAGAGGGGTGATCATTAGAGATGCTATTCATCCCATATGGAACGCCTCATCGAGAGCCGGGTACCCTTCTCTTATTGTGCCAGAGTGACTTATTGTCTCTGGCAGTGCGGCGACAGATCGTCCTTGCCTGTACGGGGGGCTTATCCTCAAAGCCTCGCCGCCCACTCGCCTTGTTTGCAAGGCTTTATTAAAGCCCAGCCTGTACGGACTCACGGCTGCATGCAAGTCCCCGTGTGCTGTGATCAACCCCAGGCCTGGAACTTCCATTTCCACTCATAACAGCATAAGGAAGCAGGCAGAATGAAGGCTTACGGAGCCAGCGCCTGGTCTAGGCATCAAGGCACGGCCTGTTAGAGCTGGCGGGGGCTAGGATGACGTGTTGTTTGAAAACATTTGCCAGGCTAAAACTGGAATGAGCTAAAGATAATGAGTAGGTACGAGTTATTTGAAAGCCTGAAAGTTTCTGCGGAAATATTTAATAAAGTGCTCAAATGGATGTCTACCAAACATGGGAGAAGAAAGCCATTACCAAGGCAGATTAACCTTTTGAATCCTGAGCAAATTGGCTTGATTTCTTTTTAAAAACATGGGAAGAAGGCAATAAGCAACGAAAGAAGAAAAGAAAGAAGAAAGAAGAAATGACCTAAAAATTTGTAAAAAAGGTGCAAGAAAATTCCCTAAAAAATAGTTTAAAAAAGAAAAAAAAGAGAAAAAAATCAGGACCTGAAAGTAGAAAAAATTCTAATGAGTTTTTTTCCTACCTTTTGCTTTTTTCCCTGGCTTTTTTTAAACCCTTCTAAATGCACTAATCCATAATACTCCACAATTTATGGAAGTTTTTGTATGAAGTTGCTCATCGCCTTTTTCCCATGTTTCTGAAAGACGTGGTACCAATGTTTTAGGGGTTCAAAGGACTAAATACTTGTGAAAGTCATCAGAAAGCAGCAAAAGAAAACTGATGTTACTCCAGATTTTAAAGGGTTAAGAGGAGACACCCCAAGAGACAAAGGTAAACTTTGAGTACATATCACCATGGCACTTTGCTATTTGATTACTTACAGTGAGACAATTATTTTTTATATTGCAAATTTTCTGTTTTAATATGCAAATGATGCACTATCTAATCAAATATGCACTAATTTAAAAAACAAAAATGTAAATGTGTATTCTGGAAGTTTTCTTCCACTAGTCTGCAAAAAAGCCCTGAGACTCTGTTAAAGTTCTATCAGGAAAAAAAGTTTCAGCTGGTTGCAATCTGCAATCCCGTCTGCTAAATCCTTCTAAATTTTGCACAATTGTCCTTTAAGAGATAGTCATGGAAACAGACAAACCAACAATGCATCTAACCAGAGCAAAAGGTTAGCTGTTAAAGTTCATAAAAAGCATTTTTAGCTTCAGGTCATGCTTTAAAAAAAAAAGAAGAAAGCGAACAAAAGAGAACTGGAGACAAGAGGATAAAGCATTATACGTGACATATGCTGTGTGACTGCAATGACCCCTTCTGCTATTGTATACTGCATGAGAACAACAACATTGTTTTTATTAGGCTTAACCGCGGAGGTAACTGCAATATGTTGCCTCTGTTCTGTAATTGCCGCGGGTCAGCCAACGTCGTTGTGGGGTCCTCTTTCATCAGTCTGACATTGCACAATACGAGGGTAACAATCTGAGGGAAACCACAGCATCTGGAGACTTTTTCTCTAAACAAAAGTTTGCTGTATATCCACAGTAATTGATGCAGACCTTTAAAAGAACGTACACCCCAAGACAAACTAGAGGGAAAAAAAAAAAAAAAAAAAAACTTTTAACGGAAAAAAAAAAAAATAATTGATACATCTCCTTGAATTTTTCTGCGCTGGCTTCTTTTGACTTTTGATCTCTTTTTTTCAAATGGAAAAAATAGTTCAATCTAGATTTCGTCTGCAGTTGAATAGCATTGGACTAATAGTTGGAGAGAAAAGTCAACAGACTGAAGCAGTAGGGGGTCCTTTTGCTGACAGCAGCCCCACGGTGTTTCTGCAAAACTGAACTTCTACTTTACAACAAAAAAGAACCAGTAAGTGGATGATATCAAAAATGAAATACCTCCACTCTGGACATTATGGTACATTAAGAAAAAACATGCCAAAAACAGTACAATCCATCCACCTTCTTGCATACGACACTTGCCGTTAAAACAAATCCATACAAAAGCAGATTTTCTAAGTCTCACTTCCTCTAAGCTCCCCAGCATGAGAGTTAATCAGCGAAATTCAAAGAATAACACAAAACAGTTATCCATGTTTACTTTTTGCTACATATTCCTTCATTTACTTTGATATATGCCACAAGGTTGTTTACTTTCTCTCCAGTTTAACAGTTTTGCTAATTGCTTTCTTAAAGCAATTACCCAAAGAGGTCTTAGTTAGTCCCCAAAGCCACTTGTAAATTTATGCTTGAGCGTCACAATATGCAAAATGCATGCATAATAAAAAAAAAGGAGGCTCTTACCTTTATTTGCAACCATTCAGAGTGAACCGCACCGAGGGAGAAGAAGAGAGAGAGAAATAAGATTTGATTAGGCGCTGTGGTAAATGAACACACTTGTATCTAATGCTCTTCTTTGTAACTAAGGGAACAATTTAATATAGTGAAACCGATGTAAGCATGTACATACAGAGTCTGAAGTCATCACTTCCTGTAAATGTATGAATTTAAACATAAGCACCGTAATTGATGATGGCATTGTACATTTCTGCAAACCACAGAAATGTATAATTTGTACATTATTATGTAGTAGATGTGGTGAAACTTAACATTTCAACAACACACTCAGAATTCTGAAGCCCCGTTAGTCTGAAAAATGCACCATTGGTCCGAAATCCCATTTACACGACAGTTATTTCCCGTTTCTCCAAAAATGCACCCCCCCCCCCGCATCTATACAACCCAAAAAATGCTCGGATTGTAAATTTATTTAAACCACTGGTGTGTTACATTTGTCAACAACGCTGTAGTTAACATGTTTGTATTTATAGGCACAATAATCACTTGGTGATGGTAATGAAAAGATCATGTTTTGGCTTTGTGGCAGTTTTAGTTTTTCTCAAACAGTGCTGCCCAACAAAAGCTAACCGCAGTAACTTTGCTCTTACTGAAACTGAGAAAAAAGGCTTAAGTTCTTGTGATGTCCAGCCAGATGTTTTATAGGTAGAAAAGTGGTAATGCGCTGAAAAGGTATTCATAAAGTCATTTTGATATCTAAGAACCACAATCAATGATCTGACCTATGACTCCAAAGTGCACTTACATTGCATTTACTGCACTCTGGCTTTGTATGACCTTAAACACATTTATAGGTAATGCAAAAGTAAAGTGCAGTAACTTCAATTTTAGTGATTCAACTTTTTCAGTATCTTTCTGAATACATTCCATTTGTATTTGTTTCACTAATAGTTGTCTCTTTCAACGTGGCCATCCAAGATTAGTGTCACCAATTCAGTATTTAACCAAATGTCTCCCCTTCTGTTTCTGAGTTATGGCATTAAGTAATGGCTGGCCAGAAAAGTGTTTTTATAGAACATAATGATGCCTCAGTTAACTTTTGCTATAAAATGTCATCACTTCATCATTTCATCCTATCAGACATTTGTGAGAAATGTTGTCATAATTAGACTACGAGCTCTGGAGTTATGGACAAAAAAAAAAAAAAAAAAAGTTTTGTGAGGTCAGAAGGGCCTTGACGTTTGGCATTTGACCACCAATTTCTAACCAGTTTATCTTTGAGTGCAGGTAGACGTTTGTGCCAAATTTGAGGAAACTCCCTCAACGTCTTCTTGAGATACTGTGTTCACATGAGTGAGATGGATGCAAGGTCACAGTGATCTTGACCTTTGACCACCAAATTCTAATCAGTTAATTTTTTACTTCAAGTCCATGCTTTTGCTAAATTTGAAAAAACAAAACAAAACAAAAAAAAAACCTCTGCCTTCTTGAGATATTGCGTTCAAGAGAATGACACCAAGGCAAGGTCTTATTCACCTTGACCTTTGACCACCAAAATCTAATCAGTTCATCCTTGAGTCCAAGTGGACATTTGTGACAAATTTGAAGAAATTCTCGCAAGGTGTTCTTGAGATATCCTGTTCAAAAATATTAAAAAGGCAAAGCCATAATTACCTTGATGTTTTCCACAAAAGTCTAATGAGTTTATTGTGGAGGTCAAGAGGATGTCTGTGCCAAATTTAAAGAAATTGCCTCAAGGTGTTTTTGATATACTAAGTTCAACAGAATAGAACAACTGGACAGACAACCCACAAACAAAATGCTTTAGGCCACAGCTATTGCTGGCAAAAAGGCATAGAAATTGGACATACAATTTGTAAAATCAAATTGCTTCAAAGGCATCTGCAAGAAAAAAACACGAAGGGTGCCATGCATGTTATGGCTATGTTTAGGTGTTTAGCAGGCAAGAGGGAGCTGCTGAATTTCTTTTGACTGACTGGAGCATGCACTGCCATTTGCTAAACAACCCAACTCTAGACTTATGGTTCCATTATAGTTCCATTAGCTGAAAGGGGGGAAAAGAGAGGGAGTGCCAAGGGGGAGGAAGAATAAAAATCCAAAGGATGATAATTGAAGATGAGAAAGAAGCGGGGAAGGTGGAGAGGGTGGAGAGAGCTAGAAAATGATGAGCTGAAGAGCATACAAAGAGGGGGAAGAAATGGTTCTTTCATCTTGTCAGCTTTCAGGAAGACTCACTAAAATGAAGACGTAAAGATGAAGCTTAACCCTTAGTTTCCAAGTATCCCCACCCCATAGATAGAGCAAGTAAAAAAAAAAAGAGAAAAATAAGGGAAATGAGGGCTGGGGTGTGAGATGAGAGGGGAAAACAGACAGAGATGGGAGGAGAACATCTGCAAAACTCGCAGAAAAGAACATGATCAGAAACTACTGACAGCTCTAAATAAGGCTTTTTCAATTTCCAGCTATTGAGAAGGAGGAGAAGTGAGAGGTGAGCTGTGTTCCTGATACGTTATCTCTGCTCAGCCGCACTGACAAATGTATCAGATATTTTGCTGTTCATCCGTTCTCACAAACCTCAGTCAGAGTGAACCACATCTGACTTATTATTGCGCCCATTTTAACTTGAATTCCTCAAAATGTCAAGGTCTTACACATCCTACTGTACATTGTATTTATTGTATTTTTTTTTGCAGGTTTTCATGGTATACATTACGCTGTGTTTTTGCTCTTTTGGTTAATAAAGGAGTGGTGTAGAATTTCATGGTTTCCAGCAACCAAACTTCAAATGGCAAGATATAGTAGATTTAGAATTATTTTCTAAATATTCTAAGGGAAAATGTACAAAAAAACTATATTTGTAATACTCATAATATATTTAAAACTATGTTAGAGGAATACAAATGTTTTAAACACCTTTCTCAGTTAAATTCCTTGTTTGAAACGTACACTCTAATTCTGTGGGAATCACTGTAAACGGCTCACTCTAAGGTAACGAAAGCAAGATAATTTTTATTTTCAGGTGATTTAACAACACAGAAAATATACTTATTATGTTATATTCCATTTCTGCCAATATATCCCCATAATTCCTACACAATGAACCTTAAAAAAGCATCCTTCTTCCTCCAGCTACAGAACAACAACAAAAAACAAGAAAAATTCAGGTGAAATAAAAACACCCTATTTTCCCTCCTCCTAATGCATAATGCATGGAGTACAGTTTTTAATTTTCACTGTCAGCCAGAGTGATTACATTGCATTAGGGCCGGCCATGCAGATAATAAGGAAACAATCCTGCTAAGAGAAACCCAGAACCACATTAAGTTAACTACTATGAATTGTCTGTGTCTTTCTGCAAATAATCCACCCTCTTTGCCACATTGGACACGGCACAATTTCTGTATTCATCTTAACAGTGTCATCTCTGTGGTGAGGTCCGCAGCACCAGTCTATCAGAGAGTAATTGGAACAGCTTGGGCTGTAAAGCAGACGTCTTCTTAGTTCAGTTTCTCTGTTAAAGCCTGGCCAGTACAACACTGCCAATTTCCCTCATGATGGCAATCCAGCTTTATTGATCCCATTATTCCTGTTTTTATTAAGGCTGCTTATGTCTGTATTTGGACACAAGTAAAGAAGGCAAAAAAGAGCCACCGCTATACTGCTGCTTTCACTCAACTTGCCCCCATTGCTTCTCAGTCATGACAGGTCACGGAGGCCTTGAAAAGTCTTGGTTTCACATTAGGTAGGGATTTTTTGGAATGAAGTGTGGCTCACCACATTTTTTTTGGCTTTTAGCTCAAACCAGTAGGCTGGTGTCAAACTAAAGATGGCCTCCCGGGCCCAAACGCCAAGTTTAAAAAAATATTGCCCTCAAAGTGCAGTCACACACTGCTGGTTTCCTCGCCTCAAATAAAATGTCTCAATATGGCCCATGTGGTTTTATGCACAAGGACAAAGGAGACTGGAGAAAGAAGAAAAATGATTGGAAGAAAATGCTTGGACTGAGTGTTCGTGGTTTCTTTTAAAGGTTTTTGCTCTATGTGCGTGTGTGCGTGTGTGTGTGTGTGTGTGTGTGTGTGTGTGTCTCTGTGTCTGTGTGAATGTGACCGTCAAAGTGAGTCTCATTTCAGCAGGCCAGTTCAGACAAATAACTGGTCGTCATACCATTCAGTCAGGAAGCTGTTCACACGAGAGCAGAAATGGGTCATCACCACAAAGACAAGCTCACTACAATAAAAATCAAGTTTAGCAATAGGCACTTTTCAGATTTTTAAGCTGTGCTACCAGTTTTGATATAATGTATAAAAGGTAAAACTAAGATCCAACTTTATTCACCCATTTATGGCCACTGAGAGAAAAAAAAACATGCTAATAGGCTAGATTAGCTTTCTGCTGACTGGAGCTGACCAGAACTTTCTGTTGCTGCCTTTACACAGTTTAGACCTGGTGCTGCTGCTGGCTTCCAGCCTGCAGTGACACCAGTTGTTAGGGGGTTTGCACTGGCTGAATCGAGCTGCCACACCGCTAACTAACGGTTCAGCAATGGCTAGCTGAGCGAATGCGCTGCATGCAATTCTTTAATTATGTATGATTAAATAAATCTATGTATGAGAAACACTCGGTTACTGTGCGACCATTCCTGTTGTTGTCTGATGGGTGGGGGGAGGCTTAGGAAAAAGAAGGAGGGTGAATGTATGGCCCATCTAAGTTTAGATATCATCAGTCTCTTCTGTAGTGAAATTAACATACTATGTATAGTAATTCACTTGTCCAAGACTTGGAAAATACACCCATGTAAGGCTGATGCTTCGTGTTCACTTTGTCATGTTGAAATCTGCATGTTGGCCCATTCCAAAATGTAATTTTAAGGCCAATATCTGCCGATACTGATAACGTGCCAATATCATCGTGCATCCTTAGCTTTTTTCTTTGTTTTTTCCTAATCCAGATTTCTTCCTGCTACAGATTTAATTCCTTGTTTCACCTACAGCCTTGTTGGCTGATTAAATCATGTTGACTATTGTGATTTGCTTCTCTAAATTGAATCATAAAACAATAGAGTTGAACAAGCTGGTCTTGTGGTCAGCTCCCGTTTGTTTTTGCCAGATTTCACTTGTTTTCCTCAGATTTCACTTTTGGCATGCCTCAACTGCATCCGTCTTCTCATGCCCAGCCGGACTAGACCTGATGAAATCAAAAAGGCTTAAAGGCCTTAGTAGAGCTGAACAGCCAGACTCCATGTCAATATTGAGCCTATTGGCACCCCGGGATAATCTGCATTAGTCCTCCTGAGTGCCCTCCATCTCACCCCAAATCACAATCCAAGATTCCAGTCTAGATTGGAATCAAGGCAGAAATGCGCAAGCATGACCCGGGTCAAAAGAAATACGAAAGCATGACTGTAATCATATGCAAACAAACCAACATCTGCATGAATCTCAGGGAGCCGCTTCGACCTCATATCCATAAATGCATCATTAATTATTCATGTTTGTCCACCTACTTTAGATCACTCACAAGCACTTTTAATGAGAAAATTGTGCATTTCAAGTGAACATCTGTTCATGCGGACACCGATTGTGTGTGTGCGAGGAGGGGAAAGTCTCAACATGACTTTGAGTCAAAAGCAGAGTGCATTTCGTAAAGTATTTGTGCACGCATTCATCAGTTCATTTACAATTACGGCACGTTTGTCAGTGGGCAAACACACCTGCACAACACACACTTTCACACAGCCTCCGACTATTAACATTGACTGACGCGGTGCTCTGCCACCTTCCTTTATTTTCATCTAAAGACTTCTAAGGGCCATTATTGCATCTACCTTACCGTCACCAGGGACACCAACATCTCTCAATTAAAAAATCATTCAAGGGCAATTAATCCTGCTATAAAGAGAAAAGGCAGATGATACAGTATAGAGAGAGAAATGAGAGGAGGGGGAGGGAGTGGAGAGGTGGGGGTGAAGGGGGGAGCAGAGAGGAAGGTAATTAGGAGTGAACAAAGCCAAAGAATTAATGTGGGCTGCACTTTGGTGAAGTAATTCTGCATTTTGGTTAAGCTTTGCTCTTTGTGGCTCCAAATGTTAAAGTTGACGGGACTGATGTGTTCTTTAAAGGTGCAGTATGTAGGATTTAGGGGCATGTGTTGGCAGAAATGGAATATTATGGCCAGTTGCAGCAGCCCCAAACATGTTTTTAGCATTTTAGAACATTTCTAGGATTTTAGGAGGTTTCTGGATTTTAGGAGGTTTCCAGATTTTAGGACATTTCTCAGATCTAACGGCATTTGTAGAATTTTAGGCTGCTTTTTGGACATTTCTTGGGTTTTAGGATGTGACAAGGATTTTAGGACATTTCTAGGATTTCAGGACATTAGGGGCTTAGTTAGCACCACTCTGCATGTGAGATTCTACCTGGACCCCCATAACGACGAGTTTAGGAAAAAGGAATTTGGTATATTATCATCATCAATCAATCAATCAATTAATAGATGTTGCCAATGATTTTGAGATTTTACAAGCAAAAAAGAAATAAATAAATATAAAATTTTTTAAAAGTACTTATTTTTAGATTAATTAATCCAACGTATTTTAAGACTTTTCAGAGATCTGCAGGAATCCTGTGAAAATGACAGCACACATTTCTTTTTTCTTTTTTTTTTGTCTTTTAAAGGAGGCATATATAAAACAGTTGCTCACTTTGCCTTGGCCTACATATAGTTTTAAAATAATTTTGTCAAAGTGAGTTTTTGAACAATCTTTGTGGGACGCTGAAGCTCGTGGTCATGCTGACTGGCCCAGTTTTGGTACTGATGTGACACAGTGCATAGATGCTGACTTCATGGCACAAATGAGAAACGACACAAGACGGAAATACATTGCATCCCGCATGTTGGTGCTGAATGACAAGGCTTTAATTATTTGTGTACTTCAGCGTTGATGAACGGATGTTGGTGACCTACTTTGATGCCAGAGTTCTCATTAAGTGCTGAGAAAATACAGTAACCAGCTCGTAGTAGTATTGATGTACAGTATGTGGGTGTTTTATGCTTCTAAATTAAGCAGCAGCATTTTCTTTCATGTTCTACCAAACACCCACTTTGACTGTTGTTCTTGTTCTACATACATACTGTCTGTCACCCACTTAGTCTCTCCACTTGGCTTTTTCTGACACAGATGTTGACATCTTTGTTTGATGTCTTGAACTTCTGGATGACAGACGCCTCACGCAGTACACCCGATCCCTCCCATGGGGCATGATTTCAACCTATCACCTTGCTAGTTTTCTCTCAGGTTCAGATGTGAACGCTGGTCTACCCACTGGGATTCTTCTCAGAGTGGTGTGAAGGAGGAGATAGTGGGAGAGGAGAAGGAGAAAAGAAAAGAGAGTTCAGCTCAGGTTCTTTCTCTTTGAAACTCCTGCAAAGCTTGCAGGAGAGGCTGAGTGTTTTTAGGTGATAGTGGGCTAACCCGCAACTGACTTAAACCCCTTGCCCACTTCTTTGAAGAGTTTGGTGAACGGCATTTGAACCGGCAACCTTTCTTAGTCTGTTTGTCCTGAAGCCACCTTTTCAGTCAGCCCACTTGTGTTTCTGCACAGTAGCTAAGCCATTACTCTTTTTAAAGCATCTTGTTCTTCAACTGACATCTTCTTTACCACTTTTTTCACTTTCTACGCCTTTATTTTTCTACTGTCATAATTTCCTCTAATTTCTGAGTTTGCCACTTCACTGTTATGGCAGCCAGGGAATTACTGTTGCAGAGAATAACTGCACTTTCTGCAGTGAAAAAACACCAATAAAAGCTCTAAAAACAACCAGACATGATCCAACAGGAATGTGTGGAGAAATAAACAACATCAGCAACCAACATTTCATGTTTCAGTGATCTTAGCATGGAGCTAAATGTAAGTTAGCACTGCACTTGAATCCAGGAAATGGCTGTAACAGAAAATAGTGGTCCATTTCACTACAAAAACTTCACAATAACAACTGGACATGTTTAAGCAAAACTAGGATCCAAAATCAGGGAGAAATACTCAGCAAGCAAAAGATTACATGTTTGCATGATGTTAGTATGCAGCCACATGTACTTCACCAGTGTACTTGCAGCCGAAAAATGACTGTATCAAATAAAAGCAGCACTATCTACCATGGAAAATTGACACGAAAAGCTTCTGAACACAACTGGACATGTTCCAACAGGAATCTGATCCAAAATCAAGGAAAAATAACAACATTAGCGACCAAGTTTTCATGTTTTCTTGACATTAGCATGTAGCTGCATACATTAGCAGTGTCTTTGGAGCTGGTGAACAACTGTAACAGAGATTAGCAGCACTTTCTACCATCAAAAATCACTGATTAAAGCTTCTACACTGGAAATGTTCCAATGTTTCCGGATTATGATCCAAAATTGAGGAGAATTTAGTAAAATCCACAATTAAAAGATTACTTTCCTTGTGTTAGCATGTAGCTACATATACATTAGAACTACACTTGAAGCACAGAAATGATTTGCGAGGAATAACTGCAATTTTTACAGTGAAAAATCACCAAGGACACCTCTAAACATGTTTCAGCGGGAATATGATCCGAAATCAAGGAAAAATTAACATCAACAAGTTACCCTGATGTTAGCATGTAGCCACATGCACAATAGCACTGCGTATATGCAGCACTGTACTTAGTCACACGCTTTAACATAAAAATTACAAATAAAAGCTTCTCAGCCCAACCAAACATTTTCTAGCTGGAATATTCAAATTACTGGGGGAAATCAATAACAGCAGCACCCAAGGTGTTTTCCTTATATTACATGTAGCCATATTTAGCAGTTTAGGCTATGTAATGTGAAACCACGTGCCACTGAAGTCGGGAAAGATCAATATGGACAGAGATGGTCAAATTGATATCACAGCAATATGGTGGTGCACACTGTGACTGGTTGGCAGAATTACCTGCTCATCAATATCTACTTTTATGTAGTTTTTGTGTTGCTAAACATGCTATAACAACTTTGTTGTGGCCTTTTGATTTTCTTTCAGTTGATTTGTGTTTGACAGAAGTCTTTGCGAACATGTAGTAGCCTACTAAGCTACTCCTCCAGTCTCTGTTAGCTACCTACATCAGTGAATCCCACTGTACAGCATCCTCTGTTTCTCTTCACTGATGGTGCTGTGGTAGCTCATGTAGGTCCTCAGTACATGCTTGTGATGTTCAGAGCCAAGCCAAACAAACATGAGTTTCCTGCGTGCATCCATGTTTTCTCGAGAACACATTTAGTTTGGAAGTCGGGAAAAAACGACACTGAATTGTGAAGTTCAAACCTGCGATGTAGCACAGCATAATTACTTGCAGTAGCGTGACTGGAGCAGATGACCAAGAAATCCTGCCACGAAACACCTTAGCCGTGTTTAATATGAGCATTCATCCTTGCAACAAAAAATACTGAAAAGCATAAACCTACCCCTTGAAAACATTATAAAAAAAGGCGTGAGAAAGATGTGCTCATATTTAAAAACAAAGTGATCTTTCTCTGCAAGCTTTACTTAGCCCTTCTAGTGCTTTCCGTCTCGCCTATGGCAGTTTCATCAGCCACTCACTCATCACCCACTCATCTAAAGTTTCAAGCCAGTCAGATTTAACCCGTTAGCTGACACTCCACAGCCGGGGTGTTTGCCTATGGGTGATTCTAGATTAGGAACCTTTTAGGACTTGTAATTTCCTCAGGCTTTTTCCTTTAAAATTTTCGCTCTCACAGTCGATTCTCACACTCAGTGTCACGAATGGCAGGACAGGCTTTAGCTGGCTTATGTAACAGTCCATTAAGTTTGCCGTAGAAATGGCCTGCATTGCCTGAGAGGCTGCAGCAGACACCTAGAGATAAGTAAAGTCAGAAACAGACAGCGATACGGATGGAGCCTCTTACATCTTTTATGGAACATTAGACTGAGTGAAGAGATGACCTAATTTGAATTGATTTGGCGTATATTTGTGCTCAGGAGAGCACATACAGAGACACGCAGACACAAAGGGACACGCATATTTTTCCAGGCAACCCACCGCATACACACACTCACACCAAAACGCACAGACACACACACTCAATCACGGCTAATCTAGGTCTCTCCGCTTGTACGCTACCCAGCTGTAGCTGCATATCTTTGGCAAAATCTGAGATGTTTTCAGCTGAATAAGCTCCAGCTTGATTACACTGCTTTCTTCTCCTCTCATCCCCCCATATGTATTAATGAGGCTGTTCCTTCTTGCTGAAATCTCTCTCCATATTGTTGTTGTGCAGTTCACGGTCCAGTGGCTTACTGGCCCGCAGATGTAATTGTTTTAATTTGCTAACTGTACACTCACTCAATTAGGACGAGAGCGGAATTTCTATTTTATTTCCTCTGCCCAGTGCAGAATAAGAAAGCAGACATCTTCTTGAAGCAGTAGTTATTGTAACATGCACAACACACACACACACACACACACACAAACACACACACACACGGAAGGGGACTTTAGGAATGTACTTTTGCAGTTTCTTGTTTGCGGCATTCAAGATGACATGCTGTGTTCATCTCTAATCCCATCTTCTTTCTTTTCATGTGTATTTTCTGCTCTCCTGCTTCGTCAAGGTTTCTCTGTATGCATTCTGTTTAATTAGAGTGCTTTGGAACTGGCCTTTGGCGGTGGACTGCTTATTACTGCATTGTGTGTGTTTGTGTGTTTTTCGACTTTTTTTGGATGCACCCTTTTCTGTCTTCATGTTTACTCTATATATTTTAGGGTAATGGCTCACGTGTAATTGCTATTTTATCACACACACTGGTGGACTCAAAGTGCTTTCAGAGGACTGTTCTTAGTTTTACAATACTTACAAAGATGCAAAGATATTTTTGGTGATATAAGTTACATGTAAATTCGTGTGCTGCTCTGTTTGTGTGGACTACAGCAGCTGTAAGTCCTAAAACCCAGAAATCCATCTTTGGTTCCATTGTCTCAAGGTCAATCTGGTTTTTTAAATGGGTTTTTGGTTAGAAGCCTTAAATAAGGTCTGTGGCTAACACTTAAAGAGACTTGCACCTTTCGAACTATGACAAAAATACATCAGTAAATACCCCACTGTAAACTTTGAATCTGTTATGTGTCTTTAAAGAGGCTGTTGCTAACAAGAGGCTAAATTAGACTACAAAACATCATCAAGCTAAACTGCGCTAAACACGCCTGCAACCTTGTAGCAGTGGAGACGCGACTGTAATGTAGTTTGTTATTGCCTTGCAATAGTTTTTATGTCTGGTGATTACATTAAGGCTTCAAAAATGAAAAAAAAAAAGGATTCTGTAAAGTCTTGAAGACAACATATTGAGTAAAAGACATAGGCCCAGAACAAACTCCTGAGGTTCTCCTTAAGTAACTCTTACAGGTGAAGACATGCAGATAGAATAAGAACAAATTAGAAGGGGTATCTGAGATGCCAGTTGATCAAATAAACAAAATGCAGCACTTAAAAACTAAAACTTGGATTTAACAGCATAAAAGTGAATAATTAATGACTTGAAATAGAGCTGTCCTGATGTAATATAAAACTCTTAAGCCACATGGAGGTTTCTTAGAGACCATTCTAAGCATACAAGTAATAATTCTGGCAGCAACTATACCTTCTGTTGGAAATCTTAAGCACTCTTTCAAGAAGACAGAACGAGGGCTTCATTTACATCACAGCCGCAGTGAAGATTTCAGTGGAAATCGAATCAAAAGACTCGAGAGACACAGGCTTTCATCTTGACTAGTACATCTTGAGTTGGATGGGTGATCTGCCTCTGAATGTTTGACATTTTGTTAACAAAATCTGAGGAAGCCTTGCTTGGCGAAGGCTCTCTAAAAACCTCAGTGTAGCAGTAGTTTTCACAAGGACTGCAAGGATGTTTCTCAACGAGGTTGGTGAAAACCTCTTGACTTCAACATTGTAGTGTCTCATCAAGTCTTTATGACTCTCTCCATATATGTTCAGAAACTTGACTGTCTCTTAAAATTAATCTTCATCAACCAAGGTGAGGAATGTTAAGCTTTTGAAAGCAGCAATTGTATTACAAGGACATAATAGGTACAATTGAGGTCATCTATCATTGCATCAGTATCAAAGTAAAGCCCCATTTCAGCAGCAAGGCATGTGAATTCTGCTAAAGACCATTTTTCAAGGAGTAGCATAAAGGATTTAGTAGCACTAAGCTGTAAGAACTGGAGATTGCAAGCAGCTTAAACATCTCTGATGTGCCAAGTGTAAACTCCAGGTTAGGATTCCTTCAGTTTTCCTTCAGGACCAGGTGATCAAAACCAGTAAAAACACTTTATGAAATAGTTTCATGTTTAAAATCTATGTTTTTTATGTTGTTAGTAATGGGACAATGACCTACAACCCTGGTGGGTCTGGGTAAGCTTACAAGAAAATATTTAGGGTTTGGGCAAGCAGGTCAAAAAGTTACAAAACAACATTTCTTGTAAGTAATTATAAACTTACAAAAAACATTGCGTGCCTTATTCCACCTTCTCATTCCCTCTCTCTGTCACTCTTTCCCTGATTTTTACCCCACTGTTGAAAGGCCTTTCTGGCAGAAATCTATTCACTTAAACTCCAATCCCGTCTTTTTTTCTGAACTTAAACCACAAAATTATTTTCTGGGAGAAATTCCTCATGGCAAACTTATCCAAATAGCTCACAGAGCCCGCCAAACTGTGGACTGCTACATCCTGAAAACCACGCCCATCAGGGTAAAACACCATGTTTTTAGATACACAGGATAAAAGGCTATAGAGAATGACCCCTAAAAACGATGACTATGTATGGAGTTTTAAAAAAAAAAAAATTAAAAAAGGAGTTTGATTGTGTCATAACAGAGTACTGGAGTACGCAGCAAGAAAAAGTCTTCAAGAAGGCTTTCGATGTGCACCAAGGCAAGACACTTAAAACATGACACCAACTGGTGTATCCAATAGCCATTCAGGAGTGCAAGGTAACAGGATCTTCCAATCAGTTAAAGCAATGCTTCAGAGAGCATCACTGGCTAACAGTAGCAGGAAAAAGCACCAGATAGAGCCAACAATCATCAAAGATTTACAATTCGCAGTTAATGGCCTCTGAAGTAAAGGTATCCACATTGTTTTTTAAATGGAAAACGGGGAGAATCTTTTCGTCGATGGTATTATTAATTGAACACCCTTGATGAAGATTACTTTTATATAATTAAAGAGATATTTTGCCAGTTTTCAACTAGCTTTGTACCATAATGATGTGGGTAGTATGTTTAAATGAACTACAGCACACTTCCCTCCACCTAACAAGCATCCATATCTCTCCTAAGATTTTTACTGACTTTCTGGCTGCTGTGCAAACTAAAAGTAGTACACAAAGAGTATAGAAGCCAATCTTTCTCTTAAACGCAGACCAAACTGTAATCAAAGATTCTGTTATTGAAGTGCCTATATCACCTAAACTGTCTTAACATATTTAATAAACTGTTTGGCTACAAATCAATAATTTGTAAGCATGAATTGGGTGCCATACTGTGTCCCGCATTGTATAAAAAAATAGAGGCTGAAAAAAGGGATCAATCAGTAACACTATGCAGTGCTGTGCAGCCTTTTTCTTACCTCAGACGTTTCAGGGGAAAATTTAACGCATTATTTGACTGCAAATCGAGAAATTTGTAACAATAATAGGGCACCATACTGTTTCCTGTATTGTGAAAAAAGGAGCCTGAGAAAGTTTGGATCAAACTGTAAACTAAGCAGTGATGATCGATTATAAAACAAAAACATCATGTTGGCTGTCTGATCTGTTTGATTCTGATCAGCTCCACTGGAGCAGCTGGGGGTTAACTGCCCTGCTGGGGGGTACCTCAGGGAGGTTTTAAGGGCTCAGAGTCTTTTGGCCACATGTCATCAATCTGCTAGAGACTGTTTACAGAACGTTTGATTTTAAGTCTTTGCTGAAGCCACTTGACTCACACAGTTGTATACTTTACCTCATGCAGAGAAGCTTTCAATGTGTTTTTACTGGAAAAAGTTGCTGCGAAAAGGCAATAATAGGAAAGGAAAATGGCCTGTGTATGAGAAAATGTGCATACTGCATCTATGTGTTCTATTTGCATGAGATTTCCAGTGTGTGTATGTGTGGATGGTTTAGAAGCGTGTGTAATTAAATTTCACACGCTGTGAAGTGTCAGATTGAAAAGTGCCCCCCTCCTCCTCCATCCCCGCTCTCTTACACATAGACACAAACTCACGCACATAAAAAAAAGCCCAGTATGATGAGATGTGATTTGAGTGGGTGGGAACAGACGCTCCTGATAAGTGAATGGCTTGTTTTTAATTGCCAGTCTAGAGTATCACAGGGCACATGAGGAGGCCGGCTGTCGAACCTCTGCATCTGAGTACAAACCAATAGTAGTCTAACCTTTCTTTGAACCGGGTGAATTTTACATTGTTGTGCAGCGGTTCACTTCAAATTCTACAGCATCATATAAATTAGAGCTGGGCAGTATGACCACAAATCTGTATCACAGTTTTTTAAAGATGTTTGCAGTTTCACTGTATATCATGACATTTTTAAGATTCTGGCTGTTCCACAGAATATATATAATATATATAAAATATTTAATTCTAGTGGTTACATCAAAACTGCCAGAATATTATGAATACAGTGATATACCATATATCACTGTATTCATAATATTCTGGCAGTTTTGATGTATACCCCTGCATTTTTTACAATTCTGGAGGTTTTATGGTATATTACTGTATTTTTTAAGGATCTGGTGGATTCACTGTAAGAATAAGATTCTGGCCGTTTCAGGGTCCACCTGTATAATTTTTAAGATTCTGGTGGTTTAAATGTATATCATAGTATTTTTCAAGATTTTGGTGGTTTCACAGTATATCAAGGTTTTTCCATAAATTCTGTCAGTTTTATGGTATATTGCTGTATTTTTTTTTTTAAATTCTGGTGTTTTTATGTCATATCATAGTAGTTTTTAAGATTCTGGCATTTATACGGTATATCATTTTTATAGATTATGGTTGTTTCATGGTATTACTTAATTTTTTTTGTTTAAGTGGTTTCATGGTATATCACAGTATTTATAAGATTCTGGTAGTTTAACAGTATATCAAAGTATTTTTGTAGATTTTGGCCTTTCATGATACGTCACACTGTATTTTTTAAGATTCTGGCGTTTGAATGGTATATCACGTAATACAAGATCCTGGCTTTTTCACAGTACATTACACACCACCAGAATCTTAAAAATTATACAGGTGGACCCTGAAACGGCCAGAATCTTATTCTTACAGTGAATCCACCAGATCCTTAAAAAATACAGTAATATACCATAAAACCTCCAGAATTGTAAAAAATGCAGTGGTTACATCAAAACTGCCAGAATATTATGAATACAGTGATATACCATATATCACTGTATTCATAATATTCTGGCAGTTTTGATGTATACCCCTGCATTTTTTACAATTCTGGAGGTTTTATGGTATATTACTGTATTTTTTAAGGATCTGGTGGATTCACTGTAAGAATAAGATTCTGGCCGTTTCAGGGTCCACCTGTATAATTTTTAAGATTCTGGTGGTTTAAATGTATATCATAGTATTTTTCAAGATTTTGGTGGTTTCACAGTATATCAAGGTTTTTCCATAAATTCTGTCAGTTTTATGGTATATTGCTGTATTTTTTTTAAAATTCTGGTGTTTTTATGTCATATCATAGTAGTTTTTAAGATTCTGGCATTTATACGGTATATCATTTTTATAGATTATGGTTGTTTCACGGTATTACTTAATTTTTTTTGTTTAAATGGTTTCATGGTATATCACAGTATTTATAAGATTCTGGTAGTTTAACAGTATATCAAAGTATTTTTGTAGATTTTGGCCTTTCATGATACGTCACTGTATTTTTTAAGATTCTGGCGTTTGAATGGTATATCATGTAATACAAGATCCTGGCTTTTTCACAGTACATCACACTATTTTTGTAATATTTTTTTTTTTGGTGGTTTCACTGTGTATCAATGTACTTTTTGAGGATTCTGGTGGTTTCATGTTATATAACTTTTTTTTTTTTAATTCTGGCTGTTTCACAGTATATCACTGTATTTTTTTAACAACTTGGATGTTTCACAGCATATCACAATATTTATTAACATTCTGGCAGTTTAACTGTATATCACAGCATATTTAAGACTAGCAGTTTAAAAGTATGTACAGTATTTTTTTCCTCCCTTTAGGTGTTTCTAGTGGCTTATTGATGTGGGTTATTAATTCTTGTGTTATGATGTTAACTGTTTGTACAAAGGGCATGCAGTTACATCTGTAATATGGGTCCCCTCTTAATAACACTCTCTGCAGTTTGTAGCAAACGTCATGCTCTGTTCAGCAGACAATTTTAGATTTGTTGCTGCCTGATGAGTTGAGTGTTTCAGCTGTGCACCAGTAAAGAAGTGTATTTAACATAATATAAGAGTAAACTAAGAACTCAAATATAAGAGTAAACTAGATGAGCCAGCATATTGCCCAGCACTAACAGATATGCATGTGGATGAGTAATGGATGGAGGTAAAAGAGTGGAGGCAGGTTGATGTATGGGTGGAGAGTAAGAGCAGAAAAGGCAGAGAGCGGTCACTTTTTGACACCTTGGTCCTGCTGAACTCACAAGGCTGCTCAGATGAAACCATCTGTCCATCTTAAACACACACACACACACACAGCGTTATGCACAGAGCTGAACCTCCAGTCGCAGCAGAGGAGAAAGAGTCAGTGCTGGTTGTGGCTGCAGAGTGTGTGACAGGCTGTGATATCGCTCAGCCACACAGTGATGCACCAGAATTTGATAGTGAATAGCAGAAATAAGGCAATTCTGGTCACGTCTCTATTTTCTGTAAAAGAAGCAGTGAGCGTACTTGTATTATTACTTTTAGTTTTTATTATTTGAAAAATCCTTGAAATGACTGACATTTATTTATGCTTGAATTTAGAAAACCGTTCGATGATACAAAAAAAAAAAACTAATTTCAATTTATTTGTTTAGAGAGACGGTGGTTTATCAGCAACAGTTGAGTTTGTCTTCTATTTCTTGGTTGTTTTCTTTTTACTTTCAATCATTGGAAGCATTTTCTGAGCTGTCATTGTTTTCAGTGTCTATATTTGGGTATAGATACTCCTGGGCACGGACATGCAGAAGGACCCATCAGCTCCCCTTCATATAAGAAACAGTCTCTTTTTGCTCTGGTTTCGCATGCCTCTGTAGTCATGCATGTCTGTGGTTTTGTGTCTCTTTGAGACTATTTGTCGTTGTTTATGTCTCTTTTTAGTCATTTTGAGTATCTTTGTCATTGTTTGTGTCTCTTTATTTATTTTGTTTACTTCTTAATCATTTTGAGCATCTCTGTTGTCGTTTTGTGTGTCTTTGTCAACGTTTACATCTTTTTGTAGCCATTTTGTGTGTCTCTCGAGTCATTTTGTGTCTTTGAAGTTGTTTACGTCTTTCTGTTGTCTTTTTGATTCTTTTCATAGTTGTTTATGTTTCTTTGTAGTTGTTTTGTGAGTCTTTGTGGTCATTTTCTGTGTCTTTGTCATCATTTTGTGTCACTTTGTAGTTGTTGAAGTTGCTGCAGTTTTTTGTGTCTCTTTGGACGTTATACGTCTCATTGTAGTTGTTTTCATTTTCTGTGGTCATTTTGTGTGTCTCTGGAGTCATTTTGAGTCTCTTTGTAGTTGTTTACATTTCTTTGTAGTTATTTTGTGTGTCTTTAAAGTCATTCTGTGTCTTTTTGTGGTTGTTTTTCCCAATTTCATAGTATTTTTGTGTAATGTCGTGCCTGTATGCAGCTGTTCTGCACTTCCACAGTCATCTGGCCTCTTTGTGGTTATTTTGAGTCTTTTATTGGTTGATTAAAGTCTCTTTGAGCGACATATTTTAGGTAAAGGCCAGGAAATCCCCCAAACAAACCCCCCTGAGCTTGTGCCCTGTGGGCCTGCTCAGTAGTCCATTACCTATACTGTATATCTAACATCTACAAAAGATTTGCTTGGCGTACATATGCAAGATGAACTGCTTCGAAATCCACCCACTTTTATGCAGTAAAGACAAAAATACTCACAACTGACTCATAAAGGGAATTTAAATGGGAAGAAATATTACAAGACACTCATCAGGTCCGTAAACTCTCAGACAAAACCAGCACTACATGAGTAATCCGAATATTGGATTTGTGCTGGCTGTTTTTAGCTCTAAAGTTTTAAAAATTAAAAATCAACTTCAGCATAATTTTTTTGTCCATTCGTGGCCTCCCTCATCCAAGTAGCTCGCTTACGGCAACGTTTTAAATTACCGTAGATCAAGGTAATTTAAATCAGAGGGAAAAAAACCACAAGGGAATATTCACTGACAGTGGATTCACTTCTATATCCGAGCTGAAGCTAAAGGCTGGTACACACGTGAACACACAGTCCTACACACTAACACATACACATAGATCCTTTTGGGTCCTCACGCGCACCAAATGTCTCATTTGTTCCCACCTCGGCATCACACATGGACAAGTTCTCGCTTTCCTATTTTAAGTCTAAAACGGATAATGATTGTTAACTGTTAGGAATACACTGGAATCCATTTCCTCTGCTGTCTGGGTCACCACACTGCCTGACTCATCGGCTAAATAGAAGCTGGAATGAAATAAATAACGTCTGTGCATATGTTATCTTCTGCATAATTATAACTTGAGAAAAAAATGCGGTGAAGAAGTAAGCTTGGAGGTTGTTGTTTTTTTTCTCCTAGCGCCGAGCATTTTTCTTCTTTAAATTAAAGCTGAAAGCAGCAGGTCTCCTCAGGCAGGCAACTGCAAAACTCCATCAGGAGAGCGGAGCGCTACAGTTAATACCAAGCAGACCAGCGGTGGGAATATGCGGCGTAAGCGTCTGCTGAGATGTACATCATCTCTCTGTTGGTTTGTGTGTGTTTTGCTGCGTATATGCGGTTAAGGGAGTGTTATTATGTGCACGCCTACGCACACCGGGGACCCCCCAAAGGCCCTACAACGCAGGTACTGTACTGTAAGTAAATAATCAAGATCCCCAGGTGCGTGTGAGAGATGTTGTGTGTTTGCATATTCTGTCATGTGTGCCTTTTGTGCCCCTGCGACGTCTCCGGAGTGGTTTGTGTTTGTGTGTCAGAGAGAGAGAGAAAAAAGTGTGTTGCCTCATACATGTTTGATTGGAGGATTTGGTCTTCTCTCCATAAACAAGGCTCCCTCAGTGCGAGCAGGGCCGCCCCGTTTGAGCACGCATAGGTAGACGAGCAATATCGCCTGATCAACATTCATACCGCATCCACGCTGCCCAGTGACTCTCCCTCTCCTCTCCTCTTTTCCATTTCTCTCCTCTCTTCAGTTTAATTCAGCTCAATTTAAGTCTTTCCAATGCCACTGAATTGTTTTATTCCCAGCTCTCCTCCTCTCCTTCTTCCTGTTGTTTTGTGTTCTATTGTCATCTTTCATCCTCTTCTCTCCACTCATCTCCTCTGTTCTCCTCTTTTTAACTCGTCCCATTCAAGTCTTTTCAATTTTATTCTTTTCATTCTCTGCCTCTATTTCCCCTCATATCTCCTCTTTTTTTTCACTTTCCGTTCTGCTTTATTGTCATATCTCCTCTGCTCTCCTCTCTTCTCCTCCTCTCAGTTGTCATCCCTTTCGTCTTCCGCCACGCATGTAATATTCATGGAAGGCCATTAAAGAAACACACACTCGCCGGGCTAAAACAGGCAAGCATGAAATAAGCATTTCTGAATGCGAAACAATAATCCGCATGCAAATCAGCATATCCGATCGCTGCCTGCTAAATAACCCCACCTTAAAGGGATAGTTCTGATTTTTTTTTAAATTAGGTTGTATGAGGTATTTATCCATCAACAGTGTACTACATACAGTAGATGTCCATCGGCACGCGGCCATTTTGGAGAGACAGGCTGTAGTGCGACACGGAAGCTAAGCAGTAAACCGCTGTGGATGGGGGCCGGCAACAAAATGTTTTTTAGCAGCCTATAAAAAGTCCCACCTAAAATAATCAGTCAGTTTCCGTGTACATGTAACACCCAATAATGTAATAATTTCCCGAAAATGTAACATAAAATATGTATGTTAAATATGTATTCATTCATTCATTCATTCATTCACACAGGTCACAGCTTTGGGATCCTGTGGAGTTTGACCTGGTGAATGAATGTAAAATATGTAATAAAACCCTAAACCCTAAATTTTGTCATAATTTGACGAAAAATATAATAAAACAACTGATAGACATTTTTGACGTAATACCATATTGCATTCTTGGGACTTCATTACACAAAGTACAGTGATGCAAACTTTGCCTTTGCAAAAAATCCCCAAGAGTGTAAAAAGTACCCAGAAAAAAAGTGTTACAGCAGTAGTTCATATGTTTTTTGGTCAGCACTACTTTAAAACCAAGAAATCCATAATTCATTTCCCCTTAATGGTTAAGTTAGTTCATTACATCTTTGCCTAACAGCAACATACCACTTGCCACCTGTTGTAAATTTCAAACTCTACTTAAAGCCTTGAGTTTACATATATAAAAACATGAAATCTGTATAAAATGTGTCAGCTTAGCCCATATAACCCACTTCAAAATATCTGAACTATCCCTTTAACCATCTCATCCTCATCAGCAGACTCCCAGAGTTTTGTCTGTTGTGCAAAGTCACGTCAAAAAAGCAGACAACAGGGAAGTCAGTGAAAAAGAAGCTTCTTAGTCAACTCCCCTCAAATGAAGTGACACTTTCAACTTGGGGGCCCTGTAAGTGCGAGCGGCTTAATGTCAGACAATGTTGCCGTTGTAGCAGTGAGGGGTGTGCAAGGGAGGAGAATCAAACGACCAGACATCTTCTGTCATTTAGTCACAGGGAGGAGACACGAGAAAGAAGTAATTAGTGAGAAGCGGTTTAAGAGACGGGGGGAGATGGCAGCGAGGGAGAACAAAAATACCAGTGGGAGAAAAGAGAGAGGGAGCGAAAGAAAGGAAGTTAGTGAGAGGGAGACGTGTGGAGTCAAAAGGGAGCTGAGTGAGGAAATGAAACTGGAGAAAACGAGGCGGGAAAGTGACAGAAGTGGAAAAAGGAGTTCAAAGAAATTTCTGGGTTATTACAACCATTTTTGTTTCACATCTACTGGTTATGATAAAAAACGTCCTACAGAGTAAATTGCTTCAGTCTGAGGACATGGGAACATCAGACAGGTTTTAAAGAGACATTTCATCCGAAAATCCAAAATACATATTTCTTTCTCTTACCAGGGGTGCTGTTTATCAGTCTCAATTGTTTTGCTGTGAGTTGCTGAGTGTTAGGAGATATCGGCTGTAGAGATTTCTGCCTTCTCTCCAATATAATGGAACTAGATGGTGTTCGGCTTGAGAAAGTGCTAAAAAATAAATAAATACGTACTGTTTTCTTCTTCTCTAACATAATTTTAAATGTAAAATCAAAAGAATAATTTATTTGGTTTTCTGGGCAGTTTTCCCTTTATTTTTTGATATCTACTAATCCGCCCTCCCCCCGCCTAATTTTCAAGTAATTTTCGCATCACCTTTTACTTTTTTTGGCAGTTTGCGGGACATTTCTTGTTAAGTTGCTCATGATGTTTTTCCCATGTTTTTGAAAGATATCAAACCAATTTTCTCAGGTTTCAGAGGTTTAAGTGCGAGTAAAATGCATCTGTATGCAGCACAAGAAAACTGATTTTGATCCAGGTGTTTAAACAAATCAGCAGTTCACCCAGATTATCTTAAACCTTTTATTTGGAGGTGAAACTGAAATTGAAAAGTCAGGGAATCACCAGAGTCATTAGGCTCATCCTCTGGGCACTGCGGATATCTGCACCAAATTTCATGGCTATTCATCCAATAGTTAATATATTCCAGTTTGCACAAAGGTGGTGGAGTGATCACGAGCCATGCTGCTAGTGAGGTTAAAAATGAGTTGTAATAATTCTGAATTCCCCTTTAAGCAGAAGAGAGAAATGGAAGTGAAAGAAGGGAGAGGGAAAAAGACAGGGACAGGGACACTGAAGGGCATCCAACCCTTTAGTTAGCAGGTGGCGGTGAGGTGAAGTATGAGTAATGCCGAGGCCTGGTATGTGGTCCCTCCTGAGAGCATCGGGGCAGACAGGGGTCCCGTCCCAGCTGATAGTATTATGGCAGCTTGATGTTATTTTGGCTCCAAGAGCTGAAGTGTCATCCTATACACTGACATAACAGCAGCATGCATCCGTGTGTGTTTGTGTATGTCTGTGTGAGCGTCACGCCAGCATGCCTGGCAGCCTAGGGGAGGCCCTGTCACGCCTTTCACAAGCCTGGCAACTCATAATGCCATTGTTAGCATATGGCTGTGTGCTAAGTGAGTTGTCTTTTCCCTTATCAAATATTTACAATTACAAACAGAGTGAAACCCTCGCCCTGGTTGGCATTCATGTTTAATTGATGTCCCTCTCTCTCCTCCTCCTTCTCTCACCCTGTTCTCTTTCTCTTTTAAGTTTGCTTGTCTTGTATTTAAGTGGCCGAATTCACAAAATGTGTCATGGCTAAGATAAGCTCCTAAATGGACGATTGAGAAAACACTCATTAAAAGGAACTACAACTTTTTTTTTTTGCTTTTTTTTTTTTTAATCAAATTTTGTCATGAGGAATGTAACTCAAACAAACAAACAAAGAAATGTCGTAACTTGGTAGGTCTGGGCTACATAAAGAAAAAAAATGTCACAATACAATATTTTTTAACCGAATACCATGAATTAAATATTGCAGCGATATGGCAGGGTTGACTATTGGTACTTTTTTTTTTTTGAAGATATGTTTCGGGCTTTTTTGGCCTTCATTTGATAGGATAGGGAGTATGAGTGAAAGAGGGAGAGGAGGGAACGACATGCAGCAAAGAGCCGAGAACGATGTCGAACCCACAACCGCTGTGGCGAGTACAGCCTCTGTACATGGGGCATCTGCATAAAATAAATATACATTTTGTCGACTCGAAACGTGAAAAGAATCACAGTGTCGAAGGGGCGGGCAAATACCATGAACACCAACCGTCAACAAGGACAAAGTCACGTGCTGAACGACTGGGTAGAGAAACTTTAGTGGACGCAAGTATTTCAATGACAACAGATTTATTTATGTAACTGTTTGTTAGTAAAACTTTTGTCAAAACTTTCTACAAAAGGCAGCTGACTGATAATTGTCCAATAAAACGGTGCGCTTGGTGTTACCAACAGTGTATATCTAAATAAAGGCAGCATCAAAAGATGTTAGTTGTCAACTGTCAACACACAGCTTGAGCTCGGACGGTTAATAATACTATGTAAGCTCACAACATGTCGGCTTTGAATGTGTCTCCATTGTGACTGTGGCAACATTTTATTTACTTTATTTTTTTACCTCCCGCTGTTGTATTTGTATGATGAATTCACCAACACAAACCGGTCCCCTGCCTCCTTATCACTGTGGACATGATGTCATCCATAGCAACAGGGTCAACTTTACTTCCTCCGAGATGAACAGCTCTCTCTGTGCCTCAGTAAAAGTTGCTCACAGAGCTTTGTGAATATATCTTGAGAGGAAACTCTTTACCCGGAAGTTTTAGTGCCATTAACAAGAACTCCTAGTGCTAAGATAAAGCTTTGTGAGCACGACCACAGATGTTTTGCTTAGTTGATCATCAATTTGTTCTTTTGCATCCCACCCTCCCTGCCAGTCTCCAACTTGGATAAAAGCCCTTTGAGCAACCGTATGCAGCCCAATCAACTAGTTACAAACACAAACACCCCCACATACACACATACGCTTGCAGGGGGGGTACCCGGGTCACCACAGCTCTTTCTCCTGTCTCGATTTAAGAGAACAAAGTCTAGAATCCATAACATGCCTCTGAGTTGTTTCATCATTCTCTTTGTGCTTCTCTTTGTCACTCTCACGTTGTAATGAATAGACACAAAGACTGACACGTTGCAGCACACCTTGGTTGATGCAGGTGGTTTAAAGTCCATTGCACAGTATGAATCTCTCTTTTGTTGCACTGTGGCAGGAGAAAAATAAAGAAAAAAGACGAGGAGGACGTGCAAACTTCAAAGAAAAAGAAAGTTTCACTTATGAGGGAGACAATTGTTATACAAAAGTTGCACAAAAGCCTGCTGACTCCCACATGAAAGTTTGTTTTGTACTGTTATGTTGCAGGATGTTTGAGAAAATAAATTTAAATGAGTTATAAAAAATGCACACAGAAGAAAAAAAAGTGAGTTTTGGCTAGAAATGTGGGCCATTAATCGACTAGCTAATGAAATGTTGCTATTTCCACCAGAAATACTACTTGGTAAAGAATATAATTTATATTCCTATTATTTTACGTGATTGTGAAAAAAAATGCCACTTAAATAATGAGGCACCTTTCCTAAAGATATATATTCCTAAAGAATATTTATTTCTTTTTTTAAGCACGTTATGTTTTGTTAGGATTATAAATTGTCACATGCTACAGCAGCATTTAAAATATGATTTCATTATTGAAAAAAAATGTGGTTAATGATTAGATATGGCTCTTATAAACTGGGACAATGTTTAGTTTTTTAGATTAAATTGTGCCCTACTTTGACTTTTGAGTTCTTAGTAATTTCTTACTTTTAGATTAGTTAACTAGTCTAAGATTAAAAACATCAGGGAATAAATAAGTCCTCAGGAACATCCTTGGTTTCACTGAAGTAAATGGAATTCACAATGACCTGGAAGGGACTGTTAGCTATTTATGAGAGCAGAGGGCTTGGTCCAAAACAGGGGAGGCATATTAAATATATATATATATATATATATATATATATATATATATTAATATAAAGCACTGGGGAGGGACTTGTATTGTCAATTTTAGCTTAAGTGAAAAGTTTGCATCGTGTTTTTTTTTTGTGTTTGCATTAGTGTCAGTATGTGTGTTTGTAGATTTGTATGTATGTACATATGCACCCAGGTTTTGACTTGTGCACTCTATTGCTTAGTGCTATACACATTAAGTTTTTTCAATTTCAGGTCAATACAACTTTTTTGTTTTGCATTCATTTGTCTGAACCACAAAACACAGCAGCAGGTTTCAGAGGCATGTTTTCAATTAAAAAACTGCCAAAATCACACCATTATCAGCCAGAAACTGTGAAAACAGAGATCATCCTGAGATTTTCAAACAGTCCTTGAACGTGTCATGCTCAAGGAACGCTTCCATGAGGAAACACAACCACATCTAAGCTTAAAATAGTGATATTTCATCTTTATTCTGCATGTTTAAACTTCTGCCAACTTTAAACTCTCCAACATCAAAGTTGCAGTAAAATCTAATAATGCCAAGTTGCTTACAGTATGCTGGCTCATCGCTGCTACTGTTGTGCACAGTTTTTTTTGGTAAAACAGCCATTATAAGCACATGTTGCTAATGCCGGCTGTGTGCACACTGTGATGTGTCTGTGAGTGTGCAATCAGGAGAGTGTGTGATATATATAGACCTATGCAGTGTTGTTGGTTTTTGTGTAGTAGGGTGGATGGCTGCTGTACACCTATATTCTGCTGCACACACAGGTTGTGAGATGATGAAGCGATTTGTAAGGAGGATTTGCATTTTGCTTAAGAAATGAGCTGTTTCTTTTGGTAATAACTCTCACTCCAGTACTTCTTGCTTCTTGCATTGAATCCAATACCTGCATTTAGTGTGAAAAATTACAAAAAGAAGGGCAGGGCCTTTTTATGGTGGAGGGAGGCTCAAGGAAAAATATTTTAAGTCACACCACAGCTAAACACTAAACAGTACTTACTATAAGTGTGGTAAAATAAACATACAGTAACAAACTGATCTTGCTCACAAACTGAATCTGCCAAATACTGAAAAGCACCTTTTAAGTTTTAACATCAATCCATGCAAAGTTTCCAAGCTCCTACAGAAGGGATTCCCTGGCAAAGCCAGGCCAGGTGGAAGACACAATATTTCCATCGTGTTCTGCAGAGATGTGTAGTTCAGCTCTGATATCACCTGCACATACTCATCAATTATCAGACCACCATGACCTGATAATTCTATCTAATTTGTAAATTCTCATCCATCCACACCTGCATGAAACCATTATTTATCAGTCAGTTGGCTTCTACGTCTGAACCACTACTAATTTCTGCTCTGTATATGGATGAGGGTTATACCAAAGCGTGTCACATAACAATGAATCTTCAGCAGCATGTTGACATTTTTATTTATCTTAATTTTCTCTAAAAACATTCAATTTTGCATGCAAATTAGGTGAAATGAACATCTTTCTGACCCTAACACTCACAATCATCAATAAAGACACGCTCAACTGATAAGCTGCAGAGTTTTGTATTTGGGACCATGATTCATTCCACCAGTGTTCAACAGAAACTGCAATATGATGTTTCATTGATGGCGTGCAGACGCATATGACAGCTTGACAGATTGGATGCGAGTGCGGGCTGGTAACAGTAATTCAGTCCAACATAAGGGCGTCATTGGAATACTTTAAAACCTCAGAATAAGACTGACCACATAATGATGACTGTCTGTCTGGTTTAACATTCTGAGGATGTTTGCTGCCCCGAGATGGTCCGCGTTCAACACTGCTGACAGAAGTATCAGAGAAAAGGTCAGGTATTGAGTTACATCCAAAATATTTCTTGAGGTTTATCAATCAATATTTCATCAATCAATGTTTCAGTGTTCAAGCTGAGTTGATTCTCAGTGCAGCCTTTTCCCCCCAAAAATGCATTCAACTAGAGATTGTTTGGAGAGAATGCCGCTTTACAGTCATTTCCTGTGTCTGTGTAACGTCGGTTTAGCCACTGTCCAGCCCCCTTCAGAGACTAACAGCAGGTCCTGAGTCTGTTCACTCCATTTGGGGAAGTAAACATGAGCACAGATTATGATTGATTATTTGGCCACAGTCACTAAGTTAAATATTAGATCCATTTTTAACAAGAAACATATCTTCCAAATACTGTCAGATACAGGGGCTCCTCTATTCATTAGTGCACAGCATGCACCACCAGAGCTTAGTCTCCGCTCTCTACTAGTGGAATAGGCAGCTAAACTGAGAGACACATGGTGGTGGAGGGAGAAGTGTCAGGACTGTAAACAGCCGGCAGCCAGCCATGGCAGAGAGAGACCGTGAGGAATAAGTTGTTTTCTTTACAACTTGGTAAATGAAGGATTCATTTCAACCAAACCAGAACTGGTGATTGTTGGAGCAGTGGACTTACTAACTACTTAAAAACAAGCGTAAACAACACGAATTGGGTGTTTTATTTTTGATTGTGTCGAGTTTGAATGAGGTGTTTTATGATAAGTTAAGGAAATTAAGCCTCAACAGTCTTCCTTGACTGAGAGAAAGTTGAATTCAAAAGGTGTACAGTTGTATTTCTCTGTTCAAGAAGGAAATTGATGCAAGAATATTACTTTATTTAACTTTGTGTGTGTGTGTGTGTGTGTGTGTGTATTTATTAGCCTGAAAAGCTGAAAGTAATTAGCGTACCTCGCCGTCATATACTGTATACCCTGATGAAATTTCAGGATGTTCTAAAATATTACATACCTCCCAAGCTTAATATTAAGCCAGCAGATAAAAACGAGTGGCTAAAAAAGGTACAAACATTAAATTTGTCCTGTGTGAAGTGTTGCATTTTTTCTAATCTGCGTTTTATTTTTTGAGTGAAGGGGGTATACAGTAATGGGCCTTTCAGAGACAGCAAGTGTATGCCATTTCATCGGAGCAGCTTGCAGTGAGTCATCCTTTGTAATAGAGCATCTTTGATTCAACTTTAGCCATAATTTATTTTAAGACAAAGAATAGCTTTTGTTTTTAAAACAGCGGAACATGTGAATATCCACCTGTAAATATACAAGCTTATTCTTTTAAATGTGATTCGATCACATTGTTTTTGTCATTCTCTCCTCTTTTTATGCTCTATGTCACACCGCACACACTCACACACATATTGCCTTTGTGCTATAGGCTGCATCCCATAATCAGATTTTAGCATTAACAGGATTAGACCTGAGCAAAGGTTTTCCCTGTACAGAGATAGGGAATGAAAACTGTCTATTATGCCGCAGACAAGAATATGGCAAACACAGATAGAAGATAGCAGAAGTGACACGTTCTATCATAACAGATCACAGCAAATGATATCAAGCAATCACAGATTCGAATAACCTGACTTTCTTTTTCCGTAGCAACAAAAGAAGAGGATCCCCACTCGGCAGCAATATGCTGAAAGAATTTCAAAAAGGGGCATTTATGTACTGTAGCTGTCTCCCATCTCATCAGATATGTCTCGGTGCCTGTGGGGATGAAACAAAGCATCATTGGGGCATTGTGATGGACAGACACCCGCCGGATCAGGACCCCAAAGGAAGAGGGCACTGGACGGACAGAATGGAGAAGCTGTACAATTTCTGTTTCCTTCAGGGCGCCGGGGTTATGAGGTAGTGTGGAAGGGTACCAAATCAGATACCAGCACATCAGAACTAGCCTCGAGGGGCGAGACAGTCGAGGAATGACCGAGTCTTTGGCAAAACAAAAAGCACACTTACGCGGGGCCCGCACACACACAGATAAGGAAAAACACACACAATCATTCTTGTTCTATATATTGCAATAAATTGACACATGTGCAATATCATCTCTTTCTTTCCCTTTACACACACAAAAGTCACCCACACACACGCACTGAGAAATGCCCAATGGTCTTTAGACATCAAATTTTCAACCTACCCTTGCCACGGTTCAGTCAGAAATCACATTACCTCCGCCACCCCAATCCGCAATAAGCACAATGCAGCAGCTAGATCCACCTTGTCAAACCTCTGAGAACGCCATTACACCGCTCCTCTGCGCTGTGTTGTGCCTGCTCAAGAAAACAATCATGAAAGCACCCATCCATCCATCCAGAGAGAGGATGGGATACCATTTCCAATTTTTCTTCTCATCTGGGACGGTAACGAGCTAGTTTGAAAGAACGGAGAAGGGCGAGGTAAGAAGTGCAGCCACGAGGGAATGAGGAGGGGGAAGGAAGGAGTAAGTGTATGGTATTTAATCATTAGCGAGGGGAGATAGGCCCGCGGAGCGGTGGTGGCAGCGGTACAATTGGCAGCTCTGGTCATTCATTTAGAGTGACATTCATTAGTCTGCCCTATAATCTGCCTCCTACATGGAGGATGGGATGAAGAGCAAGGTGGCGAACAGGCTCCATGAATCACATAGTGGACACTATCATACCTGGGCCTCCTCTCTGATTGGCCCCCAAACAAGTAACCTTATCGGGGGCCTGTAAGGCAGCTAAATAATGAGGCTGCCATATTCTCAACAGCATGGCTGTCGACTTCATAGCAGAAAAACAACTGATGGTATGTACGGCAGAGAGAAATGCACACATGCTCACATTACCTGGGTAGAAAAGAAGGTATACAATTCATTTGAACATGACCAGCAGCAATTTGGTATTTTTTTCTCCTCACTTCTGTCTTCATGTTGTAAAGTCTACCTGACCTTCGAGAAAGCTACCACAGAAACACTAAAAAAGTAAGGAATGAAAGCAGTGATACCCAACAAATGGCCCGCGAGCCAAGTCTGACCCCAATAGGGTGCCAGGTCGCTCCTCAACCACTTTGTTTTTGTATTTTTAGTATGCAAAAGGTGCCACAGTGCATGAAACAGCATAAAAATAGAGCTTGATGATCAAAAAAGGTGGCAATGGAGAATCCCCCGCACTCCAAGACAGAGGTCCTCGTAAGTCCCCTAATGTCTTAAATCCGAGAAATGTCCTGAAATCCCAGAAACATCCTAAAATCCTTGACACGTCCTAAAATCTGAAAAATGTGTTGAAATCCCAAAGATGTCCTAAAATCCTTTTCATGTCCTAAAATCCTAGACATGTCTTTAAATTGCAGAAACATCTCAAAATCCTAGAAACATGCCTAGAAAAGTCTAAAAATCCCCACAAATCTTCTTCCAAAAGCCTAGAAATGTTGTAAAATCCCAAAAACACGTACAGGTCTGCTGCTAGTGGCCCCTCAGCTGCCACTGAGCAACTTTTAAGGGAGTAAACGGAGCCTTGTCTCCAACACTGAATCCAGTTTTCCTTTCCTTTACATTGCAATATTTTGGCCTCTCAGACCACTGCTGTCTATAACATTGCCTCTGCCAGAAGTTACAACCTCCTCCATCATTGCTATGTTTGTTTTTGTCAGAAAGTTTTGACTTTGCTCCTTATCTAGTGGATGCAAAAGGTCCTCCATGCATCGTCCATGCCATCATAAAGGACACATGGAAGTATGTGGGCAGCAGGTGTTTGTTTTCTTACATACAGGAAGTATACAATGAATGAACCTAAAGGAGACAGAAAACACACACCATAATTTTAGAAGAGAAAGAGTTGCATTTCTGTTTTTCACAATACCTGACTGACAGCTGCTAAAGGGATATTTTTTCCCTCCACTTCTGTGTCCGTATTGTGATGTCTACCTTGACCTTTGAAAAATGTCCATTATGTTAGAAAGAAAAAAACAACATAAAAACGGTAAATGTATGGAACAAAAGTAAGAAATGGCACAGCAGCTCCCTTTTCTATTATAATTTTTAGTCCTTAATTAGGGTTAATTAAGCTCTCAGTGGGTCTGTCCATTCTTCTCTCCACATGAGGTGGCTGAGCAACCACTCGAGAAATACTGCACACTGCTGAGACAAATGAAAAACCCTGACATGCTGAGTGAAGGAAGGAGTGGTAGATTGTGCAACCTTTGTGTGTGTGTGTGTTTGTGTGTGTGTATGTGTGTATGTGTCATGTCTATGACCCACGTATGGTGTGTGCTCAATTTAATGGCTTGTTTCCGCGTACGCTGGCGAACGCAGCCCCATTCAAACCTACACATAAAAAGAGCACGGTTATTCACAAATTGCCTCAAAGCAGTTTTGTCAATAACACACCACTCAAGGGAGACACGGATGGCTTCAACTCTCAGCGCCTCTCCAGCTAATTGGGGCATAACCGGTGTATCACTTTCGTAACTACCTGTGAATTTGTAAGTGCAGTGAATCGTCCCTCACCATTCTTCTATGCAGGTGCAGCGAAAACAAAGCGTGCAAAATGGCCTGCGAGCTTTCCACCTGCCATGAGTTTACTGTTGGTTTAGCTCTTGAAAACAATGAAAACCCAGTCTGCTTTTTCACTAACCGATGATGGACTCTCTGCCTGACTGGCTCATTGTTCAGGCTGGACATCCAACCTCAAAGCTTTGTGGGTAAACGTTCAGGCCCCTTTTTACACACACATGGGTATATTTGAAAACTTGGGCTTTTTCTTTGGGTTCTGCCTTTTCATTCCCATGCAAACTGCTTTTTGGTCACTGAAAATAGACCTTAAGGAAAAAAAAATCAGCATGTGTGCTTAAGCTCTTTTGTGAAGCGTTGCAAATGAGGCGATGTTTCCTGCAATGGTGGACGCAACAAAATACTCTAACCTTGTAAACAGGACTTTACACATTAACACACGCATGTAGAGTTACTCTTCCACTGTACTGAGAAACAGTGGCATCAGAAAAAAAGCTATGTGGGTCACAGCCCCACGAAGTCTTTGGTAAATTGCTTTTATTCAGGCTTCTGAATGGCCAACACAACCTTCTTCTTTCTACGGTTTCAGGGTTAGTTGTATATAACTGCTTGTTTGTTTGGTATGCTCCTCATGGCTCTTCCATTGTGTTTTTGCATTTTCACTTGGACTATTAAATGTTTGGATGAGAGTATTTTGAGAACTAAAAAATCCTTTTTTTCCCTCAAAAATACCCATGCCTTTGTGGGCTAGGCCTACAATGGGTCTGTTGCAAAGAGTATCAAAACATATCATATGTTGGCATTTATACTGAGTCTGATTGTTTGTGCTGTTTCATCAGAAGTTTTTTTATCTAAATTAAGAAATCGCTTGCTATATTTGGACTATTTTAATATGAGCAAAGCTCTTCGGCATCTGCTAGATACTTACCAAAAGTAAGGAATGTTTGGCATGAAAACTCCCCAAAATTGGGAATGGAAAGCATTGCCACTTTCTCATAAGACACACTTTGTAGAGGGAGTATAAATGGTGACTACTGACTATATTTATAATAATTAATCGGAACCAAATTTACAAAAAAATGAAATCCCCCCTTTGAATTGTGTCAACTAACTGCAACACAACACTTGCTTCATTAAGCAATCATTTGCAAATATTATTAAGGTCATAAATGGATGCTGGTCCAATTCTGAATATCAGTTATTTCCCAGAGGGTTAGTCGTCAGTTTGGAGGGATTGTCCCGATGGACTAAAAGAAAAACGAGCTAAGCAAGTGTCATGCTGGAGTTGAGTAAACACCAGATTTTTCACCACCTGGCAACCCAAACGTTGTTCTTATCAGTGGATTATAACTGAGCAATAAAATGATAGTATTGTTTTATTTAAATATATAAAACAGACAGATGCAAGGTCACAGTTATCTTGACCTTTACACAACAAATTCTGATCAGCTCATTCTTGAGTCCAAGTGTTGTCAATTTTGAAGACATTCGCTCAAGGTGTTCTTGAGATATCGTTTCACAAGATAATTCAAGGTCACAGTGACCTTGACCTTTACCACTGACCACCAAAATCTAATCAGCTTAACATCAAGTTCCAGTGAATGTTTGTGCAAAATTTCAAGGAATTCCCTTGAGGTGTTGCCGAGATATCACGTTCACAAGAATGTGCTGGACTAATGGACAGACACAGGTCGTTCTACCCGAAAACTTAGTAATAATATGAAAATATTAAAAGCCTACTCATTGTTTGTTAAGATTCCCAACTCACTGTTTGAGTGTTAGTATTATGTCTGATCGAGGTGTTTGGGTAGAGCCTCGAGACAGTTTGAGGAAGGCGTGAAGGGCTCCGGGCAGCTTGAGTTGTCCATCAACTAAAAACGCCCTAAAATTCACACTGAACAATACTGTGGCTTTGTGCCTTTGCACCAGATATGAGAAGCAAAAACACTTCTCAGCTCCTCAAACTGAAAGGACTCCCTAACGTATGTAAAATCCTGAATATATGTATGAAGAAGAAATAAACTACACATGTTAAACTTACCGCAAGTAAAACTGCTCAGTTACTTTAAGTGATTTAGCCTTGGGAAATACTAATACCAATACATAGAGAATTGTAATCTGAGTTGGATTGTCCTCTGCATACCTTTCGTAGATTATAGCCTCCAGGAACAAAACCCCACAAGGATTTGAGGCTTTTAGCATATGGGTAAGAAAACCACACACGGCACCAGGGGAGTCTACAGCAAAACACTCTTCAGGGAGAATCTTTCTGTTCAACTTTAATTGCGTAGAATTAATTGGTGAAAACTTTTGTCCTCCACAAAAGCGGTCCCTGTTTCATTAACAGCGTCATTAATAAAAGATGACATTTCTCGTCTTTAATTAGAATTAGCGGAGGGGGAATTGAATGAAGGAGAGAGAGAGAGAGAGAGAGTGAGAGAGAGACAAAGAGGAAAATAGGAGGGCAATGGAGGGTTGGAGGGCAAGAAATAAATGGAAGGGGCATGAAGGAAATAGGGAAGTAACTGAGAGAGGATGTGAGAAACGGTGGAAAGAAATAGGAATAGACAAAAGCACAGCAGGTGCCAATAATTGTGGCCATTGAAGCTTTGGAGTAAAAATCAGTGCTACAAGCTCATTATTTCACAATGAGCACGTAAGATCCATCGATTACTCAATCTATCAGACTATCTAAAATTCCAGCAGACCTTTTAATAAGTTAAAAAAAATCATTGCTCAGGTGTAATTCACAAAATGCATGCATAATAATATAAATATATATTTTAAAAAAAGGTACCTTTATTTGAAACCATTCCGAGTGAACAGCATCGAGGGAGAAAGAGAGAGAGAGAAAAAGATTTGATTTGGCGCTTTGGTAAATAAACACACTTTTATATAATGATCTTCTATATATAATGCAACAATTTAATATAGCACAACTCAGAGTCTGAATTCATCACATCCTGCAAATGTATTAATTTCAACCTAATCACCAGAATAAATGATGGCATTGAACATTTCTGGAAATCACCAAAATGCATGTTTTGTACATTATTATGTAGCAAATGTGTTGAACTCTCAACAAAGCTGTGGGCCCAACACATAGTTGTTACGTCCACATTCTCGGGGGACTGGGCATTGCTCAAACAGACCTAAATTCACAAGCTTAGTCAGTCAGAAAAATGTCCAATCGGACCAAAAGCCCTTTTCTATGACAGCACGTTATCCCCAAAACTAGAGTTATGGTCACATGGTTGTACGCCTCTGCACACCAGTCAAGTTCCACTTACAGCTCACATCTATTTCTGTGAAAACACGGTTGCTTCACACACATCTTTCCCCCGACAGCACAGTGATTTTGCAGAACATAATGATGTCACAGTGAAGCTGACCATTGACCTTTGGTCATCAAATTCTATTAAGTTCATTCTTGAGTGTAAGTGACCATTTGTGCCTAATTTAAAAATCCCCTCAAGTACCGCATGCACTGTAGCAGGACAAAGCAAATTTCCCAACGGGGACAATAAAAATCTATCCTATCTTATCGTATCTTATCTGATCTGATCTGATCTGATCTGATCAGATCTTATCTTATAAGAATGAGACAGACAAGGTCACAGTGTCTTCTGATTACCAAAATCTTATCTTATCATTTCATCCTTGAGTCCAAGTGGATGTTTGTGCCAAATTTAAGGAAACTCACATTCCTAAGAATGAGATGGACACAAGGTCACAGGGACCCTGACCTTTGACCTAGAATCACCAATTTCTAATCAGTTCATTCTTGAGTCTAACACAATGTTTGTGCCAAATTTGAGGAAACTCCCTGAAGGCCTTCTTGAGACATTGCGTTCAAGAGAATGAGACAAACTCAAGGTTACAGTGACATTGACCCTTGACCTAAAATCACCAAATTAGGATCAGTTCATTGTTGAGTCCAAGTGAACGTTTGTGCCAAATTTTAAGAAATTCCCTCAAGGAGTTCTTGAGATATTGTGTTCACAAAAATTAGATAGACGAGGTCATAGTCACCTTGACCTTTGACCACCAAAATCTAATTACTTCATCCCTGCATCCAAGTGGGTGCCAAATTTAAAAAAAAATCCTTCAGGGCATTCTTGAGATATTCCAGTTACGAGAATGGGACAGATTTACAGAGGCATAAAAACAAGAAGATGTGTGGAATTTGTTAGCTGTGAGATGTAGCGTAACTGTAGATGACCGCCTTTGACACTGAGAGGAGATGATACTTTAACCAGCTCCCTTACTGCTAACACTATGAGCAATAAAGTCACATCTCATCTTGTACTCCAACACAAACGCACTCAGAATGACACACAATATCCAATCTTCGTCTGTGTTGCCAGCAGAAGAAAAGAAACTTTTAATTGAGTCATGATAAAAGCCGTCTCTTTGTCTTCCTCAGCCTCTCTTTTTTTCCACTCCTTCCCCTTGCAGTGTTCAGTCCGCTGTCTGGCGAAATGAAGATAAGTGAAGACAGCATCACACTGAACTTGAAGTGGAGAGACACTCATAATCAGTTAAAGAGCTAAAAGCCAGTGAAGCAGTGTGCAAGCCTGAAAGGTACAGATGATCTTCCCATTAAAGCCACTGGAAAACAATATGCTATTTAATATAATTGGGCCCTAAATGTCATATTTTCTAAACTTGGCCCAAGGATCTGCATCCTTCACTGATTGATTTGTTCTCATTTCTGTCACGGGGAACATTCCAGTAATTTAATTTATGCAGGGCTGGAGAGCTGTTACTCAGCTAAGCAACGACCCAAAAAAAAAAAATAAAAAAATCAGAAGCTGAGGAATCAATATCCTCTCGTTCTTTTTACCAAACCTGCCTGACAAAATGTTGACATGAGACAATTCTGTAACCACAGCCAACATGGTCTTAAAGTATCAGTGTTACTACATTGTAAGGTATGTTTAAGTCATTTCTCGAGGACGTTTCCAAGAGGCTTCATCAGTTCTTTTTCAGTACAGAAGAAGAACTGATAAAGCCTGAAGTGTTGTGTTGTCTGTTAAGCGTACACACATGACAGTTGAATTATACTGTACAAGTTGTGTGATAGTTTGTAAACGTATTTTAAAATCGTTTTTCTGTTGTTAAACATGGACCTCTGTGACTTTCATTTGTTTAAAACTGTCTCTGTTTTTAGATTCTTTGCACACTGGGGAGGCATGCGAGAAAAACATTTTCTTCACAAATTCAACCGTGAGTAATTAATATGCAAATGGTCATCTGGGGGGTGAAGTAACTGCTTTTCCACTCATCATGGACGTCAAAGTCAAGTTCAAACTGTTGAGAGGCAACATGCAAATCATTCAGATTAATTTGAACCCAGCACACGTAGCCTAAACTTTGTTGCAGAGCTGACATAGCTCCGTTAATTCACTGCTGCCTCGTTTGAGTGACAAGTTAAAGCCGATTTGTTGTCGTGGTAACTGTAAGACAGAGGGATTTTAAAAAGCCAGCAAACAGCGTTCCCTTTATTCACAGTTTTTCCATCCATGTGGACACATCACTTCTCAGATGCTTTATAATTATCCATTCAGAATAATTGGCTTGTTAACTCCATTTTGCATTAACAAAGAGGGAGGGCATGCATGGGTCACGTGAAGTTAATGTGAATTCCAACAAGTCTATGATTGAGATGCTGTAAAAGTTCATAAAAGCTATACGCTGACCTCTTAGTGGAATTTTTTTGTCAAGCATATTGTACATTTAATTTCAAACGCATCAAACATTATTTAAAATGTCTCAGACCTAGACATGTTGTTACTAGCTTGGGCAGCAGAGTCCACAGCATTAGATGCATGTGGCTTTCCACCAGCTCCAATGCAAATCCATCCCCATCATTATTTGATGCTCAGAGCAACACAGGGTCTAAAGATTGTAAAGTCCATTCAGAGTGGGTGTTGGGAGAGGTGGATGGGTCCAACAAACTAGAGATGGGCATTTTAATTAACTTCCATATTCAACCACATTTTAGCGCTATGTTTGTGCCACTAAACCTACCTGCGTCTTTTACGGCTGACCGCTGCTGTGCCAAAGTAAAATGCAAAACGCTGCCCTCAGCATCACTTTAAAAATACAGTACCTTCTGCCCAAGCATCAAAATATGACGAGTGGGGTTGCAAAACATAAGCACTTTCCTCAATCAATTATTAGTAAAATTAACAATCAATTAATCGATATTTGGGGAAAAAGACAACATAAAAACTTGCTCATTTCAAACAATATGAGATGCAGTTTTTCCTCAAAGCTCACAGCAACCTTTTGCGTTTTACTTTGATGCATACTTATGGACTGATTGACTAATTTTCACATTTGATTAAATTCTAATCAATCAATCACTGATTAATTGTTATCATCCCTAATGACAAGCATGGAAGACATCAGGTTGTCTTGGGAAATGCAATAAAAATTGGGTAAATTATGAACTGCAGCCATTTATTACCTTTTCTTTTTATAAAGCAACAATCTACCACACAAATGCAAATTTAGTACATTTTCTGTTAAAAAAAAGTCTTTGTTCTACTTTCTTTTATTCAAAATTATACATCTACTTTTCATTTATATACTTTTCATATATACTTTTAAACTTCTAATTTTATATAAATCTATGCCATATGTATGCATGTTAGTATTAAAATGCACCTTCATATCTGCAAAAATAAAAGCAAAGGAAAGACAAATTAAAAAAACAAAAAAATAATTCAGTATAATGAATAATGCAAAATACTTTGACTAACTTGTGTTGTAAAATAGATTCAACCCATTACCATGAGGTGCATTACAATATTCAGCTGTTTGGCTGTAAGAGTGCGGTCTGGTTCGGGCACAGCGTTTGAATATTTCATCGGATACCTTGTTACCGGGGTCAGAGAACATCTCTGGTAAATGCCTACTTTGTTATGATGAATTTATGTTCTCTTTGTTTGGAAAGGAAAAAACAGCTCAAGATGTGAGTGCACCTCTGCATATATGTGTGTATGGAAAGTGTGTTTGTGCCTCGGTGCGCATGTGAGGGTGATGTCTGTATGCATCGCTGGCTTTGTTCGTCCTCCATCCTCTCCATGTTGAGTCTATCAGGGAGGGAACTTGTTGACCTTGCGACTCCCTCAGAACAATGAGCAAATGCCTGCTGTATGCTAAACAATCTGGAGGCGTATGGCTTTCTGTGTGTGTGTGAGTGTGTGTTCGTATATGAACCTGGCTGTGCATAATCAGCAAAGGCGGGAAGAGCTGGACAGCTATGGCAAGACAAAGAGCTGCTGATGTGTGTGTGTGTGTGTGTGTGTGTGTGTGTGTGTGTGTGTGTGTGTATGTGAGAATGTATGTGTGTTACAACAGCAGATAACAATGTATTTTTAATGGCTGCAAGTTGAGCGCACGCACACACACACTTACACACCTGTACTGGTTTGTTTTGTGTGAATAGACTGTTTTCTATGTTTCTAGTGTCGGTTTTAATATGCAATCTTATGTATGATTTGCACCATTTGTGAATAATGATTCGAACATTCCCGGGTGCATTTTTTTTTTCTATCACCTCAGCTGATTTTTGTGTGTCTCCCTGTCTGTCTGCCACTCGATTGGTCTGTCTGCCAGATTATCTACAGAAATAGCAGCAGGTGTCTTGGCTGCGATTCCTCAGTAGTTCTCTTTTCCCTAATGCTTTGCTCTATATTTATGAAGGCTCTAAATACAGCGATAAAAAGCATATAGGCTGGAAAACGGTTATGGATCCCCAGTGGTGGAGTTTCAATGTTTCTTTTTACGGCAGAAACACAAATGATGTGTGAGGTGGAGGCAATTAGAGACGGATGGGGGGCTCTACATGTCTGCCGGAGAGATGAGGAGAAAAGCAGAGATTTTTTTGTGATCACATACACACTCAAGGACATACTAATGCACTGGCACGCGCACCAGACTCAGACACAGCTGCTGTTAAGGCCATTACAATGATTCAGACGCACCCGTGGGAAATGGTATGAGTCACCTACGAGTAGGGTTTCTGTTTGTCCACCAGAGTAAAGCCTCGAGCTTTACCACTTCTGATAAATGCATCGGCACAGCAGATATTTCTTGCATGTGTCAGTTTCGGTTAATGTTGCTTTCAATAGGCTGACATCCATTCATATACCAGTAACTAACCAGGTAACTTCAAAACAAGCAAACAAACAAACAAAAAAAACACAAAATGACATGAAATACAAGAGGCCTTTCCTTTTAGTTTGGTGCTCCATTGCCTCCTGGACTTTTAGCACTGAATTACAAAGTGCTATCCATTAAGAAGGGGCGAAATCTTGATATTCTGTGATGTAAATGCCTTGACTTCTCTTTTCTTTTCTGTAGGCTATGTTAACAGACAGCCAATCAGCCTTGTCAACATGCAAATAAATGGTGCCCACTGCCCAGCCTGCAGTCCCCACAGTTTAGCATAGCGTCGCTGTCGGGCACAAACCTCGTATCTCCATTTTTAACTATTTTCATTTTTTTCATAAATTAATTCTCTTGTCCCCCCATGTCTATCAGTAGGTTTTTACCATTTCAGCCATGATTTAGAGAAACATGGCTATCAAAGCAGTAAGGTGGCTGCAAAGACACGTGACAGAGCCCACTGGCCCTCAAAACTGGGATGCTGTACATGTTGTACTTTAAGAGGCTGGCGGGTTTCAAAATATTTTTTATAAATCCTAAAAGACTTTGTTTACGTTAAATCAGATGAAAACCTACTGTCCCTGTCTTTATACTATTAATAATCTAAGGGAAACTTAAGGGAAGCCTCAAAATTGCAATTAAAGTCTGAATGTGGTGATAATTTCATATTCTGAAAGCAGAAGTATTGTTTACATTTAAATCACACAAAACCCCAAATAACTAAAACTATAGTTTTGACATGAACCTCTGTTCAGCTATAAACGAGCTGTTGCAGCATCTGACTGCATTTGAGCACGCTACATTTGTGTGACAAAGAGACGTATCCTCATATCCATTTTTTTCAGGGACAATAGAAGAAGACAGAGGTTTTTTCTGGGGCCTCATTAGTGTCATAGATAGTACAGGGACAATATAAATGTGTACGCCCACACAGAGCTCATATTAAACCCATGTGCTGTCATGTGCAATAATATGAGCCTAATGTATCATAATTAGGTTCAGCAGGTTAAACAATCAGCTCCTGAAACAAGGGAAGCAATGAGATCCTGTATGCAACAATGCACACTACTATCAGCTAGACAAGGTGGCCAAAGGCCTCATTTAGTAAATGAGACGGCGGTCTTGGCTATTGTAATTTGCCCTTTTTCACTTCTTTGAAAGACAGCACGACTTTCTTCTCCTGTTAATGTGACACGGCAAACTGGCCCACCGCCGGAATGAAGATAACCCTAAAGACTGGAACTGCAAACAAAAAGAGGAAGCCTAGATTAATTGAGGCGCCCGATAAGGAAATCACAGGCTATTTCTCTATGTAGATTAAGAACAGAGTGCGCCTGCAATAGATGAGATGTCTCTTTTGACATGAGCATTGTTCCAATTATTGTTTTAAGCCCAGAACTAGAAAGTCAAACAGAGTGCTCAGCAGAGTGAGAAAGGGCTGCATACCAAGGGTGGCTGCATGCGCATAATGATCTGCGCGGAATATACATGCTACTACAATGACACAAGCAATCAGTCAAGCCTGGGTTTTATTATTATCCATTCAATGGCCTCAACACAGCCCATAAAGTTGGTTTCAAATGAGCTCCCAGTGGAATCAACCTTATTCAAGGACACGTTTGTGCAGAAGCAGGCAAACATGCACACGGCATACATGCAGGCACACACACACACTAACACAGAGATTTGGGCAAACAGCATCTTCAATAACACAGTAAGCCTGCAACAAGTTCTTTTGTATGTCTGAGCACTTGTGCGAATCTGTCAGCATGCCTCCATCTTATACACCGTGCTCTGCTGTCACAGCATACCAGCTGCCTGGCTCAGGGTGGTGAGGGATCTTTAATCACACACCCACAGTCTCTGGCAAAGTACCGCCTGCTGACTGGAATTGATAAACCAATAGCCACAACAACGGGGGAGCCAAGGCCATCGGTGTGGGAGCACCACCTGGGTGGAGTTATGGAGCAGATAAAAGATTCAACCTGGTGGATGGGTCAAACAAATGCAGGACTTTCACCAAGGGAGTGCTGTTCATGTGCCGTGTGAGACTAAAAATTGGCATTGACTTAAATTAACCTTAGGAATATATCTCATTTATGTAGGTACGTAACAGTCCATGACGTTCTGTGCTGTTAGGTGACATTTTGTGCCAGAGAGTTTGTGAACAGGAAGTGGTTGCCATTCTGTTTTCTGTATTGTGAAAATGGGGGATGAACATACTGAGATCAGACAGTAAAACTAAACTGCACTGATCAAGTATGAATCAGGATTTTGTTGCTGAATTGCCTAACTTCACCTAAAATGTTCAGAAACATATTCAAGTTTACAAGTTTAACTGAAACTTTAACATTTATCAGCTGGCCACCATAATGTTTTTGGGCATGCTTGCATTATGTCACCAACCAGCAGGAGCGTTTGTTGGTCCAATGCATTCTAATGTTTGTAGTTCTTGAGTCAAAGCTAATGCCACAGCCATTTTTCTATGCATCTTGCACAAATTTCAAAAGCATTTCTGTCTTTCCATTGAAAAGACATCCCAGTTTTATGAAAAGACCACCTTCACAACATTAAAATACATCAAGAAAACTAAACCTTGAATTCTGTTTTTCTCATGTCCACATGTAAAAGCTGAAAAAAGCTGAACCTCAACAGAGAAGCATCCCTTACGACTGACCTCTGGCTTCAGATCAGTGAAGCTGAGATCAGACAAAAGCAGGCAGAGCAGAGCATGAGAGAAATACCCGCGGTGCTGACGGTGAGTTGCGGAGGTAGAGGGGAGAGAGATCAGAGATCACCGATGTGGGAAAAGTAAGGCAGGCTATCTGTAAATTGCAGCAGCTGCATGACCATACCCATATAAATTACAGAGGTCCTCTGTGTGGGCAAAGACTGCAAACAAGAGTCTTGAGGATTGATCCTAATACACTAATGATGCTGCAGCTGTCTCGGACTTATCACTCCTCACTCCCCAATGCTCTTTCCACGGCTGCATGCAGACACATCCCTCACGTTGCTTTGATCTCTCCTCAGACCTTCCTCTATGCCTCCCCTCCTCTGTTTTTCCACTGCTCTCTCATTTATTTTGACACATTCCACTCTGTGTTTCTTCCTCTTGCCACATCCAGGTAACACTGTGCGTTAATTTTTCACTTTTTTTCATCAAGTGGCAAGAATTTGGATTTACTCATGTTGTGGCCATGGAGTTTTTTAAGTTTTTTAAACATTTGAACCAAGAGCAAATTGGTGCGATTTGTTTCAAAAACATGGTAAAAAAGGGAATGAGCAACTTGGTAAGAAATGTAACATAAATTGCAAGAAATCAGCAGATTTAGAAAATTATTTTTAAAGAGTTAAACAATTTTCAGGGTAAAAAAAGAAAATAAGCTAGGTAAAATAAAAACTATACTTATAGTTATCATAATTATTATTATATTTATAATTATGTAGAAGTATGTTACAAATTATTATAATTTTCCAGGTCATTTCCTTTTTTTTTTTTTTTTAACACATTTTCAGGTAAATTTATTGTACTTTTTACTAAGTTCTTGACAGTTTTTTGGTCATTTCTTCTTTCTTTGCCTTATTATTTTAAGCACTTTTTCCAAGTCTTTTTTTCCTTCTTATTCTTTCTTTTTTCTTTCCTTTTTTTGATTGATTGTTTGTTTTTTTCAATTTTTTTCTTGTACTTTTTCTAACTTCTTGCTAATTTTTGGGTCATTTCTTCTTTAGTTGCCATTTCCATGTTGACAGAAATCAAGCCAATTCGCTCAGGTTTCAAAGGGTTAATCATAATTTTTCATTGGAAATACAATATAGTCTCGACCATCTCGAACAATGCAGCTAAGCACTCTCCCCCTCCTCTCCGCCTCTCTTTCTAAAGTGACATGTTTGCACACCTGCTGCTTGCTCTGCTTGAAAGATCCCTCCACATCGCTGCTCTCCATCCCTCCACCTGTCTCCTTCCCTCAGAAGTTGCCTATGCCAATCTCACACAGCAAAGAGGCAGCAGACCTCTCCAAATGCCCAATTGTTTTTCCACGGCCAAGTGTTTCACGCTCCTCCCGGGGTCCAATTTGTCTGGTGGCGCCTGGAGCCCAAGTGCTATCGTCTGCCTTGGCTCGCTGCACGTCGTGTAAGGACTCGAAATGGCAGCGTGCAACGAGTTACGAATGGTGTTTTCCTGTAGCGAGGTGTTCTCACTTTGATTCTCGGTGGCAGATGTTGAGTGACACCTTTTGGGAAGAAAGCCAGAGTAAAATGCGTCTCTGTACCGAGGCACATCACTTACGGCTGACAGTGACATGCTTTCAAACGTTGTCTTCAGAAGAGCAGCATTTTTCCCTGGATTTCTCCTGATGCGTTTAGTTGATTTAATGTAACATTGAAAATGGAAAGAAATGGCTATATTTCATCTCCACCTCATCAACAAGACAAAACATTCAGCACTGTTGCATAGCGGTGAAACAATGTCGAAGTATGTCATCACATTATAGTCAGTGCAAAGAGAGAAACTTAAAGGAGTACCTCACCCCCCCATAACATTGTTTTTCTTGCATCCCACTGGGAAACGAAGATCCAAAAGTGGAGAAAAATCGCGATCAGTTGAAGTGATAAGGCTCCACATTTGATAACAGAAAAACTATATCAAAATATCCGTTTCCACACTCTCACACAACTTGTGTTGTATTATCCAGTTCTCATTTATCCGGTCTTATGGTCAGTGCTTCCTAAACAAACAACCCCTTTCTGAAAGGGAAGTAAACAACAAGTGAAAACTCAACTATGCTCTCTTCAATGCCCGACTCCATTGACAAAAATCATAATTTTACCTCGCTGCATACGGGAGCTATTGTTCTACGGCCGCCTCAATCAGTTAGTTTGTTTGTGTTGTTGTTTGACTTTGGTGAATCTGAACTAACCTTTGAAAACACCAAAGTCACAAAAAAGCCCACAAAAAACTAACTGATCAGGGGAGCAGTAAACCTGCAGCTCTTGTGTTTAGCAAGGTCAAATAAAAGTTTTCATCAATGGAGTTTCTTATTTAGAATAAATCAATTTCTCATTCACATTCAGCTACCAAAAGCCAATAATGGTGTTTCATTCAGCAAAAAATTGTCTCCACATGTCACACTGTAGGTAGAGAACATGCAGACATTTTTGTTCCTAGGATATATTGAAATTACTAACTGCATCAAGCTGAGCAGCGTTGCTAATCGATACTGTATGAATTGAAAACCATGAAAATGAGTAGTTGCAACTTCTGTCTAGCCCCTCTATTGTCATAGCTACAGGGCCAGGTCAGGACACAAAATACTGCCTCAACGCTCCCTGCTGAGGATATATCAATAATGGGTCCCTACTCAGAGGAAAGGCTAGACATACTTTAACTTAGAATTTTGGTTTTCAGTTCTCCCTTCAGTGCTTCCAAATGAAATATTTAACTCTGCATATATACAGGACATTAAAGTGTAAACCCTGGCTGGTTTTCAATCAGTCTACAAGGACACAAAGAAAAGTTTAAAGAAGCATTGGCTGGCTACAAAGGACATGAAATGGGAGTCGGAGTTCTTTCATGGCCTCACTGACTTCCAGAAGTGAGACCTCTAGCTCTAGACTTAGAGGTCGGGGAGGGGACCTGGGACAAGGTTTATACTCACAGAGTGTTTATTTAGTTATGATCTCTGATAGCTGAGATATTGACCCAACCGCCACCTGAATTCATTTTCTGATTTAAAGGAGCAGTGTGTCGGATTAAGATGCATCAGTAGGCGAGGATTGCAGATTACAAACAACTGAAACTTCTGGTTTGTGCAAAACATGAACTCCCTGAGTTCATTGTTCAGGAAGTTTTTAGCGGGAGCTCAAATGTGTTGTCGTGTTATGTCATGTTACCCAGCCATTGTTTAACATGTCCAAGCCAGGGATAGCCTAGCACTTGCTAAAGAGTGTTTATGGTCTTTCTCTAAAAACTTAAGATCCAGACATGTGGAGTTTTTTTCCCTAGACGCAGAAATATTCCCAAACCTTTCTTCTTCTCCTAAACAAACAGACCCAGTGGTAAAAACGAGAAAAACACTAAATAAATCAATTTCACTTTAAAAATCATGTCCAAGATGGAGCTAGCATGGCACTTGCTTATGTGTTTTCACATTTTCTCTCTGAACACTTAAGATTCAGAGGTTCAGTGGGTTTTTTACCAGAAGCCGAATTATTCGCAGAGGTCTCCCCCTCTCCAAAACAAACAGATATGGTGATTTAAACTGTTAAAAACACTGAATAAAAATGTTTCATGTTAAAAATGTGTGTTTTTCCAAAGCTGTTTGGTTTAAAGCAGAAGTGCCCAGCGCCTGCTACTGTCTCCTTTTTCTCTGATAACTTTAGACCCAAATGTTCAGGAGAGTTTTACTTTAAGCCGAATTATCTGCATAAGTCTCTTCCTCTCAAAAATAAATGGACCTGGTGATTTAAACCGGCAAAAACACTGAATAAAGCAGTTCATGTTAAAATCAGTGCTCTTCCAAAGCTGTTTGGTAAGATGCAAAGTGGCTGCTAACTACAGTGGCTGACACAAAAACAAAGGGGAATGGCCCCAAATCCGTTTTGGGCTACATGGCGGTGTAACACAATGAACTATGAACGAGGACATGCTCTCCATGTAGACATATATGGCTTTTTCTAAGTTAACGAAAACACAATGATTATTTTTTTCAAGTCAATACACACACACCATACTCAATTTCTGCCAATATATCCCGTTAAATCCTACACACTGAACCTTTAATTAAAAAACACAGTGTCAATATCAGTGTGAGGAGGAGGGATTAATTTTGCTATTCCCAAAATAAAACTAGCACCATGTACAAATATTTGACATAGCCTCCCTTGGAAAAACAGCACATGGGTGGAATTGGCAAGTTACTTTATGAAGGAAGGGAACTGGTTTAAAAGAAGAAGTTCATTAAATAGGACTTGCCAAAGACATTCTCTTCAGTCATAAACACCCCTCAAGGGGGTACAACAAAGGATATGTGGATGTTAGGTAAAGCTGTCAGAGGTTTAGACTTTGCTGCATTGCTTTTTCTCCTCTTTTTCTTTGTTTGTGTGTGTATTGTTGATGGGGATGTAGCCAGAAAACCAAATACGGGATTATCTCGACTGATCATTATTCAGACAAATAATACAAAAGGTGCATTCCAGAACTAATACACATTTTGAAAGCTAGACACATTAGAAAAAAAAAACATGCTACGCGGATCTAGTGGAGTGCATAAAGCTTTTGAAATGCACAGTGAAAGTGGAGCAAATAAAATCAGTTTCTGGCAATTCCATCGGGATGAATAAAACTGACTAAAAGCCCATATTTTTGTGAATAGGAACAGGCCGGCCAATGTCATGCTGGCTCCTCTGTGAAATGTGAAATTATTAATGTTAGCAATCTTTCTAAGTTTTTGAATTCTCCTTTCACTGTTATGAATGTAAGGAACTAAACTCACATTTATGGCACCACGGCAGAGCTAATCTGAAGCAGACATAGTATGAGGTCAATCCCTCACACAATGACTGACAATAAACCGACCCTGTACTTCATTAGCGTGCTGCACAGTCTTCCAAGAAACATTTCAGCCAATAAGAAAATGAAGAATAATGGGTGTTGAAGGCGAGTAGGAACTTCCCCTAGCAGTCATGTGCAGTCTTCTACTGTGGGAAAGTATTTGGCGCTCACCTCTGCCATAATCAGACATATCAGGCACTGCTGCACGCAGGGGCCCCGACTCCCAACTCCCAGTCAATTTGATATATTAAACAATTATTGAATATGTCACCAAACAAAACACAGAGACACAAAGAGCTGTGTAAATCTCTGGCTGCTTCCCTAAATTATGTATGACTCAATGAATTATTCATAAAGAGGAAGTGGAAGAGGAAGGCGGCAAATAAGAGGGAGGAAAAAAAGAACAGTTGGAAATAAAACAATGGACTGTAAATGGAATAAAAGGGAGTAAAAATAAATGCTCCGTAAAAAGGGCAGAGCCGCTTCTGTTTGGTGGAAGCTCGTGAACTTGGCAAATCAGAATGAGTCAGTCAATTCAAATTGAGTCGGCTGTCATTCATGGATGAATAGAGGCTTATTATGATGATAACATTACGGTGACGGCTTGCATGCATGACGGATCAGCAGTCAGCGCAGTGTTACAGGATGATAATGTGATTGGCAAACAAAAAGTAAGGGCGAAAGAAATGGTGTTAGTGTGGAGGAGTGTGCGTCTGGATGTGTGTTAATGGGCGACATTGGGGCAAAATTGTAGGGCAGCGGGCGGTTGGCCGTTCACTGTGCCACAATGTCTTGCCTATATACAGCATATTACATGGGTCAGGAAGTAATCCTGTAATCCCAGTTTTTACTGAATTAATTAGAGAGATCTGCATGGATTCTATATGAAGCTAAGAGGCAGTGGCGTGTGGAGGGTCAAGCAATTAGAAGAGGGTATGAATATTTAAAGGGACATTTAAACCCAAATTGAAAAGTACATATTTTTCCTGTTATCTGTAGTCCTTTTTTCTATCAATTTAGCATGTGTTGGTGTGAGTTGCCGATTGTTGGAGATAACAGCCGTAGAGATGTCTGCCTTTGCTCCAATATCAAGGAACTAGATGACGTTTGGCTTGTGGTCTCAAATAGATTTGAAAAAAATTCAACAGCAATGTCTCTTTTCAGAAATCATGACTCCATTCCTCAAGACAATCCACAGACCTTGTTGTGAGCAGGGACTATTTTCTTTTAACTAACCATATTGCTGCACAGAAGAAAGCATACATCCACGCTAGCTCACCTAGCACCTTGGACTGGGTATTGTTTTTTAAAAATTCCGATAACAGTAACAACAGGTGTGTAGTATAGCTACGCTTTCAATCATTATGATGGCATCTCGGTATGCTGAACAGCCAACTCCATCAAATACACTGCACTCCAATTCAACACACCACAGAATGGATGGTTTGTAGCTGCTGCTGTAGTGGGCACAGTAGAAACTGGCATCAGTCACCAAGAAATGCTGGTAAAATATGCAAGTGGCTGCTGGATTTGCTTCACTTGTCGGGCAAAAAAAACAAACAATGGTAATCTTTTAAGTGGTAGTCAGACTTTGGAATCAAGCAGCTATAGTGGCACACGGACAAAACAGTTAATGTCCATCTCTGGCAGTAGGCCAGTCACATCCAGTTTAATGGAAGAACGCTTGTGGTGATCGGCTGCAAACAAAACGATAAATAGTCTTTTTTTCTAGATCTGACTGAGTGAGTACCGATACACAGTCCTTCCAAACGTCACTGAGCAAGCTAATGTAACAGCTCAGCTGAGGAAGACACTATTAACGGTTACATCTTGTGCTTTAACGAACATGTGGCTTTTGTCCATGAGGAGTTGCATGCTTCACGGATATACAATTGGCGGGTGTATTTCACTAGACAAAAAATAGTTCCTACATGAAACTGCTCATATCAAGGTGTGTGGATTATTTTAAGTAACCGGGTCATGATTTCTGGAAGGAGACATTGCTGTTGAGTTGTTCAAATGTATTTTTTTGGCACTCTGAACACCACAAGCTGAGTGCCATTTAGTTCCATTATACTGGAGAGAAGGCAGACATCTCTACAGCCAAAAACTTCAACCCTCAGTAACTCACACCAAAACAATCTAGATTGATAAATAGCACAATAGGTAAGAGAAAAAATATGTATGTTTGATTTTGGACTATCCCTTTAATGGTGTCCTATATATCCCAGAGCACAGCATATTCCAATGCATCGTCTCCGTGTGCAGGTTTGACTTTTTGCTTTCTAAACATGACTGTGAACTGGCTCTGATTGCAGGCTATAACTATGGCAACACAGGTGCTCCGGGCAGCGTGGGTTAGCTGAGCTGTCACCAGCCCCCTGCCTCACTAGCAACAGTGTTTTACATATAGATTGAATTACCTGGAACAGTTCTGCCCTATGTAAATGACCATTATGCTAATAGTGTGCAACAACACACACACCCTGCCAGGCAGGTGTGAGTCGCAGAGTTGTGTGCAAGCGTGTCAGGGAATTTCATCTAAATTGCTTCATGTTTAGAAGCATTCATGATCAAGAGCAAATGGTGAAAACCTGAAAATTGCACATGTAATATCAAACATAGGCTTAAACTAGAATCTTATTCATATATAGCCATGACAGTAGACAATGCCTAAAATATGGATGTTCATGCGAAGTTACAATTTTTAAAGCGTGGATGCTTCACACACCTCTTACCGCCAACAGCACAGAAGATTCTTATAACCAGCACAGTTCAAGGTGGGCATCTAAAATTAGTTTCACCAAATCAGTATCCAACCACATGTCTCCCCATCTGTTCCTGAGATATGATGTTGAAGGACAGCAAGAAAAGTGTTTTTGTTTGTCATTATTTCATATTGAACATGTAAGATCAATTGATTGATCAATTTATCAAACTAGTATTCCAGCAGGCCATTTGCTACATGTAAAATTCAGTGCAACTCCTCCATCAACATCCACTTAAAAATTATTGCTCGAGCATCATAATGCACAAAATGCATGCAAAATAATAAATTCTCTTACCTTAATTTGCAACCATTCAGAGTAAACAGCACCAACAGAGAAAGGAGAAAAGAGAGAGAGAAATAAGATTTGATTAGGCACTGTTATAAATTAACACAATTGTATTTATATAATGCTCCTCTTCACATCAGCAATTTAATGGAGTACAATTCAGAGAAATGGATGTTAGCGTGTATATACAGAGTCTGAACTCATCACATCCTGTAAATGTATGAATTTCAACCTAATCGCCAGAATAAATGATAGCATTGTACATTTCTTAGACACCAAAATCTGATCAGCTCATTATTAAGTCCAACGTCCGGACGTTTGTGTCTCATTTGAGAAAATTCCCTCAATGTGTTATTGAGATTTCGTGTTAAAGAGAGTGAGACAGATGCAAAGTCACAGTGACCTTGACCTTTGATTATCAATATCTAATCAGTTCATTGTTGAGTCAAAGTTAATGTTTTGTGCCAAATCTGGAGAAATTCCCTAAAGGCATTCATGAGATATTACACTCATGAGAATGGGACATGTGGACAGGCATACTGATGTATGGACTGATGCACAGACAGACATACGCATGGAAGAACTTCTAAAAACACATTGATTTATCTACTATCACCAGCAGAGGCATAAAAAAGACAGAGGGGACATCCCTTTACAACCCCACAGACAGCGAGAAAGGAATCCAGACACACAGACTAACATCTTAGCTTTGACCACACAGCCATAGGGAGATGAGATCATGACAGGGGTACACACAGGGGACCCCAGAGAGGGAACAGGTGCACAATACAAGGACAGAAGACAGCTGCATGAGTGTAACTGATGAAGAATGTGGCCTGCATGAGGCAGCGAAGAAGAAAGGAAAAAGAGGCAAATTAACACTGAATGAGAGATATGTGTAGAATATCATATAATAGAATATGATTAGCACACACAGGAAAGAAGACAAGGTGAGAGGGAAGGTGAAAAAAATATCCTCCGGTCTGTTCAAAGGGTCAAAAGGTGTCACATTGTAATTCTATGAGCAGGGAGTGAAAGACAATGATGATGTATGCAAGCTATGCAATTTGAATGTCATGGTCATCCAGTTTCAGCCGGGAGAGAAGAGGCCAGAACCACTATGCTTGGGCTGAAGGAAGAAAAAGGGAAACGGTGATCATTAGCTGAATGCTGGGCCTCGGCTAATGAAGGGTGAACTGGAGCACGGAGCAGAGCACTTGGGAGCTGAGCTAGCTTTTACTTGAGCATTTCTAGGAGTAAGGGCCGCCTTCTATTCTGGTCTGATTGGAGTGGACTGAAGCACCCAGCAAACTCATTGTGCCAAAGTTGGGAGGGGGGTGGATGAGAGATATAGACCACAAAAGAGAGGCTTGTGCCACGGGGGATCAGGTTGCAAGGCCGAGGGTCACCGTATCTGGCCTCTTTCATGGGCTGCATTCCTCGGGCCAGGCTAATTTAAAGCACATCTGTTGCTCTTGTTCCCACCACACAGCCTTCGGCACTTCTTTTACTGCTTTTCTGAACACCCTTTACTCCTATCTTTCCCTTCTCTTAGATTCGTGTTGGCTGTGTTTCGCTTTGGATGTCTCCTCGTCGTATTGATTGGTCGTCGCTTTCATCTTTCACCAACACCTATTTCCCTATGACTCCCTTTCTTCCGCTCACAACTTTCTCAAGCAAAGTCACTGACTTGTTTTATACATTTGCAACCACCCCCTCTCTCTGTTTGATCGTTTGTCTGTGTCCAGCATATGAGGATAACTAATGGCTGAATATGCATTACATTTACTTTGCACATTCATAATTCTGAGAAAAAACCCATTGATTTTGGTCACCCCATCACACACGGACACTATCTGACCAGATCTGCTTTATGTAACAATCCTATCATCATTGTTGACTGTTAAAGTAACATCTACTGTACCTGGGGAGATTATTAGGCCTTGGCGCATAGGTCTGCGCTCAATTGAAGCTTTTCTTATTTTTTTTTTCTTGCCTCCGGTCTTTCATGTCTTGCCAAACAGATTGACCAAGGATGCCAAAAATATCCCCCGGACTTAATCAGACAACGTGCCAGAAAAACATTTATTTTTGTGCCATCCTACAGTCATCTTTCTGTTTACACCCCGTTAACAACATGTAATAAATAATGACCACAAAACAGGACGCAAACTGGGTTTTGCTTTTCTTGGGCATAATCAACCCTGCATGACTACAACGTCCTTGTTTTATGAAGATTCTTCATCCTGCTATTGGCAAGAGAAATGTATTTATCACATTGTGCTCTGATTAATATTCATGGGGTTGGTGCCATGTTAAACCATAAACTGAGACACCCATGTTCAAAGCTGTCTAGACTGATTATGCCAGAGTTGTGCTCATGTTTTCTGGGTGAGTAATTACTCTAATATGTCTAATTGCACATGTTGATTAAACCTGCATTCTCTTTTACAGCTACCCTGACAACCAGGTGACCAATGTTACTTCAAAATTTTTTGCTTCTTATTTTCCAGTGATAGGCTTAAATGGGTACATTGCCAATTTTCAAACAGCTTTGTGTCATAACAAAAAGGTAGTACATGTACATGAATTACAGTAACCTTCTCTTCATCTTGCCAGCATCCAACTCTTCCTGCTCATCGAAGAGACCACACCCACAGAATTATGCAAAATCCTGACTCTCCTGGCTCTTACTTGACCTACAGACTGTACTTTCACTTTAGGACTTAAGGAGTTTAGAAGTGGATCAAGAGAGAGTTGCCATTCACTCAAGAGTATAGAAGCTGCTTGAGAGAGCTGCCTCTCTCAAGACTACAGAAACAGTTTTAGAGAGAACAGCCTTGCATTCTCTCTTGTTTACTCTCTCTTGAACCGCCTATGCCTCTCAAGAGTACAGAAGCAGTTAGAGAGAGAGATTTTTCTATCTCAAGAGTGTAGAGACGGTTTGAGAGAGAGCCACCTCTTGCTCTCAAGGGTAGGCTATAAAAGTGGTTCAAGAGCATCTCTCTATCTGTGATGTGAAATTGTTCGTTTCCAGCTGGCTGTATTGTAATGTTACTATTTTATGCAGTCTAAAGCGTAAGGATACGTGAGTGACATCAACACAGGAAGTGATGGGGTGCGGGGATGGGCTGGTGTGTTGAGAATATGCTCCAGGTTTAGTCAATGTGCAGTCAAGTCAAGTCAGTCCAGTGTTATGTTATGAGCTGTGTTATTAACTTAACAAAAGACAGTCACTGCCTCCTGATGAGATTTTTAAATAAAACTACAATAGTCACCAATTTTTTTACAAAATGGAAACTCTACTGCGTAGAGAGCACAGTTTTATCAAAAGACCATCTTTCCAACCTTGAAAAACTTCTTTAATAGAAAGGCAAACAGAAATGAAAAGTTAAAAAATCGGTTTTGTTTTAAGTGTTCTCTGGTTAATTAGGCGGAGAACAAACTTATGTAAGTTATTTCTCACATGTATTACTGTGAAGCACCACTCTGTGCATGTGGTCATCTCCACCACTCGGTTTAAGTGGATTATTAAGCTCCCTATTGAAATGATCATGACTAGATGAGGTAATAAAAGGTTATCCTCGTTCAAACACGGACATTTCTGTTTTTAACACCATTGCTGGATGTGCTGAAAGGCAGCTATAATTAAAGTAAAGGCATTTGTTAGTGCATACTGTTTAAATAACAGCTCCATTTTCCCTGCTCCTGATATCACCGCATTAAGTGCCAACACTGTTTTTTGTGTCTCTTCACACACACAAACACACATGCATTCCTGTTCTGAAAATGTGACATTTCTCCCAGAATATGCACCAAAGAAAAAAGTCTGTTGACTTGGATATAAAAAAAAAAAGAAGAATAGAGCTGCATTTCAAAACAGGACACTCATTATGTATATCATCCCCTCCAGGATGTGGCGATGTCAACAATAAACACAAATTCAGCCAGTGTCCCTGAATTCTGCATGACCTTGCAATCTTGTCCAATCACTGCAACTTTTGCACAAATTTGACAAACAATCATAGTTTTCCATGAGTTTCACCAGTCATAACTGTCCCACAACATCACCAAACGTACTCACATCTGGTGGTGAAGATGACATGCGACACCAACGTTTCACAATTACCCCCAAAAAGTACATCAAAAGCTTGCGCAAGGCAATTCCTTGATGTTTTGCACAAAAGTGGAGGTTAAATGTTTGTGAAACATTGTGGTATAACACAAATGACATTGATTGTCAAACACTCGTCTACCACTAAACACAGTCAGAGAATGGCTAAAAGACATGGACAGTACAGACAGCACAAATAATGACAGAGGACGTTACAGCCACATCAACTGCACGTGCTGAAAGAATCAAAGTGAGCAGATTAAATAGTAGTAGTAGTTAAGTTTACTTTATATGCACATACATATGTATAGAAAAGACAGAAAAAGAAAATAGTAGCTTATGGGGGTACCTCCCCTATTAAATATCTATAATCATTAATAAAAAAAGAAAAGATAAAAATGCAGACTGCATAACTGATCAAAATTTAAAGACTAAGCAGTAGCACAAAGTTGATGGAAATGTAAAAATGACAAAAAAGTTTGTATTTACAAATTACAGATGAACCAATGATGTGCTAGGATTATGCAAATTAGAGTCAGTTAGAGATGTTTTTTAAATAATGATTAAATATAATGACAGTATAACTCACAATCTCAGAACAGAATCTTATTCTCAGTGGAAGACGTTCCCTCCAATTTATCATAAATTATACAGAACAAAAATAACACTTTTTTGCAATTTTCATTTACTCCTAAAATTTCATTGGGAAAAGTCTAAAAGTCTAAAAACATGCATGCATCACTAATTTTTGTGAAATCAGGCATTATCGTGAGAGATATTTTTGACCAAATACTTTGATATCAATATTGACATCAATGTTTTGATAAAATTTGGAATTTTGGATATAATGACTATGGGGGTAGGGAAATAATAAAACTACTAGAACATTCTGGTAAGTTAAAAAATGTACAAAACTACTATAATTAAGAGTTCAAAACCAGGAAAAGACAACACTTACAATATTGTGATATTCAGAATTATGTGGGACTTGTAGGGTGGAGGTTAAAGAGAGACACGGGTCAGCAGGGCTCAGCTGGTAATTGATTGGTTTGAGGCCAGAGGAGCAACATTCCTGTGCAGTCGTACGGGGGGAGGCAAGTTGGAAATCACCAATCAAAGGTCTGGGACAAGCTACTGGGAGCTGACCGCATGAAACATACAGTCTGCATGGGGAACAAATGACAGTGGGACAGCAATGAATAAAAGAGAAAGAAGGTGCCACATGTGAAATACAAAGTAGCTCGAGCAACAAATTCTTTTAAGGCGCCTTTCTAATGTCACACATTCTTGTGACACATCAATTACTGTGCCTGCTTGTGCAAGGCGCGACAATCCTGCCAATTTGTTAAGCACTTGTTTGTAATTTTTCATGCATGATGTTCTGTATAAAAACAACAAACCTTATTCTCAGCCATCACAGCGCTGCAGGACGGTTTGTAGTCGTATTTGGAACCTAAAAACGTTGCTACACGTTTTACTTCAACTAAAAATTAGCCAAGTGGATCAAAATATGTTTCCAACCCCTCTCAGTGGATCAGAGGCTTCTCTTTGAAGTGGATAACGAAGCTTTAAAACGGCTGCGGAAACGCTCAAACAGCCCCCCTGACAGCTTTTTTGATTGATTTTTCATTTGTCCCAGATATTTCATTTCGTTCCTTTCTGAGCCTTTAAATGATTAAACAATATTTTCTCTGTATTTCTTTTTGTGTCTTGCCTTTTTTTCCCACTAAACTTTGCATGTTCTCACAGATAAAGCAGAGAGATGACAGTGAGCGACAACTCAAATAAAAACTATGTTGTCCCAATTTTTGTCTGATAAAATGTTATAATTTAACTTCCCTCATTAGAAAAGCGTCAGGGTGATAAATAAATGTGGCTTGCTCGACACAAGAGTAATTTACATGAGGATATTAATAGATTCATCATCCGGGCTTAAGCACATCAATTATGAAAGGCCTGTAACCTGAGAAAAGTAGAAAAGAGCCCCATTGAAATGTTGATGAGAAATATAATTATTGCAAATACTGCTGAGGCAAAACAAACACATTAACAATAGGTTGTAAACACGGAATAATGGAACCAAATTATCTATAAATAAATATGCTTATTTATGGACACAATGTTTCATAAGCACTCAGGAGTAATTAGTGGCTGCTTTCTAGTGTTTCGATTAATCATGCAGTGTACATTAGGGGATTCATATTTTATCAGGAAGACATGTTTGCAAGACTGCTTTTGACAGTTGCATATTATATTGATTTCTGACAAGTGTAACTAACCTAAACAATACCACAAGAGGGTCAAAACAGGTTAAAGATATCTGATTGTTATTTCATCATCTAAATTATATCTTATCTTGCCATCACTGGAGATCGGTAGACTTCGACTGTCCATTGGCGATGTAATTTGTGGGTTTAACAAACCGACTATGACAGTCAGCAGAAAGTCAGTAGCGGCTGATTTATATCTCCACCCCAAGATAGCGCGGACCTCATGATCACCACTTTGCACAGAGCTCGCTGCCCAGGCAGTACAAAGATTTACATTTCAAAAGCATGTCTCTTCAAACCGTGTTTAACCCCGAGCCCCTAAAAAAGCAATCCAAGCTGGAATCCACCTTCCCCGTAAAAATACAGCCGGCGTGTTGAGGTGGGATTTCGGCTGCATTCCACACAGTAAATGAATAAACTGAAGGAGCACCTGAGTAAATTTTGGTAAAGAAAAGGAGGAGCTGCCGGAGGGGTTTAGCGATGTTTGGAGAGAAAACACAAAACGGGAAACATCTGTGTCAGAGAGTGCAACCTACAGAACATGCCCCGATGGTGGTGCAACTAAGCTCTTTAGGGCCATGTGGTGTAAGCAAGGCCCCGGGCCCCACAGGGAGAACCGCTTGGCCTTGGGCCTGAGGGAAAACCTCCATCAAGGGTATCAGGTGACTGAAGTGTGAGGGAGTGATGGGATGGAGGGAAGGCACGAAGGAATGAGCGGCAGAGCGGAGGAATGGATGATTGGGTTATAAAAGAATGACATACACTGTAAAAATAAACGATTTGTCTCAACTTAAACAAGAATTGGCGCCATGCGGTTGAATTCCTTTGGCACATCACTCAAGTTGCACTCACAGTTTACATCCATGTCTGTGAAACATGAATGCTTCAAAAACATCTGCAGCACAAACGATCTAAACAATCAGCACGGTCTCGAGATATGATGTTGAGAATCATGAAAATGTCAGTGCTTCATCATTATATCCTATTAGAGATTTGTGTAAAATTTTAGTGTATGAATTCTTGAGTTCTGGCCAAAAACATTTTTTATGAGATCACAGGGACCTTGACCTTTGACCATCAAACTCTAATCACCTCATAGTTTAGTCCAAGTGGACGTTTGTGCCAAATTTGAAGAAATTCCCTCAAGGTGTACATGGGATATCGCGTTCACAAGAGTAAGACGGACAAAGTCACATTGACCTTAACCCTTTGAAACATGGCCAAATTGGCTTTATTACTTAAAAAAAGGGTGAAATGGCAATGAGCAACTAAAGAAGAAATGACCCAGAAATTAGCAAGAAATTTGTAAGTACAAGAAAATTACCTGAAAATCAGCGCAAAAAAAAAAAAAACAAAAACAAAAAAACAAAACAAGAAAAATAAAATAAATAAATAATTTTAAAAAGGGAAATGGCCTAAAAGAGGTGTTTAAAAATTATAAGGGTTCTGTGAAATAATTTAAAATATTTATTATAGCTGTACAGTTCTCTGGAAATGTTTTCCTACCTGATTAAAAAAACCCAAACTAAATCTACAAATTCTTTTTGCCATTTGCAGGACATTTCTTGTGAAATGTGTGCCCAATAAAAAAAAGTGTGCCTAATTTCAAGAAAATTGCATTTAAAAGAATGGGACGGACGCACAGGCAACCCGAAAACAAAATGCCTCAGGCCATAGTTATTGCCTTGAATTTTTAAGATAACTGAATTTAAGAAGACAAGTTGAATCATTACGAAATTACCTTAACTTGTCTTCTCAAAGACACTAACTTTGTTGAGTTAAAGCAAATAGTTTATTTTTACAGTGTCCATGCCAAAGTGCTATGGCTCTGGAATTTTTAGCTTATGAAAGATGTCACGCAGACTATAAGTAAAACGAGACGACCTTTGTGACTGCGATTACGGGCTCACATGAGGGGGGGCAGATCAGACGCCACAATAATGCCCCAGCTGTTGCGACAGGAATAGGCTGCAGATGACAAGAACAGGCTGCTACGAGCTCCAAGATGAAAACACGCCAGAGACGGATAAAGTCTCAACGGTGCCTCTCTGAGGGCGCCATCCCACCCCCGGTCTATCCATCCTGTCTCAGTTGGCACTTGATGCCACATGAGGCCTGACTCTCGTGAAGTGGGCCAGCGAGGTCCCAAGAGGTCCAAACTGCTTCACGTGATTCACCCACGCTATATCCCCACATCTGAGCGCCCTCTATTACAGTACAAGCCCTGGTGTTTAAACGGAAAGGGTTACAGCTCGCTTGTGGTGCCGTTAGATAGGCGACCTACTTAGGAAAAGGACAGCACAGGAAAACTGGATTTTGAATAAATTGAGGCTATAGAATCAAATGTGTGACCAAGTTGCCACGAAAATTGTGCCCTAGTGGAGAAGATTATATGTGGGGGGGGGGGAGGGAAGAGGGAAGAGGCACAGAAGAAATTGGTAACCTATCGTAGAAGTGCCACGGAAAAATAATACATTGAGAATAAGTGATTTCTGTCTCGTGTAAATTCCAGGTGACGGGAGCTCATTTGGCTCCCCGGAGCCTATGAATTCATAATGCCTCTCACGCGCACCTCTAGATGTCAAGAGTGTGAGAGGAAAATAGCCAATTTCAGCCAATACTACCCTCCTGCAGACACACTGTAGTCTCTATCTCTATATCCTTCTCTCACACACACCTGACAACACCGCCGCTCTCTGCCAATTCTTATTCCTCCCTTCAGAGGCGCCTAAAGTCGGCGTACTCTTTAATCCTTTTTTGGAACAGGATGGCATTTACAAGTCAAGTTATAAGGGACTTTTATCAACGCTGGCATAGAAGAAGTCGACACACTAATTCTTAGTAGTTTATGAAAGTTGTCTCTCCTGTCGGGTGTGTATGCCTGTCTTCATAGAGCCTTCACTCGGCGAGGGCCCCCTGAGAGGGGTGGGGTAAAAGAGATGGAACCTGAAGTTCACACGTCAACCATTTTCTAGGATAAGCATGCTGGGAGAAAGCCTACTTAATTCTCTTTTTGCATCATCAATCTTTTTCCTTATGTGATGTTTTCTCCCTGTCACTTTCATGCGTGCCCTCCATCTTTCTGTTTTGCGTGTGTGTTTATGTGTATTTCTGGATGGGTTTTTTTTGAGCGAGTCATTTGCGAGGGATGACAGGAGGGTTTGTGGGCATGCGCGTGCATACAGTAAATATGTTGAAACATCTCATCTGCCCCCAAAGAGCCTCGTGTCTCCGGGGACGCGCTCTCACCTCTCTCCCGCTCTCTTCAGCACGGAGGCTTGCAAATGCAGCTGTCACTCCTGATCTACTTCCAGCAAAAAGAGAGCTCGCTTGTCTTTGATATACTGTTGTACTTAAAATCCTTCCTTTAAATACCTTTGACCAGGCAGACGCAGGAAACAGGGCCAACGACATGCAGCAAACTAAGCCGACGGGCACTGCAAGGCTTCAGTATAGGCTGGTTGTAAAGTACAAGCAGCAGGGGGGTGTGATGCAATGCTGTTTGATATTCAACAGGGTGAATTTTAATACTACAGCATCTAGGTTATGAAATGTGTGTGTCTCAGCAGAGGAAGACATGTGGAGAGAGGTTTAAAATGCTCATTTATTTCCATGTTAAGCTCATGCTCTGAGGACATGTTAAATAAGCAACGGTGAGAGTTTACACAAGAGAGAGTGCAGCAGCTCAGAGCACTCTCCATCCTCATTTCTGCCCACTGTGTGCAAGCAGGGTGGGCCACACCCAGTCCAGCGCCAGACAGGCAGTCTGCCCTGACTTTGTGGTCGAGCTGCCTAACTATATATGGAGATGAAATAGCAGGGTTGAGCCGTCGCCCCCTTGTAAGGCCTTCGGGGCCGTGGCCTCAAAAACCAACCGAAACCTTAAAACAGCTTGTAAAAAGCCACTTCCTCAGAGCCAAGATGATTATAGTCAAGAACAATGCAACAATGCAAAATGAATGAAAAACCAGGAATGAAGGAGGAGGTTGTGCTATAATTAGCAGCATTTCTTCTCCTCAGCCTCTTTGTCGTTTATTTTTTTCTTTCTTTTTTAAAGTTTTTTTTGGGGCCTTTTCACTTTATCATATATAGGACAGTTAAAGCATGAAAGGGGGAGAGAGAGGGAATGACATGCAGCAAATGTTTTTTTGTTTGACTCCAACCTGTGGCTGGACGCAGCCTCGATAGGGTCCCAGCTCCAGCAGGTGAACTGCTGGAGAGTTTGTATATTTACTTACAGTAGATATGCACCAATCAACCTATCGCTAAGCCCTATTAGCTCACTCAGAAAAACAATCAGAGAGCTGCCAAAACTAACAGTGTCAGTGTCAAAGACATATCCAAAGATGCTATACAAAAGTTTTGGGGACAGAAGTTCATTATTTCACACAGATGCCATCAAAAGGGTCTTCACTGTGCTGTGGCGTTAGCGCTAGCCAGCCGTTGCTTTCTTTGTAACGTTACAGTTAAGTTAATGGTTTTCAGCTGGGTGGGCTTTAATTACAACCTTTTATTATATTTAACACTGATGACCAATTGTCAAAGAACAAAAATACCCAAACTAAGTTGAACAGACGACACGACAAGCTAATATTACGAAGTTGATGTTGGCCATAAAGTTAGCGGCTATTCGCTAACTTAAGCTAACGTCTCCTAGCAAAATGTTGCTGACAAAATGGTTATATATACTTGTCTCTTTTCTAACACTGTGTTGCCTTACCTTAGAACAAATTTAGACATCCTGTTGGTTTATCGTAACGTGCCACACAGCACAACTTTGCTCAGGATAAACAACGCTCCATTCTCCAGCTCTCAGGATACCTCGTATTGGTGTTGCCTTTACCCCATGGATGTCGTTTTACAATTTTTTGAAGTTATAACAGCATTATTTAAATAAAACCACAGTGAAAATAAAAATTTCTGATGCTTTGTCATGGAGGTCTAAGAGCAGGATGTCTGAGTAAATTGTATAAGCTGCAGAAAATGTGATTGGCTCGTGGTGTCCGAGGGCAGTGGTGATAAATGTTTTATATAAGTGTACGGAAGATGCTAAAACACAAAGCTTCTTAGTCTGAGAAGTATAACTGAATAAAAACAAAAACATGGGAAATCAGCCGTAGTCTGCTAGTTAGCCAATTAGTCAAACAAAAAAAAAAAAAAAAATAGCAGACAACTGTGGTTGTTGTTAATAAGCTTAAAAGTTTCCTATAGAAAAGCGAATGCTAACTATTTAATAGAAGTAAATAGAAGATGCTACAGCGATCAGCCCCATGTACTGGGGGGTAGGCCTATAGGTGAGTTAAGTTGGGTGTTTTAACCTAGTTAGCCAATAACTCAAGTCAGACAACCAGTATAGCTGAAAATTAACTAAAAATTTCAGATATAAAAGCTAATGCTAACTGTTTAATGGAAGTAAATGATAAATGCTAAAATGTTAGCAGCAGGTTGCGGGAGGTGCAGTTAACTTCAGCTTCCTACATCACTGTTCTCTTTTAAATCACTTTTAAAGACTTGTTTTTATTGAAAGGCATTCCTCTTTAAAGGATTAATTTATTATTATACTGTACCTTGTTCCTGAAATCTCACTTAAGTGTTGCACGGCTCTGTTTTTTGTTTTGTTTTTAATTCAACCATTGTTTTTATATTTTTCTTTTGTGTTCTATTTTAATATTTTTAATGTGTGTGTGTTTTTTTTTTTATTTTAAGTGTTAAACACTTTGTAACGCTGGTTCTGATAAGTGTTAGGAAAACAAACTTTATTATTATTATTATAAATAAAATCAGATTTGGGTGGTCCAACCCAGGGAGCTAGTTTGCTTTGTTACCAAGTAGGGTCAATTTGATAGATTTGGTAATTTATTCTGTGGCTTCAAAACATTTCAACACAAACTGAAAGGAAAATAAAATGGTAATGGCACTTCAGCTGAAAGGGAGTTGCCAACTAAGCACTATCTGATCACACCTCCACTGAACCTGAAAAATGGAGCCAAATTTGCGGTTTTCAGTTATGAACTTTTATTTTCACTCAGATATTTTCAGATGCTTAATGAGACCCTCATCTTTGATATCACATTTGCATTTTATTTTTTTTTTTTTACCATTTTTCAAGCCAAGTTTCCAGTGGCTTTAAAGGAAAGTTCCAAATGTGTTTCTGCATGCTGTCAATTACAGTTCTTAAAAAGAAGGAAAATCTGAATCAGCCAAAATGAGAAGTAAATTGCCATTGGTGCATCTTTATGTAAAAGAGATACTAACACCAGTTTGCAACATAAAAAGATCTTTCATATTATTCCTCTGATATCAAACCTCTATAAAAGAGGTTTCGGTAAAGAGGGCCACAGTGTTATTTGGTATTATTGAGCTAATCGGCAGATAAGCCGCGTCAGCATATGCACTCAGTTCCTTAAATCAGTTTACAGTGATGAATGGCCCTCATTTAGCCCCACAGCTGGTCTTGTGCTGAGTGCTGTCCCCGTGTTTGCGTTGTCTCTGTCCCTGCGGTTGGGAAGTTGTTTTCCACGAGGCAGCCGATGGGTGATGTGGCCAGGGGCTGATGGGAAAGGCAGAAAAGTTTGCCCTACACAGGAGTAACTACATATGGTTGGGTCAGTCCATGTTAAGACTTTTTCGCTGTATGGGGGATAAGCAGTAAGCGCTGTGGAAAAGCTGTGCCAGCAGCCCACCTGTAGCCTGTAAAAAATAACTCATGGCCCAGCGGTGGTTTGGCATGTACGGGTAGAGGAAGAGAAATATGTGTGGCCTGAAGGTTGCACCAGAGAACAGCGCTTAACTGCAGCCCCCTTCAGTAGTGAGTCACCATTATGTCAGCCTGCACTGGAAAAAAACTTAAAGTTAACAAGCCAGAATAAGAGCACACACTTGTCTGAGCTCAGAGACATCACACTGACGATTAGGATCCCCATGCAAAGCACAAGCGAAGAAAGCATCTACACTTGATTGAACCATGTCGGCACCTCTGCAGGTTAGGTTTTCAGATGCTTATCACAAGGCATTTTGTTATAAATGTGCTGCAGTCAGCTGTTTCCCGCCGCTGTTTATCTATCAATAATGAGGGGCTCAGCAGCTGCAATCACAGAGACTCTGATTGTGTTTGTGTGAAATACAAGAGGTCTTTGTTGGTTGGATCAGGTTGAATCACATTAGGGATTTTCATAAAAGCCTTTGACATCTGGACCAGTGGCGGCGGGTCTTTGTCTGCGCCTCCAATTTGAGTAATGGGCTGTAACACTGTTCCAGAATAGCATAGCAGCACAGTCCACATGGAGGACTATCTGCTGTCAGCACCAAACCAAGAGGATCAGTCAGTTTAATAGGAAAATCATAATACTGTTGCAGTCTTGCACAGATTTTGAATTTAAGAAGCCATATTTGGATGATTAAGAGAATAAAAGGATGACAGAAACTAGGCCAATATTGAGGTGGACCTTGGTTTTTCAACCTTTAAACTTTACATTGTTAACAAAGCAACAGTGTGGCCTTTCAAACCAAATTTTTTTTCTCCTTGGAAGCAAAAAGAAAAACGTTACCAGTACAAGAGCGTGTGCAGGAATCAAGAAAAAAATCACCCTTCTTTCGCTCTCAATTCAAGAAAAGCATCTTGATGAAGATCTGTGATCAATAGAGCAACTTAGCATGTGATTGAGTACAGTACAGTAAATCCCTCTTACTCAGTCTCTACCATTTTTTTTTCAACTTCCACTGACCATCTCCACCTCACACACAAGCATGACACCGCCCACACGCTGACACATAAAATCCGGCACATACACATTTCACACCTCTGTCAAAGACTGTTGCAGCAAGATGCAGTAACACTGTTTCCATGTTACAAGGTCCACTAGTTTTCATTCCAGTTCGGTGCTTAATCGCTCATCAGTGCGGTCGCCGGGGTGGAAAGCTGTCCCATCGCCACTGTGTCTGAGGCAGGGTCACTAATTGAAAGGTATCGCTTAATGCTGCATCGTTTGGCACTCAAGGGCCGGAAATTTCTCATCCGCGCACTCCACCTCATGTTAAGACAACAAGACTGCAGGGGGTCGAGCGATTAATTGCTACAGTGGATGAGATACCACAAATACAATGCCTCTGCGACCTTCAGATATCTTTGTAAGAATGCAGATAGATTAAAAGAACAGTTAACCCCAAAATCAAGCATACACATTTTTCCTCCTACCTGTAGTGCTGTTTATCTGTCTGCATTGATTTGGTATGAGTCAGAGTGTTGGAGATATCGGCATTAGAGATGTCTGCCTTCTCTCAAGTAACTAGATGGCACTCAACTTGTGTTAAATGCAAGACTTTTTCGATGCCTCTTGGAATTAAATTTCATTCAAATTTTACAATAACCAGAAGAGAACACAGAAAAACATGATATGACATCAGTTACTAAGGTTAAAGAAAAAATATGCCAGATTGTTTATTGTAACATAAAACATGGCTGAAACGAGGGTAGAACAGCAATAGGCGTTTGTTGGTGAGATTTCCTGGCGATTTTTCCACTCTACATATGGGATTCCAATGCCTTGATTCCCATTATAAGTTTGAAAACCTTTTGGCATTTTGATTCAGCCAATATGCAAAATCTATAACCAATTTTTCTAGAATATGCACTTCGGCATGCTGTCCAGGTTACGGTGACAGCTAAATAGCTCGTGTTGTTGGTTCTGCTATCCTGATCTGATCTGTTAAAATTGTTACTGAAAAGTAAAAGTTACTAATTTGGGGATTTACAATGCAGCACTAAACAAAAATCTAAAAAGGTTTGTAAAATCCTACATCCCTTTCTCAGCATTTTAAGGCTTTCGAAAGACTGGTTGAAGGCTGAAAAAAGATAGATAAATGACTGATTGCTACAGGTCAGAGGAACGAAATGTAATTATGATTTGGGGATGAACTGTCCCTTTAAGACTCAATATTGTGATAAAGGAGGGTCTAGATGCATTCACATGCAATTATGTTTTTCAAACAAAAATACTGAAATTTTCAGTTTGTTGTCTGGTTAATGTCTCTAAAATGGGAAAACGGACACTTTTGGTTTAAAGGAGGAAAATGAACATGTGACTGCGTGTAACTATAATTGAGCGTGAGTGTTGTTTACCAGCTTCAGTCGAAGGATTATGGGCCCCTCGTGAGTCGACACAAACTTTACAACTTGAGCTTTCAAAATCTTAACAGATACGCTCACGAATGCAATTCGACCACGCCAGAATGAGGAGTTTTCATGGTGGTTTCATAGCTCCTGCCACAAATAACAATTTGGACATAAAAGCTTTTCAATCAAGCACAGCGGGGCGTTAACTGCGTCGCTTTCATGACCATTATTGCTTTGACTCGTGAAGTTGCTTCGACAAATATTTGCACATTATGTAAAAGCCTAAAAAAAACGCTGCTGGAAAAAAACCCAAAAGGCCTGTCAAATCATGTCTCCCATTGTGATATCATTTCAGACAGACACATATCACACAGATGAGATTAAGGATATCTGACAGAATCTTTAATGAATCGAGGGTTGATAATTCTGCAAACGCAGTCGTCCCCTATTAATACTTTCTACCGCCTCTATCTCCCAGTCTTAGTGCTCCACTCACCCATTGATCCTAATAACATGTTGCAATTCTTTTCCTTTTCTACAAGATTAAATCCAATCTTGCCCAATCTCCAGCGCAATAATCTTGTTTGTATTTTAATTAAACAGTATTGAGCTGGAAGCCCCTTCCTAAGTCTCAACACCTCCCCTGCCGCTTGTACAGTCCATCCGGAGCAATCCAGACCTGCTAACCCTCAAACCCACCCCACCCCCGCTACCACCACTTTAATGTATCTCAGTCTGTGTGTACAAATCTTGTCTGCTATTGGGACAACACTGCAGGAGCCCGCTGTAATCTGTAGGGGCACGACCTCGCACAGAGGTCTAACAGCTCGACTATATTGATTTCCCTTACGTTCAATGCGTCTTAAGCCACAGCAAATATCCAGCCACTGCTGCTCTATTTCATCATCTCCTGCCTGATTCATGTCACCATACACATGCACATGGAGTGGAAATTAACCCCTTGAAACCTGCATGTGCTGCTTGTGCTGCATTCACACACCTTTCACAAGTTATTAAATGTTTTAACAATAAGCCAATTGGTTTGATATCTTTCAAAAACATGGGCAGAAAGGCATCTTGGCAGGAAATGTTATGCAAATTGCAGGGTTGGGAATCACAAGGGGCTCCATGATACCATATTATCACAATACTTAAGACACGATACAATATTATTGCAGTTTTGCAATTTGCTGAGAATTGTGATAAAGTTAATCTCACTTCAATCACTTTTATTGCAGCTTTGAAAATGCAATTAATTTTATTATTCTAGCAGGTTACCAAAAATTTGTATTTGTAATTGTTTTGTAATTTGCACAATAAAAAAACTATACTATATCTTACTCGTATTTGTAAGATAAGATATTGTGACAAATGATATAAGACTGTGACACAAAAATTTCGCAATACTATGCTGTATCGATTTTTCCCCGTTCCTCTCACAAATTGCAATTTTTTTATTTAGAGTTAGATTCAAGTCATTTTTTTCTTTTCTTTTTTAATTGTATAGGATTTGTTTTTGTTTTGCTTTGTGTGCTAATTTTCAGGTAATTTTCTTGTACTCGTTTTGTGCTGATTTCCGGGTCAGTTTTCTTCTGTAGTTGCTCATTGCCTTCTTTCTATGATTTAAAGGAAATCAAGCTAATGTGCTTAGGTTTCAAAGGGTTAACAAACACATGTAGGTATCTCTGCTTGCCTTTGACACATTACTGAAGTGCGGCAGACGGAGTACAGGTGTTGCTTTCAATCTATTCATGTCATGTTCATGGTGCCATATCACATCTCCATACAGCACAGCAGGTTTTACTGTACTGATTGATGGCTTCACCACAAAAAGGGTTAGAGGCAGATGTACAGATTCTCTATGTGGTAGAATATCTAGAGACCTGTTATGTGGCCTAAAAATGGCAGCATCTGTTGCTGTGAGCTTGTTATTCATTAATTTTAATTTATCCTCCTGACACCTCAGATTAACACTCAAAATGTTTTGCCACCTACGTTGTGATGAAACAATCACGGTTACTCGCACAGATGCTTTTTTCGCACTGTCTGCGACACCAGAGCCGAAAAACGCCAGTTCTAACCATAGCAAAGATAATGCCGCAGGAGAGAAAAATCCGCGCCATGTTAAGATGACAGGAACTTTTGACGGAGGAGGAAAGCCGTGGAGCTTTCTGATTGGGTAAGAGGCTGCTCTGTGATGTTGGGCCCCTCATCCATAAACAAATATGTGCTCCAGTTTAAGATGTATCTTTGCCTTCTGGAGTGCAAAGCACAATGGGAGCAGATCGCATCAAAGGGCTCGTCTTCAGAAGGTCTCCAGAGAACAATCTCTTTCTTTTCTGACTTTCAAAACTACTTTCTGCTCCCACATGCTGTACCCAAGTGAAGTCAAAAAAGCGCCCTAAGTACATACTATTCTTCACTGCATTTAAAGCATTTTATTGGAGGCAATAAATAGAATTTCTAACACAAACTGAATGGAGCATTACTGTGCGAGATAATGATTTCCAATAAAGTGCCAAACATCTCTGGTGCTTTTACAAATCTACTTTGGGAGCTACAATGCACACAAAAGGAAGCCTGTTTGACAGATGTGCATCCCAGAATTGCGATATCCAAAAAAAAAATCAGTGTTTGTACACCTGATCAGAAATGCTTATTTTTGATCAGGTTTGCAGGTAAAGATTTAAACGTTGAGAAATGAAATTGTTTGGTCTGTCAGTTTTACACCAGCCTTTGATATTTCTGACTAAAGCACAAGACACTAAAGCTCACCATTGACAACCATCCATCCTCCTGCCAGTGTTTGTACATGATGAAATGTTTGATCCAAGGCAATTCTACTGAGACACATTTGTCACTGTGAACGATATCAAAAGGTCTCCCACAAAAACAGATAAGTGTGTGTTCCTTTGTGCTTGAGGGCCAATTTTAGATAATGAGCATGTTTTTGAAATGAAAGGACATTTTGCCCAGTCTGTTTAAGGGCTACGACTTGTTGGGGTGGCTTACATAGTCAGTTGGTGTAAAGTCTTTTCACACTACATATTCTTATTCCAATTTGGCCCCTTTTTATACACACATTGTTAACTTGGGGTTAACCTTAGCCCATGGCTGTATGATTCACACTACACTTGTACTAAAATTGGGTTTACTGTCTGTTGAAACACATGACTATTGTTTACATTTTAGAATGATGCGTGACAACTTATTAACAGCAAGTGGCAAAATTGACTTAGAGAGCCCCGGGAATGAGTCCTAAAACTCGGACATGAGTAACCATTTCAGCACCTCCGGTTCCCTCGTCTCAAAGTCTATGTTTTTTTTTAATCAGTTTTTGGTTAGAAGCCTAAAATAAGGTACGTAGTTAGCAGAAGCTCAAAGGACTAAATGAGACTATAGAAAGTCATCACGCTGGACAAAGCTTTACAGACGCACTGTGGCGGTGACATTGAGTCATGCGACTATTGTGTACTTCCTTTACAGCCTATTATTAGCTTTTTATTTTTGAAAGTTTAGGTTTAGGTTTATTTTATTTTTTTTACAGTGGTGTTTATTTATGAAGATCATCTTGCAGAAGCTTATTTTCAGAAATGATCCAAAATCCAATGGAAAAATCCCATAGGCTTTTTAACGAGGGAACCAGGATGACGCCAACTTCAGCGTTGAAAACATCATCCCTGGAGCACCCTATGTCACCATTAGCAGGATTTTATGTCAGCAGTGGTAAAACATTAAAAAAAGAGAGAACAGCAAAGAAAGGAAAGGCTGAATCAAAGATTTCTGTTTTACCTTTCAAATAAATGTTTGTGTGCTAGACATATTGCTTTCAAAATGTAGAAAGCTTGCAACTGACCTCTGTTTTCAGTTTTACAAAGCTGTATGATTGAACAACAAAACGTGACACTAATTCCATTAACTTTGTTTCACACTAGCAAGTGTGTTTAGCCTGTTTTCAGGTGATAACCCCAAAAACTCAAGGCTAACTCTTCACCAAAGCAGGGCCAGCAAGCCCTAGGCTGAAGTCAGAGTTAGCCCACTTGGAATGTGTCAGGACTGTGCCACTTAGCTCCAGGCTAACAGCTCCCTTAGCCTGCGGCTAACAGCCTACGTAGCCTGGGGCTAACAACTTACTTAGCCTGGGGCTAAGTGCAGTGTGAAAAGGACTATAATGGGGCAAGAGAATTCCTCTTCTTAATCTGCATCACCCTCTTTGGGACATAAGGCTACAATAAGCTCCCTTCATCTACCCCTAACCCTGGCAACACAATGAGCCTCCCCCTGATGTTAGCTTCATCTCTGTTAGCTCGTTGCAGTCTGAAGAATATGCCACTGCATTCACAGCTGCCTCTTTTCATGGATGATTATCTTGCTTTTATAGCTGCATGCAGACCTATGAATTTGGATGGACTTGGACATTGCTGTTTTATATATATATATGCGTGTGTGTGTGTGTGTGTGTGTGTGTGTGTGTGTCTTCTTATGCTGTATTGCTTGGACTTTTACATGTTGGGGAGTTGGATCTTGCCGAATAAAATGCACTCCCTAGCCTCAGGATTTTGGCAAGAGTGTGGGTAGGGAATATATTATATTAGAGGAGGGCCTCAAAAGTGTACGTGTGTGTGGCACATGCAAGTAGAAGTGCAAAGGGTGTAATCCTTTGAGGCTCTAGGGTTCAACCACTGTAGAATAGTAATAGAAGGAAGGCACCATTAGGCTACATGTATAATTGGAGATAAAAGCTGATGACAGAAAACTGTAAGCCTGATTGCGGATCTTCACTTTGTTGAGCTGTCAAACTAATAATGTAATGAAATATAATGAAAAATGAAAAAGTATACTTTTTTTCTCAGTAAGGTAGTGTTCAGGCTTACAAAATATTACTGCAGGTTTATAAAAGGCTAATATGACACTAACATTTGACACTGGTTTCATGGTTTTGATATTTTAACTCAAGACTTTTCGTAGAATTTGAATTTTACAACAGAAGGCAAGTGGTGCATTATTATCAGTTAAAGATGTAATAAACTAAAATTGCTATCAATGGGAAATGAATTATGGATTTTCTAGTTTTGAAGCGGTCCTGGTCAAAAAAGGTTTAAGTTTTTGGATACTTTTACACCTCGGGTGTTTTACAGTATTTTTGATAAGGCACAGTTTGCATCACTGTGCGTTGTGTAATAAATTCCCAATTATATAATATATTATATATTATAGGTATTAATAATAGGTATTACAGTGACAATGTCAATATCAGCCAGGGTATTTCATTACATTATTGGTCAAATTATTGGCTTTTATTACATATTCAATCAAGTTAAGTGCAAATTTCATGAAATTTGATGATGGCCATGCAGAATTAAGATGATTTAGCAAGCTTATCTGATACTATATGACATAACATGTCAAAATACTACATCTAAGATTTGTTAACTTTCCCAGAATACCAACCCTATTTAATGACAGAACTGTATAAACAGCACAACCACACACAGAGAAGCCGCTTCCTTTGTCTGAATTTCCACAGAAGACGGCGAAAAATGCTACATTAATTTGTAGAATATAGGTGTTTCTCTGCTGTATATTGTTTCTGTCGGAGATATGCTCCTGGAGAGGAATCAGACAGGGAAAACATAAAGCAGGCTCTATGATGATGGCTGCTTTTTTGTGTCCTGGCCCGGCATGTGTTCGGCTGAACGTGCCATTACTGCTTTTTCTTGCAAGTGCAAACTAAGGTCTGACAATAGGGCAAAACAATAAATGAGCATTTCTACATGGAAGCTTTAGATCATTGCCATTGTTAGATATAAAAGAATATGATTTCATCTACATTTTATTGCAGTAAAATGGCTGTTTGATGGAGACTGACATGAATAATCGGCCTTGCAAGAAAGAAAATGTTCTTCAGTGTGATAAAGTGAGGAAAACGGAAAACGCCACTTTAGTAGCCCACAGGCTTGTCGTCAAATTAATACACTACATCTTCAAAAATCTATTTGCTAAAGCTGTAAAAGTCTTTTGAGTTTTCCTACTGTTCAAAGCTAATACTGTAAATCCTATTTAAAAAAAAGGAAGACAAGAGAGAGCTACATCAATATAATTGACCCCGAAATGGAGCTGAAACACTGTGGACACTTTTCTTTAGTGCTGCATTGATTGGCTGCAAAATTCAAAAAATCCTTTTCACAAAACACACCATTTTGTTCGCTCGTTGAAGCATTAGAACTTTTCAATACCTAGAATGTAGGAGACGTACATTAAGGCCGTGGTCCTTGGCAACAACTCCATTAAGGGGAGAAAAAGAAAGTGGCAGAGTGCCGTTGGAAAGAAAAGGCGCCGCAAGAAATCTGGAGTGTGGATGTTTTCATCACACACAAGGCCTTCTGGAGAATCGGAAGAAGAAACACCCCCCGAAATCAAATATGGGAGTGCTTGATGTGTTCCTCACATCTGTCCACTCCATATGGAAGTCGCAGAGTTTCCCTGCCATCAGAGGTCTCTGTGGACGTTTTGAGAAGTAGAACAGGATCCTGCGTCAGTTTACAGAAAGGGAGTGGGGTAAGGAGTTGCACCGTTTGGTCGTGATATGGGCTGAACATTGTTTTGGAATATTTTTAGGCTATATCTCGATGCGCAATATATATCCTGGTAGCTCTTCATTAATGTTAGAACTGGGAAACAGAAATGATTGTTTTTTGGTTGTTTTTTTTTCCAGTTTATGTTGAAACAGCTCCGTCTGCCTTGGTGATGATTTTATTCTGCTGCTGATTCCATAGATGTCAGGTCATTTATTTTTTGTAGTTTAATGTTGCTTTTTGCACTCGATTATTTTGTTTTTTTTTGTCAGTTATTTTTGATTGAGTTTTTTTTTTTAACTCTAGTGAGGTTAATCTGATGGATTATCAGGTGTTCAGGCTGAAAAGTATTCACTCTGACATTTAATGGGATTCATTATATGACCTTCAGTTCCTGCTGCTCAGAGTATATTTTTCACAGACGGCAGCTCCGGAAACAGTCAGTCAGTGAGTGTAACAGCTCAAAGTGAGTAGGCACAAAACTGCTGCAAAATGTACATGACGTATGGTAGGTGCTGGTCATTAATGTATTAAGAAAGTCTGGGTACAGCTATGGAGGCAGGGCCCCATTTTATCTTTTGAGAGCTGCTCATTGGTGCCTGAATCAGAAGACTCTTCCCTGATGTAAGTCAATAGGAAAAAGTGTTTCTGGGCCAGAGGGCATCATGTGACCAACCTGGACAGCGTAATTCTACTTCTGGCCACTATGTAAAATTTCATAGCTTGGCACGCTTCCTGGGGGCTTGGTGCTGGTCATTTTCTAATGTAAGCAAACTCCATTTCTTAGATAACTTGAGCTATTGTTGCACACTGTAGCAGAGCTAAAATAGAGATGCAGCATACTGTTGGGAGAAGTTTCCCTTTTGGGTTTTCTGCCAGAAAGGCGTTTTTTGGTCGAGGTTCATCACATCATTTGCATTTGAAAAATCTTTTCAAGTCCTTTACATAGAGAAGTGTACAGGCTGTAATAACCAAGAAAGTCTCAGTTTTTAAGTTACAATCTGTTCACCCACTGGCAAAAAAATGCTTAATACATGTGAAAACTTGCATAAAATACCTTTAACAACTGTGGTTCCAGAGTTTTACATTAGCGAGTTTAGTGACTGATATCACACCCTGCGGCAGGTGGCAGATAGCGAGGTCGGGCTTGTGGAGCTCCCTAACAACCCTAATCCCTGTGATCCCACCTATTCTCCCTCAGTCAGCTTTTTTCACTGCTCTGCTGACAGCCCAGCAACTGTACTGTCCTGATTTCCCTCTCTTCCTCTCTCTTTCTCACAAGTTATCAGCTTACACAAAGCTAGACAGACCAGTGACCCCTGACCTCTTGCATTGACTGCCAAAACCCCAGGGTGAAGAACTCTCAGCCTTCTCTGGATAAACCACTCTTGAAAGCACAGGTCTCACATGTGTGGGGGTCATGATGCCGTGCAGCAGTTAATCCTCATCTGCATCTTAATTCTGCTTTTAACGCAGTACTGCGAGCGTGTCAGCGCCAAAGAGGATTTCATCATTGTCATATCACATGGTTGAACACGTCGCGACACTGGCACCTGCCACCTGCAACCACACAGGAGGTGTGTTATCAGGCAAGTGGAGGAAAAACGGAGAAAAACAGCCAAATATATTCAGTGCAGCGAGTCCCCTTGAGTTAGGAAGCAAGAACAAAGCAGAATGTGTGGCGGGGAGTTGGCTGGAGACTGATCCGAGGAGCGAGGAGAGGAGAGAGATGAAGGGAGGAAGGGAGAGGCCCGTGGGCTAGGAGGAACCTTCAGGGTTGACTGTGGGCCCGTCTTTAATTGGCAGGCCAGTGCGCGCCTGGATGACCACCAAGAAGGACTAGCAGAGATGACCAGAGGGCAGAGCGGGCACGCCACCACATGGCACTGGCTTCCTCCCACTGCCGTCGTTCTAGCCGGTCCTGAGTCTTCCCACAATCCCACAGGCAATTCCATCTGCTTCTGTTGTTCCTCTGCTCTCATTAAGGAGGGCTGGCTGGGGCTCCAGCACCACAAAACACACCCAGACAGGACAGGTGCCAAGCCCCGAAAATATCCCATACATGGCAGTGCATCTCATTGACCCAGTAGGGTAATATCCAACTCCAAATCAGCCGCAGGTTACTGAAGCTATTATTCTGGGCTGCATAGATTCACCATCCATACTTTCTAGAGCAGAGATACTAAACCTGCATTGCTTGGGGGCTTTTTTGCAAAATGACAAGACAATGTTTCAAGGATTTCACGACATTTCTCACATATTAGAAGATTTCTCGGATTTTAGGGAATTTCTTGGATTTTACAACATTTCAAGGATTTTAGAACGGTTCTAGGGTTTTAGGACGTTTCTCAGATTTTAGGAGATTTCTAGGATTTTAGAACTTTTACAGGATATTAGGACCTCTGTCGGGGGTGCTGGATGTCTTCCACGTGCACTATATTTGATAAACAAGCTCTATTTTGATGCTGTTTTATGCACTCTGGCATAAAATTAAAATTACAAAACCAATTCCCAATGTGAATCACAATTTTTTAATGGTTTGGGGGCCATGTGGTACCTCAACAGGGGAAAGTTCTGGCCCGTGGGCCGTAAATTGAGTGTCACTGTTTTAAAGAACATGAGATATTTAACATATTGAACCTTTTATAAAGTCACCCTCAACTCAACAGGCAAAGTACTTAAATACTGTATGAAGAACTTTATGACATAGACGACTGGGTGGAATCCTTATAAAGCCGTATTTAATATCTATTGCCTCCGCAGAAAAAGACAACAGCTTTTATGGCAATTGTGTGGTAAAACTTGAAAGGTTTTCCACAAAGAAGTCAGTGTTCTCCATGGAAATGAATCTTGAGGGCAGTTAAAATAACTGAAATAAACGTTACAGGCGTCATCCAAACAAAACAGAACAAAAAAACGCTGGTGCAGCTTCCCACTTCCCTCCCCGGCCTGAGGAGTCAGTGTGTACATTCCCCAGCCACAAACACATCTCTTGGGTCCAGGGCTTGGTGACCATCTATTATCGACTGTTTATTCAACTCCAGGGGAGCAGACAAAACAGGACGTCTACACATTTGTTTGGAACACTGTGTTTGGATTTGAAACACTGAGAAGCGGAGGACAGTTAAGTGACAAAAAAAAAGACTGAAGTCGATGACTAAAACTCGTATTGGCTTTTTCACAACCGCTGTTTGGTGTGACTGCTTAATCCATAGTTGAACTGAAAGACACTGCATACTAATCTTAGGAGCTCAATCCAGGTGTTTGCTGAGCTGAATGGAAGCAGACATCATATTGTAAAAATTTCACTGCAATAACCTAATAATACTATCACACCATTGTTTATTCAGGGAAAATTGACTAAGAGCATATCAAGCTCTTTTTCAGCAATGCCCTAAATGTATTTAGTATAAATTAGTATAGAGTATATAAGTGAATTGTGTAAAAAATTTCTAGAGGTGGGAATCACCCGAGGCCCCACAATGTGATATTATCCCGACACTCAAGTTAAGATTTAACATAATTAAATGTTTTTGTGATATGCTGAGTAATGCGATAACATTGTGATTTATTACCTTTTTTCACCTCCAAATTATGTCTCCAAAGGGAAACTTTACAAACATCTGCTTTGTCTGAAAAGGTAAAGTTTTCAGTCTGTTTAACCTCACTTCAATCACAGTGTTTTCTACAGATTTATTTATTTGTGGTCATGATTAAAACATGCCCCCACACACAGATTTTCTATTTTTGGAGCTGGACCAAAAATATAAATTGAAAACATTGCACTGCCATTTAATTTAATTTCTGTTAAATCAGGCTTAACTCTGAAGGAGGGCCTGCTTGGTCTTATCGATTGTTATCAATCAATTGACATTTACAGCCCTTGCCTGGCATGTGTGTTTTATCGTAGTATGGATTATTGTTTTGTTTGCAGAGTGCACAAATACATCCGCCATCATTATGTCTACTTCTCTTTTTCTTACATCTTCTCTCAATCGTTTTCTAATAAGCCAAACTTTTAGCAGAATTGTAATTATACTAATTTGTTGTTAATTTTGCATGTGCTGACAAATGCCTTTGGGTCCTGTTGAGTGGCTGACAGGTAGACACTATCTAGACAAATTAAAATCCCTAAAACGTGATGCCCCCCTAATAAAATGATTTCTTTAAACAAAAGGTCCTGAAAGCTTCAGAACTCAGTCGGTCGGAGGGGGCATAATTATTCAATTGTTTCTCGTAAGGAGATTTGTGTTTCTTTTTCCCCCCACTGGTTTTGCATTTGTTAAATGTATCTAAGACAAATGGCTCTGCTACGCTGGGCTCCTTCTCATGAATGAATAACAATGTTAATCAGTAAGGGCTTTGTTCCTCTGCACTGCATGCTGAACAAGTGCAGGCGGCTCACCTGACCCCTCTATCAATTCCACACAATGCCGTCCCTAATTCTTTGACTGCGGGCACTTCCTCCATGCAAATGGAGTTTCACCTGAATCCAAAAATACCAAGGAGCAGGGGTTTTAATCCAGCAGTGTGCAGATTGTACAAACTCCTTTTTCAAGTGTGCACTTCTCAGGGTCACTTCAACCCACCACTGCTGGAATCAGGCTGGGAAACAAAAAGGATTTGAGAGAATCGTCTTTGGGGCATGACAGCGAGAGGAGAGCTTATTGTAAATTTGATTGGGGTTAAGAGGCATGAATTATAACAGCGGCTCTTTATCCCTCATGTAGGTTTTACCCATCTCTTCTTTCAATTAGCAGGAGGGGTCTAACCGACAGTATCTCAGTAAATCCACAACTACTCACCACTTCACCCCAACTCTTATAAGAGCAAGAACTGATTAATGGGAATTCTTTGCAACTTCAGCTCTCCAATTTTATCTCTCTCACGTCATTTGGTACTTTTTTTCCTGGCATGTTCTCCATCTATCTTCTCTAGCGATGTCTTTTAAAGCTGTCATTCGTCTGTTAGTAAAATATGGCGATCTAAAGGCCAAAGACAACGGTCAAAGCTTTGATAATCATTTACAGTCAGCAAAAGTTCCTGTTTTTCCTCTGAGGATAAGAGGTTTTGTTGTTTTTATGGTAGACATGCACCACTATGCCAGATAAACTAATCTCTAAATCCCATTAGCCACAAAGGAAAGACAGGAGAGTACAGGAAATAAAGTGCAGTCTCATTTTGGAGGCTTGGCCCTGAAGCCACTTTGTTTTGTTCAAGAAATGTCAAACACAACTTGACTGAAAAATTCAATTCATGAGTGTATGTTATAGAACTTTTTAGCATGACAAACAACAACCAGTAACTAACTGGTTAATTTTTTAAGGGAAAACAAACAAACAAAAACGCAAAATAAGATCAAATAAAAAAGGCCTTTCCTTCCAGTTTCTGAGCTCCATTGATTCAGTCAGTTTTAGCGCTGCATTTCGAAGCACTATCTATTTAGAGATAGTGAAATCTCAATGTTTTGTGATTAAAAAGCCTTTTATTTTAGGTAGGTGAGACATTTTGACAACATGTTATGCATGTGACCCACCTCTGGAGATTTGAAAGGTAGCTGTTAGTTAGCAGTTGACTCAAAGAAGAATGGTGGCCAAAAAAAACGGCAAATTGGGAAAACGTCAGGCCCAGAGGGCGCTTAAGGACAGGATCAGTCGCCACATAACGGTGCTGTGAAATGATTATTATTGCCATGTTAATACCACTGTTATTGTTTCGAAAGAGCTGCCAAAGCAGATTTTATGTCACACTTGAGGCTGCTGTGTTACATGTCACACCCGTAACGCCTCTTTTGATTCCACAATGCCAGCATGCTATCTAAAATCACACACTTGCCACCGTCTTTTGGTTCTTTCTAAATTCAAAAGCAGCATAAAAAAGGGACCTCGTAGCGGGCCAACTGCTTAAAAACTGTGTAAAAAAAAAAAGACTATAGTAAACAATAACAAAGGGAGTTTGAGGCTCAAAATTGAGCTGCTTACTAAATAGATCAAAATGTGTGAAAAAAAAGAAAATACTCTCTGTGGTTACTTTTGACATCCCTGGTGTATATAGTGCATGTTTTTTTTCTAAAAAACTGTATCAATCATTTGCATAATGCATTTAATCATACATAAATTAAACACTAAATGCCTCTGTGACCGTAAACAGACATTTTCTATACCACGGTATGCTTACATGCATGCTTCCTTGTTATACACCAGGCGTGAGGGAATGCCTCTCATATAAACATCCTACCACAGCGCCGTGGGTGATGCTGTCTTCGTCTAGCCTGAGGGCAATGATACAATTGCTCATACATTTTTCACACCTTTAAGACAGATGAGGACCACATGGGCCGAACACGAGCAAGTTTTGTAGGCAGCCCGTGGTGGTGGTGAGGAGAAAAAGAGAAGGAGAAGAAACAGAGAAACCTGGAAAGTCTTTGGGGGGATAAGGAGGCATTGAGAGGGGGGAGAAACAGATAGCAGATGAAGAAGGGGAGGGAGGTGATGGAGATGGGAGGAAAAATATGCCTGTGGCAGGAAAAAGAAACCAAACCAGCTCATTACTGACCCAAGCACACAGAGAGCGGAGAAGGGGGGAAATAAAAGATGAAAACACAGTGCAGCACAAAGAGAGAAAAAAATTGAAGAAGGATAACGGGTAAAGAGAAAATAGTTCAGATTTCGGTATGTTTACGCGGCAGCATATCATCGTTACGGCGATTTCATCACAGTGTGACAGCAGCATATTTTGGAGTGCTCTGTCACACAGGCGGTCCCGGGGTCAGCTGAGCGGACCCTGTTAGAGGAGTCTGCAGGGTCCTCTAATGAGCAGCAGACCCTCCGAATAGCAAACAAGCTCACTCTCGAATAAGTACAACAGAGAAAAGGACGAAGGAAAAAGAGCCACCTCTTCTTTCAAAAACATACACACGAACATATAAATGTCTCGTCTTTACCTTTCTTCCTCTAAGCCTGTTAAGCTGGCATCCACTCACTTTTTTCCACTTTCTCGCCTTTTATCTGTGTTATTCTGCATCCGTTTTTTGGCCTACATCTTCTTCTCTTTTGTCGCACAAACCTGTTATTCACTGATGCTCCTTCTTTCCTCCATATCTACCTATCTTTCTCTTTCCTCTTATCTTTCCCCATCCATGCTAGAACATAACAAGCTCACCGACTCCCACTCTGTGTGTACCAGTGCTGTCCTGTTTTTATGGGGTGACAAATTAGCCCAGCAGAGAATCATGCTGCCACTGCTGAGCAGTAAACAACAAGCTCGCCTGAATGGAAAAATACAGGGTGAGGAGCTGCGAAGGATCCCTTCACTGCCACCTCCTCTCCATAGTGCACTTCCTTCCACCCCGCTCCCGCCTCCCTCCGGCCCGAGGAGCATGCCCGCTGCTTCCACATGGCTCGCGCCCAGCAAGCACAGCTATGGTGCAATGAGCCACAGCTTAACACCATCTCAGATACTGACAGTGTGATTGCAGCTAAGGAAATGGAGCAGAATGGTGACTAGCGAAGCCAAAACGACAAGTCAACAGGCCCGAGAGTGGGCGATCACTGGGAAAGGAAACAGCAATATTTTCTGTTGAGCAGGAAGCAGGAACCGTAGCTTAAAATACTGTAAACTAACACATGACTGCAGTATATCGGTTGAATTCGCATCTGATATGAGGCGGAAGACATTATTTTAATAAAGGTTTCAAAAGAAAGTCTAATTTCTCATTAAGTCCAACTGAAATGACTTTAAATGTACCCTTTTTTAAATCACAAATCATGTCAACGTTTTTATGTAGTGGAAATCTTTCTTTGATTAACCCTTTGACCCTTTAACAAATTATTAGAAAATACAAGAAATTTATCCAAAAACCTACAAAAAAAAAAAAAAAATGAAACTGAAAAAGGAAAGTAAAAGAAAGACCCTGAAAATTAAGATCTTAAAAATGTAATGATTCTTTAACATTATTTTAAATCTGTAATTATGAGTCATATATCTTTTCTCTAGATTTTTATTTTTGTTAGACATTTTCCCTAGCTTTTTTTTTTTAATTGTCTGAATTATCTAAAACTTTCCTTTAATTTCATAACATTTAACAATTTGCTCAGCAGTTTTTTGAAGAAATCGAACCAACGTCAGGGTTCAAAGGTTTAAATTTCTACTACCAAAAAAATCGTTGAAGCCAAGACCAAATTATCATTCAGTTCTACTAAAAACACAAAATAAGAGTGAAAATGTTATCATTAATTTCATACTGGCATTCCCTGGCAAGCCTGCAACCCCAGCCCAGTATCCGAGGATATTACATCCATAACGGACGATTCCCTCGACATGTCAAAATTTGCATCCGATGCCAGGAATTAGGTGCCAAGGTGTGAAATTGTGTATCCTTTATGCAAGAGGGGCTGAATGTAAAGGTGTGGAGGTCGAGGTGGTGGTGGTGTGCAGCATGTGTGACTTTCACGCCTGGATTTGGCCTGGTGATTAGGCTGGGAAGCCAGCATCCACTGGTCCCGCTGCACTCAGGTATTCAGACAGGTAGTTTGTCAGTCAAACAGCAGAGTGCCAGATAATCAGTCAGTTCAGCCTATCAGCCTGCCAGTGGAGGTCCTATTATCACTCCTCGGGTAGAGACACTGCAGATTTACCTCCCTGTATGTAACTCTTCATATAACCTGTCTTTAAGGGCAGAGGGCATGGCAATAATCTCCAACAGCGTGTCATTTCCAGGGTTCCCACAGTAATGGAAAACCTGAAAAAGCAATTGAATTTCACAATCACATTTTCCAGGCCTGGAAAAGTCAAGGAACTAGCAAAAATTACTGAAAATTTTGGAAAAATCATGGAAATGTAATGTAAAAAATGACTTACATTACTTACATTAATGTAAGATAACAGTGATTTTGGAACATTTTGAAGGGATGTGAAATAATATATATGTATATTTTTTTAAAAACAATTATACATATATATTTTTGGATTTTTATAGAAAACGTAAAATTTGGTGAGTTTTTTTTTTTTTAAGAAAACAGTTTTGAAAGGTATGTGTTATTTTAGACAAATATATTAATTATTTTATTTAAAATTTATTGAAAAAAAATTTTCCCTTTATTTTTCTTGTTTTCTTTTTTAAGAAAACTGTTTTGGAAAGCATGTTTTCTTAGAAAAAAGTTGATTTTTATAATTTTTTTTTTCTTTTTTGACAATTTTTATGGGGGACAAAAAGGGGCTTTTTTCTTACATTTTTTAAGGCATGTTTTCTTAACAAAAAAAAAAAAAAAATTATTACACAGCCAGAAACTGTAAAAACAGAAATTATTGGGGGATTTTCAAATTGCAGATGGTCCTTAAACACATTTAAATTATACACTTAAATTATGTTTGAACCGAGTTTGAAGAATCTGAGAAAACACTGGGCAAGTTGCGAACGGAAAAAAAAAAATTGAGTCCTTGAAAAATCATTGAAAAGTTCTGAAATGCTTTGCCTATGATAATGTGTGGGAACCCTGATACCAACATCTCCTGCATCTCTCCTCCTACTCAGGCAAACAAATTGCAATCTAGCTATGAAAACCAAATAACACTGAGTAAACAAAAAGCAGTTTTATGAAGTCCTAATGGTAAAAAACAGCCCAGAGGGGTCGAGAAATATATAGTAATTAAGTAGGCGCCAGCGTAATCCCACATTTTAATGCTGAAATCTTAATTATGGAGAAACTGTGCTCCCCCATGGGGCAAACCGGCCATCACCAGGGCAATAAAAATTACACAGGGGACATATTGACATATTTGTTGCGAGAATTCATGTCAACACATATCCTTAAGTACATAATGTGTGCCAGCTTTTATAATAGACGTCAGATCACATACAGATAGTCACAACCAGTAGTTATTCCACTCGGCCTGGCTCAAGGAAGGATGAATTAGGCCCAGGAGCTATTAGTCATGTGTGACCCAGCCAGGCATAATCAGAGCCTAATTCAACAGAGATACCACCACTGAGGCTAAAGCCCGGCCCTCATTAATCACTACAGCATCAGCTACAGCAGCAGCCTATGGCTCCAGTCTTTATTAATGGTACCCTACTTTAACTCCCTCTGTTTGTGGTCAAGCTGCAGCACTGCAAAATGGCAAAGAAGAAATCCACAGAGGGAGCAAACAAGTGGTCCTGGAATAAAACAGAGAGGTGGGGGGGGGCGTTAAAGGCCACGTGACTAATAAAGCGACTATTACCGAACACAAATGCTCTCAATTAATTTCATTTTGAAAAGCACAAAACAGCTTAAGAGCTCCAAAATCAGGCGTCAAGTAATCCGCTACAGCAAGACTGTATCTCTCTCTCAGATAAAGAATTAGCTAAATATAGGGAGAGAGAGAGGGAGAGGGAGACAGAGAGAGAGAGAGAGACACAGAGAGAGAAAGAAAGAGAGAGAGAGAGAGAGCGAGAGGGAGGGAGAGAGAGAGAGAGAGAGAGAGGGAGGGAGAATGTCTTGGGAGCGACTTCCAGAGTGAATTCATTATGCAGAAAAAGATGTCATTGACACAGATTTCAGGAGTTTTCGGGGGATTTTATTTGTCATTTCGTGAGCTGTACAGTGCAGCAGTACAGTGAATAGATTAAGGAGACAGACTCAGTGTGAGTTTTTGTGTCTGAGACGCTACATCCTCCAATTTATATAATTTGAGTAGTTATGAATTGATCCCTCCCTCCCTCCTCTCCTGTCATCTCCCTATTGTCTTTATAAAGGCATAACAATGGCCCAAATATAACTCAAAAATATTGCTGTGCCAACTCGTATTTCTCTGTAGGTCGACAATTAATTTAACGACTTTATTATTTTAAATTTTCCACAGCACGTACTATTTGTCTGTGGTAGAATTTTGAAGAATTTAAGGACAGTCTATACAATGAGCAGTCACGGACAGGTCAAGCGACTCTACAGTAGTCACGAGTATTTACTGCCTCCGGTTCAGATCAACGATGGCGGAATTACAGGAAAAAACTGCCGTCGCCAAAACATCACTCTTTTTAAATTGGTCCGTACATTAACAACGTCAAGATAAAAGCAAATTTCTTTGCTCAAGTTGAAACATTTTAACCCAAGTGCGTCACATCTTCGCCACCCAGGGACACATCTGCGTCGGCTAAACCTCTTGTTCACGTCTTTTATAAATTTCGCTTGCCATCACGCTGCTTCAAATTTGGCTTTGTGTTGTATAATTCAACTAAAGGGCAGCGTTTATCATATTTGCATGAGTGAACTCGAGCAGGTTTCCTCTCACTGTAGCAGAGAACCATTGGGACAGTAATATTGTGAAAGAAGACCTCAAAAGTAAATTTTCAATTCTAGTTTTGTATTTTTAAAATGACTGCTAATAAAGGTTCCCTCTTGGATAGTACACTTAGATAGTCCCCTATTATTAATGTTCGCATGTATGTGTGTGTGTGTGTGTGTGTGTGTGTGTGTGTGTGTGTGTGTGTGTGTGTGTGTTTCAATGCAGCACATAAAACAACTGCTACTGTTTCAGCTAAGAGTTCTCAATCGTTTAAGTGCCTCTCGGGTGCCTGTCCCTTTTTACAAGACCAAAGGTTGGCAATTATGCTCAGGGACAGTTTTTTTTAAAGTTCAGATATAACACTTTATACTCCCTGGGGGGTCGAGGCAGTGTTACAGTTGCAGTGAAAGTACAGATGCAGATACATATATAATGTTTTTTTCCATCCCGTGTTAAAACTGGTAGATTTATCAAACTGTTTGGACGGTGCTGAATTCTTAGTGCCGTACCTTCAGTCCGGAGTGATGGCTTTTACAACAGACCATCTTAGACCTACAGCCCTGGTAAAATACTTAAGACTTAATCACATTATCCATTAAATTGATTAATTTGTCCAGTTTGGACACTTTAGATAAAGCCAGCAGCTTCTCTCCAGATAAAGGACATCATCTTGCTCAAAACTGCACAAAAAAATTATTTCTGAAATTCTCTCTCTGACTGAAAATGTGTTACTGAATGGCTTTAAATTTGAAGTGTCTGTTTTTGATTTACAACTAGGGTTGCAGCATTTTACCGGTATTAAGGAAGACTGCTGTATGAAAATCGACAGTTATCATATCGTGCTCATTTGCTTTACAACAGTATTAGAAAAAAAAGGCAACCAGAATGAAAACCTCACCTGAAACCTCACCTCCGTTCCTCCTCGACTGCCTGTCAGACTTTAGACTACATATACTTCCAATAACAAAATTTTTTCCAAGCTTTAATACATACAAAGGAAAAAAAACCTTCTGTTTTCGTTCCTTAAAGAGCCTTTTTAACTGATAATGATGATGTGCCGTACTGTATACCTGAAACTGTGAACTTTTCTAAACATTTATTGCACTATGAAAATCTCATATCATTGCAATCTTATAGACAAAACATTTGTCAAAGTCACATTTCATTTGGGACTGAAATAATTTAGGTAAAGGGCCAGGTATGAGCCAAGGACTCCTATTACAAACGTGTGTTGTAATAGGACCTGTTCCATCCAGCACTGTTGGTTGTGTGGTGGGTGTGTGTGTGGGGGTGTGTGTTTGTACGTGTGGCAGCAGCCTTGTTCACAGTATTGAAAGGAAACGGAAAAGATCGATAGACAGTCAGATAAACAGAACATGTCACTTAGTTTGGTTTCTGCTTGCTTTCCTTTGTTGTACACAGAACTTCTGACTTTTTCAGAGAGAGATGTAAGACCTGCGGGGACCTGCAACTGCGGGGATTTGACTGTGAGACTGGCACCCCAGATCAAATCGTCGAATAGATCCAAGATTGCCCACATTTCACCCCATTTCAAGCGTGCCAGACCACACATACTGACCCCGGGTTTTCTTACACATTCATTTATTTCTGGTGGACTGCCATGGTTTTAACATCTGCTGCCATGTATTCATTTCAATTTTTTTTGAGCTGGAACGTTCATTAGAAGCACTTTTGGAAGATATAATCTGTTAGGTTATCAATTGCACAACACTCTCGGAGCGCAAACCGTACTCTGGGCACAGACAGCACCACAACATTAGACACAGTGAAAGTGAAACTTCATCATTAATTGCACTGGGTCAAAAAGACGGCAGCAGCTGCTCCTCTAATTCAGCTGATCGACTCTGACCGGATAAACAGCTCAAATGTTGACCCTGTGACTCAAACTCCTCATTTAGTCAGAAGGAAAAAAGAACATATGACTACCTTTGCCTGCACTGCGTTCATGGACCCGCAAAGAAATTTAGAGAGGGGACAAAGATTGAGAAAAAAAGGGAAACACAGACAAGAAATGGAGAAATACTAGAACACTATATGCACAATTAGCTCCTCGTTCTATTAAAAGCATTGTATGAAGTGCACAGCACGCACCACCAGACAACAACTAACTTAGTGAATTAAGGATGGTCAGCCTTGTCAGTCTTTTTTGACTGAGAACAAGTTGAATTTAAAAAAGGTGTTAAGTTGTATTTCTCTGTTTAATAAGGACAATAGGTGTGAGAATATTACTACTACTACTACTAATATTAGCATCTTGTGGGTTTCTATTGTGTATGTATTAGCCCAAAATGCTGTGAGTAAGTAGTGGACTCACGGTCAGGAGGGGCTTATACCGTCATATACCATATACCCCAGAAAATTTCCAGGAAGATATGAAAATAAGATACCACCCAAGCCTAGTTAGGGGTTGAGAAATTTCTATACATATTCTCCTAACAACTGAAGTCCAAAGATGTATAGTATGGTATGTGCGAGCACATGCGGTTTCTAAGCCCACACACATTATGTGCACAGTACATATCTAGCTGCTCAAACCCACCGCCGCCAAGCATGAACACACACAGAGCCCTTTGCTCAATAACTAGCTCCACTTTGCACGAGCCGAAAGACAAGAACACAATCATTAGCAAGACATCACAGAGCAATGAGGGTTTCTCAGATTGAGAGCCAGAGTGGAGATCTGGAGAGAATGAGATGTGAAGAAGAAAAGAGTGGGATCAGACTAAGAGGGCAGGGAGCCGTAAGGCAGGCAGGGCGAGGAGAGAATGAAGATGACGCACTCAATCAGTCTCCACTCTGAGAGGCCTCTCATTAAATATTCCCGTGATTATGACAGCACTAAGGAAGCTACGCGCACTCTGTTATTAGAGGCAAGGTTCTTCCCTCTCTTTGCTCATCTTTACACTTTATTTCTCCCCACTTTAGTGTCTGGAGAGAACTTCCTATCCATCTGTTTTTCCTCTCTCCGTCTCCTTTTTTTCTCATATCTCAAGAGCAAGGACACCTTTAACTGGTATTTTTCCTCCTACAGTTACTCCTACAGTCTGAGGACATCATCCACAAAGAGCTGTAATCTTCTGCTGCAGAAACACACCTTCAGCCTGCAAGCACATATTTAGATACAAAATTAAATCCATACGCACACACAACTTCATGCACGTTTTTTTTTCAGCTTGACCTTGCATGTAGATAGAAAATATTCCAGCAGATTCTCTACAGCCTGCGCTCATCACAATGCCAAAGGAAGACAGGAGGTGAGCCATGGTCAGTCCAGCCTCACAGAGATGATCTCAAAAGAGAAGCAGTGGACGGCCTGTCAATCCGAACAAGGTCATAGATTCAATGCAGCTGAAAGCCGCACTTTCTGGAGAACAGTTCAAAAGTGGAATGATGGCCATTTGTTGCTATAGAATATGCTGCAAGACATGATGTAACACCCTAAGAGAGGCCGTGGACTCAATAACCAGAGAAAAGCCAGGAGATTTATTTTCCATCATCATTACAGTGTCAATGTTCACTTTAGTTCTGCGGTGGCGAGAGCTGCTCCTGGTTGTTCGGTCAAGAGTGCCGTTAACAATTTGAGGTCTATTCAGCGTACTGTATGTGTTCACTTTGCTGTGGGTTCAAATGCGGTTCGTTTATAGAATCTCTTTTGGTTTTTCTCTGATGGCTTTACAGGTATGCTGGTTTTTGTTATCTTATGCTCACAGGTTAATTTTAATAGCAATATTTAGCTACATGACCTACAATTACTGCCTCTTGATTGCATGCCTCTGCGTATCAAGTTTAATTTTACATCCACGTCTTTGCAGACTCAAATGTAATGCTTCAAATATGTTGCAAAGAAAATATTCTAAAACGTGAATGCTTCACACACACCATCAGCCCAGCAGCGCAGATCTATACAGTCACCACAGTTTCAAGCTGGACAAGCAGGACTAGTGTCACCAATTCAGTATCTGACCGAATGTCTCCCCTTCTGCTCCTGAGATATGACGTTAAATAATGTCCAGAAAAGTGTTTTTGAAGAAGAATATGATGTCACACTGAAGTCGACTTTTGACCTTTTGGATATAAAATGTAATCACTTCGTCATTTTATCCTATTAGATATTTGTGTGAAATGTTGCCGTGATTAGCATATGAATCCTTGAGTTAAGGCCAAAACTGTTTTGTGAGGTCACAGTGACCTTTGACCACTAAAATCTAACCAGTTGATCCTTGTATTTAAGTGGATGTTTGTGCCAAATTTGAAGATACTCCCCTTAAAGTGTTCCTGAGATATTGCAATGATGGGAATAAGTCAGACACTGTGTCACTGGGACCTTGACCTTTGACCATCGGATTCTAATAGGTTCACCTTTGAGTCCAAATGGAGAACTTTCCTCCAGGTGATCCTGAGATATTCACACGAATGTGATGAATGTGAAGTCAGAGTGACCTTAACCTATGACTACCAAATCCAGTCAGTTCATTGTTAAGTCCAATTGGACGTTTTTTCCAAATTTGATGAAATTCAAATTTAAGGGAAATTCTCTTAAGGTGTTATATTAGATATTGCATTTATAACAATGAAATGGACAATGTCAGTAACCTTGATCTTTGACCACCAAAGTCTAATCGGTTAATTCATGAGTCGAAATGGACGTTGGTGCTAAATTGAGGAATGTGACACAAGGTTTTTTTGAGATATTACATAAATACTGACAACGGAAAATATAATTCCTCTGGTAATTAATGTTACCAGCATGGGGGCATAAAACATGGTGGAGGACTATACTCTTTTTGGATTTTAGTAATTGCTTTAGGAGATTTGTAGCCGCAACAATTTTAACACGTGGCCACTTCTCTACAATTCAGTCAGTGAAATCTTTGGTAAAGAACTGGTGTTTGACGTACCACACAATAGTCCTTGTAACTATTGTTCTCCTGTCCTTGCCAGCCGGGCAAACTGAGTCCTAACAGTAGAGCAGAAGACCTATACCTGGTGCCTTACAGAGAACACTAATTTCCTTGATCTCGTGGAAACACATGTAGCTGCTTTATGCATTGATCTCCTACAGAGAGTACTAAAGCTGCTTGGAGAGTAATTTCATGCCAGGTAGACTCCCTCTCCTTTCCTTGTCTCCTTGCTCACCCCTGACTGAATAACCAGGCCCGGAGGGCTTCTTCACAGCAGGTGCTCCGTTAGTACCTCACCCCCCACGGCCTCTACGCCCGCCTACCCACCCACCCACCCACCCGCCCTCTCCTGCCTCATCACTCCCTCCACATCACAGCCAGCACACAGGAGGCCGTGTTCCCCTCAGCATTAAGACGCAACACTATGTTACAGCTCTATTAGCTAACTAATCTGAGAGAACTTTATTTTATTAGCCCCTTAAGACTCCTGCCAAGGCCCTTTTCATCCTTTATGGATTCAGTAACTGTGCCGGCTCCATCTCCCTGCCCCCACCTTCTTCCTCCTGTCTCCCTCAATCTTTCAATCCCTCCATCTTGCATGCTTGCTCACCCCTTTCTCGCACAGTCCGGTTATGTGGCACTTGCAGAGTTGCAGCAACTGTGCATTACAGACATGCGGGCACACACATACACAGGAAAAATTGCACACCAGTCTCCTCTCAGCCGAGGCGCGCTGCAGGCCCAATGAGCTGTAGAGCAGACGATGTATGAAGAATTGAAAGGCAAGGAAACGCACAGCGGGGACGTTCAGTTTCTGGCAAAATGGACCTCGAGTAGCAATTCAAACATTCAGGTGTGAACTAACTGCCCTACTGATGCCTATTGTCAGCATTTGCCTTATATGGCTTCTACTCCATCTCCCAACTCTCTTCCTGCACCATGAAACAGCAAAGCATTCTGCAGGGGTGTGGGCGGAAGTGAGGACTCAGCGTCCAGCAAAGACGAGATAAGCAACCACTGACATGACAAGTTCTACCATCATGTATTCCACATACAACACATGATGTTCACTTTGACGAACCACCTGCCCACAGCGCCCTTCATTTTTATTCATATTTCACCTGCAGTCATATCAAAATGACATCTTCAGCAGCAGGCCATTTCAAATGCATTCATCTGATTGTGAGGAAAAGACAGAATAAGATTTCATAGTGGCAAGAAAATGTGAAATATTTTATAAGAGTTGCTGTGATACATTATGCAAAAGGAGCAAAGGAAGAGACATATATAAACCATACATATTCGATTATGAAAAGAAAGAAAAAGACATCTGCTGGATTTGGCCGTGAAGAAATATATGCATTGTAACCCGTTTACAAACAAACATGTATAGCTGTGCAAACAGATGGTTCCAGTGAGCGCGGCACCTCCTGAATTGATTCACTGTCAAAGGATAACACCAGCATTATTTTATGTTTTTATTATTTTCAACAAATAACCTGAGGAGAGCAAAACCAACAGCGGATTGATCCCACTAACCAGAATCATCTGTGCAGACAAAGTCTGATATTGCTGATGCTTTGGTGCCCATTGTTGTCCAGAAATCATTGCAGTAGGTGATGTATTCCTTCATTATATTTAATATGGCCAGTGAAACGATCTGAAACAACCGAGATTGTGTTTTCAGTAGCAGAGTATCTCTGCAGTTTGATGAGCAATGAGGGAAAAACTACTTTTGCTGTTTTTATGACAATGAAGATGTATGTCAAAAATACAACGGTATAACTCCTTTAAAGGTCTAATGTGTAAGATTTGGTGGCATCTTGTGACCAGGGTGCAGAACGGAAACTTCTCCCGTGTGCCAAGCATGTAGGAGAAGTATGTCGACCAAAACAGAAATGCGAATGGCCCTATCTAGAGCCAGCGTTTAGTTGGTCAATTTGTGGCTACTGTAGAAACAACATGGCAGTTTGGCGAGTTATGAACATGTTTTGTGAGATCATGGAAGAATTTTTACATTAAAGGTAGAGCTGCAACATTAAGTTGATTAATCGGCTAGTCAAGTGAAAGAAAATTTATTGTAAACTTTTTTTATGATCGATTAATCATTTCAGTCATTTTCAAGCACAAATGTCAAACATTTGCCAGTTTTGGCTTATTAAATGTGATACTTCATTTGCATTTTCTGCCAGTAAATGAAGTAACTTTGGATTTTGGATTGTTGTTTGGACAAAAGAAGGATTTAGAGGCGTCACTTGGGGATCTAGGAAATTGTAATGAGCATTTTTCACCTGTTTGACATTTTATAGACTAAAATATTAATTGTGAAAATAATCAGTGGATTAATTGATAATAAAGATAATTATTAGTTGCAACCCCAGTCAAATGGCTCAAGTCCAAATGAAGTCATGAGTCATTGATGTTCAAGTCCAAGTAAAGTTGCAAGTTTTATTTTGTTTTTTTGTCAAGTTGAGTCTAAAGTCTAAAATTTGTGACTCCAGTCCAAGTCATTTGACTCGAGTTCACACCTCTAGTTATAATTAAAAGATAAACTTCACCATTCTTATCCTTCCAGAAAAGGCAGCAGAGTTGAGCTTTGAATCAGCATGTGGTCTGAGACCTTTGCTCCTGCATGCTCCAGATGCCTGCGTCACATTGCACCTCCATTATCTCCATAGCTACTGCATATGACTACGCTACTGTGAGCCTTTGGTGGAGGAAGATCAGAGCAAAACAGAAGTGACATCAAACAGAGGGCAGCTCCCTCATGCACTGCCCTGGAGGGGAGCGCGGACGTCTTGCTCAATATGGAAGGGCTGATGGCGGGGCGGCCCAGCGGCAGCACCGGGCCCCGTGCCAGAGGAAGCCGAGGCACGTGCCGGTCGCATGTACACGCATTTGTGTGCCCTAGAGAGACGCAGGCACAAAGACATGCGATCACTCAAGCGCGGATGGAGGAAAAAAATGGATAAAACCACACACACACGCGCGTGGTAGAAGCTATAATAATGCCATCAGAGATAGCCTAATGATATTGGAGGGCAGAGTGTGCGGGCTCCCTTTGATCTTCCCTCTTTCCCTCCTCATCCCTCAAAGCTTGTTGCAAAGAAACAAGCCGAGCAAAGCAAAAAGAGAACAAGGGAGACAGACAGAAACAGAGAAGAAGAATTGCCAACCTCCATTAAAAAACAAGAGAATGAGGGATAGGAGAGAGAGAGCGATGCCTTCAGGCAAAAAAAAAAAAAAAAAAAAATCAAACTGGTTCTCCTCGCCTGGCTGTACCTGCGGAGGAGGCAACGGACAGTTGACAGCCCAACGATCGCGCATCTGCCCCTCAAGCCCTGGCTGAACAACAGGGCAGGATTTGGCCGGAGACGCTGCCACAGTCCGACAGATTGTCTCTAGGAGACAAATGCAGCATGTCTGTCTGGCCTGTCAGTCCAGCTGCTTGCTGCCAGCATTAACCCTGAGCCTCCCCCGTGCCGCCTCCTCCCATAACAGTCTGAGGGAGATAGTTTCTGATCACGGCCGTCAATCAAATTTCAAAGCCTTCTCTCGCAGTGATAACGGAGAGAAAAAATGTCAGTCAGTCAAGGAAAGAATGGTGCGAAACGGAGGAGTCCCGTAAGGGCGCTGTTAGTACAACATCAAACAGCTTGTTTGTGTTTGTCAGTCGGAACATCATCGCTGTGAACCGCCAGATCCTTTGACATGACGGCGTCTTCCGGCCGAGCAAGCGCGTCTGACTTCTCTGGTCGTGACGAATTCTGGGTACAGATCTATTTTTGGGAGTCTGACAAGGAATGGCGGGTCAAAAGATCACATACTTTTTAATGTTTTGGCTTCAGGGAGAGTATCGAATATGTTCATGTCATAAATAAAGCTGCAACGATTAGTGAAACAATCAATTGAAAGAAAAGTGATCAACTATTTTTATAGACGAGTACTCAAAAACATCTGCCAGTTCTAGCTTCTTAAATGTGAGAAATTGCTGCTTTTCTTTGTTATTTATGAGAGTAAATTAAGAATATTTGGTGTTCTTGACTGTTAATTGAACAAACTAATCAATTTGAAGATGTCACTTTTGGCTCATGGAAAATGTGACAAGCACTTTATAGACTGCAAAACTGATCAACTGATCGTTAAAATAAACGGCTGATTAATCCATAATCAAAATAACCATCAGCCCCAGGTTCAAATCCGAGTCAAAATGCAAGACTTTTTGGATTTTGTCAAATCAAATCATATGTGACTCAAATCTGAAGTCCAAAACATGTAACTCGATTTACAGCCTAGTTAATGACAAGTATCTGAGTTTTGGACTGTTGGTTAAACAGACAAAGTGATCTAAAGACGTCGAATCAGTCATTCACGGACAGAAGGTGCGAAACAGAGGAGTCCCATGTTGTTAGAATAACATCAAAGAGCTTGTTTGTGTTTGACAGTTGAAACATCATCACTGTGAACCGCCACATCCTTTGACATGACGACATCCTCCAGCCTAGAAAGCACGTCTGACTTCTCCGGTCGTGACGGATCGTGGGTACGGATCTATTTTTGTGGGTGTGACAAGGCTTAGCAGGTCAAAAGATCAAGGCCTGTGTGTGTGCACCTAAGGGGAGAGGCAGCAGCTGCGGAGGCCAAAGAATGATGTGGAACTATCTGACCAAGACGCTGCATCTTAATCCATACACAGCCCACTGAATGCACAATAAGGAATCAGTCCACAGAAGAAAATATTCATTTTTATGGTTTCGTATTCTACAACACAATGGTGTCCAATCTCCACACTGCTGCAGGGCCAAAGGTTACCAGCAGCAATGTTTGAAAAAGAGCAGATAAGGAATATTTGTGCTCAAAAAAGCTTCCTCAGTACAGCAGGTAATCTTCCTGCAAAATAATCGTAAAGGAGCACTCAACCAGTTCTGTCTGCAGCCTATGATACAGAAACATCAACATCAATTTTACAAGGGCAGGTCAGGACATGTTTAGGGTAGCTTAGCACAAGTAGATGCAAAGGTCAACCTGGCAGTCAAAAACACAACGGAACACAGTTTTATTTACATGGTGTATGTTATGTTTCAGCAAATATATAAACATAAAAAATATGACGATGTTTGAGAGCGTAACTGGCGAGCTATCTCTCAACAAACGCCAGCGGAGAGAAAGCGTGCCACACTGTGACTCCTTGCTTTGAGAAATTAATTTGCATTTTATTGTTTGTGGATGAAAACAGCAAGTGAGCAGTCAACTTTATGCGTCTTGTCCAAACATTGTTCTTCTTTTTTTTGTTGTTTACCATTAAAACATCTGCCGCCACAAACGTTTTCTATATTTGGTGCTGGACCATTCATCAGGAGTGCTCTTAAAATACACACACCATTTACTGCACTACACTTTCGGAGTGCAGAGCGTACTCTGGGCAGAGATGGAGCAGCAGAACATCCTGCAAATTGAAAGTGAAACTTAACCGTTCATGCTGCTGGGTCAAAAAGTTTGGAGCAGCTGCTCCTCTCATCCATAAATCTGATCAGCTCTGAATAGACTGACAGAAAATTATCGACCCAGCAAGTTACAAACCGTTGCTGAAGAAAAAGAGAACTCATGGAGATCTCCGTTCTGCGTTCACAGACCCACAAAAAAGAATTTACAGAGGGGACGCAGAATGATTTACCCTTTCTGTGTGGGAAACACTCAAGCAGCAAATTACACAAACTACAGTTACAGTATTTTGACTCAAAAACGTTTGCTGCTCTGTTTAAGTTACAAGATTACATACTTAATGATACCTTGACAGGTTACCTTTTCAGCAAAAGAGTGTTACGTTTGTAGTCAGTACTTTAGTAGCTACTGCTAATTTAGTACTTTTACTGTTAAAACAGTTTGTAGAGCTCAGGGCGAAGTGCAATCTGTTAAAAAGTTGAACCTTAAAAAATGTAAAATAATGTATGAAACTTATGTGTGTTTTTAAAAAAAAAAAGAAAATAAAAATTGTTCCTTCTTTTTTGTCATTAGATAACCGCCAATAACAAAATAACAGGGACAAGTAAGAATCAACTTTGGGCAAGTGGACGTTTGACCCGTTTGCCTTGAACCCTGCCTAAGTATATCAAATTAGGAAAAGGTGCATTTTATTATGTATGAGTTCAACTCTTCATTTGTAAGAGGAAGAATATGTTATTTCTTCCTTTAGAACTTGTTCAAGTCTTAAAAGTATGTGTACATATGACAATATGAATCCTTCAGACTCTTTTTAAAATCTCATACTGAAATGTTAACTCACAGCTTGTCTATGAAGAGGTAATAAATTATTCAATTCTATTAAATATATAAATCATAAACATATCAGTGATATTTCAGAAGACAGCACCTTTTCTATGTAGGACATTTATGTAACAAGCCCAACCCTACGTGCTAGATATCAACCCTTTCATCTGTCTGTGGGTAAAATGGCAAAAAAAAAAAAAAATCCCAAAATGCCGAAGTGTTCATTTAAAGTTTACAAATAAAAAAAAGTTTTACACCAGGCAGCTCGAGTTACACACTCAGTTTTGCCGACAACTCAAAGAAACAGCTTTTTCTGTGTTACTCAGTTTTCTCTGCCCCTCTAAGTGTGTGCCTTTTTTTCATGGTCTGCAAAGACCGCTACATCCTCATACAATCATTCCCCGCATCCCACAGGAGAAGAAAGAAACAGATGGGGAATGAAACTGTGCTGCTTGTCTGTGCTCAGACGGAGGGGTGTGTGTGTGTGTGTGTGTGTGTGTGTGTATGTGTGTAAAGTCTGTGTGTTCCTACATGCGTGAGGGGGGTCTTAAGCATGCCACACTCTGCCTTTGTGTGTGTCTGTTTGTTTGTATATTCAGATAGTGTTTACAAGAATAAGCCCCACGGCGTAAAATGCCATTTTTCATGCAGTGGTGCGTGTGTGTGAACATGAGTGTGTGAGTAAGAATCATGAGGGACTGAGGGATGGCGAACCTGCGCGTAGGTTGTGTTGTGTTCTCCAGCTTCCAGGAGGAATGAAAGAGGAAGTAATTGGCCATCACAGGAAGCCTTTTCTTCAGTATTGCAGTCCCTCTGAAAAGCACCTCTTCAAGGCTTTTCTGACTCTGAGTGAGCACAGCTTTCTGTCTTTGGTACAAAACTGACATAATTCTTGTCAGAAATTGCCTGCATGATCCTAAGTAGCCGACTATTCCGGACACATCCATATATGGAGCTCCCTAATAACAAGCGCTCTTTTGTTACCACAAAGTTAAAAGTTAAAGATAGGACTTGGCAGTTTATGTCAAAAATATAATAGTCCGTAGAAAAAGCATTGTACTCACAATGCCTGCAACGTGATGCTTGTATTGCTACAAAAGCTATAATTTTATAACCACATCATGCCGAGAATCCCATTTGTTTGAGAGATCCAATACACTACTCTCAGAGATTATCTTTCTCGTTGCATGCAGAGATTTCTGGCAGAGTGAAAATCTGAATCTCTTACAAAAAAAAAAGGTAGCTCGAAAAATCCAAAGTGAAAACTTCTAGGTGGGTCAAAAAGTCACAAAAAGTCGGAAAAAACAATCAATAACACAAAATGACATGAAATACTACTTCCAATTAAGGTGAAAAAGCCCTGGACTGATTCCTCTGAGCAGCATGCATGGAAATGAACGACATTATTTCTCTTTTTTTCCGTGATGGTTTAAATAAGTTGCTTTTTAGAAAGAAAGTCGGCAGGAGTGTGTTGAAAGTCACTACATCTAGAAAGAAAGTCACCAAGAGAGTAGCAAAATGACTGACATGCACAACCAGAGAAACGCATTCTCAGCAGTTAACCGTTGATATCACTAGTCAGGACTCTCATCTTTAAACAAATTCACCTACATTTCTTGCAGACACAGATACAATAACTCTCAACATGGCTATGGCTTTGCCTGTAATCTTTGTGATGCATCATCCAGTATAAACTCAGGGTGACGCATGTTTGCTTGACCGTCTGTTAGTTCCTGTTCACCTCCTTTCCATTAGTCATCACGTCTGCTATCGCCCCACCACCTCCACTACCTCCACCACCGGCCACAAGAAACAAACACTGTCAAAACACTCATTAACTCATTCATTTCAACACAGCCCACACACTGAGTATAAATATTTAAAAGACCAAGTTGAGATTTATCATAGCAGTCACTAACTGAAGTCACTGGAGGGTTTAGCCTTTTTACAAGTGTCAACAACGGTTTAATTTAAGCTTATTTAACCAGCATCATCAAATCTGTTACAGAAGTTGTCACAATTAAAAATATAAAGCTCGTAAAATCCTATAAAAAGGACTTCTTAAGAAGCAGATTCCACTCTTTTATCATGTGAAACAACATGGGAGTGCTACAATTATGGTTTGGACTTTTAGATTTTCATAAAACTTGACAAAATTCTCTGAGGATTCAATGACAGACAATAGTAACATTAGCCTTTTAAGTGGGCTCATTTCATGTCGACTCGAGCTGGGGAGGTAAGCAGTCTGGTTGGTTGCGATACACGACAGCTCCAGAGTTCTGTCATTTTATGAGAGGTTTTAAGACTTCTGCCAGGGAAGGAAGGAAGATTTAGCGGCGCTCGCCAGTCCGCCGCGCTGTCCGTGCGTCTTTGGTCGCAGGTGTATATTGTCTTCCAAAATGGCATTAAAAAGGAGGGAGCCCATTCCGGCAGACAGTTGAGCGGTTTGAAAAACAGCCACACAAATTTAAGCTACAGTTTTGAGTAAAAGGTCTCTGGCAGCTGTGCCTCCAAACCTCTCGCCTCCTTTAACTGTCACATAATGGCTGCGGTGATCTACTGCGTCTCTTGCCCTGTGCTCGACCGTTACCTACTGCTTTACAGTAACAAAGGGCCCCCTTCACTTTCATATGCCACGCTCTTACTTGAGTAAAATACGGCCGGTCATCTTTTACAAGCCCTCCGCTTACTTCATACAACACAGGCGAAACTTTAACAATCAAACACAATATACAGCGAGAGAAAATGAAGGGCATAACAAAATAAGAGATGGGGGGAGGCGGGTGGAGGGAAAAATGCCCCCTTGAACACAGCAATTAATCAATTAGCTGGAGCAAATCAATACTCCCCGCCCAGCTTGGCAGCCTGACAGCACTCAGGTGTAATTAAAATTGTAACTATTGACAAATCAAGATGGATGGAGCCCTTCCTGCTGGTTCTGCTCAGCTCCGAGAGAGCGATTATCTTTGGGTGACTAATACACATAAGGGGACAGAAATGTGAAGGTGTGCATGTTTGTGTTAGCGAGCATCTCATCCGCAAAGGTGTGCGTGAGGCTACCTATTAGTGTGCTCAAGTTGAGGTCAAGCTCGAGTAATGCTGCGGGTCAGCGCCCTGCGTCCAAACATCCATCTCACTCCGTCACCTTCCATTATCATCGGGTCATTCCCATTAAGTAGACTGTTAAGAGTGTTAAGTGACTTGGTCATGTGTGAAGTGCATCCAAGCAAATGATAATCAAGATGTTAATCTAACAAATCTACATTTGGGTTACTGCTCAAGTGTAAAGTGTGAAGAGGAGCTGTGCAGTTCTTTCAAAGTGGACAATGTTCTTACATTTCTCCAGCCGTTTTCTTGCATGATCTCCTGACACACATGTATCACACAGAAGGAGATTTTCTGTGTCAGAAGAGTTTTTACTTATGGAAATACTCAGTTTGGTTTAGGCGAGGGGTGGCAACTTAGCAGAGCGTGCAGGCGACATGAAATGACATGGATGACACTGCGGTCATGTAGCCAATTTGTAATTCAGTCAAAAATAACCAAATGTCTTGGTGTACGTTAAATTTGCCTGACAATTTCAGATTTAGCCCTTATCAAAAGCTCCCAAATCTCGTCATTTCTCCAGTTCGACAATTTTGTTAGCGTACTTGTGTGAAAGACCCTTCTTTCCCTTCAATTGTCAGTTTTCTTTCAGTTGTGTGCAAGCCACGTAATAAAAAACACTGTGAATTCACAGAATGACTACTGGTTATATCCACAACAGGAGATTGTCCGTGTCAGAAGCATTTTCATCCCTCGCCTACTTCTTCTATTTGGTTTAGGCACCTGTGTCGAGCATGCAGGAGGCATAACGCGGATTACGCTGTGGTCACATGGCCGGCTCATTAACACCCGAGTTTCTTACCATTCCTTGAAATTGTCTTGTAATTTCAACTTTGGCCCCAAATCTCGATTGTCATTTTTGTTGCCGTCTTTTTGTATATGACCCTTCTTTTTTACCCTTAGATCTTTGTTTTTTGTTTTTTTTTGTTTTCAGGAAAGCTACAAGATAGAAATGTCATCACACGCCCACTTTGCTTTAAATTCCTCATTCAATTAACTGCTCTGTTCACACGTCATTGTGTGTCAACATATAGCTCCTCCGAGTAATGTGTAGATAATTTTACGTTCACAGTGCATGTTTGAAAAAAGTGTCTATGAGGTTCCCATAAGAATTAGGACATGATATAAGAACAAAGGTGTCTAAGTAGATATCAACAGGGGAGCTGGATGTGGTTATGGAGGAGCAGCTGGCTAAGGAAGCAATCTGGAGCGTCTCAGTCTTCAAGAGACAAAGAAGTCACACACTTCCAAAAGTTTCAAATCAAGCCTTTGATTAGCCTCCAGCTAATTGGCGACGCTGCCATCACCTTCTGTCTTCTATTCCTGCTACCCCCCCATCCTTTGTGAAGTACATCTGCTAACAAAAAAAAAAGAAATTAAAAAAATCAACTGAACAGTGCTTGGTGTTTACATGGTGTTTGGCAGGAGTCAAAAGGAACTCTTCAAAAGCAATATCATAGGCGTCCATGATCAATGTGCAAATACCAGCAGAGAACATTCTCTTTTTCAGAGATGTGAGACACGTTCTATTGAGGGAACCATGCCTTAAATCTCTCGAGACTGGCCCTTGAGCGTCAAACAAGGACAAAAAAAAAGCAAAAAAATCAGAAAATGTTTCAGAAATTTAAATGAGTGCAGTTTTCAAAGCAGCGTCAGGGAGCAGTCATTTATTGTACTGTTAAAAGAGGAGGAAATATTGGCCTCATGCAGCTGATGCACTAAAAAGACATCTCATTATTACATTCTCCCGTTTGTAGCTCTCAATCAGTGCAAAGTTCAGTCTTTGGCTAATTATACAAAGACACAGAATGTCTACCAACTGCAGAGAAAGGGATGTATCATTTAGCATATCCTGCTTTAAAAGCTCCAAAAAAGAAAGCCAGTAATTGCCAGTCGTATGAAAAATTCAAACAGCGCCTCGTGTGCTGTCGACTCTCCTGACAAGTGCAAAAATGGGGCTGGAAAATTGAGAGATCCACCTAGAATTCTCCTCACAGTATTCAACATATCGGACTCTGATGGCCAGTCTCTTCCATTATGGCTAACACTGTAGTTCCAACTTAACTGTCATACTGCATTTCATTTAATGCGCCGTGAGCTTCCACTTCAACTATCATCGTCCTGCCCTTTCTTTCTCTCCATCTTCAATCTATCTCCTGTTTATTTTTTGTCTGCTGGGATTTGAAGAAAATCCATTTGTCAACGTCTTAACAAAGTCCGACAAATGGTGCGTCTAAACCCTACTGCAGACTGCACAACTTTTTTTCTACAATCTGCCTGTACCAGACAATTTTTTGAGATCTGAGACAAAAAAAACCCCTCCAGACTGCACAGAATCTGTGCTCATGCCTATCACGTTGGGTTTTCTCGCCGTTACAAGGCACGTCTTGAACTTTTTGTGCGCTGTTTGATTTTATTGTAGCCGAAAAATAAGATGTGTTTGAAGTTTAAACACCTGGTGATGAGTAGCATCCAACGGGAACTCAACAGGAGACATGGGGCAGGGAGGGAGGGAGGCAATGGACTCACACACAGTGATTTTTAGTCACTGACCTCTCCTACACCCAAAGGGTTGGCCAAAGGGGTCCCACCTGATACAATTACTGACCCCCCAAATTACTGTTTTTAAGAGTCTGTTGCATGCCCCCCCTTTTTTTTTAGCTTGTGCAAAGATAATGGTATCTTGTTAAACTCGGGACAATGCAATTCAGAATTATGCCAGATAAATCAGATTTGGCAGTACAATACAATATTTGTCAATTCGTTTTGTTTTCCATATAAAATTTTAAAGATTGAACGGGCCTCGCCAGATGTTGAGTGTGACAGCAGCAGTCACGTAATAGAGTAAACAAGCTAAAGGCGGCAACAACATTTTTTTGCAGACACCAGATATCAAACAAAAGCCAGACACTGTGTCATATCATATTGCTTTGGGCTGAAAATTCACCATTTCCAAGCTGGCGGTCCCTCCTCTCTCCGTGTCTGTGCCGTTGTCTGCATATTTGCAGCAGGCTGCACCTCCATGTATCAAAGAGTAGAGTGAAAGTCAAGGGCACTCACTCCGCAGCAAAATCTTGGGATGAAATGTCCCCAGAAGTACACTGCTGAGAAAAACAATGACTGCTGGACTTGAAGCAATCTCAGTCGAGAGTCTCCGCCGAATGATTTGAATCTTTAGAGGGGTAGCCCTCGTTTTGGTGTGCCATCCCCCCCTTTGAAAAATTTCTGGGGGCACCACTGTGCTCAAACTGGAAAAATCTCACATAACAATCAGTGTAGCTCATCTGAGATCTGTTGTGTTATTTGTGCTCCTCCATGTCAACATTATAACTGTCTAGGACATATATTTCTAGCAGACTGAATCTTATGAAGTATAATTCTTCGATACTGGTGCATGATCACGAACCCATCACAGACTCCATCCTTTGGACAGTGGGTAGGTTTGTCATCAAATCCAGCCAATTGATAAAAAGAGTGTGTAAACACGAAAGCTGGCAGATAAGAAGCACAGGAGGCTGCGGCGTAAGGGATTTTGCAGACATCACATTTGATGTGACTGCCTTACCTGGAGGATTAGAGAGAAAGCCTCCTGTATCAAAATGTTAAGGCGCCGCCTTGCATAAATATATTCAAATGCCATTAGACGACTGGATCTAAAACGTAGCCTCCGAAAAAAGAACGCCCATTCAAAACCAAATGAATAAACATACTCATTCCTTCTATAATGTGTGAGTAATGCCTCCTAACAGCTTAGGTTATCCTCTGAATGCATCTGGAAGCAGAAAAAGTCTCATGTTCTAATAGTTCTCTTCATTCCGAGTTATTATTATGTAAAGCATAAAAATGTGTTCTCTCATCAAATCAAAGCACCCCACAAATCAAAGTTAAGGCAATTACAATCTTATTCCACCCTTTCAAATGGCAACAGCTGTTTCCCTTGGTCAAAATTGCAGCATAATTGCACACGGTAGCATATGGTTATGGCTGATTAATCCAACTGGGGGTGAAGGCCCCATTATTCCTGCATGGGATGGGTAAATAGGGAGAGGATCCAAGTGCTGGATAGATGGGTAATGGGATGGCAAAAAAGGGAATGGGCCTTTGATGAGATGTCTGTTAAAGATGGCGTGATTGTCAGAATCGATCAGGCCCTCTACCATCCCTATCTAAGCCATTAAATTGATTTGCTTGTCATCCGGCTTCTTCAAGAGAAAGAGTCATGCCAGTGGTATTAAACTATGCAGAAAAAAGGGAAGCATCTTAAATCCATTTTCATTCACACAATATATGCCTCTAGACATTTAATTCAATGCCCTTTTGTGAACTCTGTGAAGCGGAGTTGCAGGGTTTAATCTTTTCCGTTCATCGGGCATCGCAAAAATACCCTGAAATATCATGACATTATTTTATGGCCATATCACCCACCCTGAAGTCGAATATGATATGGGGTTGCAGGGTTACTTTACTAGGGGTCTAGTGATATTGATCTTACAAGGACAACACTGATACCCGTTATTAGTTCTTGATGAGAACCGATATCCATTTACAATAAAAATTACAATAGTCTAAAAGAATTCAACAAAAAGCAAAACTAAATCTTTTAACATCATTTCCAGCAAGTTCCCTGCAACATTTTTGTTTGAACATTCGGTGAAATTTAAGTTAAAAAAATTGTGAATAAAAATAGCTCCCTGAAGTTTTACAAAGTAAAAGTTCCTCCCATGCCGACACCTTTTTTACATGTATTGCAGACTGCCGTCCCTGTTGGTGGAGTGTAATACACTCACTTTTTCATAACTAATTTTTCGGTGCTGATTGACGTAAGATGACGATACAGGCAATTGACAAAATACAGGCAATTGACAAAATACAGGCAATTGACAAAATGCCAAATATCGGCACAGATTATCGGCCAGGCCGATAATCTGTCACCCCCTAACTTAAACACTCAGTATCTTGAATTCCGGTGATTTTTGTTACAAATTTGTGCATTTTATGCATATGTTTTTGGCAAAAATGTCTTTAATCTTGTCAAAACAGAAGTCCTCTGCTACTTTCATGTTTTTATTGCATGAAGCAAATGAACATGCTCTAAGTTTTGAGAGGTTAAGTCTATCTTACCCATAATTCACTCCCATGCACAGACGTGCACACACATACACACACACACACACACACACACACACACACACACACCTCGCCCCTTGGGAACAGCAATTACAGGGTTCAGAGGTGGTTTCCAAAGCCCCCAGCCAATCTCAGTGCATTTCTATTATAAACACACAAGGATCCGCATGAGCGAGTCAGGTTTGGGGGCCTCCTGAAGCTAGTGTCACTCTAAAGGTCCACACTCATTTCCATCTAGCCGGATGAGGGATGATGCTGGTAAACAAGCCTTGACTCCGACTCCCCCCTGCCTGTCCCTGCATGCATAATGGCCCTCTTAAAGAGCGGGAGAAAAGTTCAAGTCCATAATCACATCCACACCTCTGCCTTATTATTTTTCAGGGGTCATTTTGGGGGCCCACTTCGAAGGACGTGTGCGGGAGCGAATCGCGCTCACAACTCGGCAACTGAGTCTGATGTGTGCGGTGTAAAAAGTGCAGGAAGCCTCCGGGTGCTAATTTGGGAGCGCAGAACCGTGGGTTGGCTTGGCTCAGCAGATGTGGAAACACAGCTTTCACCACAGCGATATTAAAACAAGATGGAATGCCCTACTGTAAATCCTTCAATCCATTCTCAGTGCAAAAAAACAAAAAAACTTGTTCAGGTCAAAGCTTTATTGTCGCAGCTCGCACACTGCAGATTGAAAGCAGCAGCGGCTTCAAAAGAACAACGCTGTAGTGCTCTTGCTGAAAAGCCGAGTACAATACACATGTAAGCTATCAGTGTCCTCCTTACTGTTCCATCAAAGGTAAAATACTACCACCTGTAAATGAAGGTATACAGCTGAGCCTTTACAAAGACGTTCTTCAAACATCCTCCATGAATGTAACCCTGGCTGCACATGGAAATATGCATTCACAAGCTGCAGCAATAATTCCTCCGCTCGTAATCCGGCTTGCCCGAGTGCATAGCATAATGATCAAAGGAGCTGTTTAAGACTATGTCAGAGAAAAAAAGACAATCAACAGTATAATCCACTTCAGTCAGAGCCCCAATTAGGATACACGGCTGAACAATGATAATCAAGCCGCCACTACGAAAGCCAGAAGGGAGTCTGTTTTTATTGGCAAAGACTCCGAATTGTTTTGAGTCCAACAGGTCATTTGACACCGACCCTCTGTCCATCTGAGTGTATGGTGAGAATTCCCAGCTGGTCTGGGTGGCCTCCCAGTCCGCCCAATAGTGTGAACAGAACCCAAATTAATAACCATGCAGACAAATGGGACAGCCCTGGCAAACCAGACGCCTTTGTGCCGTGTTCCAGACAGCGGGCATGATGGCAAGGGCTTAAAAAGAGACTATTTGTGAATAACGGTGCTACATCTTTGCTTCAGCCCAACAGTTCTTGTTCTGGTCAAAGTGTTTAAGGTGCTTAGCAGAGAGAAGAAAGAGTACAATCCTAAATCTCTCTCTTGTCAATCCAATAGTCATTTTTAGGGGGGAGGTTACATAATTGGTGTTTGAAAGAGCAGGACTGGCTGAAATATTTTGGATTAAACTTCTTAGAGTGTACTCAATGAGATGAGAGGGAAAAATGAAAAGTGGCTGGCATGCCAATGAGGGAATTTGGAGGCAAATGCGGTCACTGAACAGATAGCTGTGAAATGGGCGTCGATTATGCCCGCACCATTGTCACCAAGAAGCAGCCTCTGAGGAGCCAGACGTTCATGGTGGCACTATTCTTTTATGTCAGCTCGCCCAAGTTAGTCTGACCTTATTTTTACCTGCTGCATTAAAGTATTTCAAGGATTTTTGAGGTTCACAGATATGCAGTCTCTAGAGAAGTGTTAAAGGTATTAAGATACTAAACAAAAATCAGGTAGGGGACAAAACTGCAACCCACGGACTATCATTTTTACGCAATCCACTTCAGCCTGAGCAAATAAGTGCTGCAATGTAGCCCCTAAATATGACAAGAGCAACAATGCACATTAATGTTTTCTATGAAAACAAAAACAGGTGTGATTTCAGAGCCACAAAATAAAAAAAATCTCTCGAAAAAGCCATGCATATCCTAGAAAAGTAGCTTCTTAGAGAAGTTAGAGGGAATGTATTTAAGGCTTTAATGCTCCCCTGTTCATTGTATAGAGGCATGCTGTTTTCCTTCTGGTTTGTGTAGGCTGGAGTCCTAAAACTGAAACAATGCAATGGGGCTGCGTTGGTGTGGGTCGGGTGGAGTTTGTTGCTTCAGGTACTGGTGAACATGAAATACAGTCCAAGAAGTCTAGTTTGAGAAAAAGACCCATGACTTTAAAGATTTCTGAGATATCAAAAAAAAAAAAAAAAACACAGTAGTTTTCCACATGATTTAAACCTACTGAAACGAGAGGACTGCGTTTTAGAGTAGGGTTGGGTACCAAATTCAGTACTTTAAAGAGTACTGACAGAACTACTTTGGCAAGACCGGTCTTGATTCATGTTTAATCCACTGCAGCAAAATTTAGGTTCCTGAGAACACATCTGGGTGATAATGTCAGGTTCAGACAGGACGCGGAAGTGCTGCAAAGCCCCCCACAGCCCCCTGAAACCAGGAAGCTAGCATCCAAGCTGCACAGAGATCAGCCATGGCTCAGAAAGTAGAGCAGGCCCTCCATTAATCAGAAGATTGATGGTTCGATCCCAAGCCCCTACAGTCTGCATGTATCCTTGGGCAAGATACTGAACCTCAAATGGATCCCGATGGCAGTTTCATCGGTATGTGAGTGAGTGTGAATGTCTAAGCTGTGTAACAGGTTGCACCTTGTATGGTTTGCGCTACTGACAACAAAGGTCCTTCGGCTTCCCAGTAAGCCCAAACAATTCCTGCAGTGCCAAGCTGCAGCGGTTTCGCTGTCTTTTTGTATTTTATTTAAGAAACTGTCTAAATTACATATGTCTTTCTCATATTTGTCAGTTAGGTCTAAACAGAAAGCAAAAACCAGCAACCTCACGTATAAGCAAACACACAGGCAGACAGAGACAGATTTCCTCTACGCGTGATTATAAAACAGCAGAGAAGCGGAATCTCTTGTTGACTGGTGCAATCAGAGGGCGAGGGCTACTTAACGCTGCAACTACTTCAAAAATTACATTTTGTTATTATAGAAACAGTAAAGTACCAAAAAAAGGTACTGTTGCATACCAGAACCAAATTCCAGGTAGCACTAACAGTATTGGTTCAAATGTGAATGCCATTATCATCTCAAAGCTGTGCATGAGTTCATCAAAAGGAAGTTTATGCATTTGCCTGTTTACATTTGCATGGAGTTCAAACCAGGTAGCTCTGATCACAGCAGAATTTCTACAGACAATCTAACAAGGTGTTTTTCTGGTACCTTAAATACGGGGGATTATCCAATATAATCAGATGACTTGGATAATGTCAAGCCGCATACTAAATGCAGGGAAAATCAGACCGACTTTGGCAGGATGTTAAAGCGTAGATTAAACCTTGACAAAGCTCCAGACAAAGATGCTTGACACATATTCACACGTCTCCCGCTATACTTCCCACCCTTCCCTCCTCACACATTTACATGGCTGCGCAAAGAGAAAAAGGCGTCTTCACACAGTGAAAATGGGGACACAGCGGGGCCCGACAGAAGTGGTTGAAGCTCTAAAGATGCGATGCTGACACTGTCTTGTCACATATATTCATATTAATAATGAACAAAGGAGTCTTTTATGCAAATAGGAATGATGCTGCTATCCATGCACAGTGGTGCAACACTTTAAGTCTTTTCTGGAGGTTTTCGGGGGGTCTTTCAACACAGCTGTCAGAATAATAATAGAACCTACCTATAGTATTAACAAGCAGCCTGTACTGACAATTATGGGTATATATTCTTATTACTGTACTGTGGTAGGCAGGCCTGGGAAATCAGGACAGGAGGATGAAAACTGCTGATCTGTGTTTATGGCCATCGATAGGGGAAAAGTTCACTGACGGGGTCTCTCAGATTCATTCAGAGGTTTCACCTTTGGCCATAACCGTACTAAATAGAGAATGTATAGCAGCACTGTGGTTAAAGAGCGTATGAAAGGGATCTGTAAGTTCATGTGATTGAAGAGTAGTGTATCTAAACAAGAATGTAACTGAAGATCTGTCACAGTGTCTACTTCTCTTCCTTTTCTCTTATCTCTTGATTGCATAATGATTACCTTGTTAAGTGTGACATCCTGTGCCAGTGATACTAAACGTATGGCTTGTGGGCCAAATCTGGCCTTGAATAGGGTGCCAGGTGGCCCCCAAGCATTATCTAATTCACAATGGATGTAAAGTGATTAACAACAGAAAGAGTTTTTGTACTTTGAGTAAACATAAGGTGCCAGTGTGCATAAAAAACATCAAAATAGAGGTTGTTAATCACAAAAGTGCCAGTGGAGCCCCACCCCCCCCACAGAGGAAGTTGCTAAGCCCCTGATGTCCTAAAATCCTAGAAACGTGCTAAAATCCAAGAAATGTCCTGAAATCCTAGAAATGTCCTTAAATCCTAGAAATGTCATAATCATAAAATCCTAAAAATGTCCTGTCATTTTGTAAAAATTGCCCCCAAACAAAGCAGGTTGAGCATCCCTCTCACATGTGATGCAATACATATCAAAATACAGGGGTTATGATTCGGTATATAGAGATTTTGTGATACTGTAAAGGGAAAATTTAAAAATTGAGTGTTTTTGAGAATTGATACAGTATCTACAAACCAAATCATGATACTCAAGTGTATTGATATTTTTTTTTTTTACAACCCTGCTTAGCAATGTTTACTTTATGTTTCCACTCTCATTAAAGTACCATTTTAAAAAAATAATTTCCAAATAAAATTATTAGTTGATTTGGGAAGGTTATTCTTTCTTCTATTGCACAATGCATACTGTGGGTCTCTTTGTATTTCTGTGTAATGTTACAATACACAGATGCTATTTATACCCATGTGTAAATGGTCAATGTGGCTAATCCTGGAGCACCCTAACAACTTCAAAATATGACATTAACACCAACGGGTCCATACAGCTATTCTGCCAAAGTTTATGCACACAGTGTGCATTATACAGCTTAATACATCCTAAAAACTAAAAATAAAAAGTCACCTCAGTCTAAAAATAATAAGCCAACCCTGGCTGACATGGGACTCAAGCACCAGCCTCCTTTGTGAAAGTACCTCTTTCCTCTGTGTTGCTGTTTATACAGCATCATGTGACTTTCTTGTAGCATATTTTTGGATTTTTCCTTGTACATTTACCACTTTAATTTGAATTGAATTTTAATAACTTTGTTTAGATAATACCTTTAAAAGCAGTTTGCAAAAGTACTATGACAAACAAAGCAAAGCAGTAGAGAGATAACAGAGAGGCAATATAACAACAGAAGCCAAACAATAATGCCAAACTAAGGCCAAACAGAAATGAAGGTGGTATTAGATAAGAGATCAGACGCAGATTGACTAGCCCTAAACATGACCTTTTTTGCCTAATCATAATCGCTTCCATCCTCAGTACTAGCCAATCACAGCACACAGTGAGATCCATTATAACGCATCACCAGAATAGATGAAAATGGCCAAATAGCTGTAGTGTGACTATTCTCACCAATACGAAAATAGACACACTGGTTTTGAATATGTAAGCCACTAGCTCTTACTCTAATTCTATATTTTAGAGTATGTGAGTAGAAATTTAAGAACTCTGAGTCCCACTTAAAAAACACTCTAAAACTCCTTCGATTGACTGGTACTGGACAATGGGGCCAGGATCGATGACAACAGCCCCATTTTCAAGAGCTCTGGAGGTGCTTTTAAAGAGCAAAAACAAAAGGTCTCTCGTTTAAGCCTCTCTCTTGGACTTACCACTTTTAGAGACCTTGGGTGGGAAGTTTTTGGGGGGTTTTTTTTCGACGTAGGGCAGTGAAACTCCAGACATCCCTCTGAGAAATCTATTGCTGGACTTTGACCATGAGTTTTCTCGCCAGCCCTGAATACTAAAAGCGATATGTTGTGACCTTTTGCCAAAGTGCTGGCTGCAGGGATCTAGGACAGTCTCATCTTTTTTCCTTTTTCTTTTTTTGCAAATCATTTCACAGGGCACAGCTGCTACAAGGAAACAGAGATCCCCGGTCTGTCAATTAAGATGAGTGACAAATCAGGGCATTTGTAGTCTGGACCTCTCAACCCCACCGTCTCCACGTATCACTCAAACTCCACTCTCAATCAGTTTCTTTTTCCACGCCTCACTTCAGCTTTGGCCAAACCCATCACGTCAGTTTCAAATAATCCTAAAAAGAACACTTCTACCTGCTGCCTCATAAGAGAGTTACTCATATCGAAGTCCAAAAGTGACTTTGATCAATAATCTTGATTTTAAGTCATCTAAAAACAGTACTTCAGGCATCTGCTGTCTGTTTTATACCATCTTGGGATTTGAGAATGTTTTTTTGGATTCTCAAGTATACACAAACATAACCCGCACTCAAAAACAACATCTTGGTGGCACAAGTGTCTGACCACTGGAGAAGAGGAGTCATGTTAAGGAAACAAACGACAAACCTAAAGTGTTTCCCACACAGTGTTTTATTTGTGGCAGCCTGCCACAATTAAAACATCTGCTGCCACATATTGATTTTATATTTTTGGAAGTGGATCATTTATTAGGAGCGCTATTGGAATATACATACTGTTTAGTTATTGACTGATTGCACCACAGTCTCAGAGTGCAGAGAGTATTCTGGGCACAGGCGGAGCAGCAGAACTTTAGGCACAGTGAAAGTGGAACTCCGTTGTTGTCTTCAAACACAGGTGCCCATTTTAATGACTTTAGAACTTGCAAGCTATGATTTGCAATAGGTCATAATTTTGTTTTGCTTATGTTCACAACAGTCATTAATCAAAGAAAAACAAAAACTCTTGCGTTAGAGTTTAAAAACCATGTAAGATTTACACATTCAGACATAATGTGCAATCAGCAAACATTTGTGAAACTTGTTGCTGCTTTTATCTGCATGTTAGCAGTGCACACAAATTACTTCTGGGAGATTTTACTAAATATTAGGGACAAAACCATTAAATTGATGATCGATTAATCGATCTTTAAAAATTTAATTAAATGTTAAATTTAATTAATCATGCATAAGCTATGCAATCCTGTCAAAGTATGTGCAATATTTTGCTGTGACCTTTGAGGAGAATGCATTTGGTATTGTTTGAAATAAACAAGGATTATATAAATGTCTATCAGGGTGTCCCACACTCATTTTTTTATGGTGGCCCACCACGATTAAAACATGTGCCACCATATATTGATTTCATATTTTTTGGAGCTGGAAAGATCATTAGGAGTGCTGCTGAAATATATAAATAATTTGGTTATTGATTGCACAAAACTCTCGGAGAGAAGTTCTTTAAGGTACATCGTCACCATGTTTCTTGTCATAAACCAAACTAAAGTAACTTTTATTGCCCAAATCTAACTTTTTTACCATTACGTTAATTATGTAGCTGTACATTAAGGTCATATCATCATTCGTGGGGCGCTAATCATATGAACTGTTGTGAGTGCATTTTCGTAGGTTACCATACGAGCATGTTCTATGAGAATATGCTGACCCCGCAACTATAACTCCTCAACCTCTCCCACACCACCACCACAAATACATAGTGATTCTGTGAAAAACACTGAGTCACAAAATATTTCCACAAGCAACTGCAGCTTCCACCTCTTCATCTTAAAGCCATCAACTAGCATGCTCAAAAATTTCCGCCACACGTCTATGATTATGTGCCCTACTTTGTCGCCTGTGATAAGAATGCAATTTTACTCCCTTCTGAAGCAGTCAAGAGGTGCTCCCAAACTGTGCGCATTTCATTCCAGCCACACAATTTCAATCCAATCTTCTAACAGATTTAAAATGGAGATGACATCCTTGACTTCTATTACTGTGTCAAGGTCCAATACAGTAAGCTAAAAACAGACTCTGAACACGCTGTGAATCCTCGCCAGACAACAGCATGAAATTTCTGTCCCAGCAGCCCCCACCACCACGTTCTGTCCCTTATGGATGTTAATCTGAGTGCCACGCCTCTGACAGAATGAAGTCCTCAACTACCTCTGAAGCTCCTAAAGTCGAGCTGTAGCCAGTCAAGCTAATCTGCAGACGTTGAGTGATGTAGGAGTATGTATGCCAAAGATGACATTCCAATAGAGTCCTACCCCGCTGCTGCGAGCTCCAAAATAGACGTGTTAGAAATGACAAAAACCAGCAGGCGAGCCCAGCATTGTCTCAGCGTGACCTCAGTAAATGAATGGAAGTGAACAGTGGGACAGAGCAGACAGCTCCTATAACTGTCACTTTAAACAAAATATCCAGGGTGAGCTGCGAAGATGGCCTGTTTTTCTTTACATGATACAAGTGTGCTTACTGTGTGTCAGCTACCAAAAATAGGGTGGACATGGCCTCCGTTCGAAATGCAGAACCATTTTAGATAAACACATCAAACCTGACAGACCAAGCGTAAATTAGCCATCATTCCCATACTGAAGTATTAACTTTTTTCTTTCCCTTGCTGTTCACAATGATGATGAATACACAAAACCCAAGAACTGAAGATTATCCCTTGTCGCTCAGCAAGCCTTAAAGCGAGACTTCATAGCACTTTGGTCCGATGAAGGCTGTCCCATCGTTAAAAAGCCGTTCCAGCGGACTGGTCATTAAAATGTGGCAAGCGGTGGCTGACACGTCCATCCAGAGGCATACTACTCGCCTCATCATGTTCTTTAATCATTGCACGGAAAGAGAGCAGCCCACACTGGGGTCACTTTCAACGAGGCGCACTCCGAACGGCCTGAGTGTCCGTTCAGGATGCAATTAGAGTCCAATTAAATCCTACATTTTCTGACCCACGGAGCAGCTACGTAATGAAATCTAAAGGGCCAATGCTGGGGCAGAGTGAGAGTGGCAGTCAAGGCCTTCTCCCCAGGCCACTACTGTAAATAATGCGTTCGTATTTAACTTGCTTGGTTAAATAAGCATAAAGAGGGCGAAAGAGAGACGACAAGCATGCAGAATCAGATACCAGCAGGGTGAGATACAGTTATAGAGAGAGCGGAAGCAACAATGTCAAGACTCCTAATCCCCAGGACACATGAGTTATCAATCTCCTGTAAATGTCAGGCACTAGGATATGCCCTCATGAATGATGGATATCAGCCTTGTTTGTTTTCTTTTTTTTTTCATCTTCTCTACATTGTGTTATTGAGTGAGCGCCACCGAGGGCTTAGAGTCTATCTTGAGAGGTAATACTCCCTCCTTACAGTGGCAGCTATACCTGAATCCCAATTACCCCAGTGGAGAGAGTGTGCAGCGGAGGGAAGAAAAGAGCAAGAGTGGCACTTTAGCTCTTTTTTTTTTCCCCCACTCGTGTCCAGCCTCTGTGTTGATGATTACAGGGAGGAGAGTGCAAACTCTGATCTATGTCATCAGTCTGCATCGCCTTTCCTATGTATGAGGAGCCGTGGCGCTAAGCACAGACCCCACTCTGGTCTGAATGTACAGTAAAAAAGCTCAAAGTGAATGTGCTTTGCCACTTTTGTCCACTGTAAAAAGAAACCTTTTGTTTTAAGTTAAAAAGCTAGTGTAATGTATGCCTTCATTCTTTAAGTTGACTGAATCTGAGGAGAAAAGTTTAATTATTACAAAATTACCTCAACTTGTCCACTAAAATTCAATCAGCTCAAAATTTTAAGGCAGTTTTTTACAGTGCATGTTGCTAACTACAGACCTCACTCTGATGCAAATATATAGAAAAAAGCTCAAAGTGAATGTGCTTTGCCCATTGTGTGTGAATATATATCACTGTAAAAAGAAACCATTTGTCATAACTTGAAAAAGCGAGTGTCCATGGCAGCCCTAATTTATTAAGTTGACTGAACTTGAGATAAAGGTTGAATTATTACAAAATTCCCTCAATTTAGCCTCTCAAATTCAGTCAACTCAATTTTTAAAGAAATAAATTGGGGTTTTTTTTAAGTTAAAGCAAATAGAGTATTTTTACAGTGCATTGTGCTAGCTAACTACAGACCTCACTCTGGTCTACATGTACAGTAGAAAGCTCAAAGTAAAAGTGCTCTGCCACTTTTGTCCACAGTAAAAAGAGACAATTTGTTTTAACTTTAAAAAGTAGTGTCTAGGCCTATTTTTTTTAAGTTGACTGAGTCTGAGAAAAGTTGATTTTCTTTTATAGTGCATGTTGCAAAAAACAGACATCACTCTGGTATACATGTATAATAGAAGACTCAAAATACATATGCTCCTCTTTAATTTGAATATATATATCAATGAAACTTTTTTTTTTTTAAATTGACGGAGTTGGAGGGAAAAAATACAATTATTACAAAATCCACCCAACTAGTTTTCTTAAACTCTGATAACTTAACATTTTAAGACAGCCCGGACACTAGTTTTTTTAATAGTTATAGTATAGTACTTATAGTATATAGTTATTATTAACTTATAACAAACAGTTTCTTTTCACGTTGATAAATACTGAATTTGAGAAGAAAAGCTTAATTATCACTAAATCCCTCATCTTGTATTCTCAAATTCAACCAACTCACAATATTAAGGTGAGTTTTCAAAGTTAAATCAAGTCTTTTTACAGTCACACGTCTTCAGTTCATTACCCAAAGCAACCAGCTTACAAAAACAATTAATGATACCATCATTTTTAAAAGATCTGTGCAAATATCTTCAAACTAGCACTCTATGGGGACATAATAGCTGGGTAAAAAGAAAAAGAAGAGGGCCGGAGGTTACAGTAGACTCTCTGCTGGGCACCAGAGACACACTCCAAGTCTCCACAGGAATATTACAGGGATCTTGTGGGATTATTGCGCTGAAAGCAACTACACATGAAAAAAATGTACATAAATAAATAAATAAATAAAACAGCCAGTGCCTGCAAACTGCCACACTTGGCTGTTGCTCCCCTCTCGCTCTGGGGAAACGCGCTGCATAATTCTCAGAGAACCAATTAATTTCCAACATTTAATGCTCTGCGGGCGTGCACGCGCTTTTGCATTAATCGCCGCGTATCATCAATATGTATCTGTTTACTTACGGTGGCGCAAAGTTTGATTTCGGAGGGAGAGGCTCGATTCATTAATTAGTGCTTATTAATCAGATTAACATTTTTAAACAGCTGGGCTTCTAATGACATTCATTGCGTATGTTCAAACTGGAATACACACAGCAGCTGGAGAGGAAACACAAACATCGCTACACATTTATCACATTATATCTGCTACGGACATTTATAAAGTTCAGTGTTATGGGAGCACGTGGAAAAAGTCGCACTGACGTCTTTAATCAAAGAAATAACAGCAGTCAATGTCTGTCACAAGCCTGCAATTAAGAGAGTCTGTGTGTCACACTGATGCGTAGCCTAATGAGGAAATTAGAGGCTACGTGCAAAATGAACACATCTCAGATCCGATACCAGCAGATCGGAGACCACATCCACCACAGCTGCACACTAATGGGCCCCGATGACTAACCGTGCCCCCGGTGTCCCCTCTTACCTTGAGCTTGCGTGGAGTGGATGAGTAAGGAAAAAAATAAAATCCATGTGGCGCGCCACATCGATCTGCTCCAGGAGTCCTCAAACATTGTCCCAAGAGTGGCAGGACTGGACAACAAGTGCCCCCGGTGAGCTGGAAGCGCGCTACCGTGTCCGAGTGCCGGTGTGGTGCCGCTGCTGGTCGGGTCTCTCCGGATAGGGGAAGCTGGCGCCAGTCGAGCCGGACAGAGCGCACCGATGCTGGGGCGCAAAAGCGGCTGCTGCAGCCTGTCGCCACCGGAAAAAAAATCGGTCAAACTGTTTGTTTTACAAGCTGAAATCTGCTTCACTTCCACAGAGCCCGTGTGATATTTTCCAATAAAGCAGTCTGAGTTGGTTTCTTTGAAGTACTGGATGCAACTCAGTCAGATGAATCCAGGTTAAATCCAGTCCATTATTCGCTGCACCTGTAACAAGGCAGGCTGCACCTCATACTTTTTCATCCACTCTTCTTCCCTCCTGGAGGTTTTCCTCCTTCCTCTGCTTCTTTAAACTTCACCCTCGCAGTCCGCAACCCGAGCGCTTCCAGTTTCCTCCCCCAAAAATCGCGGACACACTTTTTCCCCGGAATCCTGCCCACAGCGTGCTGTCAAGGTCGGCAATTCAGTTTGACAGGAGCGCTGAGAAGAAGTTGAGCAGCTCGGAGAGCAGAGAATGAGGCCAGCGGGGGGTGAAACTTGCACGCAGTCACGCTGTCATGGTCGGAGCCTGCCGCGGAGAAGAGCCCGGCTGCCGGTGGTGTGCGTCGGATGAGGACGAGTCCCGGGTTCTTTATGAGAAAACGTTTGGATGTGATGTGCTGGCAGCGCAGCGCAGGTCGCCACCACGCGGCCAGGCACAAAAACGCACTTCCACTACTCCAGTCAAAGCACAGGGGCTTCCAGGAGAGGGTTTTATTGCTTCCCTCACCACACACAGGTGGAATGAATATAGCCCTTTGTTAAAATGATTTAAGGAACACGTGCTCTGCTTGTGTTGCCAGGGTTTGGAGTGGAGTGGTGCGCCTGAGGAGGGATCATTGTAATATTTCTGTGGAGATTTACAGTGTGTCTAAGTTTATTGACCTTCTAGTGTTGTTTTATCCTCCATAGCATCATTATAGGGATTTATATTTTGGCTGCACTTTAATGTATTCCGGGATAGTGCTGCGTGTTATTGCAGCAGCACTCTAAGCAGGGGCGTAGGCTTTGTTTTTTTTTTGGGGGGGGGGGGGCTCTAATTTCCTCATCAGGCTACGCAAATGAGGGATTTGGTTGAGCTGCAAACTGCATTCTACTGACTTTTAATGTACTAATTTGTGATTTTCTGCAGCAGTTTATGGTGGGAATGTCATTAATTTCCTCAAAATAAAAATTCCTCTGCAACTTACATGTTTTTATTTCCAGGGACAAATGCATTTGTGCTAAATTTTGAGTGTCTCCTGCGACAACAACAAACTTTTGGGAAGGGGGTTGCTGTTGAATACTACAGCCCAACCAATATTGGTTACCAGATTTGATCAGCCAAAACTGGCCCATCACAGATATATCAGTATCTGCTTACATTGGGAATGTCCACATTTTAAAGGGATAATGGATAACGTCAAAATACTATGCACTTCTTGCATAAAATGGGTTACTAACTTTTTTTAAAAATTTAAATCACAAACAAGAGAAATGCAACTATTTAATCTTACAATGAAAATGCACTAAAAGTAAACATTTCAGCACTCCTGACAGTGACGGGCTTCACTGTTTACTGTTTTACCTTTTGCTGTGGACATGTCTGCTGTGAGATAACTGTTCTTTTGTTTAATGTTTCTTTATGAAACCACATTAGTTCTGCTTCCAACATAGTGCATATCTACAAAGTGTGTGATAGTGCAGCCATCATAATGTGAAGGCAAAAATGCAAAGTTAGCTTGCCTGATTAACCAGTATTGTGTGGAGGGCCACAGATAGCATATTTTAAAAGAAAAGCTGAGGGCCATTTAAAATTGGTCCGCTGGCCACTTTTGGCCCCCAGGCCCAACTTTGAACATGCATGTGTTTATATGAAGTCAAATACAAACAATATGAAAAGTTTATTTTTACCACAACAGAAAAAAGATACTGAGAGCAAAAAAATCAGTATTGGTTAGGCTCTGTTAAATATGTGTGTGTGTGTGTCCTCTCTAAATTCTAAGGTTTTGCAGGTCTGTGAATGCAGTGCAGGCAGAGCTCTCCATGAGTTCCCTTTTTCCTCTGCAGCTGTTTGTGACTCCCATGGATGGATAATTGAACTGCTGATCTGTTCAGAGCTGAGCTGATCAGATCGATGGATGAGAGGAGCAGCAGCTGTGAGTGAAAGCAAACTTTCAGACCCAGCTTAATGACCGGTTAAGTTTCACTTTCACTACACCTGCTCCCTCTGTGCCCAGAGTTCACTCTGTGCTCTAAGAGTGTGGTGACATAAACAACCAAACAGTATATATATTTCAACAGTGCTCCTTATGATTAGTCCATCTCCAAAAACAGAAAATCTACATGTGGCGGCGGATGTTTTAATTGTGGCATGCTGCCCCAAAAAAGTGAATGTGTGGAAAACTGACTTTGTAGGGCTGTGCACAACTCAGAATTATACGACTCACATCAGATCTGGCTGGTCAATACAAATATTTAACTATTTGTTCCATTTTTCCCCATATTGAATTTGAGAATTTGAACAACGTTTACATAGTTTTTTTTTTAAGCATATTATTTTTTCAACTTTTCAGCTTTGCAAAAAGTCAACAAAACCAGTATATTCATACAAAACAGGTCACATATAGAAGAAAGCAAGGAACAAACAAGTAAAAACATCCACCCCATTAAACAAATGGAGGGAAAGAAGTAAAAATTTCTGCTGGAAAACACAGATCCAGCCATCATGCCATTATGCTGATACTAAACATTTGCAATTGCATTTCTGTTTTTTAAATATTCAAGCAATGGACGCCATATTTTAGTTAACTTATTGGCCAAATTATCCCTATGAAAATGCATACTCTCTATCTGTATAATTACAACCATTTTGTTGACGGTGTCAGTGTAATTAATAACCACGCTAACTACACTAGCAGGGAATCAAGTCAAAGTCAAAGTTTTACCGACATCCAAACAAAAGCCAGAGACGACTGTATTAAGTTAATGTGAGCTGTAAATTTACAATTTATATGCAAAATGCAAATAAAGAGCCCACCCTACTCTGCCTTTAATTGGCTTACCCCGGCATTCTCACCCTAACCAAACAAACCAACAGAGGCAACGAGTACCTCCGCTATCCTAGCATTGCAAATTTGCTTATGGGGCAAAGCCTCTCTTCCTCCTCTGCCTCCATGTGCATAGCTGCCTTTACCAAAGAGCAGCATAAAAGAGTGCTCACTCTGCAGCAAAATATGGGGACCAAAATGGCCAAAATCTACAACTTTCAGAGGGCAATACTACCAGTTTGTGGTTTTTCTGCTCCAAAAGGTGATGGAAATGTACGTCATATTGCCGAAATGAAAGTCTTCTGCTACTTTCATGTTTATATGGGGGGTTACAAATGCATTTGTGCTAAATACTTAAGTGACCAAGCCCCCTGCATCCCACCTAAAACCTACACCTATGCCTCTACGCATTCTTTTCTCCTGTTATTTTTTGTAGTTGAGGCTGTGGAGAGTAATTCCCCATGCTGTTCCAGGTGCATGACGTGAATAGAAAAATACACGAATGGCAAAGTCTTTACACAGCCAGGACTGAAACTGCTGCATGTTATCTTGTCTGTGCTGGAGAGGAAGGAGGACAAGGAGAAGGAGAGGGTGAGAAATGAATGAGAGGAGGACAGAAGGAGGAAGAGCAGAGAGTGAAAAGAGAAAGAGGAGGAGGGGGGTGATAGAGAGTGACTGAGCAAATGCTGTTTCCAAAATGACAGTATCAGTAAAGTCTTGGCTGAGGAAGAGAATGAGAGAGCATGACAGAGCAAATGTTCCTGTCTTGAAAATGACAGTGCCTTGCCAGGAGAAAGCAGGAGTGCTTAATGTTTGTAATGTTTTTCTGCGAATGGCGAGTCCCATTGAAGCCACCACAGGGCAGCGGGGAAATAATGCACCATGGTAATAGCTTCTGTTGTTTCTCAGCATGATTTCCAGGCTCCCGTTGGCTTTCCCCTTCTCATCCAAAAAATGTGATACCTTGCACAAAAGTTAATAACAGGAGAGTTAACATCAGGAAAACCAAGACGGAGTGCTTCCTTGGCCACCCCCAGGGCTGCTCAGGGACCCGATTATGATTTTTCAAAGTACTTACTGTGACTGAACTCAGCGAGAGGATAATTTAGAAAATCCCTGGACACAGTATTTGAACCACAGCTTTCTGCACACAAGTGGCAATGCGGTTTGTTTGTGCCCCCCCCCCCCTCCCCCACCCTTTCCCTGCAGATGCCAACGCCGCCAGGTGTTTGCCCTCTTGTGTTGTTAAGCAATGGGTAGCCATGATCACAGGTGCTAAAGCAGCTTACTCCGAGCTGTGTTCGCCTCAGTCAGAGTTTCTCGCTCTTTTTATCTGGCCCCTAGAATTAACCACACAACTGATAATGATGATTCAGAGGTATCTGCAGCAGACTGCAATTATTCCAAGTTATTCTGACATTTGCCCCGGGCATCCATATTTAACACCTTAAACCAGACCAGTGGATGCCATTTTTGGCACAACGGAGGAGACAGAAAAGAGGGCAACGAAATCTGGGATTAATTGGAGAAAACACATGTACTTTCCTATTAAAGGGCCGTGCCAACATGTTTACAAGTCTTAGCTCTCTAAATTTCAATAATACATACTTCATTATGCTTTCCATCTTCAGATTCACTTTATACAGGTTTAGATTTTAAATGTGTTTTTCCCCATTGTTCTCATCAGCCATATAGTACCGCAGGATAATAATAATGTGTAGGCCAAATTATTATTATTTAATTACATAAAAATCACTGCAAACTAATGTCAAACAGAGGTGGAAATCACAATTCCAGTCACCTAAATAATTGTTGGCATTGTACATTTCTGCAAGCCACCAGTGTGTGACATTTGTACGTCATTATGTATTATGTATGCATTATGTATTTTATGCAGTTTGTTTGCAGGAAGAAATCAAACTAATTTTCTCTGGTTCCAGAAGTTTAACTGCTATTTAAAAAGGCTCCAACACAGCGCAAGAAAACTAATGTAGATCCAGGTGTCACGGGGTTATAACACCCACTTTTGGGGGCACGGTTACAGTTGGAAACAGTGGTCTGCTAGAAAACACAAGGTTTTTGTGACACAGTGATCAGAAATGCAGTTTTGATATTTGTTGGCAGCCTTCTCTGTGTCCAATCATCCATCTCCTCTACCTTCCAATGACAAAGTAAGCTCATATACATGTGATCAGAACTATGTCCCTTTGGAAACATTGATATGATTCATATAAGATGAAGCAGTTTAACGTATCTGCAGTTTGCCGAAATGTACAATGGCAACATTTCCCTCTGGCGACTGGCCTGGCAAATCAGCAGCTGCATAGATTGGTCGAAATGTTGTTTTCTATGACTGTTTGAAATTTAATTAGCTGTGATTTATAATACGGAGTAAATCAGAAAAACCTGCACAAACCATTGGTGTGGTCATTCAAGCAAAAAATATGAGATATATCTACTACCATTATAATAGCATTGGCTCTAAAAAACACTTTTTTCAACCAAAGCCAGCTTGCTTTTCATTCAGCATCTTCTGACTGAGTCTTCAACCATCAAGTGCAGTACTGACAATAACATGCAGCTCTCATTTCATTTCTATCAACAAAGTAAGAGACACTCAGAGGTAAACCCCCCCCCCTGCATCTTCTCTGGCCTTGAGGAGAGCAACAGAGAGGAAGAGGAGAGGCATCTTTGAACAACAAAGGGCATCAATGTTTGATATGATCGGAGATACCGCTCAAACCAAAATCCTGATCAACAGCTCGGATCCTTACCTCGGTTTGGTTTTGAGGATTGCACCTGAGATAAGGTAGGATCACAAATACAAACACAGACACAGAGTTGCAAAAGCGAAAAATAATATCAGAGAAATGGTCTGTTGGCTGCCCGGATTGAAAGACGGAGGTTAGAACTCGAAGAGGAAGAAAGACCTGAGGGAAGACTCTTGAGTGCTTCAGAGAGATCTGTGAAGTAAACCTCCTCCACACACACATACACACACACACACACACACACACACACACACACACACACACACACACACACACACACACACACACACACACCCTCTAATGCTAACCAACCCCAATGACAACTCGAGGGTAACAGCGGATGCATTGACCTCCAGTGATATTTTCCTGCAGGACAAAGTGAGTCAGTCAACAGAGGAAAATTTTTGGATAATGTGCTTCTGCAAACCAAATACACATTACAATTATATGTTTAATAAGTATCATATCAACATTTCTAAAGTCACATACTTCTGATAACATATATATGGGCCGATTTTGTCATCAGGAGGTGGAGGGGATTGCAGTTGGCAGAGATACATCAGCAGCATTTCCAGCGGGGATTGTGCCACCAAAAGCATGCGTTTGCATTGGGTCAATTCGAGCGGCAATTGTGCCACTAAAATCAAGTGTTTTCTGCATCACGAGCAACATTTAAAGCAGCACTTCTGCCACCAGAAGCATGCAATTTCTGTGAAACCTCCGAGGAATATCTAGCAGTGTTTGTGCCACCAAAAGCGGGTTTTTTAACAAGACTCTAGAGGCATTTCCAGTGGCAATTGTGCCACCAAAGACAGATGATTTTTCAGCATTCTCAGCTGGGTTTGTGGCACCAAAAAGGGTTGTTTTTACCATGGCTTCCGCAGCATTTCCAATGACAAAGGCTTTTGTCGCTAGGCTTGGGCAGTATTTCCAGTGATGTTTTTGCCCCCAAAAGCAGGTATTTTAAATGCAAACATAAGAAAGCGTTTTTTTTGCCTGAACATGTCACATTTTAACAACAGCACCGTTAAAACAGAAAGAAAGGTACAGTTCCTACATATCCTCTACATAATGCACATATATTACATATCTGTGGTTTGCAGAAACGTCATGGCAACGCCAACATTTAGTCCGGTGATTAGGTTGGTTTGGCCATGATCAGCCTGAAAAAGCGAGCAGAAAAACACACAGTTCTTGTCATTAAATGAGCGGCTCACTACTATTTATTAAACATTTCTCACACCATTAACATTACTCTGTCAATTAGCGTCCATTTAAGGCGAGGCATCAAAGGAACGGGGGATCTTCTAAACCAAAATGAATGCTCCATCCTCTCTTCCACCACTCTGACCAATCTCACTGGAGGTTTAATGAATCGGAACAAGCAGGAGATAATGGGAACGGGAACTCGGTGGGAGGCCGATGGGGTGATGAGCGTTGCTTATTACCTCCAAGGCCAATTACAATAAAGATCTGTCATAGTCTCTGTCTGAAAGAGAAAGAGTCACGGACTCCCATGGGGCTTCGCTGACCATCTGAATAACCCTGGTCAACACAAACACACCGGGCTCAGCACAGCCTCATTTATGCAGCACTGCTCATTCACCAGTTTCAGTTTATTTATTTCTTGTGAGAGCATTAGTATCAGTGGTTGAAGAAGTATGCAGATCATTTACTCAGGTAAAATTACTAATACCACACTGTGAAAATATTCTGTTTAAAGTAAAAGTCCTGCAGTCAAAATGTTACTTAGGTAAAAGTAAGTATGTATTATCAGGAAAAAGTACTTATAATACTAAAAAGTAGAAGTGCCCAATGCAGAAAAGAAGAAAAACAAAACAAAAACAAAACACAACACCCCTATAATTCAAAATTATAAAGATAGAAACAGAATAGAAAATAAATAGATAAATAGAAAAAGCATGGGAAAAAAATATGTTTAAAAAAGTACCAAAAAAACCAAAACAAAAACACCCACACAAAAACACAGAGAAATCTTAAAATTGTTTAAAAGAAACCACCCTAAAACTCAAAATAATTTTTTTTAAGAAAGAGAAAAAATTAGTAAGTGATAATAAGTATTTTTAATTGCAGAAAAACACGAACAAATGTCTAAATGGTTAAAATATATATATAAAAAAACATATATATATATATCATTTTAATTGTAACCATTTTTGCATATTTTGCATATATACTGCATATCTGCATATTTTTTTTCAAAAAATACAAATTCAGTGTCTATCATAATAGTTGGCAAGTACTTTTTAGTTGACTGATTGTTTGATCAGTTGTTTCAGCTTTGCTTGAATAAACTGTTTCTAATATTTTTTGTTTTAATCTTATAAACTTAACTTGCATTTTTATGCAAAAATCTTAATTTGTAAAGTGACTAAAGCTGTCAGATAAATATAGTTATGTAAAAAGTAATAAGAAAATACTCAGTAAGGTACATGTACATTAAATCTGAAATTACTAAGTGATTAGTATTAGCCGGATTAGCTGTACCTCATTCTCCTTTCACTTTTAACATTTAAATACTGAATAGAGTTTTTTTTAAAGGAAATCATTAACAAGTTAGCATTTTTGCTAAAATGAAATAAGACAAAAACAGAATTGGGCGCCGTTGAGGAATATTTTCTTTGATACAGCACCTCCGAGGCCGCTGTACTTAACAGTAAAATCTACAGCAGGAAAACTAAACTGCACTGATTTTTCTTTCTTTTTTTTCCCAAAAAGGAGTGACATTTAAAAAAACCTGATGGACAGTCTAATTTATGTACGGATCTTTAATCGCTGGCAATTTGGCAGATGGAGATGAGTGAAAGAAAAATCTGACTGTATTCATCAGAGAGAGAGATCAGTCAAAAAAGCAGAGAGAGGAAAGAGGAGCAGAACTGTGTGTGTAACGGAGACAGATGGTCAAAATAGAAAAGAAATATGTTAAGCAGAACTGCGCCAACCTTGGCAAAGGAAGGCCTATAAAAGGTAAAGAGTAGGCGTAGGAGTATGGAAACAAAGAAAGCTAACAGTTTGGGGGAGTAATGTGGTTTGAGAACACAAACAGGGGAACTGCACTAATAACACATCAGTCGGCTCGTTGTTTCTGATTTGCCTGTGAATCCATTTTACCACCCCTCACCAATTACTCCGTTTGCCGGGCCCTGCGCACAGCTGGGTGCATGGATATGTTCGTGCAGCACCTGAGCAGCGATTGCACCTGACTGCATCACCCTCTGATTCACATACGCACCTCGCTCCCTGTCTCACACATACCAGAGGCTGTAAAATAAATCATGAGGCTCTGAGCAACTTACCTTAAAGCTTTAAGCTTTTTTTTTAAGTGTCAAAAAACACAAAACATATTCTACTCTAAGTTGTATTGAGCCATCAATAAGCTGCAGTTTGGGTTTTACTTAAGAATTCTGCTGCTACCCCAAAACAATAGAGACGAATGGTACTTTGTGGTGCTCGCAGCATTGACATAAAAAAAAACATATAAAACCCATGAAAATATAAGTTTTCATGGAGATTATTTATTGAGTAGAAAGTACTTCCAACAAAACTGTGTTAAGGTTAAGGTCTGAGGATTATATAGCGCAGTGATACTCAATTTACAGCCCGTGGGCCAAATATGGCCCTGATAGGGTGCTGGGTGGCCACGTTATTTCACAATAAAAATAGCGTGATTCACACTGGGATTTGCTTTTGTACTTTTAGTATTTATGAGGTGCCAGTGGGCAAAAAAGAGCATCATAAAAGAGCTTCTTATAATCCCGAAATCCCAGAACTGTCCTAAAATCCTAGAAACGGTCAGAAAATCAAAGAAAAATCCTGAAATCCTGAAAACCCCCTAAAATCTGAGGAAGATCCTAAAATCCTAGACACTTCCTAAAATCTAAGAAACATTTCAAAACCATAGAGACGTTCTCAAATCCTAAAAAATTGTAATATGTGAGAAATGTCCTAAAATCCTACAAATGTGCAAAAATTCTAGAAATGTCCTTAAGTTCTAGAAACGTCCTAAAATATTAGTAATGTCATATAATACTAAAAATGTCTTAAATACTAGAAACATGTATGGGGCTGCTGCAATTGGCCCCTGGCCTCCTTTCATTTAGCAAAAGTGGCCCCCAAGCAAAGCAAGTTGAGTTGCCCTGATCCAGCACAAAAGGAACACTGTCTCTGAAAAAGCACATTGCTGATAAATTTTCAGATATGTCAATATTATTTCTTATTTGACTCATCAACAGAGTTTTTAAAAACATGAGATTAACAGGAAGAACTGCAGTCAAATGAATAAATGATGCACATGCACAAAAAACATTAATACACCATTTCACATTTAGTTAGACAATCAGTACAAGAGCTAAGTCTTAAATGTCAATGATTTTTGTTGCAGCATCCCTCCAAATATGCATCACACTTTTTTTTTTGATGTTGCAGTGCAGTGATTTAAAGATGCTATTTAGACTCTGGCAGCGCTTTAATGACTGTTGGAGAAAAGCTGACACCGTGTGTGCTATAAATAGTATAAGCAGAATGTATGTGCAGGATATAGAGCACACGGTAGATGGTGTTGTAAAGTATGTTGGCTTCTCTATGAACCCTTACAGATAATCAGTAAATAACCTTCCTCATTAACTCTTGTGCAGAATTATTTCATGAAAAATGTGCTGTAGTGTTGAGCTGAAAGAGATCTCACTGTATCTGCCTGTCTGGACGCTGGCTAAAGACTAGAAAGTTTGGCTGTTAAAAGTATTTCAAATTAATTCAGAGGATTCTCTAGCTGGCTGCGGATTCAGATGCTTTTGTTAAAGGATACTTCACCCCCACAGTGATTTATGTATCAGTTACTCACCCTGTGTCACTTTGAATTTGGGAAGAAATCTTTGTTTTTCTTACATGCCTCCAGTAAAAGAATCCAAAAAAAAAGAGAAAAGTTTTGATGAACTGAAGTCATAGGGGTTCAAATTTAACAACAGCAATACTATATCAAAACATCGGTTCACAAATGCAAACGCAACTTGTGTATAGTAATTCAAGTCTCATTTATCCGGTCGTATGCTCAGTACTTACCAACAGACACCCTTTCCGACAGGGAACTTTACTAAAAGTAAAATTTATCCATGTACTCTTCAAAGCTCTCTTCGATTGACAAAACAGTAATTTTACGTTGCTGAACACAGGAGCTGCTGATCTTCCATTGCCATGAAGAGTTTGTTTTGTGTTTGCTTTGTGAGACTTTGGTGATTTAAGGGTTTAGTTTGGAATCACCAAACCAAACCTAATAAGACAAACAAAGTACAGACGGAGGAAGCAGTAGACCAGTCACTCCTGTGTCCTGAGAGGTAAAATTACTGTTTTCATTAATGGAGTCTGGCTTTAAAGAGAGCACAGAAAAGTTTCACGTTTAGTTCCCCATCAAAAAGGGATGCCTGTTTGGGAAGTACTAAGCATATGAATGGATAAATAAGACTTTGATTATAATGCACGTTAATCACAGACACCTGTGACTGAAATTAAAAAAAAAAAAAAACAAACAACACTTTTCTTCATGAATTCAACATAACACGAGGTAAGTAACTGATTTAAAAATGGGCATATAGGGGTGAAGTATTCTTTTAGGTGTTGGACCAGCATGTCAAAGGCTATGAATACATGTGTGTAACATACACAGATGCACACATATGTATGTACAAACAAACAAACAAATGTCTGCAACTAACAGATTGCCCATGCAGGCCACAGAGGTGCAGCTGCTGTAAAGCTTGAGAATTCTTCACTTTTATCATCACTGGCTGGGGAAAATGAATATAAAGCCACGTCAAAGCTGAAATAGAGCATCATTCTTTTATTCCTGATTGAATTCTGGGCTTCGAGCCCATCTGACAGATCTAGAGTGTCACTCTGTGTGGCCCAGACACTCTGCCTGAAACCTGCTCTGTGTCGAGGAGATGCCAAACACTGACACCGTCTGAGTCAACGGTGGTTCTGCTGTAACCCTTATTCTCAAGCCATTTGAGCTCTGCCTTTAATATACAAACACATGCACAGAGCACATAAACACCTTAGAATCAAATGGAAATTAAGGTATGTGCACCACATCTGGCATGCTGTAAATAAACACCCGGTTGACTCAGCCCCCGCTGGGTTCATCTCTTTAGTTCACCTTGAATCAAACATCAGTCAATGCGGAGCTGTAATTGGTGCAAACATTAAACCTTGGGCACCTATATCAGATGGAGCATTGATGTTCCTCCACCCACTGATGTGCACTGAGGCCAATGCATGTGTCACTAAGCCTGGAGCCAGAAAAGGCCGCCCAACTCGCTGCTGCTACGATGGAAGAGCGCCGCTCCGGCCTCCATGTTGGAGTCTTGACCCTGACGCCCCCACAGTGTTGAAGGCGGTAGTGGGTGCTCAGCTGTTGGAGACTTTGTTACTCTTACTTTTTTCTAGAAAAAGACTAATTTACACATTAGTCTCTGAAGTATATATTACTTTTCCTATTTTGTTGCTTGCGCTCAGATTGTTAGTTGTCAAAAAAGTTCTGCCAATAGATTATTTCGTCACATTTTGAGAGTCTGTTGAAGGTTAACCAGATCAGGTTCAATATCACATGCTCCTTTATGCAAGTGTTCATCATGCCTTAAGTCCGCGTGGGCAGTGTGTGATAAAGAAAAACTAAGTGCATGCATAAAGGCTGCACACAAGACTAGATGTGTGCCTGTTCGTGTATGTAGATAAGCAGCTAATACCTATTCAATTTGATCCTCGGCCTGCCCCTGTCATTTTTAATGGCTTGTGTGGAGAGATTTTTTTCCTCCTGTGCACCTAAAGAAGATAATCACACTCTTTCACTGAGTAAAAGAGCAAGGACAGGTGATGGATTTAGTGCTAAACTTCATCTGTACCCAACAATGCTACTTGTTGCCTCCTTTTGCCATAGAGCTGTCTTACGAGGGTGGCAGCCTTGCCGTAATTATGTGTTTTTTTGTGTCATCCTATCAATCACACTCTTGAATTGTCTATGAATGTGCTGAACTACCATGTGCATTAATACACATGGCACGTCATTCAGTGTGGAATCCATTTTGAGTCCAATCTGTCCTTATCCTTTGTTTGTATATGGTGGAGATTTCTAATGATGGTCATCTTTTAATTCATCAAAAATATTTTTTGAATTAACCTACATGCACAACTCACCTAAAGGGGTTGAAAATGCCAGTAAATTTAGCAAATAAACTGAAAAGAGGTTTTGTAAGGCTGGTAAAGAAATTCAGATTTTTTTTGTAAGGCATCCAGTTCTTCCACAGCTGCCAGCTTTATCTGTATCAGTTCAAATTCTATTCATTCCCTGGCCTTGGCTAGTGTTAGAAAAATCTTGTGTTGGGCCTTACAATTCTCGATTTGGTTTTGACAAACAACTGTTCCGACTCTTATCAAAACACACCCGCTATCATTGCTACAAACACAGCTTGATGTGCTCTGATCCTTTGTGAAAAAAACTCCACAACATTCTTTTGTAACTACAACCACAGCTTTTGTGGCTACAAACGCAGGTGAACATGTTCTGAACTGTTGTTTAAAAATACCCAGTTTGGTTGCAACAAATACAGCTGGATATATGCTGAACTCTTATTGAAACATACCCACTTTTGATGCTACAAATGCAGCTGAACATGTTCTAAAGTATTGTTTAAAAATACACGCTTCGGTTTCTACAAAACAGCCTGGGCGTGCAAAATTCTTGTAAAAAAAATACTCGCTTTTGTCACTGCAAGCACAGATGGATATGTCTTGAAATCCTATTACAAATACCAGCTTTTGTGGCTACAAACACAGCTGAAAATGTCCTATATTCTCATTAAAACATACCCAACTTAGTTGCTACAAACATGGCAGGACGTGTCCAGCTCTCAACTCTCATTAGCTGCATGCACATGCACACTTTTTCTCAAACTGATCGAAGATTTCAGGTCAACTGTTTCCATGGGATGTCATCTAACAAGATCTGCTGTTTACATACACCGGTGCGTGTAAACGGAGCAGCTGTGTGGCATGTGCAAAAGTTATGAATATAGTAACTTGACAGGACTGCCAACTCTCGCATTTTCTCGCAGTGACAAATAAATGATGAAAAAATCTGACAGCAGCACAGTGCTCTCTCTCCCTCTCCTCTCACGCACCCGGGCAGGAGCGAGTGAGTTACTATTTGCTGTTGTTTTGATGCTCTTAATCAAAACACAGCGTGATACCAACACACTTTTACTGGTGGCAATGAAGAGGAGAAGACGGCAAGCACACGAAGGCCTTTTTAGTGGGGATGGAGCATGTGCAGAAAACACAGCCAAAGATTAATCAACTTCATTGTTTACAAGATACAAATTTTCTGGTTTATGAAAAGGTTTAAACTACTCATGTGCAGTCAATTGAAATTTGAATCAGTTAGCGCCTGTTTAAGATAACTGAGGTGTTTAAATGGATAATTTTTTATCTGTTCAGGCTTTCAAACATTTCTAATCAGATAAGTTAATGTGCCTATTGAAAATGATGAGCGGTGAGAAACGCAGCTCATATACATTTAATCTGAACTACATCGCACATATGAAACGTACATATGTCACATGTCCGTAGTGTGCAGAAATGTACAAAATCAACATTATATTCTGACGACTGGGCTTTACCTAAAGAGGCAGATTATAATGCTAGTTTGGGTTAGATGTTCAGACAAAGACGGTGGACATCAGTATGTATTTACCCCCTTTAAAGATACAAAAATGAAAAATAGCAGCAATTTTTACAAAAAGAAATTCTCGTCTGGTAAATGAGTCTAATTTTCACCATGGCTGGAGCAATCCTTTCAGGGTGCCTGAAGAAGTGCAAATTAGAGAAAACAAATCTATTATGAGATCTTGAATAAGCACAGTGGAACTTTTTCTAAAGAAGTGAAACTTGCCGGAAGGTCTTATTTCTAACTTTTCAAGTTATTACTGACAATCATTAAAATCCTGATGTTCTCTTCTCAGTAAGTGACATTGATCCTAATCCATTGAAAGATTCTGATATTTTTTTTTCTCTCCTCTATATGTCGAGGCAACATTCACAAAATGATATAAAATGTGACATGCTGTTCAGTAATCCTACACACTCTATCTTTCTTCCTCTGCATATAACCTATAATACATTATACAATGACAGACTAATTTTTGGACAAAGCACATTTATTAAGCCATCCTGTGTGTGCACTGTGTCTATCCAGGGGTAGATTACTGTGGCGATGGAGCTACAGAGACTAGTGAGTATTCTGATTTGAAGTGAAAAAATCCACTTCAACCCGCCCACACTGAGTGTAGATCTGGCTCATGATGCCGAGGTGCAGATGTCACTCTCCTGGTGGCAGCCACGAAAAGCCGTGACATAAGCATTGACGTTTTGAATGTCAGGGACGAGGGGACCTTTCACGTAGCAGAGGTTTTTGGCCAATATCCGCCGATTCTCTGCAGCCCTCCACAGCTCTCCACAGCGAGCTGGACCATATATATTAGAAGACTCAGAGGGCACATGAGAGTCAGTCCTGACACCACGAACCCATGTCGCACTTGTTGAACTCGTTAGATGGAATACATATCTGTTCTCACATCGCCTGGCAGAGTTAAGGTCTTATCTTGGAATTTATATTTAGACCAGAAATAAATAGAAAACCTCTCAATTTTTTATTGAAATAACTGAAACAGTTACCGTATTATATGCTTCACATTTCACTACAATAAGTGTTTCTGCGGGCAACAACAGCATCCAGGGGCGTGTGGACCAACCAGCCCGTCGCCATGGAGTTATTTCACCACTCAAGCTCCAACCGAAAAGCAGCGGTATTTTCCTCTGACCAACTGCAAACGTGTTTATTTGATAGGAGGCATAAAGAAGAAACAACTGACTGGTTGAAAAAGATTTTAAAAAAGCAAAAAACAAAAGCTCAGAAAAAGGTCTGATGTGGGTTGATCATGATTGTCAGAGACACGAGAGAAGTCCAAGCAGCATGCAAATCCAAAAGTAATAAAGACTAGGTGCTGGACAAAGCAAAAACAGATATCAAAAAATAGATAAAGTCTGCACACTAATGCTCCCATGAAAGTTCATTCAATCACCTCAGACCTCTGAGGAAGGGCTAATGCCAGACACATCAAACGTGTGGAGGTAATCGAACGATGAGCATTTCTGTATGTACTAAAATCATACATGCAAGGAAAAAAATGAAAGCACAAAAACAGAACACAGTGTCACTGTAGCTTGGCAGCAATAATACAATTACATGCTTGGTTAGAAACATGATAACCACAGGCCGGGCATCAGCGCGCCACCATGCACTGTGCCGTTCTAATGGAACTTGGCAAAACATGTTTGTTATCTTCTCAATCACAGTGATGGATCACCTTCGCTGACTGAATTAGACACGTTGGGAGTCATTTCGTAGCCTGGCAGGTATCGCAGAACTGATTTAAAAAATATTGTTCATCACGGCGTGCACATGTAAAAATAGCCTCCAAGATATTAAATGTGATTGCTTTCATGCATGCAAAAAAAAAAAAAAGAAAAAAAGAGGATCAAATTTCTGTCATGCTGGAATGATCCTGTAAAGAGGTTTGCTTTTAGCAGCAGTTGAGATGCCATTCACATATGAGTGACAAGACCTCTAGTCTGACATTTTTCTACATCTCAGGAATGACTTCAGAAAATCCCTTTTCGCTTCACTGGTGGGCCCTGTCGTTTTGGAAAAGGCAAACACCTAGATAGAAGACTCCACCTTTCAAATCGAGAGAGATTCTCATCATACTCTCCCCGAACTCTGCTGTGATTGGTGAGAAATAATTTCTTTCAAAACTCTTTGTCAAATGAATCTTTAACCTTTCTTTGGTTGCACTCCCGCTGTCTCTTCAAGGCAGCGTTTTTCTCAGTACCACTGTGCTCACTAAGAATTTGTCCTCAAACCTGTTGAGGAGCAAAACCTTGTTCCACAGAGCTGCTCTCTCTGTTCTTGTTACTTTCTAATAAACCTGCCAGAGCCGCACAGTTTGATTCATTTTTCTTGCCATGGTACAAATCTCCAATGTTGATCAGTGCAGAAAAAAATACAAGACGCCTCATTAAAAGAAGTGACTCAAAGCCATAGGAGGGCAAAGAGCTACACCTCAGTGTGACTGCATGTGCTAACTCTTTCACTTCTGAACGTCACCTTTGCCTCGTCTGTTCCTGCAGTTTATTGCTCTGAGACACTGCACATATTGGTCTCTGTTACCTGTGTTTCCATTAGTTATATTCACATGATGTAATGCCCACATCTCTGAAGTTAACTCTCAGAAGAAAGACAATGTTTTTCTCTTGTGGGTGGCATACTGTTTGAAGTGAAAAGCCACACTTATAAACTGAATTTGCATTTCACCGGAGCTATCTGTGACAGCTCACTAAATACGTGTCCTCATTGGAGGCTTCTCTCCTAAAGCTTTAAGACAGATAATGAAGGTTTCCAGAGTTTATATCTTGGAAACGACTCAACTGTCGTTATTGGCAATTCATTTCATCGACTCCCACAATGTTTGTTTGAGCCTCTAGATTCGAATGGTGTTTCACTGTTGCGCAGACATGTGTTAACTCTGAAATTTACCCCAATAAAATTGTGCTGAATCCCATAACTGTCAGGAGAAAGTGTATGAAGTCAAAATAGGGAAAAAAAAGCATGACTATATCTGAATGTGAAAACATGTTTAATGAATACATTCAAATGGGTGGATGCGTAAAAACGTTTTGATCAGATGAATTTAAATGTCTGAAGGTGTAAAACAAATATCAGAAAATGTATTTTTGAATCCGTAACATCTGTAGCGGTGCATGACATTTCTGAATAAATGAAAAATAGTTGCTAGTGCATGAAGAAGATTTGCACAAAGTTTTACAGGTACAAAAAAAGGTTTGCAGTTACACATCAGCTCTGCAGTCACATTTATCTGTTTGAAGTTGAAAAAAAATCACACAGAACTCAATTGTATCTGTGAATCCTCGTTTAACCGCAACAGATGAAATCTACGAGTACAAATCACACTTACAGAGGGAGAAGTCTGTGGCTGCAACCAAAGTTGACAGCTAATGTGGTTTGGATAGCAGTGATAAGGGCCAGTAAGCATTAAATAGATGAGTTTACTGTTTATCAGACCACTAATGAGTAGGGACGGGGATCGTTCATGTATATTGATACTGACACCATTATCGAGACTCCTTAATGATCCGAGTCTTTTTCAATACCACTGTTGATACTTTTCTATTATTTGGTGACAATATGTTTTCAACAGAACTGGTTTTGCTTTTCTTGCTTAAGTGACTGTTTTTGAACAGAACAAAAAATTCTACCCTTCAATAAACACGGCTGATGTAACAGGGCCCCTTCATGATAACATAAAACTAAAAATAGAAAAAATATATCAGCAGCACTAATTTTTTTCTCCATCTCTACTGTCCATCTAAAATTGCTTAAAAAAACAAATATCTCAGCCAAAAACTATATTATTCACGTTTCTTGCCAAGTTTTTCTTTTTGCTGATGATACATTTGAACACATCATGCTGACATTTCATTTAACTTTGCCTAATATTCATTTTACTTAGCCGACCTTGAACACACCACTATAAAACTTTATGCAACCTCAATTAATAAGCTAACTAGCTCTTATCCTTCCAAGATTTAGACTTCAACATCGGATAGCTATTTCTAACTGAAGGGACTTGCTGGCGATTGCACTCCATAAATCCTTAGAGTGGTATTCATTTAGAGAAGATTATTTTGCTGAACAAAATGTGTAAGTATCATAAACGTTTGTTTGCCTCAGAGATGATTTTCTGTAATGATTCAATATCCTATGGTAAAATCTCATAGGCTTTTTTACGAGGGAACCAGCGGCGTTAGCTTCCATTTCGGCCTACACAAAAGCCTCATCCCTGGTGTCATCCCTGTTGCTAGCTGTTTTCCAAGCATGCCTGGTTGCAGCCACAGGCTCACAGCAAAGTGGGTTCACCCCACTGGCTCCATGATTAAATCATAAAATTATATGTTAACCTGAGCACTGGCTGATCAGGAGGAAGCACCAAAAGTGTGGGACAAAAGTACTTGTACTCATCGATTTGATTCATTGTTGTTTCCCTGGGATTCACACATACAATTGAGTTCTGTCTACTTTTTTCACCTGCAAATAGATTTGCTATAAGCGTTTGTGAAAACCTTTTTTTTTTTAATACACACAAATCTTTTCAATTTATTAAAAAATGTCATCCACTGCTACAAATCTCCTTTCTGATTAAAAAAATACACATATTTGTTCAGATATTTTTAACACATTCAAACATTTGAGTGTTTTTTTTTTCATGGATTCAGATCTGGTCAAACACAGCTACAATACTTTTTATTCCTTTTTTGACTCCACACGAGTGAGACTTACAGAAAACCTTAAAGACGCTGCTTCGAGATTTGTGCTTTGATGAATATATGTAAATTCCATGCTAGAATGAATCTTGCTTTAAAATTTCCAGTAAGGAAGACGTTAGCCATGATTCATTCTGTGAGGATTACAGTTTGTCATTTCCAAACCTACGCATTTGAAAATCTTCAATCCCATATCTGCACGTCTGTCCATCAGTCTTACTTAAGCAAAGTATAAAGAGGATGGAATCTGAGAGAGAAAGAGAGAAAGAGAGAGGGAGAGAATCACGAGTCCTTGATCTCCCCAGGATTGGTGCACCCTAATTGCCATGTATGGGTGCCTGAGTATACGCGCCAGCCCCCTTTATCCACACAAAGCCCCTCATTAAGAGCTGGTTGGACAGCGAGCTTGGTGCCGAGGTGAATGCTGGCTAGAAGCGCCAGCCTGGCATCCACATGCAGGTGCAGAGCCGGCCGCTTTAATTGACAACAGGAGAAGAAAAGGCTTCGTGCTGTGCATGACATACCCGCCTCCTCTCTCCCCCCTCCAACCCTCTCGGAGTCTCCCTCTCTGATCTGCCTTAACCAGGTTATGGGTCCATCTGACAACACATCAGCTTCGCTTCTCTGTTCCAGCGCTCAGCTCCAACTTTCCTCTAAATGTCTCTCTCACACAGAGCCCTCTTATTATTTGCCTGATTAAACATTTCAATGAAATGCAATTCCCCTTCTTACTTTCTGTCCTAAAAAAATTAAGTCTGTAATTTCTGCAAAGGAGATGTTGAGTTATAAAGTTGGAGGAGCTGTACTATTCTTCCTTTCTTTGTATACTATGCAAGATTTTCCTCTAATACAAAAATATAGACTCATACAATCATCATTAATGACCCACTAGAGGTGTGTGGTTGGGTTTTATGTGTGGCACCAAAAGCGTTGAGTGTTTATAATAATAACATCAACAGGTAATTTTGAGAGACCTGTTGATGTGTTCCTAGCAGCTTTTTAGGCAACAATTGCGGGTGTTTAATTGCGATCAGTTGCTGTTTTATCAGCAGATTTTTAGGTGCCAAACATTAGTGTTTCCTTGTGACTGATCAGTTTTTCCAACAGATTTTAGACAACAAACGTGGGTGTTTTGTATCAACCTGTCACTATTTTTCCTGGTGTTTTTCAGCCCTAAAATATAAGTGTTTTTGAGGGACCTCTTCTGGTGTTTTGAGCAGCTTTTTAGGTTCCGAATGCAGATGTTTTTTAAAGATGTCAATGCATTTCTGGCCATGATTGTGGCCTCCATCTGGGAATTTTAAGTCAAAACATTATAATCTCCAACTATAACTAACTGTGCCAAAACCTAACCACACATTAACCATAGCATTTTTGAAAAGTGAAGTTTAAACATATACACTAGATAATAATATACATTATTAATGTAACAATTGTATGAAGAAACATTCATTCATCATTCATCAACATTTTTTTCTGGCTACTGAGTTGCATAAATAGCCAGTTCAGTCAGTGGGTCCAAGTGAGAGTTATAGGAACCCAACAGACCAAAGTGCACCTTCCAGAGAGAAAACTGAATTAACAGAAAACAGAAACAATTAGGTGAAATGTGGATCTTTAATGCTTCCAAGGAATCAATACCTTTTATGAGCATTATCACCACACTGAAACTTTTTTTGGTCTTAAGAGACATGGAGGTTGGATTGGTTTCAGCTGGAAATGTTGTCCATTCGTCTCAGGCATTTGGCTCACTGCTTAATGAAAACCAGAGAGTAGCTGGGCACAAAAACATCTGATTAATTAAATGTATTTTGCCACTTCTTGACAGTGAGAAAAAGGGAATGAATTCAGATCCGAGCAGCTGCAAAGTGTTTTTTTCTCTTATTCCTTTTTGCTAGTATCAAAGATCCGACATGTTGGTCCACTTTACCTCCATCTCTTCATTCATTTCAATAATTCATGAAATTTGCAGAAATCATTTCAGGCAAAAAGCTTTTCAATTAAGGATGAAGTGCTGAGCAGGTTTTTTTTCATATTAACAGGAAAGTGCACCTTCTAGAGACAAGTGTCTATGAAATGTCTCTATTTAAACTTGAAACATGCATTTATTGTAGTCTGAGGGTGAATTTCTATAGACATCATGAACGTGAGCAGGTAGGAAAGTGAGAGACAGACTCATAGATTTAAAGACATAAAAGATAAAATAAGGTATGTGCTTTAAGGAACTACGAGAGGCATGTGAAGGTGTTTCAGAAATATGCTGTGTTTGGTGCTGAAAGGATCGTGTTTACGATAAGTTCACTTTACCCGAGTTCTCCTCATTTCACCCTCTCTCTCTCTTTAGTTCTATCTATGGCTACTAATTTCTCAATTTACAGCTGCAGCTGCATGAGATAACACCTGCTCTTTGTATAAAAATGAAACAGGTCCAGAAAGATATAGCGGCGGTAAATCTGTGCAACTTTAATGTACATGCCACCAAACTAGAGCTCTGATTCTCTACCTGAGCCCGATTGAGCCCGATTGAGCCCGGCCCGGCGGGTTTGGGTTGGACTTTTGGGGGAAATTTCTTCAAGGCCTTCTTGAGATAACCAATCACAGGAATGAGACAGAGGAAGTCACAATGACCTTTGGTTTATGACCACCAAAAGCGAATCACTTTCATCATTGAGCCCTAGTGAACGTTTGTGCTAAATTTGAAGAAGCTGAAGATGTTGCATTCACAAGAATGAGACAGATGAACGAACGGATGAAACTTATCATTATGCTCATTTAAGTCTAACATGAAAAAACACCAGTGCTGTAGTTAATGTATTAGCTGTGTCAATGTATTATGCATGTGCTCCATTTATGATTACTATAACTACTTGTTTGATTGTTAAAATGTCATGTTAAGAAGAGAATTACTGTATTGAATAGATTGTATATTGTAGGGAAAGTTTTTACTATAAACCCCTTCAGGTTTCTTAACCTCTTCTGCACAATTTGTTTATCTTCTTAATTTTTCTCAAATCTTGTGTGCAACTAAATTAATAATTAAACAATTAAATTAAATTAAATGTACAGACAGGGTGAAGAACAAGCCAAGTACAAAATGCCTCCAGCCACATCTATCAGCAGCAGGAGGACTCTGGTTTTTAATCAGGCTTGGACCATAAACAGCTACTGTCAGTTGGGCACGGGAAGGGCTGCGACAGAAACTATGATCAGAGCTCCTCCCTAAACTACTGTAGAGACTGTAAGTCCCGACCGACCGGAGGTGAAAAAATATATTACTCTGAAGTGACTTTACATTGCTTAGAGTTGCCTCCTTGTCACTTCCGCCTGTTATCAAACAACAGAAAAATGTCTAAGTTTTTCTGTGCTGGGATGCACTACCAACAGGGCAGAGAACCCAAAAACCTTTAAAAGGACAAAAGTGGATACAGACATAAGTTGTCAGCAGCAGGCAGAGACAGAGAGAGACACAGAGAGAGAGAATCAATGCACTGTGCAAATGCTACACTGAAATTACATTTTACTCAATTTACATAGTAAATTTGCGGGATAGTGGCAGTGATTGGACGAAATTGCAAGGCTGCGTGTAATTCACAAGGATTGGCTGCATTGACGATAACTGTTTCAAATGCAAAATCAAGAGCATAATATTTTGCAGTATTACTACACATGAACAGGCTTACATTAGCTTGCAAGCTAGCCTAGCATGTCTGTCACATCAGTGACCACATTCAGCACGAAAACTGGCAGACTATGGTCACTCGCCAGCATTTGCTTATGCCCAAACGTGCTTTACTCTGCCTCTGACCAGCTTAGCCTGATAATCTTTCCTAACTCTAACCAGTCTTACTCCTCGTGCCTAAACCTAACCAACCCAACCAACAATAGCAACAAATACTATCAAATAAGAGCAGTAGGGCAAGTAATGCCCTCTCCAGCAAAGGAAAAACAAGTTTGCGCCTCTTCACCTGTGTGAATATGATTGAGCTTTACTAGTCAGCTGATAGCTGCACAGCTGTGAGTGAGCACTTGGTTGTGAAGCATAAATGAAGCAGCTGATACCAATCAGTGTTCAGCCTGAAAAGATGGCATCTGACCACCGGGAGTGAGAGGCTGAAACCAGATGCACCGAACAAATCCAAACAGCAGTTTATATAAAGTCCCGTGTCTTCCCCATTCTGCAATAATTGCAATTTGTTTAATGTTTTTTTTTTTTCTCCTTTTAATCATTTGTTGTTTCAGTATTAAAATGTTGTAAGATGTGTGATCACAACAGTAGATTTGTGTGTTAAATCATGTGCAGTGTGTGGGTCCCCAGGTGCGTGCGAGTGGGAGGACAGTGTCATCTACGTAAATACTAAGTGATTTCGGTTTTGATGATGGTGGCATTTCTCCAACCTAATATCCCGTAATCCATTTTTATTTTTAGTCAGTGATCTAGCTGCCTCTTTAAAGAAATTAAAATCATCCGGTTGACTGTTGAGATTTTTCCATTTGTTTAATAATATCGTGCATTTTATATACAGTTATGATATACTGTATAATCCTGCTGTCTCTGACTTTAAAAGCTGGATGTAGTTTCTGCAGCTAAACAAACCAGGAAACATTCTACTTTTTTTTTCAAACACTCGCAAAGGCAGTTCACATGCTCATAATCTTACTGCTATTTTCTAAAAGAAGTCATTTTTAACCGCTCCATCAGTCACACGACACATGGTTTGTTTGAAATGCAGCCGCTCGACTCTTAACAGGCACAAAGAAAAAATATCTTATTTTCCCCTATATCACTCTCATGCGTGCACTGCCTTTCTATAAAGATCATGATTAAATTTGAAATTCAACTTTTCGTCTACAAAATGAGCCACTGCTCTGCCTCTGGTTTTTATTCCCTAACGTATAACCATGTGCACCCAATGATAAACCAAAAAGCACCAAACTGATTCACACCACAAGGCCACCACATCTGAGATAGTTTTGGTGGTTATTCTGCACCTTTCTTTTTTCTGTTTTGCCTTATCAATTCGGTGAGCCGTTTCATGATTTCTGTTTCACTTCTATCGTGTGCTCCGACGCCATTTTATCTAATTTCTCAGAGTTTTAATCATCACACGTTGTAAAGAACTTTGTGTTTTTCATCTCTTTATTCAAGATGCTTGCTTTATTAACAAAGACTCATTGAATTTGTTTGAATAAAATGAGTATGCTAAGAAATAACATCTAACAGCCTAGAGTATGACTGTCTGCCTGTGTGTAGGTGTGTTCGTAAGTTTAGTTTTCTGAAGGTCAGCATAAACTTTCCCAGAGATGCTAATTAAATCAACTTGCACCCAGTTAACATCTTAAAGTTAATAGAATGCAAACCTATATTCTCAGTGATAAATTGTCTCTAATTTGTTGTTTCTCTGAACTGAGTTATGTTTTCGGAGTGGTTTTGATGGTGATGACAAATGAAGAAACCATATGTTCTCGTGACCCAAGTTGTATACATATTTTAAACTGCTGCAGGGAGCATGTTCAGAAAAAAACTGTCTTTTAATTATTATTGTTATTAGAACTGTGGGAGTTATTTGAAGAGTCTTTCTACCTCTTTACACATTTACATAATTGTACCTATCGAGGATTAATCAACAATGTGACCAAAACAACAAGAGTGCCAGAAAATGTGCTTATTTCCCTTTAAACTTTTGCCAGTACATGTGACAAGGCAACTTTAAGCTTAAAAAACAAAAATTACTGCCTTGGAGTTGAATGCCTCCATGGACCAGTTAAGCTGCACTTATACTTTACATTCATGTCTGTGAAAACATGGATGTCTAACACACATCTTCCCCTAACAGCACAGAAGATCTATACAATCGCCACAGTTTAAAGGTGGGCACGCAAGATTAATGTCACCAATTCAGTATCTGAACAAATGTCTCCCCTTCTGTTCCTAATGTGACGTTAAGTAATGGCCAGAGAGGTGTTTCAACAGAAAATGATGAGCCTTTGGATATAGATTGTCATCACTTCATCATTTTATCCTATTTGACAGTTTTGTTAACTTTTGTTAGAACTATATATGAATGCTTAAGTTATGGCAAAAAAAACAGGATTTGTAAGGTGATCTTGAATCTTGACCACCAACCAGCTCCTCCTTGAGTCCAAGTAGAAATTCCTGCAAGGCCTTCTTGGAATATGGCGCTCAGGAGAATGAGAGGGATGGAAGTTTACAGTCACCTTGACCTTTGACCATCAAAATACAATCAGTACATACTTGAGTCTCAGTGAATGTTTGTGTCAAATTTGAAGATATTCCCTCAATGTTTTCATGAAAAAAACCCTTAACAAGAATGTGACAGATAAGGTCACAGTGACCTTGACCTTTGACCTGTAACCACCAAAATCTAATCAACTCATCACTGAGTCCAAGTGAATAATAGTTCCAAATTTAAAAAAAAAAATTCCCTCAAGGCCTCCTTGAGAAATTGCTTTGATGAGAATGAGACAGACAAGGTCATGACCTTGATCACTAAAATCTACTCAGTTCACGGATGAGTCCAAATGTATTATGTACCAAATTTAAGAAATTCCCTCAAATTGTTCTTGAGACATGGCGTTCATGAGAGGGTGGCAAATGGACAAATGAACATATGGACTTCTGGATGTTTGTACAGATGGACAGACAACCAAAAAACATAAAGCCTTTGACCACGGCTATAGCCACTGCAGAGGCATAACGAGTGCACATTACAAACTGCAGACCACGTTTTGAACACTACACTACTTCTCAGGATGAACTTGCAATTATGAGCTGCAACTTTGAACAGCGCATCCAAAACAATCAATAGTCCAACACTAAATACAAAGATGATGAGCCTTATGTCAATGCATATATGGTATTGAGGCTGATAGAAATGGTATAGAAAACACCAGTTAAGCTTAGAGCAGTGAAAGAGGCAACACATGTCAGAGGACTACGTGAGCACAACTGAAAACTATGTGACCTTAGAGGAGGAATTTCAGAATACATGAAGATGCACCCACACACCACACACACTCCTGTGCCATTTCTGTTGGTTTTTGACTAATTAACTGCTTCATGAAACTTAAAAGAAGCAACTACTTCAAGATACTCCAATACACAAGTAATGGTTCAGTTCATATTCAATATGATGATGGTGCCACATGAAAAGTCAGGAGATCACTAAACAATTAATTGTTGAGGGGGACATGGATGTATACACCAAATTCTATGGTTATATATACAGTAGTTATGAGAACATTTTCATAAAAAAACAAATTGTCAACCTTAATGGTTGGTGAAGAACACCAGAAGCAAATGCCAGCAGTTCAGTTTTCATTAAAATAAAATTATGACTTGCGTGTTGACTGCATGCCAAATTAATCAGAGCACGCAAGGCCAAATTACCTCCTAAGTTACCAAATGACCAGCTGCTGACAAGCAGTGTAGCATTTAAAAGGCAATTTTTTAATTCATAGCCCGGCACAGTGCTCACTCCACATAAAACACACTGAGGCTAAATTACACCACTTCCAGCAAACGGCACTGACAACAAAGAAGGCAAAACAGCATCGCTGATCTGTTTTAACAAAATATTCTCTGCGCTAGCTCAGCTAAAAAACACGAAACCACTGAATCCGTCAGCATTTTAGTGTGTGGTTCACTGCAGAGCCTGCTTATAGCTGGTAGCCCACCAACAACACCAAGTATCTTTACTTTACCTGGTCAACTTTCTGTGCCAGTTTCATTAGCAGGCGCTCTACTATCCTGCTGTTATTACAGACATGAATTAACAACAGACACTGGCAGCACGAAGCAGCTTCAGAATTTGCTGTCAATGTCAACTCTGTGTCTCAAATTGGACACAGAGTTTGAACTGACAAAACATGTTTCGCAATCCTCAAATCATCAATTAAAAGTTCATTTGGAGGGGAAAAAAACAAAAGTTCAAAAAAAAAAATAATTCAAAATTCAACATTTAATTAATGTTATAATCATCGGACACATTGCTTGACTTGGCTGGAAAGTTTAAATTTTTTTAAAAAGCCCGAAAGTGCGCACACGGAGGCAGGTTGGGTTGGTGAATAGTTAAAACAAATACATGACTTTCCCCAAGGAGACTGGTGTTTGTGTCCTGTGTGAAACTTATTTTAAGGTGTTTCTTTTCCTGAACCTAACCTACGTTACTTCGTGTTTAGCATTTAATTTTACGCTGAATATAAAACAAGTTGATGCCATTCAGGGGACGCTAATTACTTAGATATCATAAGAACTACTGCATGAGGACATAAACATTTAATTCAATGGCAGTTTTATAGGAAACTAATGTGAAACTCCAGAGCCAATAAATCTGAAATATCCATCCAAATTACATTACATACATGACATATTTTAGTGACTAATGTCTCAGACACATCAAGATCATTTCATTTTTATCTTGTGGTCGCAAAGCTAAGTTACATTTAAAGCGACACATTGTTCAGTAGAGATGATGGGAATCATTTTGTCACAACTCTTGGGCTGCTTGTTGGTTTGGTCTCATATTATTTATTCTGATTAGCTCATGTAGCTAAAGCCATTGCTGAACATGGTGGAATAAATTGCATTCTGTGAGAGTAATTTGTCCGCAGTCATTCCTGGGTTCATTTTCATTGACATGTTTCCCATTATAATCCCCTGCTGCTGTCATACTACACATTACACTGTAACACACATATTACACTATCTATTGTCAGTATAAAATATTCATCATGTACAGTATGTTCTACAGTTAAAGTAATGTCTGAGATGCTGTGGAAGTCAGAGAGGTCATATAACTCTAAAGGCAATCAGCTTCTTCAGGACTTCAAGCAGTGTTTTCCTTTTTTTTTTTTGCATTAAGATGGAACAAATGCTGGGAAAAATCAATGTACTGTCCCTTCTGCTTTCCTCTCAAAGCTGCAGTCAGGACTGTATCGTGCAGAAACTAGGCCCGCCACACAAATGATTGTACAATAATCCACTGTAGCCAAACTGTCCTACCTTAATACATATCTTAGTGAAAGAAAAGATATGTAGCGAAAATACATGAAAATCTGTAACCAGAGTAGTTGTGTCATTTGTAGGAAGTGCATCAGGAGGCCAAGACACTCAAACTCTAAATACAGAGAGGGAGTTGAAGCTGCCCAAAACAGAATTGAAAAATTTAGTAAGAACATTTTGTGCTAAGAAGGACAAAACCAGTAGAAAAGGTGTGGAAAATGAGTATAGAAAACATGGTCATAATATCTAGGAGAGGCAAGAAGCATGTATTTTGATGCATTTAAAAAACAATGATTAGATGTGTTCACCCTTAACTGGAAAAAGCTGAAATTGGCATTATTCGATCAAAGAAATAGAAAATATAACTGAAGGTTTCAGGTTAAACAATTGAAGAAAATGCTTCCCAAAGCTGGAAAGAAAATGACTGTTTCTTAGGGTGTAACAATCTATCAGCCTGGATTGATATATCGATTCAATGATCGACGATGCAATTTGATAGGTACAAAGTGAAAACATCGATCCATATCACAATCTTTAGAGTACGCATTTGTTTGAAATTCTGCATCATCATCAAACAGTGGAGGCAGATAATGGCAAGCAGCCATGAAAAAGATGATGAGGAGAGAGTGATATATTTTGATGGGTGGGCCTCTTTTAGGTGGCTAAAATTCATTTTGCACTTGGCCACATACAGCAGTGTATTGCTTAGGCTCTATGCCAGTACTCCAGCCTGCCTCTCCACGACTGACATCTCCTGTATGTAATACAAAAACTATGGATAAGAACCTCTAACGACCCCACTTCAAAAAATCTGAACTATCCCTTTAAGCAAGCCACTGTCCTTTTTCCAACCTTGTGGAATAGAATTTACATTAATATATCACTTAAATCTGTTTTTCCCAACTATATTGTGGCTGCAAAAACATATAAAGAAAGACAATGAGCAACTTAAAAAAAATAAGTATAATGTAGAAAGAAATGAGTCGAAAAACAAAACAAAACAAAACAGAAAATGATTTTTTAAAAAGACGTACAAAAACTAACAAGGAAATGACCTGAAAAAAGTGTTTAAAATGTTTAATAATTCTTTACATCAATTTAATGATGTAATTATGATATTTGTATTATTAGCTTTTTTCCCCAGACAGTTTCCCTAACTTTCCTTTAACATGTTACATATTGCCTTTGTTTTTTCTCATGTTTTGCAAAGAAATCGATCCAATTTTGTTGAGGGTTCAAAGATTCAAAATACTTGGAACAAAAGCAGCACAAGAAAAGTGATGTCAACTCAGGTCTCAAAGGGCTATTAATGATGCGTTACATTAATGTTCTGCATGAAAGATATCGGGAAGTGATCAGTGTGGATGGCAGGCAAACACAGTAAAGGAATTGGACAGCAGAGATCTGTAACATCTGTGGAAGGGCTCAAGCAACAAAAGTGTGCTCGCATCGCTGAGTGAAAGAGTGTGTTTTGGGCAAAATGTTAAAAGGACACATCATATCAAATACTTCAAATAATTACCGACCTCTGGATTCCACCATGACCATAAACTCTCTCCGTAACACTTACCAAGAGCTGCAATGCCAAAACATGATCAGAAAATATTTGCACCTAACTTTTACAGCTTCTAAACCTTTTTTGTTATCTCCATGCATTGCTTGTCAGTCTTCTTTCAGAATTCTAAATTCCACTGGTTTTTGTAGTGTGAAACGGTCGCCATCTCTAAAAGCACTCGAATGCTCCAACCCTGACAAACGCAAAACAGTCTGCTTTCAACTGCACCACCACAGTTATGGCAATCAAGTACGCTGTTAACTGCCATAGATACCGGCTGAAATGATTGAAAACCAGAGCTACCTTCAGAAAGGAAGAATGCATTTAACAGTCTCCAACACTGCTGAATGGGGAAAAAAAACTTCAGCAATGATCTAATGTGCTGATACTGTGATGAAAAGCGAACAAAGTAAATGTAATCATGAATGCTTGTTATAGACCGTTTAAATAAAGGAACTCATCTCTGTAATGTTGCCTATAGGTTTCCGCAGAGCTTTTTTGAAGTGGCAGTGCCAAAAAATTGGCAAAGAGGTGGAGTGTGGGGAGAGTTTAGGCAGGCAGTATGAAGCCTGGTTAAGGCTAAGAAGCCAGGCTATATGCTGCCCTCATAAATTGTATAAAACGAGCCAGGTTTTCACTAAAGTCACACAAAAAGACACATAAACAATTAAAAGAAATACTCCCAATATAGCCCGTGTACACATAACACTTTGAAAAATTTCCCCTGAGGGCCTAATGTTATGTAATAGAGTTGGCTTAGGAGTGTTTTCATCAGTAGTAGCAGCCTATAGGTATCTTAACGTTAAAGCTGTTTAACCCCAGTTCAAGGCTGAAGAATGATAAACCACACCACTGAGTACAAACTGAGTACCAAACTGCTTTGGGGAAACACAGCTTTAGGTTGCTGCTTGATAATTATTCATTAAAAAAAAATAGACATATGGATACACATTGTTCTGCGAGTACGTTTCCTCAGTTTCTGTGTGTATAAAATGCACACACTGGCAAAATTACACACACTGGCACAAAAGGCGTAGGAGTAGGAGTAGTAACCAGTGTAATGTCTCATGTATGGATTTAATGTTGGTAAGATGAAGGACAGCTATTTAACAATACTATCCGTTATATAGCAGCGTGTACCATAGCATTCAGTTCATGAAAAGAACTGACCTTGACAACATTTCTCTAAATAATGCATTCAATGCAGCTTAACATACTGCAACAGATCATCTCTGTGTGTACTCAAATTGAATACAAATTTCTGCTAATTGGAGTATGAGAGGAAAAAAAATATTGCATTTACTCGCGCTACGAGCATGATTGAACACCACGCTGCAAGTGTGCATTCACTCCTTTCACTCTGTTTTTTCATAGTTTGCTTTAAACAGACCATTTGCAAGGGTCAAACAGTGCGCTGACGTGGGCTTTGTGCAGAGGAGTCCACAATATCCCAGTTTGGCAGTGATTTTGCTCTTGTTTAGACAGCAAACTTACAGCTTGTAAAAGTTGCTGCTGACCTGGCTTAAGTAGCATTTAGGCTTGGTGCTGTGATAGTCAGCTGGCAGATAAACATTTATGTTCAATGAAGAATTGGAAGAATGAAAACTTCCCTTTAAGGGAGACCTTAAGATACCATAAAACATTTTTCTGCCTATAACATTTCTTGTCACCTTCACAGAGAATTGTTAAAGCAGCTTTATTCGTGGATCTTACTCTTCCTCTCTATGTCTTGTGGATCCCTGCTGGTATGTTCTTTCATGTTTCTCTTCATCTCTGAAATATCAGAGTCATGTCACACACTGACTATAACCTTTATTTTCAGAGTAGTGTATTTCTTTAGCGGCTAAATGCTCAGCCTGTTCTCCTTCCCAGTATGTGAAATACAGTAGCTTGTTCAGCGCCCACTGGCACCTGACTCTGATGTGCAAGGCACTCTGTTAGCATCTATATGAGACACTATGGGCCTTCAGCTAACTCTAATGTTAACACATTTACAGCAGGGACATAGCATAAAGAGCGGGAAGATCCAAGTAGGGAGGGAGGTTTGGTGGAAAAACAAACACAGGACTTTTACCCTGCAGACTGGTGTTTGTGTCTCATGTGACACCAAAAATCAATCTTTAAATGTTTTTTTGGTTCATTTTTTAAAAGTAATTAACATCACATGACATACTTGTTAACTTACTGAGTAAAGTTACATAACAAACATAACTATTTTGACCCAATCCATGATTATTTTTTCTAAATCAAACCAAGTAGTTTTGTTGCCTAAAGCCAAAATAGTTTTCTTGACAAAACCTTAATTGAAAAAATACAGCTTAAATTAAAAATACAGATTTATTACTAGCCAAATGCACCTACTATATGCATTAAATTTGAGCTAACAATTATGTGAATTTGCCTCTTTCAGAATTTTTAGCTGGTCATGCTGGATAGTTTCTATAGTTAAAACAACCATATTTTACAATGTGTAAAATATATAAAATAACTGTTTTGGAGCAGAAAGTGCAATATTTCCTTTTAGAGGGTAGTGGAGAATAAGTTTAAATTGGCATCTAGTACTCAAGAACTGTACAAATACTTAGAAATTACACATAATAACAGTGCCTGAGAGAATGTACCAACTTTTGATATTTTTTACTGAACATGTTTTGTTGCAAAGCCTCTCTTTTTTTTTTTTTAGTATTTTTGTTTACATTGTCATTTACTTTCATTATCCTTTGTTGTTTGTGCTCTCTCTGCCCACCTCTCCACTGTGCTTTTCCCTCATTGTCTCAATCTACAGTACAGTATATGCCCCCCCCCCTTCACTATGCGGTCATACTTGGCATCCACTCAGCGAGCGTCTCTTCACCTACGCTGAGTAAGAGCGAGGAGGAGGCAGGATGCATTATACATGAATTACAGGCTGGCAGACAGCAAAGCACATGGCACCCATTTCACTGTGATGAGCCTAGGAGACTTCTATTAATTCTACTAAAGCATGCATAGTGTAGACAGCGCAGAGGAGAGAGATGAGGCGCTGCTGAAGAGCCGCAAGGCACAGCGTTTGAGGAATTGGGGGTAACGGCAAGCAGAGAGGAGGCATGTTTGTTAAAATATTCAGGCAAATATAACAGTGAGGGAAGATGTTTTTATGTGTGTATGTGTGCACCTGCATTTATATATGTTTGTGTGTGTTTTTCCTTAAGAGCTTGTTTTTTGTGTTTTGCACTTGTGCTGTACATGCGGGGGGCGGTGTGTGTGTGCATGCTTGAAAGGGTGATAGGCAACTGGGTGTGAGGGTCCACACAAACGCTGCATAATGAGAGTCTAAAGTGGCCAACTGAGGTTCTAGTCACGTCTCCATCAGCGTCACTGGCAGGCTGCACACACTTGTGGGAAACAAGACGTACACGCAGCACACTTCTACCTAGATAAGCGACACTCTGAGATGCTAATACAAACACACACACACTTGCAGAGTTTACGGAGGATAGATCAAGCATTGAGGCCCTCAAGGTCACAAGCTAATTGATTGGCCCCTGAAGGTAATTTCTTCACCAAAGTGGAATCAAGTTGTACTAAAGCAAAGATCGCTGACTTTGTTCAGCACACTCAGCGCTCAGGAAGGGAAACCAGAATTCCAGTTTACAGTCTGGTCTGTGAAAACAGGGATGCTTTGCAAAAATATAAAACCCGGCAGCCTGGAAGATCTCTACAGTCGCCACAGCTTGAAGTTTACTGTAAGCAGTGCAGTATCTGACCAAATATCCCCCCTTCTGATCCTGAGCTATGACTTTGAGTAATGGCCAGAAAAGTTGACCTTTTGGATATATAATATCATCAAATAATAACATCACAATGCTATCTTTTTTGACATTTGCATGAAATTTTGTCATAATTAGCATTTGAGTTCTTGAGTTGAGGCCGAAAACATGTTTTTGTTCAGTGACCTTGACCTTTGACCATAAACCACCAAATTCAAATTAGCCCATTCTTGAGCCCAAGTGGATGTTTGTGCCAAGGCCTTCTTGTGATATTGCGTTCACAAGAATTAGATCAGCATAAGGTGGCAGTGACCTTGACCTTTGACTATCAGATTCTTATCAGTTTATCAATGAGTCCAAATGGGCGTTTGTAACAAATTTCAAGAGTTTCACTCAAGCAGTTCTTGAGATACCCAATTCAAGAGAATACAGTGGACAAGGTCACAGTTACGTTGACCTTCAATAACCAAATCTAATCAGATCATAGTTGAGTCGAAATGGATGTTTGGGCAAAATTTGAAGAAATTCCTTCGGGCTCTTGAGATATCAGGTTCACAACACTGAGACGGACACAAGGTCACAGTGACCTTGACTTTTGACCAACAATTGACAAAATAATTCCCCTGAGATATTCTTCAGATATAGCTTTCATGATAATAAAACAAAAGAGGTACAGTGACTTTGACTTGTGACCTTTGACGCCCAAAGTCAGATCTATTCCTCATTAAATCCATGCGGACATTGTTGCTAAATTAAAGAAATTCCCTCAAGGTGGTCTTTTGATATCACATTCATAACAATCAGCCACACACAAGGTCACATGGGCCTTGACCTTTAACCACCAAAATCTTATCAGTTCAGCGTTGAATTTAAATGGATGTTTTCCACCAAATTTAAAGAAACTCACTCAAGGTGTTTTTGAGATATTGCATTCATGAGAATAGGACAGACAGATGGATTGCTGGACAGACAAACCAAACACAAAATTCCTCTAGCCACGGCTATTACCAGCATGAAAGCATAAAAAAAGTAATCAGGCATTCCTGAGCATCTACAGCCAGGAGTTTATGCTTGTTATGTTGTTGTCAGAATGCCATGCCTCATCTCTTTGGGCTTTTGGGAGGCAAAGAAGGAGATATCTTGTTCACGCAGGCACAAACATACACACACATGCTCTCCTTCCATCCTCAGTCTGTCGCTGACGGAGGGTTCGTCTGAATCCCGATGCTATTGATCTGAAGCTTTCCCTGATAGCTCTTCCATGGCCACAGTCACAGCGTCTCCGCGTCGCCTACGCACAGTAAAACTAACAGCAATTGATTCTCCCCCTCCTATCAGCGAGACATTTCATTTACTGGAACAAAGCCACTTGTGCTTTTGTTGTTGTATTAACTGGGCACGGAGACAGGAATAAATCCGTCTAGGTGATAACTATGATTGGGTGAGTGTGATGAAAAGTGAGGCGGGAGGAGGAGGGGATGACATACAGGGTCACTGCAGCATAAGGCTCAAATTTAATGATTTTTCTTACATATGCTATTATTACTGTTTCCAATTTTTTTTTTTATTTGCCATCTGTTCAGTGTCAGCATTATCCAACGAATACAAATGTAGCCTGTAGAAATTAGGAGGATGATTTTCACAGGCTTAGTTTTTTACTTAAGTGATTAATCAACCCTGAATGTGATCAGGCTGCAAAAAGATGCTAAACACAGTAGACAGAAACCAATCTAACATCTTAAGATCTCAGCTGGTACAACCTGAGAAAGTGGAGTTGTATAGTGGCCGACAAGAGTGAAATTGTTACAACCTCCCAAACCATTTGCATTAGGAGACGTGCCACAGCTTCAGAAATAATGCCAATTCAAAAACATAAACAAGAATCCTAAGCAAACAGCAGAAACATGATGCAAATGTCAAAAAAAGTGCTGCAGAATGCCTAACAAATATGTTAACCGCAAGCACACTGCCAACACAGAAGCAATGCAAAGCGAAAAACACACAAACGCCCAAAACCAATGCAACAGAACAACACTGCATACGAGGAGGGTTTTTTAAAACACTGCAAAAGACTACGGCTATATGTAAAGAGGTAGACTTACCTTTTGATGTTGCCTCTCTGGTCCACTTTTCTTCCTGCTTCAAGAACAAACACTCTGATCTTCTTCTGTGTCGGGTCAAAACTCAAGCTGTCCCTCTTAACACTACCTCTGGAGGCTTGGAGAACTTCCATCATGTTGACTGCAGGTCTTGACTGCAGAGCTTTGCAGAGACCTACAGAGGGGGGAGGGGCTCAAAGTTAAAAAAGGAACCTGGAACAATACTTTAGAACACTAAACACTCATATAATGTACAGCATAACCTGCTGAAAGACAGCAAACCATTTTCAAATAGAATGCACGGAACCTTACAACAAACAGCGTCTTATTGTTGTTAATGTCCAATGAAATTGGAGGAGAAATAGGATAAATAAATATTAAAATATGCATATTATAAGTCACTTTATGGACTTTACTGGTAATTTCTTAAAATCTGTGAGTCAAAATCCAGGGCTGTACCCAACTTTGGATTATGACAGTCAACGTGGTTCTGGTCGTCAATATGCATATAAGACGATCTGTTTTGTTTTCCTTACACAGTTTTACAGTTTGAACAGGTTCTGTGTAAAACAATAGTTTTTGTCAACACAAGACATCAAAGAAAAGCCAGAGACCGCAGTGTATGAACCTGCTGTGAGCTGTAAATTCTTACAGCTTACGGTGCAGTCTCTCGCTCCCTCAGTGCCACTGCCTGCATGTTGCAGCTGCAAAGAGTTGCCTGAAATTCAAGAGCGCCCACTCTGCAGCAAAATCTGGTTACCAAAACATTACCAGAAGTACACTAAACAGGAAAAAACAACAATAATAATAAAATAATAATAAAATGACTGCTTGCCTTGAAGTAATCTCATTTGAAAATTGACTTAGAGTCTCCAACTCTAAGGTCTCTGATTTAGGTCTCTGACTTTGAGGCAGTAGCTCGAGTAAAATCACAAAACTTCAACATGGACTTAGTCAGGGTCATCCTGAACAGGAATGCTTTTAAAATGTCATAAAACCAACTAGGGATGCATTTTTCAACTCTATGTCAATTGGGCAAAATCAGTAAAACTTAACTTAAATTCTACTCAATAGGAATACAACATCTGTAGCCTGTATTAACCCCCGATACTTCTCTGTCCCTCTCCTCTCTGTTACATGCCAGCTTCGACTCTTCCACGCACACCCCTACTCAAGGATTTTCTTGAAATAAAAATGAAATTCCTGTCAATGTGTTCTAATGTAATTTAAGGTTACTCTACCTTTATATTTCTCAAAAACTGTTTAGTCAAACCATAAAAGCTTTTCCATGGTCATAGTCAGGGTCATTCTTTCAGTTAATCCATTGAGGAAAGTTTTTAATGACAGTTACTTTGAAGCTGTCTTTTTAAAATGAAAAACAGTACAGCTGAAAATTTTCAAATGTTATTGGAATTGGATTTCACACATATATATTGTGACATAATGTTATTGTACTTGATACATCAAATGTGAGAAATTATCGCTGAAATACAGATCTTTTGCTTTTTGGCCACTCCGAGTACCTGTACCATAACAGACAAGAATCAAGATCCAAGCAGCAGCTGGCTTCACCGTGTGTTCTCAAACAACCGCTAACGTGACCACAGTAAGAACCAGCGGTCCGGACCACTATTAAACTCATCCACAATCCACAAGGGTGATGCTGTGTAGTTAAGAATATGAATATAATATGGTATCAATTACACAAATTAAACTCAACCTCAAAATGTGGCCGCTAAGTGTCTGTTTGCGGCGTCCTCTGTAGCAAGGAAGGGCACATCATGGATGACCTTTAAGCTGTCGCACGTGAAAGGTCATCATGTCACGTGAACTGACTGACAACATTATGTAGAGCTAAAAATAACTGATTGTTAAAAAATTTTTTTCAATAACGAGCCACTGGCAGGCCTTCAAAAAAAAAAAAACAACAACAAAAAACTGGCCTTCTCGTGGTTGTATGTCTTTGCAAACTAGTCAAGCTGCAGACACAGTTAAACATCTGTATCTGTGAAAACACGGATACTTCACACACATCTTCAACACGGCAGCACAGGACATCTATGCATTAAGCACATCTTCAAGATTTGACCAAATGTCTCCCCTTCTATTCCTGAGGTATGATGTTGAACAATGTACAGAAAAGTGTTTTTTTGCAGAAAATTATGACGTCACAGAGAAGCTAGCCTTTCATTTGGTCACAGTGAATTCAATCAGCTCATCTTTGAGTCCAAGTGGACATTCGCGCCAGATTGAAAGAACCTCCCTCGAGGTGTTCTTGAGATATTTTGTTCACAAGAATGAGAAAGACACAAAGTCACAGTGACCTTTGACCACCAAATTCAAGTCACTCCATACTTGAGTCCCGCTATATGTTCATGCCATATTTGAGGTAATTCCCTCAAGGTGTTCTTGAGATATTGCATTCATAAGAAGGGGGTGTAAGTATGTATGAATGTAAGTACATACATACAGACAACCTGAAAAACCTAATGAAAATATAACATTTTTATGAATTAATAAAAAACGCCTTGATAAAAGAGCATTTTGGACTTTAAGAAGCAAAGGGGCAGGTGCTCGAGCACCCTCAGTCATCCCCTCTAGATGTGCCTGATGACTGTAGTTATAGCATTTTTCTGTTGCATTTGTTTTTTGGGGTTTGTGTAGTTTAACTTTGTGTTGTTTCTGTATTTGCAACATGTTTGCTGATAATGTATTTGTTTTAGCCTTCCGCAGCACGGTTATTCATTCGCAGCACATATCCGTTTTTGTATTTGTTTTCAGTTTATGCATGTGTTTTTTTTTTTCTTCTTTTTTTAAATAAGCGCAGACATGTTTCTCCTCATGTAAATGTCTTGGTCCATTGTTGCATGTTTTTCACAAGTCCTGTATGGCATCACCTGCAGCGCCAAGGACTTTGAACAAGAGACTGAAAAAACACAGAAGGATATCAACTGTGTGTGAGCACCAAAAAACAGTTCTGGCATCAACTAGCAAGATGTTAAAAGTCAGGTACCAGATGTATAAACAACCTGTGAGCACAAAAAACATGTATGGACCAAATTCGTCCTGTTTGTACCTGCCCAGGGCCTGCAGATATAAACTAGCTAATAACTAAATCTGGCATGAATCATCTATTCTCTTTTTGAGATTAATGTTTTATATGCATGGTCCTTGTTTAAATAAAAATGATAAAACATTGTTTGCTCCGGGTTGTTTGCCAATTTCACTGTTTATTTTTTTTCAGTCTACATTTTCAAAACGCCCACACATCAATGAACTGAATTTTTATCAATCATCAATCTATTTATTAGCATTGCAGGCATCACTCCATCTCTGTTATTGTTCTTTTCATTTGATCCTTTACTGCGACGCTCCTTGTTATCTGTTTCAAAACAGAGTTATTTCGTTGATTGATTTTCTTTTGTTTTATAATGATGATTGAGACATCACAGCCAATAATGGGAACCTTTGTGCTTTTCCTGCTGTCAAACTGTCTCTCGTGAAAGTAAAAATTTGCCTCGTCTTTACCACTTTTCATCTTGAGGTCTAATGATCGGTAAAATGATGGTGCAATTAAAGACAGAGTCGACTGTTATTGTAGTGTTTAAGTGTGCAAGGGTGCTTTTCTTAAGCTTAAGTCCACTGAATGATTCCTTGGAGTGCCTTTTCTCCCTTTTCCCGTTCTTAAAAGACTATGAAAACATAGGGCAGAGCATAGTGCTTTCGAAGCAAAAGGGCACTACATATATACTTACAGACTGAATAGACTGAATACAGTGAGAATCCTGGAAAAGCTGCAGCTCAGCTACGGGACTGACATTATAAAAGGTACATTTAAACCCCGCCAAGGTGCATTAGGCATGGAGGAGCATTTTCATCGACAGACTAAAGGTCAATAAGGGGACATGGAGTGGATCCAATGTGCCTCCCACTCTTTTGCCATGGCGGTCACAGACGAAGACAAACTGTGGTGCCAGCTATCAGCGCACACCCACTAGCGATCGGTTGCTAAAGATCAATGTGAACTACTCCTACTCGCTCCATGAAAAGTCCATAAAGGTGACGGGCTGCTGGTGGTGCTTGCCAAGTCTTTAGGAATCAAATGATCAAATTAATCAAATACACAAGGCAGAGGAAGAGGAAATTGCATCTTGGCTGGCATTATTCTTTAGTTGGGTTTTTTTTTTTGCTGAAATTCAATGAGTCCAACAAAATTTCACACATACACACAGACTCTGGAAAACTCAGTTAAACCCATCTGTAGCTGTCTGAGACGAAACAGAATTAGCGGCGCGCGATTGTATGCCTCTGTGCACAAGTCAAGTTGCAGAAACAGTTTACATCATCTTCATGGATGCTTCACATACATCCTACCCACAGCAGCACAGATGATCAATACAATCATCACAGTTTTGACGTGGGCACCCAAATTTAGTGTCACCAATTACGCATCTAACCAAGTGTCACTCTTTCTGTTTTTGAGATATGACGCTGAGTAACAGCCAGTTAAGTGGCTTTGCAGAACATTATGATGTCACAGTGAAATTGACCTTATCATTATATGCTATTAGAGATTTGTATGAACTTTAGTCCTCATTAGCATAAATTGTGGAGTTATGGTCAAACGGTGTTTTATGAGGTCACAGCGTCCTTTGGGGACCAAATTGTATTGAGTTCATCCTTGTGTCTCAATAGACGTCTGTGCCAAATTTCAAGAAATTCCCTCTAGGAGTGTTTGAGATATAGCCAAGGTCATAGTGAACTTGACCACTGACCTCTTACTGCAAAATTTTTAACAGTTTATTTGTGACGTTTGTGTTAAATCTGACAAAATTCCATCAAGGAGTTTTTGAGGTATTGTGTTCATAAGAGTGAGAAAGACGCAAGGTCATCGTTACCTTGATCTTCGACCACCATAATTAAATCTGCTTGAGTCCAAGTGGACATTTGTGCAAAGTTTAAAGAAATTCCCTCAAGGCGTTCTTGAGATATCTTGAGAAGGAGGCAAAGTCACAGTGTCCTTGACCATTGACCACCAGAATCTAGTCAGTTCATCCTTTAGTCCAATTGGACATTTGTTCCAATGGAACACATGGGGAGTCACAGTGACCTTGACCTTTGTTTACCAAATTTTGAAACGTTGAAACATTTTGGTTGTTTGTGACAAAGTCAACGAAAATGATCAATCAGGGTGTTTTTTGAGAAAATACATTCAGAAGAATGTGATGTATGTAAGGTCACGGTGACTTTGACTTTTGACCACCAAAATGTAATGGGCCCATTCGTGAGTCAGAGAGGGAACATTTGCGCAAAATTTGAAAAAAAAAGAGAGAGAGATTGCTCTCATGACAATGAGACAGATTATGTCACAATGACCACGACCTTTGACCTTTGACGACCAAATTTTAATAATTTCGTCTTCGAGACCAAGTTAACATTTCTTACAAATGTGAAGAAATTGCCTCGAGGCATATATGAGGTATTTCATTTGGAAGAATGAGACGTACAGACTCAAGTATACACATATGGACTACCTAAAACGCAAGGCATAAAGAAGCACCAAAAAAGTGCTATTTCCTTCTCCTATTCCTGACTTTCTTTCTCTCAAAGAACCCTTCGGTATATATTTGACATCAGGGCTGAGGGGTCTGAGTATCTTCCCTCTCATCAAAGTGAAACCTTCAGGTCCACAGCTGTCACTCAAAATCTCAGATCCCCACTGGATGGTGACCGCTCCTCTGTGAATTAGCATCCTCCAGATGCACAAGGGGAAAAAGGCGAAGGGAAAAAAGGCCCGGTGGATTTATACAGTATGAGAAGCGTCTGCCAAGTCTCAGCTGCAGAGGGCTCACAGCCAGTGGACCATCACATTTATCTGCATCTTGAATGTACGCTTTGAGTGAAAAATAGAACAGACAGAGTGTGAGGGAGATAAAGGTAACAATGGAGATGGATAGAGAGAGTGGGTGGATTGGAGCAGAAGATGAGGGGGAAGACAGGTTAGATGGGAGAAAGTGAGAAATGGGAGGAAAGGGCAAAAGTGAAAGAAAGGGAGAGAGATGGAGAGGAATGTAGGTGAAGAGGAAGAGTAAGCAGCAGCTGCACAGGCAGGCCTTCTCAGGCAAAGCCTCAGCCAACAGAGTGTCTGTCCTTAAACAGGAACTGTGCCCATTTTCAAAAGCCATACGTCACCCTCGTGGTCCAAGACTACGATGGAGGATTAGGCCATGCTAAAGGAAAGTTAGATATTGAGAATAAAGTCAGAACATTATGAGAATGAAGTTGGAATTTTGAGAGTGAAGTCGTAACATTATATAAAAAAAAAGTTAATATTTTGAGAAAGAAAGTAGTAAACAGGGACAATGGTTGCCTAGAAGGCTGCCTGTGCTTGTGCCTGTTTTATAGTTTGCTGGCAATATGTTTATTTCTGTAATAATACACAGTGCAACTGCTGATTTAGATCGGCGAAGATGAACTGATTGCCCATGCGTAACGTAATGTTAGCTATTTGCAAAATGTCAGCAATATGGCAATTTTTCAAGTCTTTAGTTTCAGCACCACCATCATGAGCCTGGCCATACAACAAGGTTACTAATCATTTTACATCCACACAAGGTTAGCAGAGTTCAGCTGTTGTTTTTATAATGCTATTTTGTAACGGCATATACACAAGTTCAGGTGTCAGATTGGAAAATAGTATTTGGAGTTTTACAAATGTATTTTCTCTGGTGCTTTGAGCACCGCAAGTCGAGTACCATCTAGTTCCATTATACTGGAGAGAAGGCGGACATCCCTACAGCTGATATCTCCAACACTCTGCAGCTCACACCAAAACAATGTAGACTGATAAATACTGCAACAGGTAAGAGGATAAATATGTATTTCTGATTTCGGTGTGAACTATTCCTTTAACGCTCTTCCTACATAAATTGGCAGTGTACATCAGTCACGTTTCACAATAATTAGAATTCATAAAACATAGCTTTATGAATCTGACACAAACATACAGATCTTGACTTTCAGTCATCAGCGTACACAGACTGTCTAAGCACATTCTGAAAATAAAGTATTTTCTACAGTATTGTTTTCTAAAGCCAGTGATGGCGTATGTAGTCCTCTGTGGCCAAATTGATTAAACTGTGTGAAAATATCTGCAGCAAGAACAACAGGCCTTGAGTTGAACATAAACACACGATTTCATTTATGCAACTGATTCTCTTCCTCTCTTAAATGTGCGGCACACATTTGCTCTTTGAAGTTGGTTTGCAGCACAGAAAAAAAAATCGAGATTATAAAAAGAAAAGACAAAGAATGTGAGGCATGAGTGATGCTGCGGTAATAGCAGGAAAATGCAGGTGGCTTGTGAAAATTATTGTTTAAGTACCGATAAACGAACCCTGACAGGTAATTTGGCAGTCCTGCACAGCAAAGTGTACATGTAGATCAGACCTTGTACAGGCTAAACAAGGACTTGGGAGGTGAGACAAACACACATGCGAGTGCAAACACACACACACACACACACGCATGCACGCACGCACACACATCCTTAACTGCTGATTTAAATACCGTATGTCTGTATGCATTATAACTAGGGCTGTCAATCAATTCATTTCTATTATTGTTAATTTAATTGTTATTAATCGCAGATTTCCAAAAGTTAATTACAATTAATCACATGTTTTCAATAACATTATAAAGGGTAAAGCAGTTCTTACCAGATTGTCTTAATTGGCAATCAAATGGCAACAAAAACACTGCATGGGACTAGCATAAAGTGGGCATGTGTGTAAAGGGGAAACTCATGGGTACCCACAGACCCGTTTTCATTCAGACATCTGGAGATCAGAGGTCAAGGTACCCCTGTAAAATTGCCATGCTGTTTTTCAAAATGCAGCCTAACTTTGAAGTGTTATTTACATATCTACCCACCATTATTTTGTGTATTTACCCTCCCTTAGAAGCTAACACGACATGGTTGGTACCACAGGTCTTCTAGTTTTAAACCATACCAATATCATTACTCTAGCTTTATAACTCAGTGTGGTAAAAAACTCTTAAATGAAGAAATGTAACGCAATAAAAAAAAACGTCCGAAGCTTAATCGTATCACCATTAACACATCAGTGCTTACAGCCCTCATTGCAGCACTACATACAGCATGAGCATGAACAATAAACATATCTAGACACATAATAATAGGTAAAAAAGCAAACAATTAATACAAAACAAAAATGCATAAAAAAACAGTATTTCAAATTTTGATCACAGAATGACATGAGCGACACTGGATTATGAGCCCTGGTTTGCAAATCTTGGGTCTATATTTTAGATCTATTCCTGTACCAACGTGTGTGATTGCAGAAGTACAGACTGCACCTACTTAACTAAAACTACTACTAGATGTAGTCTAAACTTTTTGAAAAGTGTCACTGAGCGTCCAACTGTCTTGCAGCGTGTCTTGCATGAAACCAAGTACACTAAAGCATTCTCACCCAGTTAACTCTTTGAAACTTGGATCGACATCATTTTTCTTGTGCTGCTTTTAGATTTGTTCACAAGTATTTAAAACTTTGAACCCCAAGCAAATTGGTTTGAGTGCTTTTACAAACATGGAATGTGAAATGTACCACAAATTGCAAGAAATTTGTTGAATTAGAAAATTATATTAAAAAAGCTATGAAAAACATCTAGAGGAGACCGAAAAATGCTGCAGAAAAACTATTTATTTATCATAATAACATATTGAAATTGAGTTTACAGAGTTTTTGAAATATATTTTTCATTGCATTGTGCGTTGCTTTAATTTTATTTATTTAATTTTAATCTTTTTTAATTTTTTCTTTTTCATTTGTTCAGGTTTCAAAGGGTTAGTGTTTCTGTAAGTAAAATGAGACTATAAAAATAGATAATCATTGCTTTGCATGTTCAAGGCATGCAGCTCATAAACAGCATGTGTTTGATGGTATATGGAGTGACAGTAATTGAACACATTACCAATAACAGTTTGAATTTCTGACGCCAACAGTAGCTGCAGGTGAAGCTTTGGGTCAGCCATCACATTTTGTTTTGACAAAGCTCCTCTCTGTTTGGAGAAATCTGCCTGATTGCAGCCAACAGAACAATGCATTGTAGCATTTTAGGCTTGTAAGTTTCTGGCCAAAAAAAATATTTTTGTAGAGCTGTGCCAAATGTCATTTTTTCAACATTCACAACTTCTATTGAGGCTTTTGAATGAAGAATCGAATACATTTTTTAAATTTAACAAGCCATAACAAGAAAATCCTGGAAAGAAATTTTCAGTTTGAATAAAGTGATTCATTGGATTATATTGCTTTTCTTTTTTCCCCCCAATTAAATAAACCTTCTCTGATAAAGAAATTGAATTTTTAGCGCCGTTAGATTACTGCTTGACAACCACACTAATACAGAGGTGTGATTACTCGTGTGTGCAGCGAGCAGGGGAGCAATCAATTATTTGACCACAGCGAAAATGTTGTTTAAGAAAAGCTATTAAATACCTACAGACACAGACTGAAGTAGGATATTTAGTATGATAAAAAATGTTGTGAATTTTGGAAATGATCTATCTTTAGGCCTCTTTGCCAGCAATAGCGAAGGACAGAGGCATTATGTTTTCTGGCTGCCTGCTCATTCGTCCATTCTCGCAATATCTCAAGAACACCTTGAGGGAATTTCTTCAAGTTTAGCACCAAAGTTCAGTTGGACTCAAGGATGAAATAATTATAATTTGGTGGTCAAAGGTCAAGGTCACAGTGACCCCGTCTGTCTCATCCTGGTAAACAAAATATTGCTTGTAAACAAAACGTTTGAGTCGACTCAACAGGTTTTGGCGGTCAATGGTCAAGGTTGATGTGATCTTGCATCCGTCTCAATGTTGTGAATGCAATATCTGAAGATGACCTTGAGGGAATTTCCTCAAATTTGTCACAAACATCCACTTGGACTCAAGAATAAACTAATCAGAATCTGGTGGTGGAAGCTCTAAGGTCAAGGTCAAGGTCAGTGTGACCTCATAAAACACCTATCTCCCATTGAAAATGTGTTGTGTGAAAGAAACTGAATATTGAAAAACAATCAAGTTTATCAGTTGAACGTTGAATATACTAAATTCAATAGAATATAAGTCAAAATGGATTTGCAATTAATTCCATTTTGTTTTTATTTACGTTTTACACAGCATCCTAATACCGTTGGAATTGGGGTTGCACTTGATAGAGTGATTACTTGCAAAGCTGGTGCTGAAAGATCGAAAAGCGCTGAAAGGAACCCCTGAATGAGATGATAATTACCTTTGAGGTTTACACTTTTGGCAACACCCTTTGAGTGCAAGTCGTCTCGTGATTCGTTGTTACTATCAAAATATTGATTATAGCAGCTTTAATTATGTTTTTCACATGAATGTATCTGATATACTGCTCACACTTACACACAGATGCCCTCACACACACAGAAACACATATTTCTCTGTGAAACATGTTTGCACATCCCCTCTCATTTATCACTGCCACTGGTGTACATGACAGCCGGGATACAGAGGGTCTAAGACAGCGGCTCACCTCTCCTTCTCCCCCCTTCTCCTCAGGAATAAAAATATTCCCCCAATCTGATTCACTGTCTCCCAACAGCACACTGACACCACCGTGTTGAACTCACAGCCTCACCCTTGATCTGAGGCGTGATCTCAAGCCACTGCCTTCGCCAGTTCTCCATGTGACACAGTCCCAGTCTAGACAGCAGGGTGGCGTGATGTGTATGTCAGTGTACTTATTATAATCAAGCTGTTATCTGTTACACAGAATTTCCACAGAACAGACGCTTTAGAATTAGAATTACTCCTTTGCCTAGAAAGTGTAAAAATGATCAAACAGAAAATATTGTATGTTCTAATTTTTGCTTATTTGTAATCAAAACCCACTACACACAATACTGATCATCTGTATGTCATCATTGCTTCATTTGGTAGATTTAAAACATCAGGACTGATTGTGTTTTTTTTTCTTTTTCAAACATCTACTGTATCTTTACTGTAGTCTGTAACTGACTTAAGTCTGTTTTTATATGCATTGTTTAAAAATTTGTTATCAAATACAATAAAAGATAAAAAAAACTGCAATACCAGACAAAATGTAAAAACACATCTGATCCCGCTCTGTTCTCCACTGCAGCCACCTCCCTGGTTGCATTTCGCACCGCAGCTGCCTAAAGGGGTTAAGCTGTCCTCCCTCTCTGTCTCCACACCATCTCTCTCATCCTCTCCTACATCCTGCTCCTCATCATCATCATCCACCTTCATATTACTGTCTGACCTGTTGAAAGTAGGCTATTTGAGTTATGAAATAATACTGTGCACCTTGTTCCTCCAGGGTTTCCCACACATTCATTTATTTGTGGAAGCCTGCCATGATGACAACATCTATCAAAATTCATTAATGATTAATTATTAAGCTGCACAGTTCATTAGGAGTGCTGTTAGAACATATGTACCGTTCGGGTATTCGTTGCACCACACTCTCGGATTGCAGAGCGTACTCTGGGCACCAATGGAGCAGCAGAAAGTCAAGCGCAGTTAAAGTAAAACTTCACTGTTTACTACGCTGGGTCTAAAAGTTTGCTTTTTGCAACAGCTTCTCCTTTCATTTATGGATCTGATAGAATTGACAGATCAATTAACTGTCCCCCCGCTTGAAGCTCGTCAAACTGCTGCTTAGGAAAAAAGAACTCTAGACAAGTTCCACCTGCGCTGTGTTCAGTGACCCACAACACTGTCTGAATTTACAGAGGGACGCAATGATAAAAAAAGGACATACACACACAGACACACACACACACACACACACACACACACACACACACACACACACACACACACAAGCCTGCCACTGCAACACATAGATTCTTATTCCATGGGAGAGACTGTCCTCTCTCAACTGTCCTCTCCCAACCCTCCAAGGGCTTTTGATGGATGCAAAAATGCACAAAATTGAACGTGTTCTACAAACTTTGATTGCAGACCAAAATTTTGGAGTCGGTATGCAAATGTGATTGAGACAACATGAGGTTGTATTTATTTTTAAATCTGTGACAATTTTGAAAGAAAAATACAGACTTGGTGTGCAAAAGCCTTTAAGGTGTACAGAGAGACAACTTTTGATGTGTGGTTTTGGCATTTGCATCCTTTTGCACCTCAAAATATAGACCAAATGTCACAATGCCACAATAATGCCACATGACATTCAGTGTGTACTTTTTTACATGTTTCCCCCTGGCACTGAAGCAGTTACAATGACGCAGTCCCTCACTGGCTTCTCACTCACTGACACTAACATGTTTTATGGGGCGAAACCGCAAGCGTTGCTATGAGTTACTGAATCACCATGGTGAGCACTCTTTCCTCCTGCATCGCCAAGAACAACCCAATCACTGGACCAACGTAAAAGAATGATGCTTATGAATTACAATTAAAGATGAAGCAATATGCATCTTGAGGAAATTGTGCTCATATATTTTTGAGAGTTTATGATAAACACAACCTTTCGACAATTACAAAGAGCTACTATTCTTGCTTATTCTTATCAATAACTATCCATAATATAAAGCCACAAGCATCATATACATAACAGCTATGCCTGCAGAAAAAAAATGTGGCTGTGAAGGCCATAATGCTTTGTTTACAGATGTCTACTTATATACACATGGTTGCATAACCCTAACCCAACCAAAAAACAACATTGTGTGCTGTGCTTAAAAAAAGTATTTCACTGATATAAAAAAAAAAAAAAAAAAAGGGTCATCACATAAAATAAAGCTGTTGATGTAGTACAAAAATGCAAATGCTTTTAAAGTTGATGCTACAATACCAGAGAAAACAGAGGAAAAGGACTGTGACATTGGCTTTTTCTCAAGAGGCAGAAAACCTAAAACTTCCAGAATGCACTGCGCCACACTGGACAAATAAAAAATCTTGCTGGTGGGTGACGTAACGCGACCTTTACAGCTTTAAACAATGATGGCCAGCTGGTCACACACCATCTTGTATTACAGTTAAACAGTGAGCTAATGTTGATGTTTTTGAAAACAACTAAGGCGATAAATTAGAATTTACTAACAGAATCTTGATTATATCTGATCAGCGCTTCTAAGTTTTACTGTTTGATCTCCGTTTTTTCTGCCTCCCTTTTCACTGTGGAAGAAGCGGTATGGTGCCCACTTCCTGTTCAGAAAGTGGGCGCCATACTGCTTTTATGACTAAACAGGGCACTAAATTATTTTTCTGAAAACATTTTAGGGGATAAATAAGCAGTGCAGGAACATAATCTGGATTTAAATTTGATCAGCACTGCCTAGTTTTACCGTTTGAATGGATTTCAGTCAGAATTTGAGAAAGAAAGAGGGAGAGGTCTGTCTCTCTGATCTGTTTTTATGCTCTTTGTGACTGCGGTGACGGCATGGTTGGAGGGCATAACAAAAATGTGAAAGTGCAGCCTTTAGTTCGAGCAACAGCTGTTGAGTGAGCGAAATGTTGCCGGATGACATCAAATATGTTCTGGCGGAGTTTTGCCTGAGTTTTTGGAAAGATATCTAGGCACAGGTATGATCAGCAGAGAAGTTTACCACAGCTCATCTACTCATACTACTCACATTACTTAAAAAAAAAAAAAAATCTAGTTAAAAACTAGTGAAGTATCCCCTTAATAAGAAAAACTAGAATGGCTGCAGTTTTAATATAGTTTTCCTAGTTTTGCAAAGTGACATCATTCACATTGCTTTGTATAATTACTTCATAGTAAGAACAATTTCAAGTAAGCTTTAATGGATGCATGTAGTGCTCACCTACTGTGGCAGTTATCTCGGTTTTATGAAAGTAGGAAATGTTCAGGTAGAAACCACTGAAAAGCTAATAACATGCAATCATCCAGGGGCATGTAATCACAAATTGTCTTCATGTTGAGATGCATTTCTTTAAATTACCAGTTTTCATTTAGTGTTGGTTTTACGAAACACCTTCAGTTTTTTTTTTTTTTAAAAAAAGCAGAATTCCTGGTGAGACAGAATTATGGAAGAACAAATTAATGCAAACATAGATGTTAATGACCTGCTGTATGACACACACCACTGTGTTTCGTGTCCCCACTGCCCCATATTCTCTCCTCTTTTGCCCTCTGGCACATCTAAGCTTTGTTTTTATAGTTTTTTTTTGCATAAGTGCAACAAAATGCTTTCATTAATGATGCATTACGCATAATGATCCTCTTCATTTCCATTTTTTACCCCTCAGTGAAGACACGAAACGCAGTGGTGTGTCTCATACAGCAGGTCATTAATTAGACAGCCTCTAAGCAGGACATTTCTTACTCTACATACCTATGACTGCTGTTTGTGGGTGTATTTTGTGTGTGTGTGAAATATGCTGCACAAGACGTGTCCTTAGTGTTCGTTCATTGCCTCATGTCATTTTCTTGCAAACCTCGAACTTTCTATGTATAGCCAGTAAGTAAGTAAGCTTTAGTTTACTAATATCTCAATAGGTTTTATTTAATTTTACTAGTATTATCAAGTGGGTTTTATCCATGTGAAGATGCATTCTTTGTAAGATATTTGAATCTGATCTCATTTTCACATGTAGGTTTTATTATGTATTTCTGTTCTTTAATGTAAAGCACCTTGTGCATGTCATTTCTTTGTTATAAATCACGTTGGGCTGCATTTCTCGTATGAAAGATGCTTTGCAAATAAAGTTGATTATTATTACTATTTCACTGCCTCCTCTCTGTGCACTGCATTTGCGCTTATGAACCAGCTATCTACACTGACCCCTCCACCTCTCTGCATTAAAATAAAATGTTCTGAATGTGCCACCTTCTCCTCGTCTGTGCTGACAAAGGCGCAACTGGTCTGACACTTGTCTTGACCATGAGAAGGTAATTAGAGCTCACTGCAGTTCAGCAAGTGAGACTTTATTCTCTGTGTGTCAGACTCCTCTCTTTTATTCCTCCTTCATCTGCATCTCATTCAAACTATTCATGAGTTTACTTCGCGTCGATTTACTAATAAGAGCTCTTTCAAAAATGCTCTTTTCTTTGCCCCCTCTTTCACTCTTAACATTCTCTAAAGATCTGTTTATTTGTTGGCTTTCCCTACAATATTACTTTTTGCTTCAAGTCAAAACATGAAATTAAGCTAAAAGTATGGCTGCATTTAGAGAGACAAAGCCAATACAGTAGTTTCATCTGACTTTGTTTAACCTGCTGGCTTCAGTGAGCATCAGTGCAGCCAGCGTAGGCCTCCGCACCTTGGGGACTTTCCTGCCTGCTCTGCCTGTTCATCCAGTCTTCCATGAACATCAACATCAGCAGCAGGAGGGCAAAGTGCCGCACAGCAGTGCCTTAACCAGATATGGGGCAGAGAAAGAATGAGTTTGGTGTTTTGTGTTGGAGCTGCAGAGGAGGGCAAGAGGGTAGATGGACTAAGGGAGTCTGTGAGATGAGACAGTTGGCTGGAATGAAGTAAGGGGGTGCTGGTGGTGTTTTTTTATGCCATGCTGTAAAATAAAGTCGACCAGTTAAGTGTGAGTGGAGAAGAAGGGTGTCTTTCTATACATAAACAAGACTGCAACAGTATCGGTTGGTTGATTTAACAGTTTATCTGTAAGAAGACAAAATTTGTCAGCAAACATGTTGTTTTAGGTATTTATTTAGGCATTCACTGGTTTAATCCTATCCAAAATGTCAATTTGCTGCATCTGTCTACTTAAAATCACTGTAAATAGCTCTTTGCTGTCATACATCAGTGCCCTGTCCACATGGAAGGCAGGCAACCAGAAGCAACGACTACAAACACTGCATGCAGCAGCAGATCTCCCTGCAGGCAACAAAAGTGCCTGAAGTAAGGTGACCACTTATGCATCAAAAAAGTTTTGTCAGGTCACAGTGACCTTTGATCACCCAAATCCAATCAGTTCATCTTTGAGTCTGAGTGGACATTTGTGCCAAATTTGAAGGCATTCCCCTCAAGATGTTGACGAAATGTCCCGTTCCTGAGAATGGGACAGCCTCACAACCCGAAAAACTAGTGCCTGCGGATACAGCTAGAGGCAAAACTGAGGCATGAGAATTCAAGCTTAAGGGAAAAAAGATCCAGAGATCTAATACCAGCTGTCAACCTGTAGTTGGACTACCGTCTCTAGTCCTGGCGATGCAGTTGCATCATCTCAGTTGGGACATACTATGGGTATACTACATGGGTATGTTTGAGTCGAGTGCATGTGGGGGGGGTGTTAGAATAAGAGAAAATGAAAAGGCAAAAGCCATCTGGGGCGCAGTGCTGAAAAAAAAAAAAAAAAAATTACAAACAAACCAAAAACTTAAAAACAAGATGACTAAATTTGCATTTGCATTTATCGTACTGTTTTTTAGTTATTAATATTGTTTGTTAGCTAAATTGTTAATTTGTGCTTTCTCATTAACTCCTGTTCTTGTTTGTAATAAATATTATAAAAAAGAAATAAATATATTTTACACACACGCCTGTGATTTGCACGGTTTATGGCTGTTCCAACCTATCGAATTAGGAAAGAAACAATAATTTCTTTTGAAAATAGTAGTACTTAAAAGGGAGTAGTTGAAACGACGGCAGACATGGATCAAAACCGCCTGTCTTTAGCCTGGAGGAGCAGAGTTAACTAACCTCAAATGTCAACATAAACATGCTATTATGATGTGCTGTGGCAACTTCTCAGTGGTTTTTAAACATGATCTTTATTTTACATATCTGACATTTATATCTAAAGACATTTCACTTGACCTCTGGGTACGGCTGACTTACAGGTAGAAATTAGCAATTTTTCAAAGCTACTTTGTTTTGAAGATTGTGGACCCAACGGCAAATTAAAAAAAACAAAAATAAAGACCACTAGACTCTTGTATGCTTTTATATTGGTTGCCATGTAGTAGAAGGTCTAGAGGACGGAGAACACTTTTATAAATTTTGTATGAAAAACCTTTTGTGAGCAGGTTCACCCAACTGTGTTGTGTTGTCACATTGCTCAATTTCCAATTTCTCTCCATCTGAATTTTGCGTGTTATCATAATCATGTGGTTGCAAGACAGCTATTTCATACTCTATCAACGAGGGCTTGCTCTTGGAATTTGTGATGTGATTTTTTCACTTTTTTTTTTCATTTTATAGACTTAACAGTTAACTGACTTCTCAAAAAAAGTACTGTTACATTTACACATAACTTAAAACTATCAAAAGTTTGTGTGGCATATATTTAAAGTGCTTTTGAGTGCTTTCGTCCAAAATGCACTCAAAGGACAGACATGTGTCTTTATCAGGGGTGTGTCCAGACTTATTCATTGGCATAAGGGTCCTAGGGGTCGCACAGCGTCACTGAGCATTACATGGCTAATCCAGTTTGTGTCAGTGTCACCAAACTCAAACTATGGACAAACCAAGATAAGCTAAAAGCCCACAAAACGAACATTACATAAGCCAGACTAAGCTGCAGGTGATCCAACATTAGCTAACGGTGCAACACGGATGATCAAACATCAGCAGACAGGGAACAAAGCTAATGGCTGTACGAGCTAATGAATTCTTATAGAAGTTTTATTTTTGGATGTTTAAGCCTAAGGGAGCACATATATGGCCAGGGCTTTTTTTTCTGCTCTTTGGGTCTTTTATTTTTTATCTTCCCTCACCCTTCCAAGCATCCCTCCTTCTCAGCTCAATCTCTTTATTCCTAAACCTGGTCCTTACCCTGAGGGTTATGTGTTGTGCAGTCGGACTTTGTGAAGTCTGTTTTTCCATAACTTTACCTCACAGTCACTGAGGAAGAGACTTCCTGTCCGAGGTGAGAAAACCACAGCTGGAGGAACATGCTACAACGAGAGGAGCAGCCAGCGCTCCTCTTCATTTATTCATCCCTACCATCATTCCACAATCGTACGAAACAAAACAACAATGAGACCTGGAGCACCAGCACAAAGGTTATTAAAGGCAAGAAAAGCTTTGCCCCTGAGGCGAAGAGCAAACAAGACACTTTAATAATGAATGACAGCGAGAAACACGACAAAGTCAATTCATTCTTTTGAGCAGCGCTCAAAAGAAATGTTTCACTGTCAGCCAAATTCCCCACAACAGTTACAGGAGACACAGATACAAGGGTTTTGAGGAAAGAGAAAAGGGGGGCTCCTACAAGTGTCTGAAGAGCTCTCTTCCGTTTCGTGTCACCCACCCTTGTAATTCCCAGCTGTCGGGGAGTACGAACGCTACTGCTTAAGCGGATGTGTCACTATCTACCAATTATTCCAGTCATTTGCGCTCGTCGCTCGCTACGTCCCTGCAGTTGAGCCTCGAGTGTTATTTACTTTAAGAATTTCCTCTCCTGCCTGCAGTGAACTCCGTAAAGCACCTTGTTAATTCAGCCAATTAAGTCGCTCTCTGCTCTGCAAATCAGTCCCACCTGCACATACTCACATATACACATGTCCACCCCTTAAATATCCTTCCTCTTTTGGGTTGCCATTTAGTTAGTGTAATGTATATCTTATTTTTGTGCTTCACCTTTTAAAAACATTAGACTACATTTGACATTCATGTGCATCAACTCATTAAAATCAACCTTGACTTATCCTGTCATATGAGACATGGACACCAAACACATTCTCACTCACAACAAATATCAACACTTGGTGATTGGCTCCACACTTGATGAGCTAGGTACCCTCCGGGGTCAATTTTGGACATTCAGGGACGGCATGTCAATCTAAGCTTGTTACATGTATTGCGTCTTTTCAAAAACAAATGCCCATTTTCACAGGAGATGTACAGTTTCTGCTCTCTGTTTCAGTGTTTTTCGAAATAAACTTAGAGCGTAGGTAAAATTCTTGTTTTTTTAGGTTTACCTTTAGGTTTAAGCAACAAAACGATGTGGTTAGGTTTGGATAAAAGCATCATGATTGGACTTCAAATAAGTATGTTTGTTACAAACTCGATGTAACGTCACATAGGTTAGCTGTAAAGCATATTACACATGCTAGCAAACTACGTTATAATAACTGACTTTTGGTTTCACATGTAAGACAAACTGTAGGCTCCAGCGGGAAAGTCAAGAGTTTGGAGTTTGATTTTGAATTATTGCAGAAAATAGGCTTTGTGTTGAGAAAAAGTTTAAGATACTTAAATGATCTGTTCAGCGATATAATCTTCACAAATAAACACCACTTCTAAGATTTCAGAAGCGTGAGTGCAATTTCCAGAAGTAAAAGCTAACTTTAGACTAAAAAGGAACCATACTACAGTCACATGAACTTAAAAATCTAGATCTGAAATTGCAGACTGGATCAACAGTAATAAACCTATTCTAAATTTAAAACCATCAACCCATTCAAAAAAACCCCACTGACTTTAAGATGTGGGAACCAGAAGTGCTAATTAACTCATTTCCAGCTTTTAGGACTCATTCTTGCACTTCTTTATCGAGGGACTTATTGCCAACTTGCAGACAGAATGAATAAAACTCTCACAAAATTGCTCGCAACTTAATAAAATAGATTTAAAATGTGCCTTATCTGAAAGTTGTACCTATCCCTTCCTGTATATCTGTGACTGCTATCTTTGGGAAACATCATGGTTTGAAGCTGTAATGTGAGCATTAAAGAGTGCAGACTACTTCAGTAATTTGTTCTGCAAATTTATGGCATTCTGTGAGTCAGCATGAACTTGACACCTGGAACAATTAGAAAAGAATCGGTGCACCCACTGCAGATGGTTCATCATGAATCATGGCGAGATATTTCTAAGAAATTGTGTTTGGGAAGGCACTCAGTGTTCTGGCAGTATGGGAGGTGCCAGTAAAGAAGTAATTGCACATAAGTATATCTCATGTCTGGTCTGACGTTGTGACTTTTTCCAAAGTTGTGAAACAAAAACAACAGTTTGAGTTCAGGTGTGACGGTAGAACAAAGTGCTCTGAGACAAACAGAATTACCGGTGACAGATCTCCAACAGCATTTTAAACGTTTTACATTTCCTGAGTCATTTCTGACTGTTCCACATGGCCGCAAAGCTAAAGAGATATTTTTAATTCAGTTTTGTATTACCTGACGTTCTAATTCATTCTCATTTAATTTCAAATAGAAAACAACATCGCCTCGAAAACAACCTCGGAAAGTTTAATTCAGTCAGGTAACTGAGATGCCTAACCAATGAAGTTTTGTAGCTTAACAGCATCTAATCTAAACCGCAAGTCAGGCAATTAGTTGAACCTTAGCAAAAGAGCAACATATCTTGGATCCAAGCCATCTCATAATGACAGAAATTGTATTCTCTTCCTTATTTATTGCACAAATGCACAAGTGGCAGACAATGCAGTTGTTTGGGACTGACATCACCTGTGGTTCTTGTCCTCTTGGGCAATCAAGCTCTGGTCTTTATAAAGCACCATGGGAGGAAGTTTCCAAAAGGCTGCTGTGAATCACTCATAATAAGGCAGTCAATTAGGGCGGAATCCATAAAGAGCTATTTCCCCCTCGCTCTCCCTCTGGTCCCATGCTGAAGATCTGATTCTCTCTGAATCTTCCCCTCTCGTTTGCTGCACTCCACTATGTTATTATTAGGAACCGTTGGGAGCATTAATTGCACTCATTGGGAGAGGGGCCGGCAGTCTTGCCAAGCTTTTGAAGTTGCTTGTTCTCTCAAACAATGGATTTTTAATGATCACCCCCCTCAACTGCCCCACATTATCCAAGAGGCGGTTGTTGATGAGAACAACAAATCAATCAACACACTTAAGAGGAAAAAAAAAAAAAATAGACCAATTAATTAAAAGGGCGGATGCTGCTAAATACTGTTACTTTTCAAAGGTTAAATAAAGCTATTAAATTACAACAGTAATCAAATGCTTCTCATTTCAGGCAGCATTCAGAGACTGACCTCACATTAAAATAACAATTAATACGATACATACGTTTACAAACAATTCTGTATGGACAGGACTGAGAAATATGTTGCGAAGTAGAGAGGCTACTTAGAGTACATTGCTGACATCGACAGATCGTGAAGTAAATCACAAACCATATGCATGAGACACATTTTATGGATATCTGAGAGCTAACTAGTTGCTTGTAGACAATTGTAGATTGTGGTGCATATCCATGTACGTTTTTTTTTGTTTCTTGTTTTGTTCTGGCTGTTTTTTTTAAATAAGTTATATATTTTTATTTATGTAATTTTTAATTGTTATTACTATTTTATTTTGTGATTGTTTATTATGCATACTAGACATTCAACTGAAAAAAAAAACTTAAAGGCAAACATGTAAGCATATATTTACAGTCAAATAAGTGCATAGACTCCCAGACATAGAACTGATGAGTTGCTTTGCTACACTATGCTGTCCTTGAGAATCTCTATAGTTGTAGAGTGGCAGACAATGTGACTAAAAACTTCCTGACATGATATTTTAGCTCGAGCAATTACTGGAAAGTTGCACAATCTGAGTTGAGTCTCCCTCCGTCTCAGACAGTGTTGTCAGTGACTCACAGGCTGCAAAACAGCACACTTCCCAAATGAGCGAAGATAAAGCCCAACTAGAATTACGCCTCGTGGTTGTATGCCTTCACAAACCAGTCAAGTTGCAGTTACAGTTTGCAATCATCGTGTCTGTGAAAACATGGATGCTTCGCAAACATCTTTGCCCAAGCACAGAAGATCTATACAATCAGCACAGATTCAAGATAAGTGTCACCAACTCAGTATCTGACCAAATGTCTCCCCTTCTGTTCCTGAGTTATGGCGTTGAATCATAGGCAGAAAAGTTTTTTTGCAGAACATTTGTGATGTCACGGTAAAGTTGATTTTTGGCCTTTTGGACATAAAATACCATCACGTCATTATTTCATAATATTAGACATTTGTTTGAAATTTTGTCATAATTGTCATAATTCTTATGAATTATTGGAAAACAAAATGGACATTTGCTCCAAAATTTGACAAAATTCCCCCAAGGTATTCTTTAGATATCGCGTTTATGAGAATGGGACGTATGTACAGACCAAATTACAAATGCAAATTAGTCCGAAATCTGTCAGTTCAGTTTCAAATCCCAAGATTTGTCAACATCGGCCGTGGATCAAAATGCCTCTGCACGCAACTGGATAGCTCTGCAGTCAATCAGAGCGATGGATCATGCAATGTAGTGGTGAGTGACCACAGTGTGGGAGAGAGCAGCTGTGATGCTGTAGCATTAGTATTCTTTGCCATCAGAATGTGAATTTTTGCCATCAGAATTTGAGAATAGTACTTCAACATAAAGTCCCACACCAGCTGCTGTTATCTTGTTTTAAAAACTGCCTCAGCAGCTCTTATGATCACTTTAGCGTCCCCAGCGGGAAGCTGCGCAAGCCCAATTGATCACATCACGTATTTTGCATGAAGGCTCCCCAGGTTGTCAGCCAACATCTGCAACATCCCTAATATTTGATAAAAAGGTATGAATGGCCTGACTCGGGTGAGGTTGACTGGAAATCTTTCCAAATGGGAAGGGGACCAATTGATCTGCCAGAACAAACAAAACATGAGCTCATGGATTCGTCTTTTTCCCATGTTAGGTTCCCTCTAATCCTCCACAACATAAAATGTGTTCTGTCTTCTGCACAACACCAGATACATTTTTCTGAAGGTACTTTCTCATCTGATCATCTTTAGCATCAATTTCAGTTTCTTGTAACAATTCTTCTTAATCTTTTTCATCCAAAACACAGCCAGTAGTCTGGCTTCCCTCCTGGTGACCTTCACTTTCTTTAATAATTACAGTGATTGCGGAGCTCAAACTGGCTCTTTTGCCCCGAGGAGACCATTAAAACACATTCCTCAGATCTGTGCTAACCAAACAGTGCCTAGATGCATGCATCAATTAGGCTTAGCAATGTCCCTGAAATAAAAAGCAACCCAAATGTTTTAAACCATAGGGTACGTGTGCATGCATTATTGGTAGCATGACTCCTGGCCACAGAAGTCATCGAGATAATTAGCATGGGAGGTGTGATCTAAATACAGCCGAATCACTGCCCCCACCTTGTAACCATGGGGACAGGATCCTGAAGAATAATGAAAGGAAAAACTCACATCTTGCACTGAAGTAAATAATAACATTACAACAATGCAAAAAGACTTCATTGCAAGTAAATTCTTCCTAAGTAAAAGTATTTAAGTATTGTCAGCAAATTGCACTCCTTCTGAGAAAGTCCCCTGTGACTTATTTTTTAAAGTAATTTGTGACTAAACTTATCAAATAATTGCAGTGCAGCAAAGAGTACAAGATTTTTCTCTGAAGTAAATTTAAGTATAAGTAGAAACTAGCATGGGATTAAAATACTCCAACTAAAAGTACCTTAATTTGTACTTCAGTACAATATTTGGGTAAATGCTCTAAGGTTACATCACTGCAGTTTTTCAACATTGGTTGGGATGCACAAATGGGTTTGGGGTCCTCCCCTTGGAGATCTTAAGCATCAAACACTTAATTTGCTGTATTCTGGTGAATTTGTGCCTTTACTCCATTAGTTTAAGGTATAATTGTCTTTGATTTTATCAAAATAAAAGTCCTCTGCTACTGTCATGCTTTTATTGGAGGGAGACAAATGCACTGATTCTAAATCTAGACTGGGACGTGTCCCCTTTGACCCCTCTGAAATCCACACCTATGGGACCTGCTAACAACTCAGACACCTGGAACACATTCAGTATAATAAGACAGTAAATGGTATGAAATACCATAAATTGGAAATACCCAATTAAGTATAAGTACCTCATAATTGTATTTAAGTGTAGTACTTGAGCTGTAGTTATGATTTAGTGATCGGTTACCATAAATGCCCATAAAAATACTAACCCTGAAAAAGAGAGAACAATAAAACCATCTGAAGTATCCTCGTGAATCTAACAAAATAAATTAATTGCTGAGCTCTTTACATATTCACGTTTTTCATTTTTAATCCGTACTTGTTTCTTTGACACAAACTATTTGTATTCTGTTGTACTGAGCCTGAAAAACATTGTTCTACAATCCCGTAATATAACAATGTAGAAGGTCTATAATAACAGTATAACGACACTTGGCTGCTGAATGGCATATTAAAACAAAAGGAGCTGTCAAATGCACACAGCTCTTTTCATTGTTTCCATACTTGCTTTTTGTGTTGCTTCTTGATTTTCTGACAACACAGCTCCTGAATGCAGCTCTGTTTGGAGCCCGACCCTCAATACTGTGTGTTTTGTTGTCTCACTGACATGATCATCATTCCATCTTGTATGACTTCCTTGTTTCTCATTCTTTCCATTGTAATGTTCAGCTGAAATAAAATAATTTTTCTGTGATGTGAATCATTTATGGTACAATACACAGCTTTTGACTTTTTGTTTTAATTATATGTTTGTCTTTTTTATGTTGTTTTCAGCTTGAGTGTGTTTGTTGTGTATAAATCATGAATATCTATTTCCTTAAGAGAAGAGTAAGGTGTATATTAAATTAAATTGGATTGAACTGAACTGGAAAAACTGAAGGAATACTTCACTCTGAAAATGACCATTTTACATTACAAAAAAAGCAGTTACTCACCCAGTGTTACATTGAATTCAAGAAGAAAATTTTGTTTTTTGTCTGCATGCCTCCACAGTGCACAGAGTCCAACATCGGAGAACATTCTTGAAGAATTATAAAAAAGTAATATTTAAAAACAGCAAAACTATATCACAACTAGACTCGGGTGGTATCACCATATTATGGTATACCTGGGTATTTATAAATCCCAACAAATACAGGCGCTCCTCTTTCTAGTAAACTCATTGTATGCAGTGCACAGCATGCACCAACAGAGTTCAGTCTCTGGTCTCTACTGGTGGAACAAGCAGCTGAGCTGAAAGACACAGTGACCAAGTGTTGGAAGGAGAAGTTACAGGACTGTAAACAGCCGGCAACCAGCAATGGCAGAGAGAGATTGTTGGGAATAACATCATATTTTTTACATCTAACTTGGTAAATTAAGGATTCATTTTGACCAAACTGGTGATTGTTGGATAGGTGGACTCACTAACTGGATTACTAGCAAGAGTAACCAAGATGGTTGGGGTGAGTTTTATTTTGTTTATCTTCATTTTGACTACTGATGCAGTGGTAGATCAGCAAAATTACTGTTTTTGTCAGTTTAGTCTGGCCTTGTAGTTCAGTCCCCTGTCAGAATGGGCCATCTCTTTGGAAAGTATTGAGCACACAGCTGTAGAAATGAGACTTGGTTTATATTGCAGGAGTTTGTAAGAGTTTATGAAGATGTTTTAATATAGTTTGCTGTTGTTAATTGTAGACCCCTATGCCTTCAATTCATCAAGAATATTCTCAGTTTTTGGATACTTTGTTTACTACAGGCATGTGAGAAAAACAAATTTTTCTTCTGGAATCCAGTGTAACACAGGGTGGGTAACCAATACACGAACAGTCATTTAGGAGGTAAAGTATTACTTCAATATCACAGGCAAAACATCATAAATATCCCATCATGTCAGAATTAAGGCAATAATCAAACACTGATCTGCATTTAGCGGCATGACATGATTTTAACAGATTAAAGATTATCATCCTTATATGTATTTTCTGCCACTGCCCCTGTCTATTATGTGTATAAGAAAGGATGAAAGATAATATATATATATATATATATATATATATATATATATAGATATATACAGACCATTGTTTAGGGCCAGGACCAAAAACAATGCCTTCATAAAAAAATAAAATCTACCATTTGTCTCAGAAATTACACATGGTCTCCATGGTACTGTCTCAGTTTGTCGTAAAGATGCTTGCTCATTCAGTGGTACAGTCACGTAATTGTGTTGCAGCTCTGCAGCTGCACTAGCAAAGAGTGACTAATAAATAAATAAAAGCTATCCAGACTTTTGAAATGAACCACTGAACAGATTAGGAAAACATCTTGACTCTTGATAATCAAATACAGATATGCCAACGCTGCAACATAACACAGTGAATTGGATCATCTATTCTTTTCAACACAATAATGTAGCTATCTAGATTATTCCAGGACTTCAGTAACTTTAACTACAACAATGGTTCATGCCAGGAAGCACAACAGGATGGACTTAGCACTCACGAGAGCATAGCAATGAAGAGCTCCTCAAACTCAGACTCACTAAGCTCACTAATATGCAAAGTTGTCCTCTCGTCCTCTGTACCGAGTGGCCAAGAGCCTCACCTATTCACATCAAAGCACTCTCATTGTCCGCCTTTCTTTTATGTGCCGTTGTTTCATGCAAGGGCGGACAAAGAAATGTATTCAAACAGCCCGGGACTTTGAAGATTTCCCACAAACCCAAGTGCTCGATTTGTTCGGGCCTCACTTTTGTAATTTTGGCAGGTATGAAAGCACATTACAGAGGCGGACCCTTCTCTAAGAATGCTGAAGATTTATCTATTAAGGCTTTTTCTAACCAATAGGGGCCACTTTTGTGATGTGTGTGAGCAAACACGCACGCTGTTTTTTGATCCAATCAGATTCTCTTCATCTACAGCCTACATGTCTCTCTAAGCCAGCGGGGCTTAATTTGCTTTGTTTGGGGGCCTCTTTTGCAGAATGACAGGAGGCCAGGGGCCAGTCGAGCAGCCCTATAAATGTTCCAAGGATTTTTGGATAATTGTAGAATTTTAGGACGTTTCTCAGATTTTAGGATATTTCTAGAATCTTAGGACATTTTAAGGATCTTAGGACATTTTCAGTTTGCAGGACATTTCTAGGATTTTGGGACATTCCTAAGATTTTAGGGAATTACTAGCATTTAAGGACATTACTAGGACGTTAGGACATTTCTCGTATTTTAGGACAATCCTAGGACTTTAGGGCATTTCTCCGATTTTAGGATGTTTCGAAGATTTTAGGACATATCCAGCATTTTAGGGAGCTTAGCTTGCTGATGCTGTTTTGTGTACTCTAGCACCTTATTTATACCAAAGCTACAAAAACAATTCCCAGTGAGAATCAGTTTATATTTTTACAAATTCGAAAATGGTTGGGGGGCCACATTTGGCCCGCAAGCCATGCATTGAGCATCACTGCTTTAAGCAATAAGAATTCAAGAAGTGCAAACTAGCTCCAACTATTGCTACAAAAACATGCATTTCATCCTTCAGCGTTCATGACATGAGAGAAAACACAGCATGTATCTTAGAACTGAAGTGAAAGTCTGCTGCCTGTCTTCCAGAATCTCTACATTAGCTATACTTCATACAATAAAAGCTTCGACTTCGCTCTGTAAGTGAGTGCAAGGACAAGCCTTTCGGCATGGTCTAACAAAGTAGCTAAATCTCCATAAATCAGCTCTAATAAAACTCACGAAAATCTGTTTGTTTGAACAGATTATGTTATGTAATTCTTGACATTTGATTTGAACGTGCATGTCGTTTTTCTTAATCTTTTCTTCATCTGCTACTGTATGAGGGTGAGCGCTGAGGGAGAGAGAGTGGATCTGCAGATGCTGTGAACGTATTTTCACACAGACTAATCTTTGAAACAAAAGCAGCAGCAGGTGGAAGTTGATGTACTGTTAGTCTCAGAGGCTACACATTACAGCTACTGTATGTGCATACAGAACGGTGTGCGTCTGTGATTTGCACACTCACCAGGAGAAAATGTCTGCATAGTACATGTATGCGAACTGTATATAAAAAACATTTGTACATTATAGAAGCATCAAATTCATGTTTCTAAAGTGATGTAGTTCTGATTATATATGTATGAGCTGACTTTGTCATCGGGTGGCAGAGAGGATGGTGGATGGCATGACACCTAAACTACTACTACTGCCAAGCTGCAGACCACTGTTTGAAACAACGTGTCAACAAAAGCAGTTGTTTTTTAGTGAAACATCTGCAATGCTTTCGGCCTTGAAAGCAGATGTTTAGTAGGAAGACACTGGTGGCATTTGGGGCATTTGGGTTGAGACATTGGCTGCATTTCCTGCCTAGATTACAACACAAAAACTGGGTATTTTTAGCAAAACATCAGCAGCATTGCCAGCCTTGATTGTGCTACAAAAAGAGTGTTTAACAAAACACAATGGCAGCAATTCCAGCCTTGATTATAATTCGCAAAGCAACTCTTTTCTGGCATTTGGGGTGTTTTTAACCGAGACATCCGTGCCATTTTCAGCTTTGATTGTGTCACCAAAACGTGGCCTTTATTGCAATACCTAGGCAGTATTTCCAGTCTTGCTTCTGCAACCAAAAACAGTCATTTTTACCAAGACATTGGCGGCAATCCCAGCCAGCCAGAAGTATTAGCGCAACATCAAGATTGATGATGATTTTAAGCGACATTGGCTGCATTATAAGTGTTTTAAGCAAGGCATCTGTTGCATTTCCAGCCTTAATCGCTCTAATTGCTCTCCTAAAACCGTGTGTTTTTTAGCAAGACATTGGTAAGTCTGTAGCCTTGATTGTGCCACAAAAGGCTTGTGTTTTTTGACGAGAAATTAGTCGCATTTTCAGCTTTGATTGTGCTTTGAAAAGTAGTGGCAGCACTTCCAGCCTTGACTGTGCCACCAAACCTGGGGTTTGTCAAGCAAGACATCAGCAACATTTCCAGCACTGAGTGTGCTACAGAAAGTGGGTGTGACTATGCCATCAGAAGTGTTTTTTGGAGGCCAAAACATGATCTTTTCATAATCATAACCATGCAGAACGTAACCACACATTGCCTGAATGTCAAGAAACATCAAATTCAAAAATATCCACAACATACAAATGTTAAATATCCATGATTTACAGAAATATATTTTTTGTGGTGATTAGTTTGTTGTTATCTATCCCAACTTTCTCCCTTTGACTTTTGTGCAATTTGGAATGTCAAACCTGCTTGTTAAAAAGAAAAGGATGTGGCCAGGCAGATGTAACTTTGACACTTAATTAGTCATATGCTGTGTAAATGTATTTTTTTAGGTATAGGTTTATAGTGTGGATGTTTGACCAGAGCTGAGGTGCTGAGTCATTACAGTACAGTGCGCTCCCTCCCTGCCTTCATCTGATCACAGTCTGTGTCTGTGGGAGCTCTCCTCTGGCTCGGCCCCGTCTGATCTACTGTATCTCAAGACATTTGCTGCTTATGTACTCCCTCCCCACTGCTTGGCTGAGAGAGCGAGAGAGAGGAGGGAGGGAGGGATATATATAATATAGAGGGCATCAGAGTGCATGTGTGCTACTGTATGCATGTGTGTGAGTTTCACAGAAGCAAAAAGAAGCCGGGGAGGCAAACAAGTGCCCGAGGGAGACCACCCTGGGAGAAGAGGAGGTGGAAAGAGGACAGGCCGAGGAAAAGTAAGATTAATGATGCTTGGGTAAACGAGTGCTCCTGCCTGCCCAGGCTTTAAAGACAGCGGGAGTTAGTTACTGGCTGCTGGTCCAGCAGGGATGTTTTTCAGGCATCTTCCCATTAAAAAGCATTCAAAGAGCTGTGCTGGATCCCAGGCTGAGCAGACAGACTTCGCCACCTCAGATACAGTACAGTAGAAGTGTTTAAGGTGAGCGACTGACACCCGAGGACTATTTCTTCTACTGCAGTGATACTGCACTTAGGGCCCACAGGCCAAATCTGGCCCCTGATAAAGGGCCAGGTGCCCCCCACCATTTTTATAATTCACAATAAAAATAAAGTGATTAAGAATGGCAATTGTTTTTGTATTTTTAATGGCTTAAACATAAGGTGCGATAAAACAGCATTAAAATAGAGCTTGTTTATAAAAAAAAAAAATGCCAGTGGAGGATTCCCTGCATCCCCCTACAGAGGTCCTAATTAAGCCCCTAATGTCCTGAAATCCTAGATATTTCCTAAAGTTCGAGCAATGTCCCAAAATCTTAGAAATCTCCTAAAATCCTCCATATGTCCCAAAATCCTAGAAACATCCAAAAATCCTAGAAATATCCTAAAATCCTGGAATTATCCTAAACTTCTAGAAGTGTCCTGAAATCCAAGAAACTTCCTAAAATTCTAAATAAAAGTCCCCAAATCCTAGAAATGTCTAAAAATCCTTAATATGTCCTAAAGTCATCGAAAAGTAAGAATCTTCCTAAAATCCTAGAAACCCAAGAATTCTCAACTCCAAGAAATGCACTCCAATCCTAAAAACTAAAAACTAAAATCTGAGAGACATCCTAAAGCCCTAGAAATGTCTTAAAATCCTTGATATATCCTAAAGTCCTGAGACAATGTCCCTAAATCCTCGATATGTACAGAGGAGACTAATGTCACTGAATACTTCACTCAGCTCTGCCCCGTGATGCTGCTCGATGATGCGGCAGAAACACAGCTCAGTCTGGAGGTCACCAAACTCAAACTACATTCCACAATAACTTTATCCCGGAGTGTTTTTATCTGTCAGGATCAGAAAAAAAGCCACCACGAGGACACACACAGAATATTAACAAAAACAGAGAGATGTAAACATCTTGCCGTGCAGATAATATTGAGCCAACGGGACTTTTCACTATGACCCCCTCCAAGTGCAAACTCAGAGCCGTGATAGCATCTCAATCACACGCATCCGAGAGATAAGTTCGAGTCACACGCCTTGGTATGTCCACATTAAATTCTTACTCAGGCTGTGGGGAAAAACACCACGGACAGATAGACAGATATATGGGAGAGATAATGGTAGTCGACAGTCGGTTGTTAGAGACAGTGGTTGAGAAAACAAGCTGATAGATGCTTATTGTATCACACAATGGAGAGTTTATTGAAGTTGCGGAGGTGCCGTACTCACATCCCAATCTTTCTTGTTAAAGAACTGTGTGAACGCTACCCGTCCCCCGGCTGTGTGGTCACCAGCAGCAGCATCTCCTCTAACCAGTTTATGACAGCAATTTATCACCTTCTTCACCGCCCCCCAAAAGCAAATTTTGTTGATTATCCATTGATTCAATAAGCATGGCCGAATGATTGAGCACGGGCAATTTCCTCTCTCTGTACGACAGAAAATATTGACATTTTAAAAAATCAAATGGAAAATCTGTTGGGGATGGTCGGCTTGTTATGGTGTGACAAAACATGTGCTCAGGACAAGAGCTGAAACATCCATTCGCGATACCTGTTTGTCCTTTAGGGTCACTGGTGAGCATGAGCCTGTCTGACCATGAGCGGATTATAAGACAATAGGCCCCTGGGCACAGACATGCAAAGGGCCCCACCACCTCTTCATTTCTACTCATTTGGTTTTTAATTAGGGTGTCATTTTACTTTACTGGTTTATCCATTGTTTTGTTGGTGTCACTTGTATGTTGTCATCCTTTAATGGTCTATTTGTCTAATTATATATATTTTTTTAATTTATTTTAATTAATATGTATTATTATCTTTTAATACATTACCTTGGGTATTTTTTTATTTAATTAACTTTTTCCATCAAAATATTTTTATGTCAATTTCTGGTCTTCTTTTTGTCCTTGTTGTTGTTTTGACCATATATTTTACTGGTTAATTGATAGATAGATTGGTTAATTTGATCCATTTTTATGAATGCTAGGGGAAATTTTTTGAAAGAAAATAGGTGCTTGTTGTAGAACGTATTTAAAAGTGTAAATTTGCTGACTTTCACCATCTTAAATTACATCAAATTTCTGCCAATCTTTCAAAGCTGAGAAAATAACCTGCAGGTCAGCTGATAATGAAAGAAAACGCTGGTTGCAGCTCTACTTCTTGAGTCCAACAGCTGTACCATAAAAAGCCTGAGAAAATGATGACTGTAGCATTTTGGCACAGGTTCACGTTTTCAGCGGATGTTAGAAATCATGCCAGACCCTTTCATGCCCTCCGTCTTTGAACATGACTAAGAGTCTACAGCCCTGTTTGCATCTCTATGGGGCTCTATTTTAAGCTCAGTAGTAACATCAGCTGGCAAGTAAAATGTTTGCCATCTTAGCTAAGCATGGAGGTGTGCTAACTTATGCTAAATAGCATTGAACACAAAGTATAGCTGCGGGCATTTGGGATTGTCATTGCTTTTGCAAATTTTGACCTGACGGTGGCACTGAATGACAAGTTACGGGATCAAAAGGTCATTGGGATTCATCCACTGGGTACCTTGGATATTTGTACTTTATAGTTTTCTAGCAATCTATCCAAAAGCTGTTGAAATATTTAAGTCTGGACCAAAGTGGTAGACTGTTTGACCGACACACCACGTCGTTATTGCAGCTAAAAATATCAGCAAAGAAAGTAACAGTGATAGAGAGAAGCTCCTCAAGTTATCAGTCTTCCCTGCTCCACACTTTTCCTTGGACACGACTCAAAAACTTTCCATGCCATAAGGACGAAGCAAAGTAAAGTTTGGTGGGCAGCTGGGGTTTCAGATGCTGGGCGAAGGGACTGAGGACGGCCTCATGCGGGGCTGGATGTCAGGCCTGAGTCAATTCCAGACTCCGCTGTGGTGTGGTGGAGGAGTAATGAGCACCAGGCGGAAACACAGGGCACGTAATGGGATTACACAAGGAGACGTTAATCTACGGAGAGCAGGTGGGGAATTAAACATGATCAGAGGGGCTGCAGTAAGAAGGATGGAAGAGGGACTGGAGAGTCAGAAGGGAGGGACGTAGAGAGTGGGAGACAATACCAGAGAGAAAAAAAAAGGACCACAGAAAGTCAGAGAACAGAAACACTATTACACTCCAGAGTTGTTCATTATCATTTCTGCTCCTCTAGTTCCTTATTTTAGAGACTGGCTGAAATGATCTTTAGTGTTTTTATGCAAGAAATTAGACGAGAGAATCTCATTTGCTTATAAGACCAAGCTAAACATTTATAAAATGGCCCATTTCATTTCACCGAGGACAGGGACAGTGAGTGTGTGTTAGGCAGCTGGTTTTTCTTGAGATAGATACACGACCAATATACAATAACTGCCTGGCCGAAGCCCATTAGGCCGACACACATTGAGCTGTAAAGCCAGAGGAGTGAAAGGACCCTTTGATAATAGGCCAACCCCAGAGGACAGCAAGTGCTTCATTTGAATGAAACAACAATTAAATTACTGGCTGCAGTTTTTGCTGCCCTTATTAAATCTCCTACTGCGAATGGACTATTACCATTTTGTAATTTAGCCTCTAAAGCTGCAAATTGATTTAGAAATCTGCTATTGTCAATGCAGATTCCAGACACTATGACCTTGCCTGTGAAGGTGTATGACATCTTAATTGGTTTAGAAGACAATCAGCCACAGCCAAGCAAAATGTATTGAAATTAAGATCTGTTCAGGCATAAAGAAATTTAGTTGTGGCCAGAAGCCCATTGTAATGCTAATGAAAGAGATACTTAATAAAGGGGATTCAAGTCAGTTGTGTGGAAACCTTGTGGAACTTTTCCCTGCCCTTTGCCTCGGTCTGCACCAGGCTGGTTTACATTTTTCTTCTGCAGTTTGGAGGGGAACACATGAATTTAGAGTGTTGGTTGATCTTGCCGCTAAAACACTGATCTTTAACATAACGTGCCTGCCATCTAAGAACCCAGTGTGTTTCGTGTTTGATTTGAGGGCGTTCCTTTTTGTTCCGTTGTTAGAACTTTTGGGAATAGGTTTTGACCCACCCATGGTCACTGAATTGGACACGAGATGCAACATCCTTACATGGTAAGGGCTCTTTTCTGCTCAACATTAGATACCGACACGGATGGAGCCTTCTGTCCGTACTCTGCGTTCATTCCATCCTTATTTGTGCAAATTTCCTGGGAGCTCACAAATGCAGAGGAAATGGAGCAGTACAACTGGAGATTGGGCGGGCACTGTAGCGTAATTCAAGCCAGAAACAACAGTAGGACACGACAAAGACATTAAGAAAAACATTAAGGGATAATACAAATAGATAATACAGTAAGAATAACTCTCTGACTGCATGTCATGATGTATTTGATGGCCTCACAGACCATCACTGTCTACAAAGCTGCCTCAGTAAAAAGGTAAATTATTATGACTAGTCCTGTATTTATGCCCTCATAAAGGATGCATGGAAGTATGAGGGCAACAGTGTTCACAATGTTTGAAATGAATGGAAAGGGAGTATGAATGAGCCCTAATGGTGATGGTAGCTGTTAGGCCTTTTATTCAATCAATGAAGATAGTTCAGGTTTTTTCGTGTGAGTTGTGGCTCGATGGCTCAATTTGTTGATTGATTGGCTGGTCAGGCCATCCTCTCGGGGCTTCAGTCTTTGCCCTAAGAGCTTGAAATTTTGCATGGAGATCTAGTGTGTGTGTGTGTGTGTGTGTGTGTGTGTGTGTGCTAAAAGGGGGTGTGGCAGTGGGGTGACATATGGATACAAGTGGTTGTAGCTATTGCAAATTCATGCTTGTAACTAAAAACTTATAAAATATCAATGCTTGGTCAATGGCCCAACATGTCAAACTATGACGCTCTAGGTACCCGTGTCCAGTGTGAGTTTTGGACCCTCAGGGATGGCATGTCAATTCACCCTCAGTATATGCAGTGGGTCTCTTAAAATGTTTATGATGTTACAGGAAGTGTACACTACACGATTGTTTAATGTATATCGTCTCTTTTTGAAATGAACTTAGAATTTAGGCTAAAAATTATTATTTTTTTATTAAACCTTCAGTTTTAGGTTTATTTCCTTAGGTTTAAGCATCAAATGTAGGTGGTTAGGTTAAAAAAAAGGCTTAAAATATGTATTTTTGTCACTAACATAACGTCATGTGACATATGTCACTAACATAGTATGCTATGGATGGCATAGTTTCAAAACTGCAACAAAATCCAAAATTACTCAACAATTCAACCAGATCATGCTTCCAAGATCACTTCAGGGTGGCATAACAACATACCCAATGTTTCTCTCCTAGTGTCTTCCAGATATGTTGCATCAGCGGATATTACATACAGTAGATGGTAAATTACAGCCAGATTTATCTGAATTTATATTGGCTTTGTATTCCTATTTTTAGAGCAGAATTTTGTTGAATGCTTATCGTCATTAAGGACAAACCAAATTGGGTCCATGCCCATTAAATGGACTTACTGAAACTGAGTATAAGTAGCCCATACACTCTTCAGTTGTGAGCTTGAGTCCAAAACTTTACTTCCATTGCATCATCGCAGAATACTAATGGGTTCTGCCAGAGCTTCCTCCTGCACTGCAGTAAAAAGCACAGTGTGATAGTTCTGGCAAAGTTAGACTGTGTTCCTCACTGTTGCAGAGGTGTGCAGATGATGTACTTGTTTGTCTTGGGACTTTTTGTTGTTTTCTACCAGGGGCCCCGCACAGAAGTTGCTTCAGTTTATAACTTTAAAAGTTATCCAACACACCAAACATAAACACACAAATTAAGTGTCCAAATGGTTAAAGAGTAGTGTAAAGCTGGACTAATCAACATTTTATATGAAAGGGGTATTACAGTGATTTAGTATTGCACTTTCATGAAGTTTGGGGGCTCATTAGAGACTTAAAGTTACTGTTGGTTATTGTAAGTACACATAATCACCAACACAAATTGAAAGGCAGACCGAGTTTAACTGTAGTTGGTTATTTTCTTGTTTTTTGGGGTACTGTGTCTGCGATTTTCGTAGATATCTAGTGTTCCAAAGTGATGATTGAGAGAAATTACTTTTATATGAGTCTATACATTTTATGTTGGAATGGACAAATCCAGCAGCAGGAGCAGCAGAACACTACACTTCCCATACAGCAATTCAATTCAGACCTCCACAACCAGGCCCAAAGAGAGTGTGCCGGGCTTTGAAGCCAATTTTTGTAGAGGCCAGTCAGTGTAATTACATCCGTCACGTGATGCCATGGGTTGCCAAAGGACTTTTTCCCAATGACTTACATTGCAAAAGAATCAGTGGGTACATTTTTTGAGCATCACAGCCTCAATGATGTGACTGGTTTTACTATCAGATTTTGATCTATTTGGTCCTGTGAGATATGGAAAGTTTAGAAGAACAGCACGACTGAATCATCTTATCCCCTGTCAAGTTAGCAGACTGCTAAAACTGAAGTAGCTGGCTCAGCTGGCAAAAGTCTCTGGTGTATCTGCCTTATTTGCCACACAATGGAAATAGTGTCAACCATCCAGGTAATTTTATACGCAGCAGTTGAACATTTTTGTCTCCATGCACCACTGAGAAACTTTTATAGCTCCTCAAAGGTTGTATCCTGTTCTCTTTACACATCCATGACTCTAACCCTCCCCAAGCTTGTAGTGGCAAATCCTCAGTAACTTATCACCATAATCTTTTTATCCACTCTGCTGTATGGGGAGCAGACCTAAAAGAAGAGTAAATACTGGACTTGCATCTTGACCAGAAATATGACTCCAAATGAATGCTAATGTTGCTATGTGTCTGCTGGATGATCCCTTCTAAAACAGAGATCTCAGCCTTTGTATTTTTACATACAGTATGTGTCCACCACACCTCCTAAACAATAACAATGTGTAACATGGCGATAACGATGATTTACCATCCCTGTTATACAGCGACTGATCTCAGCCTCAGAGGGGAGAAGCTTCTGGACCTCACTGTTTTCCTAATTTGCAGACTTTTTGTCTTCTTTGAGTTAGCAGCTAACTGCTAACAACTACTTTTTGCCGGGTTCCCACAAATTTTCATGGAAACATTTTCTAAACTTTTCCATGACTTTTTAAGGACCTATATTACAATTTCCATGACCATAATGCTAATTAAATAATATTAAACTTACTGTATAAGGTAAACAAAATGCCACGTGTTGAGGCATATGAGAGCCACTCTACGACAACAGCTAGAAAATAAATGCCGTAGGTTATCCACAGAACATTAATTGAACAATTAATTCCATCACATGAAACAAAAATCGCTATTTTTTTCCCCAAAACTTTCAATGATTTTACTTATACAATGACTTTCCCAGTCCTAAAAAAAATGTGATTTAGAAATTCCATGACTTTTCCAAGTTTTCCATGACCGTTGGAACCTTGTTTTTAAATCTAGTGCTGGAGGTCACACGCATAACACGTCGTCAAAACGTACCATCTGTGTCGCCCGTGATCCCACACATGGGACACAATACAGACATAGTTTCGGCACTGGTACTACCTCTGCTGCTGGCTAAAGGTGAGACAATACTATCCCCACATCCCATAACTGTACGTTTTATACAGAACAGCAGGGTGGCATAACAGCTTAAAATTCCCGCTTTAAAGAGACAGCGTAGAAAAGGGCTGTAGTTAACTGTTTTCAAGCAGGGTCACAGCAACATTTTGTGATATGTCAGATGTTGTTTTCAGCTTGTTTCAATGCCACAAAGCAGACAAAAAAATTAAACAGAGCTTGGAGTACCTTATGTACAGCTTGACTATATTTCTAAATATGTTTCAGTTGACTAGAGACCGTCCAAACAGGCAAACAGAAACCAAAGGAGTGACAGCTGGCAGGAGACAGTCAAAGGCCAGACAGGTGGTCCAAACACACAGGTAACAGATATCATGCAGGTAACACACAGGCAAGATTTGGCTGAACTGCTAACTCGCAATGGTAGCAGTCAGTCTGGCGGCAAGTAGCTGAAAGCTGCTGTCCATATACACACCGAGGCTGATTGCAAAATGAGGAGCAGTCAGTAAGACAAGTGCCTTTTTAGCACAACTAACTGTTATGCCATTTGTGACAAATTACAGTAAGAGATAAATAGATTACTTTTAATGCTCTTTGACATTTTTCATTTAGGCAAATTTTTTTTGTAATTCATCAAGTGAGTCGTTGAAACCAGATTTTCTCTTGAAAAGCAGCTCCCTTTCAGAGTTAGACAAAAAAAATCCCCAATTCAATCAGCAGGTTTGAACTGTATTGACTTCCAGAGCAGTAAAAAAGTGCAACAAGCACATAGATGGTTGGTAATTGCCAACAGTTCCCCCATTTAACAAGGTCCCAGTCCAGTCACAGGGCAGGCGGTGAATTATGGCCTGTTCATCAGCCTTTAGGGCGCTGACTGCAGCTCTGTTTGTGTATCAGAGAAGGAAAAACTGTGTGTGTGTGTGTGTGTGTGTGTATGTGTGTGTGTTTGTGTGTGTGTGGGGGTGTGTGTGTGTGCGTGTGTGTGTGTGTGGATGTTCGTTCACTGTAGTGCTGGGAGAACCACAGTTCTTTTGTAAAAAATAAACTCTGGCTTAAGAGGAGGAAAAAAAAAAAAAAAAGAATAAGCTGGACAAGCAGTGTGTCCGGGGAGCGGGAGCCCTCCCTCCCAATCTCTCCACACAATCATCCACTTAACCCAACCAGGCCAACAAGTGAACAGAGATTGCAGAACAACAAACATGCACTCGCTGACATGTGCGCACATACACAGCCACAAATACAGACACCCACCCACACACGTACACACAGTGTGCAGCGCTGACAAATTACAAGACAGGCCAAAGCTGGAGAAAAAACAAGGCCGCTCCATACACATTATCAGGCGATCTTAAATGTATGACCTTTAAGACTAAAGCTGGCATTATTTCATGTTTTTATTACCATTAGCAATCCCCCTGAAGAGAATAAAAACCCACAGTGTATTTATCTTGCTAACAAGTATTGTCAAGTATTGCTTTTGCAGCCGCAGCCGCAGCCGCAGCCTCCATGTGCTGCCATGGATTTTAAGCAGATACCAGATGCCTGTGGTTTGTCTTATCTCTGGATCACACAAAAAAAATGCCATTAATTGGTTGACACTGACTGTTGAACAGAGGATAAAAGATCTGTTTATACATGAGTGGCAAAGGGAGCTGCAAGGCATGTCAGCATGTGATCTTGATGTCAAATTTAAACAATTTAAAATGAGGGTTGGCGAGAACACAAAGGTTTTTTCAAAAGGAGCTACAGCCTTTGGAATTACAAAACGAGTGTGTTTTATTTTAATGAAAAGGTTCTTTCATACCTGCAGTGATGCTCATTTGCCCCAGACCAAGGGAAACTAGAATTAATGCCTCACAGTTGTATGTCGCCGCCAGTCAAGTTGCAGTTACAGTTTACATTCATGTCTGTCTCATCTCGTATGAAGCTATGACGGCAGACATTGCTTCAACTATGGACGTTGCTGCAAAGAACCTACAAGCATGATTGCTTTATAAACATCTCCAACCGCAGCAGCAAAGAATATTTAGTCACCACATGTTCACGATCCACCTATGTCACTAATTCAGTATCCAATCAAACGTCTCCCCCTCTTTCCCTGAGTTATAGAGGTGAACAATGGGCAAAAAGGAAAATTATAATGTCACAGTGAAGCTGAAACTTGATTTTTCAGATATTAAATGTCATCACTTCATCATTTTATCCTATTAGATATTTGTGTGAAATTTTATCATAATTAGAAAATTAATTCTTATGGTCAAAAAATGCATTCACGAGAATAAGACAGACCCAAGGTCACAGCAGCCTTGACCACAACAATATAATAATTTCATCCTTAAATCCAAGTGAATGTTTGTGCCTAATTTGAAGAAATTCCCTTAAGGGATTTTTGTGATATCTCAAAAATAGGAAGGGCGTGAAGTCACAGTGACCTCAGTCCTTGACTTCCAAATTCTAGTCAGTTTATCTCTAAATTCAACTGGATGTTTGTGCCAAATTTGAAGAAATTCACTCAAGGCATTATTGAGACATTCTGTTCACAAGAATGAGGCAGACAGGCAGTCACAGTGACCTTGACCTTTGACCGCCAAAATCTAATCGCTTCATCCTGGAGACCAAGTGGATGTTTGTGCCACATTTGAAGAAATTCCCTCAAGGCACTCTTGAGATATGTTGTGCACAAGAATGGGAAAGATATTTGTTTGTACTATCGCTGGCACGGAGGCATAAAAATGATTCACTTTTGCATTTTAGTTCTGGTCCATTTCCTGGCAGGTTTCCATTACAGATTTGTGCAAAATGTTGATAACATACAATTGCAAGAGTGACTGCATTCCCATTGAGTGATGTTATGTGACTTCTCTCACGATAACATTCCAAGAAGCATTGTTTATGTCTATTGCAGCCACCAAACTAGTCGTCATATCGCCTGAAATGCCACCTCATGCGAGCGTGACATGTTTCTGTTAGATGTATTTCATCATATTTTTTTTTGATTCACAACTTCAATTTGTGCAATAATAATAAGAGGGTTAATGGAAACCTGCCTACTGGCTTTTTTTTATTTATTTATTTATTTGGTGCCACAAAGGGTTCAGAAATCAGTAACTACAAGCATTATTAGTATTCTATTACTAAAAATCGACCACACATTATGAATAACTACAGGGTGAAAAGGAGTCTTCTTGTGAAATAATTATTCATGGCTCATTACTGCTGGATTGCTGTCACACATTTATAATGAATAACAAAGTACACAGAGTTTGATACAAGAAAAACAGCTTTAACAGCTACCTGGGTTAACAAATGATTAGCATAAATAGGTTATATAAATGGCCCCTAGCAGATCAAGTAAAAGATCAGGGACAGATTTCGAATTCAGCAGATGGATTCATGAGTAGTTCAGCTTTTGAAATTGTGCTAAAGTCACATATCTGCTATCCTGGTGCCTGTTTGAAGAATGTTTTAACTTTGTTTATTTGCATTTTCTTCCCATTTCTCTCGCAACTTTTTTTTTTTTTTTTTTTACAAGCAACATTTTCTTAGCTGTGCCAGTCTCAAGAAGGCCTAATTCACTGTGAAACACAAAGATCAGTTTTTTGGGTTTGTTTGTTTTTTGAGGAGGGAAAAACAACATTTTGGCAGCGTAGAGACAAATAATCTCAATCAAAACTTCATGAAAAAAATAAAAATACAGAAACTTAACAAAAAATATCTCTGAAAACGGAAAACAATGAGACTTTAAGTGTCAGTTTATATTACAATCACAATTTTTTCTTCATTTTCTTCAGATAAATATTGCAGCTCTGCACATAATTTGGGTTTTATTTGCCCATATTTTGAGGTATCTGCGTTCTCAATACGGTTCCAGTGAATTGATTTCTATTGTTGTGGAGCTCACAGCACTGAAAAACCCCCTCTGACTAATCCACACAACATGTTGCCAAGAGTTTTAAATGAAAACTGTGTCTTTGGTTTAAAGTAATTATAATTAAAACAGTTCAGAGTGTCTTCTGGTGGTTTTTCAGAGAAGAAGAAACACTGCTTCTGCTCGTTGCTTTGTCATTTCCATTGTATTGAGGTGGCAAAACCTGGGCTAGCCAAATCTAATTATCCACATGGCTACCACTATAGCTAATGTGACAGCTAGCCCCCCAAACTCCTGTCATTTCCCTGTTCTAGGAGCCTGGAAGAACAACAGGAGCGGCTTTGGGAAAATAAAGGTTTTGCTGTCCACTAAGCAGCCCTCTCTTCCTCCTCCATCTCTTAATCTTAGTTGACATTATCAAGCCGGGCTCAGACAAAATGAGTTTTAAAATCCCAACTGACTTAAAAATTGCATCACACACATAAGGTGAAACTTCACGTTTTCCCTCTAATCTCAAACACGCACACACTGCCAAATTTTAAAATTACACACTACAGGATATTATTAAGATTGATAAAGATTACTGTGCCAGAGTGAGCGATGCACCACCTCACAGGATCTCTCTCACAAGATCTCATGAGGATGCAGATGTAAACAAAATGGAGACTGAGACAACTTGTAATTTGACACTTTGGAATCTGAACAAATTAGCTAGATTTAAAAAAAAAAAAGACTTAGCAAGAAATTGCTAAAAAAATAAATACATAAATTAAAACAATTACCTGGAAAAAAGTAAAAAAAAAAAAAAAAAAGATTTAAAAAAGCACACACACACACACACACAAGGGAGTGCTAAAAAAAATGTTTTTGTTTTTTCTATAACATAAATTTAAATACACAGTTAATAGACCACTATTTTTTTCTCTCATTTTCTTTCATTTTTTCCCTATTTTTTTGGATCATATCTAATAATTTTCTTGCAAAGTTGCTCATTATGTTGTTTTTCCATGTTTTTGAAAGAAATCAAAACTGATGTCAATTCGGGTGTTAAAGGGTTAAAAATGTTTTGGTTTTTTTTCAATGCAGTTTTTTGAATGCAGTTTTTCTCTGCTGATAGTTGTAAGTTGTGAATTTGGGATAATTTGGCCAAAACTCCTGAAGTGTGAGCCCAGCTTAAAGGAATAATTCACCCACAAAATGACCATGGCCATACCCATAAGTAACGCAGTGTAGAAAACTTTGATTTTCTCACATGCCTCCTTGGAAAACAGCCAGTAAATTGGTTTATTAATTAATAGGGGTCCAGATTTAACAACAGCAAACTAAATTGAAAGTAAAACTTATCTATGCTGTCTTCAAAGCCAGACCCCATAATTTTGTTTTTTAGTGTAAATGCCTGTGTTTGGGAAGTAATGACCATACAACTGGAGAAATGAAACTTGGATTATAGTGCAAGTATATTGTTTTAGTTAAACAAAAGATTGATATAGTTGTGCTGTTGTTAAACATTAAAAGTGCTTTTTCATAAATGCAAGGTAAGACGGCATGACTAACTGATAAAGATATGATCATTTTGTGGGTGAAGTATTCCTTTTAACAACATTTACTCCTCATCTTATGCCTTACAAGACTGTGTTATTTCCTTCATTTAATTTGATGCTTTGATTTGATCTTGTGTGTGTCGAGATCCTCTAATTGATTCTGCATGCACACTTTGAAATCTGAGCCAAGTTTGTATCATAAGTAAAAAGTTTTGGTAATTTGAGGGGACTGACCCTGAGACATGAAGTGACGATTCCATGAGCCGAGAAATAAAGAAAGTGAAAAACAGCTTCTGGTTCATAATATTGAATTAATTTCTTTCTTTTTTTAAAATTTGCATTGAGAATAATTATTAACGCATCAAAACATGCTCCTGTTTTTCTGTACCAACAGATTGACATTGTACCCTGAGCTTCTGCAAAGGGCACGGAATACATTTCTTATCCAAATATTCAAAAGTCTTTGCAGAGAATGGAGACAATGCTCTGACCATGTTTATCCCCTGAGTGTATTTCACAGCCCTGTTCCTGGGGTTTAACTCTCCTAATACCAAGCTGGCTGAAACCCCAGAAAAATAAGGCAACGCGGACACCTGTATTGAGGAGAAATTAGTGCTATGTGTGAGGACAAAGCCTCTTATTTGGCTGTTTCTGTGGCATCTCCGTGGCACACTTGCACCCCACTGGCACAGCCTTTGAGTGCTAACAGAGCAGAAGCATCCAGGCAGCTGAGGCCAGGATTAGTCTCTGATTCTTTGGAGGCATTGAAATGAACCAAGCAGACACTAATCCCCCTTTTCCCTGTATCTCTCTAGACCTCTGCTCCACTGAGGGGAAGAGAGAAAGAGTCAGAGAAACAGAGAGGGAACGAGAGAGAGGAGAAAACTTTAATGAACTGGAACAGAGGAAGAGAAGCTATATTAACTGAATGTGCTAAGTATGTTTACGGGTGCAGTGACATCAACCCAGTTAATGCACTCAGACGCTGGCATATCTCTAAATTATGTGAAGGAAGGCAAAAGAGAAGGGAGGGAGAGGATGGGCAATGGAAGGGGAAAAAAAGTCTAAATTAAAGGCGCAGTGTGCAGGATTTTATGGCAGTGGGAACTGAAACTCACTGAAATTTTGTGCAAAACATATATTCCCAGTTAGAATTCCAGATTGCAACTAGCTTAAATGTCTCCTGTGGGGAAAATGTGAACTCCTGGTTAAAATTCATAATCGAAACAAGGTGAAATTCATCCTGTGTGCCAAACCCGAACTTCCGGTTAGAACTGCAGATACAAAATAACTGTTATTTCTCCCCTATGGCAAACATAAACTCCAGGCTATAATTCCATATTGAAACTGGCTGAAATTTCTCCCATGTGCCAAACTTAAACTCCTGACTTCATTGAGTGAGGTTTTTACCGGGAGCCTAATTATCTGCAGAGGTCTAATCCAGTCCAACACAAACAGACAAGGTTAAAACTGCTAAAAACACAACATGGTGGACTCCGCGGATGACGACCGTGGAGTCCACCATGAGGAGATTTAAGCAGCTACCTCTTAAGTAACAAAAACACGCCTGTTCTTTTTTTCAGGTATTATACACTAAAGAAAATATGATTAATAAACAATAAGAATTTCTGCTGATATACTCCCCGAAATCCTACACACACATAGAGCAGGGTGAAATCGATTTGTAAAGGGCACCATTTACAAATCACCCGTTCCACTAGCCTTGGACTGAGGAATTAGTTTGTGTTTCTTAGGCAGCTTTTTGGGCAACAAAACTCCCAGTGGGGAAGTAACTCTGAGACCGATTTGCCCAAAAGAAAATAAAACCTCTCTTCTTTCCTATATCTTACTCTCGCTCTGCTCCCACTCGCCTCCTCTTTTTTTCTTCCACTCAGTTTCGTTTTATGCCTCCTCTTGTTCGACACTGTTCCTTCCCTTAAATTTCCTTCTTTTCAGACACTCCTCACACACACAGCCGTGGTCTTTCAACCTAAAATAGTTATTTTGTAAGCACCCTCATTCTGAGTTCCTTATTGGTTTGCAGTGCCTTCATTACTTTCCTGCTGGGCTCAGCATAATTTCACTATTGTAAAATGGGGAACACGGCTGTTGTCGAGCAAGACCAAATAACGGAGAAGAAGAATAAGTCAAAACGCCCACAAAACAAGGTCTGACAAATACTTGATCCGAGCGTGTGCACACGGAGAGCGAGCCTGTGCTTTGCCACAGTGTACCCATGCTTTATCATTACACAGCGGCAGTGAATTTTAAATCTGTCTGCACCTTCGGCTCGCTCATTTCTCTCGCGACCCCTCTTGTATGAATGTATTTTGATTCATAACTCAGCCGTTTTTATTACTCAGGTGCATTCCTCTCAAATTTAATGCCGACCCCGGTATCTTATTTATTGAGGAGGTGAAAGATATAAAGGCAGAGCATATAAAATTACTTCATGATGGCCCCTTTTGCTGACAAGGCTATTGGCACTTGTTTGATGTTATTTGTTTTTTAAGTGACTGATTTACTGACACGTTCCCTCTGGAGGAGCCTCTCCACCATCACTTACTGTTTGCTTCTCCATCATGCATGAATTGGGGTCTTTTAAAGGCGTGTAGCTGCTGTGATTTTTATGTTGTGTTTTGTTAAACATCAGTACTTAACGTGGATCCGCACTTCCCTCGGGCGCTGCCTCCATATGGGAATCATTTGCGTTTTGAGAACCGTGCTGTAAAGCCTCATGATGGAGTGTTTCCATACGCAATTGCAACCTTAATCCTGCTGATATCCAACACTTCACAAGACAGGCTGAGCAATGTAGGAGAGAAACAATGTCGGAGATGAAACGATCACAAAAGCCAGGAGGAAAAAAAGGGCTAAAACGTTAATAGGCTGAAAGGTTTTCTGGCAGGAACTATATAGTGTTTAGATTAGGCCTGTGGTACAATCAATGTTCAAGGACAGAGGCGGTTTTAGTGATGAAGGTGTCATGAGGAGTCACCATGAGATATAGTGATTCCACCTGCCAGCTACAGGCAGACAATGGGTAAAAATATGATACAGTATTTAGCTAAAGGGAACCCAGCCAGACCTTGGAAGAAGGTACGATCAATCATCCTACGCCAACTGTGAGAAAAACAGGAAAAAACAAACACTGTTAAAATGGCGCACAGTATTTGGCAAGTGACAAAAAAAAAGTTTTTCTTTCCTTTTTCTCTTTGTGACTGATGAGGTGAACCAATATTACTTTTTGCTGCCATCCATTGGGCCTTTTTAAATTTAAAGAGAGATTGAATGAAATGGATGACTGGAACTGACTTTGTAGCCTCTCTGGGGTTTTAACATTTGAAACGCAGATAAACAGCCCAGTCAAACAACCTGCGACACTTTTCATTGGGTCTTGATTAGTGCTGTTTTTTAGAAAGCTAAAAAGAGACTGCGGATAAAAAACCAGCCTGTTGACACCGAGCAGAATTTATGCTGTCTGTAATGGGACCATCTGACAGACCCCATTAACGAGCTGACCACTGATCCTGACCAACACACAGGCACCATTGTCTCTGTGCTGTCATGGAGAAGAAAGAGGTAGAAGGACGAGGGAGGAAAAAGAGTGAAAAAAGCTTCAGTTAGAGGTTTGTTTTGTTTTGATAAGCACATTGCAGTCGACCTTTAGAGCAGTGGTTCCAAAACTTTTTGGCCTGAGAGCTTTGCCTGTCACAGTGAAGGAATTTCTCCAGCAGTAATTAAAGGCAGCTCAACAGTGTAACATGTGGCTGCAAAAAGCTTAATTTATTTTGATTTTAGTGTTTTCATCTCAAGTCGTTTCATATTGACTTTTGCATCTACATATTACGCTATAAGTATCTGCATCTGCTGTTGATGTTCTGGGATGCTGCTACTGTACTGTCAACACAAGCACATGGGGGGGATTACGCTGTAAGTGATAATGTTTAGGCAACAAGATTACATGGCAACCAACGCACCGGATGAGAAGAGAACACTGGCAGCATTGCAACCTGATGTCATCCTGCAGAGTGTTGCACGCGTGCGACAGGTTGCGTCTAGCACTGCAGGGGCCATCCCGCCCTCTGCTGGCTTTTAATAACACCACGACCAGTTCTGTCCAGCTGCATTCTCAGCTAACGCCGTCCAGCGGCCTATCATGCGGACGTGAAAAGTTGGCTTTTGGCATCCAGTTCTTGTGCCGAAAGCACTGCAAAAGCTGTATTTTGAGACTTCAGAAGGAGAATGGGCTGGATTTTAGTGCTATATAAGTAAGCTTTGCTGTTAGGCTATTGTTAGGTATATTGTCTGTTTTTTAAATTACAAAGATGACACATTTTTAAATGCAAAACACAGAACGATAGGAGGCAATCTGAGCCGGGATGCCGTGGTTGCATCTGGTTGCTATGACAATATCTGCAGAAGTAGAAATGTTGACACAGGGTAGAGTACTTGCTCTGGATAAAGTGAAGGCTGAAGCATTTAAGGCGAGAGGACGGACCCACCGTGGCGTGACCAGCTGATCGCTGACTCAGTGCCACCGTCAACTAGCTAACATGAGCTCCCACCAGACCTGGGTGGTGCACAATGCAGAACAGCAGAGTTTCCACAAGTTAACGTGGCTGGCCGGCTGTCTATCAGCAGAAGCCAGAAAAAGATGTTTAAAAGTCAAGATACTTACATTACAAAACATTAAAATACACTATGTCTAAAAAGATAGCAATTGGAAATGCGAGTCAAGAGTGCCAGACACAAAGAAAAGGCCTTTTGTATTTCACATCTTTTTTTTTCTTTCTTTTAAAAAAAACCCAACAAAACATTAAACTGACTGTCAGCGTATGGAAAGATAAATTAACAGAAACCGAAATGTCTAGTGGTTCTATCTAGCCCTTTTTCCACTGTGACTGAACTGCTGGGTAAAAAGTGGCATTGACAGGCGCAGAACTTTACCCAAAGTTGACATTTTTCAATACTCTGTGACCAGAAAAAATGCCAAATGTGCAACGCTCAGCACCTCGACACATTTGAGTGTAAAACCAGAAGGGCTTAGCCTCATGGAAAAAGAAAACAAAAAGAATTACCTCAGCCAAACAATCAAGCTACAGTTTATATCAATGTCTGTCAAGACTCAAAGAATGTAACCATGACAGAGGAGAATGCTTCAAATATTGATGTTGCTGCAAAGAGGCTACAATTTCTCCAACGAGGATGCTTCACACACATCTTTAACCTGGCACCACAGAGGATCTGTACAATCTCCACACTTTCAAGGTGGATGCCCAAGATTACCAACACCAATTTTGGTTTTTAACCTTCGCTCTACTTCTGCACATAAGCTGAGGCCCTTTTTTTTGCCCCATCAAACCCAGAGCCACCAAAACTCTTCATCATGTAAATCATGCAGAAGCTGAAACATCAGCTCCCAGAAGCTGCAGTCACAAAGTATTTGTTCCTGCGGTGTAATAATTACATGTCCTATGGTAACAGGCAGAATGAGGCAATATCACTCAAATACTTCCTCTGCGCAGACTTGTGACAAAAATAGCTTTGAAATTACACTCAAATATTCAACAATCTTATTGAACATTTTAAGCCATACATAATTTAGCAGTGTTTCTCTCTCAGTGAGTCAGTTTGCATTTGTGCTGGAGAGAGGAAACATCATTTAATGCGATCCTTGAAATTTTAAATTGTCTGTTTGCTTGATTTACAATTTGGTAATGGCTAGTTTCAATCTCAGTTACTAATTAAATAGTCGGGCTTAATGTGACTAGTCGTAAAACATAATTGTAGAGGTATTTGTACATATCACTCAAAGAATTATGCCTTACACATAATTAAAACGTCTTATTTAAAGTTCCCCTCCAGACAGGATTTACTCCAGTATGATTAATATATTGTTAAAGTTTTCCCACACAAAAAGTAAAATAACAGCTCTGAAAAAGGGCTTCAATAACACCTACTCTTTCCCCCTCATTGATACATTTTGGATCTGGCCCAGCCCACCACAACTGCTTACTCAATGTTGTCTGACGAATAAGCACTGTGCATGAAGATGGTTAACCTTAGAGGAGAAGAGAGAAGAGATCCAGATATACACGTCTGAGCCTCAGTCAGACCCAGATTTAGATAAGATGACTGACCAAATGTCTCCCCTTCTGTTCCTGAGATATGGTGCTGACTGATGGCCAGAACAAAGCTTTTTGCAGAACATTATGATGTCACGGTGAAGTCGACCTTTGATATTTTAGATATAAGTTGTCATCACATCATTATATCCAATTAGACATTGGTGTGAAATTTTGTTGTAATCAGCATACGAATTCTTGATTTATGGCCAAAATCATGTTTTGTGAGGTTACAGCGACCTTCAACCACCAAAATCTAATCAGTTCATCTTTGATTCCAAGTGGATGTTTTGCCAAATTCGCAGAGTTTTCTCTGAGAGTTCCTGAAGCATCACATTCACAAGAATAAGCTGGATGCAAGGTCACAGTGACCTTGACTTTTGATTTGTGGCCATCAAAATCTTAGTAGTTCATCCTTGACTTGAAGGTGGACGTTTGTGCCAAATTCAAGGAGATTCCCTCAAGGTATTTTTGAGATATAGCTTTCATGAACATGAGACAGATGCATGGTCACAGAGACCCTGACCTTTGACCTATGACCACCAAAATCTATTGAGTTCATCCCTGACTCAAAGTGAATGTTTGTGCCAAATTAAAAAAAAAGTTTCTTTAAGGTGTTTTGGGGGTATTACGAGGTCACGCTAACCTTTATTTGACCTGCAATTATCAAAATCAAATCAGTTCATTTTTACGTCCAAATGGACATTCATGCCAAATATGAATTCCCTCAAGGTGTTCAAGATATCTTGTTCATGAGAGTGAGAAGGATGCAAGGTCATGGTGACCTTGACTTTTGACCATTAAAATCCCAAAATTTCATTCTTTAAGTTCAAGTGGAGTTTTTTGCCAAATTTATATAAATTCCCTCAAGGGCGTTCTTGATATGAGTTCATAAGAATGGGATGGACGGATGTAGGGATGTAGGCACGGAGAGACAACCTGAAAATGTCCTTTGACCATGGCTATTGACAAAAAAACAAAACAAAACACATTTTTAAGTGAAGGGGATTTGTAAACATTTGCCAGAGGCCTTGATCAACATTAAATGTCTAGTATTGACTCATTGGGTGTGCATAATGTATATATTTTTTAAAATCCCAGTGTCTTCATAAAGCTACTGTTTAGAAGGCAGCATTATTGTGTGTCCTCTTTAATCTCCTCACTTTTATCTTTTTAAATCTCCCGTTCAATCTTGCTGGCCGTATTTCTCTTCTCGGCTCTGCTCAAGGTCAAACGCAGTGTCTTCCATTTCCCCCCTCTCTTATATTACAATCTCCATGCCCTCTTCCCTGCACGAATTACGCTCACATTCCTGCTGGTTTCAGATGCAAATCCTATTTAAACCTGTCACCTGCTGCCACGCGCGCTGTGAGAGGAATGGAACAAAATAGGCCGCCAGGATATCGCAGCAATTTGCAAAATGAGCATGAATTCATTTTATGGGATATCAGGGCTTAGACACGGGCAACAAGTTGACATACAGTAGAGGGGGAACTTGCATGTCACTGTTGCGTTCCTATCATCATTGGGCTCATCTCATTGCTCAGGCTTGTAAATTGCTATAATCACCATGATCCTGTGGGTCTTAATTAAGTCTGAGACAAGCAGTCTGCCCTTCCTTGGCATTCCACTGAGCACATTTGACCTCTGGCTCTCACCTATCTTTGCCACCCTTCCATGTTTTTGCCCTCATTTCCAAGCAGCCGATGTTTACTAAAGCTTGCAGCCTTGTCAATCACGGGCCGACGCGTGTTCTCCTGCGAGGTCCCCACTGCCCTCTGCTGTGTTCAACATGAAACTGAAGTGTGCCACATTGCATCTAATGCTGTCTAATAACACTAACCTCTCCACCTCAGCGCCCCTGTTTCCCTGCTCCAGGGCCAGACATGATCCCCAGCGTCAAACCCTGCAAGCTCACGGTTTCGCCCCCTCCTCGTACCAGGTCATCACATCCCATCATCCTCAGCTCCGGTACTGACAGCTACACTCCTACCAGTTGTGCACTCCATCCGCTTCACAAAGCAGGTTATATATACAGTGCAAACACAGCAGTCACAAGCTGCCTGAGGACTATTTAGTGGTGAAACTGACATTAAACAACACAGCATATTGAAGAGTCAGGTTTTTGTTTTTTCAACTACGGATGTTCAACATGGAAAGAGAATACACAAGCTTTCAGTATTTCACTGTGATAGTGGTGTTGTAATGCAGTCAGCTCACGCTGCGGTATGATAAAGGGTTCACAAGCTCAATACAAACTGTGACTGCACAAAATTCCTTATCTGTTCCTCCTCGGTTGTAAAATGCACACAAACTTTGTTTTTAACTTTCAGCCTTCTTAATCTTTCAAGAACACTGTGCAAGATTTAGGGGTATTTAGTGGCATCTAGTGGTGAGGACTGCAAATTGCAACCAGCTAAAACTCCCAGTTGAAATTCATTCAGTGTTTATCAGAAGCCAAATGATCCTCAGAGGTCTCCTCTCAAAAACATAAGGACCAGGTGATTTAAACCATCAAAAACACTAAATAAAGCAGTTTCACAGTCAAAATCTGTTTTTCCGATGTTGTTTGATACATCACAGAGAGGCCATGTGCCCAGCACCAGGTTATGTGAGCTATGTTTTTTTCTCTGATAACTTAAGATCCAGGCATTCAGGAGGCTTTTACCAGGAGCTGATTTATTTTTGTACTTGTCAAAACAAACAAGCCAGGCATTTAAAACCATTAAAACACTGAAATTGAAGGTTACTATGGTGATTGACATGGAAACATGAAAGGGCCTGGAACCAGTTTTTGGTTTTTCCATTCTGGGCTTCTGTAGCAACATGGCAGACTCTGGACAAGGACCAGCTCCCTATGTCCAGCTCATTCTAAGGTAATAAAAGCTTACTTTACATTAACGAAAAACATACCCATTATACTATACGCCATCCAACCACATCCTACACACTGAAACTTTAAAATACTTTTTCTCATAGGATTTTGTGCAAAAAATGAGAATGACCTCAAAGATAATGAGCCATGGTGTGGCTGGGGAAATAAGGTCCAGTTTCTGAAAAGAAAAACCCAACTAATTTTAGACTTCTGGTGAAGGACAAGTGCATTTTTTGAGAATTTTGGCTTTTCATCCAGCGACTGAGACCTCTCACTGTTCACAACAGTAATGGATGGTTTTAATTGCACCCTCTGGCACTCGATGTATGCTAATAAAATTGAGTGCCTTTTTGGGTCATAACTGATCAGAGTTTGTTAAAGGAATTTGGCAGACTGGAAATATGCTTATTCAGAAAAAGTTAGATGAGATGATTGAGACCACACACTCATTAAATGTGAAGCTACAGCCAGGAGGTGATTAGCTTAGCTTAGCATAAAGGACAGAAGAAGGAAATACATCTACTTGATTGACATAATGGTGATTTTTTACATAAAAATACTTGGAATGAATTAAACAAATAACATGTTGGTTAGTGAGCTCCAGAGGTGCAGTTTTTTTTTGTTTTTTTTTTTTTACCTGCGAACAGAACCAGGCTAGCTGTTTTCACCTGTTTCCAGTCCGCTTTGATAAGCTAACTGCTTATTAAACATATTTCCAATATCAAAAAATAGTCCCTTAAAGGAATACTTAACCTCCAAATGGCCACGTGTCTATCAATTACTGACCTCATAACACACTGATTTCATAAAGGAAACTTTGTTTTTCTTGCATGCCTCTACAGCAAATGATGAATCCAAAAAATGAGAAAATTCTAGATGAATTGAGACTACAAAACTACATTAAAGATTGTTTTTTGGCATTTTAGCCTTTATTGGATAGGACAGATTAATAGCGTGAAAGAGGGAGAGAGAGGGGACGACATGCAGCAAAGGGCCTCGAGCAGGATCCAACTCAAACTCAAGGCTGCTGCGGCAAGGACACTGCCTTCATTCATGGGGCGCCTGATTAAGTTTCATTTATTTAGTCGTATGCCCAGTACTTCCCAAACAGACAACCCATTTTTTTTAAAATCAGAGAACTAAACTGAAAGTAAAACTCATCTATACTCTCTTCAAAGCCAGACTCCATTGACAAAAACAATAATTTTACCTCGCTGAACACAGGGGTTGCTAGTCTCCCGCTGCCTCAATCAGCCTGTTTGTTTGTGTTATTGTGTGACTTGGCTTTAAAATACCAAACTCACACAATAACACAAACTAACTGATTAAGACAGCAGTGGACCAGCCACTCCTGTGTTCAGCGAGGTAAATTACTGTTTTTAACAATAGAGTCGGGCTTTGAAAAAAAGCACAATTAAGTTTGATTTTTCATTCAGTTTCCCGTCGGAAAGGGCTATCAGTTTTGGAAGTACTGAGCACAATACTCAATAAATTACACTTGGATTACACTGCACAAGTTGTGTGTGAGATTAAAAACAATTTTTTCTATATAGTTTTGCTGTAGTTTAACTTGAACCCCTATAACTTCAATTCATCAAGAATTTCTCAGTTTTTGGATTATTTGTTCTCCATGGAGGCATGCAATTTCTTAACAAATTCATTATAATGCAGGATGAGTAACCGAGGGGGACAGGGGTTGAAGTATCCCTTTAAAACAATAAGCTTTTCAGTCAGCAGGTGAGAGCGCTCATGATTTCCAATGCTAATGGAGCACATTAATTGCGCCCTCTGGTATTTAATGTATGCAAACATTAGTGCTGTATTCAGAGTCATGACTGATCAGACCTAGTTATTGTTGTGATCCATTTTCAATTCCCTAATGTTACATTTTCTATTAAGACATATTGGACAGGGGTATATTAGATCCCCTAATCGCTGATACTGTATCAGAGTATAATGCTCTCAGGGCTCGTGGTCTCAGAGCGTTTTTTCCTTCCTGTTGGTGTCAGAGGAAGGTTGGCTCAGCAGGTGCCCTCTCGACATGGTTTGGCGTAATATCTTCCTAAATGAGCTAAAAGGAGGGCTGCCTCCCTGTGACTCGGCAGTCTGTCAGGCCCAGATAACACAGTAGGAGGAACATCAATGCTGTCAATTCTCACTCCTCTCCTTGACCTTGGCTCCCTCTGCATCACTCAACTCACCAAGAGGTTCGCCTTTCCCCTCGCTGCACACCGGCAGGACCCCACATCTTACCGTTTGAGAGAAGGTGACAGGGAGTTTTATGACTGATTGAAGGTTAAATGGCCTTTCCAAAAAGTGACAGAACTTTGATCATTAAAAGTATTTAACAGAAAAACAACTGAGACTAGACTTTCTGCTTAGACCTGCGGGGTGATTATTAAAAATGATTCGTTTTTCAAAATTCATTTAACAAGTTATGTTTGCACGTGCGTAATTGATAATGTAGAAATAAGACTGGCTTTAGTTGTTTTCTTCCAATCATCTTTTTTCAATTTGTGCAGTTTCAATCACATTTTGTCAAAACTAAATCGTAATGACAGAATACAGAAATTCTGCAGATTGATTAACAGCATTAATTTGGTTTCTCCGCTCTATTGCTTTCTCAAACTTTTTGAGGACAGTTATAGTACGCGCTTGTTCACATACAGTAGTGACGGGCCGATCAATTCACTTAACAATATCTAACCTTTTGAGTTTGGTACTTTCTGCAAAATATGGTGTCAATTTCTGTGACACTCTAGCACACAACATACACGTTGGACAGCTATTGCTGCCCATCCAGCACAACTTGTCTTCAATGCATGACTAGTTATCAAGTGCAAGTTTACAGTAACAAAGATTCAATATTAATTTGAATGCATTGATTCAGCATCCCACTTGTATGTAGCTGCAGGGTGGTTGCAGCTCAGGAGGTAGACAGGGTTATCAACTAATCAGAAGATTTGCGTTCAGTCTGCGGCTGTTCCAGTCGAAGTATCCTTGGGCAAGATACTGAACCCAAATTGCTCCCAATGGCTGATGGGTGTGTGAGTGCATACGAATGTTGAACTGAGTAGCAGGTGGGATCATCTCTGGTAGCCTCTGCCAATGGTGTGTGAATGGCTTAATATGAATGTGCTACACAAGTGCAGGTCCATTTACAATTTAGGTAGGCTATGTAAGATAAAATGATGTTTAAGAAAAGAAACAACACGCTGTCGTTCAAGCAGCAGAAGTCCCAGTTACCTCCGCAGCTTTGTGCTGCAGTTATGCTGTGTCAACATAATCTGAAAAATGATCCTGTTCCATGGCTCACTTGATTCCTTTGCTCTTTGTTTTTCAGTGTGTTGCTCTGAGCAATAAAACACAACATATCTACTTTGTAGGATTCATGTTGTTTTCATGTTACAACTTAAAGCTCATGACCACCAAAATCAAAGGAATACCCATCTGAGGAGCACATGAATGCATCATTATCCTTGGCTGAGTCCGATGTAATTGGCCCTTGACTGTTCATTGCTGAACAAAGTTGAGACACATTAAAGGTTCGTGAGCACATTCAACAGACTGATACGGTACATGCTGGACACAAATCTTTAGGATGGCAAAGGAATGACCCGCAGCACAAGCAGACAATCTAGCAAGGCTACCAAAAATGTTGTTAACTCATACCTTTGTCGTTATGTGTCCTTACAGTCTGTCAATAGTTTTCCATTGCAGCACTGGTTTGTCCATCCAACATCTTTTTTAGGTTTGTTACAGTCTCTCTTCTTCTGGCCTCCATCAGAATCTGCACATAAACACACAATAAATAATCAAATAATGTGTTTGGGTACAAAAAAGACACACACATTGTTCAGAAAAAGAGGTTGCACTTCAATAATGAGATTCTCAGTGGAGTGCTACACCCAAAATCCAGTGAGCTTATTCCCAAAAAATTGAAAAGGTAGCGGGTAGTAGTAATTTGTCCTCCTTGACTTGAAGACTTGAGATGTGCTGCCTTATAATTTTGAATAAGGACACAGAGTTTTAACAGAAATCTCCATTCTCTGAAAATGAAAATATTATTTATCATGCTGCTGACAAAAAGATGAAAAAGGAGAGAAAAATGCAGCAAAGCAAATGATTTTTGATACACTAATTGCAACAAAATCACTAAAAAGGTTACTTTAATAACCTGTGAAATATGCGGCTTCAGGCTACATGCTCATAATGGCTGAGGTTATTGCTATGGATGGAGCAAGGCCATTTATCAACGGATCAATTTGGCCATGGCATGACCAGCTCAGATTGCATGGCTAATCAAAGGTTGCATCAGTTGGTTAAAGATTCGGCTGGATGTTTGCGGACTGTCTGGAGATCCACAGGCAGCGGTAGGTTAATGTGCTGTCTCATGCTAAGCAGGTGCTGAGGAAGTTGTTATGCCCAGACATCATGGGTCCTCACATTAATTAAGTTTTTTGAGCCTGCCTGTTTCCCCAGTGCCGACTAATTAGTCTTAATTAGTGGCTGGGCTGATGAAGTTGTAGAAACAGATACAGTGCCTTGCCAGTGATTATGCACTCCCTATAGTTTCTTTTGACTCTTCTCGTCTGACCTTGCCCGGACTCTGAATCGCCCCCTGCCATTATGTGAAATTTAAATGAACAGGGAGATGGCATTCAACACTAAAATTGTTTATTATTAATCATAATGCCTTGCATGCATACAAAAGAGTGGGCACCATTGTCATGGAGGGTTTACTGATGGGTTTTTTGTTTTTTAGTTCGTGTTTTTGCATTCAGACAGTGCGATGACATTTACTAGTGTGTGGGTGTCCACATTGTAGATGAGCCCGAACTGCGGGGAGGAGCTGACTTATTCCTCTCTGACTGACAGCTTTAACAGCAGTCTACAGTGACCCATAAAGAACAGCTGCAGAGATAATCATCTAATGTGCCTTTGCGGATAATGACCCTGTCTGATCTGACCTCCATTTTCGGCCATTACCACTTCAACTGGGCGGCCACTGAGTGAGTGAAGTTGAAAGATGACAGGTCACTCACAAGCATGGAGACAGCAAATCAGCATTGTTGCTATGACAGCCAGGGAACTGATGATCACTTCCCACAGTCCGAGTAATTCCACTGCTTCATGACTGAACATCAACAAAATCTCAACAACAGCAGTAAAACCAAAGCCGACATGGCTCAGGGCTGTAGTGCCCAGCTGGTAGCAGGACTTTTGAATCCCAGCGTGAGTGGAGGACAAGCCCAGGTCAAATACTTTGTGTATGTACTCTCCACTATACGGCTCATAGCTAGTCCACAGACTTCTGTGTACTTCTGATCTGGAGCTGTTTTCTCAAGTTTGTTCTTGTTTTTATTAGTTCCACCTTAGAGGAATCTTTATGCTACAGTAAAAAAAAAATATGTTCTAATGCAATAGTGTGCCTCCAATTTAAATGCAAAATAACTGAAAAAGGCCCTTTGTTGTTTTGAAATGACAACGCCTCATGTGTGTATATCCAAGTCCATAAATATCTCAAGTTTGATTTGAAAGACTGTTGCCTGCACAGATTCAAGCCTGGTCTCACTTTCTCGGCATCAATACGCTGCTTGGACAGTCTGTGTGAAACATAATGAGCTGCCAGCCAACTCCAAGGTTAATTATTACATAAATACACATTCAGAACAACATAGGTAGTAAAAAGAGCACAAAAATCAGCTTAGGATGGGATGGGAGGGAGGTCCAAAAAACACAGGACTTTGACCAAGGAGGCCAGTGTTTGTGTCCCGTGTAACACTTAAAGTTAACATTTTGTTATTTAGTCATAAATCATTAGTCACATGAGTGAGTCAACTAGTGTCCCCTACTTTGTCGCTTCAGTTGACTCACATGACTAGTGTAAACCACGATTTTTCCTAACCCCAACCAAATAGTTTTGTTGCCAAAACCTCATAGTCAACCCCTTCATGAGAGTCCCCTCTCAAGATCCCCTTAATCCACCTTAGTAACTGCAGTTGACTCATGTGATTAACATTAACCACGATCTTTTCCTAACCCCAGCCAAGGATTTCTGTTGCTGGGACCAAACAGCTGATCCTTTCTTAGTCACATGACTGACGTCAACCACAATCTTTTCCTAAACCTAACCAAGTAGTTTTGTTGCCTAAACCTAACTGTCTACTTCTTCTTAGTCATGAGTCGTCCTATGACTCACCACTGACCTCCTCTGCGTCCAGACATAATGCAAAAGGATTAGACGCGTCAAAATATGACGAGTAAGGATGACATCATGTTGTATATTCTCTGACATCAACCTCATCCACCACCTTTGTCATGAACTGGAAGTCCAACTGTGATCCAGGCCTCGCTAATCTTTCCCAGTTGAGTGGAGGCTGTTATTGCAGCAGACGGTTTTAAATTAGATGTACACAAACACTTAGGAGTCCAAAGGCTGTGATTATTTAACTGATGTCAATTTAATTTGCTAATACTGTGTGCATTAGAAGTTAAATTTACATCATGTAGGTTCTAGACTATTGGAAATCAGCATAGATGAAAGTGTTCAGTTCAGAATGTGCTGCAGTAGTAACCTGCACACGACTCCAAACCACCATAAAAGAAGATCAAGTCAGATCAAAACGTTGCCCATTTCAGTGAAGTTGTGGTTTGGAGTCATTTCCTGTTTGCACCATTAAAGCACATTTCAAACTGGCCCTAAGGCGGCGTCTGCATTATTACCTATTATTCAGTGCCAATCTCGCAGAATGACCCTGAGATAATACGTTTATTCAAGGCCCTTATTAACTCAAAGTTGGATTTTCTGTATTATGCTTACATGAAGTGGTTCACTTAATGAATTTGTTTCTGTGATTAATTTGTTTCAGAGTACATGCACAATGCAAAATGAGTGGGAAAGAAGAGGAGGTGGAAGTCAATAGGGGCCCTTTAATGTCTTTGCTTGGATATTGACGTACTGCACTTTGGCCATGTAGTGTGCTTCTTGATTGTTTTATCTTATATAACAACCAGAAGTTGCAAGTATGATGAGTCAAACTCCATCCATCTGCCAAAGGTCAAAACACTTGAAGAACTGTATTTAAAAAGTACTTTAAGCTAAGGATTAGAAGCAAGCATGATAATTACCTCTCAAGCAGGACCCGTTTACCAGGACCACGCATATTACTTCTTTTAAGGGTGGAACATAAATGCATTGAAAGCACTAGTGGTGTGATTACATCTGCTGGTTACAGAGTAACTGTTGACATCAACATCCATCTCTTGAACAAAAGCTTCGAGTTCACGAAAAAAAAACAAAAAAAAAAATACTTTCGGCCTGAGAAGAGCTGCGTCCTTCAAAATAAAAGCAGCATGGGTTCCACTTGATTTATTTACTTCTAACAAAACTATTAAACATCACTGTGACAGTACTTTATCTACCATAACTTCATTATAACAGCACTTTATTAAACTTTATTATAACAGTAGTTTACTTATCTCTATTATATGGTATCAGCTACTTAATTTACGCTTATCTAACTATAGTTCATATAATAATTTTGAATTTTAGTAGTTTCCATTAGAGATTTCAAAATATGGAGATTTACATCATGTATATATAAAACTATCGTAGTATTATTTTCAAGCCATATAGCCCAGCCCTTCCTGTACATTTACCAGTAACTGTAACCTTGTGCGTTCGTTCAAAAACATGTTGCAGAATCATTTAAAATGGTGTCTGTGCATGAACTGGGAATATAACATGAGATTCTTGTACATAATTTTCCATAAATGAATGTGATGAAATGAGTCACTAAATACAACACATTGCAGTGAATATAATCTGCAGCTGGGTAGGAATCCAGAAACACCTGACAGAAAGTAGAGTGCTAAATTTGAGCTTGCCAGAGAACTCTGTTTACTTTAAAGCTGGCCGATTATCTGAACTGGCTCGCATTTTCATCCCGAAAGTTACCTGTTCAGCCCTGCTTCCAGCACCGTGAGGATGAGAGGGCTGTGGAGTACACTTTAAGCCCCGCATAAAAGGCATTAATGTCAGGCAACAGATCTCCGGGATGCTGCGTAACCGCTGGCACTTGTCATTTCAAAATTGGGAAGACTTTTCTTTGGCAGCTACTGACAGAGAAAGACAGCGTCTGTAATGCGTTTGAAGCGTAAGGGAGGAGGAAATCACTCTGACCCCACTCACAGACACATTCACACACACTGCTTTTTTCCCAGGATATTCTTGCTATCCATTGCAGTATAAAGGCACTTATGAACACTTTGCTGTGAGGCTACAGTCATGCTGGCACCAGAAGGGGAACTTTCTCCAAAGCGAGCCACAGCAGCGAGCAAGCAGAGGCAAACCGGCTCTTCTCAGGAGCTTTAAGGAGGAATACAAACAAGCTAACCCCCTTTTTTACCTGACCCACTGTTTACCCAAAAGTTGCTGCAGAGTGCGCTGAGAAAGGGTAAAAAAAATGAGAGACAGAGAGAGTGAAGAGGCTGGGGAGGGCGCCATGATTGGGGGTTGAGAGTTCAGTGCTCACTTCAGCATCGCAGCAGAGAGGAGGCAGCGCCCTGCAGTTTACATTTCCTGCAGTGAGAGTTTGCCATTTGCACTCGAATGTTATATTGGTTTTCCTCCAGTTCCAGTGGGAGAAGTCAAGTGAGCGTGTTGCTTGCTATAGAACAAACCCTCCTGACTATAATTGCGATGAGCACAACAGAGTTCACAGTAAAAGGACACAAGGGCAGGGCAGAGTGGAGGCGTCTCAAGAGTAGGGCTGCAACAGTAAGAGATTTTTACGATACGACATCCGTCTCAGAGAATATCACTGTTTCATGTTATTACACAATTATTATCGTTACTATTATGAATTACAATGACCCTGAATAAAAACAAAAAAAGGAAAAAGCTTGTTTGGATGTGGGGCCTAACTTTATTGCCATTGCAAATGACTGTGTGACAGTTGGTTGGATCAGGGAGTGTCTTTGCAGAGCTACATGGTCACTAAAGAATTAAACAGAAGCATAATGCCAAACATAAAACTGGCTGAAAAACAGCAAGTAACCAAGAAAGTATGAAAGTATCAATGGAAAAGAAAAACATTAGCGCTGGGCTTTTAAAATTTTGTCCTATGATTACTATCAGTTAAAGCCTCTTAGAGTCTGTAAGACTTAAGCAATTTTATAAATCCAATACAAACTACACTGTGCAATGTGGATCTAATAAATTTGAGTACAACATCACATTTAATACAGTGAAAAAAAATTAATTCAATGGCAGATTTTATGGTCAGCTTTCTAAATTTTATATTATTTTTTCATTAAAGATTAAAGTTCAAATCAGGGACATATATCTTGATCTGCCTGGAGGGATGGTTATCCCTGATATGTGTGAACATTTTTGATGTGTTTGTTCCTTAAGCAGCTACTGTGCCTCCACTTTTTTTTTTTTTTTTTAAACTGGAAATCCATTGTTAAGGACGCCTTGTTTGTTTGGGGGATATCCAAAGTGATTCCACATGGTTGATTTAAAAAAATATATTTTTTTAAGCTGGGGATCAAGGATGTCAGCCTCGCTTCTCTTTGTCATTTTCTCTGCCGCTGCATGTGTGTGTGTTTTGCAAGCTGACGAATCTAACACGAAGTTGCAAAGGAAAGGAGATGGGCATGTGCAGATGAGATTCTCAGACCGATGGCATTTTTTTCAATACCAGCGAAAAGCAAACGTACACTGTATGATAATCGTCAATGTACATGCTATGGTGAAACCGGTATATTGCTGCAACCCTACTCCAGATACAGTCTATTTTATCCAAACGTGAGCCTGCTGTGTGTATGTGTCTACAGAGAGCTTGCCTTGAAGAACCCCGTTTCTCTGTGCACGGAAACATAATTTCAAACAATCATTGTTTATATTTATTGTGTGTTAGTGAGGTAGGGAGGGGTGAAGGAGCTCACAAAGACTCCTTTGATGCAAGCTAATTCCCAAGTCTTTTTTTCCCCTCCACACTGCTCCACCTCGGGTCATTACATTTTAACACTCCATTGAAGCCGCAAATTACAATTTTTTGGCAACACAAATGCTCTTCTTGAAGAGTTATTTCTTTCAAGACAAAAATTGGCACTTGCAGGACTTGGCTGCCAGCGGTAGGATGCCAGATTTTCCACTCTGCAGGCGTATTATATATCACATCTATATGATGCACATGATTTTTTTGCTGTTGCAAATACGATCCACTTCAATATGAGGTAAAAACCTATATGTACAGTAAAAATTTTTGCCCAACACGGTCTACATCAATCAGACAAAATGGGGCAATAATAAACAATTTCCCCACTGCGAGACGACATGGATATGACAGATAGTTTTTTTCTTTCTGTAATTTCTCATCAGAAGCCATGGAAGTAAAAGCTGTTAATGAAAGCCCATAAACAGCATGACTTGAGTGGTGCTCATTTATTTTAATAGTGTAGTAACATTACAGTAAGCAAGAGCTGAATAATGAGAGAGACGGCTGTGACTTTGCAGCTTCATCCTTCTCCGAAAACACAACTTTATCTCCTCCATATTAATTATTGCCATATGTTAAGTATTCTGCAAAATATATGCTCGATAAACATAATGCGACATGCATCACGCTTTTCCTCACCACATCAAAGGACTCATTTACACTGAATGTATTTCCAAATGTTCCCTGCTGACATTTTAAACTTGGTTATTCTTGTAATATTTGTTTCCACGGAGCTAGAAATATTGAATAAAAGATTAAGAAACTACTCTTTTGAGGTTAAAGAAAGACTTTGGTCATGGTTAAAAATGCTACATAGGACAAGGACACACAGTGTCAGTGACACAAAAGATCTTTCAAAGTCGGTTCAACCTATTTACCAGAAAAATGAAAATTCCTCACTTGACCCAGCTTTGCAGTTTGTATTATGGCCACAGATTTCTGCAGTGAACCTGATATATTGAAAGTGACTGTAACTTAATTTGAATTTCTCAAAACATTAGCACATCACATTTAAAAATCTATGTATTTTTAAGGGGAAAAAATTCCTTCTAGTCTGAAAAATTCAAATATCTCGCTGATAACACTTCTGATTTAGGTTGCTATGAAAATTTGTGGTCATCAAAGGCGTTTACATAAAGAGGCTGAACTACAGCACTAACTATATTATCACAATGACATTTGCAATATTTCTGTAAAAATCATGGATGCTTTCAGTATGTTCACAGCTGCAGTTTCACGCTATCAATCAAACAAACAAATCATCAAATCAAACATAACAACGTATCATAGCAACCTGTGCTCCCACCCTGCCAGTCTGCTCTGATGTTGGAGGAGCAGTAACAGGTGCAGCAGCTTCGCTGGTGGACTTAAGTTACATTTCTGAAGTCGTATGCCATTACAGAGGAGGAACGTGACATGAAAATACGTTAAAATGTTGGACCGCCAAGCTGAAATCACCAATAACAATGTAATGCTAGCAGGCCAGTTAGCTGAAAAGACATTAGCATACATAGGATTGTGCCATGTAGCCCGAACACTTCGCCCTACCCCTCAATCCAACAGGAATCTAAGCAAAACGTAGAAAGGTAGGGCTGGGCTATAGTACATTTCTATTGGATTTTGGATTACTGTACGTTACTGTACATGTTTTGTTCAGCAAGATAATCTTCGCAAATGGATGTTTGAAGCCTAAATGCGATCATCAGGAGTAAAAAGCTAACGTTATGCTATAAATGAACTACACAGATGCATGATTTAACATAGCCTCCACAATGAGGCTTTAAAGCTGTGTTCTGCGCGAATCGGCATGATGAAGTTCTGTTGTCGCATTTAGCTTTTTGTTAGCAGCATTATTTTTTAAGACACAAGAAAGCTTTAAAGTTCATATTGGGGTATTTTTCATGTTGTAGAAAGAAATGTGAAAGTCTCTTCAGCTTGTGTTAACCACAGACCTTTTTTCAGGCTTCTCACCAGAAACATATTTTAAAAAAAACAAAAAAACAACCCATTGGCCTTGAGATGAGCGAACCTGAGGTGCTAAAATGCTAACTCATTTCCAGGTTTTTGGAGTAATTCCTGAGATTTCCTATAGGGTTTGCAAGTTGTCACATTTAATCTGACCAAAGAGCTCCCCTTTGTGGAGAAATGCATCATTTTAAATGGGAATGAGCTTTTGAGTTTGTGATTGAGTTCGGATAATGAAACCTCAACACTTAAAACATGAGACAGGATGTGAAAATTCCAATTGTGTTGAAGACGAGTGCTTGACACGAGCACGACCCCTGTCCCCTCCACATCCTTACATTTTTGCACAATATAAACACCACACTACATCTTGCATTGGCTCTGAAGTTGTCCAATGAGTGTAAATTGCTACAGCAGAACAGATGCACAAGGACATAATTCTTAGGAGACAGAGTTGCAATAAAACAAAACTATAAGCCATTGGGGCCTCTTTTCACCAAAGTAAAAGCACATGAAAATGCTGTCAAACAATATATTGATTTTGGTGTTATCCTACTTTAGAAACACAACAACAACCGAAGCCTGTGGCCTGAAATGAACCAGGCCTCACCTTGTCAAATCAATATCCAGTAAAGAAACAAAAAACATAGTTGTGAAATAATCTCCCTGCGTATTTGACAACTGTTTGGAAGCGTGTTTTATAGAAGAAAAATGTGTGTGTGTGTGTGTGTGTGTGTGTGTGTGTGTGTGTGTGTGTGTGTATGTGTGTGTGTGTGCATGCTTATATTTATCTGGGGGTGTAATCATGCTTGTCGCCCATCCCTCTCCTCCTCCAGTCCTCCTCTCCCGGCCTCCCTCTTTATTTATTTACCCCGGTCTCATCCAATCGAGCGGCAGATCAGTCTGTGGAAAGGGCAGCTTGCCAAGGCAGCCCTCTGTGACAGAGCAATGCATTAGGACATTAAGACACCCGCTTCTGCGCAAAAAATCAATCAACCACCCCCGGATGCATTAGAGGCAGAGAAGGGCACCTCTCACACCTATCTGAATGCCATGCTGGCTGGCTCTGCTGCTCTGTTCCAATCTCGCCGCCTCTTGCAGCGTGCACACCTGGCTGGGCTTGTTTGCCTCACTGTTTTCTATCCATGCTTCCTACCCAGGAGCAGTGAGCTAGCTTTCAAACAAATCATTAGCCTTCTGTAAGAGCTGCAAAGGTAACTCAGTGTAGTCTTAAAAAAACGTTCCCCTTTTTCCTGAGTTTCGGTAGATTAATGGGTGGCATGTAATTGTTTACTCTCTTTCATGTGGTTCTCTGTCTTTCATCTGTTTGTTTCATCTTTCCTCTGAACGGAGGAACTATGGAAACCTGTAAAACGACTTGCAGTTTGCCAAACATGGAAAATTAAATAAGATGAAGCAGTGTGTTTGAGTATAGCATGGCTGAGGTAAGGAGATAAACAGGCTTGTTGTCACAGGGGCACTGAAACACACTGGGCCAAATGTATTGATTCGAGTCACCTCCTTTAATGTTACGCCCAAAATGCCACAATGTGTGTATGTATGTTCATAATATGTCCAAGCGTGTATATACAGAAAAATTCAAAATTTGCATTACTTCAGTTACTAATGCCCATGTGAAACCTAAAGTCACCATTGATTTAACATTGCACGAAATAATTTATATAACAAAGTGTCAGTATTTGACAAACTGCGAATGAGAATGGTTTGTAGTTTGACATGGCCTGTTCCTAAGAGAGGAAAGTAGACGTCCTAAACTGAGCTTTCAATCAAGAACAGACAGTCTTACATGTTTATTCTTCCCATACAGCACAAGACAAGGCACAGAGCCACTTTTGAGCAAACATACCTACTTAAATCTGAACTGAGGCCACAGAAAATGAAATATTTAATATGGAACTGAATCACTGAGTGATAGCGCAATTTAGACATGAACAAATTGCCTACTGCGTACCATGATATATGCTGAAACTCAAAGATAAATGTAGACGTCAAAAAGCTTCTTACTATTAATTCATTTCTGTATTTTGGGGGTCCATGGAACATGTAGTAGTATTAGTATTATAAAGGACATTTATTTCATATCTAAGACATCTGATATTCCACTTTCACCATTTTACTTTCCTACAGACATCAGTGCATTATAAGGGATAGAGTTGTCGAGGCCAGAGAATCAGAGATCAAAACAGAACATGAATAAAACACACGCACACCAAAACTGTGAGAAAACAAGAGCACCGAAAAAAAAGGCAGATCAAAAAGAAATAGGGTAAAATGAATGAAAGACAGAGCCTGTGCTGAAGGGAGTTAGATGAGTGGATGTGTTAGCTGGTACAGCCTTCCCTCTTGAATCAACCCGGCAGTTCTCAGTCCATCTCACTTTGACAACATGTCTCCGCAAGGGACTCTGTAGAGCAGAACCAAAGCCGCTCATTAAACGGAAACCCTGTCGTATCTCGAGGTGCATTATTTAGAGTACAGTAAGACAATAATGTTAAAAGTGCTGCAGCAGTTTGTTTTAATGAGTCATCCTGCTGCACAATGTGTAAAATCTGCGTCTGGACGTTTATGCACAAATAGTCACAGTTGGATGAAGACAAGAACACAAAGAAGCTTGTCTTTGGTTTGGCTTGATTTGGTTATGTTCCAACAATAGGGCAATTATCAGTTGTGATATACTAGATATTTTGTGCTAATTGGTCAGGAAGAAACTTTTAAAGCATGTATTATTCTACATACTTGCCTTATCCAATATCAAGATACCCCAAAGCAAAGGAAATAATACTATATGTGCTGCAGCAGTTTGTTTTAATGAGTCATCCTGCTGCACAATGTGTAAAATCTGCGTCTGGACGTTTATGCACAAATAGTCACAGTTGGATGAAGACAAGAACACAAAGAAGCTTGTCTTTATCCCCTCTTGTTGGAAATAAACTAACCAAGAGCAAGCATCATTTTGTGCAAAACTAAGCACAGGTTTTGTGTTCCACAAGGGGGAATCCAGGAATTATTCCGAAGGTGGGGGGCGGGGGGGGGGGACTGGGACATGTAAGACCCCCCGAGTGGCCAGGTAGGTCCGCCCATAAGTGTATAACAAAGCTGACAGGGTATGTAGATTATACTTTAGCAACCCCATCTTGCACAAGCAAAACGCCCACACCAGATCCCGTCCCCATCATTCAGCCCCATAAAAAAAAATGAATATTGCTTTTCCAATCCCCTTCCTAATGCCCGGCACCAGATAAACGTCTAAACAAATAAACCTAAATTAAATGCTGGTAAATGACCGTTGCCTGTTTATTTGCCCCAGTCATTTCCTATTACTTTTCCCATCATGGTGGAGTGAGACCATAATTCTTTTTTTCTTGCGCTGAGAAGCAGCTCTCAATTACCTCTAATAATAGAAAAAAAAGAACAAGTAATTGTCGGAAAAGAGGGGGAAACGGAGAGAAGAGAACGGTGAGAATAAGACAGCATTAGTGGACCATTGAGGATTTTGATGCATTTACAATATTTCCTTATATGAATTCTCCTCCATTAAGTCCCCTTAGTGGATTTAGTGTGTGTACGTCCATCACACCATATTAATTCTAATGCACATCATGATTGTCCCTTTCAAATGACAACAGCCACAATGACTTCCTCGATGTAGATCTACAATATAAAGTTACTTTTTGCCACCAAAATCTGACTATGCTCCTAGTCATCTCACCCTTTTTAGATAAAGCTTGCACCATTACACCCAAATAACTCATTCCCCCCCATCCATCATAACAAAAAACATCGACGCTCCTAGATGTGCCACAAAAACCCAAACACAAAAAACCCTCAGTCCAGTAACCAACACTGACATCCAATCCTCAATGCGTAAACACAAAATGAGATAAGTACCATTTTGGCTAAATGTACTCCTCATGATCTACCCTGAAACATCATTCCTTTATCGGCTGCTGGACCCCAATGTCCTGGACTCAAAATATATATATGAAAAAGACAGTTATCCATATAATTAAAATCCAGAGTTCCTGGTGTCTAATGGTTTGGTTTTTAATAAAGAATAGTTTCATTTTTGTCTTGTTGGAAGAACAAGAGCAGCATTTTGCATTCTAAGCACAGTTTGTTCCACAAGAAATCCAGGAGGAAAGGTAATAACACTGGGACATTATCTGTTGAGGGCAGCCCCATTAAAAAAATGAATATTGCTTTTCTCCCCTTCCTCAGCCCCGGCACCAGATAACGTCTAAACAAATAAATAAATAAAAGCTGTAAATAACCGTTGCCTGTTGCACCAGTCATTTCTCTATTACTTTGGCTGGTGGAGTGAGACCGACTTCTTTTTTCTTGCGCTGAGAAGCAGCTCTCAATTTCTTTAATAATAGAAAAAAAAGAACGAATTGTCGGAAAAGAGGGGAACGGAGAGACGGAGAGGCGATGAATTTTGTGAGTGCATTTTGTCGACGCTCCTTTTGAATTTGTTATGTTGTGTGTCTCCCTTTTTCTCGGTTTTACTTTTGGCCTGTTCCTCTACCTTGTTAAGTATGCACATGCACATACACGCACACACACAGCTGACTTCTGACGCACAGATGGCAAAAAAGACATAAAGATGATGCTAAATTATCAGATCACCCTTTTATTACTTTAATGGCCCAAGCTATTACTTTTGCTCTATCCATAGTCATAAAAAAACATTAAAGTAGCTGAAATAAAAAAAAGAAAATATGCCCGTTTTTCACGAAGATCCAATGGCTATGCCTGGAGATGGTGGTTTGGCTAATGTGCCTATAATGAATTCAGAATGACATAAACAGCCGGTTGATCGGCTGCGTTCGGTAAAAGCAGCGAATTGGTGGGGCCATTTGAATAATTGTGGCAGAAAGCAGATGTGAGGAGCAGCCCAGCTTTTGTGTTAAGTGCACAGCCAACATGCTTCAATCAATTCACCCCTCTGCCTTAGAAAAAAAAATTTAAAAATTTAAATACTAAATGAATTATCATGCCACACCTGGCTCCACAACAGAGTGAGGAGAAGTCAAGTAGCTTTTGTTGGGAACAATGCGTCAGCTGCTCTACCTGTCAGGGCGCTGCACTGGGAGCCTGCAGCTGTCACCATCCATGCTGCTTACTCACCACTGCTAAATGCTAATGAAGTTCAGTCAGGTGTGCTGCATAGTTTGCATTTAACACCCAGATCCTTCTTTTCTTTACAAATTAGCACCAGCCAACTGTTGTGCATCAGGTACTTCAGTTTATGGTTTATTTGTTGTCCCAGTAGTACGTGCCTTAGCAGTTAGCTTTGGCCTCTACACATGAAGCCACCATAGATACGTCAAAGGCTGCTCACATGCATTAAACTACATATCTGGACTATGGCGGTAAAAACGGAGGTTGCTACATTATAACCCTTGTTCTATAAGCACATGCAAAGCCCTCCTACCGTACTTTTGAATTATACATTCATTCAGTCAAACACTGCTGAATATGCAGTGTGTTGTCTTTTCTCGTTTCCACCCTGTAGCCACCGTGACCAGAGACAACGCAGGGCCGAGGTTAAATACAATACTACTTGATAGGTGTTAAACAAGTAGTGTAACTGCTTTAAGGGAAAGCTAAGTGTGTGGTGAGGACAGAGTGTGTGGTTGAGCAAGAGATTTCGTGATGGTAGATATGCTGACAGTGGACTGGTGTTGGCGATTGGGACAGAGAGGAAATTAACACTAAAATTGTCAGTAGAGATGGCAAACAAGTTGTAAATGAGCAGAAAAGGAGTTGATTATACATTTGCAAAGTGTTTTTGCATGAAACTGATAGAAAATATGTTTTGCAGGGTGAGAAAGCAACTCCTACATTTAATTCCATTTATTAAATTCACTGTTTGCACTCAGTATCTGTGTTACCCAACTGCTTTATGAGGCGAGGTACGTGGTCACTTCCCGTACAGGAGGAACTTAAGAGTTTGACTCTCGACCTAGACCTACCAACGAAAGATTTTAAGCAATTTCTGCATCCCTTATATCTTTATAGTATACTGATAAAACTCGAAAGTTCACTCTACAGCATGTTTTTCATTCACAGAGAAATGTCATGTAATTAATTTTGTGTCAGTGTTTGCATTACTTCATTTGATTAAATAACTAACTAACTAACTTGGCTGTCATCACAAGAACTTCATCTATCCAAACATACAAAACACATGATTATATTGTTCATATAAATGATGAGTAATATGTTAAAAATACCTAAATGATACACAGTTAACTCATAATTCAATAAAGCTGATTTTTTTTTTTTTACCACAAAAAGATATGCGACATGTCTACGAAACAGTGTGAACAAAAGACAATATGAACTGAAAAAGGACTGTGAAAACCAGAATTGGTACTAGAATTTTGGGGGGGCTCTAAGCAGGATTTGTTTTGGGGGCCCCTCTTAATTTATTAAATTAATAGTCAATGTCAATCCATTGCTTTCTATCTTTCATTCATTTAGAGGTCTAACTAAATCTTTACTGAGAGACTAGATAATCATTGCCTTGTGTTAAAATGATTAAGCAATATATGATTAAGCTCATATATTGCTTGGACGGGTCCCTACAGAAGCTATTTCTGCTCAAATTTCTTCACTCTCTTGACTACACAGCTGATAACCTCTATGGTTTGTTTTACATGAGCAAAGAGCTGATAAGTACGGTGGTTTGTTTACGCAATGTTACAGAAGTGCATATTTAACTGATTCAGTGTGGACACCTGCTCTTAGGGCATAGCATTAGGCCTACATATCTGCAATGTGAAATATTTTTTCCAAACATCATGATTGGAGAGAGTTAAATACATTGGACAGATATTTTATGGTCACAAGGCGAAAAAATGAAATCCCTGAGCACAGCAGCATCGATAATAAAGCTGCTCAATGTGTGCAAGACAGAGAAGAAAAAAGAAGAGAAGGTGGACTATTGCATAATGTTTCTGAAAGTGAATAATAATTTACTCAGAACACTGCTTTGCCACTTTAAGACCTGTGCCCCTGAAAATCGTCCGACCATCCGATAAAATGTCAGGAAGGTACAAAGACAGGAAAAAATACCACCAAAGCCTTAAACTTTACCAAATTTAGTTTCACTGAAGACCAAAAATGTCTACCAGACCATATTCATGCAAAATTTCATCCAACACATCCAGTGGTTTTTAAATATTTTCATTCAGTCAGAAATACAGACTTTGCCATACTGTAGCGATGCCACTAGTGAGACTAATAAAACCACATTGATCCCATCAACCCCTTGTGTCAAATATCCAGTTTGACAGTTTAAACTTCTATTTTACATGGTACATTTTGGAACAGGTTTGCCAAATTGGCTGATATGTATCAAGGTGTGTTTTTATTGCATTACACCTCGTAACATCTCCAGTACCACAGATGGAAGACAGAATCTGGAATAACCTGAGTACATATGAAATTATTTGGCATGCAGGTCCTTTGACGGGAGATTCCTGAGCCACCGATGACAACGATGACATTCGGTAAGAGATGGGACCAGCTGAGCATGACTTCAATCTAATTCTGTGCCAGCTCCTGTGAAAGTCACAGAGCCCAAATGATTCTGTCCAGTGGTCAAAGAAGAAACAGGGGAAATATCGGGGCACAGGCGACTACTTAGAAGAATCAACAAAAAATTGCTCATTGCGCCGCAATGAACTTAAGAAATAAAGACATAAAGTGATATTGTCCAGAGGCACATGAAGGTCGTGCTGGACATAGAAGAGCACAGAGAGGTCTTTTATTGTGACGATTCGTCTTCATGGAGTCGCATCGGAGTTACCTCCTACTGTAAGTGATTTCAGTTATTTTCTGGGTAAACCTGCACAACATCCAATATGAGCTTTGCATTCATACTTCAGTTCACCACGTAAAGAGTAAATACACACACACACACACACACACACACACACACACACACACACACACACACACACATCACAGCTGCATGACAACAAAGCAACACACATGAGCTTGGCATCTTTCCAGCTGTGCCATCTCGCCATGTTTGCAAATAATATATAATTTCATGTGGAATCTCGTATAATTTCATATCTGAGCCATTAAATGAGATTTAAATCGTAATTGTAAGTATTACAGCAGTGACTGTTTATGTTTCCATGCAGTCCTGGGAGTGTTTTTTCAAATGTTGAACATTCATACCTGGCTGTCACTGAAGTCCTAACATTGTAAGAGTACAGTATGATTACTTCTGTCTCTCAGGTCAGAGAGGCAATATAAAAATAGAGATGTTATTAAATTAGACCTTGATGGTACGACATTGGCCTACCAGCATAAAAGTAGCACCTACTACAACCTCATTAAAGCCCAAACCATCATTAAAATGTCTTTTCTTAAAGCCTCCAACCTTCACTCTCTTTAAAAGAAGGCGGCTCTTTTAGGAGACTTAAAGGTCACTGAGATTCCAAAGGAAATTATTTGGAGCCACACACACACACACACACACACACACACACACACACACACACACACACACACACACACACACACACACAGAGAGAATGAGATATAGTGGCTTTACCTAGCCTTTCCCTTCTTAAATAGATTGCCTGGCTCTTTGTGACACTATATAAAGCATTGAGGAAACTTGTCCCAATTCTGTGCAACTCACTAAGCTAATACAGTACTTAAGGTAATATTAACCAACCAAATCACCAGATATACATATTTCATAAGTGTTGTTCATATTATGTTGTTCATGTGTGGTACTAAACCCACTTGGTTATGTGGTAAAATATGGTTACTAATAAAATATCTGGTTTGGGGGGCACAATCTGGGCAGGAGAAGCAGCAAAGTCTTGGTTTAAAAAAAATAGAAGCCTTTTGTGCCATTATCCAGGCAGGAAAGGCAGTGATGTCTCTGCAACAAAAGCGACTGCTTTTTTTGCCACTATCGCTGCAGGTAAAGCAGCGATGTCCTGGCAAAACCAACAGCTTTTCATGCCACTATCCTGAAATGAAAATAAGAAATCTCTCAGCAAAAAACTACCACTTTCTGTGCCACTATTCTGGCAGAAAAATCCAAAATATCTCAGTTGAAAACAAAGAAAGTCCATCATTATCATGCATCACCCTCCCCACAGAAAGAGTAGCAAAGTCTCAGGAAAAAACAACCACTTTTGTGCCACTGTCCTCAATATTAGGCAACTCACACCAAGACAGTCTAGACTGATATACAACACTACAAGTTAAGAGAAAAAAATATGTAGTTTTGACTTTGGGGTGAACTATGTCTTTAATAAAGTAGAAAGAAGCAGAAAAAACACCAAACATCATTTACAGCTAAATGACATTGCCATTTCTCATTTCTGTGTTTTTTGTATGTTGAATATCATAGTGCATGCACTGAGCACAAGCTAGTATCTATGACATCCTCCATTAGGCATGTAAGGGCTTTTTAATAAAAGCTGCAGGGGAATTTTGCCGTGCATATTAGGGTGGTGTGTGTATGTGTGTGTGGGGGGGTCGCTCAGGATCACTTTACAAAGCAATATTTCACCGAGCAGCCTGCATGAAACCCCGCTTTTGTTGGCAATTATTTGCTTATTAATTTTTAACCTCGTCCCAACAGCTCAATAAATAAACAAATGCATTTAATGAAACAAATTGGTTCCATACCAAAATAATTGGTGATAAATCATTCAAAGCATGCGTATAGATTATACATGCTTCACCCCTGATTTCCATTAAAAAGGCAGTGCTCAATTCTTAACAATTGCTCAGGGCCCCAAAAGGCATCTGCTAATCAATATGTAGCACTGGATTGTTTGGGTCCTTGAGGGAAAACAGAAACTTTGTGCATACGAGAGAAGTAAACAAATCATTTTTAGCCTAAAAAAGGTTGAACACAGATTTAATGAAGCACTGTATCCGTGCCGGTGACGGACTAGCTCGTAGGTTGCTTTGAGGTAGAAGCTGAGGACAATGAAACATGAATTTGATGCTCAAGTGGGGGAGGCCGCCACGAGGATATTAGCTCTGATTATGAAGGTCATAGTGTAAACCCCCCCCAGGAACCATCGCTTCAGTCTCCGCAGCACTCAAACGACAGAACGGAAGCCAAGCGCAGTGGAAATAACTGCAATGTGGTCTTATTATGATAGCACATAGTGAGACGCACTTTCATCATCCGAGTGTTATTTGGCCTTTGAAACACACATCATTACATAGTAGGCAGTCCCCGCAGCTTCAAGCAGTTATTTGCTATCAAGCTGGTTCCATTGTTGTTGACGAGCCCTTCGCGTAACCGTCCAGAGCCTCCTATGCTTCGACACTAAAGAGGTTGTCGCTCCGCTGTGATGGGCATTTGTCATTAGCTGTCATGATTGGATACAAATGGTTTCTCAGCTGTATTCTGTCACGCTTTTGACAGCCCTCTGAGGTGCTCGATGATGGAGGGTCTCAGAGAGGTGTCATGTGTCCCTCTCAATAACCCGAAAGGTAGCACATAATCAACGCATTCGTTGCACACGACACATTATAGCTGTGACAAGTCTTTTAGTTATCACTGTGCTAAGAATCACATGCCACTGTACCATTGTCACACTTTTTTTTTTTTTTTTACAGGTAAGGTTTATGAAGTGTTTATGTGGATGCATGGATCCAAAATCTTTCCGTCAGTTGATGCTTTGTGCTAATTAAACCTCCTTGTAACTCAGAGAGAAGCAGCAGCTGCACGCAGTGGTTGCTTGGACGCTCTGATATTCATTTATTTCATTAAAACAACTGGGAAATCAAGTCAAGGAGATCATAAAAACTGTAATTCAGATGAATGCGTACAATCTGCATTCACACCCGGGTCAAATGACTCGGCATTAGACGCGGGGTTTAATCGCCTCTGGCTCCGGCATCGATGGGAATACAACACCAGGTGAATGCGGTAATTTCAGCTCTTTAACCAGAGAGATGCAATGATGTGCTGTCACTTATCACGGTCCGTCTCCTCCTAAGATGCGCTATAACACCGATCCAAAAACATCTGCACTGAGTTTGAAAGAGTCTCAATAAGTAAGAGATACATAAAGAGAAGACACCACTGAAAAGTTTTCAAAGACCCTGTTCCTGCTGCTGTCTAGTATTTTTTTTTACCTTTTCTCCCGCCTGTGCAGACACACAAGACGTGGAAAAAGTGCTAAAACGCATGATAATTCTGTAACATAATTTAAAACATGTAATTATGATAAATATTGTATTTCCGTAGCTTTTGTCTTTTTTCCCTCATTTTTTTCCTTATCTTTTTAAAAAATAATTTTACAAATCTACTCACTTCTTGCGATATGTGGAACATATCTTACCAAGCTGCTCATCCTCCTCCTTCCTCTGTGACAGCTAACATTACACAAAGAATCAGACATAAGCTAAATCCTGCTTAGTCAAAAAATGCCTTGAGAGTCCAATGTTTGACATTGGATCATGACATCCCCACTAGTAGGTTCTTATCCCAGCTGGATGTTTATCATTGCAATTGATCACAAATTTTGTCTTTTGGGGCCTCAATAATCCAAAGGAACGAAGAAAAAAACTCCTGGGGGGACAGTAAAGGCCTCATTTGATTATTTTCTCCCTGAATATTTAGCTTTGGCAGAGAGAACCCCCTAATGGCGTCCTTGAGCCTCCAAACGCCCGTCCTTGTGTCTTTGGTGACATATGTCTACACTAGCAAGTCTGTGATGAGTGTCTGTAGCCTCCGGCCAACCAAGAACACAACATGGTGAGGCTCCATTTGAAAGGCTGACAGTGTCTCAAAGGAAATTTCATTCTCCTCTGAAATGATGAGCAGGACACACAGTCTGCTGGTCCCGCCAGGCTGCCAAGGGAATACATCAGCGGCGTCTTCAGCATCACTCGTGTTTTGTAGAAAGTCAAGAGAACCTCTTGGGATACTGTACCTAGAGGGGACTTCATCGTCAGGCCCGTGTTAAACGCCACATATGGGCAGGGGGTTAACAGCCCTCATGTTTTCCACTAGGTCACAGGGTGACATCCACCAACAGATGGCACTGGGTCCATGTCGAGCTGGCCGTGTGACACAGCGAATGAGGAAAACTAACAAGCGGTGCAGCCTTGAGGGGAGATGGCTAACGACAAAAACAGTTTAGCTAAATGCAAGGATGTGGTCCGCAGCGCTCCATGTGATGATCAAGCGTTATTTCAAGTGGCAGCCCCCTGCCCACCTCTCCCTTGATTAATGAGGGCAGAGCAGATGCTATGGATACGGAGCAGTGGGAGTAAAGCAAGGGATGGCGCTCTTATCGGCACCCCACACAGCGACAGCCTTCATTTCCTCACCTTTGCATCAGGCATGTCTGGCTGTGTCCGTGTACACTGTGTGCATGAGCATCCACAGACTCGTACATCCGTGTGTCTGATGTCTCTGTTTGCATTATTGCGTGTGTGTGTGTGTGTGTGTGTGTGTGAGAGAGAGAGAGAGCCAGAGTCAAGGAGTCTGCCAGCTGGGGTTGAGCAAGGGCGACCCTCGGGCATTTTATTCCCAAAATATGCTGATAAAAATGATACTTTGAATGAATAAATGCTAACACATTATTCATTTTCACAGCTTGCATATCTCAAACAAACTGTTGAAAGCATCTTTGTACTAAGCTATTTTTAACCTGAAGTCCCCGACTTCTCACATATTGTAAAGATGGCAGAGCTTCAAGTGTTGTGCTTGGTTCACTGTTATAGAGGATCGGGAATTGTCTGTTGACCAGCCCAGTAATGCATGTGATTCTGATTATATTATTAATTTATTTATTTTTTGGTCATTTTCAGCCAAGACAGGTGTGACCCGACAACCTGTTAATTTTTTAATTGCAGGGCATGAAGAGCACTTCCAATCACGTAAATGAGCCATGTGCTTTCTCCATTATATAGATGGGAGGGTGATATATATAAATATAAATAAAGATTTAATGTTTCAACAAAGTAAAAAAAAAGAAACACACACCCCGGAAATAACATGTTTTGTGTATACACAAATACAGCTGTCAGTGTACAGTGTAGTTAGGAGTATCAATGGTTAGCCGTTATTAGGGTTGGCATTTTAAGTAACTTTCGGTATACCAGTGCTCCACATTTAATCATAATAAAGTACTCCAGTACTCACTGAAAAAACAAAAACAAGACTATGTTAGTACAGGAGTGAAAATTGGGTGACAACAGAAAACAAGTGCTATTTGAAATTCATTTTTTTTCAAACCCAGGATTGAATTGGCCGAATACACAGTAACCTACAAGTTCACATACGAGAATCAGCCATGTCGCTGCTGCTTACGTAATGTTTCACAGGTTACATGCTGCACTGAAGGACTAAAGTTTCCGAGCTGCTTTTCTCCAGGTCAGTTTAATGTCTGTACGCGTGGTATCACCTTTAATGCTACATGCAAAAGGGTAATGCTAAAGGGGTTTTGCGTAACAAAATGAAGTCGAGCTACGGAGAGCACAGAGGGTGGCCCCCTTTAGTGTCTGCATCAACGCCTTCCCACCACCATTGATCAGGACAGCTTCACCATCAGTAACAGCCGAATAAACAGTGCTGCAGGTTAGATGCAACCCAAAGCAGCTAAAGCTAGCTGACCAGTGGAGACCAGAGGGTGAACAGAAGGCACCTCATTTCTGCATGTGCCATGCGAGTAGCTCAGTGGCTAATCTAGAGAAATAGGAAAATTCCCAATGGGCGAGGCTTGGTGTTGGGCTGCAAGGGCCGGTGTAGAGTTACAGTAAATAGATCACACAGGCTGCACTTACAGGAGCCCGTGAGGTTACAATAGGTCACCCCATTGATGACGTAATTATGTTTGATACTTGACTTCGGTTGCTTTCTCCGCTAACTGCAGTGAGGGTGTAGGTGGTAAAAGATATGAAAAAGATGAGAGACATAAAACGTAACCTACAAGATGGACAATGAAAAGAGCAAAGGCGACTCTGAAAAGGCCAGATTAGAAAAAAACGGAAACCTCTACAAGCTGACACGGCCAAATGTGCCACACTTAACTAAAACAAGCTCGCAGCTTGACAGTCATGGCAACGTCACTGAGAAAGTGTTGAGTGAGATGGTGACACAGGTAAGATAGCAGTGCAAGATGCTACTTGTGCAAAATAAAACATACACATAATATTTCCTGCAAAATTAATTAATTGTGTGATGATATATAGCTTAACGTATACAACACAAATAAGTTCTTTGCAAATAGTTTAAAACAAAAACTGAGTGTAGTCCCTCAGCAGCAGCAGCCTCTCAACCAGTTTGCTGCTGACAGTGAGAGCGAGGAAGAGCCACAACCAAGCACAACCCAAGAGCCCGTCACTACAGAGTAGGCAGGTAGGATTTCAATCAATGTTAATATAATACAGAGAGTACAGTCTAGACGAAAAGTACAAAGACAACTGAATGATTTGGCACTATATAAATAAAACTGAATTCACTTTAATATGATTGAAAAAAGTACAGAGGGGAGACTTAAGCTAATACTTATTTGCACTGGATTGGAAATTTGATTTTTAATAAAAATGCACTATAAATAACAATGTTGTAGAGAAAAGTGCACTTTTTTGAACTTACATACCAGTAAGGCTAAAATCATATATCTGTAAAACATCAAATGTTAAGTTCACTGATTCAATTGCCTTGTGTATTTCATACTGTTTAGCTGTTTTTTTTTTAAGTTGTTTACCAGTTGATTGTTGTCGAGATTCTGAAGTTGAAATTTTGAATGCAAAATTTACTATAATTGACTTTTCTAAGTATAGTGAACATATACTAAAAGAAAAATATTTACCTCCCAACTGATTAGGAAAGTGCATTGACTTTATAATGTTCCATCACATCTATGAGTGTGAGGGGGGAAAAAAGTGAAAATAATTTTAAAATAAACAAATATAGGAACAGCTTTCTGAGGTATAGGTTGTATCCCTGGTGCATGGTGACAGGGATGCATTTGACTGACATGCTGCTGAAACATTTTCCCTCCTGTCGCTGAGCCATAAATCACTCTGATATATTGCCTTAGAGGGCTCACACCTCTTATTGCCAGTTCTTGCCCCGGGGCTACTCCTTGCTTTATTTTATGTATTTTTTATCACCATGTGTAAATTAGTTCCTACTTAAGTTGGATGACAGGCTTGGCCCCGCAAAACTAAGATGAGTGTCCTCCTAACCACTTGCACAGATTTAGAACTCCTTGTTGAGCAAGGGCATCTGAAACAGGTAGTCATATATTAATGATCCTCGCTGGAAGCAAAACAACCACAACACCGCAGGACAGAAAATAAACTCTTCTGGCACATTATGAAGGCAGGAAACAAGCATTTTGTACCTGTTTCCAATTATAGCGCCGCATATTTTGCCAATGGATTATTTATGATGAAGCTTAATTTACATGTGGCGCATTTGGATGGGAAGGTCTATAAATACTTCAGCAGGCTGGCAAATTAAGCAGTAAAACAAGCGGCAATGTCAATACTGTAAGAGCGCACACGCTGGTCCAACACCAGCTGTTTTTGTCTGAGTGGCGAGTGCTCAGAGACTGATTGCATCCTTCCCGAGTTGATCCTATTTTCATGTGCGGAGGTATAGTCGAGCCGGCTGCTTGGAAAGGTCAGGTCTAAATTGGGAGCGGGAAACAGATCTTTCAAGGTTTAAGTATCAAATCTCAAAAGTCACTTTAGCAACCTATACGGGGAGAGTGAGAGAGATTGTCTCGACCTCCTCACCACACTAGGAGCAACTAATAACCCCTTCGACTGCTATACAGGAACAATGTGTCCTGGTCTTTGGGATAACTACCGTTTACATCTCAGCTGTTTTCCTCTCAAGGACCTCAATTAGATCTCTCTATGTGTTGTTGCTGTCTCTTTCAGTACTGCTTTGCTGCGTAAGTATGGTCATCTATGTGCAACTCAGTATGTATTTTTAGGAACTGAAAAAAAAACGTCTATGTATTAGTGACTGAAAAGGCTCAGGCAAAAGTGAAAACTTATATTTGTCTGTCCAATAATTTTTAACAAGAAAAGCTACCGTACAAGAATAAAAAGAAAGCAGACAGACTTGATTATTTTGAAAACTAAAAATAAACAACAGGTTTAAATTCATATCGGCATTGTTGCTATTCGTACAGTAAGATTAAAAATAGCTCTCAGATTGATTACTAAAAACCTTTTTGTACAGTGTGGAAGTGACTTTGTTTTTGCTCAGAGGTCATTTAAAATGAATGCAAAATACAACCATTTAGAGATGTGCGTCCCGCCCCTAAGCCAACATAAAAAAAAAAACACAGTGCCCTCCCTAGTGCTTAAAGAATTATTTGACATGCCTCCTGGGTTTTGCACCACTCCCTACCTGCTCGTAAATAACAAACAGTCCCTTAGCTCAATTACCAAGCAATGTACAAATCTGCTAATGTAATGAAGTTTGCATAAAAACAATCTTTTGCTTTTTTTTTTTTTTTACAGAGAAGCATTTCTTATGTGGACAAAGGGCAGTGGGAAAGAGCCATGCAGAGAGGTGAGGGCACTTATTCATTTATCTTCTATTTATGTTCCTCCATTTAATTGAATTTTCTGCTATAGCTCTGGTCCGCTGATATAAATCACGCCTCTCAATCAGTCAAGATAGCCAAAAGACGGCTCCTGCTACAGATGTACGAGAAGGGCGGGCAGGGGGCAAGAGAAGGCCAAGATTTATGTGTGCAAGGAAAAACATGACCCTGGGTCTCTGCTGCCTGTCAGCAGAGCATCTTTTCCATTACCTTGAGGATTCATAAGCACTATATTTCAGTCAGGGGTCCTTGAACAAATTCAGAAATGACACAAAAACCCCAAATAATCCCAGCAGACTTCACCATGTTTATCACAAAACCCCGCAATTAAAATTGCTTTTCAATGGCGCCACAGCAGAATGTGAACGCTGTTTATGTGGTCTTCCAAAAGCTGCGTCTGTACGTCCTTGGGTCTTTTGAACATTGTATGTTAAACAAGTGAGCTAAAAATGAAAATGACCCACTCTCATGAATGGCTGTTGATATTTTTCAACCTGGTCATGTTCATGATGGACATCCGGCCTGCCATGTTAAGCACATATCAGTGGTTTATCATTCAATTCCAATACAAAATGCTGTTTTATCCTAAAATAAGGAGACAGACTCATCCAAAGTGTTTTTTTCAGCCCAATTGCCCAATAAAAAGTTAGCATTGTGCATTTATGCAAACCACAAATATGTTGCTTCCCATACATTTCATCTGCATGACGCAGTTCAGATAACATGTAAATACATATTACACGAAATGCCTCCTTGTCTATATTCTGCTCGGACTCCTAAAACTATCAGTAGCAGCAACTTTGGTGACACAGAATTTGGTGTGAGTTATAGAGTCACCACAAACCAGATTATATTTGAAACCTGGGTGGATTATAAAAACAGGATTAGGGGCTATTTGACCACCAAATGCACAAGTTCGATTCCTGAACTCTGCTTATTTATTGCTTGCTGTAATTTGCCTGTTTGTCTTAAAGGAGCAGTGTGTGACATTTATGAGGATTTTGAGGACTGTAGATTGCAACCAGCTGAAATTACCGATCAGAAATCATTTGTCAAGATTGTAAACTCTAATAATTTAAGATCAAGACTGGATTGTTACCAGTAGCCGAATTATCCACAGAGATCCCTTCCTCTCCCACACAAACAGACCAAGTAGTTTAAACAAAAAAAGCCCCAAAAACTCACTAAATGAAACAGTTTCACAAAAAAACAAACAAAAAAAAACTGTTTACAAAAGGGGCTGCTAACTAGGGTGGGGGAGAGAAAACTTGTAGACTCGGGCCTGCTCTCTTTGTAAATATAAATGGCTCATTCTAAGGTAACAAAAACACACTAAATATTTGCAGGTGATTATACACTAAAGAACACATACTTTCTGTTTCTGGTAATATATCCATATCAATCCTACACACTGGACCTTTAAGTCTTTTGCATGTTTCTTATATGTGAAATTATTATGCCGTTTGTTTTAACTTTTTGCTGTTGTGTTTTTACTCTATTTGTTCTTTTTGTGCATTTTTTCATGGTGCTGTCTTTACCAGAACCACCTTACCAAAGAGATTTTGAATCTTAACGGGAATATTCCCGGTAATGTTCATGTTTGTTCATAATGGTCATGTTTCTGTTGACAAAAGCAGATCTTTTTTTCAATTAAGGTTCGGGTCATGTCAAGCCATGTTTGTAGTGACCAAACCAGGTATTTTAAGCTAAAAAACTATCTTTTCCTAGCTCTAATCAAATATTTTTTGTGCCAAAACATGTTACCTACAGCATTTCATAACATAAAACTTTAAATTGAACTTTAAGTTTGTATTACCTGAAATCTTTAATGACATAACTGCAGTTCAGAGTTTGTATTACCTGGACAAATCTACAAAAGGCGGCGGCAAATACAATAACATATTGTTGGATGCCCTGAATAGTGTTGCGAATGTTCTTTATTCCTCTGTTGCAATGTGGGAAATATCACGCCATGAAGAGCAAGGACATGACACAGACCTCCAGAGATAAAGCTTTGGATTAAACATGTTTCTCTCCTTTGCTGTGGCCATTTTGGTGTCAACTGTTGAACGAAAATTGAAAAGCGATAGTTTATTGTCAGTCGTCGCTGAGGACTTAACCCTAATCAACACATGGCGGCTCCATACAAACTCTTTACTAAAGAAATGGATTTGAATTATCTGACTGAGGGCGCAGCTTGTTAGCGACAAAGAAACTCAGATGCCTGCAAATTCAATAAAAACACTCCGCCAATACCGCCTCCCCCAACACACCCACTTCCACACACATCAATGTGTGCCCAGCGTCCAATCCGGTCTCAGCGTTCTTCAATAAAGTCCCCTCTGACAAACATGATGGAGAGCCACTCCGCTTCAGAGCCGGATACTCAGAAAACGACTTGATGATAAAATATTGCCATCTTGGCAGTTGACTTGCCAATCCAAATTAAAAAAAGTTAGAGTGGCCAGGTTTATGCTGCACCCTTCTCTGCCTCTATATTTCACGCTTTTACACCTGCTACACACTCACATACTCACACACTGCTAACCTTTGTCCCTTTGCAGTAAGAGCTGCAAAACCCAATAACCTAATAAGTAGAACTGGTTTAAGGCCTTTCATCTCTGGAGATTGATGCTTTATTCTTTCATTAGAAAAAAAATGGTGGAAACCTTTAGTATGTAGACGTACGTCAGCCTATAAATATGAGATGAATGTGAGATATAGTGACCCACAGTACAACTTTGACTGCAGACACACTCATAGTACCTTAAAGCAATAATATATTTTTACATAACATATAGAACACATTTTATATTATTTAGAAAATACATTTTCCTCCTTTTTTAAAAAAAATTGAAAACATTTTATTACTTTTTTTTTCCCTTTGACCAACTGAAATCTTGAATCCAAGAATATATCTTTTAATGTAAGTTATTTATTGGTGTTAGGTTTATACCTTAATGTGTAAACTACAAACCCAGTGCGATTTCATCAGTATTTTTCCAAAGTTTTTTCTTGTAAATTTGTGACTTTGAACTCACAGCACTTCTGAATTTTCTCACAAATTTTTGACTTTGTAATCTGAGAGAATATTTAAGTTGTTTTATCGTATTCTATTTTTTTTAAGTTCGGTATTCTAATCACTTAAATCTCAGAGGATATCCAAGTTTTTATTGGAATATTACCACCTCCCGCATTTTTTGGAAAACTTATAATGGCCTTAATATGTTCACATATAACACATAGAAACTGAAAATGTCTTATTTTTTTTCTGCAATATTATCGTAAAATATTATATTTTCATTGCCTTTCTTATAGAGCAGCTGGAAAGTGACAGGTATGGTGGGGACAGAAAAAGAGAGGGGACACACGAGATACGCAGCATAAAGCTGGTATTGAACGTGGGCTACTGCTGAAGATGCAGCCAACATGGGGCACCTCAGGTCAGCTAGCAGGTGCCCCAAAATGTATTTTCTTTTTTATCACACCTTTTGACTATGTGGGTCAGAAGCCACATACCTCCATGACTGGAAGAAGTAAGTAAGACAAATAATTGTCCTCTTGAGACACCCTAAAGAAAAAACTCGGCTGTCTCGGCTCCATAATCTATAGAGTGTCATCAGGCGGAAAGAGCGAGTGAGAAATGGTTGCCATCAAAGTAATTGCAACCTGCAGAGTGTCCCCTTTGTGTAGATCGACATGGTGAGGTGTAGAGTTTTTCAATATGTTATTGCAGATGTCTGTTTGACGTCAGCCAGCCGTTACAATACGTAGATCATATACAAGTACATTAAAACAAACTCACAGAGTATTTGATGGCGGGATCAGAGGGAAACATGAAGAAAGTGGACATCCTGCAGGGGTTGAGGTCAACGAGAACTGCTTTCACATGAATTATGAGTAGGCCTACTGGACCGTCTCCCCCTGTCCACCACATTTAAAGCGCCATTGATGAGGTTTAATGGTGTTTTATTGTGTGAACTGGAGCTGTGAGGCCATGCAGAGGGAGAGGGAGGAGAGCTATGACTTTTCACTGATGTTTTATATCCAATTATCTTCATGCTGAGTGGAGGGAGGAATGGCAAACACGGGCTAAATGGTGCGTTTCATATGTGGTCAAACTCGCTTCTAACCTCGGGCTGCGAATATCAGCTGAGCATGTGCTTCCCAGTCAGGCTGTAACTGTCTTGCATAAGCTGATGTGCAAGGACAGGAAGATTACCGCACAATTTAGTCGTCCTATTGTCTTATTTCCCCCCAAAATATGGGATTCAGTCGCCAAGTCTGCGCCAATGCTATGAATGTGTTTGTATTTTGGCTCTGTTTACATGGGTCAGCATCGATGTTGCTATAATGCCATTAAAGTCTCACTGATACATTTTCATTGTTCCCTCAGTTTGAAAACCTAAAAACAAGTAAACAAAGTAGATTGTTCTCCCTGATGCAGCCTTTCTTTAGCATGTCATATCGCCGCAAATGTCTCGGCTGTATTTCACATCTGTGTTGCAACAGAATTAATAGAGTCGACCTGGCATAATAGCCGGATTTATGAGCGCCCCCTACCCCAGGATCAAGGTCACATGTGTGCAAACAGATGGATAAATAAATAGAGAGATGGATGGATGGACAGAAAGAGAGAGACATAAAAATAAACATATAGAGATGGATAGGAAAAATAGATAGGGATAAATAGATACATAGACCAATTAAAAGATAGAGATTAATAAATAAAGAAATAGAGATAAAACTGCACAAAGCAATAAATAGAGAGAGATGTAGACATAGAGACAGATAATAGAGATAAATCAAGAAATGGAGATAAAGACAGACAGAGGTAGAATGAGATTGATATATACATTGATAGAGAGGAATATAGAATTGGAAATAGAGATTTAGAAAAGAGAAAGAGGTGGATAAATATAGAGAGATAACTAGATAGAGAAATAGATATATAGAGAGACAAATAGAGATAGATAAATACATGGAGATACAGGGAGGTTCATACATACATACTAAGGTAGGTAGATGTGTCTATGAGATAACATGTGTGTAGTCAATAACCTAGTTTCCATGTAAGTAGAGAATACAGCATCTGACTAGGCGTGCGATTATGTCCAGATAGTATCAGAGTGAAAGAGGAGATGAATGTGGGAGGAGAGAGGCGGAGAGCAAACAGAGGTGAGATGGAATGAATCCGTAACAAAAGAGAACATATTGTGAGATGGAGAATAGTGCTGATGGATGTATGAAATGAAAATAAGCAAAAGAAGGCCAGTCCCTCCTAAGGCCAAATTCCCAACATGAAAAGTTAATAGCTGTGAATTCTCCCTCTGTTTAATTTCTCGATGATTTTCAGTTTAATAAAAACACGAGGAACGGCGGCGGAATAATACAAAGTACACTTCCACACAGAAAAAAAAGGCAATAACCTGAGAAAATAACCATTTTAAATTGAGTTGCGGCTCTGAAGTATCACAGGAGTTACTGTGGCTCTCTGCTGAGTCGTTCCAGGCATGACAATAAACTGACAGCGAACGCCGGAGACTCAGTTATAGCAAATCACACTTAATTGCTTTATATATAGGTGTACAGACAATTTTCTCCACTTCTTGCAAAGCTCTATTTAAAGAAGCAGTGTAATTATGATCATATCATGTGGAAGTATCAATATTGTGACATAAGCTGCCAAAAGCGAAAAGTTAAAACTCACCGAACAAAAAAACACCCAGTTGTTGGAGTGAAAAACAAAGACTTTCATTGGTTTACAGGCGTGGACAGCTGAACTAATTCATACGTGAAGTGGAGCGTGAGCAGGTACCAGGAAATTCACACGGCATCTCATGAAACATGTAATCAAAAAACCTTTTCATTCAGGCTTTACATTGAAGGCGTCAGCTCAGACTTTAGCTGCCACACTTCCCACCTAAATGCTCAGCTGTCACTTGCTGCTTCTTCCTTATGATGTAGGATTTCAAAAGTCTCACTAACCATCACAGAAAAAGCCATTTTTAAAAGGCACACACGAATTATGTCATCTTTCTGCGGTGCCTCAGATGAGCAAATGCATATTCTGTACATAGCATTCCTGAGGGCACTTATAAAACCTGCTCAAAAATGTGTCTCTGTGTTTATGCAGGGCTGTAATGTAACCACGTTTGGGAGTAGCTGTACTTTAAGTTTTTACATTTCTATCAACTGTAACTTCACTTTTGCTCTCTTTTTTACATATTTTCTTTAAAAAAAAATAATAGAATTAATCAAGTCTTTGTCTCCTTTGGGCACTGAGCACTGTGATTGGCTGTTAAACACTAATGATGTCATTGCTTAAATAAGAAATCACTCTCTGTCGCAGCTACACATAAAAATAAAAACAGATGCAGTAAAAAAGGAAGTCGAATGTTTTCTAAAAAATCTGATCGTGTTTTCCATGATTAATAGTTTATTTGAGAGAATGGCTACAGCCACTATAAACATTCAACATGACACACACACACACACACACACACACACACACACACACACACACACACACACTTAAATTAAAACTGAGTAGCTAAAAATAGATTATAGTGACGAAACTAAATGTCAGTATCCCAGACGTGCAGAAGTGCGAGGGCATATTCATCGCTGCTTGCAGCTTTAATTCATATAAGAACTGCATATTCATATATAAAACTAAGCATATTCAATTAGTATAACATAACGCTGAGATGACTCCTAACAAAACAGCTATATAGCACATATTTTCGGCTTGGCTAAATCTCTCCGACAAGTCCTCTCATGCTAATGCTAGCCATCTTAATGCGCATCTGTCAACCTGGCGCCAGCAGCTGTGATATGTTTACATGCTTTGTAACATGTTTGTTCGGCGACATTATTTACAGGACTTGTTTACAAATCCACCCATAAAAAGTGAGTCTATGCTCCCCTGGAGGGAAAGTTAATGTCGCCGCTCCCTGTTAACAAACAACTAGAGCATGTTCAGCGCTACAGTGCGAGTGTTCAGGGACTTTAAAAGAGCGATTTACTGCTGTGTTTATCACTAAAATTACATACAAACAGGATAAAAAGAAACTAATACAAAAGATTTAATAATTGCAGATGATCTCAATCATTTATAACCTTTAAAGGTCTCTGATGCATAATCAGCCGAGCACATGTCCTCCTTCACATTTTTTGCTCATTTTCTGTTACTGTAACAATTTCCTGAGCTGTTGAAGGACTCAGGACTTTTGGAAAAGGACTGTATTCACAGGAAAATGTCCTTAAGCAAATCTTGAGTTTCAGGTGGACATAAAAACTGGGTGAAGAGCTGTCAAAACTAATGTGCTCCTTGGACTTTTTAGGTGAAAAAACGATAAATATCCTGCACCTGAAGTACACTGAGCATATACTGTGTTGACTGAAGATTATTGAAATTTGCATTTTATGATGAATAAATGATTACATTTTTACATCATTTATGTCACTTATACGATGAGGTAAAGATCTCAGGGTAAAACTGGCCTCAGACTACAGGAATGTTAAAATCCTGATCATTATTGAAATCAGGTTAAATCAGGTACATAGAAACTTCACACATGTTCTTCTCTCTAATCTCACACGTGCATACACAAGATTTGAAAATATTAGACTACAGGATATTTTTTAAGATTATTGTGCCGCAGGGAGCATGAAAGCACCACCTCACAGAGTTCACAGGGAAGCAGCTGTAAACAAAACTGACATGGTGTGACAACTTGCTGTAATGTCAATATTGCTTTACAGTTAGAAAGTAGCACTACCGCCTCACAGCTGTATGCCTCAGAGAACCACTCAATTTACACTTTCAATTATTATCCGTGTGTGAAAACATGGATACTTCACAAACATCTTCCGTAGACAAGATTAGCGTCACCAAATTCAGTGTCTGACCAAATGTCTCCGCTTCTGCTCCTGAGTGATAATGCCAAGTAATGGCCAGAGAAGTGTTTTTGCAGAACGTCATGATGTCTCAGTGAAGTTGCGAATTTTTGGATAAAGAAAAATATCACTTCATCCTGTTAGACATTTGAGTGAAATGTTGTCATAACTCACAAATGAATTATTGAGTTAGGGCCAAAAACATGTCTTGTGAGGTCACGGTGACTTTAACATTTGAACTTTGACCACTAAATTCTAATAAGTTCACTCTTAATATCAAGTAAACGTTTGTGCCAAACAAACACAGACAAGGTTACAGTGACCTTGGATTGCCCAATCCCTCTCAGTTCATCACTAAGTCAAAGTGGATGTTTGTGCCAAATTTGGGAACTTTGACAACTAAAGTTTAATCTGTTCAATGCTGAGTCAAACTGAACATTTGTGCCAAATTTGAGAAAATAAACCCAAAACATTAAGCTGTTCAAGACACCGCTTTCACACGAATGAGACAGACAAGGTCCCAGTGACCTTGTCCTTTAACCTATAACTACCAAAATCCCATCAAATCATCATTGAGTCCAATCAGAAGTTTATGCAAATTTAAAGAAATTCCCTCAAGGTGCTCCTGCGATGTCTCGTAATTGAGAATCAGACGGACGTCAGGAATATAAAATACAAACTCCCGTAGTCTCAGCCCGGTTTAAAAGATTTAGGTTCAGATGGATGTAAAGCACGGCATAATGAAACACTGACAATCTGGCCGGCTAGGAGTGGAAATGGGTTGGTTATATACTGCAAGGCAAATGAGGGAAGTCATGTGACTGGGCCAGGTGGGAAAGGACATCAGATGGACGGGGTAAAATAGTAGTAGGAGGCGGGAAGTGAAAATGTAGGTAAAACAGGACTGAGGCCGTCTTTGTTCAGTAAGAAAGACTTTACATGAGCAAAGTCGAGCAGAGAGGTATTTGGGTCTTCCTGGCTGCAAGCACTGTCCGATCCCACTAAGCATAACAGCAGAGCAGCAGCCTACGCTCAATCCTGACACTCTGACAGACAGGTGCAGATGAAAACCAGTCACACGTTTGTAAAGTCGAGATTTTTTTTTTCCTTCCAAGGACTGCAAACCAGATTTCAGGCAGGGTTTCCTGTCATCTGGTGCAGTGTTCGTTGTACATAGAACGGAGGTGACAGCTGCACCATCAGCCAGAATAATGCACTGTCAAGAGTAGCATATCCTTCCTTCATCTACTTCTTTAACATCACAGCTCAACATTTTCTTCCAGGGCTGGCTGCGGATGAACTCCCACAGCCCTGAAAAATGGCTGAGAAGCGTTTGAGGGACTGGAAACAATACGCGTGTACAATAACAGCTGACAGAGTGCATCCTCGGATTGCGGTGGCTGCGTGGGCTCGTGCTCTGATGAGATGGACTGCTTGTCATGTTTCTGCCAGATATTGGAAGATATTGCCTGCTTGGGTAATAGAGCAATTGAGCAGACAAAAAGATAAAAAAAAATTGGAGGAAAATGCAAATGCCATATCGTGTCCTGCTGCCACACACAACTCTGATTACACCAAGTGGATACACACTACAGACTCCAGCTGACTCACTCGTTTTCCTGCATCTTGTTTCCATTACACATTCTCACTATTAAACAGCCTGGTGGCAGTCAAATAACGCGTCTGATTTCCAATTTTCTCTTGGCTGATGAGCAAAATACTCACCCCAATATATAGGTGTTAATAAAACTCATCACCTTGGGAACATTTCCCAGAAGCAGCACTGAAATGTGCATGTCGTTACACTATACACGACTCAACCTCATGATAAATTAATTAAAATCTGAAATGGATTTTGAGATTTGCATCACTAATGCGCAGTTTGAACATGATATTATGAGCATGTTTACACCCCACTTCTTCTTCTTTCAGCTCTGCATCTCCACGTGCATCTGTTTGTTGTGTCAAAGTAATTTTTGGCCCCCGGCCTGTGTCACGCTGTAGTCCAGCACCCTTTTCCCTTTGTTCCATCACTTAAGGACACTTTACAGCTGCTTCAACGATGGCTGTTCACGTGATTTGCAGTCCCTTTGATCACTACATAACACACAGAAGATTTCTCTTCAGACTGTGATTTCTGAGAGGAAGAACATGCAGAGAGTACAACATGACAGCTGATCTGTTTTGGTTCAGGGTCACCATTTAATTAATCTTGTTCCCAGCAACAGCAGGAAGGGCGAACCTGCAGTACGCTGCCTGCAGAGCAACAAACAACTAATAGATAAACTGGTTAAGAGAGTGAAACACGTAGCACTGACTGAGTCAGAGACCAAAATAAGAGATAAAAGGAGAGTGAATATTGGGTTTATATTTGTTGACTGAACAGAAACGTAACTCCAAACATACGTGATCACTGCCTATCAAAATATTAGGATATGTATAAATTTGTGTAAAATACTTTTCGAAGGAAAACAACTTGTGGGAAAAGCCTGAGTCACATAAAATTAAGGGTGCGGCTGCGGTTAGCAACAGGCTGTCTGCATGGCGTCACCACAATCTGTGAATCAGATCCACCCCTCTCGTCCAAACATAGTCACTTGTGATTCCAAAAAACCAAGATGGCAAGGTCAAAATGCTAATCCTGAGGCTTTAACACAGGGGTCCACAAACAGACAGCTAGCGGACCATAAGGAGTCAGTCCATGAATTTTACAAAAAAAAAGTTTACAGGATTAAAACTGTTGACTCCACTTTTAAGGAAACTTTAAAATTGTAAGAGAAGCATGTTTCTTGTTTGACTCTGGCTTCAAAGTGTTTTATTACAAACTGTGGCGATCTGTAAACGCCATTATCGCAGATACCTGTGTGGATTATAACCATCAACAAGCAGCTAATTCTATAAATTTAATGGCCAAACAACCTTGAGGGAGGACACAAATTGATGTCAGAAAATAAGAGATTAATGGATTTACGTTTACTCTGTTTATCAGACAAGATGCAAGGCTTCTCACCTTACGGGTTTTTAACATTGCTGAAGTGTTCTACCCTCTACATTCTCTGTCAGTGCTCACCACAGAGACAGTCAAAGCAGGATGGAAAATATTGATTAACTCTATTATTTCATGACAACACCTTTTTACTCTTAAGTGCATCAATTACATGTCCTTGGAAGGAAAAAAACATCGCTCTTTTGTGCCTGATCATTACATCATTGCATCGTGCACAACTAGAGAAAACTTTCTGGATATTTCTTATTGTTCCCTGCTTTTCCTTGACACGCATGCACACACACATCTATGTTTTCCTCTCTTCCTATTCACCAATTCCAATCCATTGTTGAGATGAAATTAATGAATTACTGTGCATTTTACGTAGCTACATTCATAGATGATGAATGCTTCGGCAAGTAATTCCATTTCGTAATGGAGTGCAATTCTTTGAATATATTCCAATTGTTTGTGCTTTAATTGCTTCCCTAAATTGCTTTTCTCGATTCATCATTGTTCATCATGTAATGAAATGTGCAGCCTAATCAATTAATTATCCAGTGTAATTATTTATTAAAGCTTGATTGCATTTCCTCAGCAACGCTGAAGAAGCACACTTGTGAACATATTCTGTCACGCTGCCGAAGGAGAAATGTATGAGTTACCGGCTCCTAAAAGACAATATTACTGCATGTGTGGAGATGAATTAATTAGAGGAATTATGCAAATGAAATGTTGAAATTTCTCTCCACACATCAGTCTATCCGTCAATCTGTCTATCTACGTAAAGCAAATTAATATTTCTGACCATAAAAATGTGAGTATTCATATAAATATTTAAAAACCTTAATTTTTCTAAATTAGATACATAATTATTTATAGGTCACCTTTTAAACTTTCCGATATTTTGTGTCTTGAGTGGCCAAAGTTTTAAATAACGAGTTAAAAGCTCAGGTTTCCTCCCATTCTGAACAAAATGTTTCCAACAGTTGTTTCTGCTGTTGCTACAGTCTGACATCCTGATGTGCAACATTTCTCCCTCTGGTCATCTGCTCCAGGACGCTGCTGCAAGTGTTAACATTTCATAGCTTATAATGTTGAGAGAAGCTATATGCTAATGTAAGGGAAACATGTAAACTAATTTTTTATTTGTCTGGGTTATTTTGTTCATGTTATTTGTTTTGCTCATTTTTAGGTAATGTTTTTTGTACTTTTTTTTTTTAACCAATTTCTCTGTCATTCTTCTTAAGTTGCTCATTGCCTTCTTCCAATGTTTTTGAGCAAAATAAAGCAAATTTGACCAGGTTTCGAAGGGTTATTTTTCTCGGAGCAAACATCTTTTTCACACTTGCACTGCTCATTGCACCCTCAAGACAGATTGGCTTGTTTGCTGTAAATAAAATCTTTCCCATCAGGGCAGTCCACTTGGTCAAACCTGTTAAACCTGATGACACGCCTGTTCTGTTCATGTGAGCCGAGGCTGACACAAAGAGCAACACCCTGCTGTTCATAACAGCGTGTGAGCGTCTGAAAGGTGAAGGTGTTCACTCCTCCACAAAAAGAAAAGATTCAAACCGACAAGAGAGGGGACTCTGAAAGCAAAGGGTAAGACCGCTACTCGTTTTTCTCTACTCTTAATGGCCGCCTCGCACTTCCTTTCCGAGTCGCTTTCATGGCCAGGGAGGCTGATGGAATTTCATTACTTATGATTGAAAACCAATGGAGTTTTGAAAGCAGAATGAGATGGAAAGGTGCACTCAAAATGCCAGTATACCCTCCAGATGCCAGCAATCTAATTTACTGTCGGCGGTAATAAATGATGGAGCCACCGGATGGCACAGATAAGATGTTATTTCACCATCAGGGTTATCACTTAATATCTGATAATGTCTTTTGGGACCAATTGTATCCGACAGTTAAAACAGGGGGCCTCAACTCCTGGCGCGAGGAATGATCATCAGTGTGGAAGACTTGTTAATCTGTCAAATCAATGTGACTTCACTCAATAAAGTGTTCATAAAGCGACTTAAGTTTAGTTAATGATTCACACTTCGCACAAGATAATTTCTCTTTAATGAAACTGAGCAGTTCTGCACATAGTATGTTCTGTCCTCTGTTATTCTAAAAGGAGAAATCCACGTTTAGATCAAACAGCTTTATCACGCAGATTCATCTGGGTCAGTCTACTAGAATTGATGTCCCATTTAGATTCTGTTACTGTGATTATACAATGGCCTACATTTTAACCCTTCAATGTCCTAACCAATTAAAGGAGCAATGGAATTATTTTTTCTTTGTAGTTTTTTTTTTAATTTGCTTGGTGCTATAATTACAAAAGTTGTAATGTGCTCTACCAAACGGTTGAGCCGGACGTTACAGGGTTAAGAGAGTGTCTGAAGCAGGAATGTGACTTGGTTAGTTGCAAACACTCCTAAAACCAAAGTGAGATGAAAACAAAACAGACTCATAAACGTAATGAACAAAGCTTGACTCATAGCATTCAGTGATGTAGCCAGAGCTGCCAAGTCTCAAAAAAACAACAAAATCACTGCACTATGACATTTTAGACATCAGATGTTGGTATTGTAAACAACGTCTGTATTGTGAAGCCTGAGAGCGTGGGAGTCCACACATATGTGGTTCATATTACTCCCTGTGAAAACTCTGCTATAGCGAGAAGCTGGCACACGTGCAGTATCACATTCCTGCCATTGTCTTCACAGATCTGATCCATTCATCCTCAACGCACTTACTGAAAAAAAAAAGCATCATGGGAAGAGGTGAGAGCGAGGACTGGAGTGAAAAGCACACGGACACGAGGCAAACTCAACCTCAGAGGTACGAAGAGACGCAGAGTAAACGCTCGGGGAGCAAATGTCCCACGTGCTGCTTAAAGACCAGGGACTGTCTGATGAGTCCAGAGTGCAGCAGGGCGCTTCAGATCTCCAGCGTTGTCGCCATGTGTGGGATGTGCCTCAGATGGTTCATATGTAAGTCTCAATCACATCTAAAATCCTTATATAACTGCTTGGCCATTACTTGCTCTGATGTCTAACAAAAAAGGGAAAGCAATTTCTGGCTTAGATGAGTAATAATCTATGCAAACACAAATATATAACCCTGACATTTTAAGAGGTGGATATGCATCAATGTTTGTCTTTCTATTTGTGTACATATACTGCAATTAAAATGCCACTGAAGTGGAAATAATTCTCCCTTCAAAAATGTCACTCTGTGAATTTGCATTTGTTATATTATTATTTTATTCTTCTTTTTGATGACAGAGCCTAACCTTGGATGTCAGGACCAGCTTTTCTATGCCGTGTTGATTCTCAGCATCCTGCAGCACCTTTCATGAGAGTCATGCCATAGGATTTTCTTTGACTTGGAGATGGAAAATAATCATTTTAAAGTTTTAGCTTTTTGGCACATTTGCTAAAACTGTCACCATATTTTGGAGGACAACAGATGTGAACAAAATCATGCCTGTCCTCCTCTTCCTTCTGCTTCAACAGCATTTTCTAGAATCACAGCAGCTCTCAGAAAACAACCATTCAGAGCCAAGGAGTCTCTAACGCTGTTGTCATGGATGGATTACCGAACAGGCCAACTGGACACAGGCTGAGGGGCCCAAAGTGTCAGGGCCCCCCTGGCCATCACTTCCAAAAATATTACTCTTGTTACAACTAAGAAGAGACACAAAAAGATCATGAAGAGATGCTAAAGAACTACAAAAAAGTTGCAAAAGAAACAAAACAGAAAGAGACAAAAAGAGACCAAAATAAAAGAAAAAAAATAACTTCAGAGACACACAAAAAGCAAAAGATACAAAATTGTCTCCAAGAGCCACAAAACAATAACAGAGAGACACAAAGTGACCTAAAAAGGAAAGACATAAATCTAACTCAAAAGAAATGAAAAAATAAAAAAGAGGTAGAAAGCAAAAACCTCAAAGAGACACAAAACAACACAATTGGGCCCTGGGCAGAAGCCCCCACCACCTCTCCTATACAGGAGCCAAACACACTGGCTTTGTGGTGGTTTACCTCTTTTTGTGTTGTTTTGCATCTGTTTGTTTACATCATTTTATAGTTTGTGTCTCTTTCTGGTCATTTTGTGTCTCTTTTTGATTGTGTATGGTGTTATTTTGTGTCTTTTTTTGTCTCCTTCTGATTGTACAGCTGGTTGGCGTGTTTTGTTTCAGCTTGACTGTTTCCAACATGTGGCTGAGTCACAAACGTTCTAATTTTACTGCTAAACAGAACACTAAAAGATGATTCTGAAAAATTTAAGGTGAGAAATAGACAATGCAGTAACAGAATCCCGATTCATATTTGATCATCGAGGCCTAGTTTAACAATTCATGCAGGTCATAAGCAGTGATTGACAGCTGCATTACAGCACTGGTTCCCCACCCTGAAACATCAGGTCTGACACCTATTAAGGGTCGCCAAAACTTCACGGGGGTCGTGACCCCTTTTTTAATATTAAGGCGTGTGTTGCATGTGTCACTTCTGTGAAGAAAAATACATTAAATTGTTATTTAAGTTTAGGTCACCATTGATTGACTTATCAGCCTCCTCCTGCATCAGAGAAGTACGCAGTTTAAACAAACAGGAGAGGTAATGGAACAATGCTCAGGCATGAATTTGTCATAAAATAAGCCTATTATGTACATATGAATGACAAAAATTTAAAAAATACAGACTACAAAGAGAAAACCAAACAAAAAGTTCCTTAAAATATCAGAATAACTTATCTCTAGTGCAATTTTCATAAGAAATCATCTCAAAACTCATACAATTAGCTTGTTTTTCAAAAACCTTTTGCATTTATAGTGTTTACTATTTGGGTTAATTGTATAGTTCATTGGTTGTTCTGTATTGTTATGGCTATGGACTGACTATAATATGAAATATCTTTAAAATATATCACTTAGTCCGGGGTTGTCAGTTTACTCGATGATAGAAAAGGGGTCCAAGTTGGGAAACAGTGAGGTAGAGACTCCTTGGCTCTGATTGGTTGGTTTTGCTCTCGTGCTATTAGGCTATTTAAAGCACCACAAGTAAAAGAGATTTTTTTTTCACAGATTGTCTCATTAGTCATCATGATATGATGTGTTAAGTTGTGTGCGTTAGCGCTAGTTAATCTGTTTACCGGTCTCTCTGCAGCTAATCTTGCAAACTGCTGGACCAATCAGCCTAATATGTGTCGTGTATATTTGTGACTATGCTCAGGGACTTCTTATGGTTGCGTTGATTCAAAATTGTTAAAAAAAATGTTTTATAAACTGTTTGATACTGTCACTAACCGCTGACTCCTGTAAATATATGCACATATAAAGACAATTTTAGCAAATACAACAAGAAGCTTATTTCAACAGCTATAGTTCATTCTGGAGTTATATATTTAACATACTGTCTGTATATAAAACAATCTGCAAATCATTGATCATTGATAATGAAATCAATCATTGATAATGAATGAATGTATAAATGTCATTAAAATAATTCAACATTTCACCAATCTAGATGTTTATATGTATTTATAAGTGAACTTGACGATGTTTGGAGGAATGTATACTACAGTGCATCCCAACATCCTCTAAAAACACCCTTAAGATGACCAGATGGTAGGGAAAAACTCAGGAAAAACGTTAAATAAATGTTTCAGTAACATCAAGGACAAAAGTGTATCTGATACGGCCCAACTAATGATAGAGACGTGTAATTAATTAGCAGCATGATGCAAGTATATAGCATCCTTTGCTGTCAGCGCCTGAGGTCATTTGGAAGAGTGAATTCAATTATTTTCCAATGCGGGTTCCCCAGGCTTTGACACTGCTGTGTGAAAACCAGGACTGGGAGACATCTGATCACCCTACAGCGCCGGCGGTGGGTCTAAGGTGTCTCGCCTTTTGTACGAATCTATAGAGCGTAGGTGGACAGCAAGGGTCGAGCCATTGTGTGAACAATACGCTACATTATGGGAAGAGAGATCTTGTGCCTGGAAACTTGAAAGAAATTCTCAGCCAACATGCTGCTGAGATCTCAGGTGCAAATTCATTTCTGCGTTGGCATCTGTGTTCCTGGTAAAGAATGAGCAGCAGCAGGTTGTTAGGAAAGTTTTCTTATATTTGAGATGCACAGAAAAGACATCTCTGACCCTGAGGGTGAAAAAAAAAAGAGTAAAAAAGAGTACTCTGAGGATCTGAGTTCTCCCTTTGAATTTGAGGATGCACAGTTCAGGTGTAACAAAACCATCACACGCTGGGGTTTGATTATTTCTGGGGGGGATTTCTGTGTTTACTTTTGTTCAGAGACATTAGGAGACTGCTTGCCCCGACTCATATGCTGTTCCATATGAGTTTCCAGAATCTCTACAATGAAGGTTGCAGGTGAAAAGTTCAGCAGAGTAGCTGTGTGCATATACAACCTGTTTTGAGGCCAGGTGCCAGATAAAACTACATATTTGTGTAACAAAGAAAATAAATATCCACACATTGGCTCCTCCAGCGTGAGACATTTTGGATTTATTTCCTCAATACCGTGTCCCCTAATGGTTTAAATGAGGAATTTGATATTAAAACATGTTGTTATATTCTTTATTTTGCACGTTTTTATATAATTTTTTTGTTTGGTTGTTTTTTTTGTACCTAAAAAATTACTTCCCAGCACCCTAACTATTCTGTATTTATAAGGGGGTAAAATATATCACAATCAAACTCCCTCACTTGATTACTTACGTTAATGCAATTACAAGTTTTCTGAAATGTTATATTTAAATATGCATTCATTTAAATATCAAATTAAATATGCACAAATTAGGTTACATATTCAGAAAATTAATCTGAACATTGGATAAATGTTTTTATTGCCATATTACTATTAATATGGGGGACTTTTTTCACTATTTAAATAAGAAAATACTGTCTACAGCTAATAAATAATCAATTTTTCTGCAAGCTTTTAGTACTAAAATAATTTATAAATCAGACTATGAATGATACATAAATGAAGCCCTCTCTAAAAACCTTGAGAATATAGACAGGAATCAAACTTTAAGGCTGGTGCATGTAAGTGAGATGGAGATTTGTGGCTCAGACTATGAGAAAAACAAATATTTTTGATAGTGGCCTTAAAAGATATGTAGTGTAAAATTGCAAACATTTTAAAACCAAAAATAAGAGGGGAAATATTTTAACCAAAAGATATCATTATGAAACTTCCTACTTACTAGTTACTAGTTTTCAGGATGTTTTTGTTTAAATATGCAAATAATTATTTTAACATGTGCCAGTTTTTCATACATTTCCAGTGTAGAAATCTGAACATTGGATAAAGCCAAGGTAAAATTTGTCAGAAGTATTACAGGGAATTTTTGATATCTTTTTTAACATCCCATGAATCAGAAAAAACTGTCAACTGTCATAAATAATACATTTTTAGTTTTTATGAATAACATGTTACATAAATCAGTCTATGAATGATACATGAACAAACCCCTCTGTAACAACCTTCAGAATAAAGATAAGAATAAACTGAAAAGTTTGGTGTATATAAGTTCTACTGAGGTGAAGATTTCTGCTTCAGAGAATCAGAAAAAAAAATATTTTTGAGAAAATGAAAAACATTTTTAAGACAAAAATTAGATACCTGATAGACATCAACATAAAACTTCCCCAGTTGACTATTAACATTTAGATTTTTTGTGGTTTACAAGATTTCTGAAATTTTATGTGTAAATATTCAAACAAGGCATTATCTTATCACTTTAAAAAAAGTACAGAAATCCCAACTAAAACAGACACTAAAACGCACTATTTTAAGAAACTATTTGCCTTTACTTTAAAAAGTTAATGTAAATAATTCAATCAACTTAGAATTACAGCTTGAACACAAACTTTTTTGAGTTAATTTTTTTCTTTTTACAGTGTATATTTTGGAAATTTCCTTTCCACTAATCTGAAAGAAAACAAAGTATGGAAGCCCAAAATTTCAAAACTGACCATTACATTAACATAAATAAACAAATAAATAATCTGCGGTGTGTCTCCTATTTATAAAAAATGTAAATACAATTTTACATGATGAAACAAAGGTTTAACAAATCCTCTGGTTTCAACTCTCAAAAGGTAGTTTGGTTTTATCTAATTTTTTGGCTTTTTAGGGACAGCTTGTCTTACCCTTTCCGGCTGAACCAGGCAGAATCACAAAATCTTGTCATAGATAAGCAAGCAGGAAAGTGAGTGCAGAAATTAAAAAAAAAAAAAAAAAGGTTTTCTAGGTTTGTCTCGGCCGTCAATGTTCTTCAGGGACTCCCTGGGGCCAGTGGTGACATTTCAAAAATGACCCGGTGGATAGTGGCTGACTAGAAACTCGGGAGTGCTGGATAATAATGCTTTGATCATCTTGTACTTTCCCAGTTATGCCTTGAATGCAAACTTCCAACACTGTTGAGACACGAGTATTACAGACTAACCAAAGGAAAACAACAAATCCTCTATGTCTCTCCTCTGTTAAAGCTTCAAAAACTCCTGCTATATCATTAGAGCTCAACTGCAGAGCCCTCAACATACACATTTGGTCAATCGCTGTAGAGTGATGCAATGTAATGTTGAGGTCAAAACCCCACAGTTGTCTATCTTCCTTCTTTTCCCTTTTTACATTTTGTGTTTTATTATCTAGCTTCTCTTTCTCTGCATTTCCCTAATTCCCTCTCCCCTCTGTCGCTGCCTCTTGTGTGCCACTGTGTCCGCGCAGGCATCACAATACAGGGGTGACATTTCAAGCAGACAGATTAGGGCCTCTCTCCAATTAATTTTGCTTTCTTTCCCCTGTTAAATACACAATCAACCAAAGGCAAAATGTCAGTGAAACAAACGAGGAGCCGCCATGTGGCTGACAATTACCGCCAAGCACGTCAGAAATGCCAATATGTTAAAGTGGGAGCGGCGTGTGAGATGAATGGGGACAAACGGCACTTTTTGAGGAGGTCTTGTTGCAGCAGCAGTGGAACAGGCATGTGTGTGGGCAACTGACGTTGTTATCTGATGTCGTGATGGACAACACGTGGGGGGGGCAAAGGTCAAAGATCCTCAGATGACATCTAACGTGTCCACTAATATCTTCTCTAAACCATAATATTTGCAAGGACCATAATTAGTTTACAGCAGAGGTCATTTGTTATATTACTCCTTATAGTGATTTCTGTCACTCAGTTTAGTTCCATCAAAGGTGCTTTCCAAAAACTACAAAGAAGAGTCTGTGGATCGCAAAACATGAAAATGAGACCGTGTGTTTTAACCCTTTGAAATCTAAACAAATTGGCTTGATTTCTTTTAAAAATACAGGAAGAAGGCAATAGGCTACAAAACAAAAAAATGACCCCCAAAATTAGCAATAAATTAGAAAAACCCTCTGAAAATTATTTATGAAAGAAAAAAAAAGTTCAAAACAGAAGCGATGTGGAGAAAGTGCTTAAAAATTCTAATGATTTTGTAACATAATTTTAAATATGCACATCTGCTGACTGTAAATTTAGTTATTCTTAATAAAGCTTTTTTTCCTTTGACTAATTCTCCAAATCTACTCTTTCTAAATCTACTTTCTAGCAATTTGTGAAACATTTCTCACCAAGTTGTACATTGCATTTTTCCCACATTTTATAAAGAAATCGCATTGATTTGCTCTGGGTTCAAAGTTTTAAATAGCTGTGAAAGGCATCTGAAAAGGCTTTATCAAACTGTCGGTCTGTGGTACGCAGTTATTTAAACACCATCATCAGCTAGCTCAGCCCCCGTGACTGCCTGCACAAAAAGTCTGACACTGAGGGCACAGATTCACAGTAACTGAAAAAACCCCGGGTGATTTATAAATAGAGAGGCACAGTAGGGGTTAACTCGTTACCTGAGAGGATACGGTGAATAGAGAGGACAGTTACTGGGTCATAAGTTGCCTTCTTACATGACTTACTTACTTATTTCACGCAGGGACGTTGTCTCTTATCCCTTGTCAAACAATCTTATGTGCCTATTGCGCCTTCTCGTCAGCTTGCATTGGAACATCTTGTCATTTTTTGGAAAAGCTAGCGAATTATGACCTAAAAAGTTGTTTACTATCCAAACTTTGCCATAGCTCCAGGCGTTAACCTACAGTAGACTTCAAGCATAACTGTAATTTCAGACATGAATTTTTATTGTGTGTGATCGATTTACGAAGGTAGACTTGGATTTTTGCTCCTTGTACTGCTGGCATAGCTGCAACCCTGACCAGACTTTTCTGCAGATTTTCAAAGACTTCCACCAGACTGCTGTTTAATTTTTTAAACTGGCCATCATTACATCAACTGGAAAATATGTACCAAGTGCCAAAGTATATTGACACTGAGATGGATTATGTGAAAGCTCCGAGAGGCAAGCAAGATTTTTTTTTCATGATGATTTTATGAGTTGTTGTTTTTCTTTTAATTTGTGAATAATTTCAGAGAGAAAAAAAACTTTGAAAACTGGCCCCCCACCAAAAGAAATCTACCCTTTTTCACAGCGTTTAAAAAAAGTTAGATTTAATCCTGGAAAAATAAAAATTGCTTTAAGAGATGGGGAGAAATAATATTACAAACTAACAACAAACCAAAATCTCCTGTCAGGACTTCCGTAGGACTACACAATGTCCAAAAATCTACTCAGATATGGGGATACTCAATCTTATCAGATATCCTCAATCTACTCAGATATGGGGATCTGATCCAATATCAATGTAGTATCTTGCATCACTCGTCGCCCAGCTCAAACAGGCTTACAAGGCAGACTGTCATATCCCATGCACATGGGTGTGAGACCAGATTTACAAATTATGAGGTATACAAAACATGAATATTCTGTATCCCTTCATACTTGACTGCTGTCAAATTATTAATCATTAAGTATTAATCATTTTACTAATTTTCCCAGCTTTAAAAACATGAAAAAAGTTTCACCACAGATGAAATATAATAACCTGAGAAAAATGTATCCTGAAAAACCTGTTTATTAAATGTAGGAAAGACCAAACTGATATAAACCCTCCCATCTACCCTGTAGTAAGTCAGCAAACACATTATTCCTCTGAAATAACACCAGCACCCATTAAAAGAAAGAAGCAACCACAGTACTGTAACTTGTTACTGTTTAACACGACCTCATACTCTCAAACTTCTGCAGGTCAAATGGCACACAGTCTGTGTTTGAAGGGCAAACACAGAAAAATGCACACATCATGTGCAAATCGGTCAGACTTGCCAATTTGCCAAATACAAATATCAAACTGGCAGCAGAAGCCAGGTTGTGAGTGTAAGGCAGGGGCAAAGGGACTTTGGTCTTTCTATGCATATTATTGTATTATTGTCCACAGATAACCCTCTGTGGACAAAAACGTTGAATGTTGAAGAAGAACCAAATCGACTTCAACAAGAGTATTGAGGTTGAGCAGGATTTCAATCTGTTCCTGTTGTGAACACGCTCCGGCCCTCACCCAATACTGCCAAGTCCATCTGTTGCCCCCTCTCTGAGCCATCCACATCTCGCCACCACATACTTCACAAGGCTAAACGTGCAGAACCTTGGTGGAGCGGCTCCACCTGCTTCCTCCCAACCCCGAGGGAGACAAGGTAAGAATGGAGGAAACCCAGTCAGGTGTGCAGCCAGCGGGCTGCATCCTGTTTGTCTGGGTGGAGAAACAGAAATCCTCCTCGCTCGTCGAAATCATTTTAATCACCTTCTTTTGCCAAGATGCACAGCCGGCCCTGCCTGTGATTGACTTGGCCAACAGCCAGCCTCAATACAATTTGTTGCATAAATGCTAAATCGATGGGTCATTACACTAATGAAATGACATGACAGAGGGACATGATACTGTAGAGAATCAAGGTTCTTCATAGCTTCTGGCCATGGTCGGGTGCCAAGACTCTGAAATGTTTTAGATATGCTAAATGAGTGAAATTCCTGGAAAGTGATGGTAAAAATGGCCTTGAGTCCAGCCTGTGGCAATTTCTCGGTCTTTTAATGTGTATGTCTCTCCACACTTGCACACGCTATGACTAAACTAACCATTTTTGGACTGATTCCTAGTTTACCTTCCCATGAAAGCCCACGTTAACATCTGTTTTCATGGTCGAGAAATGCCAAATCACTTGACGAAGTCCAACTCTCAGGGAAAGAATACAGATTATATGATGAACTAGATATATCGCCTTGCATTTGTATGCCTCTGCGATCCAGTCAAGTTGCACTTACAGTTTAATTCCATATCTGTGAAACATGGTTGCTTTACACACATCTCCCCCCGTCTCATGTTCATGAGAATTAAACAAACAAAAGGTCATAGTGACCTTGACCTTCAACCACAACAATCTAATGAATTCACTCAAATATAAATTAACATTTGTGCCAAATATAAAAATAAAAAAAAAACCTAAGATGTTCTTGAGAAATCACATTCATGAGAATAAGATGGATGCATGGTCAGAGTGACCTTGACCTTTGACCACCAAAATCTTGTTTATTCATTGTTAAGTCCAAGTGGACATTTGTGCCAAATTTGAGGAAATTCCCTAGAGGTGTTCTTACAATATCACATTCACGAGACTAAGACGAGGTGACAGTCACCTTAACCTTTGACCACCAAACTCTAATCAGTTCATCGTTGAGTTCAAGTTGACATTTGAGCCAAATTTAAAGAAATTCCCTCTAGGCGTTCTTGAGATGATATTCCATTCTCGAGAATGGGACAGCCCAATAACACAATGCCTCTGGCCACAGCTGTCACTGGTGTGGAGGCATAAAAATGTCTTTTAATGTTGATTCCAACTGTGGAAGAGTAAAACAAAGCCTGCGGCATCTTGGTAGTAGACTCTGGCTGTCCAGTCAAATATGTCCAGACTTTAATTCATCCTACAGAGTCACAACTCACTTCTTCCAAAGAACCTTGAAGACCTGCTAAGACTCTGTCTGCAACTTTTTTTTGTTTTTCTATATACCTTTTACTGCCACCTTGATGATGAAAGGGGTAAAAAAAAAAAAGTGATAAAAATGTTCAGATATTCACTGTTTGTCTGTGTGTGTGTGTGTGTGTGTTGAACCCGTGTTTGTGTACGTTGTCGAGAGGGAGAGATGAGAGTGGGGGACTGTGACAGAGAAAGAGAATGAGACAGAGGAAGAGATGAGATTTGTGATCTCATCTGTTCACCCGGGGCCTCTCTCCAGAGCGGCCTTTTACTGTCGTCAATCATCTCCATGGAGACATCTTAAACTCAGATGGATGGGAAGCTCTGATGCATTTCAAACATGCCTGTGATACACACTCAGAGAGATTGTGGATGGAAGCCACTCACCTTGTGTTGGGCCTGATTACAGTCCCAAAGAACACTTGGATCTCTTGTTAAAGCAACTGAGAACCATACTGGTCACTGGCAAGGCTAATAACCAGTGGACTGGTAAAATAGGCCTTTAGTACAATACAAGGGAGAAAGGACAGAAAATAATAATGTCTGCTGTATTCTTAAGTGTCCCTGTTGGTAAAGTATGCCCAATTTCAGAGGTCTGAATGCATCTCCGCCAAGCAGTCAAGTGACCATTGAAAATATTGCGGGCTTCCATGTCTGGATTTGCAATCTGCATGTATTATCTTGATGTTTTGTCTTTTGTCTTGTATTTTTTTATCATTCATTTATTTTCTTGGGTAACTGTGCACCTCAACAGTATCCTAACCTTTGCTGATACAACCTATGAGAGAAGCCGGCTGAGCCTGTTCCATTACATGGTAGATGTGAAGCTACAGCCAGAAGAATGCTGACAACAAGAGGATGTGGCTAAATAAAAATGCCAAGATAGTCTTTAAAATTACTTCCGAAAAATTAACAGATTTTTGTCACAGTTTTATTCAGGTAATTTCTTTTTTGTATCTTGCTTATACTGTTAATTTATGTCTTACTTGTTTCATTATTTTGCTTCAATATATTGTCTTATATATAATATTTATTAGGGGTTCACCCAATGGCTGAAAGCCTATTGTTTTTGTGCTGAATCACCATCACAATTAAACAATTATTATTTTATTTATTGTTGTTATCAGAAATGGTTCTGCAAATTCCTAGATGGTACATTGCAGGCACATGAAATTTTCACTAGTGCTGGTGTGCAATTCCTGCTCAACAAATATTAACCCTGTCAGCCGGATGGTGACGTTGTAGTTTAGGCCCAAAAATGCAATAATGAAAAGGCCACAATCTGGGATGGATTGCAGAACAGGCTCACTGGTCACAGGCCCAATTATCAGGGGTCCCACTGGCATTCACATTCAAAATGTCACTAAAATTAACACATACCGACCAACCCACACTGCCTTTACATGTGAGAGGGTGTCAGACTTTAGTCTTTCTAAAGTATTTCGAAAGTCTTCTATGATATGGCAGGCATTAAAAAGTGAGGCATAATGCTTCAGAAAGCAGACACTGCCAGATGTACCTACTTTAAAGGAAGAACAATACAATGCAGGATGAGTGGACCATTGTGTCAGAAACTCTTGAATAATGTACAAAATGTAGACTCTAATGCAATGCACCGCTTTAGATGGATGCACCGGCAAAGTGGACGGGTGATGAAAAATCTATATTCTATAGGGAGGGGAGAGGAGCTGCTTTACTGTCTGTTTGGCAGATAACTCTCGGAGATGCCCTTGTCTGCCTCTCACCAAGAACAAGGTCTGTGTGCCTTGCATTCTCCCCTTCCAGCAAACAAACAAAGCTGATGTAATCCTCAGCTTCCTTAAAGCCCGATCAGAGCGCGTCAGGGTCAGTGGGACCAGACAGGAGAAATACGCGCGGCGTATCATTAGCGTCACAATGGCTCTCTGCAGGATTAGCCGGGGCTGCTTTCACTGCATTTTCACAGCCAGGACCAACTTTAACACCCAGCTTTGTTCCTCACTCAGGGGATGTGGGAAGGAGAATTCGATGCACTGTCCTCCTGTTTTTTCCTGGAATTTTATGAGAACTTCAACAAGTCTTGTCTTTTGGCTGACGGCCTTTACAGCACTTACTTTGTCAGCATAATTCACTGCCATTAGAACAGGCGATATAAAAGGGCACCCAAGGCTAATTCTAGAGGACAAGAAGTGCTTTCACTCAATCTTTTTTACGGAGACAAAAAAGAACCATGAAGTCCCAAAGAGCATCCTGGGTTGGTGCAAAAAACGAAATGTAGGGATTTCTATAGTAAGAAAAAGAAAAAACTTACCTCTTCTCTTGTTTTCAGTCGCCGTCTTGAGAGTAGACGGCTGTCATTGATGGGAGCTTTTTCTGAAAGTCAGTCATTAAGAAAGTGTGAGTGGCAGCACGGAAAAACTGTGATGTCTTTTAGTCTCTGTGCACTGTGTGCTTCAAAAGATATCATTTAACTTTATGTTTAAATTAGGACTGCTCTTCGAAATATGCGATCTGACATTATAATTTTAATTTATCGGGGTTAGGTTTTCATTTAAAATATAATGGGCTAAAGTACAGAGCTTCAACATTTATTATAAAAAGCGTAGATCTGTCATCACACTTTCTGAACGCACTGTACATGCTCATGCAACATACATCAAAGTCTTGTCACAAAACCTGAATGCATAAAAAAAAACCCAACAGATTTGAGATAGAGAAATTCAACAAGCTCTTCCCTGGCTACAGAAGTTAACACTTTTTAAAGACAACAGGAGACATCAGGGGCACTTCAAGGATTTAAAGACATTGGGGGCTTAGCCTGAACCAATTCTTAGATACTCTGGCACCTTATTTACCATGAAAAACATTATGTACTTTATTTAGGAATTGTGATGTTAAAGAAGTTGTTAGTAATTAGCACTGGGTACATACAGACTACTTAAAAAGTAGTACATCTAGTCAAGTACTAGTATGGACAGATTGACAAATAATTAAATCCAGGGCCTTTTATCAATATTAGGGACTGTTTATTATTTATTCATTAAACCTCTTTGACTTTTTTTCCCCCTTCACAATTTTTGGAGATTTTTATAAACTTTTGGCATTTTGGCTTTAAAGTTATTTGGCATTTTTTTTCCACTAAATATTTTTCCCAGATTTTTTTTTCCCTTTAAAAATTTTGGGGGATTTTTAAATAGAACGTACCCTCCAATCCTACAGGCTCACAAAAATAAAAATCAAACATTTAATATATTATATGAACTGAAGATGAATTCCACTTGAGGTGAAATCTGTTTAAATAAATATATTAAATATTAACAAACATTCAGGGAAGAAGCCTCGGATGCCCACGCTTAATGTCTCCACTGGTAAACACCACACACAAACCTTGTCTTAAAATATTGTGTAAATCAAAAAGCAGTTCAGATTGCACTAACATGGTGGTTTCACAAACTCCCTTTCTCCAAGATCAATTGTTTGCTTGATATAAAGGCAAGCTGTACCGGATGAAATTGCGACGTAAAAAGAGTGATTCGCGTCAGAAGTGTGTGTGTGTGTGTGTGTGTGTGTGTGTGTGTGTGTGTGTGTGTGTGTGTGTGTCCAACACTCTTTGAACTGAAGATGAATTCCACTTGAGGTGAAATCTGTTTAAATTCAGCTTCAGAGGCTCACAGCAAAGCGGCATATTAAACATAGCTCGTTAGTTCTTTTTAAATTAGTTTGCCTGTGATGCCCGATATTTATGTGTTGGTTTATTTCAAAATGAATGAAAATGTTTGATCGGCCACATATTTTGGGCAGTTTTAAGATCTTCTAATTTAAAGCAGATACAAGTAACAAATTCTAATTTTAAATGTGAGTTGTTTTGTGTAATTCTGTGTGCAAATGGCTACTGCTTGACATGAAACATACCGGATGTTTTACATGGGGTGGCCCTCTGAAGTCTTCCGATAAAAGGATCTTGAAAAGGTTCTTCTCTCATTTCTCCAACGATCTCTGCCTGTTGAAGATATGACATCATAGGGGAATAATTAGAACCGCAACCAAGGTTACTGCTACTTGAGGAGCATCATTTGTTACTTGGTATTGTGAGCTTCACGGTAAGGCGATTTAATGGCTCATGAAGCTAAAAATAAAGATATCCCAAATAAGTGGGACCATCATCGGCCATTAAATCAGACGTGACGCACTAAAAGCTTTTCCAGCAATTACAAGAAGGGTTTCACATTCTTCAAACACATTTTTATTGTTCCGTACAATTTAAAAGCTATTTTGATTCCTCATGTTAAAAGTTTGCGCTTTGACACTAATGGAAAAAAATAACCATGAAATCATCAATGCTATATCACTTAGACATTTGGATTAACTTGCTTTTGTAATATCATAAACTAGGATTAAGTATTTCATCAGGAATTAGTGGCTGACAGAGAGGCGCAACCTGTCCGATGAACAGCATCCAAAAGAAAATAAAGGTAAGAATATTCATGAATATCTTAATGCATTTTGAATCAAAATCTAAAGGTTTTTAAAGGCCATAACTTGGTTACACCTGAGGGTTTACTGAATACCTGGAACAATCATTACCAAGGTTCTTCTGCAATGCCTAACCATGATTCTTTTCCTTAATCAAGGGGCTATTTTGCAAGATATCTTGGCGCTATTTAGTTTAGTTAACTTTTCATAAGATATCTTATGATTTAGGCCAAAAACAAATGGGTAGATTAGCTGGCATTTGAACAATAATATTTCTAATTAAATGCAATCAACTCATTGTCTACAGAATGCTTAATTTAATGTAGATCCCTTTTTATATCCCTTAGATTGAAAGAAACCCTAAATGAGTTTGTAACTGAGCATTATAGTGTATTTTACTTTCTCTAATACGTATTCTTTGCCACAACCCTGAACTGGATAAGTGGTTTAGAAGATGGATACGTGGGTGAATGAATGGTTAAATGAATAGATGGAAGTATTTTGTTAAAAACTAGAGCTGTGAAAAAACTTAGATGTCACTGATTCATTGATCAGTCTTCTTCTGCTCTTTTGTAATGTTTTTTTTAATATTTCATTTCTGCCAAGGACTTCATGATATTATAAGAAAAATCAGGGCAGCACCTGTGATATGAGCGGCAATACATAACCAATCTACAGGGACATACACACCCGAAAGTAAGAGCACAATGCTTGATTACTTGGCAGATGAGATCAATGACCAGATGTGGGAAGATAGCAGAGGCAAATGTTTTGCATTCAGCGGCTAATGCATTAATAATGGAAGATTAGGTATCCTATTAGCAGTCACATTTCAGGCTTCTTGCAAATTTGTTCATAACCGAGGTCAGAAGCACGAAAGTCATAACTGGCAAGTGAATCCAACAGGGAAGATGTACTGAATATGAGACAGCAAGAGTTATGCACATTCTTCTGAAACACGAAAAAGTGAAAATGTGATATGACGGTGATAAAAATCACTGATGGAGAAAGATAGGATGCAAGCCACTGGGCATTTCTCAAGATATGACGGAAATTACTTTTAAGCAATTCATTCTGTGTGAAGATGTGGTTCTGAGCTGTTAGGTGCCTGATCTTTGTGATGATGATGACCATCTAATCATTTGACTGTCAATAAAATACGAATAAAACTATTCTTGAGAAGACAGTGTGGATTAATGTCTCCAGGAGCCCCATTTGTGACCTTAGGGATTCATAAATCACTTGTGTGCATCAGCCACATTGTGTTCCCCACACAAACACAGGGAAAAATTCTCCAGAAGTTTTGCATTAAGGTAAGTGACCTTACCTTTATGAGTTCCCAACCAGAAATTTCAACTGGAATGCCCGCTGTTTTCGGATTTCCAAGTTGGGAACTCAGAGGAATGCTGCCTTTTAATGGAATTTGTAAGCTCGTGGTTATAACATTGGAGGTCATGTACACGCATAGCGTTCAAGTGGTTGAGTCGAGAAACACTGCTGAACCCAACTAGGACAGCAATATAAGAATCCAGCGAGCGTGTAAGGTAGTACAGGAAATGTGAAGTCAAAATGTCAGTGGATACATATAAAGCTGGAAAATCCATATTTTCCTCAAACATACTATCATGTTAATAAGAAAAACACTATACTATATATAACTAAAATTACAATACAGTAACTTACCATCCAGCAAAAACGTATGACCCTCACCATTCCTGAAAACCTCCGCAAAAATGTCACAAGTCATGAACTTGGAACTCCCTGAAAATTTCCACTTGCAAAGTCACGAATACTACAAAACAGGGTCGTTCCTATGGAGTTTTCTCATGAACACCGTAATCGAGATATTTACTTTAAACTGCTCTTTGCTCACATGTCTGCATTCCGGTGCTGCTCACACCTTCACTGAAACGGCTCTTCTCAGTCAATTATCCCATTAATAACCGTTCGGTAAAATGATCATTCCTGTCACTGTGTGTGACACAGGCGCAGCGGTATGATCACAAACACTGAAGTGACACTCGTCCTCTGCAAAATGCCAAAACTAAAAAACGAATACCTACCCAATATACAAATCCCCGAATATTTAGGTCCAGCCCTGAAAAGCACAGGCGCAACAAAAACTGTCAACTATGGCTAATTTCCATTCACTACTCCAGTAAACTAGGACAGTGTGTCAGCATGCAACGTCTAGACCCTTGAACTGACACTCCTAAATGGAATGCAGCCATTAATTAAAGTTATTAATTACAGCTGAGCTTTTACTACAATGATATAGCCTTTTCACTCTGTAAGCCATATCAAATCAGTCACACATTTGTGTCGCCTGCAGTCTGAATAGTTTCAATCATTTCAGCATTCAGACTGTACATTACCTCCCAGTGTGTTTTTATGTATTCATAAACACTTCTCAGTCATTTGAGGCATCATTTCTCTTGTTTGCCTGGTGTGGATTATCACCTCAGAGACTCAGCATGTTGTTAGTTGGGTTTGTAAGCGCATCACTGGAAGCCAGCACTCGCAGCAGTCTGGATCTGGGCCTGGTTCAGTAAAGCTATGGAAAGTGACCTTCTCCACAGTATATTTTACACCAGGCCCCAGCGGCCCGGAGCCCTCTGTTCCAGCTGGAACGCTCGGTTCTGCGACAGATGCCACATTAAGCAGCGCTCCCCCTGCCATCAACCTGCTTCCAAAATCCCCTCACTGTCACTTTGCAACGGCTTCTCAGCTGGAACCGGACTGCATCTGTGTGTATGTGTATGTCAGCACGTTATCCAATGAGGTGATGGTCTCGAAGGCCCGAGCCATCAGAGTCGTATTGGACATGTGTGCGGATGTTTACACTTAAACACTTCTAAAGGCTCTCCAAACAGTTCTCTTGCTCTGAAGTGCTGATGTTTTCCCTCATCCCATCCAGACTGAAATGATCCGTATGCGCTTTAGAGATAATGGTGGGGTAATTTTGTTTCAGTGCTTACGTTTCATCTGAGAGCTACCTACCATTATACAATTAGCTTTTATTACAAAACAATAAAGCTGTACTTTGGTAACATCATAGTACCTTCAAGAGACAGATTTAAAACCTTTTTTCTCTTGGCTGACCAAAACATATTTTTATTGCAATACCCTCCAGAAATTACCTTTTTTCCTTCGTAAAACCAAGTTTGTATCTATCATTTAACTGACACAAATATTACCACCGCACAGTTGTTTGCCACCGCACACCAGTCAAGTTGCGCTTACAGTTTACACCCATGTCTGTGGAAACATGGATGCTTCACAACATCATCACAGGAGCACAGAATATATATACAATCAGCAGAGTTTCAAGGTGGACACCCAGGATAAGTGTCTCCAATTCAGTATATGACCATATGTCTCCCCCTCTGTTACTAAATTACGGTGTTGAGTATTGGCCAGGAAAGTGTTTTTGCAGAACATTATGATGTCACAGTTGACATTTGACCCCTTGGATATAGAATGTCACAACTTCACCTTTTAATCCTATTGGATATTTGTGTGAAATTTTAACATATTTATTCTTGAGTTAGGACCAAAAACATTTTTTACGAGGTCATTATGACCACCAGATTCTAACTAGTTCATTCTATGATCCATGTGGACATTTGTGCCAAATCTGAGGATATTACCTCAAGGTGCCTTCATGACAATGAGAGGGACGCAAGGCCAAGTGTATGTCTGTGTCAAATCTAAGGGAATTCCCTTAAGGTGTTCTTGAGATACAACTTTCACAAGAATGAGATGAATGCAAGGTCACTGTTAACCTTGACCTTTGACCAAATATCACCTTCAAAAAATGAGATGAGTCACCGTGACCTTGACCTATGACCACCAAAATCTAATCAGTTTATCCTTCAGTTCAAGTGAACTTTTGTGCCAAATTTGAAGAAATTCCCTCAAGGTAATGAGAGATATCACAATCACAAGAATGAGACAGGTGAGTTCACAGTGACTTTGACCACCAAAACTTTATAAATTCATCCTAAAGTCCAGGTAGATGTTTTTGATATATTTGAAGAAATTCCTTCACAGCATTCTTAAGATATTGCATTCATGAGAATGGGCAAACGTATGAACCGACAATCTGAAAACATAATGCCTACAACCTTGGCTATTATCAGCACGGAGGATTAAAAAGGTTATATCCTCTGGCTGTACTGTAGTCATGACTCTTGACCAAATACTCTAAAAACATCCACCTCTAAGCCTGCAGCAGACTTCTGAGATGAACTTGTAAAGATTACAGTTAGAATATCCTCGGACAGCTCTATACTGGCTTTAGAAGGGAGGGAATCAGGAGAGCTGTTGAAAACTGAGAGAGACATTTCTCTCTGTGGATACTAATTATTATATGTGAGTCATACTCTGACTGCAATAGGCAAGAGAACACCACATAAAAACCGAGGAATGATATTGATTTTCTCCGTTTGCTAGTCAGTCACACATCTACCCAAACAACTTGCTCCAGAAGTTTTTTATTTACTGCCCGCTCTATGTCTCAGAGGCTCTCCTCAACCTTTGAGTTTCCTCTGCTTGACAGATACTGTAAACACAAGCGCACAAACAACAAACTCACATTCACCCTCATAGCACACACATAAAAAAAGAGTCTCTTTCCATTTAGTCGTACTCCAACTAAAGTTTAATTCAGGGTCAATCAATAGCTTAACCACGTCATTATTAATGGATGATCATAAATACCCCAAACAGTACAGTACAAAGTGACAGGTTAAAGGTTTTTTGTTGGGCAGCAGTTAATAAAAAACAGATTTGTCCATTCCGGCTCTTTTCCTTGATTCACCGTGTGTGAGGACTCTTTTCAGGAAGTGTGATATGTCAGGGACAGCCAGACATGCAGTATTATTAGCTGGGAGCCCGGCTAACACCCAGAGCCTCCTCGCAGTGTGATTACGCCTGCCCCTGCAGTTCAAAACAGATGCTCTTCACCAGCACTGGCAGCATGGAAGAGCCTGAGGCAGGCAGCTATTTTGGGTAAATTAGTAAAGACAACAGTTGCTCCCCAGGTTGATGCTGCCATGCTGAGGTGCGGTGCAAGGCGACAGAGTGGAAAACACAGACTCAACCTGGGCAGCACAGCCCCGCGGGCGTTTGTCATTTGGAGGCGCTCCAGCCGACAGGTGGCTGCTGTGGTCGACTGCTCCCCATGCACCTTATCCAGGTAATTAGCCATTCAGCTCGGGCACGCGGGAGAAGAGGGCAGTCATTGACAGAGACAGGTATAATGAAGACAGGCTTACTGTGGAAACATTATTTTTCTACATTTCTTATCTTCATATTCCTAAGTATGTCAGTACCCGCTCTTTGAGTCAGCCTCTGCTTTTACTTCATACAGCTGCACCTTTGGTAGTGGAGGCAGTATTACAGATAAATGACCGATTAGAAAAAGTGATTCCATGAGCACATTACTTCAGGAGATAATGTCTAGCAGTACTTAAAGGGGAACCAATTTCACACATCAAAATAAGTTTAAAAGTCTTGACGAGTGCTACTGCACACATTAAGAAAGTTGTATAGAGTGTTTTGTGGCTCCAGGGACGCAAGCTATGCGAGTTATGTCATTTGAGTCAGAATCAACTGGATCTTAAAACTCAGCCCAGTTTCTAGAATAAATGTTGGCATTGTACTTTCCTGCAAACCCTAACATATATAACATTTGTACCTTACTATGTAGCAAATATGTTTAGGTTTTTGTTTGTTTCAACAACAATGTTGTTAACATGCTGTTATGTAGGTGGTTTCGGTAAGGAAAAGATTTTGGCACCACAATTCCCCTCAGGAAATGTAGTGATGTTGTTGGAAACGCAGCTATGTATTGCTAGCAAACAACCGCTTTTTGTGGCACAATCCCCGTTGGAAATGCAGCTATTTATCACAGAAAAAAAAAAAAAAAAAATGCTGCTTTAAGTGGCACAGTAGCTGCTGGAAAGGCAGTGTTGTTTGTTAAAAAACAACTGTTTCTGTTGGCACAATTGCAGCTGGAAACCAAGTGAAAAATATCGCTTTGGTAGCAACTGGAAACACAGGGATGCACCCCTAGAAAACAACCGCTTTTGCTGGCACAATCACAGCTAGAAATGAAGGAATTCCTTACTAAAAAACCAACACTTTTAGTTGTACAATCCAAGCTGAAAACACAGCAACACCTTGCTAAAAAAAATTGCTTTTGGTTGCAAAATCCCCACTGGAAATGCAGTAACCCCTGGCTAAAAAACAGACGCTTTCGGTTGCACATCCCTGCTAGAAACACAGCAATGCCTCACTAAGTAAAAACTGCTTGTGGTTGCGTGAATGCTACTGGAAACACAGCAACACAAAAAAACCAAACTGCTTTTGGTGGCACAATTGCAGCTGTTAATGGAAAACAACCAGTGTAGTTTGTTTATCTTAAGCAGCAGTCTGCGGGTGTCTCACTGAGGTGTCACGCCACCCACCATCACATATGTAATATAACTAGCTCACTTTAGAAACTTTGATACAAATGAAATGTACTGTTACAAATGTAATGCATCTGTGTTTTTCAGAGATGTACAATGACAACTTTTTTTTACTATGGACTGGGATGGAGGACTACAAGATTGAAATGAAATGAGTCTTGGGATATGGAGTTAAAAAGAAGTGGGTTCACCAGACCTCTGTAGCCTCTTCCTCATTTCTGCTTGAGGCTTTTGTGTCAAGGCTACATTTGCAGCTCCTGGCATAACACACCTGAATCTCTGACCATCAGCAGTCAAGTTGCATTGTCGGTAATGTAGGCATCAGGTTTGGGCGAGAAAGAGGAATGTTTGGAATTATAAGTAGACAATTCTGGTTTTGCTGATGCATTTTTTATTCTTTTTTTTCCATCAAGGTCTAACAAAGTTATAGGAGTGCATTGCTAAATTTGGAGTGTGTTCTTTTATAAGAGTTGTCAAGCCCTCCACTGCCTCAGGTCGCCAGAGCAGAGTCAAGGCTGGAGACTAAAGTTGCTTTTGTTGCTACTTAACTTTGCAAAAGAGTCCATCAAAAATTTAACTGAAGCCTAAAAGGTGCAGATTTGAACATTTTCAATGTTTTTTTTTGATGTGATGACTATATTTCCTGCAAATTTTTATTGGTAATATTGTCTTTTTGTTTTGTTTCCTTTCTCTACAGTTTTAAAAAGTTTTAAATAAGTTTACTTAGGTATGTATTCTCTGCACAACTATGTTTACCAGATGATGTTTGCTCATTGGATACTGTTGGCACTCTTTCTCTTAAATGCTTCAGTTCACATCATTCTGGAACTCATGCTTACTATACAAAATAAAAAATCTAAAATAACTAAAATCACTGCCACGCAGTTGTGTGCCTCTGCGCACCAGTCAAGCTGCACATTTAGTAACTCCACGTCTGTGAACACATTGGATGCTTCACACACATCTTTCACCCAACAGCACAGACATTCTATACAGTCACTACAGTTTTAAGATTAGTGTCACCAATTCAGGATCTGACTAAATGTTCCCCTTTTGTCTCTCTGATATGATGTTGAATAATGGCCAGAAAAGTGTTTTTGCTGAACATTATGGCGTCACAGTGCAGTTGGCATTTGACCTTTTGGATATAAAATGTCAGCACTTCACTATTTTGTCCTATTCGTGTGAGACTTTGTCTTAGCTGGCATATGAATTCTTAAGGTCTTAAGGTCACAGTAACCTTGACCTTTTATCACCATATTAAAAACAGTTCATTCTTAAGTACAAATGGACGTTTGTGCCAAATTTGAGAAAAGTCCCTCAAGATCTTCTTCAGATATTGCATTCAAGAGAATAAAACAGATGCAAGGTCACCATGACCTTGATCTTAGATCAAGCATTAACTTGGAATAAACAATCAACTGATTAAAGCTTGTGTTAAATTTAAAGCAATCCTCTCAAAGTGTTCTTGGGATATCTGGTTCACAAGAAAAAGATGGATGCGTGGTCATTGTGACCTTGACCTTTGGACACCAAAATCTAACCAGCACATCCTTGAGTCCAAATGGATGTTTCTGCCAAATTTAAATTAATTCCCCTACAGAGTTCTTGAGATATCGTGTTCACAAAAAATGAGAGGTACTGGGTCAGTGTGACATAGACATTTGACCTATGACCACCAAAATTTAATCACTTCCTCCTTAATTCCAACTGGGCATTTGTGCCGAATTTAAAGAAATTCCCTCAAGATGTTCTTGAGATATCGCATGCACAAGAATGGGACTTCTCCTTAAGTCCTTCAACTGAAAGAAACATAATGCCAGCGCAGAGGCATAAAAAAACATCAGCCTACAGCTATTCTGTGCTTTCAAGGAGACATTCAGCCAGTTGATGGGCGTCTTTCTCCCAGTAAGCACAGGCCGACAGTCAGCACCAGTTCATTAAAGGCTTGATTACCTATATTATGCTATAATGCTCATATTCAACATAAAACTCTAATTATATTTAATTGGCCAGTAGAACTCCAGTAACCCCTCCAGTTCTACATGAAGGCATTGACCTCTACCAACAAGAATAAAGGCCCAGCAGTGGTAATGAGCTGCTGTTTCCAAGAACATTATTCTAATAATGACTTTTTTTTTTTTGCCCTTTTGGCTGTGTGAAGTTTTGTGAATGTGGTTGATGGAAGTGGGTACTTCACTGTTTAAACGTTCGTCACACAGTCAAAGTTGGAAGTTCTGTGTATGGTCGAGTGGAGAGTTGTGGTTGAGTCCGTCTGCGTTGATGGGCAGTAAATGGGGAGAGGGAACTATGTAAATGGGAACCTGGCTGGTGCAGCTCTGTTGGGAAATCAGGTGGCCATTTGAATATTCAACCCCAGGGCCAGCGCTCTAATTCCTTTCCCCTCAACATGCCACACAAGGAGAAAGGAAGTGACAAAATGGCAAGGAGTGCACAGGCAAGAATTTGCATTTTAATGTGCCTGTCGGAATCACTTTGGATAAGAGCTAGGAGTATGAGAGACCACACAACCCCACGGGTCGGCACCAAACAACCTATAATAGCCGCCGCCCAGAAAACAACATCCTGCGTGAGAGGAAGTTGTTGCGAAATAGGAAAGCGGGGGGAATCAATGTTGTTGAGAGAACAAAATAAGTTCAGATCCTCAAGGCAGATAAAGGCCCAGGTGGGTAAAGTGGAACAAGTAGACAGGTTGCAAATATTTTTCAGATAGTTCTCATTTGAAAACTTTTCTATTGCCAACAACAGACACAAAACAACCTTGAGAGAACTTTCCATATAAGCTGTGATGGTAAACATTGTCATTAATTGCAATGACAGTCTAATTACAAAGATTGTTTTCCTGAAGGACAATTGAATTTTTCACGTCTGGAAAAACAACCAACTCCCAAAGCAATAACTGTGGACGAGATGTTTTAAGGAACCAAACCATAGAAACGCAGATCATTATTCTTTTGCCTTTGTAACTACACTATGGAAGCGTTTCCTTTCCTTCAGCTCCTTCAACAACAAAGGGAAAGCATTGCTTTTTTCATCTCTACAACTCCTAAGAGATGGAGATGGCAATTTGAAAACAGCTGCCTGGGAGTTCATCTTCACACGGTGGCACTCTGTTATTGCTATTTAATGTCCTCAATCACATTGTCATTTGGCAGAAGGTGAGGTGAGTATCGAACGCCTTGATTAAATCAGTTCAATTTTATCCCTTGCCGTTACAGAGAGTATCTTTCTACGTATCGATGAGTGTGTGTCGCGCCCTGCCAGGCGCAAGGACACTGAGTGAGTGGCACTCAGACACTTCCACTGTCAGGGACGGTCAGAGAGCAGACAGCCAGGCAGCAAGGCCAGACATTAGGATGCTATTGAGAAGCCAGAGTCATCCTAGAGGGATGCGCCGTTGAGGCTGATTCACCTCATTGTTGGAGCCATTTTGTGCTTTCAAGGTCCTCAGTACAGTACAGCTTAATGAGACTGCAGTCTCCTTGGATTACTAGGCAGCCTCTTCCACCTGTCTCTGCCTATCAATAGCTTGACTATCTAATATATATATATTTCCCTAAATAATGTTAACCTTGGCATGACATTTTCTTCAGACCTTTTGCTGTATGTATCACATTTCCTCACTCTGACTAAACTGTGATCCTGAGCCAAACTCTTGAAGTTAAATACTTTATTTCTGGCTCAAAACCCCCATTAAATGGGCACTTAAAGAGTAACCATAAACCAAGCAGAAAAAAGCATTTCATTGCCCTCCTTGAGTCAAAGTTTCAAGTTTGTTGCATTATAACAACATCATTGATAGTTGGTTGGATGCAGTGGGAATTGTGCTTTATTGCACCTGAAACTGCAGTCAGTGATGTCACAGTGTACAAGAGCTGGGTATTGGTACTCAGAACCTGTTAGGTATCAACCAAAATGACCCAAAACACCCCAAAAAATGACCACATGTGCCCAACTGAGTGTGCCAAAGAGCATTCTCCGATATCAAGTAATACTGGAACTTCTCCAATCCAGCATTGACTGCATTTGATCTGTTTATTACCCATATGAGAATATAAGAATGACCCTTACCCAACCCATGTAAGAAAATGTGAAAAAAGTTGCTTGCAGCCAGTCACTTTAAGTGTTCTTTGATTTAATGTCATGTGTAATTTGCCCACTCCCCCACAGTCTGTGGTGTGGTAGTCGTGAGTGGCATATTTGGTGCCAAGATGCACCAAAACATTCCTAAGTATGGCTATACAAAACACCTCTGGCATCTGTAAAGAAACGTTGCTGTTAAGTTTTCAAATGTATTTTTTGTAATTTTTAGCACAACAAGCCGAGTTCCAAGTAGTTCAGTTTTATATATATCTCTACAGCAGATATCGCCAACTCACAATAAAACAATCTAAACTGATAAATAGCACCACAGGTAAGAGGAAAAATGTGTATCTTGGGCTTAACGGTCCCTTTGAAGAGGACAGTCATTATCTGCACGACCGCATGAGGTCATCTGTCAGGGAAACATAACGGGTTGCTTTAAAGGGGCAGTCTTTATTTCATTTTTATGCCTTCATTAGATATTTTTTTTCAGAGGAGCTGTAGACATGAAACAGAGAAATGAGAGAAGGACCATGTCCAATAAAGGTCACGGGCTAGAATCAAACCAGACATGTTGCAGTAATATACACCTTCAATAGGCCACAAGGAAGCCAGGCACTTTTTTCTAAAACACTTTTCCACATAACTTTGTTGTTCAAATGCACACAACTTTTCTAACATCCTCACTTTCTCCCTCTATTTCCCATTCACTCCATTTTCTATACCTCCAATATCTTCCATAATTTCTGTTTAGCCTCTCAGACAGCCTGCCCTGCTCTCTCTCTGGGCCTTCCTTGTCCACTAAACCCTTTACCACTCTGTTGTAATCTGACCCTGCCTTCTGTGCCATTATTGCACCAGCTCTCCCAGATCCGGTCCTAATGCAATTGGAAGAGCTCCCCCACTCTCACTGTTTCCCCATTTTCACTTAATAAACCCCATCTCATTGTTTTTAGGTCGCAAACAGAATTTCGCCTCAATTGAATTTATGCCATCGCTCTCGGCTTTAGCAGAAACGACACCCTGCTCGCTCTACCGCTTTGCACTGTGCTTTGTTTGTTTGTTTGAAGCTGTAACATGGCATATCAGAGTGAGAGAAATGACGAGGAAAACAACCAGAGCTTTGAAAGAAATTATCTTTTTTTCGCATTTGTCAGTCCTTGAGCAGAATATTTAACTTGTCTCCACCAGTAGCTGTTATGTGTCAATAATGATGTTGTTTCTTGCCTTTGCGCTAAGTAAGTGAGCTAAAGAGGAACATACAAAGTAATCAGAGCAGCTGAATCAATACATCACAACTTCTGAGCTTCTTCTTCTCCCCCTCAGGTCCTGAGTGCAGGGCCCTGCATGGACACTTAATGCAGACTTCAGTCGGAGGAGATGAGCCCTCGCCGCGCTCCTGAACAATCACTTCCTCCAGGGAAAACAGTTCCTGTGGGTTTGTCATGCAGCTGATGGTTTACTTGATTACCTACAGCTCTCTCCACTTCCATTTCGCCGCTTCCCCTCCGCTCTCTCCCTGCTCTCGTTGGTTTACATCCTCGTTTGACCCTATTGATTTGCCCCAACCCCCTCACTCGCCTTTTCTTATTTATTTGCACAGTTAATCTGCAACACAGCTTTGACCCATTGTCCTGACAATGAAGTGGAAACAAGCAGCAATGGCTGAATGAAAAGCATGGCAATTGTGTTTCAATTGCTCTGCAGCAGGGGAAGCGGCCATGTCAGAAGGGTAGCCAAGCAAAATATTTCAAGACTCCGTGGGCCACACAAACATTCAAGACGGATATACACAAATAATCAATAGTAGATGTATAAGAAAAGATACATGAAAGTAGATAGAAGAGGAAAGGTTTGGAAGATGTGCACTGCAACGTAAAATTTATCAATTGTTATACATCAAAAGTTTTCCATAAATCCCTAACAACTAACTCCAGTGACCCTAAGCCAGTGATATTCAACTTACCGCCCACGGGCCAAAGCTGGCCCACACTAGGGTGTCAGGTGGCCCCTGAACCATTTTCGAATTCAGAATGAAAATAAAGTGATACACACTGGGATTGTTTTTTTACTTTTAGTATGTATAAGGTCTCATAGTGCATAAAATAGAGCTTGCTTATAAAGAAGTGCCATTGGAGGATCCCTCGCAACCCTCAACAGAGGTCCTTAAATGTCCTAAAATCCTAAAAAATGTCTTAAAATCCAAGAAATGTTCTGAATTCCTACAAATGTCCTAAAATCCTGGAAACACCCTAGACTCAAAGAAATGTCCTTAAATCACATACATTTCCCCAAATCCAAGAAATATCCTTAAATCATAGAAACATTTTAAAATCCTAGAAATGTCCTAAAATCAGAGCAATATTCTGAAACCCTGCAGATGTCCTAAAATCCTAGCAAAGTTAAAAAAAATCACAGAAATATCCTGAAATCCCACAATCATTCTTAAAATCATAGAAACATTTTTAATTTCTGAAATCTTCCTGAAATCCTGACATGTCTGAAAATCACGAATGCCCCAAGATCCTTGAAACGTGAAATGTCCTGAAATCTTAGAAACGTAGAATCACAGAAATGTCCTTAAATCATAGACTTTTCCTCAAATCCAAGAAATGTTCTTAAATCCGAGAAATGTCCTAAAATCCTAGAAACATGTATGGGGCTGTGGCAACTGGCCCCTGGTCTCCTGTTATTTTGCAAAAACGGCCCCCAAGCAAAGCAAGTTGTGTTTCCCTGCCCGTAGCCACTATGCACAAGTGCAGGAGCTCTGTTTGTCTCTTGCTCCTCCTTTGTTCCAGTTCAGTGCACCACAGCCACTCTGGAGGACACTGCTGAAAATCGTTTCTGGGATGTTGCACCCTCACAATGAATGAGGCTCAAATTTTCATGCTGCAACTTTTATTGATTTGCTAATAAACTTTTTTTAATCTCCCTGCAGTCTCATTTTCTTTTTCTTTAGTTACTGTGAGAGAACAGCAGATTCTCAGAAAGGTGCGATCTGCCAATAAAAATGGCCTCTCATATGCTAATAACCAACTCTTGCATTTCAAATAATACAATAGGATGTTGTTGCATTCAAATGAGGTCTAAAGAAGAGTCTTACAATAATATAAAATTAAACAAAAAATCAGAACTCTGGTGCACACAATGCACAAAGCAATGTTTAATTTTTCGGTTTTGATTTTCTACCCTCTTTTCTTATTTAGTGAGCAGATTAATCAACAACATCCCAGTCTGGTCTCCTCTCCCCATCACACCCTGCAAATACACGTGTGACTCATATAACCAAGAAATCTTCTGTGCTAAATTTACAAAGTATAGTAGTTCACATGCAGAGTCACTTCTCCCCACCAAAAGGACAATTTGCCCAACAATTATTTCTTGTCAGGAGTCAGCTGTGCTGACACAGAAATGTAGAAGAAGTATGAAGTTACATAAAAAGAAGTTGCATGAAATGTAAAAGTATCAGAAAATGCAATTAGCCAAGTAAAGTGCCTAGTACCTAAAAATTGTACTAAAGTACAGTACTTGAATAAATGCATTTTGTCACACTCCATCACTGGATGTTGCTTTTTCATAAGTTGGAGCCCACATGTCCGAGTGTTGTGGCTATTCAGAAGATTACTGTTTTGTCATAGAGCTGATTAGATTCCCCCCAATTACTGAAAAAATTAAGCGAGTTACAGTCGATTTCCGGACCCTTCTCTGCTTTTGTCTTCCTATTTGTAAGTGGTAGATGGGAGACAGCTTGTTGCCTGATTTCGGTTTTTTCATTTCAAAATGAAAATCCGTTGGCTGCCAAGTAATCGTACGCTTTATTAATAATGTAAGCATGTTGTATTTGTGGGGAAAATGTGTCCAGTATTATACAATTCATTCTCAGTGAACTTTGTGAGTTTTACTGTAGCCAGATTTTGTAACATTGGCTTTGTTAATATTTCTGATATTCCTGGATTCATAAGAGAAACTCAGCTGCCCCTAGGCTAATTAATACAATGTAAAATGCCATAGGTTGTGCTGATAGTGTTAGAATGCTGTATTTGTGAGGAAAATGTGTCAAGCAAAAGACAAGTGTTTTGTCAGTGAATCTTACGAGCCATAATGAAGTCTTTTGTGTTTGAAATTGTCGCTATAAAGCTTTATGTTTAATGTATATTTTAGGTGTGTTTTGATTCACAGAAATCAAACTGCCGACAAGCGTTCTGAAGGTGAAACTGCAGGGTCACACACCACCAACACAGACAGCACAGACACACCAGCGCACTATGTCGCAGGCCACGTGCGTAAGCTGTGGTGTAGGCTGAGTATAGAGCTGACGCACAACGACAAATCAGCCTTAAGAGGACACAATATGTAAGCAGTAGGCGATTTGTTAAGACTCAGTGATTCAGTGTCATTTCCTCAAGTTGTACCTTGTATGAGTTCATGTGACAAAAAAAATCAACTAGCAAAGATTTTATTTTTCTTTCCTGAAGCCTCATTTGGGATTTGAGTGGGTGTATTTGCTCAAAAGATGCTCTGTGCTTTGTGTCACAGTGACTCTTCACGTTGCCACTTTTAATAATCGCCACAGTATCGAAACATATGATGACACACTGCTTACAGTTTCCCTGTGGGAAGGAGGAACATGTACAGGTCCGTCCGTTCTTGATTAAAAGCTTTTTATGCGCTGCTTATTCTTAGGAACTCGCCATGTGAAATTACTTTTCTCTGACTCACTTATTTTTCCGACTGACATCTCCTGTCTTGTCTCTCCCGAGTATATCTCACTCAGCTCATGATGCAGGGTAACAAGGGGGACTCATTTTGGTCATGGGGAATGGTGTCCCTCTTCATCCCCTCTCAAATTGCCTACTGCATGTAGAGGCCCAGACACAGAAAAATGACATCAAAGAGCAGCAAAGGCTGACTGCTGAGTCGCCTCACCCTGCCTGCGTCTTGGCCAAAAAGTTGAACACAATCAGCACAATATATTCCTCATTTAAAAAGGAAATGTGCAAGTCGACAGGATGGATTCAAGATGCTATTTAGCCAGTTAGCACATTAACAACACAACCAGATGCTGAAAGACCAAATGATATTTACTGTGAGCTCCCAAACAACAATACAAACCGTGACGAATTGTTTCTGCTGAAGAGTTCAATGGCTAAAAAAAAAATTGTACCTCATTAGACAAGTTTGTTTTATGCCCTCTTGACTTTAGTCGTTTGCATGCTTTCCTCACTTATCTTTTGGTGCCAAGTTGAACTCAGATCAATTTTTCCTCACTGATGGGCTCTGCCGGGTCTGAAACTGATAAAACATGTGGAATCGATAGCTGAAAGGGGCAGAGTATTACCAATGGTGAGGGACAAACTGCAAAAACTAGGGCGATCACCATCACCATAGGCCTGACGCTGACTGAAGGCCAACCGTTGGCTTGGTGTGTCAGGAGCCTAAAAATGTTGGAATCACTGGCTGTGAGTCACATTTCTCCTCTTTTGGTACTTACTATCCACCTCTCCGCCAGACATTCATTATATGTACCGGAGTTAAAAGCCAGTTTTTGTAGCGTCCAAACAGAGGTCTGGAAATCAGTGATTACACTTGGATCACTATGATCAACAGACTCTGGACTTTTAACAGTCCCAAGGACTCACAAAAAAGTGGCAGAAGCAGCAGTTTGCTCCCAATTTATGGAGCACAATCCCACTGCATATTCCACAGTCAGATTCGGTGAGCATATTTAAGAGATGGCTCAGAACATACCTTTTTCCTCTGGCCTTCCCTTAGATTGTAAACCTTATTAGACTGGTTTACCCCCTTACGCCACTGTTCTTTTCAATTGTGATCTGTTGTTGATTCATTGGCCATTTACGAGAAGTGGATGCAGTGCAACATATTACTCATTAGCTATTACACTCAGTATTCGATCGAGCTACCTCAAAGCCATACTCTAATTTAATAGTTTGACACAGAAAAACAAATGAGCTCCTCAACCTGTTCAATCGAGTGTGAGAGGGCTCGGATGTAATATTACCAGCCAGAGACAACATTTTTTTCAGTTTATGTTCTTTGGAAACTTGACTAAGGCAATTGACAACAACCACAACCCTTGGGGCCAATGGCGGGGGTCTAGCCACTCTAGCTTTAAGATGAACAGAGAGACAACTATGAGATGCATTGATGCCATACCGCCGTAACTGTTTTATAGATTGGAAAAAATAATCTATGCTATAGGCAGCTACAACAGAGATAAGTGTGGCAAGAAACAATGTCATGTCTTGTCTCAAACACATAATGCCAAAGAATACAAAGAAGAAAATAAATTGCCCATTACATTAGCTGTAGAATGGAAGAAATTCAGTTTAAAACCTCTTTCTCTTGTTGCCTCTTTGATTGACTTCCCAGAGCTACTGTTTGGCCCCAAGTGCCATGTCAAACTGGCTGCTCCATGTTAAAGTGACACTAAGACAGCTGCTTATTATAACAAGAACAGCTATATTTTATTTTTTATGACAGAAACTGGCAATGCACACTGTATTATTAGAAAATTAACTGCAGGATGGCTCAGTTTGTATTAATTAAATGCTGATTGATTGTAAATGGATAGAACATACTGTAGTAAGTCAAACTTTTCTTTATATGAGGGCTTTGCTGCTGTTTTAAAAGTTTAATTTCATTTTTAGAATTCCCTTTAGCTTCATCCAAACTCTTCTCAAGCACCTTCATTTTCTCCACTTCCTCTTTGTCAGCTTTTCTCTTGTATCTACCTTTCTATCAGTCTTGTGTCAGATTGGCAGAGGTGATGTGGCAAGCACTCTGTCAGTGCTTCTACCACTCATCTCGTGATTGTCAGGTACTGGCAAGGGGTTATTGGAGAATATGAGAAAAAGTCCTGGAAACATCGAGTAAGCACGACTTCTCATGACTCACATCCTGTTGTGTTATTTTTAAAAGGCCTCCTGAGACAAACTCTCAAGTGGGCGTCAAAGGTGTGAATTTAGGAGCAAAAGAAAAGGTACCCTCTGCTATCTGCTGCTTTTTCTTGACCGTGCTACAGAGAGGGCAGATGAAGTCGACATGCCATGGTCAGACCCGTCATTTGACAGTGGCAGGTTTATTGTCATTCTCATTATCATAAATCATTTGAACATGTTGGCCAAACTCACCCTATAATTACTTGTGCTTGGCAAGTGAATGGCCACTTGGCTGCGGCAGTGGATGCTCATTTGTGACTTTGGCACATGGCTCGCAGTTAAATTGTTTGCCTAATACTCTCAAAGAATTACTCCCCATGCAAGTCCAACCTGTACGTCTGGACGGCTCCCAGTTTGGAACGAAGTTTGAAAGCCAGAGGGCTTTGTTCTCTCTTAACTCAGATGCAGTGACAATATTTGGGAATAAAATATTGGCATTAAAGCCTTCTCTGAGCAGCAGTGTTTGCAGAGAAGGTCCGGTGACTGTAATTACTACCTCAGCCCGACCATGAATTTTATCCACAGTAAAAAATGAATAAAACTTCACAAGCTATCCCCAGCTATAAAAATCCAGCCTCATTTACATATCTTCTTTAGCTGGTGTGAGACAATCCCCAAATCCAGTTTAACCTCAACACTTTGAGCCATACCTGCAGGCTTTATTACAAACCTCCTTCTTACTGCTTTTTCGAATACATTATTCGAGCATAAACTGTGGTAGCATATATACAAATTCAAGGCCATTTCGATCCATTTTTCCCCCCTCTAAAGCTCAACTGACAGAATATTAAACAAAGGAACAAAAGACTGTGAGAAATGAAAAGGAGTTTCACACAGTGACAATCAACAGAGCTCCAAAAAGCCTTTTAGCCTCCTTTATCTCATTGTATTGGTTGAAGAGGCTGCAGTAAACAAAAAATCAGACAAAGTTAGCAACTATCTGGCAATAAAGTCAAGTATCCAGCAGTTGGATAGATCCTCTGGAGTTGGTGGACACCAGAATAAAGCTAAACTAGAGCCCATATTTTAATAGGACAGCCCCGTCCCACTCTCAACTAATCAAATACCGTCTCTTGGTCAGCGGCCCTCCCCAGCGGACACCGCTGCACAGAGGCATCCTCAGCGGGTCCCTTAACGGCGGTAAAATACGCACAGGGCAGCAGTCTCTGATACTATGTGCAATTAACCTAGCATAAAGAGTAAGAAAGCAGGCATCGGGCAGGTGAGAGGGGAGGTAGATGGGACTGAACTTTCACCTGAGAGCCTGCTGATCATGTCCCATGTGAAACTAAAAGTCAATCGTGTTATTTTATTGATTACCTAGTGTGCTAGTATGTGTAGCATGCTATGGTAGTAACTTACATGATGTTGCATGATGTTAGTAACAATGTACTTATTTTAAGCTAATCCATGATGTTGTTTTCCAAACTTAATTTTTGACTTTTGTTGCCTAAAGCTATGGAAATAAACCTAAAATTATGTTGTTTTTTTAACCTACATTGTAAGACTGTATGCATTTTATGAGCAGAAATTGTACATTTCCGATCTTCAAACTCGACAATCATTTTAATCTCAGCTACACACCTGTAAGGTTTCATTACTCTGTCTTCCAGTTGTGATGTCATGACATCTACATAATCTGTCCATAGACAGATTAACACCTGGCAAAATACTAAAAACAGCTTCTGTGGTAGTTCATTCCTACTACAATTGTTGTCACCAAAACCTTTTTTGTACATGATGACACACATATATAACAGACATACAGTATATATACAAATATATTCATACAAACACACAAACAGACCCGTGATGTGAAAACATTACAAGCCACCACAGCGTTACTGGGGTTGGTAAACAAAGGGACATATTTGGCATTTTTGTGTCTAATAAGTTTGAAAGGCAAAAATATGCTAGATGTGTGCTTTAATCTTGTTGTGAAGATCTTCTTTGTCAAAGTGGCTGAAAACAACTTAATGCAGCTTTTATAATGATCGAAATTCTACCAAACTAATGACTTAGAGGTAATACCAAACACAACCTTTCCCCGTATGCCTGATTTAAATGCTAATTAGATTTTTTTTCCAAATTAACAAACAAAAAACTGTCCACTTGTGGAGTAAAAACCACAGTTTTTACTTGGTGTAAGAAATTTCAGAACTGCCAGGTTAATAATTACTGAGTAAAGTAACCATGTTACGCATTTCTGTGTGCATCAGAGGGGTGAGTCAGAGGTTGGCTGAGAGGCCACCTGCTGGGATAAAAAACCGCTGCCCAGCTTTGGCATCCAGAGCACAAGCATATGCTGTGAGTCAGTGTAGGGTGCAGCTGTGTGCTAACGGTCATAATTAGATCATGGGAGTTCCCTGAAGAACATCTGCATCACCTGTGAAGGAATATGGTCGTACTTTTTTAAAAAAGTCTTCAAAACTGTCTAGGTCTGTGTGTTGTCATCATGGTGCTGTATAGTGGGGTGTTTTAGAGCGTCACTGGCCAAGGATGAGCATGTTATTTAAAACCAGATGTTTAACATGCAATATTTAAGTGGAATATGTGTAGAATGTTTCATAACCGTATATTCAAATTTTATGGAAATTTCTTAGATTAAAAAAAAAAAAAAACAACCAAAAAACAAAAAACAGTTTCCAATAAGGAAGTGTATAAATCTTCGGTCAACAGTTGAGTCACTGTTAAATAACAACACTTATCAGCCTGTAGACTTCAAACTGCAGGAGCAAAACTCATACTTTACATAATATTACTGCCTAATCTCAATAGTTAAACTCACTAAGTGATAACAAAACCAAAAGTTATGAAGTTACAGAAAAAGAGGCTGGACTTTTGCAAATGGCTATTAAAAAAGCACAAGAAGCTCAATGTCCCGAGTCCCGGCATGAAGAAATAATGAATTCAGTGGAGGGAATGATGAAGTGGAGTGGCTCCGCCTCTGCAGCATCCATTATTTTTGGGACACCTCATCATGTTTTATCTCTTAGATATCATCCGATGTGATTAATGCATTTTTTATACAGATTTTTTTTTTTTAAAGCGATACAAATGTTACTTTAATGATCTTCTGTTATTAAATGTGGGAGTTTTGCACAAGTTGTTTGATCTCTCATCAGGAGTCGCCCTCATTGATGAAATACAGGGAGACTTATTACCATAGACCAGGGGTGATTCAGCTCATGGTAGTTTTAATTTGCAGTGTTATTGCATTAGATGGTATTGTTCATGTGTTTAATTACAACGTATAGCTCAGCACCAACACTAAGCAAAAGGTACAATGCTACATAGCTAATACTGCATGATGATGTACTGTATCTGTTTCTTCATTCCAAAAAGAAGAAAGGAAGGTAAACATGAGTGGAGAAAACATAAAAGAGTAAACACCCATAAAGAGCACTTGAAGAAATAAAGCAAACATGCTAGTTGAACTAAGCTTTCAAACCAATAACAATGCAAGGTGGCAGTGATCATTTCATTGGTCAAAACCACACCTATTCTATTGTATATCGCACCAAAGAAATCACAGACCAAGAGCAAAAGTCTGAGATTATCACTGATAATCAAAAACCTGAGGTAGGTGCCTCAGAAGCTACAGCTGCAATAAGCAGGTTTCCATTAACCCTCAAATAGCGCAAACTGAAATTGCCAATATAAAATATGCCTAATGGAAACATATCAATGTTAAAAAAAAACTCCCATTTCATGCAAAAAGGTTTTTATGTCTTAAACACGCATATTTTGCAAAACTGCAATGGAAAGGCTTTTTTAGCTTTTATAGGCCAGAAATTTTGGTGGTCAAAGGTCAAGGTCACTGTAACCTTACATCCAACAGATTCTCGTAAATGCGTTATCTCAAGAAAATGTTGAGGGAATTTCTTCAAATTTGGTAAAAACATCCTCTAAGACTCAAGGATGAACCTAGAATTTATTAGATTTTGGTAGTCAAAGGTAAAGGTCACTGTGGCATTACAAGACATGATTGTGGCCATAATAAAGAATTAATGCCCTAATTTTGACAAAATTTGCACTACGTTTTTTTAAGGTTGTCCGTCCCTCCATCACATTATTATGAATGTGATATCTCAGGAACACCTCAAGGAAATTTCTTCAAATTTGGAAGAAATATTCAGTAAGATAACATGATGAAAAGATAACATTTTATCACATGACATCATGATGTTCTGCAGAGCACTTTTCTGTCCATTACTTTGCACCATATCTCAAGAACAGAGGGGGAGATATTGAGTCAGATACGAAATTGGTGACACAAAGCTCGAGTGTCCACCTCGAAACTGAGCTGACTGTTGACATCCTCTGTGCTGCCGAGTTGAACATGCGTGTGAAGCATCCACATTCTAAAAAATGTAACTTCTTTGCAGCAGCATCCATATTTGAAGAACTGTCTACACTTCCTAACCCGAACCCTTTTTTCCACTACAGATACACGAGTCTGGACAGACATGGATGTGAACTGCAGCTTGACTGGTTGCTGGAGGCATACAACCGTGAGGCACTAATTCTCTTTATACATTAATTTCAAGATATTTCAAAAATTAAAGGAAATCCCTACCCCATGCATGACGGGTTTTTCTTGTGGTCTTTTTTTATCTTTTATGGGAAGAAAGCTCGAAATGTCAGCCTCATTAGCAACAACTCGTTTTTGCAAAAATAACAGGGATGCCATAGAGAGTTCACTTTTTTTTTTTTTGTTAGTCAGCTCTGTTTCTCTCCGTGCCACAGATCTATCCATACACCAAACTGTCCTTCTCCACTTGAGCAGAACAGTCCTCAGCGCAGTCCTCTAATTCTACTTTGTCTATTCGAGTACCTGCATATTTTTATACTGCAAAAACGAATAGTTTGAATATATAGGGAATGATGAATCTATTACAAAAATATTGTTTTACAGGAAGAACTTTACGGTCCTAAGCATAAAAATTATTTCTTTAATGCACTGTATTGTTGTGGAAATACTGTTAAGCTGGAGGGAATTCATGTACCAAAAAGTTTTACTACTCAACACACCAGTTCCAAACAACTTTATCAGTGTGTCTAACAGGGTCTATGTGTTATTGTTTGCTCAAAATCCTCAGCATTTGGGTTCCAATGTCACCGGTATGTTTATCTTTTAAAAAAATGTTTTTTTTCTCTTTTAGATTCTTTAAAAGACTGTAAATATAAGCTGAAATAAATAACCATCACTGTGTCAAAAAATGCAACCACTTCAAGGAATAACTCTAAACCAATTACTTTGGAAAGCCGGCTAAGCTGGTGCTTCTGTTTGTTTTTGCCTCTCCAGGAGAAAAACAGATGATGCAGTGGCGTTTGAAGTGAAACAAAAGACAACATACTGCAGGAAAGACGTCTGAAAACAAACACTGGTTAGAGGATTTGTTCACTCTCAAGAAAGAGATGGGGAGGAGGATATCTTTCTTATCCCAACTTGTCGAGTGGCAAGAATAAACATGCAAGACAACCAAGTGAAACCTGCCAATTACTGCGAACATTTGTCATATGTGATTTTTAAATGTTTTTACATTCTGCTTAAGCCCACATTCAGTGGCCCAGCAAGACATAATAACCTGAGCACTTGACAAAAATGCTTTGAAGACTAGTGTACTCTTCACTTGCCATCTCTCCTAATCTCACCCTATCTTTCTCTCTGCTCTGTATTTCTCGCCAAATCCTCCCTCTGCTCCCCGTCCTTTATTTATTTTCCCTGCTCCCGCAATTTTCTTTTGATTTTTCTATTTTCTGTAATCTCCGAGAAAGTGTCAGTGTTGGACATCACGCCGTCTGACATCTGACACAGGCCAGGCAGCATAGTCAATAAAGGCCCCTAATTGAGTGCCACTGGCTGCTGTTTATTGACAAAATAAGACCTGGGAATTAGGTGTGTCTCTGTCGGGTGCTCGTAGGGCCCCCGCCGTGCACCCGCCTGTCGACAGCTGTCCACTCCCCATCCATCACCGGCTCGGCTTGCTCTGCTGTCTGTGTCAAAGGACAGCGCTTGAAAAACTTTACCTTCCCTTTCGTGTCCAGGTGGGAGTGGGTGCACAAGCCAGAGAGCCAATATGAAAAGCAGACGGGGCGTAAAAATGGAAATGAGAGTTTTGCTTATTTTATGTGTGTGTACTTATGTGTGTCTCCATCTGTATCTCTGTAATGCCCATCACAACAGCGGCAGAGGAGCCTCCTCATAGTAAAGTACACTCTTGGTAATTAATTAGTGTTTATGCTTCTGAGTGCTATCTTTGTCGCCTGGCAAAAGCAAAGATAAGATTCCTGTTGCTAAGCGCTCTCTACCTGCTTAATTAGAGGCCAGGCAGAGCCTTGGGCTGAGATACAAAACAAAAATCTGCTATCTGCCATTTTAATTGTTCAACACAAAGTCTCTTATCATCCTCCTCCTTTCCTTCCTGCAAATTAACTTCAATCATGCGATAATGGTTTGCTGGATGATCGTTCCTGCTCGCGGGCATTTACCTACGAGGTTATCTGAGTAAACATACAGTAAATCACAGGATAAGTGCGGCGTCCGTTTCTGTAATAGCTGCCAGGATGGAGACAGAACGCTGTCGCCACCGAACCCTCTCAGCCACGCTATCTGCGGTCTTCCTCTTCTTCTCCTGCAAATCTCCAGCACCAGGTGGGAGCGATAAGGGGCGAGATGGTAGCAGGGCTGCCTGTTGGACTGGAGACGCCACACGAGCAGGCCTCGGCTGACAGTGATGAACGAGCCATCCAGCCTTCTGATAATTCGTCACTCACAGGCGGAGAGAGGTCCATTAATCAAAACAAGTGTGGCGGCGCCGCATTTTCTAATACGAACCTCCTCTTTCCTCCACCTCCTTCGATCCTTAGCTCCTCTGCCTTAAACTGACGTGACTAGCAACGCGCTAGAGAGAAACAATCTGTTGCGCGATTGGATTTAGACTCTGAATGTATGCACAGGAGGGACGGGAGAATGTGCCCATTCAGCCGGTGACTTCTCCTAACCGGTGGTGGAGGTGGACAAGCATGCACGGGCGCCGCAGACTCAGACAGTGCAGCCCCCGAGGCGCGGTCCTCTGAGGAATCACTGTCCTGGCAGGCAGCAGGTGGAGAGATGGGAGAGCTGGGAGTAAGGTAGATTGATTGATCCGTTGCAGCTGTAATGCATCAGGAGTTTCCCAGCGGAGAGAGGCTGTGTGCAGAATGTTAGGGCGTTTCTGCTCAAATCCGGGTAGCGGGGCACAAATCAGCAGCGCCAGGATCTCCAGAGAGGTTCCCATTACCGCTGCTATATATAACAGTAATCTTGTTAAGCTTCCATTCTGCCTGGGCCCTGGCAGGGGGGTTGATTCAGTCAATAAGTGACCCCTTGGACTGTAAATGAGATTCAGCCTGTTCTCTGAGGCAGGCGCATACAAACACAAGCGCCTCAACACACACAAAAAACACACATTCAAGCATACAGAGATGCTGACACATAAGCACATAGGCACTTTAGACTTTGTTTTCTGTGTGGAGAACAGACCCTGTCTAATGAGAGTGGGGGCCTAACCTGTGTGCTCTGACACGAGCCCCTAATGACAGACATTTGGAGCCTTTTTCTGTTTACCCCCTTCATTAGGAAGCCATGCTTAATTAGAAATGACTGTTTTTCAAGCAGAACAAGTCGTGCTGTCATCCCAAAAAGGGCCCCCTGAAGAACTTCAAATATTTTGGTGGGAACATCTGCTATGCTCCCCGAAAAAAGAGAAAGGCATAAAATAAGAGGAGTGATATGTGTTGTTGAGGGAGCCGGGGATACTTTGGAGGACATGTGGCTTAATTCTGTTTCTCCTTCTGTTGAGCAGTAATAGCTGCAAATGCATCTCATCTTTGAGTGAAACTCGTTTTCTTGTTCAGAAAAGTGATGCGACCTGAAAACTAGTTCTAAAAATTTAAAGAGATAGATTGAGAAATTATTAGAAGTTAATAATAATAATAATAATAATAAAAGAAAGTTCCAGCCAACTATATTTAGATTTTTTTTTTTGTATTTTTTATTGTTGTTTTTTTATTAACCATTTTGTTATGTTTTGTTTTATCCTGTTTTCTTTTCTTTCATGGTAAATTTTAGGTTATTTTTGTGTATCTCGAAAATTGTTCCTTTTTCCTGTGTTTCAAAGGGTTAAGAGGCTGTAGTTTTTAAACTAGCATCTATTGGTATGATGTTGGCAGAGCTTGTTGGTAAAGGGGCTAAATAATTCCCCAAAGTTAGGCTACATTTATGCAAAGAGAACGACTGGCATGGCCATTTTCCGTGGGGTCGACTAAACTCACCTCAAGATATTTGAGTAACTAGGATTACCACCTAGCGTTTTATGCCTCCACGATCCAGTGAAGCTGGCATTTCAGTTTGCATCTGTGAAAACATGGATATTTCGCACACATCTCCTGCTTTGCCAAGATAAGAGTCACAAATGCACCCTACTATTCCTGAGTAATGACGTTTTTGCAAAAAATGATAATGTCACAGTGAAGTTGCTCTTCACCTTCTTTAAAAACAGGTCCTATGGAGAGCCACGAGTCTCTTCTTGTTCCAAGTAGATATTTTACTGCTTAGAAGCAATGTACCCCTTTAAATGAAAGCTGTATATTTATCTTTTTAGGAAAAATGACAATTAACCTATCTGAAAAACAATGAATCACTCAACATGTATCGATGCACAATATATCACGAGATTGTGTGGAACTAAAAATGGCACATTTATCAGTGTTAGTCTATGCACACCAGATAATTAGTAACTTATTCATTAGTAACTGTAAATTAAAAACTAAATCAGTATGCACCTCCTTCACTCTGCATATTGATAAAGTTTTTAACTAGCCTGCACACCTCAAAAGAAAAGGTTAATTCCACCCTATGATTTTCGATGGCCCAATCTGGCCACCTCTATGAAAAATTTCTAGGCACGCCACTGCTAAGCATGATTAGACATGAGGAGAAATCACAAAATGTACAGGCAAAAAAAAAGTCATGCAGCCTCAAAATGATCCAAAGTCAAGTGAGAAGTAAAGTGAGGGTAGCAGATAACAAAATCACAAGCCGGTGCAGACATCTTGGCGCATGTTAATATCGTGCTCAGCAGAAGTCCCGGGCTCAGTCGGCTGCGTTGTGCCTCAGCCCGCAGTGCCTCAATGCACTCGCCCCCTTTACCATACAGCATGATTTACCCCCCAAGAAAAGCAATGAAAATTTCCCTCAGAACCCCTCAGAGTGACTCCATCAGTCTGTGCCTGCCTATCTGCAAATGCCAGCTCATTTCTCAAGCTAGGCCCCCCAGTTGGACTCCAAACGCTGCTAACTGCTCATTCGTATGCATCCCTCCTGCCAAACAGCACATCAACTGGGATGAGGAAAGAGCCTAAAGTTTTCCTGGACTATATTTTTGGTGCTTGGAGATACCAGAGGAAGCTAGTTGAGGTAGTTTTTAGCGAGGAAGTTATTGGAATTGGTTCGGGGGCTCTGAAGACCTTGAATGAAATGGGAAGAAAGGCGAGGTGAGTGATTGAAGCTTGGCACCGTGTCTGTGTGGGATGGGAGAGAGACGGCGGAGTTTTTGCATCACGTCGGGGATGCAGACAGCAGCTTGTTGCCCGATGGTGTACGTAGCGCAACAAGGCCACAGGGCATTCTCTCTATTGTTTTTCATTTTACTTACTTTCCTCTCAATCTCTATCTTGAGGTTGTGTCATTGCCACAGCGCTGTAGCTGCAACTCGCTCTCTGGCTTTCTGTGTATATCCCTTAGTCACAGCTGCTTCCTCCCGCCATCTGTCCAAGTGATGCTGGTGAGTCCCAAAGAGCAGGGCCCTGCCAAGCTCCACATACCCCCGGCCCATCAGCTATACAATTTAGACATTAATGAGAGAAGGGAACTCAAAGTAGCTGTCGGACTCCTGTGCGTGTTCGCTTCTGCCACTCGCAATCTGGCGAGCCGGAATAAGACACTACCCTTGAAAGCAGAAGCGAACATTGTTTATTTGCATCTATTGATCCTTGTAGTGAAGTGTTTTACAAGCCAAGTTAATGTTTTAGTGCCTTTTCTGACTCACTCCTAATGTAGATAAAAACACCTGTTTAGGTTTAGTTACTGTGCAACTAAAATGGCAGTTTCAAAGTTGCAGTTCGGGCCACATTATATTGAATCTCTTTTCTGTGATATGTATATTGCAATATGTAAATTTACAAAAAATCTTCAGCAGATGATTTGAATTGCTCTGTTTGGAAAGAATTAATCATTTTCAGAATAATTGGGGTTATTCTGTAGGGGCGTGCATCTGCATAAAAAAATAACAACAATTTAAAAAAGGGCTGAAAAATTATTTTTTTGTGTGAACCATCTTCTGAATTGATTTGCAGGGTGAAAATAGGTTGTTTAATAGACTTTTAGACTTCTACTCTGTCATTTAAGGCCAAGTCCAATGATCTTACATGTCATATTAATAATTCATGTCGCGTCCCCTAAAATAAATGTGGTCCCTTATGTTCCTTTCTAATGTCCAGTTTGAGGTCAATGACCAGCGGGACGCTCTTTGGTTGTTTATCAGACAGACAGACTTTTGTTCCAGATTATCTTTACCTTTCCTGCTTCGTGCTTCTGACCCATAGCCGGGAAATCTCCAGTTTCTTTGTGCTGACTCAGTTAAATGTAGCGTGGCTCATAGCTAGTAACTAGATTTTACAGTCTGGCAACCGTGCAGTTAATAATGGTCATGAGACACTGTGAAAACGTTGTATCAAACATATGCTCTATTTCTTCTGTGCAGCAGCACAAAACGTTCTCACTCCCAACTCACCAAATAAAGACGCTTGGTACGGCCCTGGTCTCCACATAAACAAGGAGAGGGCAATAACGGTAGATGGAGCTGTGATCTGTGTGTCGACCAATAACAAGGAAAACAACCGGGAACATATAGAAAAGAAAACATCAGTCAACATCACATAATGTTTTCAGTCATAGGTGAAACAACAAAGACATGTCGGGTTATAGTGTAACAACAAAGTGTGGCTTGTCTAACACTGTCACTGACACCATCATTCTTTCTTTTATAGATTCCTTTGTGAACCTAAGGAAGTAAACCTAAAGAGAAAGTGTTTTACCTACATTTTAAGTTTAGTTTTGAAAGATACTCCTCATATAACAAACGTAAACTATGTATATTTCCAGTGAAAATAGAAGTTTATTTTTTAAAAAACACAGTGCATGCATAAAACGTATATTGACATGCCTTTCTGTTGGCTCTAAAATAGACACTGGAGAGTACCTAGAGCTTCGTATTTTGACGTGTAGGGCCACTGAACAAGCGCACTTTTTGATGCGTTGGGAGAAGGAATGTGCTGATTTTTATAGTTGTAATACTGGAGTCTGAGCTTGTCTCAGCCCATTCTGCTGACTATATTAGCTCCAGAAAAGCATGCGCTTCACTGCATCTGTGGCACTTGCCAGGCACCGACCCGTTTACGGTACTTTTCTACACACAAACGCTGCCAGACTACATCACATTCACACATAACCTGTTTCAAAAGGAAAGGCCTGGCTGGTTTCCCTTTTAAAATCAAGCTGTTTCAAGGTTGAAACATGATATGTTTGACTTAATTTGCCTAACATGACATCACATGCCCTGCGATGCAACTGCTGTGCATGCTCACAATGAAATTTGGATGCTGATAGGAAATATCGTGCAGCCCTAATTGCAGTGTTGTGAAAATGGCCTGAAAACAAGTCTAATGTTGCCTTGCAAGCAAAACCACATTATAAAATAATCAAATCTTCAGGTGCTTGTACATGTGTGTGTGTGTGTGTGTGTGTGTTTGTGTGTCAGCCTCAATCTGCCCTGACTGGCAGCACAAGACAATTACAATACTATCTCATCTTAGTTTGGTTTTGTCACCACAAATCAGATTTCACAGTGAATTACACGGATTAAGCTCGTCGTCGTCGTTGAGGGGAAAACTGGGTTTGGAGTTTTTGCAGACAGCATCTGGCACAAAGTAGCAAACCATTGTTAACGGATGCTGGAGAAAAAAAGTTTCTCTCTCTGGGGAGATAGCTTCACAAAGAAAAAGTCTAGGAAAAAGTACACAAGGTCTTCTTAAACAAGACGCAGTTTCGCTCACTTATTAACAGTTTTTTCTAGCAGCAGCACAATAATCATATACCACTGGCTACCAACTCGCTGCAAATAGCCGTCAATTTTACAAACAAGGAATAGCTTTTTAAAGACAGGCAGAAAATCATATTACAGTTGTTGACAGTTCCCGACGATGTGTCCGGGGAAAATAGTTCCAGTGCGTCACATCTAAAAGAGTAGGGTGAGTTACACACACACATACGGGAATGTAAATCAGCCGCTCTCTGCTAATCAAGTACTCCACTCCTCTGCATGTGTTAATAAAGCTGTCATCCTTTTAATTACAGTTCCTCATTTTAAGTAGCTGGTTAATATACTCCATAGAAAACTCTCCTCTCACCTCACATCAGTTCATGGCTGAAGCAACAAATCCACAACACGCCCCGCCTTTAAAACTTAAAAGGCTAGATGGCACATTTGTATAGTTTACAACTTCCACAAAACGTTTGCCCTTATCGAGCGCGGCAGCGAGCTGCTCCAGAAAGCTGTCCTCCTGTTAGTATGCTAAATAAGCTCAGCTGATGGAGGCATTGCATATTCATGGAAGGTTTCCGTTGCCACTGAGGTTCCTGTGAAACCCCATTTTCACAACAAGGGACTTTCATTAACAGCACTTTCCGTCGTGCCATTCTGGAACCATTTGGCCTTTCGTCTGTCATCTCGGCTTAAATTGTACTGTCAGAGAAGAGGAGCACTTATACCATGGCCGTGCGCCATCTACAGGGACGGCTGGTGTGTCAAAACAAAAGAAAAACGAGGAGGGAGGAAAACAAGCAGATGAAAAAACGAGCATACAAGCAGAGCAAGCTGAACTAAGGACCGCAGTGTACTCAAAAGCCACCATGCCTGTATCAGATGTGTGTCTGCAGCGTCTCGGTTGATTGGCTGAGTTGGCGATGCTTTGAATAGGTAATCACACTGTGCTGCCTCTATTCACCTTGGCGCGTGGTGATAGGGAGCAATGTAGTGTCTGTCCTGTACACACCGAGCCTCCACTAGTGTCTCAGTGTCAGTTAATAATGTAGCATGCCAGCCATGCTCTACCTTGTGAGCCCGGCTGGTGGACTAATGATGTGGCACAGCCTTTAAATCAGTTTCCTGCAGGTCCTAGTCCACCTTATAACCCACTAACGCAAACTTAGAGGGCTTTTACATCGGAAAACCAGGCCCTGATCTGAGTACAGTTGACCCTACAGTCTAGTTAGTTTGATGGTTGTGACCACTGTGTACGACGATCTGTAATCAGGTCCACTCAATAAGGTGGTCTTAAGTGTTTCCCATAGTCTTCCTGGGCGGCCTGCCCAGATAAATTGAGACCTGCTCAGGAAGATAAAATCCAAATTCAACTGTTTTTTCCAATCAATGATGTAATTTCACAGCACACACAGACCATCCGGCCTTTAATTACAATTACAAAGACTATGGCGGGCCGCCATAGTCTAATTTGTCCTGCCATAGTCTCAATAGAGCTCAGCAGAACTCCAGACGCATTAAAGAAAAATCTGCAAATACCTCCTCTCATCTATGGATCTGATCATCTGTGAACATATCAACAGATCAATTATCCAGCTCAGGAGTGACACTAACCACTATGCCGCTGCCGCCCATTCACAGGAATAAAGATGGATGCCACACAGTGGTGACCTTGAAGTATGGCCAGCAAAATCGAATAAGTTCATCATTAAGTCCAAGAGGACATTTGTGCCAAAATTGATGAAATTTGCTGAAGGCATTCTTGGGATGTCATGTTTATGAGAATGGGATGGACAGACGAATGTAAAAGAAGGTTAATTTAAAGGTTGTTTTTTTTGTTATGATTGTTATGAAGGGCTTAATCAGTCAGTTCAGCCCCCCCCCCCCCAATAAAGATGTATTACTCTCTGGCACAAAAGGGGAAATAAATAACATAATCAACAAAAATACGTCATTATCAGTACAAAAATTCACAATTAGAGGCCTTGGGCATGGTATTAATCAGTTTTACCAAATATGAAAACGCCCTTACACACTGGTACTCACAGATACTGTACACACAGTAATTATCTAAGTTGTCATGAAGCATTCTGATGATCCAACCAGAGCAAACGGGCGTCCATATCTTCTCTTCAGACTCCACAAAGCCTGCTGGCTGCAGGACCCCTGAATGTTCTTATCATCGTTAAGCAAACACTTTAATTAAAACAATGTGCCTCAGTATGTTTGCTTCCAAGACCTAATTTGTTTTTATGCTCTGAAGCTTGAATTATTAATTCATGCTCACTTAACAACAAATACATTTGCCACGGCTCTGTCACCTCCTGACACAAATTCGCTGCTAACATTCCTAATAAAGTGCAGTAGGCTAAGCGCTAAGCTGCACTATCATCTTTGTGCTTATGCAGGGTGAACTGTTGAACAGATCTGCCTCAAGTAAAAACTCAAGGTTGGAGAGCAGTGTTTCTCTGTCTAATGTGCTTAGTAATACTTCCCGGCTGTCACCAGCAGAGAAGGGGAGCAGAGTGTGTCATCGAGCGGACTCAGCTGGTGGATACAGCAGGGCCAACCTATTTTCGGGGGTTTCTTCCCACACGTTGTCCTCTACAAACTCCTGTCATTCCCCTTTTGGGAGAAAACTACCATAATTGCACAAATCAGAACTTGCTGCATTTGGCAAGCTGAAACACTTATCATATCATGCTGTCAGTCTTCATCTGCTTGTCCACTTTTCTGCACACCTCTCCTATACGCTGTCTCTGTATCGTGACCACTGGGTCTGCTGGGACACTGCAGGGCCTATGACATCTTTTAATATCCAAGTGGAATTTTGTGGAATAGGAGGGGACAAAACAGACAGGTCGGAGAGGGAGAATTCATTATTCAGACCCTTCTGCGGCTGGCTGCAGCTACCGCCTTGCACATACCATCTCTCAGCCTGTGAAATAGAGCCCCTGCCTGTCCTGCACATCGACTGTGACCCCATTATGCTGCCACATATACAACCCTCTGATGAGAGCTGCTGCTCTGCCTCTGTCATTCTAAAGAGAAAAGAAAACTCCTCTTACAATTTACCACCTCATATACGCACACACCTACACACCACCTGAACATTCCTGCTGCGACACCCACACACACACTGATTCACACACATACAGTACAAAGCCACCTGCTTACCTTTCCATTCTTTGTCCCAGGCCTCATTGCTCATGCCAGATGAGATCCCAGACATATACACAGAGATGTTTGTTTTTTTTAACAGTCTGCATCAGGAGAGAAGGTGCGGGTAATATGTAACATACCATACTCAACCCAAAAGTTAAAGAGATGCAGACAGAAGAGATGAATGTGGTTGTGGAGGCATTTACAACACTGGCACATTGTTTTCCCCTCACCTTCGCTATGTTGCTCCAGGCTGATGGAGTCCATCCTCTCCTGCAGCAGAAATCACCCATGAAACCAAACTAGTGTATAAGTAGTGAATCAGATGCAGCGATCATTCTGGACTACTGATTTGCCGATACATATTCCAGTTTATCTGTGTGGACTTCGCTAACCTGAACTTCCATGTGAATGTAGTTAATGTCAGGATGGAAATCCAACTGTCTACCATCAACATATACCAAACATTAGGTACAGAATATAGCAGAATCACGAAGCCTCGTAAATGACTGCATTATAGAGAGAGTCACGGTTTATTCACAAGAAATGATATCAATACAAGATGTAATAAGCTTTCTTTATCAGTTGGAGGGATCATGAAGGAGCTTCTGCACATCAGATTTTCTCTCTGTCACCAGGAAATTATGAATAACAACATGATACATGCAAATAAACATGTTAGGGTTGCAAATCCTAAGCACTTTTCTTAATTGATTATTGGTAATATTAACGACTGATTTATCGTTCTTTAAAAAAATATATATAAAAAAATAATAAACATTACTTTTTTAAGCTATAGAAAATTATTTTTTACTCTCACTCAAAGCTCACAGCAACATATTGCAAAGACTTTTGACTGAATTGCAAAGCCAATCGAGTGATTGGACCCATAAATCTATTGCCGATTAATTGCTACCATCCCTCATTTATAGTAATTATAATTATATATTAAAAAATATGTTAAAGAAAAAAAATATACATATATTTTTAAAAATTATATATAGATTTTTTCTGCCCTTATTTGGGTTCCATTTCTTGTTTTTGAATTTTTTTTTTTTTTTTTAGTTTGTTTTCAGGTAATTTTCTTGTCACTTTTTTACTGATTTCTTGCTATTGTTTTGGGCCACGTGTTATAAACATGTTCATTGGTTTTTCCACATAAATTAAATCAAATCAATTTTTTCAGGTGTGCAGGTCACCCTCTGGGTACCCACTGGTACCCAACCACATGTAGGACTCTGGTAGGCAGTGCTTAAATGTGGCCTAAGACACATTAGTGTATACAGGGCCATCTGCTGCAAAGACCACCTCCGAAAGGAAATGGAATAAAATTGCACTTGTATAGTGCCCTGTAAGTCTTCTGGCCACTCAAAGTGATTTTATACTATGAGTCACCGAGGATACTGTTCAAAGTGCCATTTGCTATTCCATTTTTTATAGATACTCACACACCAATAGAACAGCCACTGGGAGCAATATGGGATCCTGTATCTTGCCCAAGGATATTTTCACATACAGACTGGAGGAGCCGGGAATCGAATAGCTAAACTTTCCAAAAGTACAACCTGCTCTACCTCCTCAACCAGAAAAAGTGGTCTGAATCAGATCTTAAAACACACTGAGGACACATTGGGTGCATGCACACCTGAATTTCAAGCTGTCCACTTTTCATCCAATCAGCCATGTAAATACCAGGTGTAAACACGTTCTGTGATCGACAATTTCACAATCTGTTTTCTCCTCACCTTTAGGATATATTTCTAATATATCTGTTCTTATAAAGCTATGAAATGCCAGTTCATTAGTGCTTCACAGCTTTAGAGAACAGAGAACATACATGCATGCAGTGTGAACTAAGCTCATGTTAACACAATTTAAAGTTAAATATATATGTGATTTGTGTTCATGTTAAAAGTTTCATACTGACGACAAGTTCATTAGTAAAAGCTGCTTATGATCAGTGACCTTCTCTCGGCTGCTATTTATCTTATCAAGAGGAGAGCAGTGGAGAAAAGTGCTTTTGAAAGGTGAATGTGTAATGTCATCAAGTACGTCTCTACTAAAATCAAGAGAGAGAGAAAAAGAATATTTCACATATTTCATAAGTACTGTAGCTCTCATAGTTAAAAGGTTGAAGACCCCAGATGTAACATAATATCAAGACTGTAAGATAAAAACACAACTTTTCAGTTAAGCTTAATTTTAATAGAAAAAAGTAATATCCAATGACCTTCTATTGATGATGAACTCGAGCAATTTTTTTGATAAAAACATCAATTAATGTAAAGGGTCTATTATGCTGAATAAACTTGGTGGTAACTGATTTTGCATTGAATCTAAAATAGAAAATTAATAATAATAATCCATTTTATTTAACAGGTGCCTTTTAGAACACCCAAGGTCACCTTGCAGGTATAAAGAAAAAATCTTTTTTTTTTTTTTTTTTTTTAAATGAAATGGCAAACTCTAAAATGCCATCAAAAAGACTTTGGTCTTTGTACTGGCTTATATGGGGGTTGATGTGATAAAAAAAGAAGAATAACTCAACTTAGGACAATAAGTTCACACCGTTTATCTTAATTACCCTGTCTCACAAAAAGTCCTTTTTTGTGAGCGGTTTCTCAAAGTGGATAGTGCAACACAGCTAATATAGTGTCCTACATTTTGGACTTTGTTCCCTTAAATAGCCGTCATTGTGAGCACAGCTTCCAATTGATCTGCATGTTAGAGCTCAATAAATTTCACAGTATTTTGTTGGTTTAAAAGTTGTTTTAGCTGGACCTTTAAAAAGAATATAAAAAAAACATGTGCCGTACCTTCTGTGAGTCCTATCTGAATATCAAATATTATTTTTTCATGCAACTTGAGAGCTGAAATTTCTTTAATTGCTCACAGAAGTTACTACACACAGTTTGGACACATTTTCTCCATTTTGGTGGCAGCACCTGAGCAACTGTCTCCATTTGGTGTGGCTCAGGCAGCGCAGATGAGACATGTGGAATACTAAACAGCGCTTTTTGCCTCTCGGGGCTTAATCTATGGAGCTGTCAGGGCGGGGAAGGTTGCAGCAACTGGTCCGAAGAGGGAGCAAATTTATCTGACTCTCACACAGACGCACACACACCGCATCTGTCTGTTACCACACACTACTTTGCCACCTGCATACTTGCGAGATACACAGGTGGTGGTGAGGCAGAGGGAGACAGTAATCGCTCCTCCTGCTCCCTTGGTCACAGTTTAAGATACACTGCAGCCATATTGAGATGGATGCGGGCCAAAATCTTAAGCGTGAAATGCAACTACAAACAACTGAAGAGATCAGATAGAATAAGGGGAATGATGTGTGTGTGAGTGTGCACTTGTGTGTGAGCCCATGATTGTTTCTCTCTCAGTTGTGATCTATATATGCATCTCCACAGAGTCTGAATGTGACTCCAAATACAAACATCCTCTCCCTTCTTGCATTGTCAACTGTTTTTCCCTGTGGGTTTGTTCTCTGATCACAGCCAGAACTGGGTCTTGGTACACCTTCATTAGAAATGCATATTATGCACAAGGTAAGCACTGCGAAACAAAAACAGGCTAAATTCAGTATCATTCAACACTCAGGATTCAGCCAGCCGGTCTGGTCCTTCCAGACTCTGCTGTATGTGTGCAGAATACTTCTGTGTCTCTACCTGGAGAAACTGATCGCCAGCAAGTAGCTTTATCAAGTAGAAATGTTTATTTACCAAGATTGTGTTAAAAATAAACATATTTAACTCAGGGCGCAAGAGATTCAGTTTCCTGCGGAGAAGTAATGTAGAAATCTACGGCCTAAATTTAAACTGTACTCAATTTGTTGTTTCCTTTTAAGATCTGATGACATAGTGATCCAACAGCAATTTTGGGATGGGATTTTTGTCAGTTTAAGGGTGAGGTAAAAAAAGAGCAATGTTGGATCACTGGGCAATTTAAATGGCAGTAATTGAACATTTGGGAGGTGGCAATAATGCCAAATTGAGCAAGGCTCAAAGGGCACATTGTGTTTTATGTGACTACATGTTAATCAGTGAGGGGAAAATGAAATATGCATAAATCTCAAACACATCAATCAAATCTTGCTCTAAAATGTCAATGAAACTTTTGTGCCACTGTGCTTAGCATGGGGCAAAACCACTGCACGGCACATAGCGAATGTACACAATGCGGGGTGGCAGAAAGTTAAACAGCGTCGACTTAGCTTGGGAACCGGAGAGTTGCCGGTTCAAGTCCCCTCACAGACAGAATGGAGTGTGGACTGTAGAGGTGCCTTTGAGCAAGGTACTAAATCCCCAACTGCTCCATGGGCTGTATCTCTGATATCCATGAATCCATCAATGCATACAGTTAACGCTACAGCGCAGAAAAGTAGGCTAAGCACAAGATCCCAATGCCATAAAATGGAGTGAAGCTTTGCATCATGCCCACTATGCTTTTGGGTTTTTTTTTGGAGACAATGTCAAGAACAACCCTTTAACCTCCCCGCTTATATTATCACCCATGGCCGTGCAGTTCAGAGAATAAGATTGATGCCTGCTGTGCTCGTATATGCAGATTTTGGAGGAGACTGGCAACATTGAGAAATGCCTTTGAAACACACTTCTGTATTCAAGTAAAAATACAAACCGTACCTGAGCAAACATGAACCTCACTGTAAACCACTTTAAGAGGACCCAGGCCCTGTTCAACCAGACTTGCCTTGGAACAGCTGACGGTGTTGACAAAAATCAGCCTTTGACCTCTTTGATATAAAATGTCAGAGCTTCATCATTAAATCCTAAAAGACACTGTGTGGAATCTGGGCACATGAATTCTTGAGTTATGGACAAAAACAGGTTTTATGAGGTCACTGTGACCTTGACCTTTGACCTTCAACCACCAGATTCTAATCAGTTCATTCTTTGTCCTAGTGGACATTTATGCCAAGTGTGACGAAACCCCTTCAAGGCCATCTTCAGATAACGCGCTCACAAAAATAACATGGATGCAAGGCCACAGTGATCTTGACATTGAACACCAAATTCTGATCAGCCCATGACTGAGTCCAAGTGGGACGTTTGTGCCAAATTCCCTCAAGGTGTTCTTGACATGTCATTTTCACAAGAGTGAGACAAATGCTAATGCAGTGGGACGGGACATTGAACTTTGACCACCAAAATCTCATCAGTTCATTTTTGAGTACACTGTGCCAAATTTAAAGAAATTCCCTCAAGGCATTAATAAGATATGAAATTTACAAGAATGAGACAACAGGGTAACAGGGACCTTGACCTTAGACAACCAAGACCTAATCATTCATTCCTTGAGTCCAAGTGAATGTTTTTGCTGAATTTGAAGAAATTCCCCAAAGGCCTTCTTGAGATGTTACATCCACAAGAAAAGCTGGACGTACAGACGTACACACAGATAGACAGACAACCCGAAAATGTAACGGCTCCAGCCTCAGCTATGGCTGGAGCAAAGGCCCAAAAATCTATACAGAGTTTAAGGAGTTGAAATTTTGCAAATGAATCCTAGGGGTAAATACCAAGCTGAAAACAAACGTTCTGTGGAATTTCTGTTTATTTTAGCCATGTTGCAATACTTAATTCAAGAAACTTGCAGGTAATAGTTTGACCTGATAGCTTATTATGAATAAGCATAGCAGTGCTAATGTCATAGTGTCCACAGACCGTGTCAAGTTCACCCAGCAGCTACAGTCAACGGCTGTTTACTGCTTTGCCTGTAAGCAACCATTAACAAACCTGTGCTGTACTGGTCTACCCTGTCTACAGATGATGCGGCACATTTCACTGCTCACACATTGTCACCAGACGGTCCAGAGTTATATGTAAACCCACTGTTAGTATTAGTTTATCAAGGAGAAAGAAATAAAAGACAACAATCTCATTCAAACTCAGCCACATGGGTCTCCAAATAGTCACAGCTGAAATAATCGAGCAGCAGCTGCTCCTGCAAAATTCATGTATTCTGCATATGTTGTGTTGTTTTCAGTTTGAAAATGATACGTTGTGTCTTGGGGGGCTTAACCGTGAGGAATGTGCAAAAGCTGTGGCGAATAATAATTGCTGAAGGTGATGTATGGTTGTTTGTAGTGTGTGGTTGTGAACCCCTCTGCTGTTTGATATGAGTGTGGCATAGAGGCATATCGGTTCATAGTTGAGTGACAGCATACGGCGATCTCATGTTTGCAGAACATGTCAGACTGCAGCTGTAAATCCAGCGAGACTCCCGATGTGAGCTGCATTACTTGTGTTATAGTCAATAGAAGAAAGAGGTTCAGTCAATCAAATCTAAACTGTCAGACTTGTCCCTCCAGAGCTCTCCGGATGGAAGCCTGCCTTGTTGATTGGATCAATTAAGCAAACATACAGTAGTTTGTGCTGGGAACAAACGCTAGAAGGCACATTAACATCTTATGGGACAGTAATATACGCCACATCAATGACACCTCAGTTGTACCTCAGAGGCACGGATAAAACTACTCGTAAAATCAAGTGACTGTTTAATGAGAGCTGTATGGCAAGCCGGCAGCTGTAAAACCAGATTTTACAACTTTTTTTTTTTTTTTTTTAAATTCATACCACACTAACACATCACACAAAGAGATCTATATCTCCTCCTTAATTTATTTTTTCCTGGCTCAAAAGGAAAAAAAAAATCATAAAACCAGCTTTATTAGCTCAACAATCTTTTCACTTACATGACAGTAAAGTCTGCCAGCCCAGCGGGAGACTGTTAGCTCTCCAGTGCAAGTCTAGACAGTTTTGAAACAGCTACATCTTTAATGCTAATCACTAGTGTTTGTTCGCTGTCTCCCAGTCCCTGAGCTTCACTGCAAGTGACAGCCCATTTGAACAGCATGACTCATCGGCATACCATAATGAGAGTGCCAATGCAAGACGCTCGAGCCGGCTGCGCAGGCCAGCTCTGATGCTTTGAAATATACAGAAAGTCTCCCAGAGCTGCTGCAACTGTCGCATCCCGCCTCAGTGGCTGCTTTTCACCTTTTATCAGCAGGTGTCTGTCTCATTCTCACTTCTGACGCCTCGTCCCTAGGCTCCTGCCCTGAATCATCCAGAGGACCAGAGAAAAAGAGGCTGAGCTTCGACAGTCCAAAGTTTTGATTTCCTCACATATCGGACAAAATTTCAAAACTTTCCCCTGACTTCAAGGACCCATAATAAAAATGTTTTCTTCTTGCCCCTTTCATTTTTCAACATATCAGATTCAAACTCTATTAAGATGTGATGGTAAACAAAACATATCACACGAAATGACAAATATAGCATGTTTTTTACTTTCGTAGGTTGTTGTGTGGCCCTTCATTGGTCTCTTTGCATCTCTCTCTAGTTCTTTGGCTGTTTCCATCTCTGTAGTTATTTTTTTCTCTGTTTGGGATCAGTGTGTCATTTTGGGGGCGCCTTGCATTTCTTTGTGGTAATTTAATTTCTCTTCGGGTGAGTTTTGCCTCTCTTTGGAGCTGCATTTGATTTTTTGATGGTCACTTTGCGTCTCTGTGGTCTTTTGCATCTCTTTGGAGTCATTTTGTGTCTCTTTGTATTCATGCAGCTCTATGGTTGTTTTGCATCTCTTTGCAGTCTTTTGGTGTCTCTTTGTGGTCGTTTTGCATCCCGTTGTGGTCATTTGGCATCTCATCATCTTCATTTTTCACCTCTTTGGAGTTATGTGTCTCTTTATGGTCGCTTTGTGTCTCTTTGTGGTTGTTTTGCATCTCTTTGGGGTTATCCACACCAAAAATTTCATTACACACACAGAAATTCAATTTTTCCAAAACTTTCCATGATTTTTTCTAATTCCATGACTTTTCCAGGCCTGGGAAAAACATTGCAAAACTTCAATGACTTTTCCAGGTATTACAATGACTGTGGCAGCCCTTTTAATGATAATCACAAATGTTTGTTCGCTGGCTCCCGGTCCCTGAGCTTCACTGCAAGTGACAGCCCATTTGAACAGCATGACTCATCAGCATACCATAACGAGAGCGCCAATACAAGACGCTCGAGCCGGCTACAGAAGCCAGCTCTGATGCAGCAATATATACAGGAAGTCTCCCGGAGCTGCTGCACTCGTCACATCCCGCCCTGGTGGCTGCTTTTCACCTTTTATCAGCAGGTGTCTGTCTCATTCCCACCTCTGACGCCTCGTTCCTCGGCTCCTGCCCCAAATACTCCAGAGAATTGAAGAAAAAAGAGGCTGAGCTGTGACAGTCCAAAGTGTTAATTAATAGATTCCCTCACGTATCAGTGAGCTGGCAGACTTGATAATCTCTTGCTGCAAGGAAAGGATGTGAGGCAGAGTGGCTGAGCAACTCATCTCTCCACATTCTCCTTACTGTAAACATCCCTCGTTCCTCACAATTCATTGTTTGTCATTTCCCTGCACATGAATGCACCTTTGCTTATTCATTCACCCCCCATTCCTTTTATCCATTCCCAGTTGTCACCTCACATACCCTTATGCTAACGCAACCCCCTCCTCCATTACCTGATGTGTTGCGGTGACAGCACCACAGCGGGAGCGGTGTGATAAATGCAGGGCCACGCTTTGAATATCATCTATAAAGCACGCTAACTGAAGACATCAGTCTTCTTGTTTGTTCGTTCCCTTACTCACTCCCTCTCCCGTCCTCGCGGTCTGTCTTGTCTTCGTACTCGCTTCTCTGTCATCGTGTCAAAGCCGCTTGCTCTCTTTGCTGTCGCCATGCAATTTTTTATGGGTCTCTGTATTGTCCAGTGCTCTACAGGTGGCGGGCTAAACTCCATCTTAATGAGCAGTGTGTTGACTTTCTAAAAAGAGTTATTTAATGAGCCCTTACAATCTCTCTTTTTGCCTTATAAAGTCCCTTGATGATACATGTAAATCACGTCTCTATATATGTAATCTCTGTGTACCTTGCAAGTTGCATGACTGGGTAAATGTAGAGGGTTAAAAAGAGCAGCTATATTTTGTACTTGCTGTTTAACATTCATGAATTCATACAGCGAGGAGGTATTTACTGTTGCCATGTGTGCCACATATTGTAAATCCATATATTAGCACTGTATGTATAATTATATTATAATATGTACACTGAATAACAATTAAATGCTGCTTTATTTCTCCCATTTTTCACAAGACTTTTTAATTCACCTAAAAGGTACATTTCTTTTTTGGTCACAAATTTGTTGAAATCTGTTAGTGAGAAAAAGGGCTGCACCTTAGAGGTGCGTCAGGTTAGTGAGAGAGAAAATGTGAACTTTAGGGTGTCGCTGTCAGGTGAGGAGAGAACATACGTTTTACAGATGAGGGAGGATGAAGGAGGTGAAAAAGAGATGGGATCCTGACCCTCGACTGTTTCAGCGCGTCAGGTGAGAGAGAGACACCGTGCACCACAGTGCTTTAGTGTTGAGAGAGAGCAATTGTTTAAGTATCACATGGAATTATATTAGGCACAACTCCAGTAAAATGATCCCATCAGCTCCTCTTACTTGTAAACAGTAATTTAGTCCTATTTGCTCTTTTTTCCTTTTACTTTGATGGCTGCTGCTTTATAACTGTCCATGTTTCCGGATGGTTCTGGTAATCCATGGTTTGTTTGTGGAATGACTTAACTGTTCACTCATCCCAACCCCAACAAGACTGACATATAGTTGCTCTTCCTGAACAATGTGGCCGCTGTTAGCAGTGATCCACAACAGGACCGGGACACCACCTCACATTGCCACTGACACAGAGTCTTCTGCGCCATCACATTGGCATATAGAAACTTAGCCGTCTGGTTCAACGGCGCTGTCAAGGCCAGTTCTGGTGAATCAAAGGACATTACAGTTCCTGATATCCCACTGGAAAATGATGCTGCACAGAGGTCTTCCAGTTTATTTTCCAATGGCACAATGGCTAGCATGATGCTTGTTTAGCTGACGCCCATTTCTTCTCTTTTCCTTGATGTTTACTGATGTTTACATTTAAAAACTTGACCTTAAGTAGCTAGCAGCAAATGGCTAGTCTGCAGGAAAAGATATTCTACACCTGTGAGTTGATTTCCTCATCCACATGATGACCTGCAGCTACACACCACCACCCTCCAACACCAACCACAAAAAACACCAGCAACACTTGTCAAATAGACATTAGAGCCTAAATTTAGCGGCGCTGACATCACGGCAGCTGGAAGCGTCTGAGCCATGTGACGAGGCGTGTTGAGTATAAATAGTTTTCCAAGAATCATGGACCAAATGTACAAGAAACCATTTATGTCTTCGCTTTAACTCCAATCTCTCATCTGAGTGCTATTTTCCAGCATAAAGCTCCATTTACCCGTCCAACCAATTCCCTGAAAGCAGTCAAAATCAATTAATCAGAGTAATGGAATTGTTCTGTTGGTCTGTTTAACTCTTCCCTCCTAAAGGTCAGCAGTGCCCTGGAGGCTGTAGACAATGTATAAAGTCAAAACTGTGCAGCCAACTTCTTGTCTAACCAGTGATAAAAAAAAAAGAAAAAAAACTCTCAAAGGTTGTTACACAGTAATGTGCTTTCCGTGTCAACCACTTGAGTGCAATCAGAGGTCCAAAGGTCCACAGAATTGTGTCCAGATAGAAATGTGAAAGCGTTCTGGCCGTTCGCTGCAGTGTGGACTTGCAGAACAATGGTTTAGCCAGTGAATTAAAGTTCATAAGCACACAAAAAGATGCAAAGAACAGCTGATAGGGGCCACACTTAAAGAGCAAAGCCTGAGCCAAACATAACACACAGCAGCCACCATTTCATTCCTCATCAGCCTTATAGTTTAAGTTACAGCAGGGTGTAAAGCAGATAGCTGGTTGTGGTGCCAGAGTCTTTAAATTGGAGATTTAAATTACACAGCCCCTGCGAAGACGATTCTATTTAATCAAGCGATCTACTTAGGCAAACTCATTTGGGACTTTTGTGTGCTCTTTTTATTGCGATCGCAGCAATCCAAACAAGCGTGTTTGTAGAGGCTAAAGACATCCAGTGTCGCACGTCTCTTTTCTGTTTCAGGCTGTCAAAGCTGTGTGCACAAAAGTGGTGAAAGTTCAACCATTAAGCCTGGGATGAACAGACAGTATGCAAAGCATCACTGAGATGTCTTTCTCATAACACATGCCATTAAAAACTGAAACATCAGCTCAAAATAAATGACAATGAGAGGACTCTAACACTACAAATTAAACTACTAAAGAGGCCGTTAAGGGGTCAGCCAGTGGAAGAAATAGAGGCAGCATTAGGTTTTTGATTGCCACACAGTGACCACCTGCAACACAGGCCTTTAATTACCCACAGAAGACTGAATGCTGGACCTAAAGCCTGTAGTGGCTACATAAAAACTTACATTTAACATCCATGTATTTTCAGCTAGCCAGCTATATATTTGGGGGGCATTTTGAAGTATAGACTAGGAGAAATCAAACAACATTGATGATAAGACTAAGGATTTGAAGCCTCTTACACAGGCATGGCAATGCTTTAAGCTAAATGTTTTCAGCAAAATTCTAACAATGCTAACAAAAAAGAATGCTAGCATTGTGATGTTTTGTTGGTATAATTTTCAAGTGTTTGTCACCTGTGACGCTCTTAGCAGGCCAACATGTCCTGGTTTGCATTAAACACAAAAATGTGGCTGAAGGAAATGGCATTAGATTTGCAGGTTTTATTTATCAAAGTACTAAACAAAGAAAAAGTTGCGCAGCGAAGGGAATACTTTACCCCCCAATTTAACAGTTGATTTATCAGTTACTCACCTTGTGTTACACTGAATTTGCAACAGAAATTTGTTTTTCTTACATGTCTCCAGAGTGAGTGAAGAATCCAAACACAGAAAATTCTTAATGAAATTAAGTCATAGGGGTCCGCGTTTAACAGCAGCAAATATTTTTTTAAATCATCTGTTTACAAACTCATGCAGTGTAATCCATGTCTCAGTTATCCAGATGTATGCTCGGTACTATGCAAGCACATGCATTTTTGCTAAAACCTTAGTATTTAAAACAGAACTGAAAGTGAAACATATGTGTGTTTTCTTTAAAGCCAGAATCCACTGACAAAAAAGTAATTTTACCTCTCTGAACATGGGAGCTGCTGCTCTGCCACTGCTTCTTTCAGCTAGTTTGTGTTTTTGTGCAACTTTTAATTTCAGATTAAACCAAAGTGAGTAACCACCAACAATTCTTTCTTTACGTCATTTTTGGATTCTTTCGCTAAAAACAATGTTATCTTAATGAATTCTATGTTACATGAGGTGAGTAGCTGACATACAACTGGACATTTAGGGGGTGAAGTATTTCTTAAAGGTATCAGGTTATTTCAATTCACCAAAAAAAAACTGTGATTAAGTAATCTACAAACTAAGAAAACTGTTGATAGATACTTCACCTTCACCAAAGTCAATTTGTACTAACTCTTCAAAACAACGTCACACAATAATACAAACAAACTGACTGATCAAGGCAGCAGTAGATCCATCAGCTCCGTGTTCAGTGAGGTAAAATTACTGTATTTGTCAGTGAAAAGAGCATCGCAGCAACAGTGCTGAGCATCAATCTTCATCAAAAATTTTCTCTGTGTTATGGATTCTTCATACACTGGAAGAATGCAAGAGTTTTCTACGATAAAACCACACAAAAGTTTTCTTAAATAGAATTTTTTGGCTTTCTGCCTTTATTTTTCATAGGACAGCATCAGAGTGAAAGGGCGAGAGCGAGGGGATTACATGCAGCTTTGGTCTGCAAATTTATAATCAAATCTGCGGTTACTGCAGCAAGGACATAGCCTTCTGGCGCACCCTCTCTACCACATGAGTTACTGGACACCCCGAAAAACAAAGTCCTCTTCAGAAATTCCATGAAATGTGGGGTGAGTAATTGATATACAAATGTGTTAAGTGTTCCCTTAAAGACCAAAACCAAAATTTCATGACAATTCATTCAATTCTCAAGATATTTTACTAAAACATACAAATGAGAACGTTTTGGTGGCGCTACAGAAAAAGTTAAGGGATCACTAAAGTCCAGTGGCATCAACCACTGGAAAAAACAACAAAATTTCATTGCAAGCAATACGACACTTGCTCAGATAATTCAGGAAAGTGGTTGACGAACTGGCAGACGAACATTGCCATCCCTCGAGCCATGTGGAAATGGCTGAATGCAAATAGAAAATCATCCTGTTCTCCAATCTGTTTCAATTACACTGTAGGATGATATAGTATTTGGATATTATATATTTTAAGAGACATTTTCACGCACTATTACTCTGCACAAATAAATTTAAATAAGAAACCTGAACTGAATGCAGAGAGCCTTCAGCCTGGTTCTTTCTGTTCCACTCTCCCAGTCCGACAGTCATGATGAACTCTCATGCTGAATTGATTACAGCAGCTGTTTGATTGTTGGCCGTCCATCTGCTCCGCCCTCTAAATTGTAACCCCTCCAAGAAACGGTGGCTCGCTACTCTCACATCTCCGTCCCTCTTTTGTGCCACTTCCATCAACAGCCTTATTCAATTCCCCTGGAGCACATGAAATCAAATTTGCACACAGTTCTGAGCTTTGCCCCCGTTGATTTTTAGTGCGGGACAAATTATGTCTGCTTTTTCGGAGAATAATGCGCATCCAATTACTTTTTATACTTGTGAGTGATTGCAAAAAAAAAAAAAGACTGCTGAAAACACACTTTCCTATAGTAGTCTGAAAACATTTGATGTCTTTTGTTTAATGTTGCCACCAGCAGTGTGCTTTTTTCCAGCTGTTGTACAGTGGGTGGAGGCTCAGGGAGTATACAGAGATAACAAAGTGGGTGGTTAAAGTATAAAGTCAAAGCCGAGGATTTGTATATCAAACAGTGTATACGCTAGTTATGGAATTCGGCTTTTTGTATTTTCCGGTGCTATGCTGTAGATATTTACAGGTGCAACACCCATTATTCTTTGCTCTCAAAAGAGATTTTTTATCTTTTCATGTAGTCAGGTTGTGAGTAATTATCATGCTCTTCTCCTTATGTACTCAGACAGATCTTTCAACAACAGGAAAAATAGTGACCTCCTGTGAACGTCTTGCTAGGTAATAGCTTCAATTTGTGTCTCCTTGTGTGTAATCTTTATATTGTTCAGTAATGGGCTTGGCCTTTGCCGCCTGCATCACATAATGCAGAAGCTGTGGCTTTGTGAAATGAAAAGAAAGATGAGATAAAAAGCAGATATACATAGCTAGATTGGCATGAATCAGAGGAAAATGGTCCATGTCTTAAACCTAAAAGGGCCAATTAGTGTGGTGAATACCCTCTCTTCCACGGGAAAATGCTGCTTGAAGTGTCTGTCAATCTGTTCATAAAGATTTTCTTTGTCTCTTTCCCTGGATTAATACAAGCTTTTGTGTTGCTTGTGCCAGGTGGTCATGTGGGCTCCACCTGCTGTTCTCTGACACTGGGTGACAGCTACCCACGCTGCACCACTACCACCACCAGAACACAGAGAGGAATGGACGATATAATGTAGCATATCCATCATTACTTTGTGGCAAGTGCAATGGAAATCTCACACCTTTCAGAACATGCTCGAACATGTCTGTGCAGCCTGAGAGTGCAAGTAACATGACAGTAAAGGGGAAAGAAAGGTCTGCAAGTCTCAATTATAGTCTCACACAAGTGGCAGATTCATGTGCAGGTTCATGATAAGACGTGTAACAGGAATTGATCATGCTACTTAGCTGTAAGACATCTCTATATGTATGTCTTTAAATGCAACTGTGTTACATGTATCATTTGGTATTTGTCTGCCCCGGCGCAGCAGAGGTTGACCACTGGAAAATTGTTAAGTCAAAGCAAAGAGCTTACTAGTAATCTCCATTAGGCTTGGGCAGTATGTAATCAATCATATCATTCATATTTTCCCTGCACAAAGATGTGCAGCGCTAACATTCCCCCATCAGCAAGTGTGCTACAAACTTTCAGCTTTCAGACTAATTAAAACACTCATTCTGTGTGAAATGCAAAGGCATAAGATGGGACTTCATAATACTCTGTGTAAAAAGGGTCCATGTTTATATACAGTCAATGATAAGCACTCAGTCCAAAAACAATAGTTACACCATCGGGGTATGTGACTTGAGGAAGTGCATCAAGGTCTGTAATCCAGCTTTAGTCTGCCAAGTCATATGGATCTACATTATTTATCATTAAAAGATAGTCCAAATACCACTGTCTGACCACTGTTGCAGGCGCAAGTAACAGAAAAAGACCAAAATATTTTACTCACCATGTTAATTGCAGAGATCAAGGAGCGCAGCAGTGTCACCAAAAAAAAAAAAAAGTCCTACAAGACAGACAAAAAAAAGCAGACAATTATGAAGGTTTTAAATAAATCCTAGTTGGGAAAACTTATTTGGAGAGGTGAGTGATACATTACTATCCCAGCTGTTCACTGTAAACATGCATCACAGTTTAAAGACTTTATTTCATGGTTTAACTTTGACAAAACTTAGTGGTAGTACGCATGTAGTTTTCCAGAACAATTAAGAATTTCTACCAAATTTAAGGTACGGTTGTTTTTCTTGCACAGTATTTTGGTGGCTAGAATTTTATCCTATTTAAGGAAAATGTTGTCTGGAAATAAGACTCAAGTTTTAATATACTTTATTATTATCATTGTTTATTTGCTGATATTTGAGAAACATCAACAGGTATATCAGCATAACAAAATGAGGTATACAAAAACATATATAAACACACACAGTGCCTGCACAGAGATTTGTGCATGTTGGTCTAACACTTTTCATAGACCGACACTTTTTCTTTTAAACATTGATTGATGAACCATAAATGAAAATGTTTTTTCCCCATTTCAAGAGCAAGTTTTTAAATCCCAAAGAGAGAAACTATCTTCCTTAGTATGCTTTAAATTAAAGAGCAAAAAAAAAAAATCATTCATACTATGCTGTAAATTAAGGAGCCACAGGAGGGAAGTATAAGGATGTCTAAGTCAGTGGTAAATCTTGTTAAGCTCAGTCGGCTACAATACACTATGTGAGAACAGGATGTGGGCAGGAGTGTCTCAATAAGAGTAGAGCCTGTGTCATCTGTAACTCCACGCAACAGTAACAGTCAGCCATAGTCCACTCACTTGCACACTCCCTGGGGCGAGAACTCCTTAGAGAGAGAAAATTGGGAGGATAGCTATGACTGAGCTGCATAGCGGCAGCTCCACCTCAAACAGCCCATTCCAAACTCAATTACCACACATCTGCACCCCCGCCGCCAGCTCTGGCAATCCCAGGAAACTCTGGGATGGTTGGCCAAAAAAAAAGACAGAAAAAAGAAGAAGAGCTTTATCTTTGGCTGCTCAAGTAGCAGAACACCTAAGGCTTTGAGTCTGTTGAGCACAGGGACTGAGACTGCAAATGAGGTCTGTCACATCAGCATTTGCAGCTTTTCATAGCTCTAAAATGTCATAAATCCTGGGAGAATAGAGGAAATTCAAGGTTGATTTGAAAGGGAGATGCAGTTTAAGGATGGAAACACGAGCCCAGCAGGACAGTGCCGAATCTTGACATTTTCTCATCAGGCAGGAATGAGAAGAACTGCGTGAAATACTAACATTGACTTGTTTTAGAGCAATTCCTCTCCTCTCTACGGGCTGCAGAGAAAGCAAACATGCAGTTCTATCATACAGTTTGTTATAGCGTGTGAAAGTGTTTGATGAACCTGCTGATATTATTTATAGTCAGAAATTTAAAACTCATGTTTGATGTGATTCATACAAAATGAAAAAAAGGGATTTTTCCCAGACCACCGTATTGGATATGGATATATTGGACAGTGTGGATATGATCATCATTACAAATAAAGTCAACCTCCAGACCTCCGAACTAAAAATAACAGTTTCTCTTAATTTTGCTCTCTGTTGGACGACACACATCAACCAATAACTAATGCTTAATTTTTGAGAAACAAGAAAGAAGTGAAATACAAGAGGCTTGTCCTTTGAGCTCCATCGACTTGGTGAGCTTTCATGCTGCAATTGAAAGCGCTTATCATTATGAGGCGGTAAGTTTTAGTGTTTTAAAGACGTTTATTTTTTGTTGGCTTTGCTGACACACAGCTGGCCAGTCGTGTTAACATGCTGAAACACGCCCACTGCCCAATGTCCGCTCTGTGCTAAGCACCAGCCAGATCAGGTGGGAGCTAACGTTAACTAGTTACTGGCGCCGCCAATTCGGCAATCAGCTGGTAATGCTGTCCAGGTGGCAAAACGTGTTGCCGCAGCAACATTATGCTCAGCCCCGTCTCCCCCGAGGTTCCCAGGAGGGTTAGCTGCTTCTCTTTGAGCCGCAAAACAGTTTTAACATTGTTAACTGTGTTAGCACCACTATCTGTGCTGACACAGTTAACAGTGGTAACAGTTAACAATGCTAAAGCACCAATATAAGCAACGCTTTTGGGTCAGGACAGCATCATTAGAGTTAATCGCCAAACAAGCCGCACAGCTCGTTTGCTAGCTCCTCTCATATGGTCACTTCTGACTATAAAAACACCAAGATGGTGACGTGCAAAACGTCTTTAGGCTTCAAAACTTGGAGATCATAAACCAATGGATGCCCTTAATGTAGGCATATCTATTATTCATACAGTCTATGCTAAAAACATGGAGAAGTTGTCACAGCACATTGTAATTGCATCAAACACGATGCCTGTGTAACACAACACTTAAACGTTTGACATGAGCTGATTCCACTCCTCCACTCCTCCAGACGAAGGGTTTTGATCTAAATCTGCCACTGTTTCCAAGTGATTTTTTATTTCATTTGTTTACCATCTCCCGCTTACATCCTATTATTTTCGAGACCTAAAGTGGCCCTTGTAATTTCCCCATTTTGATGGATTGGAGCAGCTGTAAACACCGCAAATCATAGGTATTTGTGCAGTGTTGGTAGTCATTACCTCCACTTCCCTGCCTTCCACCTGGACCGTGCACAGATGTATGATGCCATATAAAAAGAAGCTATTAGCAAATGTACAGGGTGAGACATAAGTGAAGATGCCATGTTGTTGGACTTTCCACCAGACACAATGTGTCTATAATTAAGTGGCATGTTATTCAACTATAGTTCTTTGTATTAAGCTCATAAAAAGCTGCACAATAGGTTTCCCTTTCAGAAGGCAACTGTGTGTCAACATCCCATCATTAATAGAGTCAACAAGTGCTCCGGCACGGGGGGTTGCTCTTGTCTCCCATGAAAGTTGGAACATTATGATGGCAGCCGGGGCTCTGTTTAATTACCTTCTCTCTTTCTGCCCCATTGATTTACATTGTGAGCCCTTTAATTATACAATTCATCACCTTTTAAACATGAAAAACGGTGTAAAACGTACGCTCATTAAACCTTGTCGAAAGGTTTTCAGCGAGGGCTCAGTAAATCAAGCAAATGGGCTGTATGGACTACGTGTATGTATGTATGTATGTATGTATTCATGTATGTTGTTTGGCTGTAATTTTTTCTGCCTTTCATCCATGTGTTGCCATCAGTTCTACTTAATCCTCAGCAGCAAGCTGATGGAGGCTCAATGTCTTTCTAAGCAGGTGCCTTGAATTAATTTTAATGCCTCAGCTTGCTACAGCTTTGGTGTGTTTTGTTTTTATTCTGTCATAATGAGGGGAAGCTAATAGGGAGCGCACAGCTTCATCTCATCCAACATCGATGGAGAAGGAGAATTGATGAGAGGGAAAAGTTCTCTGATAATGGAAGTTAATGGATTCACACCCCTTTGTTTTATTGCCGTAGCTGTTTGTTTGTTTTCAAAGCCATGCACATTCACCATCGTTAATTTTTTGTTGTCATATTAAAGGATAAAGCTGGCAATATTCCCATATTTTTGTCATGCTGTCTAAAAAATCACATGAAAAGACTAAAGAACTGATGCTACCAGTATTGGCTGGGTAGCCTGATATATCTTTTTCGGCTGTTCCATAGAGCTCCATTGTTATCCAAAAGCAATTAAAAACACATCAATGAGTCACACCGTTGCAATGGGTGGCATGTTCCTTCATCATGATGAACGTAGGCACTGTAGTTTATCTTGAGTCGATAATACATACACCTTCCTGGCACTGTAAATACTCATTAGTGCCAGTGCGTATTAATCCACAGCTTAAATTACAGTCCCTTACAAATGGACTATTAACTATTAATTGAGTGATGTTTGCTTAAACCTAAAGTGTCCAGAAGTTTTGATACATGTCTTATTTTCTTTTTTTATTGAAATTGTATAGTTGTGACCCTTTTTTAAAATGTACATCTTCATTAGGAAGGAACAGACTTTGGTTTTAGTTGCACAAACAAGGTGTGAAGTATATGAAGGGTTTGTCTGCAGAGCTCCAGGCTCAGGCCCATCTTCTCTGTTGTACTCTTTCCAAAGCTTTGAGAAGCAAATTTATAATTGTCCAAAACAGGCATTCATCAGAATATGATTATATGTCTTCATTAGTTTGAACAAGCCATGTGCCCTCAACAAGGTAAACAGTAAAACTACGATTTCAATATAACTATACGACTTACTAAGTAAGGGAGTTCTGAACACCAAATACCATGTTCTAACCTCATGAATTTGCTAACGTTAGCTTGCTATGTTTATGTTGTTAGCACAATAATGTTAAATTTAGCTGAAATGACAATTTGCTAGCAACACTGGCATAGCTAGCTAAGTTTGTAAACTCATAAGGTTAGCACGTTATGCTAAGTAACTATAGCTTACAGTTAAATCCAAAAGTTGTCACTCACCAAGGTTTCCAACACATTCATTTATTTATGATGGCCCACCAGAATTAAAACATCTGTTGGCATGTGCTGATTTTATGTTTTTGGAGATGGACTGTTCATAAAGAGCACTTTTGGAATAAATGTGCCCGAGCTGCACCACACTCTCAGAAGACAGAGTGCACTCTGGGCACAGACGGAGCAGAGGAATGCCAGGTGCAATAAAAGTGAAACTTAACTGCTAATTGTGTTTAGTCTAAAATATTTGCTTTCTCTTGCCACTACAACAGCTACTGCTCTCATTCATCGAAGAAGAATCGTATCCTGATCGTATCTCTAAACATATAATACAGAGTGTTATTCACATTTATTAACGATAAGCACGACAAACAATTACGATAAGCACAACAAACAATATATACTGTATTAAGTCTAAACACAAAACCAAATGTTTTCAGTCTGCTTGCTATAGGCCTACTTATACAGTGGTGTGGACGTGATACAATGTATTAAATATAAGATCAGTAGACTACTTTACATATTATGGATAAGGGTGGTAAAAACAATTAACTGCGCAATCACATACAGTGCCATATCAATGTTGTTTATTGATAAGAAAACGCCATAACACGTGATTTTCCACCATGGGTCATACATGGGCCTGAGCCTGGACCTCTGCAGAGGGACCCCATTGGAAACTATTGCGAGACAGTCTAATGCATTGTTGGTTTCATCTTTCTATAAAAATACATGGAAAAACATCTGTCTCATTTTTTAAGCTTTTTGAAACCACTGCAAGAAAGTATTGAGTGCACAACAAACATCTTCAACCCCTACTTTTTCATACATTATGCAATTTATTTCCCCCAAATGCATGGTCTGTAGAGACCCTAATGAAATACTGTCTCTGACAGCCATACTTCAGACAGTGAGAAACGCTTTGTCTCTCAGATCCATTCACTGGTGTTAGGATGATGAAAGGTTGAGAGGGAAAACTCGCCTCCCCTGTTTGAAATGATGGCTCGTTCTCCTTCCTGACGCCTCACGCTGTCAACAGCTGTCACCAGCGCGGCGCATAGAAATGAAATAGTCGCGGGAACGACAAACAGCACAAAACTCATAACAACAGCAGCTTGTGGCTTTTTGTTAAGGCACCTCGGCATGGAGGCTGCCGCACAAAGAGGAGATGTCTTCTTGACTTGTGTGAGACCGAACAAGAGCTGCTGTGTGCTTTGACATTGAGAAGCAGAGGTCAGTTGCTCAGCTGAGAGCATGTTGCCATCTTCATATTCTTTCTATTCCACCTGAAGACATATGGTGCACTTACAATGTATGAGGGACTGCTGAATATATTGTTTAATGTAGGTGAAGAGGTCTGAGCTCAGTGATGCGCTGCTGTATAGAAAATGTCAATCAAGCAGGTCAATGATACTCAAGTTGCTTTGCTTGGGGGCCACTTTTACAAAATGGGCCAAGGGCCAGTTGCAGCAGCCCTCTGATATTTCTAGGTCCTGAGGTTGTTTCTAGAATTTTAGGACATGTCTAGTATATAAGAACAGGTCTTTGATTTTGGACCTTTCTTAGATTTTAAGACATCTCTGGGACTTTATAAACATTTCTAAGATTTTTGCACTTTTCTAAATTTTGGGATGTTTCTAGGATTTCTGGACATTTCTAGGATTTCAGAATGTTTCTAGGGTTTTAGCTGTATTTAGGGTTTTAGGACATTTCTAAGATTTTAAGCTTTTTCTAGGATTTTAGGTGATTTCTAGGATTTTAAGACATTTTGATGATTTTAGGACGTCTCTCAGATTTTTTTTTTTTTTTTTTTTTTTTTACGTTTCTGGGATTTTAGAATGTTTCTAGGATTTTAGGATATTTCTAGGATTTTAGGACATTTTATAATTTTTTTGGATTTTAAGACATTCCAGGGATTTTAGAACATTTTTTGGACTTTTGGACACTCCTAAGATTTTAGGACATTTCTAGTATTTCAGGATGTTTCTGAGATTTTTAGATGTTTCTAGGATGTTAAGACATTAGGGACCTTTGTCAGGGTGCATGGTATCCTCCACCGACAGGTTTTTTTTTTTTTTTTATAAACAAGCCCTACCTTAATGCTGTTTTATGCACTGAAGTAACAGAATCAGTACACATGCGCACACACACACACACACACACACACACACACACACACACACACACACACACACACACACGCACACGCACACACACACACACACGTACACACACTCAACCAGGCTACTGCAGTGTCATTTTGAAGTCTTTAGTTTCAGCCAAGGAAAACAGAAGCCGTCGGTGCTGTCACATAACCTTGCCCAGCGTGTAATCATTTCAGAAAATTTTCCTGTATTGTTATGTTGTGCCGCTCGTATCCAAAGGCAAGTCATCAGTGGATTAATTTGACTAACTGGCGAAATATTTGGTGTCGGCAGAGAACCGGGGCGCTTTTTAAATGTCACCTTCTCTATATTCTGGGGATGCTGAGGCTTTTTAAATGGCACCGCATTAATGATCTGCGATTAAATGCTCAATATCAAATAGAGGCTGCTCCAATTAGTTTGTTCAGTTTTGCTGTTGTGTGGCCTTCAGTTTCCCTTCATGAAAAGCAACTTATAAAGACACGCGACGCGGTGCTGCACGTTGGCAGCTGTGAAATTCTCCCAAGATGATATGTGCCATTTCCAGTGAACCCCTTGCTGGAACAAAGACTTCTTTTGTGTCTTTCCTCTCTTGATCCAACATCAGTGACCAAATTGAAATCCTCTCCTCTGTAGTGACCTGCAAATATCTGGGGACATGAGATAGGAGCGCTCACTGCCTTGAACAATGCCACAGAGTTAGGCTCTGATTCATGCTGAAAACGGATTAATTTCTCCACAAATTAACTGCTAATTCTCCCCTTATCTTTGCCCCAGACTCTCATTGAGCGAGTCGCCTCACGCTCTCTGTTTCTCTCTCGCTCGTGGCTCTGACTTTGTGCGACTGTGCTCCGGCATGAGCTGTGACTGCCACTAGCCTTTGCTAGTTTTTCCCATGAGTCTGTTCTGTACAGCTCACGCAGAGACATGTCCCATATGTCCTCATTTCCTTTTCTGAGAGACGTCTATGAGTTAATTTGCCCCCTGAGCTGCTTAAGTATTTAATGACAGTGACCAATTCAATTACATGTGTGAAGTGCATGCACACCCACAAACGGGGGATACAATAAATGTAAACGTGACTCCGTATACAATGACAAGTAGTAATTTAGCACATGGTGAAAATGCAAGAGAGTGACCTTTGTTTTGTAAAGATGACCGCATTATTCTTTCTTGCTGCAGGGTGGCATTTCTTCAGTTCGTTTATTAAATTACAGCACAAGAGAACGACAGACACAAATCAAGCCGCAGCAAGCAAAAATAAAAGGAGCAGAGGCTTTGATCTCGCACTTCAGTAGGGGAGAGCGGGGTCTGTTGGGGCATTTTTCTGTCGACATGATATAACCTTCCATTACTCATAGACTACATGAACAGTGATGATAATAATCTGATCCGTGAACAGATAGTGTTTGCTAAAAATGCATCAACATGGTTTCCACACATTTTCAAGGACAAAATTTCAGAACTTCTCCATGACTATTTAAAGGCCCATATGTTTTTTTTCTTGCTGCACTTGCTCATGACTGTCTGTTGTCTGAAGCGGACGGACGACACTTCACCGTCACACTTATTCAATTAGAAAAAGACTGTCTTGTTTTTGCCTACGTTTGGTTACTTTGCAACATCACAGAGAAAGTGAAGACCCTTTGGAGTCCTGTGCTAGCTTCCACCAAAATTCAAACAGCTTACAATAGCACGGGTTTCCAACGGTATGTTTTTGGCATAACCCCCAAAAATTAATTACTGTATAAGAAAAATAACAAAAGAGCCAAAGATGTACCCACATGTAGTAGATTTCAACTTTGAGGTTAAAAATGAATTTGATGTGGCTAAATATTAACATGGAGCATGACAGAGGAATAGTTATAACTTGCTAAAAAGGTGCTGTACAAACTGTCCTCCTGTCCCAACTGACCCCACTCTCCCCTAATCACTGCTGTAGCTCCATGCCCTGCTTGATACCGGACCTTTAGTCTATCTGCAGCCTCCACCAAAAGCTTTTAGAACAAGGAGACACAGTGAATAGCTTGGCCTGGTAACGTCCCACCATCAGATTAGCAGCACCTAGCTCGTAGACGGGAATGTACCGCCGTGTCTGCCATTTAGCGAACTTTAGAAAAGGACACCAAGAAAGGACACGGATTCATTCAAACACGCCTCATCATTTATTCATGAAAAGTGAGCAGGGAATTCAAAGCTTTCTTCCGTTTTATTTAAAGCGGTCTTACAGAGAATAATATATTTCTCGCTGGGCGATCGTGGTTTATCTACCTACTGCTCCTCATCTGACATCCCTAATGGGCTGGTGGACGAAATTGGAATCTGCTTAAAGAAATGTATGCATGCATGTGCTCACATGTAAGAGCATTAATATGCACGTATGGCCCCTGCCTACACACAGATGGACTACAATAGACTGCATGAAGCCACACATACACTGTGAGTGAACACTCATAAAAATAAAGAGCTCATTATGTCTTACATCAGTAAGAGTTGAGGTTTCCATGTGCCAGGAGTGTTTGTGGGATTTAAAGACAATGGGGGCTCTGCCCAAACCACAGTATCCAGGGCTTTTCATCATTATTAGGTGCTGTTTGTAATTAATTATTTTTCTGTCAATTTTTAAGGATGCCATTTTTTCTTTAAAGAAAAACTGGCAATATATTTTTTTCTTTTAAAATTGTGGTGCAATTTTTCTTTTACATTTTTGCTTAGTTTTTAAAAAAAGCCTTTTTTGCAACATTTTTTTTTTCTTCTTGCCTTCACTATTATAGGACAGCTCAGCTACAGAGGGAAAAGCAGGAGACGGGGGGACGAGATTCAGCAAATGGCTGCAGGTTGGAGTTGAACCTGTGCTTGTTATGGCAAGGACATAGCCTTTGTCCCACTCTACCGGTTCAACTACGGGGCACCCCTTCTTTAAAACATTTTGATTTATTTTGAAAAATTAAAATTTAAAGAACATGCCTTCCAAACCTGGGGGTCCACCAAAATACAAATAGCGAAAATGACACCATTTATCAAAAAATAGCCTGATAAATAAAGAACAGTCCCTGAGGCCTTTTTTTTCGCATCATTTTCTTTTCATATTTTTGAGGGAGAGACGATGGATGGATGGATGGATGAATGGATGGATGAATGGATGGATGGACAGATATTCTTAAAACATTCGGGGCTGAAGCCTTAGACATCCAGGCCTCAGTACGCCGCTGCCATGCACAATGTACAAAACTTCTGAAAAATCTCCATCTTGCACACGGGTTATTAGTCCCACTGGTGTTTCCATAAATACTGTGACATGATTCAGGTGAAATGTCCTTTGAAGTCAAAAGTGACTCATGCTGAGATTGACAGTGGCATTTAACTTCCCTTGGCAGCTCCTTACCCTTTCATACCTTGATTAATAAGCCAAACTTATTATTCCCTCAAACTCCCTTAATATTGAGATAATGTGTCACATCAGGTTTTTTTGGGAGTCATTTTTCATAATCGTTGTGATAACCCTCCTTGAAAGGGGTGGCTGGGTGCACGGAGAAGCGAGGGTCGGCGAGGTAGCAGCCGGGGACAGCTATAGCACTCTATAAATGAGTATGCTAATGCTGACTGACATTTCCTTGAACAGCGAGAGAGAGGGAGGAAATGCTTGCTCCCAATTATCCTAAACGTCAGTGTGAAATAAGAGCCTGTGCCCATTTGGGGATGATTCAACAAATAGGTAAAGAATTGTAAGGAAACAATAAGAAAATTATGTAAATTGAAGAAGCAATGTGATTATGCTGAAACCACCATTACCTGGCTCTCTTTTATTAAAAAAAGAAAAAGTGGACACTTACATAAACTTCCCCACACACTTCTCATTTAAATAGACTAGTTTTTAGTGTTACTGCACTTGTGTCTTTTATCCTTGTCTTCAGACGCTGAAGGCCAACTCTTAACAGTTATGTCACAGTTCACTAAAGTGTTGAATAACCCGACTTTACTTACAATCAGCAGCTGTTGTTCTGAACACACACCTCTCTGAGAACTGTATACAAATGAGATACCAACATAGCAATGACAAGAGGGTTATCTGCTGCATACAGACTCTGTATCTGCATGATTAGTCGGTTGACAAAGAAAATTATTCATAATGCCAGAGTAAGTGTACTTATATTAGCGTAATTAACATATAAGTTGAAATTAATTGCAATACTTCACAGACACACCATTTAAATGAGTATACAAGTGCTTAATAATAAATATTTTCTTACAGTACATTTGCATATGTTACACTTCTTACAAAGCAAAGCCTTGTGTATTTGTGAATATTCACATTACACTTGTTTGCCTTAAGAGCCAACTCCAATCCCCATCTCTATATCTACGAGTTGTGCACATAGAAAATATAAAATAATGAACGTGGCCACCCATTGGTTTGTGGACTGCTGATTTAAGGCCTCAAGTTTTGCATTTGTCCATCATCGTCTTGGCTTTTTGGAGCCAGAAATGATTATATTTGGATGAGTTTGGAGCTGTAGAGGAGCGAGGAGTAAATCTGACTCACAGAATGTAGAGACTGTAGAAATAAATATAATCAAACTGAATTCATAATTGCTGAAACTAGCTATAGAGACCAGAGCCATTTTTTGTAACAGGCTGTGACCATGTTTATTTCTGCTGTAAAGTTGGTTATTTTAACATGGGGGTCTATGAGGATTGAAGCCATTAAAAGGAACTGCAGTTTTTTGCTCTTTTACATTGGCTTCTATATATATACACACACACACACACACACACACACATATATATACACACACACACATATGTATATATGTGTGTGTGTGTGTGTGCTTTATTTTACAAAGCAAATAAAATACTAACATCCAAATAGAGAACTTAAGTACACAAGTACTTGTGCCTATGGCTAGATACATAGATATATTTGCTAAATCAATTTGGATATGCTATATGGGATGAGTCAAAAACGCATCAGACAAAAAAACAGCCGACCTTCAGCCATTGTCATTTCTCTGGTTTAGTTGTTTTGAACTGAAATGTTTTGCTAGATGTAAAATCTAAGTGTAGTCTTTGAATGTTTTTTCATTTCATCTCCATTGGAGGCTGAAGGGCAGCCTCATATGAGAAACTGTGGTAGGTTTTTAGAGAGGCACTGTAGCCGTCTACCTCCGACTGAACTGAGGATCTGAATGAACACCGAGGCTTAATAGGAGCTGTCCACTAGAAGTGGTGCTGAACTGCTGACTGGAAAGCAGCAGCTAAATGCTTTTCTGTCACGGACTATTTCAGTGTGCACTTTAACCACACTCTATCCGTGGAAACTGAGCAGCCTTTATTGTACGGTGAGCAAGTTAAAGCTGTACTGATCAATATTTTTGATAATAACTATGGTTCAGATGATTATGTTTAATGGAGAGAGGGTCCCTCCAAGAAGCCACACAAAATGATCACCCAACTGCAGTCTCCCAAAGCATTACAGCTCCTCATAGTCTGTTTTGGATCATTGTTTTCTGGCCTGTAGTGTCACTCATCAGCCCCATTTTATATAGCAGCATTTAAAAGATAATCTACATTACTGACTGATAGAATTACAAGTTGTTTGTTTTTTATTTATTCATTGAAAAAAAGGAAAGTATTCACATTTAAGAGGTATCAGTAACTTTTGGGCATAGTTGCTGTAAACAAAAAAGTGCATAAGGCAATAACTGCTCATTGATGCCATTTAATTTTCTGTTATCAATCAATTAACTTATCTCAGCTTTACTCATTTCTACATTGTGTACACCACCTGCTTAACAACAAACAACAGAAACACAAACTTAGCTACTCAATGGTAAACATAGTGGAGCGTGTAACAACTACAATACGAGATAGTTTTACAGGTGTTGGTGAAGAGCTATAAAGAAAAGAAAAGAGCTAGAAAGTAAGTGAGTATTGGACTTCAAACCCAGAGGGCCAAAACAAAAAAAAATCAATTCCACCTTTTAAGTAAAAAATCTGTATGAGTTTTGAAGGGCAAACTGGTATCTTTCTGTTTAATGTTTTTCTGAAGTAGTCACCAGAGATGGAAGAACTAATATCAGTGTAAAATACTGTTACAAGTAAGAGTCTAAGAGTAAAATGCAAAACTATATGCATCAAAATATACTTTAACTCAAGTAAACACCTATTTTACATTATATTCCATTTCTGCAAATATATCCCCCTAAATCCTAAACTGTGCCTTTGAGTTCAGCTCTTGAGTTAATGCTCTTAGACACATTCGACAGGGCGCCCAGCTCACCTGGTAGAGCGGGCGACCCATGTACAAAGGCTTTGTCCTTGCTGTAGCGGCTGTGGGTTCGACCCCAACCTGCGGCCCTTTGCTGCATGTCATCTCCTCTCTCCCCCTTTCACGCTTAGGCTATCCTATCTAAATAAAGGCATAAAAAGGCTGAAAAAAATCATCTTAAGACACTATTCATCAGATGTAGCCACCATGACTCTTTAATTATGTAAAAAAAAAAAAAGAAAAAAAATCTTGATTAATATAACAACAAATTTACCAAAAATAACATTTTAAAATACACTGTCATACACTGCAGGGCATTGTTCCCCAACAAAAAATAGCCCAGTCTTAACTGGTAATCTGTGTTTTACAATCTGATATTTAGTCTTTTCAAAATAAAATTAACGCAAGAGCTTGTCCCACTCAAGTAAAAGGAATGTAGTGCAATCTACATTTAGCAATCCAACAGCAAAATAAATAAAACCATGTAAAATTCAAGTCACTTAACAAAACAGTTACTCTTCATTACAGTAACAAACCTCAAATCTAGCAGTCCAACAAAACATCTTACAGTAAAAGTAGTGCAATATGAATAACACTATAGCTTTTCTCTTACATGCATAATTATAACTAGTAAATTCTTTTTGCATCAACACAGTCCAGCCATAACTGGGCCTGAAGGCATACTGCTGCCTGCTGATATGAGTGCTGTATTTGAGTATTTGAGTGCTCATATTCCACTTATTTATGAAGTTATACAAGCTCCTGCACAGCTGACAACCCCGTCCTGTAAATGTTTTTTTTTTAAAAAAAGCATTGTATCAGCAACTGATGGCATTCTGTGTACAGAGAGACAGATGAATAGCTTTTGTTTTGAGAGGGAAGCAAGGAAGTTGAGGTAAAACAAACATTTTGTATTTCCTCATCTCTGTGACAGAGAGACTTTAAACTGCAGTATAAAGTAGCATAGAGTCAACAAACGCGAGCGTCATGCGTAAGAAAAAAACAGGGAGCCACCGTTTCTCTAAATGTGCTGCAGCTGACACGCAGCTCAGACGCGCCTAACAGGCGCTGCTCAGGCGGGCAGTGTGCTCGCTTTAAGCGGATACATGAGCGTCGAAACAGAAAACAACATGCTTAGCACTGATCACGCTCTCATGAAGCATGCTCTGTGAAACGGTGCGACGCGTTGACGTACCTTATGCAAATCGACATATTCACGTAATCGATTACGTCGAGGCGTCGCCCCAGCCTTAGTCTCCTATGAGAGCTGAGTGGAGAAAGGAGATTTTTCTCCTTGACCCAATGATTAAAGAGCTCCTCTTATGTTATTTCAATTGGACTGCAGCCTATTCATCTGGCTGACAGAAAGTTGTGCATATTCCGTATCAGGCAAGTTATTAATCCTCATGCTTTCATCGTCATGCTTTTAGATTAGGGTCAGCAAAATTGATTTCTTCTGTGCAGGTTAGCAAGAGAAACAAGAAACAGAGAGAGCAGGAGGAGAAAAGATGAAAGCGCACCAAGCACGTGGCTATAATTTCTCATAGTCATATATCTGGGAAATTCATACATATACATATATCCATACAAATGCATTTATGAATATATTGTATGAATATATGCAATGAGGTCATCACTCAGTACATGAAAAACAATTATTGGCTCTTTTACTGTATGGAATCAATCTGAGACTTCAGTGAAAAATACTCCGGTTGAAATAGAGGACTGTGTCAGCGTGGGTGCTAATTTGTCCTGCTGTTCCCAATATGTAGTCTTTGTCCTGCAGATGGAAGAGGATTTAATTTGCTTGCACTTCCCTTTTTTTGTAATTCATGAAAATTGTTTCATGCATGAGTGGGCACACTTGTTGATCTTCTTTCAGATTAGAGTGCAGAGTGCTGTTGTTAATGGAAATGTCCGAGTCCAGACTTAATTTCATAATAGCCACTCTGTAACTTTTCTTAATGAAAAGGGTGGAGACCTAATTTGACAGTGATGGCAAGCTTTAGGGAAAAATCTGATAATTTAACTGAGGCACTCTGCAGACCATGGTTACAGCACCATGAGCAGAATTTTTCAAAAATTAAACTCATTGAAAATATTGTAGTAGTTAAGTGTGTGGATTTTAATTTCGATTTCCTATTGTGTGTTGGTATTTGACTGGGGTTCAACATTAACCATGGCCCGGGGCCACAAAAAATTACTCTTTGGTTAGGATAGGTTGCCTCTGGTCACTAAGTTTTATCAAGTGTGAGACTGCAAATCTCAATTAGATGACCTGCCTAAATAAAAGTTAAATAAATGAAAGTCCCCATTCTTTGATCCTTCACCAATGCAAAGTTACAGTTCCACAAACATACAGATTTATTGCTATTCTACAAGAACAGCAAACAGTACCTGAAGTACATAGAGGTGAGACTCAATCTCAGTTAATACTGTCCAGAACATTACTGATTCCCATCTACAGAACATCAGTGACCTCGGTGAAGTGAGGTGTCTGCACAGAGCCCAAAGGATACTGATGACAGCAGCCACCCCAGCCACAGTCTGTTCACCCTGCTGCCATCTGGGAAAAGGCTGGTCTGGTTGGTGAACTTTTAGTCCCCCAGGCTGTGAAACTACTCAACTCCTCTTTTGATGCCAAAAAGATGCAGCAGGATTTACGATTCTTCAAGTTCATTTCTTCTTAAACCACATTTAAGAAAAATTACAATAAATCTACCGTGTATCTTGCATATGTTTTGATCACCGTCAATTTTCCATACTGCTCGATACTTTGAAACCAGTATCACACTGCAACCTGAGGGCAATCAAAAATGTACTCTGGTCACCAGATTTAGGAGCTTAGTGGCCTATGAGACCTGTGCTTAAACACATTGGCAGCTATCCCTTTTAAAGCTTTTAAGTTTAACTATGAATCAATAGCAAAGACAAAAAACAAAAGGTAAAATGTCACCCCTCTTTTTAAACAGAATCATAGATTGTAAATACATGGAAATTAAAAAGAACACGTATCAGCATCTAAACAGAGCACCATTGAGTTTACAGACTGATGACAAGGCAGCTAATCAGAGACAGCAGTCGGAGCAGGATGTAACATGTGGTCCTGTGGTCCTTTACCTTCAGGACGGGGTGATCGATCAGTGCAGACTTTGCGCCTGATTAAACAAGACAAGAGGCGTTAACTCAGGGACGTGACATGGAGCCACAGCCTCACTGGCTTTGTTTCTCTCCCCGCCTTTGCTCTGGTAATGGATTAACCTATTAGTTGTGGAGAAGGTCATTACAGGAATTAACTTTTTTTTCTCCTCATTGTCTCGCCGTGAGCCTGTGGTAAAAGGAGCCTACTAGAATTACACCTGTGAGACTCGTGTCGGCACAAAAGGCAGCATGAGTCAGTCAGTCTAAGAGGCAGTTGAGTGGCAGCGGCGAGGACGGTTGTGGAAAATTGAGTGTCATTGTTTCGAAAATTGCCATTCATTGCTTTATGTGTGATTGCCACTTGTTTCCCTCATTAGGAGCTGAAGTCTCCGCGAAAAAAAAGATTTTCACGTCTATTCACAGTGAGAGCGGTAGTGATTATGGGGATTTTCCGTTGTTGATTCTTTCCGTGTTTTGTCATCGTGACATTGCAAACCAAATGAAAAAGGACATGGAAATGAAAACTCTGTGAAGCCATTAGGCTGCATCTCTCAGTGGGCCGGTTATATTATTTGGACTCAAGCAGTATCAGCATATGAAAAATATATTACATTTGCCTTTATTGAATTCACGGCAGCTGAGCTCTGTTTTGTCAAAATTTCTCCCATAGTGAATGATTCGGTTAGAGCGCACACCGGCTGGCTGGCTGGCTATCAGGGAGCGGTTTTATTCAGGTATGTAAAAAAGCTCTGTGGAAGCTGAAATTCGTTTTTAAAGGGATTTTTTTTTCTGCTCAATTCTGTATCTTTGATGGAGCAGGAGAGGAAGGGAGATGTCTGAAGCAGAGTGGGATGAGGGGGAAGGGCAGTGGAAGGGGTTTTAGGGAAAGACAAATGGGAATGAGGAATGGGCCGTCGAGCCCTGTGCTCAGCTAATGGATCATGCGCCTTCCCCTGGAGTGGTCCGCCTCGCCTCTTACTGACCGCGGTGCCGCTGCACTGTAATTACCTGCACTGAAGGGATAGCTACCAAGAGTGAGGGACCGGCAAAATAGCAGATAGAGAGGACGTGAGTAAAGACTGACAAGGTGGAGGACCACTTGTCAAGAAAATTTCACCCGCAAGAGGATGTTCTGCAGAGTTTCTAAATGGCTTGATTCACCCGATGTGGGTTTACGACCTTTTAGACTATTTATATGAAAATTGGTAGAGAGTTGCATGTCAAGGGCTCTAACTGGATTAGTTCCTTTTTGGCAACCGAATCACAACTTCTATGGACAGCACCACTCAAATCTCATTAAAATATTGTAATCTCTCATGGTGATACCAGCTGACCTGGTTCACTCCATCCACAAAGTTCTCTACGAGGGTCTAGAAAGTGGTACAGTGAAATTAATCCGTCTTTGCAAAAAATGTGGTTCTACAAGCTTGTTGACATGATGACTGTACTTAAAGTGCTACATGGTGAACTACTTTTGGCTGCCAAACTAACTGCTAACCTGTTAGTGGGCTGAGTTGTCAGCAGTCACAGCAACTCTGACAGATTCTCTCATTTTTATCTTTACTTTTAGTCCCCCTACCATTTTGACCACAATGTTCTGTTCACCAACCAGACCAGTTGCTAAAGAAAATGTTGGAATTGTACGTTTTTGCAAACCAGTGATTTGTTAGATTTGTACATTTTATATGTATCTTATCAATAAATTTTATCTACTTGTCATTGCTGTGTATTAAGAGGCTTTTTAGCAACTGAACCTGTGTTTTCTAGCAAACTGTTAACTGTATTTCAACTGATGATAGTGCCACGAAAAGTGGCTGTTTTTCACAGACATCACTGCTGCTTTTCCAGCCAGCTATGCCAGCAAAACCGAGACTTTTAAGACAAAACATGAGCTTTTCCGAAACATAACCAATTTGTTTTTGTGCCTAAACCTTAACCACTTGTTAACCACGGCTTAGTTGAAATGTGAAGTTAAAACATCTGCTACATTCTAATGTACAAATGGAAAATATTTGTGGTTTGCAGAAACGTACAATGCAATTAGGTTGCAACATATTGTTGTTATTGTTACTGTTATTTAGTTAAAATGAAGCGCTCCCCCTAAACTGCCAGTTAGAAAACTCATTACAAAGTTTAATATAGCTTGTTTATGCAACAGATGTCTCTGTACCATCGTCTACTGTTTACAGGCTGCTTGGGAGACAGTTGATACACTGATAAAGGAGGTTAAATAAAAGTGAATGATACAACACAGCAAATAAAAAATGATAGCTTCATCTATTTTAGACTGTCTGGCTCCCAGTACCGTCAAAATGTTAGCAATGTCTAGAAGACTTGTTATTGGCGACTGGCACAATTTTGCAAGTCAAAATTTAAATTTACTTTGCAAATCAATTAATTGCTCAATTTCATTGGAATAATTTGAAATTGCAGTGAAATCCTGCTGTTTTAAATGGTGGTGTGACCTTTAGTTTCTGATCACACTTTCAGTAAAAAATGGAGTCATTTCATTAGTAATTTGGTCGTGTACTGCATGAGCAGAATTAAGACAGCCTCTATCTTTGGTTTATAATTTTCAATTATTATTTTTTTTGTAATTAATTTCCTCCAGAAAGGTCACAGGGACAATATTTCGACAGAGCAGCCCTCATGGTTTCCCATGACCTCTGCAGCTCTTATCACAAAGTATCTTTGGGGCACATACACAACAACTCATTCCCCGCCTTTGTTCCAAACCTCTGTGCCTCCAGCAAGCTGTAACTCACTGCTGAAGGTGAACAATACTCCAGAGTTTCTTTTCGAAAATAAACCTACATCGCAATGGCCATCAATAACCTCACCTTACATGTCGTTTTATTTTTCAAAACAGGATTGTGATAATAATGCTCCAAAAAATAAAAATGAGCAAAGGAAAAGAAAAGAGCAGAGAATAATAAAAAAAAATCCAACTGTTCAGACCCTCCAAAACTTCCTTTCTGCTGCTCTAATGAAGGTGAAGTGAGACGGCTTCTTGGTATTCACTGAGAAAGGAGAATGCTGGGACAGGCAGGCTCGCCGCGGGCTCAGGGTTAGCGCAATTAAACGGCTGTCTCGTTGGATTATTGTGAAGGTTGCCTGGGCAAAATTAATAGCAGCCAGTCCTTTTGTGCTCCTTGATCTCTCCCACCTCTTCCCACACACAGGGTCGTGGGTGCCTGAGTGGCCGGAGGAGCGATACGAGGCTGAGAGCGAGAGGTAATGGACCAATGAGCCAGACGAGAGGAGGACGGTGAGACGGACACACATATGAGCGCTGAAAAGAGAAGCAAGCCTCTGTGCTCTCTATTATCCGCTGGTCTCCACTCTGTGACATGTGAATAGCAGCTGAACCTGCAGCAGCTACATGAGCAGCATGTTGTGGAGCCTGAGGATGCTCTTCCATGCAAAAATAACTACATCCTTTGTGGTTCACAGGGTTGTTTTTGCTTCTGTGTGCATGTGATAAGAGTTAACAATAGATAATAGATAAGTTAATAATAAGTCAAAAAGAAAAGGAGGGTTGCTAGTACTGCCGATTTCACTGAGAGTCAACACCCGAGCCTGCACCTCTTTGTTGTTTTTACACATTTTCAGCTCACTGTTTTGATTTGCTGCTTTGTCAGTATAATAAAAACAGAAATTATGACCAAACCAGGGATAGGCGTATAAAATACACTGACTTATATTCTTCAGGTGCTGAAACAGAAGACTAAATTTGGTTTCTAATGAATCTGTGTCTGAATCTTTAAGTACATGCTTGCTATAATATGACACCTTAATATAGTCTATAGTAGTGTATTAAGGCTTGTTTACTATGAGGCGTTTTTTTTTCTTTTTAACAAATGCCCAAAAAGTACTTAAAGGTAATAAGTACCGATACCCAACCCTAGTTGTAAAGCTGCATTAAGGTATCAAATAAAACAACTTCTTAACAAGTAGTAACAAAACATCTCCTGTCAAACGGTATGAAACCGTCCCCTCTCTCCAACAGACCATAGGCGCAAAAGGGCTTTTTGTTTCGGCCATCTCCAGAGCTGCCATCCTCATACAAATGTTCAGTTCAAGGTCTGCCCGCAAGCACCAGCTACAGAGCTTCAGAGGTGTTGGGTGGGGACATTGTCTCCCTTTGGACAAAGCTAAAGGCTACATCAACTCCCAAGCTCTGTATTTAATGCCCAGTCATTAGCTGAATATCGATCTTCTCCTAATGTTCGCTGAAGAAAACAAACAAGTGTATTCCCCAAAACACTGAACCTTTCCTTTAAAACCACACCACACTCATATTATTTACAAGGTACTAGAGAATGATTATCGAAATAGCCACCTGGCTTCCAAAGCAGGACATCAGATACGAATCAAAATCCGTCTTCTTCTTCCTATTATTTGGAATGTGAGTACTTCTGTTGGACCCTTCACACAAAATGAGCTTCAACTGTAGAATAAATACATCTGAAGCAGAACAGATACTCTTATCAGTACAACGTGCCTCCTTCTTTGCAATTAGAGTGGCTCAAAGAAGCCTATCTCGCATTGGAGAAACTAATAAAACAGGAATAAGCTATTCTTGGTAATAGAAATGCCAGAAGTGAATTATTTCAGGATTTGCTATCCATTAAAATGGACACGGTAGCATATTGTACATTGTACTTTTTCAGTCTCCTTTTCATGAATTTTAATAGTCGTGAAAATGAGCATCAGTGCTGCATACATTGCTGCTGTTATTATAAGCAAATTAATATTTTACAGCTGTTGACTGCAGCATAAACTAAACATTGTTTCTGCAGTGTGCACTGATTCTAATGTGGCAGGAAAATCCTGCACATATCCGTTAGGGAGGGAAATTAACAGAAAAGCAACAAACTTGGTGGTTACTTAAATATGTAAAGCACTGAAGTTACAACCAACAGACAGTAGAAGCTGTACATTTATATATATTTTTTCTCTCTCTGCATTGATAATCACTGGAAGATTGTTTGACATACTGGGAGGATGCCATGCACTGGACAAAAACTCTGGCATGGTGCTATATTACCTTTTTACTGGCTTTGTAGATTGTCGGTAACGGACCAGTAACCATGCCAGCACTGTCTCGATAAGGGTCGAAATTGATCTTTGGGTCGTAAAAATAACCTTTTAAACATTTGTGGGCTGGAACAGTACAACATTACGTGGTGCCAGTGACAGACAAGTGCCTCAATAATGGGTTTTTATAGGCAGTGATATACACTGGAGATGTATTGTCATTTTAAAGACTAATCGATAACTGGAATGTGACCCCCTGTGTCACTCTCATAAAAGCTGTGTTTACGTCTAAACTTTGGTTTTAAGACATTTTGACAATTTGAAATTGATTATCTATGCAATGGAGCAGAGCAGAAGGTATACTAAAATTGTCACAACATTATAAAGTTTAGATTTATATTGCTTTGGCATAACAAGCCTGAATTCTATGCAATACTATCAATTTAAGTTTTTTTTAATGATGAATACATAGAGACTTTCCTGCAAAAAAAAAACAAAAAAAAAACACAGCTCCACATTTTTGTGGAACGTTGCACTTTTGGGGCAAAAACCATGCAGCTATTTAGCATACAGTAGTTGTGATATTTTCACCTATTTTATTTACATATTTCTGTGTACTGTGGTCCCTAAACAGTCTCAAAATCCGGTATGAGTAGAAGGCTGAGACTCTTGTGGATCATCATTGCTGAGATGATTTTTTTTAAAATCACTGAATAAAATGACCTAAATGTATTTGGGTAATCAGAGCCTCCTGACACTTTACAAATGGACAAGAAGCTCATGCTTGTGACAGTGCGAGATGTTATTTATGTGCTCCTTGGCTGAGCTGTGCTGGGTGAGCTAGAAATATGCACGCTTCTTTTCCTTTTGCACAGTGATACAGTTGGCAAGTGTAGATTATCTTGAGTCAGCAGGTCATGATTTTCAGAAAGAGACATTGCTGTTGAGTTTTCAGCTCCACACTTTTGTGAAATGTTAAATTTGAAGGGCTTGTTGCAGACAAATATTAATTCAATACAACCAACTTTAATTTTGCTATGCTTTGTACAGGGTTCCTACTAGTGATGTGCAGGTCAGTTGTTTTAAAAAAAACCTACACCAACCTGGTCTGTTTATGAACCAATCCGCCCTGTAAACATGTGCGTAAATCCATGACCTGAACATGAACCACAAACCGGAGCTGAAAGTTTCCAGTAATGGCCGTCAATAATAACGACCTACTTGCTGTTGTTTTATATTCTGATATTTACCAGAAATTACATACAAGGAACCGAGTGTTTTCTGTTGAAAAAGTACAAATGCAGGAAGTACTCACCCATCCTTTAAGTGAAAACCAGATAAGCAGTGCTGATGACAAAGCTGTTTTCTGTGTGAGAGAGACAGAAAGAGAGAAAGATGAGAGGGGAAGAGAAGTTGGAGGTTGGATTATTGCACGTTTCTTACAGTTATTAACTTACTCAGAACGCTGCTTTTTTCCATTTTATGACTTTCCTGCCTAAAATCCTAAAAACTAAAAAGACACATTCCCTCACATTTCTTTGAGGGTTTTAAAGTGGTAGAAGAAGTTGGATGTTGTGGTGGCCATGTCACTGATTTTTGGGCTGCAGACCTCGTGTACTTTTGTTTTTTTCTGACTCCTTTCATTGACAACATAATCCTTGAATCCAAATTGGATTATTTTTGGAAAGGCCCTCTATAAAAGCTACCTCCTGCATTGGCCTCTGCTGATCTGCTGCATCCTGGTAGGTTGCCAGGTTTGAGCGCACTACACTAGAAATCACCCAATCATGTTTCAAAACAAAACGTACCTTCTCAATTTGTAGAAAAATTCTTATATTTCATTTAAGTCGTTGATACATCTATATCAAGTCTACATCGAGTCTCAAGTCATGAATACCAAGTTAAAATAAAGTCGAGTCTTTAATCAGTTTTAGTCACGCAAGTCTCAAGTCCTCAAATTTGCAACTTAAGTCTGACTCAAGTCAAGTCACGTCACTCGAGCCCACCACATCTAGCATTCAATAAATTATTTTTTCACATAAATATTACCAATTATTTTGACCTTTTTTAAAATGCAACATCAAAGATTTAAAAAGTACATAACATTATATATTAAAATAAAATTAAAAATGTATTAAATAAACTAACTTTCAATGTTTTTCTCACTTTTGGGCTTGAAATATTGATTGAAGACTATTTTTTTAAAACCAATTAGGTCTTTATGAATTAATGGATTTAATGCCTTTTCAGAATTGCTATAACCCTGGTTGTTAATGCTTATAAATGACAATTTATTGATTTGAAAGTCCTTTTTCATGCAGTGTTAATGTTATTTTGTCCAGTCCTGTGAAAGAAAAGGAAAAGGAATGTGTTATTCTGGCTTTTCTGGGTATCATTTTCTCCAGTGTGCTCAGGTTGTTGAATTATTTGCCAAAAACAACACAAGGGAACATGTGCATACTGCAACACCTCTGTGTTCCTCCTTTCATTTTTAAGTAGGAGAGGTACAGTTGGAGAGGTGTCTCTGAAAGGAGCACTGGCTTATTTATTTTTTATCTTTTTATTAAATCAATTTTAATCTTCCTTCCTTGTTTTCCATTTTTGAAAAACAATGGGAATCAATGCAATAATCCATATCTGTATGATTTTCCCATCAGAGTTTGGAGATAGCGCGTCACATTCGAGTTTATTTTCCAGACCTATTTGATTGTGACGGGCTTGTCTTTTTGCTCAGACAGATATTGTCTTGAACTTTGTCAGAGTGAAGAGATGGAATGAAAGCAGGCCTTTCCTGAGAGAATAAGTAAAAGGTTCAACAAAGGTCAGTGCTGTGAATTATTAAATCTCTTTATCTCGGGATGGTAACATGGTCCATCATTGGATAGATGAGGGCTCGTGCAACCTATTGGATGATTAATTTGCCAATTTTGATGGAAAGCGTGCAGGATGAAACCTGAATCAATTGTTTTATGTGTTTTCTCTCACTTTTGATGTCTTCAGAGACTCATTATAGGCTCTGAATTTCCCCTTTGCTCACATTCTGCTTTCACAGCCTCACTGAATATTTTACAAGGCCGGCCAATCTTCAGGTGGTACCATCGTCTTTAAATCCATTGAGTATGCATTGGTGTGTAGCTCTGGTATATCTATACATAATAAATGGAGGGAAACTGAGAATGACATGCTGTACGCTGCAGCAGCTTGAGTTAACTTACTGTAGTGCATGTGACAAAAATACAGAATTGTTTTCTTGTATCAATGTGGGTTTTGATTTTCTTTAATTGTTTTGTGTCAACTAGAGCTGCACAATATGGCTTAAAATAATATTCTTATGAAATTCTTCAAAATTCTTTTCGGCTATATCGCAATACATAATATATATCTTGATATTTTGAGATCTCCTCAAAACTAATGCAGACTGCTAAAATACGAAACTATTAAATAAACTACAGTTAGAATAAAGTTGAAGTAGCAATTGCCAATTAGTTAAGTTAAATTAAGTACTGTTGTAATAAGGTTCAATAAAATACTGTTTTAATGAAGTTAAATATAATACTGTAATAGTACAATTAAATGAAGCATTGTTATAATTTAATAAATCAAAGCGGAACCCATGGTGCTTTTAATTTGAAGCACCCGGTTTGTCTCAGGCCAGGAGTGTTGATGATTTGCAGTGAACTTGAAGCTTCTGGTCAACAGTTGGATGTTGTAAGCAGACAGTTGAACCAACATGTTCGCATCCCATGTCATCACATATTGCCGCTTTGTCACTGGACTTCCGCATCTACATGTTACCTTTTAGGTATCCTTCTGCATATACTATTTACATTCTGGGATATTGCTACCACGACGTCAACATGCAGCGCATGGTCTGATTATACTGCATGTGGTTATGTTTAGGCAACAAAAGCACATGGCAACCAATGCCCGGACGTCAACTAATGCACACGCTGGCACAGATAATTAGGATTAGGCCAAATAGGCACTTGGTAAGGTTTACAAAAAAAAAACATCACATTTAGACAGGAAGCAAACAACAGATCCCCACATGAAAGTCTTCACACCATCTATTGCCCATCTTTTTGCTCCTTTTATTATGTTGCCAAACAAACCAAAAGCTCTTCAGTTCACATATTACAAAGACTTGCAAGTCCCACTGGCTGCTCTGTGGTCACAAAACGTGACTCAATAGTCATAATCAGAGCTTTGCAGAAACAAAAACACAATCTCACCTACTCACACTACCAATGCTACTACTCATTAAGTTGGCTTTATTAACGGTAAGTTGGAAATAAACTAAAAGTTCTACAGTTCATTTATTAATAGTATTTTAAAGTTGTAGTGGTGCTCCATAGTTGCAAAATACAACTAAATAGTCACAGTCTAGACCCCTGCTTCGTGTCTGTGAGAGGCAGTGAGCCGTAGGAGAGAGTCTCATGCTGGTGGTGTAAAAAAAACATGATAATTTATACTCAGTGTTCACGATACAGTCATTTTATACACCTCACGTGGCACAAGCAGCAAGTATATTCTATATCGCCCACCCCAAGTTTCAACAGTTATTTGAAGAACAAAAGTCTGAACTACATAAAAAACTCTGGGGTTTTTTTTTTTTTTTTTTTTTTTTTTTTTACATATCCTTTATCTGTTTTTAATGCTGGTTGCCTCTTTGGCCGCAGCACAAAGTACTGTTTTCTACATTTATTCAGTGTTGCATAAAGCTTTTTCATTAATTGCTTGAATAAATTTAGTCCTTAAGGGTCTCAAGTTCCTCGTCTCTCAATCTTGTACTTCTGCAAGTCCTCACCCATCCCACTCAATAAACACAGGCACATGCACGTGCACGCAGACACACACACACACACACACACACACACACACACACACACACACACTCACTCACTATAATTACTGTAAGAGTGCTTGTTCAGGAGAAGTTCAGTCCACTCTGTCAGTGTTTACACTCTCCGAGCTGGAGCGAAAAGCCATCGAGGCTCAGAGGATTCACCATGAAGGACTAGAATGGGCGCCACCCCGGGTGCTGCTGTGGTCCAAGCGTGCCCCCGTCAGACACAAGCGCTAACACCTCTCTGTTTACTCCTGAGTTCAGTGTCTAACAGGCCATGAAATTACATTTCCACTCAGCGAGGAGAGGTCATCTCTTCAGTGCTACACCTGAAGACAGCAAGCCAATACAGAGACAACTTGTCATTTTAATTAGTGTCTACTGTCTTGTATTGAACACCTATTTTAGTGCACGCTCTTACTCACTATCTGTCCCCGACCGAGTTTTGGGAGGTAGGGCAGTGGGGACAATTGACACGCAGAGAATATTCTTTAAAAGACAAACTGACCTGCCCCATGTGCCTCTCTGTTCTGCTCTCTGACTCAGTGACCAGGTAACAATCAGGATGTGTTTCCAAACTGCAGGTAAAAAATACCATGCTCAAGATTTACTAAAAAAAACTAAAGGTCTTCACAATATTTTATCAATTTAATATATTTTTTCCAAACAGTTTTTTTCTTTGTCATGAGTACTTTCACACAAAATGTGAACATTATGCAGTGTAGAAGTTATGTAATTGTTTTTCAGAGCAAGTTCAGGCAGTGAACAATCATATTGAATCTTTACTTATTAGGATTATAGAAAACAACAACACAGAGGCAACATTGTTTGAACCAAGATAAAATGCACCGCATACTGGATCCACCTGTTCTGTTGCAATATTTCATAATAAAAGCCCTGTATACATTTGCACTGTTTAAGAGTTTACCAAGAGGAAACTCAAATTGATCTATGAGGAAAGTCAATAAAATAGCTTACAGTCTTTTAGGCTATACAGCAACCAACGCTGCTCTGAGTCATTAGTTGTCACAAATACACATAGCTGCCATTATGAGTAGTTTTCAAACTAAATATTTACAGGCAATTATTATTAGTAGAATTGAAAAATGCCTATTTAATCAATTTAGATCACATCCTTGAACATTTTGTGCACCTATCAAACAATATATGCCAAAAAAATTACAATATTTTTCATATTCTTTTTCCAAAATCCAAATATGTTTTTTTTTGTAAATCAAAAAATAAGCTAGTACAAACTAAGCTAAACCAATAATATCACGACATCCCCCAATCAATCAATCTGCAACTTTTAGCTACACAGAGATAGCAAGAAACAACATGCTACTTTGACTGTTTCTGGAAAATAGTGTTCCATTTTAATGCAAAGGATCTGATTTAAATCCATCTAGTAACTGTACACCAATAAGATATTCATGTAACTTGAAAATACGTCACAGTACAAAAGCTAAATACGCGCTACCTTCTGTTTCACTGGGACTTAAAGACTGAATTGACCCATCTTTTAAATTTTCTGTTTTTGTGAAAAGTAGAGCCCAACTCATATATCAGTCAGCTAGAAATGTCTGATATGCACAATATGATAAGCTTATTTTTAATAGAATATAATGCAGAAAATACATGCTCACAGTAATTTATAATGATCAAATTGCCGATGAAGTTTACTGTTTGAGTGCACCGGTGTCAATTTTGACGATAAAGTTGATTGTTAAACTGTAAAATATCCTATGTCAATTACATATCTTTGTCTCGAGTAACTGATAGCCATAATTGGAGGGATAATTGAATATAAATTTAATACTGGCCAATAAATTCGTATTGGATCTTTTCACTTCCCAAAAATCCCATGCTAAACCCCACAGTTCATCTTTTAACAAACGAAAATTGGCTCATTCAGAACTATTTCAACATTGACAGGTAAATAAACAGAATGTGACAAAAAATAAAAATAAAAAATATGACCTTTTTTCACTGGTTTTGACTTTTGCAATCCAGCAATCTGACCACTGAATATAGCCTATATTTTATATGATAACTGTATCCATGTATTCATGTTTTTCTATCGTCTTATCCCTTTAATCACCTCAACACCCCTTGTAGTCTCTCTCTTTTTATTTGCCTTTCTCTCAACCTCTGATATTAAAACACAAACAGCAGTAATATCAATCTAACAAGCATTAGTTAGTCAACCACTGCACGCAGCCAAAAATCTTAACCCCTCTCCTCACTGATAAAGCACACCCTAAAACCATCATAACGATAAACCAGCGAGTAATTGCTTAATAAATCAAAGCTGTCAAACCAGTCTGGCCGCGTCAAGCTCAGGCCAGGTTGCAGACCTGTAAGCCCGACCAGAAAATCCACAACCCTCATCTTTGGAATAATTTATCTGAGCTCTTACATGCTATGAATTGACAGAAACTTTGACAGCATCTCTGGCTCTACTCTGAGATGTGTTTGGCCACAATGCTTTGTCAGTGCACATACTGAAGGATGCTAACGAGAACCAGACAGGCATTTCCTGACAACAAATGTGTGTGATTGCTGTAAATATTTCTCCTAATTGGCATAATTTTTCTGCCAATTCTTATTTTCCTCAATTTAGACAGAATTTGAAGTAACAGCAGCACGCAACTCAAGAATAAACAGTTGTTTGAAGTTGATTGAGAGGGTAAAACATGCACCTCACACACTGAAGATGATCAGTGAGAGAGCGAAATGCAGATCAGTAGTCATCCCCCCGAATACATTATATAGCCTGGACTGAGTACCCTGCGTGTATTTCTACATATTCTACTATGATCTTTCAAAGACATCTGAGGCAAGTTTCTTGCTCTCGGATGCACGATGGAAACGTGTGCAGCGCGTACTCCCAGGACACCTTTCCCCTGCATATATTAGATTCATTATACATACAGTCTATACATGATAGACTTTCATATATTCCACTCATTGTGCATGTGTTTGTGCCAGATACAAATGCTGTTTCTTCATCTTTTGTGCGCTTGAAGGGGAAAACAGCTGATTTCAGCTGAAAAATCCTTCATAGGATGCTTTCTGTCGCTGATCAAATATTCATTGATCACTTTCACAATCTGTTATGTCTCTGTTCCTTTGTTGCATTCTGTTCACAGCCGAGGTGGCCTTTACTATTCTGATCAAGGCGGTGCAGACTCAAGCTGCTTTTAATATTTCCAACCACATCATTCAAACTGCCAAACACTAATGAAATACACATACTGTAATATTCAACACCTGTGCTTCAACTCCCCTGGTAGGTCTCACAATCTCCTTTCATATTCAGGTTTCGGGAAAATGGCGATATTCACCTCTGAAGATTACTGGAGGTCATTTTGAGCAGAAGCAAAAAATAAGATGGAATAAAAATAAGGAGAGGTGCCTCTTAAAAATTCATACTGTGTTTATCCCTGACGTGATTTCACCCTATCACAATGGAAGACAAGACAATGCATAGGCGATAAGATCTATTGGGTTTATTTTCATTGTCTCTGAACTCCCAGTCTCCTCTGAGGCGCTGCTCGCCCTCAGCCATGACCTTCTCCTCACTTACATCACAACTTTTCACTCCACTTGACTTCTTTCTGTTCTTACTTTCTTTTATTTTTAATTATACAGGTGCATAACTTGAAAATTCCCTTGTTGCCTGCAAGTTTGGGGAAAGAATACCGGTTGTACCCAAGGTAAGAATTAAAAAAAAAAAAAAAAAAAAAAAAGAGAAAAAAAGCTGTGCGAGATTTGAATTTAACATTAGTGTGCAGCAGCTGGTCAGATACTAAAGTTATTAATGCCGGCCATGTAAACTGGGCTTTATTATATGCTCTTGTTGTTCAATTGCAACAACAGTGAAAGCAAGGCAATTAGACAAGCTCCAAATGTGCAATCCCTTGAAATTAGCGTTATGTTTTTAAAAAGTGTACTGGTTTGAAACCTGTCAGGGGACTCTGAAATCCCTTAAGTTTCAGGAAACCACCATCCATAACTTTCTTATTAATTTTTCTAAGGAAAACCCTTCATTTAAGACTCCAAGCGACATTATAAACCAAGCATTTCGGCACTTCTGTTTTAGTGAATAATTGCTGTTAAGCCAAGTAAACCTCACCACCACTATTATAGCTCCTGTTTTAGAATCAGGGAGTAATTAACTCTCAAAAGTGTCACAGCGGCTTCTTCTGCTGCTTGTTTCTCGGATTTGCAGGCAAACAGCCCTGATTTGGTGTTTGACCTAAAACACTTGCAGCATCCCATGACGGCGCCCTCTGTCTCCCTGGTGTTGAATTCTGCTCGACCTCTTTTATTTTTGTGGCAGCAGCTTGACTGTTTGTTCGCTTGGCACTCTGCTATCTGACGCAATGTATGAATAACTGCTTTGCCATGATCAGAGCCACAGACATTACACTTAAGGAATAAATCCCTAAATTGCATGCCTTTCATACATTTTAAAACCAAAACCATTTTGTAAAATATCATCTTGTTTCAGGAAATATGTTTTCCAAAAATTAAGTGTTTTGTGATATGTTGTTGTGTGAAATATTTTTGTTTTGTAAGATGTTTTTGTGGCTTTTGAAATGTGTTTCGTGAAATGTGTTTCATGAAATGTTGTGTTTCACTAAATGTGAAATGCTAGGATTGTTAATGTTTTTAGTGTAATGTTAGTATTTTGTGAAATGTCAATATTTCCGCCTTTTCAAGACCCTAAAATCGATGACGTTTGAGCTTATTGATACTGCTGTCCTGTGGGTCCTGTGACGAAACATTACATCTCGAATTGAATACAACTGAATTGCCAGCCAACATGTATTAAACCAAGCGAAGAGGAAATCTGGTGGTCGAGGAGGGGCGGGAACACAACAGCCATGGCCAAGCTCATCAACACTGTACATTAAATTAAACCTAAATGCAGTACCCTCGACTGTATGCTGCAAAAAATCATCATCCACTCAACGCAGCAGCGGTAAGGACCCCCAAACTTTGTCCCATCAGTTAAAAATAGTAATCCAATGTTGAAATCCAAGTTAAAATCATCAGGATAAAAGCTAGTTCGCTAAATAAATGAGGTTAAGATTGATGTGTTCATGTTGGCTCAGTAAAATGACTATTAGGCAAATGCAAATAATACATCATAATGATGTGTTCAAATGTAACATAAAGAAATTTAGTTTTTGGTGAGATACCTGAATAATACAGTTGTCTGGGTGAGAAATTTGTTTTCCAGCTAAATAAAACTGATAGTGGAGATGGAATTACAACCTCTTTAATGTATCTATCTATATATCTATCATGAGCTCAAATGTCTTGTAATACATCATTAAAATTAATAATGCAAATATTTTTCAAACTAAATATTTAAATTAATTTTGTTTCGTTTTTTTTTAAGTGTCACCTCATCTCCCTTCAAAATAATAGAGAAGTATCAATAGTGGTAACAATTCTGATCTTACAGGAGTCTCAATAATAGTATCAATATCAATAAAAAGTAACAATCCCCATCCTTGTGTCCACAGTATTAATTGTGTATATCTGTATTTATCTCATATGACCCATAAACGTGCGGGCTAAAGGCCATTTAGTTTAAAGATAAATGTCTTATACCACTTTAATAGTCAGCCTTTAGCACTTGCAGTTGTCTGAGAAAGACTTGCAGTATAATCTAAGGACATGTCTTCATGCACCTGAGACTTATACTTGCCCCAAAAGTCTTCAAAACAACTCAACATTCATAAACATTCACTGAATTACTTGCAGCAATTACTGAACCAACACCTATAACCCACTTCCTCTCCCTGTGTCCTCATGCCATCACCTCAGACTGCAACCTTACACTCTTTTTCATGCAAAATAATGGTCTTTATCACATTTTCAGTTGGGTTGTCATGCATTGTGTTCTGCATTGAGTATTGAGTTATTGAGTATAACAGGCTGGAGACAAGCATTTAATTAGCAGCTGTACTTAACACCATGTCTCAGTTTCCATATTCCACCTAGGGCAGACTACTGACCATAGTTATTTTAGGGACAGCGCTCATGGCTCACAGTCAGGGGAAGGCTTGTGATTAGAAGAGATCCACATCCGCTTTCAGCATATACTTGAGACCAATCTTTGCTCCCAGTGAAGATAATAAGTGGCTCTCTTCCTTATCGCCAAAAAAATGGTCGTCTTATTAGAGTGGGAGAGGCAATTTTCCCTAATAACTCTTCTCCTATTGTTATCTTCACATAATTAATCTTCATTAGCAGAGGGACGAGACCGTGTTTAACCATGGAAGACCAGAACCAGAAGAATTTAAGATCTTCTGTCCTCGAGGCAGCGAGCCTGAGGTCAACGAGTGAACCCCGGCTTTCACTTTGTTCTAATCTCTCAGTCAAATCGTTTCAGAGAGGACACAAAATTACTTTCCAAATGAAAAATGGAAAAACTTTCAGGTTAATTTACGAATACAATTCCATTTTCAGCGTGACTTTTCCCTTAAAATTTCACCCAAATTGAAAGAGAACTCGGTGAATGTCAATTATTTGATTCAAGCAAAACAGTGCAGACTGAAAAGTTTGAGAATGAGTAATGAAGGTTCAGCAAAGAGCAAGTTATAATCCCTTTCTGAATTCTAAAACCACAGACCAGCAATTATCAGGACTCCTTTTCTATTATATATAATATTTTTCACAGCAGTAATTCCCAGTCAGGGGTGCCTGAGCCCCGGGTGGTACGTCTGAAGCTACTTTGGTGTGAATGGAAAAGATAGTGGAGCTCAATTTTTCAAAAAATAAAAATTATAATTTGAACTGTTTTTACATCTAACCATACATTAAGTCAGTTGTAACTAGTGTTGGGTAACATTATCTTTAAAAGAAAATGGTTTAATTACAAGAGTTCTGTCATTAAAAAAAACTTGTAACAGTGTTAACCACTGAGCTCATTGCTATCTTTGTGAGAGAGACCAAAATTTAGAGGAATTCAAGGTTTGGACTGAACTATTTGGCTCTTTTTGGGGCAAAAAAAAAAACAAATTTCTACCTGCCCACAGCTCCAGGACTTTAAAACAAATCTTTATTGACAATTATTATTAACAAGACCAGTCCTCATGGGCCAACAGACTGTTTTATGTTCCTATTTTACATGTACATCATGAGCTTTAAAGTCATGGCTTGACAATCTGAGTGTACTGTGTGATGACATTAAAAAAATCATGAGCTTTGGTTTTACACTGCAGCCAAATTACTTGTAAAATGGGAGTTGGGACTTGAATCCAAAGTAATACTTTTTAAATTTAAGACAAAGTCCTAAAATAAAAACAATCCCCATTCATATACATGTTTAGCACCACTGCAGCTCTTATCTGCATATATTATAACAGGCTTCAAAACGAACATTACAAGACCATTCAGGTCCACTGCGCATGCACGAGCAAGTTTAAACAGGAAGCACTGCTCAGGTGATCACCTCGTTTGAAGACAGATCTACAGATGGCGAGCAGCAATGGCTACAAGCAAGACAACAACAATAATAATGGTAATAATAATAATAATAATAATAATAATAATAATCTCTCTTTGTATAGCATCCTCCATACATAAAATCAGCTCAAGGTACTTTATATTTTATTATACAGCACGTGGATATCATAACTGGAAATAAGTTGCAGGCAGACCAAGGGGGAAAATAAATAAAATAAAAATAAACATAATAGAGCAAGGTCAGCAACGCCTGTTCATGTCGAAATAACACAGGGTAATCGAGGCACATAGATACACACAGGCTGAAATAGCGCGTTTTCTCCTGGAAAATGGTCACATGACTTAGGCGTGACCAGTCAGAGAAAGACACATCATGGCTTATAACGCCCAATCAGAAAGCCAACAGGTGTGGCCATGTCAGCGTTTCCAAACCCCTTAATTTCTGCCCATCCATGGAGAAAATGAAGCACCACAGTTTTTAATATAAAATGCATTGCCAAACCGCTCTGTTTTAGAGCCACTAAAACGCTGCATCAGTCAGTATGCCAGGCTGAAACAAAGCAAAACTCATGTATCTTAAATTTAAAAACAGAGTAATGTGGATGTAGCCTGAACAACATTGAACAGTTTCTGATCAGCTTTATTTTTTACAACAAAAGATATCTGACTAATCTGAGTTACCCCGAACACACATCCGAACATCATGTGTTGGGAGTGTGTTGCAAGCCAAAAGTTGAAACCATGTGTAATATAGATCAAACATGTAAAATATAATATAAATGTTGCTAAAGTTGGTAAAAGTAATCAGATAGAACTGTTTGATAGAAATGGCAGTGTAGATAAAGGGGTTCATCTGACAGGGCCGTGGGGGTCCATCAGACAAAAAAAAAGAGCACTGCTGATTCAGAGAAAATAATACAACAGAAACTTTTGGACTTAAGCAAACACATCAAAACGCCAATGAAACACCATTCTCCTGCTGCGATTCCCATCCCCGTTTGCTTCACACACATTGTTTTCCGTGCCTTCATTTTGACATTTCGGCTGCAGTGCATGTGCAATGATTCACCTCAGCTGTAGACAAGCGTGATGCCAGGTGTTTACTCCAGCCTGCAATCAGCTGTCTAGTTTGACACTGAGTCTCCATGATCTTGTCAACGGGCGCACATATTGCACGCTACATCACACACACACGCATGCACAAACCCCAGACACATGTGCACACACATCATGCAGAGACAGAGCCTACATGGATTGTTAAGCTTTCGGCTTGCATCAGTGGGATAGATCTGTTCGCCATCGAGCCTCGTCATTGCTGTCATCTTAATTTTGGGCTCGGCACATCCCCAAATCGCCCCCCCTCTGCAACCGCACACAACCGCCAATAGCTTCCTCTGCACCGTCTTCATCAGAGTGGAAAATGGATGGGACACCGACCACAGACTGTTCCATTTCTACATGCCTCCCTCTCCCAATCAACACAGCAAACTTCTTATGACTCCCTGGAAAAAAAGAAAAAAAAAGACAGCTTTATCTCACTTTTGCAAATGCTAGCCCCTCATTTCATCAAGCTCTCCCCTGTGAAATATATCCCTCCTACTCAAGCCAAAGCCCACAGGGGCCAAAAGCCACTGAAGCCTCTTATTGAAATTGCCATCTTATCAGACAAAATATCGCCAAGACATCGCTTCACAAATAGAGCTGTAATAAGTCTCGGTCAAGTGAGGTGCCTTTTTGTATCACCCCCCTTAGCGTACAATGACGCACTTTTTATATTACTCAGATGTTTGGGAGATAAAATGGCATCGCAGTGGTGGCCGACTCTCTGGGTCGCTGCAGGGAACAGCTGTCAGAAACACAAACACACACACACACACACACACACACACACACACACACACACACACTGCTACTACAGTCTGTCATAAATTAGGCCATTATACAGTATATAGGATTGTTTTTTTTATTCTCTGTGGTTGAATAGGGCAGGGCAGATACAAGAACAGAATGGGAAATTAGTCTCGATGGAAAATTAGTGTCCACACAAAGTGGAAAACAAGTCCTGTCAAAAAATGTATCTGATTTCAAAGAAAGCTGAAGGAGGGAGGCTTGATGTTACTCTTTTTTTAAGCCTTTGAACTCTGTAAAAATGGTTCACCAGTACCAACATTTTTATTTTTGCTTGCTGTGAGGTCATTTCTTGGAGTATATTCAGGCACTTTATATCCCTAAAATCAGTATGATCTAAGCTAAGTGGTTATGTTATTCAATAAACCGTAATAAATGATTTAAGTATTGAAAATGTGTAAATAATAATGATATACAAAAAAAGACGGATTTTTTAGCATATTTTACAAAATTAAAAAAAATTAAATGTAGAAACATAAACAAAACACCTCTTGGGAATTACTCCGTTTTTGAGACAAGCTCATTTTTATCATTAGGGTGAAAAGATGTTGTGATAGATGCATCATTCATTCCTCAGGTGCCACTCGACGCTACCGTGGGTTTTTGCACTGCGGGTACCGTAGCATACTGACATCATTACGAGCCTACAATGTGATAAAACAGACGACGAAACCTCAGCTTTCTACAGCAACATGAATTATTGCTCTAGCTCAGTGATACTCAATGTAAGGCCTACAGGCCATATCTGGCCCCTAATTGGGTGCTGGGTGGCCCCCACAACCATTTTTTATTTCAGAATGAAAATAAAGTGATTCATACTGGGAATTGGTTTTATACTTTGTACTACACTAGTGCCAGTGGAAACCACCTAAAATGTGGGAAACAACCGAAAATCCTAGAAATGTTTTAAAATCCTGAAAACTTACTAAAATCTTAGAAACGTCCTACAATGCAAGAAACGTCAGAAAATCCTAGAAAATTACTACAATCCTAGGTTTGTCTTTAAAAATCCTACAAATGTCCTTTAATCCAAGCGATGTCCTAAAATCCTAGAAACATGTATGGGGCTGCTGCAACTGGCCCCTGGCCTTCTGTCATCTTGCAAAAGTGGCTCCCAAGCAATGCAAGTTGAGTATCTCTGTTCTAGCCATTATGGTTTTATATAAGGTCAACTTATACATAATTATGCAAACAATGATCTCTCATGGCCATCCGTGGGGAAATTCCGGTGGAAATGTTGCTTTAATTATGGCGAAATCCTACATTTTCACCACATGTGACTTTAAAGACCCAAGCCTCAACGTTCTGTTGTAAAAAGAATGGACGCTCTAACTATTATTGTTCTTATTTTAGGGCGATATACATATACAGGATTATGGAAACAGTGATCTCCCGAGGCCATTACAAGGAATACTGGCAAATTAATGCAAAATTACAGAACACCTCATTTGCATGGCTCATAAGGTAAGGAAGCATGAGATCATGATCATGATCATGATACGATGACATGGAGGAAAGAATCCTTCCTGCTGCATTCAGAATGAATGCTGAAGTTATTATGGTTCTTATTTTAGATCTATTTATACATTTATATAGTCTTTATTGAATTCCAGTCACTTCTTGAAAAGATATTCTTGACAACGGTGCCAATCAATATCTAAACACATACTTTATGTACTTTGAATCAGCTGCATTAAGATTTTTGCCTCTCCCTTATCTATCATTCTGTCTCTCACCGACACACTCGCAGTTCAACCCCTTAATGCTCTCAGATTCGGGATATGCTCTAATCTCAAACCACTATCTTCAAAAGGCCATATGCCATGCCTCTCTTTTGGGGGCTGCCTAAGATTGCCTCCTGGTAAGCACTTTCTGGGGAGCTCTGCGGGGATTGCTCTGTTTGATCTATGCTACCTGGACTACAATGGAGCTGCAGAGGAGGATCCCCTCTCTCTGATCTCTTCAACGCGCCGCCAGCACACTCCGTCTCCCTGTGGGCCGGGCTGGTGCCTTCTGAGAAATACAACCTATTTCATAGCCGCTCTATTTCAGCTATTTCAATTCCAATAGTTCACTGTCTCTAATCCAATTGGAGCTTTGAGATATCTGTGGCCCCGGCTAAAGCCAAGCAGTGGTTCTCCAGGGGTCAGTTCACTGACGATAAGAAAACCACCCTCATGATGAAATACTGGTTCATGCTTACCTTTCTGCGGCAAATCTAGAAGCTTTATTTTAATGAATCCGTGGTGAAAAGTGAAGCACATAGGACTTTTTGGAGCCAGCTTTGCTTACTAAAAGCAATCACAGCTGAAAATGAGATGATATCAAAGGCCTCAGCCTGAAAAAGGCATATGAGAACTACAGACGGGCGACAACTTAAAGGAAAAAAACACACAAGGTGTCTGAGGTGTTGGATACATCACGCATCATATGCCACCCTAATAGCTTAAAATGCACCTTGGCATTGGTGCACCCAGTAGCTCAGTTGGTAGAGCGGGCGCCCCATGTACATGTCTACACCGCAGCAGCTGCGGGTTTGATTCCGGCCTTGGCCCTTTGCTGCATGTCATCCCCTCTCTCCCCCTTTGACAGTTCACGTTTTTTTTAAATATAATTTTCTAGTAAAACCCCCTTTTAAAAAAAAAAACTAATTTTCAGGTCATTTATTGTCACTCTGGTTTTTTTTTTTTTTTTTTTTGGTTTGGTTTTTAACCAATTTCTCGCAATTTGAGAAATTTCTTGCCAAGTTGATCACTGCCTTTTCCCACCTGTTTTTGAAATTCACTCAGGGCTCAAAGTGTTAAACGAGTAGCACACTCCTGAACACTGTGCACACAATCTTCCATTTCCTTGCAGTGCTTAGTTAAACACTTGTTATTAGTGTTATTAACTGCAGTGTTCGCCTTGTTAAAAATGAGCTGTTGCATTCCTTCCCCTCTGGGAGTACCTGGGACTTGGATTTAGGATCAGCTCCTGAGCAGTTCAAAAATTAAGTTCAGGAAAGAAGAATTGCAACAAAGTCATAGGCTACGAAAACAGCTACATGTTAAGTTATGGGTCGTTAAGTTCCACTAGTAAAGTCCTGGCAACCCTGATCCTAAATCATCCCCAGTTACATTAAAAACTGACATTCCTATGTTGTTTTTCAATCATTTACACTATAGCTCAAGAATGTATTTTCAACATTTAAAAGATTTATATTGAAGACACACTGAATAGAATCAGTTAATACAAGTGTCATTCTGCAAAACCTCAAAAATATTACAAACCACAAATAACTCTTTGCCTTGACTTCCAAACTGAGAGGGCAGCACAAGCACAATTCCTTAAATCCTTGAGATACTCAGAAACAAATTGCGCCAATAAAGTGCAGATTGCATTTAGTGTGACATATGTGAGTTTTAGGGTAGCTTTTAACACCACACTGCAGTGTCTCTTGATTGCTAGTGACACTCCTGAAACCTCTGCTTTCACTGTGGGTCAGTGACATTTGCAATGAATCATAAAGAGTCAAAGCTGGAAAACCAATATAGAGCCCAAGGTTTTAGGCTAATAGGAACTTATGTACACAATCACAGTCAGCCTTCCAGAGCAAAAACTGTGTTTTTTTTGTGCTGTTGTTTTTATCTGACTCAAAGTCTCTTACTGGCTTGATACATGAATGTATTACAACTTTTCCTTTTTGGGAAAACGAGGAATATTTCAAAATGAGCTCTAAAATATGAAAAAATATGGGTGTTTGGGGTTTCTGAAGGTGTCAAATGTGATAGATACTGGAAAACAGTAAGAGCCTGTTTATACCTAGAAGGAGTCTAGCTCTGTGTTTGCATTTAGTCATTGCCTGTTTTTATTTTATTTTTATTTACCTTTTATTTTACCACGCTGGTCCCACTGCGATTAAGAATCTCTTTTTATAGAAAAACCTGGCCAAGACAGTCAGCAGTGGAAACACAAAGGGAGACAAAATACAATTCACAGGCACTAAAATTTGCTGTACAAGAAAACTACCTATGAGGCACGAGAGAACAGTTTTAAAGCATTGACGCACTATCACCAAAACAACAACCACATCCTGCACCGATGATGTAGTCGTCATTGGGGACACATCAGAAGACATGTGATGAAATGCCCCTGACATCACCTTAGCAAGTCGTTTGAGTTTTTGGATCACAATGCATCTTGGTAGCTGTTTAGCAATGTGTTAAGCGCTGTCCACTTGTGATTTGAAATGTAAACAGGGTTTAACTCCTATTCAGTGACACCTTCTGGGTTTTTGGTCTAACTGGCAGCAACTACATGCAAGCAACAGCCTCATATCCAATCAATAAAAGGACAATAGAGAAACACTGTTGTTTTGATGATTTTACACTGCTGCCAAATGAAGAATCATCAAGAAAAGATAAAAAGAACCAACAAACATCTTACAAAATTAGAGCATTTAAAGTAGGGATACAGCAGATACTGCATTAACTTCTGTAATTAAAAACAAACAAACATAGAAACACTGAACTAATAACAGAGAATGAAAAAAAACAAAGTACTTAAATACAACAAAACAATCTGAATGGATCAGCAGATGCAATGACCCGATAATCGTTTACATGCACTGATACGCTGAGTCACATAATTGACACGTAATCGATTAAAACATCCTACGCAGCATATTGAATTTATATTTTTATATTCTTTGGGAGCAGTATTGGAATATATATACTGTTCGCTATTCACTGCACCACACTCTCGGAGTGCAGAACGTACTCTGGGCACAGAGTGAGCAACAGAGCACCAGACACAGTGATGGTGACATTCAGCTGTTCATGACGCTGGATCTAAAGGTGCTTTCTCTCATTTCTGCAGCAGCTGCAACACTCATGCATTGATCTGATCGGCTCTGACCAGATGGAGCAAAGCTATACGTTTCAACAACTGAGCCCCTCATCAACCTAAAATCAATTTATACCTTTACACTGACCAATAATTAAGTGCCAGTGAGTCTAAATGAAGCAGTTAGAATCAATGATCGAACAACTGCCTACCTCAATAAATCATTCCTTTTTTAGACAATTGTTCCACATTTGAGCACGATACTAATCCACCTTTGGACTATAAAACCCATAAGTCTAAAATCTAATCACAACAAACTAATGGCATGTGTATATATGCACTCAGTGCCAAAGGTTTAGGCCCCCACAACTTGTAATACCAAGCAATACATAGCCAAAGTGTACCAGCTCTCCTTCAGCAGGGGCTGCTGCCATAAAATAATCTTTCCTTACAGGACAAACTAGTAAATGAACTTCAAGGACAAACCTGCAGTGCCAGGCCTGTGTTAATATTAAGGTTGCATTAGTGTGCATGTAAGGGTACAAATATTCTGTCTTGGTGAGCAATCTATGATGTGACGTCTTAGCCTGTGTAATAAATACGGTTTCAAACAGGTTATACGGTCATACAGAGTAGTTAACTTGATGGTCAGTGTAATAATAAGGCTGTCTGTTCTGTCTCTTTTTTATACATAGCCGCTCAGTTGCAAATGCCCTTTCTGCATAACAATTAAAATTCAATTACCTGCAGATGCGGAGAAATGACTTTCCTTCTGTAACATACGTTTTGCACATCTATTTCCCCTTTGTCGCTCCTAATGCAATTACAGAAAAGCGTTAATGGGAGTGAAGATTGGAAATGGAGCAGTTTAGGGGGGGCAGTGGAGGGATGAGAAGACAAGAGTCAGAAAACTGATAATTGATATTGATGTCTGCAGTTAAATGATAATGCCACAAGCTCCTCTCGGTGCCTGAGGAAGAGACCTGCCGCTGATGTGACACCATCATGGAATTTAAATTATCTGGGCAAAATTTCTTTCCCCCAGCTTGTTTTGTAATAGTTTTGACATTCATGAATTTGTTTAGGGGGAATTTACAAGCAAAGTGCTTATTTTAAAATTTCAGACCAAGTTTCCAAAGGGCTCTTCAATAAATCACTTGACAACACAGAAGAGCAATCGAGACTGAAATAATGAAAAAGAGAAAAGGGTGCTTGTTTGAATATATTATTCCACAAAAAAGATCTGTGATCTTTTGTAAACAAAGGGAAGAAAAATTGCACAGGTGTCAGGCACATCCTTGAGTTTGACTTCTTTCACATACATGTTGCACGCTGGAAAATAAAAGCCACCATTAACATTTCCAAAACGTCTAATGGGGGAACAAATTTGAGTGGTGAGACAATCTAACAGGTTGTAAACAAGCAAACAGCTTAGCCAGATTACGCAAACAACTTTTTGGAGTTGAAATGAAAAAACAAAATGTTGTAATCATTTCCTTTTGCACGGGAAAACTGTGTGCAAACAAGAAGTACAAGTACAGTAAGTACTCAGAGGTGAACCAAGAAGTCACTGGGTAAACTGTGATGATGTTTGACGTGCAACCAGATGACCGCTCGTGCGTCACCCATCATTATATTGATGTTGCCTCGCTTCTGGTTCTGATGAGTAAACCGTTATCCTAACAGCTAGAAATGATGGCCAAAAACACAAAAATTGGGCCCAATTTGTAACAGGTAACAGACCAGGATATATCTTTAAGAGCCAGAGCCATCTTCACACTGAGCCAATGGAAAAATTTAATTTTCTTCCACTTTAATTTTTTTAATCAATACAATACTTTTTTATTAAAGTATAGTAGTGTAGCAGTAGCTACTTTATTTAACATTATTGCAGTTCATTCAATAGTTTTGTATTTTAGTAGTTAACATTAGTTTAAAGGACATTTAAAAATGTCAGTGTGTATATGAAGACTTAACACTATGAATGGGGGTTAAGTGCTCTAACATCCTCATAAAAAGACCCCGCCATCTGATACACAGTACAAAGCAAATACATGTCTTGTACATGATGTTTAAATGTGTATATATTGACTTATTGAAGTGGTCCTGGATCCCAGGGCAGTGAAGCATGAAGCTTTATGTTACGAGATTACAACGAGAACTGGGCCCCCATATCTCTGCTCGAGCCTAGAGGGGCTCAATGGTTATCTGGCCTTTTCTCATTAACTGAGAGATGAAAGTGGGAACTCGTCTTCGGTCATGCGTCCCTTAGAGAAAACCTGGACTGGGACATTAATAAAGGGCCTCGAGTCTGAAGGGAATCACTCTGGTCCTATCTCTCACAGCCGAAAAGGAGTCATTTCTCAGAGCGCTCTTCACATAAGCCTCAGCTTCCACTTCTGTCTTCCCCCATTTCCACGAAACCACGTCTCACACCGACCCCTAACTCATACGAGAGCACTGACTCAATAAAACAGAGAGGGGTTAAATCTCTCAAAGCCCTTGAGACTGTTATAATGTGATACATTTTAACACTGAGGCAGTTCTGGCTGGCTGCTTTGTGTTTAACATTATAATATCACATGTGTACAATTGTCCAAAGGCAACAGAGAGACTTCTAATAAAGAGAAAACCGTGACCGTGGAAAGGGTAGATATGCATCATGTGACCAGAATATGTCCCCGTTATTAAAATGAGAATTTACGTCTTAAAATAGGTCATAATTTAGTTCAAAGATAAAAAGAGTAGGAATCAATAGCTGGAAAACATGCAGGCAATGTTGGAATGAACACCACTGGACGACTAATTAGGTTTTAATACATACTTTCCCTTCATGATACAATGTCTTTACCTTAAACTTGGTCTTATTCTCTTAATTGTGTCCATTATGACAATGGGTTTTTTTGTACTCTCCATCTCTGTCAAACAACATAATAAACTCTACAGAGACCTGCAGCCTCACACATGTAAACAAACCTGTGTGCATGGATGAAAGGGCAGCTAGTTCGGCTAGCCTTCAAATTTTCCTGGAAATATATCCCTATAGCAAAGTTTTAAATTATCTATTCATTTAAGTATGTCATTAAAGTCTCCCTACGGACCCACTTTAATGTATACTAATACTTTTATTTAGGACAGCTTTCCCATATAATAGTTTTTAAAAAACAACTATGAAAAGGGGCTGGAGGCAGATTTACTCTCTCATTGAGAAATTCTGGATCTGGATAACTTTGGCCGCGTTAATGCGTATGGCATACATTTTGGCAAGATTTTGAATTTTTGTTTAATCTTGGAATTTCCAGCTCAGCTCCTACAATAAGTCTAAAATATGCTGTGTAAACAAAATTGTTATATTCATACTGTTGATTGAAAAAATAAATGTGCCAATGAACCCCATTTCAACTGCAATTTTTGATCCCACAGCCATCAAAACATTCATCATTCCTGGGCTTTTGCCTTGGAATTTGTAATTGTTTTCCATTTTCCACTAATGACGTAATTTTTACTATATTTGACAGGGAGAAAATACATGCAATATCCACTAGGTGCATTGTCACAATCAATGTTGCTACAAATCATTGACATATCCCAGACTGTGATAATTAAAAAAATAATAACCTACTTTGCATATTTTTTACAGACTAATTTTGAAAAGCGCACTTTGTGTGCAGAGCGGTATGAGTGTGAGTACACTGCACAAAAAATAAAAGTGTATAAAAATCAATGCTGCTGTTAATCATTGACATACTAGGTTTGATAATCAAAAAAAAAGATCCACTTAGTATGTAGTATATTGAAAATTTTCCCAATTTTTTTCCACATTTAAATACATAGTGGCATCATAACTGAAACCTGACATTTAAAGGGTTAAAATTCAGAAAATTAATGAATATTTAATATTTATGATTAGGACTGATGCTGGTTAAAAATCAAATTAATAAAAGTAGGAAATATTTATGTGTAATATTCTTTAAAGCTTGATTTTGAAAAGCATTTCCTGCGAGCGTTACTAGAGTACAATATTAAAGTGGGCCATAAGGGTTAAATTAGGTCAATATTTAATGGACAAAAACAAGGACAATAGGGGCACCTGGCGGATCAGTTGGTAGAGCAGGTGCCCCATGTACAGAGGCTGTGTCCTCGTCACAGCGGCCGCGGGTTCGAGTCCAGCCTTGGCCCTTTGCTGCATGTCATCCCCTCTCTCTCTCTCTCTCTCTCTCTCTCTCTCTCTCTCCCTTTCGTGCTACGTCTGTCCTATCTAATAAAGGCAATAAAAGCCCCCCAAAATATCTTTAAAATAAACTCCCAAAGACAACATTACAATAATATTTCCAAATAATACAAAAAAACGATATCAAAAATGTGTTACAAAACGATTAAATCAAATGATTGTGTTCATGCACACTCGTCCTGTATTCTTTTTTTCTATCATGTTTCAACACAGAGCTCCATATGAGCCAATGAAAGTCGACGCAAACGTTGTTCTGGCTTCCTGACAACAAAATAAGCTTGTAAGACTCTTGGCAGTTTAATTAAAGTGGAAGTTAAGGGGTTGCATTTTGGTAAAGTCTAACATACATGTCATTTTTAGTTTTACTTTTGCAGTGGATGTGTGTGGAAAAAAGTTTTATGGGCCAGACACCCTCACATGACCCGCGGCTCCACACAAGACCCCACTTGTCAGAAATTTTGGCAAAACTGAATGTTATTTCTCTTTTCTGGAGTATAACACATTTCCTCCATCTGTGCCCTGGTTCAAAAGTCATCCATGCCCGGAGTGCATACCTGGCCACAATACAAGGATAAGACAGAGTTAAAAGATGGCAGCTGAGTTAAAGCTTGGCAGTGTAAACCTTCAAGCCCCTGAAATCTACCGAGATGGATGTCTGGAAATGCTTTACAAAAGCACATCTTATGAATTTTAACAGCTCTCCCTTTCCAATCCATCTGGGCAAGACAAAATAGAGAAACACAATGTTCCGCCTTGGAGGTTTGACAGAGATATCAAAAATAGACTTTGCCAATTGCTTTGTGAATTCAACCAATTAGGCCAAGAGAGCCAGATGAAACTTCCTGACAGCATGACTGATCTGAAATGCTGTTTTAAATTAGGCCTATTCTTTAGACTTTTTGGCTGTCAAGGTGGATATACAGTACTTTCATTTGTCTCAACAATTAGCCAGATCCTGGATGAAAATCATATTCTGGTTCATTTCGGGTGAGGTAATAAATCCACAACTGGAATATATTAGGTCAGACCAAAAGAACGGGTTACACAATGAAGACAGAAATAGGAAATTGAGATTTTACGAGCCGAGACACGGGTGAAATATTACAGTAAAAATGATCCAGATAATGTGGATACAATATTACAAAAATAACTACAGATGAATGCCACATTTTACCTGATTTTTGTGCACCAACTCCCCATCCCCGCTGTTGAAGTTGGTGCCCAGATTGGCTGGCGAACTCATATCATCAAATAACAAGAAGCAATCTTCAAAAATAATGGAGCTTGCAATGAAAGATGGAAGCAAATAAGCCATGAATAAAAATAGATTTACATCATGATTATAATTTGAAATAGAGTTTGTGGTCAATGTAGAGTACAAATATACATTAGAAAAGCATACTCTGTGTACAACACAATAAGCACCCCTGAATGACACCAAAATAATGGCTTCCTAGAGTTCGATAATAGTTTCCGCTGTGGGAGAAAAGTCTGTTCCCTCAAAAAGATGATAAAGTTTAAATGGAGGAAAATCATTTTGAGAACAGCTGCCTGTACTCTCTTGAAAATGTTGCTTGTTTGCTCTCTTTTGTCAGTTTAATGTTAAAGGAGAGCTTCATCATTTCTCAACATTAACTTCATCTATCCAGGTTTGGGGTATAGTGTGACATAAAACATCATATTTTATATAGTGTCTCTAGAGGTTGCGTCAAAATCTGCTGGACATCTGCGACGCGGTGACATCAGTGGTGCTGGTAAGAACTACAAGCTATTTCAGCTTGTGTTTCTTATCTCCACCTCTGGGTATGCAGCGGGCACGCTCTACATGCATCCAAAACAAATCTTATTTCTTGTCTTGCAAAGCAAACTAGCGTGGTGTCCACCATAAAAATAATATTTATTTCGAGCGCAGAGGATGCTGCAAGGATTTTTTTTTTTACTGTGTACTGGCTGATTTAGCAACATACCAAAGAGAGCCTGTATGTGTGTGTTACTGCGCCTGAAACTTGTGCTCCTCACTTGGACAGAGGTGTGCCAGAGACTACAGTTGGACAATTCTGATGACTGGCAGAGCACATAGAAGGCTGTTTTTTGTCAATTTTTTTGTGGAAATTCGACTGGATTTACAAAACAGAAGCAACATTGGTAGACTCGTCATGCAGCACAAAATTGTTTTATCTTGATTATTTTGTTTTAAAACTTGAGGGAAGCCAAAATTGTAACTGAAAACAAAATCAAAGTAATTGCCCTAGTGTGTGTAACATTTCACATTATTTTACATCTTCTTTAGTGTTTACATCTTCTTCTGTTTTATAATGTCAGTTAGCAGTTCTGGAGTTATCAGTAGGCGGCTGGAAACTCATGCGGGACTTTCTTCCAGATTGCGAAGATGAAGTGGAATTCATAACCAGCAGGCTAAGAGCGCAGATGATCACTAAGTGAGTATTTCTGTCATCTAACGCTGTGTTCTGGCCGACAAAATAATAGCCTTTGGCTGTGGTGGTGACACACAGCTTCCAGGCACTCAGGCCACAATAAGGCCCGTTTGTTGTTCATAATGCATTAGTTTTATTAAATTTAGGTTGTTTTTTTCCGTGTTCTTGTCAAAAAGGTGAAGTACATTATATCGGACACTTTTACTTTTTGTAAACAAAGCAATGTTTAAGACGCCCACCTCCATATGCTGGAAGGTTAGGGGAGTATTTTGAGGTTGAGCGCTAGGTGTTCTGCAGAAAACAACCAACAATGCAACTCAATCATCAACACAATCAGCAGTGAGTCAGTAGAGAAAGTATCGTCCTTTAAATACCTTTGTATCCACATCTCTGAGCTGAGGATGCAACAAGGAAGACATGCACATCAGCAGTAACACAGAAAGCACAGAAAAGACTGTACTCTTTGCAGACCTTGAAAAAGACAAACAAAACTAAGAAGTTATTGTTGTCTTTTTTACAGATGTGGGATAGAAAGTTTGCTCACCTATGCCATCACTGTCTGGTACAGCAGCTGTGCAGCTAAAAAAAAAAGTCCCCACAAAACATGAACAAAAAAATCACTGAAACATAGCTTCCAAACCTGGAAAACATCTACAGCACTCGCTGTACAAAAAGAACATTAAACATCCTGACAGACATTTCTCACCCTGGACATCTACTGTTTGCACCTCTGCCCTCTTGGAGACGCTACAGAAAAAATAAAAACCCACACAACCGGAATAAGGAACACTTTTAACCCAAGCGCTGTTGTGCAGTTGAATCATTCACCACACAATCATGTGTGATTGATTGAGAGCCACATCACCTTACCACACTGCCCCTCTTCATACTGCATTATTTATTATTACCATGCCAATTTAACCATTAGTACCTAAATATATATTGTGCACCACGGAGAGTTTGCAGTTTAACTGTATGCTTGTCCATATGATGACAAATAAAGTTCTCTACACGTAAGCACTGAATCAAGAGCTGTGAAAAAAGAAAAACGCAGACTCTCTGTCAACACAGCACGCACTGAGGAATTTAATGCTTCAGTTGACTGCATTTATCATCAACACTGATTGGATATCTACTCAAAACATAGCGACTTTCACTTTTAGAGTCCTGGACATTGACAGAAAACATATGACTTAATTTAAACATAGTCATTTTTATTCCTCACATTCCCCAGCAAATAAGTTTGAGCTTTTCTTGGGATTTGGCTGTTTGATGAGAAAATGCCAGAAGAAATGAAAGCCCATCTTTCCAAATGACAGCGATTTAGCTCATGGACAGGAGATTGTGGGGGAGCTTTCTCACTTGGGCAATTTGATATAATATCTTCATCTAATAACAGTCATTTCTTCAGTCAGAGCCCTTCCTGGTTCCTAACTGGGTTTTGAATGACTACCTTGTGAATTACCTGCGAGAGTCGTACCACTAATGGCTTTTTAATCACCTTGAAAATCACTATATCCACCACAAAAAAAACCCACTCTCTTTTACTTGTGGAGAAACTTCTAACTTTGCCTTAATGATCCTTCCAAGCACAGTGTGCTATTGTTTTTCTGTTGGTGTGCATTTCTGTTTGGGGAGGCTCATTCTTAATAGCGTCTTTCCTTTGCCAATCTCCAATTTATTCGCCGCTTCTTCCACATCATCTCTGACAAAACGACGAGAAGCCGCTGGAATTAAAAAAAGGGAAGGAGAAACAGAAGGAGACACTGTGATCCCTTTGCTGAATGTAGGGTGAGGTAATCTAAATTGAGTCAAATCCATAAAAAGATGGTATTAGACTTTCATGGTGTAGCATCACTGCAGAGAGTAACTAATAAGGGAATTAATCCTACTGCTACGGCTCACAGGCTTCTCCTGCCTTGTCCTCCTTTTCTAATCTATCATTTCCTCCATTTACAAACAAATACTATGCTCATTCACTCATGTCATTGTGGATATAATGGAGTAAATGCAAAAGCATGAAAATGCCACCAGTTTAGGTGTCAACTCTTGTTAGTGTAAAACTTGTATATCTAAAAGCGCAGCTTGCAGAAGCTTGGCATCGTGTGTGAGGGGGCAGCTGAACGAGAGTCACATTTTGCTCTCAGTATTTGCCAATTCCTCACAACCATTAAAGTGATAGTGCTATGGTTTGGGAAAGGGCCAGAAGCCTCGATCCACAGTGTCATATGAGCACGCTGAAAACATTTACCCGGTTCAATGGTATCCTTTATTACATTCTCAGAAAATAAAAAGAGACTGCTTAGGCGTCAGCTAAAGGCAGCAGCAGGGGAATTTAAAGTGCTCCTTAGAAACATGAATAAACTGGCAGTGCAATATTAGCAGAGCGGGGGAGTTGATGACTGTCAATCCAATTTTAAGGAGCTCAGACAGACTAATGTGAAGATAATGAAAATAACCAAAAAGTAAAGACAGTTTGAAAGAAAATTAAGTCAAATGAGATTTCTTTTAAATGATTAAATGGCTCTAGAATAGAATAACTTTTCTACTGGTAGCACTCACACTACCAACTTTCTCCATTGGTCACAGCAGTACATGATTTGGTCGCATCCTTTTTTCATTATTATAATTCTGTAAATCATTTATCAGATAGTGAATTAAAAAATTAATTGAAACTTTCACTCTGATGTAGCCACCTCTCTTCATCTGCAGCCAATACTCCGTAGCCTCACTCAATGTCCCGCCTACAGCACTGTCTGATTGGTTACACATCACGAGTAATAGCCTATGAACACAGAAAGCTGCCGCGCTACAGATGGCAAAGACGAACACTGACTGGAACTAATTTAGTGAACAAGAGGAACTGTGCATCGAACATAAGGCAGTGGATAATATAAACAGGGCAATTGGATACTGATTTGGGAGTCAATTAGCATAGCACCTGCCAATATGCATTCAACCCACGTTAGACCCATTTATATTAGTCAGCTGTCACTCTGTGTGTCACTGGTAGTAGAGACTTATAAATGTCACCACGGGAAATTTTAAGTCGCACCCACAAAATCTGGATCACAATCTAGAGCATAGGAAAAACGGTTTTCCAACCTCTTCCTTCAAAAGAAGTCTGCATGTTGACATTTTGGTGCTTTTTAAACAGAGTGTGCATGTCAAAAAGTGATCAAACCAAGAGTCTCCAAATTTTATGCACCATTTGGCCTGAATGCTAACATTTTGTGAAGACTGTGACCTTAACTTTGGATTATGAAGGACAACCCATTGTCAGTTTTGACTGGGAATGAATCTGTATGGAGTGAGGGATGTCACACATAGAGGGCCGCGGGGCCTAACAGCTTTTTGGCCCAGTGTTTGCCCCTTGGGATGATCCATAATTCATGTGGGAGTCATGCACTTGTCACAGTGGCTCTGTATAGTAAGTTCCACAAAGAGGAGAGGTGTGGGTGAATGGCAAACACAAATGCGATGCATCTTACAGCATCATTCTCCAGCAGGAACCAAGCAAAGCTCTGCCCCTTCACTTGTCTGCATAATAATTTCGAACGGGAGGCGTACGCAAAGGTGGCCTTTTTGTTGTAGCACATTTATGTTTAACATATGACTGCTGATGACTCAGTCACTCACACACATACAGATCCACAGACTGAAATATCTGAGGAAAATTAAATTTGAATTTACATAGTCTTAGCTGAAGAAAGACGCATGCTAGATTCAAGCCTTAAATCACATTTTTGACACTTTATAATACCTTTCTGGCTGCGACTACATACCTGCATACTATTTCATAATGTACATGGGATGGACACAATGACAGAAACACATGTATAATATAATACAATCTAACAGAACGCCATCACAGAATAGAGTTTCGTAAATTACCATACAGCTCAGTCAACACCTTTCTTGCATGTTTGCAACAGAAAATGAGCATTGTGAGCCCCACAAAGGTAGTGTTTACTTCAGACCTTCTTTATTACAATAAATTGTGCAGGTGTTCATGTTATGTGTTGCTATCTGTACACGCTGTAGATCCTCATGCTTCATAAATATATACATGGAAGAGCGTGTCAGTGCTTATGGATGAGATATGCATCAGAAGGTTGTAAGAAGTATAGATTCTTTTTTGACAGCAAGTGTTTAAAACAATACAATCTTTGTAATTCTACATTCATTAGTTTTCGAAATGATCAAAGCTGAAAAATATTCAATATAATAAGTATAATATAAGTGTTTTCCAGTTTGAAAGTCATCATATATAAAAATAATGAATGATTGTATGACTTGTCGATGGCCATGTTTTAGGTACTTTCGGAGGCCTCAGAGTCTTTCACTGTCTGCATGCAGGCATGTGAGGAAGCTCCAGGGTGTCTGAAGGTTAAGATACTGTACGATCAAGACCTTGCAGATGATTAGACTGCAATGTTGGACAAATCTGATGTATGAATTACACTTTCAGAGGGTGAATCATTGTTCTGTTTCTTGAAATTTGTGACTTTGTCCATGTTCGCGCTGTGCTAAAAGCTTACTGGGTCAGATTTATGTTGTCATTAAACCGACATATTGTAAGACCAACTCTGGCTCGTCAACTTTATTTTATCATTCATCAAGAAGACTGACCAAGGGTTTAAGTTTTTTCTGCATCAAGAACTATAAAAACCAGATCTACTAGCAGATTTTCAACCCAAGGCTGCACATATAAGTTGGACAAACGGGAGGGTGTGCTATCTTCTAGGGGTGTGCAATACGACAAAATATATAGTCTGACGGTAAAAATTTTAAAAATCTGTTGTTTCATATTATGTTACTTCTTATATCACTTATTTCATTTTCATCATCTGACAACGCGTTACATCTGTCTGCATGACTGAGGAGTTGGTAGATTTTGGTCTCTATCGAACTTGAGTTAAAAAAAAAAAGAGTCCACTCACCAATGAGTGAAATTACAGCTACGTCCATTAATTTTTTGCAGTCTATGTTTACAACACAGCAGACTGTCTACAGAAATAAAATGTGTCTGCCCTTAATGAAGTATCACTTAAGAAAAAAGGAGAAATAATACTTAAAGGCATAATAACATAACACAATAACATTAAAGCTGCAAGCAGCGATGAAAGGTCCCTGGCACCCCGGGGTACTGGTGGGACTCCAGCTAAAGCAGTTGTTCGTAATGGTTTGTTTCGTAATTTTAGGTGAAACTATCCATTGGGGCTATACGTTAGGGGGCTTTGTGGAGCCATTATACCACGCCCATTTCCAAAAGCATGTTTAGACCTCCCAAAATGCGATTCATTGGGGAAAAAAATGATAATAATAATTCCTTGCATTCCAAGAGGGTCCTCGCACTGCAAGGTGCTCAGGCCCTCAAAGCGAATGTGTAGGCATACAAGGTAGAAAAAACATTTAAGAATATTAATAACAATGTTAATTACTAATAGAATTATTACATATGTTTTGATATGCATTCACTTATTTTTTCTGTCACAGCAGCATGAGCAGATTAATTAAAAAAAGGAAAAAATATCATATCATGTGTTTATTCTCTGGAGAAGCACATTTAACAAACCTGTGTTGCTGTGCCATTTGCACTTCAGTTCACAGCAGAAACCTTGTTGCCCTGGAGATTCATGGAGAGCTCCTTAAAAGTGCACAGTCTTTTCCCACTAAATCTAACTGTGCAGCTCTTTAGTATAAATGTTCAATTTCTAGACATAAATGTCTCTAAATGAAATCTGTTTGGATTGACAGCACTCTCCAAAATAATTTTCTTTTAAAGTAAGTGACTCTTAACATGCAGTAAAATTGTTTACATAACTCCATAATTGAAATATTCTCATTTAATTGTTTATGGAAATGGTATTCAATTTTATCACATTTATGCACATTTTTAACAGCTTTTTCCCTTCTGAATCCCCTTAAATATGTTGGTAGAATTACCCAATTTCCCCACAGAGACCCATAATATTTCTTTGTAATATTATTCTCTTTGATCTCTCCTGCCAGAGTTGCTTTTTCTCCTACATTACTACTCTTCTCCGTGATAAGTTATAGTTATCGCTGTCTTGCACTTTAAGGGGAGTCCCACTGAATTTTAAAATATGCACAGCATATTCCAAAAGGCTTTCTTACTTTACTGATCTGCAGCCTCACAATTTATATTTGTGAACTCAGACTCTCTAACAAAACTAGACACAAGAGGATTGAGACAGCTGTGATGCCCCGCTACTGAAGAAAAAAATGGGATGATTCATGAATGGGATTCTGTGGGCCGCAACTAAAAGAGAATCAGATAATATACTGCTGACAAGATTCCCAAGGATTTTCTTTTGGGTACTCTCAAAACTTCATTTTCTCTAATGCATACGATAAGTGATTCACCAATGATGTTTCCCCAGATCATGAAGTAAGAGACACTGGAGAGGAAGTGAACCCCCCAAACCAACCAGCAGGTTTGAAAGGCATGTTTTTCTTAAAAATCACCAAAATCATATAAGTTTGCAGCGCTATACTAGTTTTGAGGTATACCATGGTATGAAAATTGATGGTTATCATATCATGCAGGGGCCAACTGATATTGTTTTTTCAGGACCAATAATGATACTGATTATTAGTGGTTAATGAGACTGGTAAATGGTTTTTGGTTTCAAATTTCTGACATTTCTTGAATACATAATGTGCAACAAACACTTCCATCAGGAAACATTATCAAAATTAAGCTTGAAAAAGTTTTATTTCATCAAAACCCCTTTATTGCACATCTAATTTGAAAATTTCACCAAAAATTAAAAAAAAAAAAAAAAAAAAAAATCCTCCTGCGCTCCTGCACGCACTACAATAACAAAAAAAGGCTTTTTTATGTAAGAATTTTGTTTCCAACTGTTAACTTTTGATCATCAAAGGATACATCTTTAAAAAGTAATAAAAACTACCAGACCAGATTATTGACAATATTCTGGCCGCTGTGCCACTGTCGTGTGTGTTGACCAAAGTGTTTTCTTTGGATAAACAGTCATCAGACTATATACATGTGTTTATAAAAATAGTGGCATATGCACTGTGATGTACATTGCGTGTGTAAGCTTACTTATGTTGACTTTGGGACCAGTGACCAATAGTTGTCATGCACCCATAGCCTTTTGCTAAAGTGCAGACACAGCTTGTTTAATGATGCCATTTATGAGGAAAATTTGCATTTTGGTTGAGAAATGAGCTGTACAGCCTGCAGCACAGAGTTCCCACACATTTTAATGGATACAATTTCAAAACTTGACATGACTTCTCAAGGACCCATAAAATATTTTTCTATGACAATTCAAAAATCTCCAAGACTAACAGAACTGTACAGTATACTTTACTCAAAATGTTAATTGTGGTATGAGAATGAATCAGCAACCTTTCCTAATCTCTAATAGAAGATTATGTTCTTATTTTTTTCAAATACTTAAAACTACTGACACAGTCAGACAAGCACTTACTGCATATCAGTCTGGCACTTTCAAGCATGAGGGAAAGTAAAACTGAAAAATAACTGTACTCTTAATGCATTTGATTACAAACTAATTTCTGGAAGCAAATATGAAAAAACAAGAGGCAACATAAGAATATAGGCTTCTTAAGCCTTGGAAGTGGATATGTCCCACAGAGGATTACTGTAAGAATGAATTTTATTGTAAACCACAAAATTCCATGTCTTTTCCAAAACATTTAATTGTTTTTTGTTTTGTTTTTTTTAACAATTCCATGACTTTTTCAGACCTGGAAAATGAAATTGTTAAATTCTATGACTTTTCCAGATTTTCCATGACCATGGCAACCCTGTGTATATTTGGTGTGAATATGAAAATAAATGGTTATTAATGGTGGAGTAAAGCTCATTGTTTTCCCCATTCATTCAGGTTGACTAAAAGACAAATATCTGTAGGTCTGGGATAGACCTTTTTTTAAGAAGACTACAGAAAAATCACATCCCAGTCATCCCGTTATGTTAAAACATAAAGCACAGGCTAATGTAAATTACTGAACTTTCTGAAAGGCATCATGAACATTTTTGCTTGAAAAAAGCTTTACAGTAGTGACCCTATATTCAATGAGCTATAAGATGATGGCCTCCATGCACACACACATATATATTATTTCCTTATTGAAATGAAGTTAAATTCAATCCATCATACCCACTTGGCACTATTAACACATGTGGGTGTTAAGAAGTGTCTGCAGGTCTATCCTTATCGGTGTTGCCATGGAGAAAATAGCTCAATGCTTGGGGGTCAAGACTGGGTCAGTAATGGAAAAAAGAATGCAGTTATCACCCTTTAAAGATGTAGCCTTTGCCTGTCAAGGTGATAGTCTTTCTCCACATACTTCCTTAATATCTGGCATTACAGCCATCTGTGATTACAAAAGGTGAAACTATGTTAATGTAAAATTCCAAACAGGTGTCAGAGTGACTCGTATATTTTAAAGCAAGGACAGTTTAAAAATCTCATCTAAGGAAGAAATGTGTTTACATGTTTCCATTGGCAGTCAGTGGAGTTACAGAACGGATAAATAGATCCATTTTGTTTTGGAGATCATAAATATCTCATCTAACTATAACGGTATGGCGGAGGAGAGATTGGATAAATATTCAACGACGAGAGGCAAGGTGGAAAGTGAGAGATTTCAATATACCTCCATAAAGCAATAGACTGCAGCAGCAATATTCTCCATGCACAAACTGGCAAGTGCTGGTGAACTGTTTTTGGCATTTGAAAATAGATTCTCTGCCCCATCTTCCCAAAGTGCCCGCAGCTACTTTATAGCTTAATCAGGGCATTGAAGGAAGGACTTCTCGTTCTATGATACCACCAATTGCCCTTAGAATTCATCTTAATATCTTTTGCTACAGTTCATCACCTAATTACCTCTGACAAAGAGCAGCTGGAAGGTACATGGTATTAGAGGAAGTAATGATCCAATGGTAATGAGAAGAGCCAGTGAGAAATAAGCATTATGTAGATATGAAATGCACTGATTAACCTAATGGAATCAATGTTATGGCCACACTAGTTTCAAGTTTAAGGGAAAAAAAAGCACACAAACAATCGAGAGGGAGGTGTGTGCCATTTTGTTTGAATAGCCACATCAATTTTAAATGCTGCAGAGGGTCATTTGTATACAGTCGTCAGAGTAACCATCTCTACTGCTGTCCCTTTTCAATATTACATTTGCACTTCACAGGTATTTGTTTGCATTGCTTATGAGGTATAAAAATAGCATTATAGATGAAGTCTAAATGACAACAACAGCACATTTTGTTCAAGGGGCACTCCATCAATTTTACAAGTTCACATAAACCCCATACAAACTCAGGGTGTGAAGTTTGAAACACTCCACACTCCACACGTGTCTTTGGAGCATGACTCACATTTTGGATATCTTGGGTAATATCATAAAACAGCAGTGGTATGGGAATAAGACTAATTTTAAAACATACCACTATAATCATTGATTTTAAGAGAAGTCGACCGAATAAATTATTTAAATAGACAGTTTTATAGAGACAGTTTTGATATTTATTAAATGTTATATTAATTGAATGTTAAAAAATAAACAATACATTGGTCCTTAGACTAGCTGAATAATCGAAAAAATAATCATCAGATTAATAAATATAATAATGAATAAAGCTGCAAGCAGCGATGAACGGGCCCTTACACCCCCACACAAGTCAGAGCTAATGGTGGGATCAGTCATTTCAGTGAAAGTCAGAAAAAGCACACAGAGAGTTTGGACCCTTGAGTGAGATTTTTCACATGGTGTAGTACTTCCACTGGGTGGCACTGGAGGCCACACAAAATCTACATCATCTTAGTGTACATCATATGTAGACCAATCCATGTAAATATCATGTAAATCAATTGATAATTGTCCCTCAAGGCTTACTTCCTGTTGCTAGCAGGTGACACTATTATGACTAGTGAATATTGTCATACAGACATCGGGACCCTCATCAAATCTATAAAGTTTCTGGCAGATCGGACAATGTACACCAAAGTTACAACAATGTCCTGTTTTGTGGCAAAACATCAAAATACAACGGCGTGCCACGGGAAAAACATAAAAGTTTTGCTCAGACCTTAGATAGTTTTCATCACAAAGGGGTTAAGATTGGACCCACCAAATTTAAAGTCAATTGGCTTTATCCTGTAGGGCAAGTTCACAAAAGTGGGGGGCATCGCTAAAAATGAGCACCAAATTCAAAATCTCCGACTTCCTGTTGGGTTTAAGGTTGGGTCCAAGCGGCTTTTTTGTGCGTCCCTTGTATGATACACAAGTGTATCAAGTTTCTTAATTGTAAGTGAAAATGTCCATTGGGCCTACATATTAGTATCCGTCCCCCCTCAGGAGAGCCTCCTGTTCCCCAACACGCCGTCATAGTTCCTCAGTGTTCCGTCTCCGTCAGAATTACAGCCACATAAGTTCAATTATTTTTCCTTGTCTTGTTCCTGAATAGGACCCAGATAGACTAGAGCTATCAGAAACTTGTTGGTGAAAACACAAGCAGCCAATCACAGTCTTTGCAGTCCCCATCATGTATTAGCAGCTGTAGCTTCGGTGACTACATCTGTAGGGTCAGAGGCCACGCAGTAACCCCTTATTAACAACCATTTATCAAGCTCAACTCTGCACATGTGCAACCAAGCAGAAGCTTTGCGTAAAAACCAAATAAAATTTGTCATCTTAATGACTGCATTTGTAAACTGCTCTGATGTTAAGAGGTGAGTATCTGCGCAGCGTTCAGCCAACAGCTCTGCCTGTGCTGAGCAAATAGAGGCCAGGAAATGTTAGCTGGCTAATGCCGACCTGCTGTCAGCCAAGACTGACACTGTGGGTGCAGACTGGTGCGGGCAAGGGCAATCTGACTGAGGGCATGAGGGACGATAGACATCCTGGCACTGCAGGCTGGCAGGTGAGAGAGAGAGAGAGAGTGTGTGTGTGTGTGTGTGTGTGTGTGTGTGTGTGTGTGTGTGTGTGTTCGTGCCTGCGCCGGCTGGAGTCGAGCAAGTGGAAATTGATGGTTGTACAGACAGTAAATGGCAGCCGTGCAGGTCTCAGGCATGGTCCAGAGGACAGTCAGAGAGAACCGGTTTATGATGTACTAGACTCTGCTGTACAGTCAGAACTGAATCAGAGGCAAACTGCCTGACCAAAGCGCTACCATGACCAAGAGATACACTGAAATTTCATCATTTTGTTGCTAGGGAACTTCCATACAAGACCAGAACAGCCCTCACCCTCATGTGGAATAATTAGCCTGTCAATGAGAAAAATTACAAGATTATACTCCAAAGGAAAAAGATAAGCAGATGAGCCCATTGGTTAAAAGTTCACATCCGATCCCTTTTCTTCTGCGACTGCTCCAAGCTGGACCCAGACCCAGCTGAACACACTGACTAGACACTATTTAATAATTCTTTAAATGCAACAGTTGTGGTACATGCTGGGCGGATGTTTAACCTGCTACCATACTTTGACTGTTAAGGAATTTGTTAAGTTCAGAGACAGTCAAAAGAGCATTCATGTATGGAAACAAATTGGGTCAAAAGTATTTTAACTTTTTATCACCATATCTGAATATATGAAAACATTTTGTAAGGCTACGTTCAAATTTGTAAATGAGTAAAAAAGTTTTGTTAAAATTAATTCAAATAAATTCATATTTCAATGCATAAAAAAACAAACAAACAAAAAAAAAACCATCCAAACAGATTTAAAGTTTTTAATGCCACCTTATTTTGTAGTGAAATAAGGAGGTGTACATCTGGGATGCACTTTTTTGGATTTCTTGCCAATATCAAATATGCCAGTTTATAACAACTCATTTGGCTGAAAACCGCTACCAATATCAATACATCCACTTTTTTCCGAGTGATCATCAAGTCTCTTCTGTAGTGGAATTAACATCATATTATTCGTACTTTTGCTGTGATTTCCCACCAGAAGATGGAGACATAAAATACAATGCTTTTAAATAAATGTAATATTCGTTCATAGTGCAAAATAAGAAAAATATTTATTTTATATTATATTTTCCTTTAAAGCCAATATCTGCCGATACCGATGATGTGCCGATATCATTGTGCATCCCTAGTGTGGAAAATTTGTCATTGCAACTTTATGAGTCAGCTGTTCCTCATTCGTTGCAGTGCTTTCACAGCGAACAAAATATATAAATAGAAACACAATGTATCAGCTCAAAAGAGTGCTTGCAGCCAGGGAGGACACCTTTTTTGTCAATTTTAAAATTCAAACCAAAAACCTGATATATAACTTTGACTGTTCTGTAACTGTACACCTTTGTTCAAATCTTCTTTATGCACTCGTACATTGGAAATCATATGCAAAATGTTTTCATTTGTTTACATGCAAAGGTGCAGATCCTCTTTGACTCTATTTCCATATTCACTTATCTGTAAAATACCACTTAACATGTTTTTTAGGTTCAAATAGGTTCAGACAGTATAAAACTTTCAGCAATGGCAAAAGTGTCAAAGAGCAATTCAATATATTTTTCAGTTCAAAAAGAACTGAAAATGCTTATAGATGTGTATTGTGAAGAAGAATGTGAGAGAATAACAGCTTGAGTCTTCTTGTTATTTCTCTGGTATTTTTATTAATTCACTAAGTGTAAAAATATTCTTTATTCTGTTTTTTCTCTTCTCCATTAAATAGAGAAAACTTACCTCTCAAATTCTGTGTTCAGGTTGAAAAAGTCTCAAGCTGCTATTCGCCTTGTTTACACCCAACTCTGAAATACTTTATTTTTTATACCTCCATTTCTTTGTTCAATGTGTATACAAAAGCACAACAGAACTTTGTTCCCATGCCTGACCCAACTAAATATTACCTACAAATATAACTACTCCCACTTTTCACTTGTGCACTGTCATGGAAGGAATACATTGGCATAACAATCACATTAGCAGCAGATTGATATGCAGTATTATAAGGAATAACATACCTGCCTAAACCACACTGGGTCTGTTGATACATTCACAGCAGGATGAGATTGGTAAATGAGGAGATATTTGCTGATTTTTATAAGTGACAGACAGTTTTTCGCTCAGAAGAGTGAAAGTTTTTTTTTTCACTTTTAATGCGCCTGACGTTCTGCTGCTTGTCTCTGCCTCTACTGTGCTCTAAAAAACCCGACGGGGTATATTTTAATACCACTCAACTATGGTGAGGCAAATTAGACTATGGTGGCCAGATTGAATTGCTGAATTGCTGTTTTTGTCAATGGAGTCTGGCTTTGTAGCGACCACAGATGGGTTTCATTTACAGTTTGCTTTTAAATACAAAATTTTTGCAAAAATGTAAGTGTTTGGGAAGCACTGAGCATATGACTGCATACATAATCCCTGCATTAAACTATACAAGTTGTGTGAGAGTTTGTCAACAGATGTTTTCATATAGTTTTGCTGTTGTTAAACAAGTACCCCCTTTGACTTTATTCATCAATACTTTTCTCTGTTATTGGATTCTTTGTTCACTCGAGGCATGCAAAAAAAACTAGGCTCAGTTCCTATCACAAATTCAACGTAATATGGAGTGAGTTATTGATAAACAAATGGTCATTTGAGGGGTGAAGTATTTCTTTATGTTAAGGCCACTACACTATATGTGGTACTGGAAAAAAATGGACTTAGTGGCAGTACACAGACAGCAAAATGCAGTGCTGATCCAACCCTGGGCCACTGAGGAGGGCTGAAAGTGATAAAATTTCTCTACTAACAAATGCTGATGTTATCGGAATCCTTAGAAAGGTCCTGTAAGCACCAAAAAACTCTATGTATACTGACTTTATGGTTATAAAACACAAGTATGAATAGTCTTTTCAACTTTCCACTCAAAAAACATTTCATGAAGCCCAGTTTGTCGTACTCTTCAATAATTTTCTAAATATTGGGTTGTAATAAAGCCACATTACACATACAGCAGTAGGGCTGAAACTAACAATTATTTTCACAGTCAATTTTTTCTCCATTAATTTATATGTTGTTTGAACGCTAAAAAAATCCATCAGTGTTTCTCAAAGCCCAAGATGACGTCCTTAAAATGTCTTGTTGTGTCCACAACCCAAAGATATTCTGTTTCCTGTCACAGAGAAGTAAAGAAACAAAAATATTCACATTTAGGAAGCTGGAATCAGAGAATTTTTACTTTATCTCTTAAAAAACTACTCAAAATGATTTGTCAATCATCAGCTTACTTGGTGAATAAATTAATAGTTGACAACTAATTGATTAAACCCTGCAGATCTATACAACTGTATCATCAAGAAGAAAGGCTAAATAACTAAATATACATATGATACATATACGTGATTTTTTATTGTTTAATGTAGAAGATACATTTCACCCTATCCAAATCTTTATCAGATACTGTCTATATAATCCTGTAACGATGACACACTTAGGTAAGAGTAGTCTTTTCAACCTTTTTTCCACTCAAAAAACATTTCTGCCCTTAAATCTTGGTCTACCTTCTATTTAACATCCATCCACCACCATGAAGTCTCAGTATAATTCAAGGTGCGACTAGTCAGCCCTAAGGCCCTGCACAATGGGAAAACTAGTCTCAGGGGGTGAGAATGATGACTGCATAGACTATGAAAAGGTAACACATCTATCTCCAACTGTTGAAATAATTATGTATTTTCCACTTACTAAACATCCGCTGCAACCTTCAAATTTTCAAGGAGCTCAGAGTCATCCTTACGACTGACTGTAACCTCTGTGGCCTCTTCTGTATGAGCTTCAATACAGCATTCAGACCTGCAAAATACAAATCACCGCTGACCTACACAGCAATTCTGCTCCATTTCTTCTGTGGTTTTCTATCTGAACAGGCATGAATTGCAGCGAGTCGTGACAAAAGCCCCACATTAGTCTGCGGAAATCATAATTAATAACTTCAAAGTAAACTTTTTCAACAATTTATGGCCAGTCTGACAAGTCTAAGCAAATTCGCATTGAGATTCTGTCAGGGTAAGCCCTCAGACTCTCAAATAATCTCCCCTCATCTGCAGATGTACTTTAAGTTTACCTCTGATAAGACTGCAGGAAAAGGGATCAATATTTGACAAATCAATCTGATCAATAATCAGGGAGATTAGGGAAGCAGTTCGGGAGAGAGGATTTTTGAAGTAGTCATTTCTGCATGCGCTGCATTTCTAATGACGGGCGCACTTGAACATAACTTCAATGACACAGCCGTTTCTTTTTAATTTCATATTAACTTTTAAGCCTTTGTATTTCATGCCACATTATCACTGGTGGTGGTTTACTGCAGTGAATAACTTTTTGGATAATCCTTTACATTAAATAAAATGCACCCTGCCACCTCTGCTCTATCTGACAGTGCATTCATGCTAGACACGCATTTTAAAACCTTCTACCGACTTCATGACCGAAGTAAATCCAATACTGACGGTTCAATAAACTATTTCAGGTAATCTTTTGTCGCTTTTCATCCGTAGATCAAATCGTGATTAATAACAGATACCTGCCGCCACATTTCTCATTAGCTCTAAGGTGGAGCTGCTTCAGTTGTCGCCAACACAGGCCTGCAGGAAGAAATACCTACAATGTCTGTGGTGGTGCTCTGGAAACTCCATCATCCACAGTAATGTGTCTGTTGCACATAAAAAAGATCTTTAAACTAAAATCTTTTGTTCCTGTAACCCCCACTTTGCCATTTTAATATGCTGGTTACAAAGTACGAACATCCCTCATCCTCAGGGCACATATTTTTATTACTAACATAACACAAAATGGGGGTATAATATAGTTTCGGGGTATGATTTTAATACCAGGTGTGTCCAAAAAAAAAGGACTTTAAATTAGTTTTCAAAGCAGATTGAAATAAAACGAACACTGTTGAGTAAATAAATTAAGAGTTGCCCTAGGCAGGCAAATTGAATCTGTCTTTTGGAGGGGAGAGTCATTTGTAAGCACAAATTATGAGAGAGGCAGAGAGAAAGTACAAATGTCTAAAGACTTGTGTAATACAAGTAGTTAACTTCCAGTCTTGCCATTTCGTCAGACTGTTTCTATTTATATCTGATGCTCATTTTGAAAGCGCCAGAGTGGAAGCAAACTGGCTGATTCATGTAGTCAAAATGAGAAATTATTTATGCAAAACTTGCTTTCTCCACTACAAAAACCTAAACACAGTGTCAGCTGGCTGAAGGGAGATTGCTGGAAACCTGGAAGTTTCTGCTGAGGTAAACGACCATTGCTAAAAACAAGCTAGGTAAACATTACTTGCTGTTAGTTATTTGTATGCAATTTACAGTACCACAAAATAAAAAGTATTTTCTGATTACAAATGTAGGAAGATAGCAACTACTTTGATCACCAATCTTTTAGGTGTCACTGGTCTGATCTCAAGCACACAGCTAATAGCTCCATGGTTTGTTTACATGAAGTAACAAAAGTGCATGTTTAATGGATTCAGTGTGGACAGAGAGCTGGAGTGTTAGGTGATGCTACGTGATATTTAGAAACTCGCTTTCTGTTGGGACACAGGGTCCTTATGTTCCACTCAGGATTGACTGCTGAGTCAAGTGGGACACCTGCTAAAATTTGGTAAACCGGTCTGGTCTGGTGTTTGGCTTAATATCAAACCAGTTGGAAAATTTCCACACCGACCCAACCCTATTTCAGGGTATGATTTTAATACAAGGTGTGTCCAGAAAATTGAGTTTTCAATGTAGATTGAAATCACAAACAAACACTCAATAAATAAATTATGAAATGCCCTTGGCAGGCTAATTGAATCTATCTTCTGGAAGGGACATAGTCATTTGTAAGCACAAATTATGAAAGTCCAAGTCTCTAAAGATTGAAAGATGAAACAAAGCATAGATGTATTAATAAAAGTTCTGTGGTGTTTTTGCTTATTAAAAACACATGTTTTACTGTATTTTGGGGCATAAACTTGATTACATGGGGTATATTTAACTCTACTCATCATATACAGTCAAACGTGTTTGTTTTAGTTGTGCAACAAATTCAGTTCTGTCATCACTCGCTGTGCAGAGAGTACAGAGAACTGGGGACTAGTGGAGTCCATTCCTTGATCCACAGCGTCTCCCATTGTCATAGTGAGAATGAGACATAGTTCAGCTCCACATCAGAGATTATTCACTGCCCTCTACTGCCAGAAAGCCTGAACTACAGTTATATTTCAACTCACGTCGGGTTTCTACAAACAGCTTGGCACAGAGGATCATGTTTGTTGCTGTGCGAGCAAATGGAATAAAGATGATCCCGGTGCAGAGGAGCTTTAGTTAAACCGAGCATGGTCATTTGTTGTAATCTATGACGCTGAGCTGATCCTCCCCATGCACTGATACTGTAATACACCCACTCCTCACACACATGGACATTCAATAAACATAACAAATAGCTTAACAATAGATGATATAATAAATCTAGGAGGAGTACCACAAAAGCACACACTCACTCACACATCCATACATGATATAATAAACCTAGGACAAATACCACAAAAGCACACTTACTCACACATCCATACACATAAATAAAAAACACTTGCATCATATGTACACAAAATGCTACTGTGCAATTTTTGCAACTTACTTTGCAATATTATTTATAAGCTATATATCTATATCTTTACAGTAAATATGCTACACCACGTGTTTTTCAGTTATTGTGTGCTACTATAAATCATGGACGTACAGTATCCGTATAAGTGAAAGGTGTTTATAGTGTATATAGATTTTATCTTATTCGCATTTTTGTCATATTTATATGCTTTATTTTTAAGCCCTCAATCTTGTTTTTCCGTTATTTTCTTTTGTTTCTGACTCTTAAACTGTCGTTAGGCTTGAATTTTGCTGGTGTGGGATTAAAAAAGTCTGATCTTCTAATCCTGATTTTAAATGTTATTTTGAAATTACAGAGACTGACACATTAGTTGTTTTTGAGGTCTCAGAAAACCCAAACATAATTCAATTTGCTAAATTATAAAAGCTTTATATGATTACTAATTGTTTTATATCAGTTAGTTCTCTATGACATGATTGACCCCAAACTTATGTAACATATAGAATGTGTATTTAATTCCTGTAAATGACTGTAAATTACTTTTTTTATATATGGTTTTTTATGCATAGCCCATATAAAACAAGAACCATCAACATCTTTCTCTTTTTGAGATAATAAGATGATATGATGATGATTATTTCAACTGTTATTAACGACATCGATTGCTAGTCTGTACGTCATGGAAGAGGGATCCCTCATCATCCTCTGCCGCTCTTCCTGAGGTTTCTTCCTCTTTTCCCCCGTTACAGGGGTTCTTTTCGGGAGTTAGGTGATGTGAGGGTGTAAGGGCAGAGGGATGTCGTACGCTGTAAAGCCCTCTGAGGCAAACTGTGTTTTGTGAAAATGGGCTTTATAAATAAAATTGATTTGACTACTATTCATTGAAGCTCTATACAGCAGTGAGATCTATGGGACACCAAATCAGAAAAGTCAAACTAATGTTGACAAAACAAGTTTAATGACTAAATATTAACGATGCTAATTTTACATTGCATAATGTATTAGATAAGCACATCCCTATCTACCTCTATATCAGATACTGTCCATGTAATCCAACAACAAAACACTTCAGTTGTATCATATCAGAGTCTTTGAAAAGTGAATGAGGACGTCTTTCAAAATCTCTCAGAATGAAGTAAGGATCTAATATTGATTTTACTTAAGTTAAGAGTCCCCCTCAAGTTTCCTTAGCAATGACAAGGAGCAGTGTGTATATCAGTTGGAAAAATAAAGTAAAATCTTCCCTGCAGCACAGAGTACAAAGCCAAACTGTTCATGGTGAGGAAAATGGTTTGAGATGGCAAACAAGTACACAAAAAAACAATGAATGGCAGCATAAAAACACATTCTGTGATGCTGATGTCCTCCACTTAAACCCTGAACCACTACAAAAACAAGCCACTTTCCATTTTTGACCTTGATTGACAAGAGACTCCTGAAAATTTAAAATCCTGACTAAAACGTGTCCAATATTACAAGCACTGATTGAGTATCTGGGGGAAAATGGCCTGTGGACACAGGCAGACTGGTAGATAGCAGGGTTAATTAAAAACGACTGATCTGCTGTTTCCTGTCTTTATGAATTAATACCGTGTCAAGGTGGATCTCCGTGGAAGTGGACTCGGGTGTCAATCAAACTTTAACGACCAAATATGCTGGCCTCACACAGAGCTCCTGGTGTAAATTATTGACAAAGATAGTTCACCGTATTTGAAACTTGAATACTAAAACAGTCTTCAGCTGATGGAGCTCATTTATGAACTGAGAGAAACATCTATACTGAATCTGTATGTAGTAATGTAGTGCACATACCGCCATTTCCTGAGCCACAGCTGTTTCTGGAAAAAAAGCAAATGTGCAGTAAATTAGGAGGCAAAGCATTACCAGTGATACTCAACATGCTTTGCTTGATGAGGGCCACTTTTGCAAAATGACAAGGGGCCAGGGGCCAGTTGCAGCAGCCCCATACATGTTTCTAGGATTTTTGGGCACGTCTAGGATATCAGGACACTTCTACGATTTTAGGGCTTATCTCGAATTTCATGTATTTAAAGAAATTTCTCTCATTTTAGGATGCCTGTAGGATTTTAAGACATTTCTCAGATATCAGGACATTTCTCAGATTTTGGGACAATTCTAGGATTTTAGGACAATTCAAGGATTTTAGGACATTTCTAAGATAAAATGTTTTTTGGGATTGTAGGACATTTCAAAGATTTTAGGTTATTTCTATGGATTTTAGGACATTTATAGGTTTGTAGGGGGGATTCCTAAGATTTTTGGACATTTCTCTGATTTTAGGATGTATCTAAAATTTTAGGACATTTCTAGTATTTTACTATTGTTTTCATATTTTAGGGCATTTCCAGGTTTGTAGGACATTTCTAGGATTTTGGGCAGTTTTTAGGATTTTAGGGTGTTTCTAGGAATTTATGTAATTTCTCGTATTTTAGGACATTTCTAGGATTTTGGGACATTGGGGGCTTAGCTAGGACCTCTGTCCCCCCTGACAGAGGTCCTAGCTAAGCCAGGGGATCCTCCACTTAAAAAAAAAAATTAAAAAATAAAACAAGGTCTAGTTTGATTCTGTTTTACTCTCACACTTTATGTATACTAAAAGTACAAACAGTATTCCCAGTGTGAATCACTAGTTTTTTTGTTATTTCTAAAATGGTTGCGGGGGACATCTAGCACCCAATCGGGGACAAGATTTGGCCCGTGTGCTGTAAAATGACTATTACTGCCTCAAGCTAAAGAAAAGTAAACTGACATCCGTGAGGTAGATATGCGTTTCACACCTTTGACTATAGCCGGCTTGACACATTAACTGTGGTCTTCCATTGCAGATACATATCGAATTATTTTTGTCAAGTTGTGGTGATAAAAGATGGGAATGTCTTCTGTGTGAACCATTTATATACTTAAAGGCTTATTATTCTGGCACCTCAGATTTATCTGTTTCTACTGCAGCAGATAATTGAACCCATAAGTCAGCAGGTTAGGTTTTAATGTGTGAAGTCTCAGAGGTGTCTTGAGCAAATCTTTTAGCGTTTTGAGCAACAGTTAAGTCTGGAACCAAAGAAATACCTGCCAGAAAATATACAACTAAAATTCATAACACAGCAGTCTCGCCGGAAACAAATTGGGCCACTGGGTTTACACCCTCTTTGTATCCACATAACTTCAGTGTGAGAAGAGAAAAATAGAATCAATAGAAAATCTGAACATTCAAACCTAGATTTAAAACAGTACATAAACTATTCCAACAAACAGACAGGAGATTGAGTTTGAGGTCAAGGAGGTAGAAGAAAATATGATATTGTCTCCTGAATAGTTTTTTTAAATTTATGATTTGACTTAAAGGGGCCTTAAACACACAATAGTATCTATCCTAATGTGGGGGTGGGATCACAGGGATATACATATGTAGGCGTGGGGAAACTTTTATGTGAATGTCTCGTTTATTCATTTAGTTTTTTGTTTTTTTAATTGGTAAACATTTAACTAATTCCATTTAATTTTTCCTTTGTTTTTGAATAATTTGTTATTGAATATACTTTCACTGTCGTGTTCTCTGTTATTATCTGTACATTTAACTCTATTTGTCCTGGTTTAGGTTGCTGTACACGTTTTTCTCAAGAAAACAATAAAAAGTACAATTTTTTCTAACAAACACTTAACACTCAAAACACTTATGAATGCATAAATGGACTGAATACAGCCTAAGTTGGCTGCTTATCTTTTTTCTCTGTAGACATTAATATTTTGTCACCCAGAGGGAGTCTGACTCCTGGTCGCTTGATAAACCTGAACCACAGACACTTGAACCTGCTGTGTGAATATAATCCTTAAAGCATTTTAATACAAATTTAAGTTTACTTTCACCTTTGCTCCCCTTGCTGAATTAGTTTATTTATTAGAGGTGTCAGTACTGAAGATTTTAAGTCCAGACAAGTTGACCTATAGCGAGTCAGCTATTCAGGAAAGATAAGACTGCCATCCGGTGGCTGTTTAATGTAAATGTCCAAGGGAAGTGCCAAACTAAGGTACTGTTCGTTATTTATGAAGGGGAGGGAGAGGTGCAAGAAGAGGGTGTATGTCAAATAATTTTTTAATCACTGGGAAGGGACTTGTGTTTTTTTATTTTAACTTAGTGGAGGGGCTTGCAACTTTAAATGGCTGTATTTTCTATTCATTTTACTGAAATGAAAAATGAAAAAATCTGGGCTTAAAAAAGCAAGACTGCATCAAAATCACAATATTCTATGTCTCAATTAAAATTTGGCCAAAATTAAACCGCACAAACTAACCAGCATGCACAACAAAAGTGAAAAACCAAGGCTTTATTTTAAATTTCAAACATCAAAGGATAAACCTAATAACTAATTTATGATGAAAGGAGGGTCATGTATTTTCTCTAAGTCACTTAGGGAGACTCAGGGAAAACTATGTGTAGCTTTGGGAATGGTCAAAATAAAATATAGTTTTACATCTATATATATATATAAATAAAAAAAACAAACAACGTCACTCCCCAGCTACCCCATCATCTGCTAAATAAAGAACAGTCCCTAAAACAGAACGCTACTCAGTAAATAAACTGCAAAACACCAAGAGGTATATGAAGTTTAAGTCAGATTAACAGGTAGGCTAGGTGATTTTAGATTAATTACTGCATGATTTGCCCATTTTTTGTTTGCATTCAGGATTCCTACAGCTTAAGGCAAATTGAATTTAAGTGTTTTAATGTAACTTGGGATGAAATTTAGAGTGTTAAGAACTATTTTGCCCAAACATTTATTGTAACATAAAACATGACATTTTTGGTCAAGTGAAAAAGTCAGATCTGATTACAAATAGGGTATACCTGGCATTTATCAGTGAATTTTATTACTGATTTTGTAACATGTTGATATCAATCAAGGCCTTAGATTAATGATTAATGAATTCAATGCCTTTTAAGACTTTAAGGATCCGCGGAGGCCCTGACTTTTTATCTTATTCTAATCTGTTTAGTTATTTTATTCATTTTAACTCATTCCTATTATTCTCCTTTAATGGCCTATTTTTAACATTATTGTTAAGTTTGTTTTAACTTTTTTTGTGTTTCCAACTCACTTATTTTAATCTTTTTGTGTATTCTTCATATACAGTATTATTTTATGAGGTTTTAGTCTTAACTTTAATGGATTATGTGAACTTTTATGATCGGTTGTTGGCTTTGTTTTGTAAGTAAGTAGTCTAAGTACAGTTTATTTATACAGCACCTTTGAAAAACACAAAGTAAAAACACACACATTAAAAACAGGAACACAATAAAACAAAATAAAAATACAAAACAGAAGAGCGGTGAAACAGCAACAACAAGCCAGATGAGGGCAGAAACACGCATAAATAACAAGGAATAAAAAATATATGTGCCCGCAACTTGTACCAAGCGCTTTTTGCAGCACATCGCGTTTCCATCTGCAGTTAAATGAAGTTTTACCGTCTTGCACAGTTTAACACAGGTGATAATCCCACTGGGCACTCACCTGTTTTTTAGTGCTGCTCGTTTGTTTACTCCTTGTTCTTCTGCTTCTCGTTTGGAAATCCTCTCTTAAAGACGTTTGCCTTCCTTAAAGTCTGTTTTTGTCCAGGTAACATCCACTCCGATGCGAAAAAGTTGACACGCACCAACAGCCGAATTACGTCTTCTCTCGAACAAGCTAGCCGTTAGCCATGTTATCTCCGACAGCCACTCGGACTGTTTAAAACCACTAATTTTACCAGCGGTTTGGTTGTAACAATCTCCAACGGCAGGTGCGCGCCCAGGTGATTAAACTGCGTTTTTGTCCAAAAGCCAGACTTTCACTTTCCTGCGGTAAAAGAAACGGCGCATCGCTCATGGCCGCAGTAATTCAAATTCTCGTTAAACGGATACTAATGGCTGCGGGACAGCGATGACGACAGAGAAATAGCCAATCAGATTGTAGCAAGGCAGCACACCTGACTTTGCGCAAGCGCAGTGTTGTTTTCCCGCACTCTCAGGGTACTTGACACTTAACATTACGAAGGTGGGGCCATCCGGGAACTCTCGGAAATTATCACAATAAAAACACAATTTTTCAGCTACCGTAAAACTTTATAAAATTGCTCCGGCTTTTATTTGTTTAAATCATTGAACTCAGCAGGCTTATATTTGGGACAGATTTGAACAAGAAATGAAAAGTACAAAAAAATTACATGAAAATTTGCCAAAAAAAACAAAAAAAGTTTGAAAGTTAAACAAAAACACAAAGAGAGAAATTACCTGAGGTTTGGAATTATAAAAATTAATGAGCAACAAAAGAAGAAATGACCCAGATGCATGCAAAAAATCTGTAAAATGTACAAAATTACATGAAACTTTGCCAAAAAAGCAAAATAAATAAATGAATAAAAGAGAGAAAGTAGTTTATCTGGTAGATTATCCAGCTATTGACCTTACGTTGTTAAATATGGCAACATTTTTCATAATTGTTGAAGTATAATGCTAAATAACAATATGGATTTTTTTCATGCACTGATCCAGAACTATTCATATGTTACTTCCTAAATTAGCCAACTTTTCTTTTTTCTTTTTCTTGTTCTTTTTTTATGTTGCCAGCAGATGGGGCTATTTGATGGGGAGACGGTTGACTGAGGAGAAGGAGCTTATTATTTACAGAAATTACATGTTTTTGTACACTATGTCAACATTTGAAAATTGACAACATTTGAAAATTAACAATTGTATTTAATGCGTCCCTCACCCCAATAATAACATGGCAGCAGCAGAGGACTTTTATTTTGACAAAATGTAAAGAAATTTCCGCCATAAATTGTTGCAGAAAAAGCACAATTTGGAATGAATAATTGCATTAATGTGGAAAAATATTTAATTCACAAGTGTCATTTTCTCAAGATCTCGCCTATAATTATTGCTATCTTAAATTAAGTACAACTATTTAAAATAACATTTAAACATTGTAAAATTAAAATGACCTTACATCTATATAAATTGCTATGTATCCAAGTTCCTGAATGGCAAATTGATGTTGTTTGCTTTTTCTTTCTTTTCCCCTAATGTTTTTTGTGTCTTATGATTTGCTCCTCAGTTGTCTGGTCACTTGTGGCTGTCTACATGTTTTGATTCTTTTGGTTGCTGCTCTCGTTCAGTTTGTTTCATGCAAAGAGGTGAACATGGCTATGATGTGCATTTTTTGACTATTCTTATCTAATGCTGAATGACAAAAAAACAGAACAAAACACAAAAAATACTAACGCATTACAAAGGCAACACTCTAGTAATACGCTTTTCTTTCTTAGCATTGTCCCTGTGTAGTTGCCGTAGCGCTGTATAAATACCTTCCTCACCGGAAGTTCCACCCCTTTTCATCCCCTCTCCGGTAGACTGAGTGAGTTCAACATTCACACATAAACAAAATACCAATTTTTATCATCATCCATCCTCTTCGAAACTAACAATCACATCCTCGATTCTGCTAAATTATAATTAAACAACCCAGTAGTTACATTACGATATAATTATTTACATTTCAACATTTTTATTCCCGTTTTTATAACCGATGAACTGACTCCATCTTTCTCTGCTCTTCCGCAGCGATCAGTCCGCTGAAACGGCAGCATGGTAAGTACTTGGATCTCATTAAAACACTTAAATACTTGTGTTTTTATAGCTTTATAATGTTGTGTCTCGTGCGTGGGGGAACTCCGTAACGTAAAATGTTATTTTCGGTAATGTATGAAGCGTCGGATAGGTTGTGAAGCGGCTAGCGTTTTGCGGTTAGCATTAGCATGTTGCTAATCGGTTGGGCCACCCGGCTTCAGCTGTCGCACACGGATGACACGATCACGAGTCCTTAGTAGTATATATGTACCAAAAATAATGATCTGCTAAAGTCGCGGACTCAAAAACTGTCAAAACTCTGAGCTGCAGCTGAACTGATGCAAACCTCAGATTATCACAGGGAGCTAACGTTAGTTGCAATATATTACGTTAAATTAAAACCCGTCCTTGTCAGCAAGAAATGCAAACATCTCAGGCTGATGTGCTCGTGATGGTTTCAAACTCTTGCAAGAGTAACGATGGACCAAGTGCTGGGTTTCGGTATCCAATAGAAACACCAGTTCCACCGGTCCCCTAACATCTCCCTATTTTCAGCCTCAGTTTGAGTGTCGATGATGTGCCTGAACCATGACAGTGTTTGTGCTTTATTTGTAGCCTCGCATGATTCCAGAGATCAAAGATTTCCTGCTGACAGCCAGGAGGAAGGATGCCAAGTGTAAGTACTGTCTCGCATGTCTGTGCCAGTTGATGTAAATGAAAGTGATGTCTTAAATCTCTCAGGGTTCCCACAGTCATGGTATTTTATAAGCACATTTTCCAAGCCTGGAAAAGTTGTGGAACAAGTATAAAACATTGAAAGTTGGGGAAAAGTCATGTTTTTTTCATGTATAATTAAATTATTATAGCAATCTTCAGAGATGAAGTTCCACATGTTGTAACATAATGCCAAATTAAATTTCTGTAGCCGTTGATGTAATGTAGCTCTGTTTCGCTTGGATTTGTGACAACCTGATCGCGTAGGTTTCTCAATTTTCGTCCAATGTTCGGTCTCCCCCTTCATGAATGCCAGCTAGAGGAAATCATGTTTGAGTAGAGCTGGTATCTGATATGTTTAAAAGATAGATGTCAAAGTTTGGCAACAAAAATAAGTATTATGGCTCACTTTAAGTCATAGAAAAGTTTTTTTAAATTTTGTCTATGAAAATGTGTGGGAACCCTGATTGCAGAATATACAAACTAAAATGACATGTTTGTTGTTCAGGTGACATTTATACTATTGCAAATAATTTTTGCAGTACATATAAGCCTTGTTATAGTAATGCAAGCTGACAAGTCTTCAGTTAATGGGTCTGTGATTTCCCTTTTATAAGTTTCTTAGTAAGAATAATGTAAACTGCTATTTTTCTGCTACGAAGTCCCTTCTTTACGCTGCCTTTGCATTTTTACACAGAACCAAACAACGGTGGCATCATGCCGCTCCAGTGTGTGATTTTAGAAAGCATGCCTGCTTCGCATAAGACAAAAAAACTGTCAGTCCGTGACATTAACCCCCCCAAAAACATTTTCTTTGGTTAAAATTGAGCTTTTCTTTCAATGAAATTCCTACTTTCCTTAAAGTAGTTCCAAATTTTAAAATTGCTTCAAGAAAATGTCCTAAGAAATAATTCTGAATAATCGACACATAAAATCAAGCATTGTGCTCCCGCCTGTTTGGAAAGTGTACAAATACTCAGCATCTGTAAAATATATTTTGACTGAAATCTGAGAAAATGTTTTTGAGTTTAATCTGAAATAATTTTTTGTCTTCCTGCAGCCGTAAAGATCAAGAAGAACAAGGACAATGTTAAGTTCAAGGTGCGCTGCAGCAGGTACCTGTACACCCTCGTCATCACAGACAAGGAGAAGGCGGAGAAGCTCAAGCAGTCCCTGCCCCCAGGTCAGTGTCGTTTACAGGAAGTCAGCTTCTGAAGTGAACACAAGACAAACACAGCAGTCAGGAAAATTGTGATATAGTGGAGGAGTAAATTTTGTGCATGTGACTTTGAACATAGTCATAGATTGTTTTCTTTAAGAGGTTTGCATAGTTCCTGGGTCTGATTAAAGGTACAATGTGGAGTTTTGTGGTTTTGAGTGCGTTTATATGAGTGGGTTTGAATTTGCACATGGAGGGACCGTGTGATACAGTTTGCGCAGGACGCCTATAATGGTAGCAATGCAAAAGAAAGAAATGTGCTAATAAAATACCTCAAACTGATGTAAACAAGGCAGTTTCAGAGTATTCACAAAATGCATCGCAGATGTTTTACAATGTCTGAAATGGATTCAATGTGTTTATTGGCCCGCAGGAACAAGAGCATCTTGGGTAGAAACAAATGTATGAACTCAAAGTTGTTTACAATAAAAACTTGGCTGTGTTATGTGGCGTTTAAAATTGAGAGTCCACGGGGGGGAGATGATATTATGGCCTCATGGAAAATGACAAACCATCTTATTTAAAGCAGAATTGCAAAAACTGCTGCCAAGGTCGTTAATAACACCAGAAAGTCTCGGGGCTAAAGGAGCAACAGTCAGAAAACTGTTAAAATGACTTCATGTACAGGAGAATAATGCCATATTATTGCAAGATATGTTAAATATTAAAGTGCAGTGACGAAGAGGAAAAGTATTCAGAATATTAAAACGGCTGCAGGGCTGTAGAGGTACGCAGTAAACAAAGACAAATATTAATCCTGAAATGACTCAGCGTGTTTGCAGTGACTCAGTTTACATTTAAAGTCTGTATGTAGTTTGTCTTCCATTTAATATTGCTGTTGTGATTACCACTAATTGGATTTTTGCATTTAAAGGTCACCTGTTGATCCAGGTGCATGTGGGGGTTGTCTGTTTTTCGTTTTGTTGATCTGAATGAGTCGTGACAGATGTTTTTCCCCATTGTCTGCTAGAGGTGGCTGCTTAGACGTTATCAAAGTAAAGCAATGAAGAGTGTCTGAAAATGGGCTTAAACTCAAACTCAAAAGTATTTTCTGCGGTTTGCAAGTGAATGTTGTGCCTCTGATTATGACGTTACCAGTCCAAGAAAAACAAACGTGTAAATAAATCACTCGGTTGTAGATCTGCCAAGCTCTGACACAAATATCAGACTGCATTGATTAGGCTGTTTTTATGTGGAATCGTGCATTCAATAAAAGTTTTATTAAGCTTGACAGAAATAATTTTACAATTGTAAGCTTCAAAAGCCTCCTTGTTTAAGGATTTTGATTCCCTGAAATATTGCTGGCAACCATTTTTAAGAGTAGCTGCACAGCTGAAGTCAGCCTGTTTGGGTTGTCACATATTCATTCAGCCAAATGTACGTTTGTATTTTCCTTTTTTAAAAAAAAAAAGGGATTTTCAAATGTGTATTGATTAGTTGGGGTACTCCTGACACATTCTTTAAAAAAAAAAAAAAGTGCAGAAAATGATGCCATTGTCTGTGCTGGTGTGAAGTTTAACGCAGATGAATATTATCTAACCTGTCGTCTTTGTCTTTACAGGTCTGGCTGTGAAGGAGCTGAAGTAAATCCGTGATGTACAGATAATTGTAATAAAAATTGGAAAACTGAGTTACTTGTCTGTGATTTTTTCTGTCCACTGTATTGTCATACCATCATGCAAATATGATTTGACAAACTATATTGCATCATGATGTTGTATTAATGTGCTGGGTCTAGTGTTTAGCCAACTTGTTAAAACAGGATAAGGCATTCTGGGTGTGCTGATACATTTCCCCACACTGTCAGATTTGAGCTAAAATAGGACTGAAAAGTGTGAAAGCTCAACCCTCCAATAAAAAAAAAAACCATTAAAATAAATAACTGATGTTCTGTGAAATCACGATACGTATTAATCATTTTCTGTAGGTGGTTAAATGCTCTTTAAATTTTCCATAATTATCTTTTAGGTGCCATACATTGCATTTCATTAAGAATCAAATGTCCATCTAATTACATCTATACACTTAGTTAATACCAGTGGTGGAAAATGAGGAATAAAGTTGTAAAATTGCTTAATTTAAGACAAAGCTTAAATATCTAATCTTATATCTAATCAGCAATGGATAAGTCCTGATAAATTGGACTAATAATTTAAAAAACAATCTAAAATAAAATGCTTAATAGGTGATCTACATAAATATTGTGTCAAATTATTTCAAGTTTTGGGTTATTTACTGTCTTGTACACCTACAGAGAAGCAGTTGTTGGTGATGAAAACCTGAGATTTCAGGCTCTTCAACAATGCTCATTATATATTTTAAAATATGCAAGAAAAAGGCTTCCAAAAAATAGTTACATTATAGGGATAGAATATAAATTTGGTATGTTGCATATGAATAAACTGAATTTACGTAGAAATGTGGTAAATGTATCTGTGTAATGAGAAGTAATAAATATATATGCAAAGGTGTAAACAGTTTTTAAAACGGTATATACGTTTGTAAAGTGACAATATAAAGGTAAAAATGAAGCATTCAGCAATCACCTGTGGGATTTAACTGTCCTTGAGCCTGTTGTACGAGTGCAATGCAAAAAGCAAAAAGATTTAAATGCCCTACTGCTGCATCGCTCAAACATCGCCTAGTATTAAAACACCAGTATATGCACATTATTATCTGGATGCTTATAATAAAACCAGCTGGAACAACATGGGTGAACTGACTGGTTACTGGGATAAACTCCTGCAGACAAGCAGACAAACAAGATAAAAGTTGCTGCTGTTTGACTCGGACGTCCCCAATGAGGACAGGACCCCTTCGATACGTCTAAGGTTGTTTGTAATTGTCTCAATTGACCACTAGGTGGCAGTGCAGTAGTAAGTTCCGCAGAGAGACTAATTAAACAACAATTATACAAATCAGTCAATATGTCAAGGTGAACAGTAAATCGCCACACATTGAATATTTAGATTTTTTTTTTGTTTTAACAGTTTAGCGTCAGACATGCTGGCGGACTGATATTTAAAAACTCCTCAAAGGGGCGTCTTTGCGCGCTCCCGTCTCCTATCTCCCCGTGTCCTGACTCTGTGCGCGCTCCCGCCGGTGCCTGTGTTGTGTGGAGCAGCTGTCGGTCGGACAGGAGCGAAGAGTCCACACACACACACACACACACGGAGACATGGGCGCTGTGTGATTATTTCTTTTTTTTCATGTAAAAGAAAAAAAAATCTATTGGATTTCACTTTGCAACATCACGTCTGTGTCTGCAGGACTTCTCCTCCGCTTTCTCTCATGTGCGGCTGAGAGAGTGTTTCCACAGACGAGCATGCTCTTTCCAGTGTCTTTGTTGTGATATGAGACTGGATTAAGATCACCGGAGCCCGCTTTACTAAAGGGAGGCTGATTTAGGCTGCAGCCGAACTTTTTCTCGGGGCAGGGATGTCTTCGGCTCCGGTGGATTACATTGCGCCCTGGTGGACTTACTGGCTTCACAATTTCCCTCATATCAACCTGAGGTTTCAGCCCATTGACAACAGCTTCCAGCCCGAGGAGGAGAACTACCAGCAGGTCAGTGGAAGATGGGACATGGGGCTTTATTAGGACCCCCAGTCATCTAGGACACAAGTAAAACAGGGACACAGTATCCCTGTGTGTGGTCCCCAATAGTGATTTATAACAATATTATAACATATTGTATCTTTCTGTCATAATTCTTCAATAATATATAGCTCCCGGCTCCCTTGTATCACTAAATCAGGTATTACCATGATGCTTTCTGCTGCCTTCAAATTCAGAGTACGTTTTGCAATATTGATAACAAAAGTAGCTCATAATGTCCCTCTGAATGTCTTGCAGTCTACTTGAGTGGTAGCCACATTTATTATAACTCTATTAGAAAATCCAAATCCAGTCCAATGTATCAGCGAAGCCCGTCCGAAATACTTGCTGCTGTCTGTTTTAGTTTTGTCATTTTTGTGGTCTTTCTAAAAGCAGTTCCTCTTTGCCAAAATGGCATTACACCATTGACTTCTTTGCTTTTGTTTAAGAAATGTCACTGTATACATTTTGTAAAAAAGGAAGGGTCAGGGGCCCACAGAGATTGAGTATACATAGAGCCCAGAATTTGGTGTTACGCCCCTGACTCATGCCATAACTAAGTCAAAATTGGCTGAGTAAATCGGACAAAGATTGAACCTTGTATACAAAAAGTAGTGGAAGCTCTCTGAAGCCCCTCCCATCCATTAGAGGTGCAAAATGATGTACTCCGAACACTAGGATTCGTCTCTAAACTCAGCTGGAGCACCATAGTACACTCACACGTCTTTCCCTGACTCTGAAAAACAAAAAATACAAGGTGCATGAAAGGATATGGATTAAGAGAGGAAGGAAAGGGGGCCCACAGAGACTGCTTGTGCACAGGGCCCAAAATTTGGTGCTACGCCCCTGCTTGTAAATACTCCCCTTAATCAGGCCTGGCAAAATTTTTCACTAATTTTTCAGTCATACAAATAAGTCTTTGTGTCTGTTGGGGAGAGACGGACAGAGGATCAGGGAGCACACTTGTGTGTGAATGTCGGTTTAGATGTGTTACACTTATGGGATTCAAAGTGGTTCGTGTGTAACTCCGGGGATGGTGACAGGACTGTTTCACACACGTCTGAAGTGGGCTGGGATCAACTGTTGGATGACTAATGACCTGCTTGTGAACACATGTCAAGCACTATGAATGATTTATTGTTTCACTGTTTAATTTTTTAGGGTTACAGCTTAGCTTCTGTCAGTGCGCGTAGGTACATGATGCTGAGAGCTGATGACATTTAAGTTCGCTGCTGCAGTGTCTTTGCACAGTGGTTTTCAGGGGAGTTTAGGGGATCTTCAGGGTCCAAGGGAGCAAGAGAGTGGGGTCACAAAGATGTGGAAGTAATTTTAGAGGTGAAGTGACAGATAATGGTAGAAGTACTAAAGGGAATGTGTGTGTTGTCAGTCAAATGTAAGATAAACCTGCAGAAATTGCTTCAATTTAGACTAAATTCACTAGTATCACAAAAGGTGATTGTGATATGTCACTTGTTGGTACTCACTCTTTCATTTTGTTCATCATCGACTGGAAAAAAATGTGGGCAACAGGGTGGAGCTGAGGTGGAGCGAACAAGCAGCAACTGCTGTGATTAGCTGAAAGACATGAAAATCAATGAAAGGCATCATTAAAAACCTTTGTAAGGTTTGCTGGATAACAGCGACTATAGGCAGAAATGACTATTACAGAAAAGTGGTAAATGGTAAATTGTAGCATTAAAGTAACAAACTGGCTTTAGTAATGTCAGTAAGACTGCAAAACCTGGTGAAACTTCGCAAAGTAAGGGAAAATGTACAGTAAGTGGACCGTTATTGTGAAACAGGGGGAAGCAGGACCCAGACGCAGGGTTCATTTTGCAATAATTGTCATTTTAGCATGTAGAGAGCCACTATACTTTTACATCTAACTGTGTAAATTAAGGGTTTATTTCAACAAAACCAGAGTTGGTCATTGTTTGAACATTAGAGAGACAAACCTAGATGATTTTTGCAAGATTTATTTTTTTCCTTTTGACTTTGAATTAAGTGATTTTACAACAAAAAACAAAACAAAAACTATTTATTTAAATGGAGTCTGGAGTTTTTGGTGATAGCAATTTCGGGGGTGTTTCTGGTTAAAAAAAAGAGGAACTTGCTCTTTAACAAAAAGATTTATCTCTGTAGCGATCGTTTCCATAATGTTGTCAGATTCTTAGAATCTGAGTCTGTTAGTGGCAAAAACAAGCACTTTTAGTGGATGTTATTCGAGTATAATTGCTCTGAGTGGTTACCTTGCAGCCTGTTTCGCTGCTGTCGGCTGCAGTGGTCTCGTTCAATACTGGAGCAATTTTAAAATGATGGCTCCCATTAGTCACACAAAAACATGGGAAAATAGATTTACCCTTTAAGTTTATATAGCAAACTTATAAGCAAACAGTTGCCCATTTACACCTCCATCGGATAGGAAATGACTTTAATGTTATTTGAGTAGTATTTCCTGACAAATGGCGACTATGAATCCACTTTCCTTTTAGCTCATTTTTGGGACTCCACCAGCTAAGGAAAAGGGACTCCTTCTTTCTATAGTGTTTTTTCCTCAAGGCTTAATTGCTTTTGTGTCTGTGGCCCAAAAGCACCCCACTACACTGGCTTAAACGTTCGCTGTGATGCTATTCTTTGCTTTTGGCTGCTATCTTTTCACCATCAGTAGTAGTTTGATGCATTTCTGCACTACAAGATATCAGATGGCAGCACAACTAAATTGGATTTTTGTCACGCTGCTATCAGGTAAGAGACGGAGAGAGGCAAAGTGAGGGAGATTTTTTTTCTCCTCATGCTGCCAGTTTCAACTCTCCGCTGCTCTGCAGCAGTCGAGTCAGGGCCACGGGGTGTGGGAGGAGAGGGTGGTGAGTCTCAGCAGGGGAGCAGCACACAGACCGGCACTCAAGTTAGAGGTGGGAAACCCCCATCAGCGCAACCATCAACCTCTCTTGTTCTCTTTTATTGTAGCATCTCTGTCTCTCTCCCTTTTTTCTGACACGAACATGCTCCTGCTCGTCTGTTTTTTCCACAGATATAGGTCAAGCCCTTCATGCTCCCACTAGGTAAAACAATTTTCTGCACAGCACCAAAGCTAATGACACAATTTCAAGCTGATGCAATGCTATTTAGGCCGTTACATTTCCTGTCCTTTGTCGACTGTCAAACTTAATTCTGATCACCGGTGATGGCATGCAGCATATGCAATCAAGAGATGTAGAACTAGAAAAACAGGTGATAAATTGCGCCTGGATGTACTTGCGTAGTTGTGTCAAGTTGTGAATTATTCCTTAGAGTTACTAATGAAGTGGCAAATATCAGTATAATCGACTGTAAGGCAGAAATAACATTTAAAAAGTCCCTGTTTAAGGGATTATTCTTGTTATTTAGTTTCTTAACTCTACAAAGCATCACAGTGTGATATTAAAAGTATCATATGTCCTCTTTAAAGAACATTTTATTTCTCATCCAACCTGTTTCTGCACGGGGAAAAATTAACAGCACTGCAGCTGTGTTTAAAAGTAAAGAATTCAGTCTAACGGAATAAAAATGAAGCTTTATAAACGAGCCGTGTAATGATGAGTCCACTCTTTTGTAAAGGAATTGCTGAATCGATGCTTATTTGGCCGCTGCTGTGGAGAGTATTGAGCAGTTGAGCCGTGCCTTTTACCCAGGCCGTGTGTCTTTTTCAGCGGGACTGTAATTGGCTAGTCTTAGTGTGGGCAATCCTGGTGAATTCCTCTGCTGGCTTTGGGCCATCGAATGTGATGGAATGCAAGGGGTCGTGATCTTTCACTGTTCTTTGTCTGCACGAATGTGTGTGTGTGTGTGTGTGTGTGTGTGTGGTAGTAGGTTTCTCACCCTCTGTTGGACGCTGGTATTGTCAGTGATGGAATGCCTGAATCACCTGACTGGAGTTTTTCTCTAATTTCTGTCTTCTGACAATAACAAAGCTATTCTTCTTTATCTAAAAGTAACATATTTTGGAAAATCTCATCCAGAGTTGCATCAAACTGCAGAGTTAAGGGTCGTATGTGCTGGAAACACATTACAGTAGCTCATGCTTGTTGCTGGACTACTGCTAAAGGCAAAAGTGTTTATATCGGCTGCACTCGCTGCCTACTAGCTGCATCAGACTGCCTCTTTGATATCCCTCCAAGAACTCAGAACAGTCTGTCCTCGAAGGATTTCATCATGTTGCACTCCGTTATACACAACATAACAACTTTGTGTTGAGCATGCAGAGGCCCTTTACTGACCTCTGGGTGAGAGAGTGAAACCCCAGCATTGTCGATGAGTGCTTTGACGCTCCTGATATAATCTCCTCAGGTCCTCTTCAGCTCGGTGTGTCTGATGTGTGAAATGTACTTCTGCGCTTCTCATCTCTTTGTCCTGAAGCCTGAAGGATAGAAAGAGGGCAAAAAATGAAAAAGCTTACCTAAAAATAGGATGAGGGCCTAGTTTTTCTGTATTTTTGTGTGTCTGTGTGTGTGTGTGTGTGTGTGTGTGTGTGTGTGTGTGTGTGTGTGTATTAAGCCAGACATCATGTGTAGGTCAGCAGGTCCTCGTCCATCTGACTTCCCTTCCCATTTCCTGCTTTGCAACCCAAACAAGTTTGTGCCAAAAACTCTCTTTGTCCTTCACTCTGATACTACCCGAGCAGCCAGGGTTATAATAGTTTATTGGTGGATTTACGGCCATTGTAAATGCTGTTATTGAGTGACATAATAACCAACATAATGATGAGAAGTGTGGGAAAATGTGGATTGCACTGACGTTTTTTGTGCTCCTGTTTGCTGGTTTGTTTATGCTGTGAGTGTCAGTCATTTGGCCTCTGATTCAGTAAGCAGTGTTGTTGTTATTATCTGGGCCAAAGGTGTAGGGATGTTGCTCTCTGAAATAATCAATAAATGCACTACTTAGAACCAGGGCACGATATGCAAAAACAACCGTTTTGTGATTATTTAGACAGATACTACGATAAAAGTCCCGATGGTTCTTTTTTTGTTTTTTGTTTTTGCTAAATTTTCACTGAAAAAATATACCAGTGATGATGTTGTGATTTTTTTGTGGGCTGGGGGATCAGTGCAAGAATACTCTATATTTATTTTTCTGCACTTACTTGATAACTTTCATTTCATTCTCTTTTAAAAATTAATGTCTATATGTGTTTTATATCTCGTTACGTATTTTAGCACTCTAAAACTTCAAGCTCTTGCGATCTGGATGTTGCAATTGGCCGTATTGCGATAACGTTATTTAGTGCAGCTTTACTGAGAACAATTCTTGTCATGAGAAATTATGTTGGTAATGACTGTTAGTAACTGTTAACTGTTAGATAAGTTTAACACAAAGACTGCAAAGACTCCAGGAAGTCACTGCTCGTGGCTAAGAAATGGTCCGGCACATCGCCCCCAGAAAAACTGCAAATCATAATCATCCTGCTCCATATTTTGTACCAATTAAACAACCATCTAATGTCTTAAAAATGGTAGATTTCGTTATCGTTAGACAAGGCCTAGCTAGCTGTTGACCGCTGGTTTCCAGTCTTTTTGCAAAGCTAACCATCTTCTGGTTCCAGCCTCATATTCAACAGAAAACTTTCAAAAGTGGTATCAATTTTCTTATCAAACTCTAGGCAAGAAACCAAAAAAGCCTTTTCCTATTAACATCAAACTACTGTACTGTATTTGTTTCAAAGGAATTTCTTCTGTTTTACCCAGTTTTAAATTTAGGGAAAGTGTTCATTCATATTATGAGCGCAGCAGGACCTCGACATAATGTAGTTGCCATAGTATCAAAGTGATATAACGTATACTGATGAGGTCTTTGAGGAAAGACAATATGATTGATTTGTATTTCTGGTAGGAATTTTTGTTCTCATGGTAACTCCAGCTCATCATTTGCCCCTATGTTTTTATAATCATCCTGCTTGCTCAGAATGTATTTTTGAGGCTGTGGTTGTACATTCAATGCATGCTCAGTCAGGCACAGAAAATAGCAAGCCTTTAACTTGTTGTCACGCTGTTGCTGAAGAAAAAGGTGTCATGTTCTGTACTCTACTGGAACAGTCTGTGTCGTCAAAGTGCTACTGGAGCGTAGTGTGCATTATGTTCTGAACACTAGAAAGAATGACGCTTTTGTGTTTTAAAGTAGAGATTTATCATGTTTGTCCTTGCACTTGTTCCAACTTCAAGTCACTTAGAAGTGACAGCACTGGATTCTTAGTAATTGCAGAGTTTAATGTAAAAATAAATCAGTTTTATTACCTTAACTAACATGGACATTTAGGGAGATTTCACACGTCCTGTTCGTAATTTCGGATGATTAAACAACATCTGACTGTCCTTCAGCAAAAGGGGAACAAGGACTCTGCTTAATAGCAGTACCATTTGTCCTTGACAAAAAAAAAAAAAAACATGCGCTTTTCCCGTCTTACCACTGATCACTTTAATGTCCGGCTCTGACAAGTTTCTATTGAAAGCTTTTATCCAGCTATTACTGCAGCCCAGAATGATATGGGGTAAATGAACAAGCCACAGACTATGCTATTCAATTACAGGGGCAAACACACTCTCTTTACACACTCGATCTTTCTGCTTCATTGGCTTTTCTTACAGAGATTCCCAGGGAACAATGTTCCACCCAAGTGCATGCAAACACTCTCCTCCTCCAGACCTTTCTGTTGTCTTTGTTCCCCTCTCTCTTCTTTTTCTGTGTTCATCAGCATTTCCTTCACCTTTTCCTTTTTTTGGTTCATTGTTAGACCTTCACCGATCTAAACGGTTGTGCCGTTATGTCAGAACCCTTCATGTTTGGAGAACTGAGAGGATTTATGTCATGAGAATTAGAAAAAGACAACAAAACACCAGCAAAAGCCATCACAATAAAATATGTTGTAAAAGATAATGTCCTCAGGAGATTTAGTAACTTTGGTTCAGATGTCTAACGAAAATGAAAATACAATGGTTTGTATATCGAATGAATTAGCACCCTGCAAATCACGTTGTCATGTTATGTAATTAACATAAAGTTACGCAAGTTCAGCAAGTAAAGCTATGTAAATTAGTTTTGAGAAGAGAAACATGCATGGTTGGGCATATGTGATGTAGGTTAGGCAAGTAAAGTTACATAGGTTAGCTTTTGGAAAAGAAATATGGTTGGGTGTTGTACGTTGGTTATGCTTGAATTAAAAGCTCATGATTATGTGGGTTATATATGAAATCTTTTATAGGTATTTGTATGAGCAGTGCATGAGAACAGCCTGTTTTGACTGTACTGCAGCAATTATTTCTCATGCGCAGTTGTCAATAATTTTGTGTTCTCGAACATTTGATTATCTTTGCACAAGGCTGCTACAGTTTTACTGATTATAGTTGATTTAACAACTGGATGTGCAAGCTGTGGTGTTAGCTGTGTTTACTTTGTGTGATAGAAAATGGAAAGTGATGCATACCAATGGCTGAAAACTCATTATCTGCTCAGTTATCACAACCAGTCTGATTGCATTGGAGAATGACCAACTCTTATCGCCTCCTCCTCAAGAAAATCAATCTGAAATCTGTTCTTTCTTTCCATGCTCTTTGTCCTGCCTCTCTCTGTCTGTGTGAATAACTGTGTAACCTTAAAACAGTGATTCACCTCAGCTCAGCCTCTGCAGCAGTCATTACGTCTTCTTTTTCCCTACTTAGTTCTAGTTTGTGTCATGCATTTACATAGAAAGACGCACTCACAGTGTCCCCTCTGGCACTCCAGAAGGTCATTAACCCCAATCTGTCTCTGTGATGCTTGGAGCCAGTGATTAGCATCATACGATTGGCTGGATGGTATGGCAGAGGTCTGTACTAATAAGGAAGTGTGTCCATCCCTCACACAGATCTAACAACATTAAAACAGGATATGACAGCACTGAATCCATGGTGACGGGGTTTTATGAGTGTTTGCTGTTCTTCAGCATTTTCATGTGTCATGATTTTAGTTTGCTGATAAAAGAACTGAACTGGGACAAGCAGATTCACGCAGCCACATTCCCCCTCCAGCAGAAACAACAACAATGAAAGTCCATGGAAGCTCGGGGGGTTGGGTTTCTTTTGTTGTGCGGGTGTAGCATCAAAATCACGACCCCTGACTCCCCTGAGGGGAAGGTTTGGGCTTCGGGTTCACAGAGGGTGTCAAGGAAAAAAGGGAGATAACACGCTTCAGTGCTCTCCAAAGGTGTCCCGGTAAGCATGGCCTCCAGAAGCAGTTACTAGAAAGAGATTCATGAAGGTTTAACGGGAATAAGCCAAACATTTCTCTCACTGAAGCTGAAATCTTAGAAAACGAGCACACCTCACAAAGCTCCTGAGAACCCTCGGTTTGTTATGGCAAAGTGTTGAAGGCTACAAAGCGGTGCAGTGTAACAGATTTAAAGGATCCTTTAGCAAACAAAGCCCCTTCTTCCTCCCTTCTCCTCCTCCTCTCATCCATAACCCATGGGTCGCTTTGCTGGGACTTAATAGCATCCCAGCTGTGAACATGGGCAGGCCCAGCCGAGTGCACTCTGCCGGAAAGAGCCCCGGTCCCTGGGGCCTTCACCCGGGTGTCAGAGTGCGACAAGCAGCAGCATGGAGGAAGACTAAGACTGCTCCATTGATCTTTGGGGAAGGGGGCATTTCTTCACAGTGATGCCATTTCTCAAGGCACTCGGCAGCCTTCATTAAACTCTGGTACGAATTCATTATACAAGGCATGCAGCATGTTAAATGTATCAAAGAAGGAAATGTCAGAGGAATCATTTGTGGCTGCCTTACAATAACATTTCCAGAAGGAATCTGTTTTTGCTCCACCAATTCTGCACACAAAAATCAGTCTACTCATTTCAGAAAACAACATTTCAGAAAACACTGAAGCTTTTGTGAAACGTCGTTTTGTTTTGTGAAATTTTGTTTTATTTTATGAAACCTCTTAGTGTTTTATGACATGTTGTGTTCTGACCCTCAGGACCACCGTAGCAAACAGGCAGAGAACGTGTTTTTTTGGGGGGTATTTTACAACTGGTGAATATTCATCCAAAAAAACGTTGCTAACACGGTTGTGCTAACTAACTGTAGAGGGCAGCTAAAAGCTAACTTTGTTTGCAGTGAAGTTGGCTACAATAAAAAGGTGAAATCAAATGATGCAAGGTTTTCCACAAATTCATTTATTTGTGGCGTTCCACCACAATCAATACATCTGCTGCTATGTATATTTTATATTTTTGGAGCTAGATTGCTCATTAGGGGCACCGCTGGAATATATTTATATAGGCTACAGGTCGGTTATTCTTTGTACCACACTCTCGGAGCACAGAGTGTACTCTGGGCACAGATGGAGCAGTAGAATTACTTTACATTGTCCACAGCAGCACATTACCACTTCAGTCCTTCTGTTGGTTACTTTGCACAATAAAAGACCAACTGAAAGACCAGACCATTAAGCTAAGAAGCAACTCAACAAAATAGTTTACACAAGTGACAAATACATATTGCATGCACCAAAACACATATATATCACACAAAGCCATGAGTCAGTAATTTGTGAATAACCCACATATTTGGGTAGGCTGCTATCATGTGATAAATGTGCTGAGAGGAGTAAAAAAGGAAGTAGGCCCTGTAAGAAGGCAGGACGTTCTCCCCGGAGACTGGTGTTCGAAGCCATGTGAAACCAAGTGAACTTTGCATTATTTTAAGGTGCATCATCTGCATGTTTCTTCTCTGAAACCTAATGAACATAACTTAATTTGCCTTAACCTAAAGACACCCAAACATGTCTCATCCTAAACCTATGCTACGTAACTTTACATTAAGTAGATAAATACATTAAGTAACACCACTCATGGGCACTAATTTATTAGATATCAAACGAACAGTTGTGTGGGGATAGCGATCAGTCATGAAGAGGCACATTAGGCCAGCCAGGAGGTTTATGTGTATCAGCGCCTTCATGCAGAAAACTGTGTCAGGTCATGGAGGAAGCTTGGGAAAATAGCATTTTGACGCTGTTTAAACTACTGAAAACCTGGAGAATAATATAACAATCTTAATAAAAGACAACGAAAAAAAACACAATTGGCGCAAGCTTTAAGTAAAAGACAAAAAACATCTTTACAGATTTCCAACACCAAGAAAAAAGCTCCTGCTGCTCACTAAGATCTGACTTTTAAGGTGGAATTTCTGTCTTTGTCCATGTCTTCTTCCTTCTCTAACTGACCTGACACCCGTTTAACCCCTATCATGTTAGAGGAATGTCACTGTCCATTCAGGCCGCACTCACACACAAGTTGCACATCGGTGCACACTGCGCCCGGAGACCTTCTCCACCTACGCACAGCTGTCTGCCACCTGCTGTGGAGCAGCCATGCCTGCGGAAGACACTTCATATCGCTTAGAGTGCATTTAGCACCGCTCCAAGTTTGTGGAATTCCACTGGTACACGCCTCAGTCCTGCTTAGCAGATGCACGGCAACAGATGGAGGGCCTTTCCATCTCTATATATTAATTATGGCCACTGCTTGTGTTTTAAAAATTGATTATTAATGGGTGCTCAGCATAAGGCATGAACTATACACCACTTAAGACCGTTGGGACTTTGCATCTGTCTTGACACACAGCACATCCTCCTCTGTTTTCTGTCTTGTTCCATTCTGCTCCAATAAAGCGCCGGTTATAACAGTAGAGTGCCCATTAGAGGTATCTATTCAGGTCAGCTTTTCTGGGTAAAACGGCATTCATTTATACAAGGCATTGAATATTTGAAAACATTTTTTTGCAAGACATCTCCTTCTGATTAAATTTTGCGTGGCTGTGAGGCTTTAAAGGGTAACTTCAGGGGTTTTTTTTGGTGACAAATGGAGAAAACAGTTTTTGAGCGAGTGCTCTGCAGCTGGCAGTAATGAAACAGGCTGCATTGTAACCACTGTGGGTATGTGTGCACCATCAACTTACATCCACTAAAAGTGCTTGTTTTTGTCACTGACAGGCTCAGAAAGTTATTTTAAGTGTCTGACAACATTATTGAAAGGATACCTAAAGAGACAGACCTTTTTGTTAAAGAGTAAAATAATTTGGTTTAACCAGAAACAGCCCCAATCGCTATTGCCAAAGCAACAAGACTCCATGTACATAAACTGCAATTTTATCTTTGTAAAACACACTTCATTTAAAGTTGACAGAAACAAAATAAAACTCAGAAAAAATGTTTGTGCTTGTTTTTGTCACTGACAGGCTCAGATTGTCATTCTAAGTTTCTGACAACATTATGGAAAGGATCCCTTCAGAGAAAGCCCATTTTTCAGAATAAGATCCTTTTTGTTAAACCAGAAACACAATTGCAATCACAAAACCCACCAAAACCAGAAACACAATTGCAATCACAAAACCCACCAGACTTATTAAAATAAACAGTAATTTTAGCATGCATAGAACCAGCATATATATTTTTTTTACATCTAACTGGCTGAATTAAGGGTTTATTTCAACCAAACCAGAGTTGGTGATTGCAGCAACAGTGCAAAGACAAACTAAGATGTTTTTTTTTAGCTAACTTTGAATTAACTGTGTTTTATTGTGATAAAATTACTTAATATTTAAACAGAGTCTGGTGGGTTTAGCAATATGAAGACTTTGAGCCTGTCAGTGAAAAAACACTTTTAGTGGATGTATATTGAATGTACGCAGGCACCCTTCAAGGTTACATTGATGCCTGTTTCTCACTCACTCAACACTGGACAATTTTTTGTCTCCATTAGTAACTTAGACACAAAACATGGAAAAATAAGGTCCATGATGAAAAATACTTAAATTATCACTTAATTATAGATTTACAGACTGCAATAAGATTCACTGCAATGCTTTTGTACTTAGTGCTAAAATTATTAGCGGATTAATCAATTACCGGATTGACAGAAGCTTAATTGACAATTATAACAAAGTAATTGTTTGTCAAACAACATTCACTGGTTCCTTGAAACTGAGGACATCATGATCTTCACTGTTCGTTACTTTTTATATTTTCTATATAAAACGATTGGTTCATTGAGAAAAAAATAGATTACTCAGTAATTTGAATAATAATTAGCTGTACCTCTAATTGGGTTATATTGGATGTACTTCTTAAACTGGCTGCTTTTTGTTTTTGAGTAACAGATTGCTCCAAAAGTTCCCATTGTGTTAACTTAACTGCTGAGTTCACCTGTGTGTCATCCCTTAAATTAGCCCATTAGTCATCCTTTCGGGCAAAGCGTATGGCTGATTCTTCTTAGTGTGTTTATTTTTGTACATCCAACAATGAGGTGTGTAGGTTTGCTCACTGTTTTGTGGTAAAAAAAAAAAAAAAATCGTAGCATTATGCAACACTCCAGCCTCAGGCAGGAAGCCATCTAGAGTGGACTAGTAATAGGAGAGAAACTGGGCCGTGCACTTAGAGATGAAGTCTGAGGTAGCCATGTGGATGAGGAAGCTGCGCCTTTGTCTTCCTATTATGGACACGTGTGAACACTTTGTCACTGAGGCGTTCTTTGTCTCCTTCCTGTGTCTTCACTCTTTCCCCTCCACACTGCTGTCTCACAGTTTTTATTACCCACGATATTCCCTCCATCACTGTCACCCTCTCTTCCTATTTCCCTTTTTTCTCATCTCCTTCTCCCTCCACATCCCAAGGGTTGCCTTTCCGCTCAGCTAGATCTTCCTTCCTTTCTTTCCCCGTGTCATCGCCTCCAGCCGCAAGCTCTCCCCACCCCCTGTCTGCTGGGACAATCGAGAGGAAACAAAACAGAGAAGACAGTGGAGTGGGCCTCTTGTGTTAGGAATGAGCAAATAAGGAGCAGGGTGTTAACATATCGAGTCTGCTTTTATGGGAAACTACTCAGACCTAATTTAGGCAGCAGTTAAGTGGTCAGAGCTGCCAATTTGATTTTTACCAAAGAGCGAATGTGTGCACACTCTGCTCGGTAAAAGATAAATGGTGTTTTTAAACTTAATGGAGGGTTAGAGCACTTGGGAAGTGATGGTTCCAGGATGGGGTTGTGCTGTGAGTGTGTGTCTTTGTGCAGGTTGCAGTCTCTGTTTGCGACCTTCCATTGAATGGATGCTACATAATTCAGAAGCCATTATTTTTGCGGTCCACTACTGAGAAGAAAGGACAGGAGAGAGCGAGAGAGAGCGAGTGAGTGATGGACAGGAAGAAAGTGGAGAGTGTTGTTCCAGCCATAACTACGTTAAAAGCTACCTTGAAATAAAAGTTTCTCAAAAAAAAAAGAATACATTTGTGAGCTCCGTCGGCTGATTTATAGCTATGCAAGGCTCCGACACCGCAAAAATGCTGGTTTGCAGTGGCGTTTCTATGCAGCCTTGTTGAGTTGGATTGATTTAATCAAGCCACCATAAACAGTACTTTGAATCCAAATGTGGCCAAATGTGGAATTACAGTTTCCGGGTCTATCATGTGATGCCCTGTGTCCCAAAAAATACTTTTTCCCGTCTGTAAATCAGTTAATACATTTTTGCATCACAACTCCCACAAAAGGACTTGTTTCACTTTTCAGGTTTGATACAATAACGTTTCAAAAGGCTAGAAAAGCTGGACGATTAAATCTTTTTTTAAAAAATCCCCATTCAAGTTAGCAGGGTGCTGAACGGGAAGTGAGACACTTGGCCAGCAGATGTCTCTAGTGCGCATGCTCTATGGGCCCAATGGTGCAGAATATGTAGGTAATTTCATACCCAGGAGCTTGAACGTTTTTGGCTTCATGCGCCACTGAGCAACTTTTATAGGAATGAACCTGGCCCTGCCTCCAGTGCCGTATTCAGTTCTCTTCATACATCCTTGGATACAACTACCACTCCTTAAACACATAAACCATGGCTTAATTGCAACAATACTAACAAAAAGCACAAAATTCCATCCACAACCCACAGGGTACAACAACAAAATAATTGCCTCATACATTTTCCCCCAAAATAACACGTTAATGTTATTATAACAAGTCCATGACATTTTTCGTCACGTAAATTAACCTAGCAGTTTTTCTCTACTAATATAAAGCCCAAAACAACAGCGGGATTTAACAAGGGCAACATTACAAAATTCGGGTCAGTTTTAACTCACAAGGGTCACCAACAAACAATTTTCTTATACAAGGCACATTTTCCCTACAAATACAACATGGGAACATCATAAGTGTAAGCCTACGACATTTGCCATTATATTAATTAGCCTAACAACTATCAGAAATGTCACATGTCATATGAACAACAACATTTAACCAAGATAACATCACAAAATTCATCTTTATTATGACTTTCTCGTTTCAACATGCTAATGTAATTAGCATAGCATTTGGATTAAGCTACTTAAGGTAAAGAGGATAAAAAATGATGTCTACATTTGTTCTGAGGTAAGGCAAAACACTATTAGCAAATTTGCTACAAAGTGAATAGTTTATCTAACCTCATACATTATGTCAGCAACATCATAACATCACCTTGCAGCACCTTGCAAGGTAACTTCAGCTTAAGTTAGCTAATAGCCGCTAATGTTATTGCCAACTACGTAACTTGAGCTCATCATATCATTTGTTCAACTTAGTCTTAGTATTTTTATTCTTTGACCATCTAAAATGAGTGTTAGCTGTAGCAAAAGGTAGTAGTTAAAGCCCTCCCAACTGAAAAACATTAACTTAGCTGTAACGTTACAGAGAAAGTTGGCTGGCTAACGCTAACACCACAGCATAGTGAAAACCCTTGTGACGGCCTCTGTGTGAAATAAGGAACTTCTGTCCCCAAAAGTTGCACCTTTGGATATGTCTTTGATACTGACAGCCGCCATTGTTAGTTTAGGCAGTGCACAGATTGTTTGTCCGAGGGAGCGAAGGGTCATTTGCAAAACGACACAGGGTAGGTACATAAAGTGTCGCCCTGATGCAGATGTATAAACCCAGCTTTAGGCCGCAAGCAATTCTTAAATTAAACAATTGATTTAGAGACTCAAACACCATGAAACTTATTCAAAGATGAAAGTAAAGTTTATTCCTTTGACAGTCTGTGTGAACCTGCAGCCCCAGCCAGGTCTCTCAACAATTTCCCTCGCTGGGTTTCCCCCTCCTCTCGGCCACATTCCCTCCTTTCTCTGCATTGCCTGGCTGCAGAGGAATCACAAGACAGAAGCAAGGCAATTTAAGCAGGCCCGTCACATGCTGCTTAATTCAAATAGGCTGTGATAATTCGCCCTTTCACTCGTCCTCCCTCCCTGTCGCAAGGGCACCAACTAACCTGCACGTTACCATGACGATCAGAGCGGCTGGGTGGCCCAGTGTTTGTGCCGTCAGCGAGAGTTTACCCCCTCTTTTCTCCCACGCCGTCTCCCACCCATCCCCCCTTCCCAACATATTATCCACCTGCGCCCCCAAATCTCCATCTCATTTACTGTGTTCACCTCAATTACACCCATTTTACGCCACTCTCATCACTCCAAACCCCACGACGAGACAAGGAGCGTCTCTTTGTCTCACCTTGGTGCACGCTGCCATCCATCTGTCTGAGCGCACCCATTAACACATTTACAGTCCCATCCTTTAAACTGCGGTGCTAAATTTCCCACTAATCTCCACACCCTATTTTATGGGGCACTAGAGAATATGAGAAAGTTGACGGGGTCGATGACTGGAGATTGCCCCATCCTTTCCTTTGACACTGCTCCTGCATTTTTCCTTTTTTTTTTTCTTTGTCAGCAGATGTGCGGCCATCTACATGAAAGGCATGTAGCCGTGAAATGGGACAAGATGAGGCACAGCACCTCAACAGATGGAGCGAGGGAGGGGTGCAAGAATAGATTTGTTTTTAGGGGGAAGGGAGCAAATGCTGAAAACGAAATTTGAAGTGCAAAACGAGTAAATGAGGATATCTGTTAGGTCTTTAAAACCTGGACTGACATCCGTTTCTTGTGTTACGTCGGGACGTATTCAGTATTTTAACTGTTGAAACCTGAGCAAACTGGTTTTTGAAAACATGGCTAAAAAGGCAAAGAGCAGCTTGGTAAGAGATGTCGGGCAAACCGCAAGAAATTACGGAAAGAGGACAAGAAATTTGTAAAATAAAAAATAGAATCGAATATAATTGTGTATTGTCATAGGACAAATGTACAAGAAAATTTCATTCATTCATTGCATCCCCTCTCAGTGTTGAAAGGTAAAAAACAAAGACAAAAGTAAAAATAAATAAATAAATAAAATAATAATAATAATAAAAAAAAAATCTAACTAATAAATACTCAGTTATGAAAAGTCAGTAAATGCTTTTAGTCTTGATAATTGCACTCTGCCTAAAATTATAACACATTCGAGTTTGCTTCATTGATGGCATATGGGTAAAATTAAAAAAATAAATAAATAAAGTAAAAAAAACAGAACTGATCTAGAAAAGGTGCACAAGAATGATAATAGTTTTGTAACATAATTTTAAATATGTAATGATGATAATTGTAATTATAAAATGTAATTGTAATATTAAATGTAATTGTTCCTTTTTTTCCTTCCCTTGACATCTTTACCTAGCTTTTAAAAAATAAATAAATAAATTTCTAAATCAACTAATTTCTTTTAACTTGTGAAACATTTAGAATCAAGTTGTTTATTGCCTTTTCACCATATATTTGAAAAAAAGTTACACCAATTTGCTCAGATTCAGAGGTCCATGTCGGTCTCCAGCCTGCTTCTCCAAACTGGGTGCGTGCTGACTGACATATTCTGCTAGTAATATATTGTCAAAGGATAAGAAGTTAATACAACTCAACTTCAAAAAACCTGTACAACCCTTTTCATATCTTTTGCGCTTGTATTTTTGCTTTTTTTATTAGCAAAGTCGTCAGCAGGGGGACTGTGTCAGATGATATAAACAGCTGTTTCGAGGCTTGCTGAGGATTATTCAATTTGCTATTTACCTGCCTCTTTTATAGAAATCGCTGACATAATCCTGCAGATTCTTCCATTTCTGGATTCTAATCCCACTACTTGACTTGCAGGATGCACAACATCACAGCGTGAGAACAGATGGCTCCGCACCAAAAAGACTCATACAAACTAAAAAAAGGACGAGTAAGAGGGGAGAGAAAAAAAAGCTTGAATAAACCCATCTGCTCACAGATGGATGCAGAATTCATTCGAGGCTGTTAGGACAGTGTTGTTGCTATTTTTGTCACGACACTCCAGCGTTCTCAAAAGGTGGGATGGGGGGCTGAAGGAGGAGTGAGAGTGAGAGAAGGAGATGCAGAGATGTATGAAGAGGTGTCTGCTCTCTGACTGGAGACAGAGGATGATAACAAGCTCCCAGAATGCACCTGGTCTTGTGTCCTGAGCTGGTGAAGATATATTTATTATATTTCTTGTGTCTTACTATGCCACTACTCACAGCAACTGTCATATTAGTTTGAAATTGTTTGTTTGGAGCCACAGGACTCCTGATATTATGATGCTCTGATTGCAGACATTTAGCAGATGGATCAGCTTTTTAACGCCTTTTTATCTGATGAACTCGTCATTTTAAGATTCAGTACAATAGGACATGTTAAATGAAGGCCAGATGAATATTAAAAACATATTTTTGTGCTTTTGCTGACAATACGTTAACTGTGATTTTGCCTTATTATTTTCATGTGGTGGTGCTTTTACTCAAGTAAAGGAACTTTATCCACCACTGTGTACATGTTAATTTGTTGCTCCATGCAGTTTGTGTATAATATTTCACTATTATTGTACTTGGATTATATATTCTGCAAACCTTTTATTTTACCTAATGCAACTGCATCATATATCTTAAAGTATTCTTCAACATCACATATTGTTTATTCTATTTATTACCTAGGTGCGTGACTCTATGCTTTATTTTTTGCAATTTTTGGTCAGATGCTAAATTGCATTTGGTTGTCTCAGTACTCTGTACTAATGTTAAGTGTAATTCGATTTAATCTAATCTAATTTTAATGTAAAGCACATTGAGTTACTTGTAATCAAATATGCTACATAACATATGTAATATAGCAACAGAAATGCACATCATAACCTTTAAAGTTGTAATTGGTAACTTTTATATAAAAATGAATTATTGTCATATTTGCTGAAACTGTCCCAATAATCCAGACTGGATTGTCCCGCCATTTGGTAGAATCCACTAGAACAAAAACAAACTTTCTCATTTTACAGCTAAACTGTACATTAAATTGTGTTTCTGAAAACATTTGAGTTGTGAAGTAGGCAATGCAGTCACAGAATCTTGATTCATATGGGATCAGCACTGCATCATTTGACAGTTTGACTGCAGTTTTTGAGCAGTGATTGGCAGCGGGGTTAGAGACTCTGATCGGCCGTTTTCCTTCAGCCAGGTTAGTAAATGCCACCAAAAGCAAAACAAGGCGGAGTGTCGTCATTTTTTCACAGATTATCCGTCTTGTGTACTACTTGCTGGACAGTTCCAGCAAATACGATAAAATGTTACTTTTATAAAAGTCACCAACTGAAGCTTTAACAGATAACTGAACCGACAGGCAAACGTCCCAGTACACTGAAGTTATGTCAAACTAAAATTTATTCTCCTGATGTTTAATGCTGGGAACTATTAGTCACAACAAGTGCCCTACCAATGAAAATCAAGTTTTAAACCTTGTTAACTTATGATGTTTTTATATGCTAAAAGACCTTTTATGAGGTAAAGAATTGCCACGGCTGAGCACTTCCTCCTCGAAACTGTGCTGTACCAACGATAGCAGGGTTGCAACAGAATGGGATTTTCATGGTATATTAACCATATTAAAAATATTGCAGTTTCACGGTAGTACAGAATTATTATTATTATTATCAGTAAGAATCATCCTTAAAGGACTGAAAACAGAGGGGTTACTTTAGTTGGATAAATGAGTTATGACAATAATTAAGACTTTAAGCCATATTTTAAAATGGAAGTATTTCTAAAAAGTCTCCCTTTTGAAAATTACTAAAATAAAGGTTAGATTCTCCATCTAGTTGTATTTTTTTTAATACTCTAGATAAGCAAATGCAGATCATGTGATAATAGTCAGCTTTTATATAACAGTATACCTTAAAATCGGTATATAACTGCAACACTTAGTGGCAGGCTCAACAAAACGGATTCAGACATCCAGGGTTTGTTACATCACTAAACTAAGGAACCAATCCAGTCGAAGCGCACAGAGTGGCTCTCTATGACATTAGCATAATGCTATGGCAAAACATGGTGTATCAGAAAAGAAGCAGGTGTGGCTACGTATCGGTATTTTGCAAGTAAAGTTGTCAAAGCTGGCGATCGAGAACAAGGTTTCTCCAACGTTAACAGCACATTATAAACCATTTCACAAAGCTGGTGGCTCATGTAATCTCCTGTTTACAGCAGAGGTTTGTGTGTTTTACGCGTCGAAGGTGAGAAGGTAAACTCGAACTGTAGGCCGGGTGCTGAGGGGCGGGGCTAATTTACATACTCACAGATCCGTGCATATACGAGGAGAAGGTGTAGCATTACATCAAAGCCATTTAAAAGCATGAAGGGATTTTTACCATGAAAACAAAAATCCTCATAAATATGTAATTTTGACAAAGAGAATTTAGTTTTCAGGGGTTTGATTAATGCCAGGAGATAGACTTTAAATAATGTCATCTCTTCCTCTCTCTCTAGTCTCTAATATTCCTGGGCTGTGTGGCGGCCGCGGGGCTCGGCCTCAACCTGCTGTGTGTCGCCATCTACCTGAGCTGCCTGTGCTGCTGCCACAAAGACGAGGAGGAGGAGAGCAAGAAGCCCAACTCCTGCTGCGTCACCTGGTCCGCCGTCGCTGCCGGCCTCATCACATGGTGAGAGAATCAAGACAAGACGCTGAGACTAAGTGCTGATTACAGTGCGAGCGCACACACACGCTCTCTGTTGATGCCTGCCGCTCTGTGCTTTCCCATTTCCTTTATTGGTCACTCAGTATTCCTGACGGAGGAGCTGTAAATGGCACGATGTTTTCACTGCAGTCTGTTTCTGCACATTCTGTATTCCCACTCCAGATCCACCACCTATTAGTTCTCTGTATATTTGTCCATGCTGTTTGCCTGCCTGTCTCTGTTTACCCATTTGTATTCTCAAGGTGTTCAGCGACTCTCTTTCTTGTCTACATGCCTTTCAGGACATCTCTCTTCTGAAAGACCCTAAGCTTCTATTTGCAGTTCTGCAGATACTTGTGGTTTGGGTTCACAGAAGCATAGGCAGTCGTCTTTATTTCCTTCCTTTTGATGAGATCAGTCTTTGATCTGTCTCCGCTAAGTCTCTTGTACCCCAGTGAGACACTGATTTGGTTGATGTGGATGAAATCTCTCTGATAACCCCTCACTCTTTCCTCATTTTTGTACGATTTGTGCTTTAAAATCCAGACATAAAATGCACAAAAGAGAGGGAGTTTGTGATTTTTTTTTTTTTTTTTACAAGCAGTGTTTTCTTTGAACATAAGTCTGGACATGTGTTTTTTAAAACAGCTCCTTATGGGAAGCTATGGCCTGTGGTTTGAGGCGATTCAGTGGGAGAAACCATTCTGTTGTGGGTGTATTATGAATATTCTGCTGACAATGTGCGAGTGTGATTGTGGGTTACTGTCAGTGAGAGCCAACTGAAATCTCTTCACCTTGATGCCTTGAATCTTTGGAAAGGTTGCATCAGCAAAATAAAATGCATAAAGCATGACGTCTAGGAAGACAGGTCACTGTGAAGTACACACTATATGAGACAAATGCAATAATCCTTCTGCTGTGCAGCCAACAGCAGTGTTTATTACTTAAAGCTGGGGTAGGCGTTTCATTTTGGTGCCTTTGGGCAAAAATCCCACAATAAAATTGAACATATTGTAATTTAAGTGGACTGAGAGAAAACAAGACTTCTGCACCTCCTCTTGGCTCAGTTTTTAGGCTTTAGAAAATCTAGCCAATGACAGGAGACTTTGGCCAATCACGGGTTGTTTCAGAGAGAGGGCGTTCCTATTAGCTGTTCTACAAATGCAGATGAGCATGCACGTTCCTTCAGAAAAACTGCAGTCCTGCAAAGGAATTTGCTATTCCAGCTTTGGCAACAACAACTTACACTGTAAAGCAACCCAAAACAGACAAACATATCAAAAAGAGTCTATGAGAAAGTCTGACAAATAAATGCAATTAAAAACATGTCAATATCTGCAAAATATTACAGAGAGAGAAAGAAAATGTTTTGAATAGTTTAGTTTTCTGCAAATCGGAGCTAAAGGCTCATGGCTGCAGCTTCAAGTTCATGTTAAGTGATGTGTGGCATTAGCTGATGACGGGGTTGCTAACATTTACTCACTGCTGTTTCTGAATACCGCACTGAAAGCAAAAGCTTTCAGAGTATACACAGAAAATATACAACTATATATGGTTTCACAAAGGCAGTGGACACATACTGTATTGCAATCTACAAAAATCTACTTTAGAGAAATTTAAAATTCTAAATATCAAAAAAAAAAAAATAGCTGCAGAAACAGAACTGGAAACCAGAAACTGCTCTGGGTATCAGTCAGTAAACAACATGGCTCTTTTGTAAAAAAAAAAGAGCTGGTTTATTTTTAAATTTTTTATTTTATGCATCCAAGATTGATCATTTTACAGTACATGCCTCCACAAGGTAGTATGTCATTGTATTGTTAGTGGGACTGATAGTGTATCATCAAAAAAATAATATCTGGGTGTTGGTGTCAGCAAACTTCCTGCGTTTTTTTTTTTAAATCTTGAATGTGTTAAAATGCAGATGAGCATATATAAAGAAGAGAAAATAAGACAGATCACCATAAATTTATAGGAATATTTTAAAATATTATAGGAAATATAGATATTTAATTTAAACAAATAGTGCATGCAAGTTCACTAGACTCTACCACATATTTTCAAAGTCTTGACAGGAATATTACACGGGTCTTGAAACTAAGCACAGAACATAAATTATAATGGATTTTTGAAACTCTTACAATACTTGTAAATAACATTTCCCTCAAGCTTAATGCTCGCCTGAACTAGCGGACTGTAAAGTTTATCAAGCGTAACCTATTTATTTTGCTTCTATAAAAACCTCCTGTTCACATCGCCGGCTGAATAATGCAGCTCCAATAATGGAAAACAGGTCACAGGTTACTAATGGTGAGTAAAATTACATTTTTCATTAGTCCCATTAGCACAGATCTGGTGTCATCATCACAAGACAATGAATATAAAGCGTAATTATCCTTTCTTATGTATGAGGGAACAGAAATTGCTCAATAAACCACTTAAATGATTCAAATGAGGCTATTTTAGAGGATGTTTCCTTATTTTTGAGATGATATCTGACCCAGTGTCTCCCCTCAGATTTAACGGAGGGGGAAGCGCTGCAGAGAGATGTGATTTGTTTTGGCTGGAGGCTGCTGGATCTCATCGAGTCTATGGTGAAAGCGAAACTTTCCTGATGTGAAATGACATTATGTTTAGCCGTGATAAAGATGAATGATATCAGTGTTATAGCCTTTAGCTGGTGCGCAGACAACTCGGAGGAGTTCATTATTATTTTAGACCCAACTTTTTTACTCCGTGAACATTATGCCGCTGTGTCAAACTTGCAAATGAATGCTGCTGACAAACACAAACCGCTGTTGGGAAAAATATGCACTTATTTCTGTTGTAAAGTTACCAAAACACACGGACTGATGCAGCTCTTACATCACCACACAGAACCTATTAAGCCAGTAAATGAGATGTGCTCTCCCCTCAAAGTAGCTAATTGAATTTGTAGCCAGAGGAGTGGATACCTCTCTCAACCATGTGACAGTCATGTTTAGCAACCGGTGGGTGATATTAAATTAAGTCTAGAGCATTATCGAACATCTATCTTTTTTCTGAGACAGTTAATTGTTAAATGGATATCCTGAAAGCTGAGCACTGCGGGCGAAAGCTTGTGTTCAGTACCACCTGTAGGTAGCAGTGGAGGATGAATTCAGAGCCTATACTTAAGTAAAAGTACTCATACCACACTGTAAAAACACTATGAAAGTCATATATCAATATTTTACATAATTAATATGTTTGAAAGTATAACTTGTAAAGCCCTAAACATACTTAATGCAGAAAAATGTCCCCTTCGACTGTTGTACTACTATATATTATAGAATTAATTACTCGTACATTAATCTACTGATGTAGTTGGTTGAGGTGGAGATCCCTTTTTTTAAACAACAAAACGTTTTTTTTTGGTATCACACTGCAACTAATGATTAATCACCTGATTATGTTTTTCAATAATCGATTGATTGTTTAGGCTGCAAAATTCTGAAAATAGTATAAGATGTTGTCACAATTACCTGAGCAAAAGTGACACCTACACAATGATTGTTTTGTTCATCCATTAGCCCAAACCTGAAGGAAATACTTCACCCCCCAAATAACTATTTGTATATCAGTCACTTATGCCGTGTTGCATTGAATTTGTGAACAAAATATTGTTTTCCTTGCATGCCTCCCATGAACGAAGAATCCAAAAATGTAAAAAATTCTTGATGAATTGAATTGATGATGTCATAGGAGTCCATGTCTAAAAACATCAAAACTTTATCAAAACACACAACTTCAACAGTATAATCCCAGTCTTATTTACCCATTCGTATGCTCAGTACTTCCCAAACAAAAAGCCTTTTCCGATGGGGGGACCTTGTTGAACACAGGAGCTGCTGGTCTACTGCTACCTCGATTTATTAGTTTATGTGATTGTATGACTTTGGAGTATCTGAACTAATCCTTTCAAACACCAAAATCACACAATAACACAAACACACAGATTGGTCGAGGCTGTGGTAGACCTGCAGCTCTTGTGTACAGAGAGGTAAAATGACTGTTTCTGTCAGTGGAGTCTGGCTTTGAAGAGAACAAATATAAGTTTCACTTTTATTGAATTTCTCTGTTGGAAAGTGCTGTCTGTTTGGGAACCACTGAGTATAAAACTGGTTAAATTAGTCATAAATTATGCATGAGTTGTGTGAGAGAACAGATGTTTTGATGTAGTTTTGCTCTTGTTAAATGTGGACCCCTATGACTTCATCAAAATTTTTCACCATTTTTTGGATTTGTTGTTCACCGGAGGCATGTTAGGAAATCAGTGTAACACGGGGAGAGTAACTGATTGAAATTTGAAGGGTGAGGTAATTCTTCATAGACCATGGCTTTGCAATGACATGTTTAACAATCACATGCAGATGTAATGTTCAGGTGTTCATGTCCACAAACTTTGGGCCATAAAGTGTAGGTAGTAACTTTAGCTGTCAGATAAATCTATAAATTACAGTATTTGTCACTGAAAGGTAGAATATTTCCCAAAATTAAAATACTAACATAAAGGTGCAGTACTTGAATTTGAAATTTTAAATTTTGACATTTGAGAAGCTGGAACCATCAAATGTTCATTGTACAGATTATCAAAGTCGTTGTCAGTTAATTTTCTGTCAATCAACTAATAGATGAATCAATTAATTATTTCAGCTGTGGTTGTATAAACTATTTTGCAGTTTAATTTAAAAGAAAACGTCACATTTTAAACATTATGTATGTTTTTTTAATGCAAAAACCTTCATTTTTAAAGCAACTAAAGCTGTCAGATAAATGTGGTGAAGTGAAAAGGTACAGTTTTCCTCTTTAAAATATAGGGGAGTAGAAGTATAACTCAAATTTAAGTACAGTATTTGAGTATCCGAACTGCCTGCAGGTGAATCACACCAATGAATTACATCTCCTTTCTTCTTAGTCATATTTTTATGCCACCTCCCACATCGAGTAGGAGGTGCATCTGAGTGCTATTTAATAAAATGTAAATGAAATGAAAAGAAAGCATATAAAAGCTCATCCAACAGTGTTTTTAAAAGGAAACATTTAAAATATTTAACCCCCTCAACAGAAAGCTAAATGCTGGCCGCTAAAAGCTCGATGATGAACTTTCTATGTGTCAAATTACCTTTGAATCACGACTCAGTGAAACAGCGCTGAAGCACTAATCATACAACACTTTACTTGATGTCGCACACATTCATTCAGCGTTCGTAAATGGCTTCTGTTCCCGCCCAGTCAAGCAGTCTTCATTATGGGATATTTAATTATTCATGTGCAGTTTCTTAAAATGTAGAGTGACTCAAAAGTGGCAGCCTGTCTTCGCATTAAAGATTTATGATGCAAAATCAAAATTAGAAGAGTAAAAATAAAACTGAGAAAGCAGGAGACTATGGGAACTGTTGTGTAACGACATGCACGAGTCTTGTTGCAGCTTGGTTTTGACAGATTGGCTCAAGATGTTGGACGCTGTCTGAAGCCGTTACCAGTTGATTGTCTGGCCCGTGGATTAGATTTTAAACCAATCTGCAAATATTCAGCCCTTTAAAGAAAGAAAATCATATCCATCTGTCTGGTCTTCACTTCTACGCAGCAGCTCCGGATCAAGTTGAAACCTTGTGTCATGTTAAATACTGTAAAAATACCTTGAGTGCTTTGAAACATGTCTTAAATTTGGCCTTCCATATATTTTTGCTCAATAGTAATCCCATTAGAGTGACATGTTTTGGTCTGGGGTAGATTTAAAAAACTTGCGTGGCCCGACTCGATAAGTTGTAAGACTTAATATTGTGAGATGAATGAAAGAGGAACATCCTGTGGGAAATCAACTCTCCTTCATGTGATTCCCAACTTTGATTATGTCCATCTACTCGATATAGGAAGCGAATGCCCGGTGGGTTTTGAGTTGGACTTGGGAATATGAAGCTTCATTTTAATCTCATCAGTCCAGATCGTCTTTTCACCCTCGCTTTACTCCGAACTTCTCTTCCCTATAAGTCATCCCCCGTCTCTGTTCCCTCTGTCTCTGCTTAAAGTCTCGCCGTCCTCGACTCTGATTGTGTTTGACAATGGCTGGAGCTGAAAGGCTGTGATGTCCATCCTAATTAACGCTGGTAAGACCAGAGCAGATGTCACTCAGCTGCAGCCCGGCTCACGGTGTCGCCCACTAACTGTGTAATTATACCGTACTGTAAGTGAGCGAGCTGTTCACGCCGAGGACATCTGGACCAGAACAAATGTACTGACCAAATGTCTGGTTAACCACAATAAACAAGATTTACAAAATATGTTTACAACCATAACAATTTGAGGCATTTAACCCTTTGAAATGTGAGCAAATGACTTGATTTCTTTCAAAAACATGGCAAAAAGGCAATAAAACGGGGTAATAAATGTTTCATAAATTTCAAGAAATTAGTAGATTTAGTAAATTATGCACTTTAAAAGCTAGGGTAAAATGTCTCGTGAAAAAAGAAAAGCTATAGGGAAAACTATATTTTAATTATCATAATTACACAAATTTTGTTACAATTTAAGGGCAAAATGAAAAATTGTGGGACATTCAGACACACATTCAGTTCTGTTGAATTCAAAATATTCGTACCTAAAGGGGAAATCTGAGACAAGCATGTTTGCAAACAAAAAAACCCAAACAATGCATGCATCCATCTAAAAATACAAAATATGACAATGGGAAGCAAAAAGGTGAATTAAGGGTTAATGGCAGTGACCAATCCATAACAGATCAACAATATCCAACGATATCGAGGCACATTATGTCAAAAAGTCTATTTATCAACTGACCATCTCTTCAACTACAGAATGAAACCAAACTTTTCTTTTCTTTGTGTAACTTAAAGTAGTCATAAAAGATGTGTAGGGCCATTAATAACAAATTCTGAGGACTAGTTCAATATTACGCCGTGCAAGGGATTTTTATGTTTTGCCAATGATTTTAGACAGTTGGATGTAAACCAGCAAATACATGAAACTTTTTATTTACTTTCAATGAAAGTTACATTGTCAGGATTCTCCAATCTACTCCAAAAAAAGTTTCATTTACATAAAAAACAGAAACACTGCAAAGAGTTGATTTTAGCGTCTCCACTGCTTATGTAAATGAATCATCAGAAGTTATTTTCCTTTCCAGGACTCTTGAAATATTTATTTGTTTATGTTTATTGCGGCAGGTATCTGTTGCCAATCGGAGAACGGAAATGAGAACGGAGGACAGGAATAAAGGGAGAGAGAGAGAAAGGAAGGAAGAGAGATGACTGTTTACGTGATATCAGTGTCTTCCATTGGATCCCATACAGAAATGCTTTGGCTGGGACACAAGAAGCTTTTCATAGCATGCCTACAATATCAGCAATAAAAGCAGAGCAGCAGTTAAAGCTCTCATTCACTTTTTTTGGGGTCATGTATTTTTAGAAACTCACAATTTATAACTTTTACTTCAACTCAGGCCTTAAATTGGAAGTGTTCTAGCTCTGGAAACAGAGATGTGTGCATGAAAATTTAAAAAAGAAGCTATTTGTGTTTTATATTCGAGGCCTACTGCACATTGAGAGTTGGTTTTTTTTCGGTGGCCCTTGCTGAGACTTCAGGAGGGAAGAGTAAAATCTAAAAATGTCTATATTTGTCATCTCGGGAGAGTCACTGCTGCCATTTTGGGGCAAAATTTCAAATATTCAAACATGTCTGAGTCTATTAATAGTGGCCGAGGGCGTTCTCCTGCTGCAGGCTGAAGCTTTTGGTTCCTTCTCTGAATTCTCCTCAGTATCTTTTATCCGTTTTGTCATTTATCAACGTGACAGTTTGGACTTTCGCTCAGTGCATGCCGACTCCAATCTATAATATTCTTTCTCTTTGAATTGATATTTAAAGGAGCAGCACTAAGGGAAGTGGAAGGGGTAGAAAAAGAGCAATATTCTCTCTCTTTGCACTCGCCTCTCTGTGCTCCCGGCTTCCTTTTATTAATTAGACTCTACCCTTAAAATATTTGCACGGTTCAAAGAAGTCCATGTTTCTCCCAGCTTCTTTTACCAAATGCATTTTTCTGCTCAGACACACAGTGATGAAAGAAACTCTGGTGGTATATTTTAATTTGTAGTTTTTTTTGTTTTTAACAAAAAAAATGGCCGTATATTATTATAAAATGTCAGTGCAATAAGGAGAGCAACTGTTTTTTTTGTGGGGTTTTTTTCTGTCTTGCCCTGTTTGTCCCTTTGTCTTGCTTCCTGCTTTTGTGTCGAATCAATGGTTGTAAACTGTCTCGCTGCCAACATGTATATTCAGTATACACTGCCTGCTGTCAGTCTGTCTCTTTTGGTCTGTCTGTATCTGCCACTCGCTGTCTTTCTCCAAACGGATGCTTTTTTTCATGTCTGTTGTGTCTTAAATGCGTCTCCCGTCCCTCTCTCCATGCCTCTCCCTGAGGGTTATGTTAAAACCTGCAGAGTGGGTGGTTTACCTGCAGGGGGTCAGTTAATGAGGCTCTATCCTTGTTGTACTAATTAGGAAAATAGCCCCCGTTGTTTTGCTCCACCTGCGCTCGCTCAGCATCGACCACCACAATGCTGCACAGCTCACAACAGCTCTGTTCAGCGATTTGAACGGCGAACGTTGCAGGAAGCGTGGTTGACCGTGGATTTATAGTCTCTCTTTCCTGCTTAACGCTGATCCGGAGCATCAACCAGGAGTCAGGGGGAACCACAAGGTTAAGAGACTGCTCGCAAGTCTCAATTAGGCTGACTCTAGTTTACCATCCCTTTGGTGCTGACCTGACCTGACTCTGGCCTTCACGTGGAGCACATTTTAAGAAGGGATGCTGCAGTGGTGGTTTATAGCAGCCAGGGGTACACCAGAGAGTACGTCTGCAGTTACTTGCACATACGTGGAAAGACTGTACAAATACAAACCTATATATATATATATGTAGTTTTTTATTCTTTTTTCCCTTGTTTATTTAGATTTTTTTGTCTTTTATATGTATGTGTGTATATATATTTTTTATGTTCTTTTTTCTTTCTTTTTTCCCTTTTTATTTATTACTTTTTTTTATTATAAATGGATGTGGTAATTAACCCTTTGAAACTTGGACAAAATGGCTTGATATTTTTCAAAAATATGGAAAAAAGGGATGAGCAACTTAAGAAGAAATGACCCAAAAATTAGTAAGAAATTAGTAAAGAGAAAAAATTGATTACCAGAAAATTAGCAATAAATACATCAATAAATGGGGGAGAAAAGAAACAAAAATAATACATAATATGGCCTAAAAAACTGCTTAAAATTATAATAATTTTGAAAAATCTTTCAAATATGATAATTATAAATATAGATCTCTAGTCATTTTTCACTAGCTTTTAAAAAAAATTCTCAAATCTACTAATTTCTTGCAATTTGTAACCCATCTTGCCAAGTTGGTCATTGCTTTTATTTCCCTAGATGTCTGAAAGCAATCAAACCAATATTTCAGGGTTGAAAGGGTTAAATAGCTTGTGAAAGGCGTCTAACACAGCACAAGAAAACTGATGCAGGTTTCAAAGGGTTAAGAGTTCAGAGAAATCTGTAGTGATGTTTTATGGTTTATATAAGTGAAGAGGAACCCATACTCATAAAACCTTGTAGAATTAATGCGGTCATAAAATATTGATCTATAATAAATTGTCAAGTCAAATAGCAATATGCTTCATTTGCTGAACTCCAGGGAGTGAAATCAATCACAGTTAAACACTATTCCTTCCTCTTATATTAACTGGCATTGATTATCAGATAATGTAACTGAGTCAAAACTGTGTCAGTGTATTAGCGACACCCAATGTAATCCAAAAACTACTTTAAATTTACTATAACATAACACTTTAAAACAATGTGAAACATGTAGCTGCAATGACATCATTTTATTACCAATCAACTGTTTTCATGATTATGGTAATTTAGTATATAACACTTTAAAATTCCTTTTAAATAATGTGACAAAATTTGTTGGACCAATTTAAATTATACTGATAAAAACTAATGTTTATAATCATGGTAACAGTACATGACACTTTAAAATTCATTTTAAATGTGAACTTTTTTAAAATGAGGATTCGACTTAAAAATGTGGGTTAATAAATATGAAAATTAAATACTTAATTCCCATAATTATGACCTTGTGTTTTTAAGTTATAATACACACAAGTTAATTTGTTTCAGCTACGTTTTCCACATTATCTGAAAGAAATTTTAAAGTTTTAACAGCTCCACAAACTAAAGCACCCAAATAAACCACATGCAGACAGGCCATTTGTGAAAGGAAAACTAGGAATAAATGAGTGGGCAAATAATACAGATTCTTGCATATAAAGCACAGTGATTTGTAAATTAAATGAATTATGTGGGCTACACATCACCAGATTTCACACCAGTTCTCCACCACCTTTATCAAAACGCCAAATGAGTCATTACGGCGTTCATCCATCTGGTGGTTTCAGACACTACGAGTCTTTGCCAGGGAGCATCTGGAGGCTTGTGATGGACAAACACCTTTCACGAAAACACGTTGGGTTTTTCCCTCAATTTGTCACTCATGTTCAGCTGAATCAACGTTAATAAAAGTAGGATTTACATTTACTACTGCGCTACTGAAAATGAGGTGTATTACGAAAACTGGTGACTCAACATACGTATGAAGAGTTCCCCCAGGAAATATGCCTGAGTCATAAAGATCCCGACTGCATCTAATGTAAGAGTAATGTGTGACTGTGTGATGGTATTACCAAAGCTTTACTCATCACAGTGTCTTTGCTGTCATTTAGTTTTGTTTTTTTTCTTCAAGCTTCAAGTTTACTTCCATAAAAGGGCAGTCATCTCCCCTGAAGTTAGCAAAGGTGGTCTTATTTTAGGTGAGCCACGTCACACAGGAAACAGTGGCATTTTACTGCACGTGGCTTTTGTTTGCTCATTTGTCCCTAATTAAGTCTTTGAAACCTGAGCAAATTGTCTGGATTTCTTTCAAAAACATAAAAAAGGCAATCAGCAATGAAAGAGGAAATGACCCCAAAACTAGCAAAAAAACAAGTACAAGAGTACAAGAGAATTACCTGAAAATTAGTATCAAAAGAAGAAAAATAAAGTTTAAAAACAAAGAGGAAATGACCCAAAAATTTGCAAGCAATTAGTAAAAAGCACAAGTAAATTACCTGAAAATTAGTATTTATAAAAAGAAAAATAAAGTTTCAAACAAAGAAGACATAACTCAAAAACTAGCAAGAAATTTGTTTTTAAAAAAATAAATAAATAATATATATATATGAAAATTACCTGAAAATTAGTATTAAAAATTAAATTGAATTTAAAAAAAAGTATTTAAAAATGAAAAATAATTTTTTTAAAAAAATTGAAGTGACCTTGGCAAAATGCTTAAAATTATAATAATTCTGCAACATGTTTTAAATATGTAAATTTTGTTGTTTTTTTTCATTAAAAAAAGAAAGAAAGGAGGGATCACTTTATGGACAAAAGAAGCTCAGAGAGACGACTTAAGTATGTGTGTTTATGTTGGTGTTTTGTTTCTGCCGATGCTGCAGCTGAACAAATGAAATACTTGGATGACTGAATATATATATATTTTTTAAAAAGTGGTCTTAAATTATGCACAGACATCCCCAACCCTGCAACGTATAATTTCCGGTTGGAGAAGTGTTGTTTACATAAATGAGCACATAAATTTAAACAGTTTCTCGTGGCTCCAGGGCTTTATAGATGCAGTGTATTTGTTTTGCCTTCTGTAGTAAAAAGGTCTGGGGACCAAACTTGGTACTTTGAAGGGTAGCGACAGAATACCTCACATAATGTTAATAAGTAGTAGCTTCAGAATAAAAAAAAACATGAATAACTCAATTTTGAAAAAAAGTATCAGATAGAACCTTATAGAGTGAAAAGTAAGATGAAATGCAAAGCTGGTTAAGGCAACACTTGAGAAAAATGAAAATGTTCTACTTGTTATGAAGAAAAATGTTGAAATTTAGAAGTCTGGACTTATTTTTTACAACTGAAATTCAGCAAATAGAGATGGTTGAAGTGGAGAAATAAAAATATCATAATATCTTTGTCCACATACCTCAATATGATACAATGACAATATTGTAGGTTGTATTTTAATACGACATCCATAATTCAAGACACTATCTGCTCGAGTATCACATTATTGATATAATATATTCATATATTATCCAGTCCGAGCAGTAAACCATTAAATTCTGACGTTTGCGTAAAAAGTATGTTTTCTGCACACAGATTCAGTTTCTGTCACTTGTCATAGTTTTTCTTAAAACAATGTACAAAAAGTAAAAGAGGATAGTCAGTCCTTGAGTCTGACGCGGTGGTGCAGCACAAACACATTTTACAGAAGATGCTCAAACTCTGAATGAATCTAATTTTATCTATTTCACAACTTTAATTGTCTGTGAAGTCTCCGATACCCTCCCCAAAGACACACACGGCAACTTTCCAATCATCTGTCATTCATTCTGTTTGGATGACTGCCTTCACCTTGACAATTAACTGTTGAATACACAGCCTAACATTTCCATCTCCTTTCAGGGATTGTCCCAAAGTGCCTCATTACCTTTGCATTCTTCCCTGTTTATCCAAAAGTCAGGGTTGATGGAGAAATTGATGATACTGCTTTATGATAATGCTCAAATGCCAGGGTGAATACAAGGGCATGAAATATTCATAAAGTGTTGTGTAGGTGCTGTTTTCTGTTGAGCCACACACTGTACAGGTATTACAGTATACAGGTACTATTGCAGGACTGCACAAAAAGTAAAACCTTTTTTTTAGGTTGCATTTATTATGGTTTTGGGATGTCTGTACAGTCTGTTAATGTGGGTGCGATATCTCAAGAAGGCCTTGAGGGAATTTATTCAACTTTGGCACAAATGTCTATTTGGATTTAAGAATGAACTGATAAAAATTTGGTGATCAAAGGTCTGTGATCTTGTTTTTCCCATTCTTGTGAACATAATATCACAGGATTACCTTGAGGGGATTTCTTCAAATTTGGCACAAACGTCCACTTGGACTGAACAATGTACTGATTAGGATTTTTTGGTCAGTGGTCAAGGTGACTTTGTGACTGTCTCATTCTCTTAAACATCTATCTCAAAAGGGCCTTGAGGGAATTTCCTTAAATTTGGCACAAACATTCACATGGACCATAAGGATTACCTGATTAGAATGTGGTTTGTCAAAGCACTTGGTAATCTCTGTTTTTAAAGGTGCTATATGAATAAATAAAAAAAAAAAATAATAATAAAAGTTGTTCTTTATTATTATTATTTGTATTTCAAACATAAGACAGTGGTGCTGCAGTTTTGACTAACACATTTGTAAACTATGTTTACTTTTTATTTCTATTTCAACTATGGTGTTGTTTTTTTCTTTAATTTATTATTCCTTTCTATTTTTTTTTGTTGTTTAAAATAAATAAACAAACATTTAATTATTATTATTATTATTATTATTATTATTATTATTATTATTATTATCATTATTATCATTATTATTATTATCATTATTATCATTATTATTATTATTATTCATATTATTATCATTATCATTATTATTATTATTATTATTATTATTATTATTATTATTATTATTATTGACACCAGGCTAGCAGAAGGTACCGGCTGTTTAGCTGAGACTTGGTTTATATTTGAAGTTTTATGGTAATAGGATACAATGATGAAGGTCAACTTCACTGTGACATCTTAATCTTCTGCAAAAACACTTTTCTGGCCATTATTCAGTGTCATAACTCAGGAACAGAAGGGGGGATATTTGGTCAGATACTGAATCAGTGACACTAATCTTGGGTGTCCACCTTGAAACTGCTGATTATAAAGATCTTCTGTGCTGCCGGGGGAAGAGCGTGAAGCATCTATGTTTTAGAATGAGTAGCATCTTTGCAGCATCATCTATATTTGTCAACTGTCATGATTACATACGAGTCAGGACAGACATGGATGTGAACTGCAACTCGACAGGTTTGCAGAGGCATGCAAGTGCGAGGCGGTTATTCTAGTTTAATTCAGCAGGGGTTCTGAAAATGACTTTAAAGCTGACAAACTACTGAAGAGGACATCACCCCCACATGATTTACAGGCTAAGCAGCGCTGATGTGGTACTCTGCTCCTTGCATTCATTTATCAAAAGCTTACCTGTCCCTCTATGCCTTTTCTCTCTGCAGCATCGCAGTGGGTGTGGGTTTCTATGGCAACAGTGAGACCAATGACGGCGTGTACCAGTTGACCTACTCCCTGTACAACGCCAATCACACGCTGGGCGGCGTGGACAGTCTGGTAGGTGAAACATTAGTGTCACATGATGAATTTCTCCTCCACACAAACACATGAATTCCTCATAATTTTTCTGTAATAATTTAATGTTCTTTTTTTTTTAAAAACGACCCGACAAACATTCAGTTTGGCGTGTGCTATTTTGTAAGACAGTTTATAGATGAGAAAGTCATCTAGCTGGAAACAAACAGCTCTGAGTGAGGGTTTCAGAAAATGCTGCTTCACACACACAAACACAGACAGAAGGAGGAAAGCCCAGAGGACTCAATTTAGTATGCCTTTAAATGTTTTTATAGTCTTTTTATGGCTTTTTTACCGCTACACACAAATTGACAGCTTCTCCACACAAAAACTCTTTCCTGCCAGACAGACAGCTCACACACTCTGTCTGCTTCCTCTCTGCTCCACCTTCTCTCAGCCGCTGCGGCCTCGGCAGAAACAAAGCATCGCCCTGTGTCTTTCTTGTGCTCTCTTTAGCACAGTATGTGTGCATGATACTTTTCTATTTTTATCTGCCTGGCTTCCCATCACACAGACGCCCGAATGTAGCTCGCTGTTGCACCAATTTCACACTAATGACAAGGCATTTCTTTCCTCTCATTCAAGAGTCAAAACAGTTGAATGTTTTCTCCCAGTCGATTTTTTTTACCCACCAACAGTTCTATAAAGTTTTTTTTTTTTTTTTTGAAGTCATTTTCGAGTTAATTACCTGTCAACACTTACAGGGAAAGTACTTGGCAATTTGGCTCAGCTATACAGATTTGTGTTGTCATCTGAGTTGTACACTTGAGACTTGATCTTGAGTCAGACTTATTATAGAATAAATAAAAATCAATAGAGGGTTAGCTTGGACTTACTTTTCAAAAATACTATTACAGATACGAAAGCAAGATATTCCACAGATGTGTCGAGATCAGACAGTGTGAATCAGTGGTGAGATATGAAAACGCGTGTGGGACTTGTAAATATTAATATAAAGTGTGTGTGTGGATTGAGAATTAAGAAGGATTATTGTGGTATAACCTGAGATAATCTTAAAACTTGAAAAGATTATTTGAGATATATGCAGACTGACAAAAGGTTTAAAAAGAATCATTTGAGATGTGTGCTGGTTGACCTGAGACTGTTAAAGATTCGTTTAAGATGTGTGCAGCCTGATATGTGACTTGTGCAGATTGGTTTGAGACTTGAGATTAATATAAAACTTGACTTGAAATCCACAGAACAGTGTTTTTCTGATGCAGTGTTGGTAAACATCAGCCGTGCGTTGTCGCCTCGGCGCCGTGCGGTCCTGTGACGGTGTGAGCGCGGGCGGAGACCCTGGGCAACCTGCTGTCGAAGAGTAGGGATTAAGCGTTAATGGAGATTAATGTGGCGGTATGTGAGCCACTTAGTGCTGTGACTCAACGTGGCCTCGGTAACAAACACTTCGCTGAGAAGCGAACAGAGCACACAGCAGTATTTTACAACTTCTTATTCTGAGGATGAGGGAAAACAGTCTCAGATATTAATGGAGAGTCTGGCTCCGATTGATGCACTTTATAAATAATTGAAAGTGGAAACATGTAAGAACTCTGTGATTAGTGATGTTGGAAGATCAGAGCTGCTGTAGATTGTCAGTTGGGATTAGTTCGCGTGTGACGTGCGTGAACAAGCTTAACGCAGCCCATAAACATGTTAGCCCCTTTGATTTACTCCATTTAATCGATTTAACGTGTTAGGCTTGTATCACCTTAACGCAGAGAGATTCGTCTCTTTGGTCATGTCTAGATTGCACGAATTGCTCGCTGATTGTCTCCTGTTATTCTTGTAAAGCACTTAGCCACGTTCATTTCTCAAAGTCATATTAGCAAGAGGAGAGAAATCATTAACATATAGCTCATCTGAAGGCTTGTCAGAGCGTCCCTCTGGGACGTGTGAACTCGTGCAAACACATAATTGGACATGGTGGACTTTATTTTAGCAGCTTATGCACGTGAGTGTGTGTGTGTGTGTGTGTGTGTGTGTGTGTATGTGTGTGTGTGGATGAGTGAGTTCATTGCACTCAGCTATAGACTGTTAAGGAGTCTCGTTCTCGGGTTGGACAAAGAGCCCAGTGTGCCACACACAGTTCCCAGTCTCCCCCCACCTAATCAACCATGAGCCCAGAAGACAAAGCCGTTTGATGGGGAAGAACAAGGCGCAATGCGAGCCTGTCTGATTGGCAGAGTCGGGATTGAAATCTGTATTGAAATCATTGACAATGAAGGCCTCACTGCCCTCTGGCCCACACAAATGCCTTTTAGCCCAGCGACAAGAGCATTTAGAAGTGAGTTTTCTTCTAAAGACGCCGTATATAAGCCAGGAAAGGAAGGAAGTTAGACTCATTATCACAGGATGCTTTTTTTTCTCGTCTTCTGTTGACAGCATGATTAGTTACGGTCTGGAATATATGCATATGATGTGTTTATGAACACACGCAGAAACTCACTTAGCAACAAAACACTCGCATACTGAGAGAGGTGCAATCAACTTTCATATACAGCTGGGTGATATAGCTTAAAATATAGTATCGCAATATTTTTAGGCTGTTTCCAATACATGATAAATATCTCAATATTTTAAAATCTCTAAACTACTATTAAAATATAAAAATATTAAATGAACTGCAGTTACAGCAAAGAGAAATGAAGTAGTTTTATAATAAAATTAAGTAAGTAAAGTTAAATAAAATATTTTTAAATAAAGTCAAATTAAGTACTACCATTACACAGTTAAAAAAAGTACTTTTTTGATTAAATTAAATGACATATTCAAATTAAGTACTGCTATTTCACAGTTAAATAAAGTAGTATTATGTAAAAGTTAAATAAAGTACAGTTATAATAAAATTAAATAAAATACTGAAATAATTAATTCAAAAAAGTACTGCTATAATACAGTCAAAATATGTACTGTTGTAATAAAGTTAAATAAAGTACTGCTATAATGAGTAATGTTTTTATCAAAGTTAAATAAGTATAAATAAGTATTGATGTTTCTGCTGTGAACCGGTCAACAATTAGTCGTTACCAGCCTGCAGAAAGTTATGCCATAACTGCAGTTCAAAGTAAAGATTTATTCACTGTGAGCTGGAAACAAACTAACTCTGTCTCCAGTTCAGATGTTAATATGTATCTAATATTTAGTTTGCTGAAGTATCAAAAGTCATTTTGTGATAAAAGTAAAAGAAATCTAGCAAATGCAGTTGAGTAAAAGTGAAAGTTGACAGAAATATAAAAACTCAAGTAAAGCACAGGTACTCCCAAAAAATACTTATGCACTGTAACAAAGTGTTATTAGTTACACTTTTAGTTTAACATGTGACACAAACACTGGTCTCCTGGGTCAAAGTCCTTCACTCTTGATACTATACGTATGGGAACGGGTTTAAATTGGAGTTGAAACTTGGACAATACAGATGTATTGTGTGTCTTTATCTAATGCCGATTCCTGGGAGTGAGACCAGACTGCACAGCCACATCATTTTCTGTCTTTATCAGATGCCTCAACCACCTCGACTGACTCCTTTCAACACAAAGGAACAGTGGTTTCGCAGTCTAGTCCATATGAATGAGCCCACGACACAACTATAAATCAAAACCTAAGCTGCAGATAACCACAGCTGGACTCCAGTTAACCCCATGCAGTGACCGTAAATCCAGCTTTACTGCCGACGCTGCACTGATCTGTCTGTAGATCTCGCTCTCATCCCTCGTGTACAGCACACCAAGATACTTGAACTCCTTTGAGGAGAGCCATTTCTCAGAAATCATTTTTCCTGGACAAAACCCAGGGTCAGACTGTGAACATGCGAGTGCACAGACACACACGGCACGGCGGCTCAGTGGTCGGCACTGTCGCTTCACAGCAGGAATGTCTGAGCTCCACCTGGGCCTACTGGGACCGTCTGCGTGGAGTTTTTGTGCAGGTGCACACAAAAAGAGAGCGAGGTGAAATATCAGGAGTGCTGGGAACATTTATCACAACATTCATCATCTTTCAACCTCTCTCCAAAAGACAAAAAATATTCATTTCAGTTTTTTTTTTTTATAATTGTTCCTTCCCGTTGTGAATACCTTGTTATTACAAAACTCTTATGATGGGAATGCTATGAAAATGTGCATGTTTGTAATTATGTATTGGGCCGACTTCCAAACCATGTTTGAGCTCCAGCCAAATGCTAAGTGACTGACCCAGACGTCGACCCAGTCCGCTGGGTGACTGCTGGCTGCCAAAACCCTCTCACAACACCCATCTCCAAACAATAGAGTTATTATTAGTGTGGCTAAACACTTCAAATGTCACATCAGTCCCGTTACAGCATAGATAAAGCATTCAGGCTGGCCAGCTCCCAGATTCAACAGGCCTCTGGATGGTTTTTTGCATCTCTGTGTGAAAATACAGGTGGGCGATATATGGAATAAACTCAGAGGATTTGCTGCTTGCTCCCTGTGGGATGTATAGACTGACTATATTGCAAACATCAAGCATACTGTATTGATATGACTCCTGTTGTCGTCTTCACAACAGTAATTTCAGTTACAATACGGAAAGCTTGCATCGTGCTCTTCTGCCTCATAATTTGTTCTAGTTTAGGTGGTTCGGGAAGAGCCACAAGGGTTTAGGAAATAGGAAGTACTCATATATGTGATGGAGAAGTTGATGATTTCTTTCAGATTGGAACTGGATACAATTCATAGACTTTGAACCCTTTGAAACCTGAGAAAATTTGCTTAATTTCTTACAAATCACAGGAAGAAGGCAATGAGCAATGAAAAAAGAAATGATCCCCAAATTCGCAAGAAGTAAGTAAAAATGACAACAAAATTACCGGAAAAATAGTAAAAAGAGGCTACAGGCCTTCTATCAGGCTGAGTGGGACAAGGTCCGCCTCACCTACCAGGAGGAGACGGACAAGCGCAAGACTCATGGACCCGCAGATGGGAGAGCCTAAAGAAAATCATGAAGCCATGAAGCTGGAGCGAGAGAGCAGCCATGCAGAACAGCTGCAGTCTTTAAAACAGAAATATGAAATGTCACTGGAAGAGCTCAGCAAAGTCCAATCTTTGCACAAAACTTTGAAAGAGACTCTTTTCCCCTATACATTTTTCGCTAGCTTTTTAAAAATAATTTTCAGGATCTACTAATTTCTTGCAATTTGTAGAACATTTCTTATCAAGTTGCTTGTTGCCATCTACCCCATGTTAAAAAAACAAACGAAAAAACCCACACAGTTTGCAATCAGGTCAAAACTGAAAACAGCACAATAAAAGTGATGTCTCTCAGAAATCAAAGGGTTAATATCTAATTAAAACATGACTGAATTACACTTTAACTGACTTTCTCACTCTCATGTACAGCTGAAGGGAATGCACTGACGCTGTTCAGAGGTCATCTCTGTAGCCAAACCACTTTCACCTGCGTGTGAACTCTCGCTCTCTTAACATCTTAAATACACTCATTAAGCTGTCGGACCGGCTGCATCGCAGCGCTCACTGCAAACCGTTTTTAGCGTGACGATCCCACTTCCTTCCTTTGGTTAACAATCTTTGCTGCATGGACCATCGGTTTCCCAAAGGTCTCGATATAAACGCCTGCTGCAGTCTCATCAACAAACCTGTGCAGGACAAACTCTTAAAAGCTCTGCGGTCATCACATATCCGATAGAGGGAGAAAAGGAGAGGATATATTTTTAAAGAGATGCTCAGCTGAGCTACGTTACCCAGCGGTGAAGAAGGTCTCTATCTTTGTGGTGACCGAGCTGCTGAGGCACTTCAGACCCATGTTCCATTTCACGCTCTAGCTCCCGCATTCAATTTTAATTGAAGAAAGGTCTCTCCACCATCAGGCAGAGACATCCAGTTAGAGCAGGAGAAAAAGTTTAAACCCGTATTTTAACCTTTAGCAGATACGTTCATCGAGGCTCATATATCAAGCGATTAGGGGACAAGTGCAGAATATATTGGAGGTAAACCTTGGATGTTTGCTCGGTCTTAATCTGGTATTTTACCCTTTAACCCATAGTCTGAAGCATTGCTGAGGCACTACATGCCATGTCTGGCATACATTAATGAATATCCGGCAAAAGTAAAAAAAAAAAAAAAAAAAAAAGCTTTGCACCAAACACACTCCTCTGCAAACTGTTTGTTTTGAAAGATGCGAAGCACACAAAGCTTCTCGGCGCCCTCAAAACATGAGACTGAGATAAAGACTGAGAAGACTGGGAATCATATCTTCTTGATCGGTGCGGATCACTTACACGGTGAGGATCAGACCAAGACGGAGGAGAGATTAGCCATATTGGCTGTCTCCCCGGGCGTTTTAGATAAGATTCTCACACAGGAGGCACGCCTTCATTTCTCATCTGCGATTTCATCTGCTCAGTCTGAGGAGGAAAGCGGTATCAATGAGTGATCAGATAACTACAGAGCACCACGGGCCTGTGAATGTGATCTCAGTGGATGCTCCAGTACGGCTCTTTTTTTTTTTGTCATTTTGAAGTATGAAAGCCACTTTGTTCAGGATGATTGTGTGATAGTAACTTTGCAAATATTCAGATTTTGTTTGAACAATGAGCCAGTGATATATGTTGCTTTAACTCTACTCATTCATGTCTCTATCAGCCGAAACTCACCCACAGGACGTTAAATAGCTGCTGTGTCTTTGTGTGTGATATTGTCAATACAGAGACCCTGAAGGGTATGACGAAGTGTCAGTATTTGAGCTGGGAATCAGCTAGCTAAAAAAAAAAATAAAAAATAATAAAAAAAAAAATGTTATGTTATGTTATGTTCACATGTGGTAGATCTGACAGCAAAAAAAGACCCCCCCCCCCCCCACACCCCACCACACACACACACACGCAAGTAGAGCAGAGCTGTGTACACAGTTCTGCTCTACTTGCAATGAAAAAGCAGTCTATAGCCTGTTTTTAGCAGGTTTTACCCGTGAAAAACCTTAATTTTGGTGGAAAAGGGGTATCACAGAGCCGCTGGCATGGCTGTAGCCTCTCAGTCCTGTTTGCACTCATCTGGTGTGGGTCGACCATTGAATGCAAACCCAACTAATTACTTCCACCCAACCTCTCCTCGCCTCGGCTCCAGCAAATCCCATGCCTGACAAACACAGCAACAATATGACTTTTCTCTCCTGTGAATGCCAAGTACCCAGAGCTGAATGGAAGCATTTATTACTCTTTTTAATTATCAAATAGCGGGATGTCTCCGTGAATGCCATTTCCCTGTAAACAACTTCTCCCTTCAAGGCAAAGAACAGAGTAATTAAACCCAAGGAAATGGGTAAGGTCTGTACAGGAGATGTTTGCTCCACAAAGATAATGTGCTTTTGCTGTATCTGGCTGAATACGTAAAAATCTGATGATCAAAAACAAAAAGTCAGTTGTGTATTAGTTGTGTTTGTTCTTTAGAGGATCACACTTCCCCGCGGGGGATGGATTAGTTTCTATACTATTACAGGGCTCAAACAGGTAAACAGTCTATCGTTCTCATTAATGCGATATCAATTTGGAAAGGGAGTCTAACAAACAGCAGCAGTCGTGGAATACAAATCTCCAGCCTACTATTTCACATCTCGACTCTCGAGTTTTGGCTGTTTTCCAAACTGAAATGTTTACTCAAAACGGACCTTTTCACCGACACCCACACTCAATATTCAGCTCTCCCACTCTGTCCCTTCTCTCCGCTCCGCTGCACACACCAGCCTCATGCTTAGGCTCACCTCACCTTTGCCCAGTTTTTTTTTTGGGGAACTTTCTCAGGCAGGAAAGTTGACCAAAGGCACCCACACAGGAGCAGGACACAGTGGGAAGACGAGTCTGCCGATAGAATTTTAGGATATAATTTTTTGGCAGCTTTTTAAAAACTTCTGCCTTTCTGTTTCCAGAATATTGCTCGAAACATGAACTATCTGTCACTTATCAATGCATATATTATTATCAGTGATGGAATATAACTAAATTTACTCAAGTATTTATGTTTTACTCCACAACAATTCAGAGGGAAATATTTTACTTTTTACTTCACTACATTTGTCTGACAGCTTAAGATACTTAAGATACAAATTAACCAAACAGTTTATACAAGCAAGTTCATTAACCAATCAGTTGATTCATGGACAATTACATGCAAATTATTTTTTTATAGACATTAAAATGTTTTTCTGTGTTTTTTAAATAATTGTTAGGGGGTGTTTTATTTATATTTTTTTTAAGTTTGAGTTTTGGAATTTTTTTTATAATTTGATATTTGGGGTGTTTTTTCTTCTTTTTTTAAATTTGAAATTTTGTGGTATTTTTCTGAATTGCATACTTTTACTTATTATACTTTAATACATTTTCCTGGTTATACTTACTTACTTTTACTTAAGTATCATTTCCAATGCAGGACTTATTCTTGTAACAGAGTATTTTCATAGGGCAGTATTAATACTGTCACTTAAATAAATCACCTGAATACTGATTATTACACTGATTATTATGCCTCATGAATGGTTCAGTTAATTAGCTGCCGTGCTTGATATTTCGCTCCCTGCAGCAGTGCAGTTGTTCCATTCATCTCCTCTCCTCCTCTGCCCTCCAGGTGACAGGCACCATGGGAAGCATGAAGAGCGGCCTGCACCAGCACCTCGCCCGGCTGGACGAGATCTTCGCCACACGGGGCGACTACGTGCAGACCCTGCAGTTCATGCAGCAGATGGCCGACAATGTGATCAAACAGCTGCTGGGCCTGCCCGACTGGGAGGAGGCTAAAGTCGACCTGGCCATGATCGCTGATCAAACAGCAAACATAGAGTACTACAGGTAAGGAACAGAAAAATGCACAGTAAGAAAAATGATCAGGGCTTAATGTGCTGGAATTACTGGACTGGACTGGCCTATTTTTTTGGGACAGGCATCTACATGGGACTCAAAGCTCAGCAAAGATGGGAAAAACTTCATCAAATTTGTTTATTTAAATCAGTATAAATATGACTTGTACTACTGATGATGCGCAGAGAGAAACAAAGATAGACCGCACCCATGTCAAATACCAGTAGCCCTTCTTAAGGCCCTGACACACCACACTGACACTGAAACGGGAAGACTGACAGGACGGATTCAAGATGCTCGTATCCCAGATAGCACATTAACAACACAACCCAATGTTAGGACAAATAATATTTACTCTGTACTAGCAAACAAAAACACAAATAATTATGAACCGTTTCTGCTAAGAGCGCAGTATCTAAAAACACACACACATAACCCATCAAAGTGATTTCTGGCACTGATGAGCTCCGCCGTCTCAGACACGAATTCAACAACCCGAATCAGCAGAAAAAAAAGCTGTCAAGGGCCGACGTGACCAAAATTAGGGTGACAGATGCTCACTGACAATCTGACCCTGAACTTATGAAAAAATATTTTGAGTAAAGTAATGTTTTTAGTAATAAATTAACATACTTTGGTGTTTCCCTGTTTCCATAAAATGAATTGAATTGTGGAGAATTAAACTGTGGATGGCGATACCGACAAAAGTTTAAATATTTATATTTATATGCACAATCTAAGCAGCTAAGAACTGGCTCAGGCTGGTTTGTTTTATATCCAATGAATCCGCATTTATTCGTCAAAACGTGAAGAAACACCCAGCTAGTAAAAGGGAATCTGCGTTTAATCTGGCCTCGGCTTTTAACTGAAGTTTTACGGTATGAGTTGGGCTTGTACAGCACAGGCTGGACACAAGCGTTATTTATTCATAATGCTGGTGATGCTCCGGTTGTCTAAATTTCTAATGTAGTTAAAAAGGAAGAGAAGACTGCCAAAAATGGAACTCATCCAGAGCTGAGAGCACAAAATTAAAGATGTGGATTTCCCTCAAAACTTGTTTACTGTTGCTATGAATATTTTCAAGGGTGTAGTGCACTCACATTTTTGTGGGAGGCAAAAATTCACGTCTAAATGCAAATCAGCAGAGAAGTTTTATAAATATGGTTATTCATATCTTGGGAACAACTTGCATTTTTCTAAACTAGTTTATTTGGGACCTTAGCATGAGAGAAGACTGATATACCAGGAATCACATTTGTATGATCAAATATAAATACTATAAATTAAAATTAAATATAGATGCTTCTTCGTGATGCAAGACCCACTCATAATATCATGTCTCGTTTATGGCTGCAATCACTGAGCAACTTGACAGTTCAATGTGCATTAAATAGATAATTCATGTGTGGGTAGTTACTTACTTTATGACCTGAATACATCACATGACATTTAGTGGATGGGATGAAATCAGGTGGTTGCATGTGTGTGTGTCATACATTTATGTGGATGTGAAGTCACTGGCAGACACGACAGTGATTCTGTCAGGTGTTTAACCCTTTGAAACCAGGATCACCATCTTTTTTTTTTTGTGCTGCGTTCAGATGTGTTTCAAAAGCTACAGTGTGCCATAACTTTCAAGAAATTAATAAAATGTGACAAGAAAATTATCTTTTTTGTCTTTTTAAAAAGGGGAGGACTGGCAAAATTATCCAAGAATATAAAGAAAAGGGTCCAGAGGAGCATATTTATAATTATATAATTTTTATATTTTACATAAAAAAATACAGATAAGTACAGATACAATTTAATCATTTGTATTATATGATTTTCTGTTACAAAAAAAAATGTTTCTTTGTGCTGCGTTCAGACACATTTCAAAAGCTACTGTGTGCCATAAATTGCAAGAAATTAGTAAAATGTGACAAGAAAATTAGTTAAATATTAGGTGTTTTTTTTTAAAGGGGAGGATTGACAAAACTATCCAATAAATTAAGGGAAAGGGTCCAAAGAAGCATATTTTTAATTAGATTAATTTAATATTTATGAGTACAGATATAACATAATAACTTATGTTATATGATTTTCTGTTACAGAAAAACATTGATTTTTTTTCTTTTTTTCAGGGAATATTTTTTCAACAATTTTGCTAATTTCTTGCTAATTTTTTTCCCCATGTTTTCGAAAGAAATCAAACTGATTTGCTCTGGTATCAAAGGGTTAAATCTAAAATAATCATTGCATCAACACTACAGACCCTTATGATACAAAGAGTCTTAAGAGCTACAGTAAGAGCTATATGCCAGGTCTCCTCTCATTAAACTCACACTGTTATCGTCTCGGAGCAGAAACAGGCCCGTCGCCAGTTTCTCGTCCTTGTGTCGGTCTGATCGTATTTCTGTGCAGTCGGCAGTAACAGACAGGCTGGTGTGTTTGTATTGATCTGCTGTGTGACTCCTCTCCTCTGCCGATAATTCAATACCCCACATAGCTCCGCACTAACAGAGGAAACGGAGAGCAGACAGCCAGACACTGTAAGCTGTTAATGGACTCATTATCACCGCCTCATGCTCCGACAAACAGTTGTGGTCGGGCGTGCGTGCGTGTGCGTGTGTGTGTTTGATTTGAGTCATCAAAGTCTGAATGTTGTTGAGTCAGAGCTGGCTGTCTGTCTTCGTCGCACTCATCCTGCCTGGAATATTTAGTTTACTTTTCAAGCGTGCTCTTACTGTTTGTCATGTTGCTTTACTGAAAAACAAACAAACAAACAAAAAAAGGCTTTATTCTTATTCATCCTTTAATCTAATTTTCTCTCAGTTTTTAATGTTGACAACATCAGTATGTATTTAGCTAGAAACACTCCAGCTCTGCAGTGCTCGGGTATTTTAAGGAATGTGTATTTTCTTTAGGGATTTTGGCTCTTAAATACATTTGATATTTACTCTTACAGTTCCTAAGTTTACATTTGATGGTTAGGTTTATTGTGCATTTGGAGTTATTACACTTAAAGGTCCAGTGTGTGGGATTTACGGGACATATTTGCAGAAAGAAAGTATCATACGTTTCTTTTCTTTAGTGTATAATCACCTGAAAATAAGAATGGTAGCGTTTTTGTGATAGAGCGAGCCGTTTAGATCTACATACGGAGCAGGTGCCATTTCTCAACCTGATCAGTCAAGCATGTGGAGCTCCAAATCTCCTGTGTGATGGAAAAAACTGATATTCATAAAATAACGTGTGAGAGGAATCTGACACAAACAGCGTATATCTCCTGGACTATTTCATAAAATTTTATTCATTACCTACTATTTCATTTCAGAAATAAATTATTCAGCTAACTCCAAACAAACTAAATATGCATTAATGTCAAGTTTCAGATGCCAACCCATCTGTGCTGATTCTGGCAAACCCAACATTGTCAAAATTAGAAGAACACACAAAAAAAGAGGCCTCTAAGTAAAGGCAACAATGCAGAAACACGACAATGACACCAGATCAGAGGGAAACAGGAAAAGGACAGATGTGTGGACCAGAGCAGGACATTCAAATCTGTCTTTTTTCTTCAATTTTCTGCCTGATTTTCTTTAAAATCAATAAAAAAAAAAAAGATAAAATTGATTTTACGGCATTAAAAAGAAAAGACATGGTGTGATGTGATTGGCTTTATAAAGGGGTCTCGTGGTGAGTGCAGGTCAGCCGGCCCATAAAACTACAACTCGTAGATGACGGTGACTCTGAGCTCTCTGCGAGGGCGGCTGAATAAAATGTCATTTCTATTATCCTTATCAACCTCTCAAACTCAACATCCGGAGCTGCTTCTTGCTCTCCGACACAATTTCTTGAGGACTTGTACTTTTCTGTCACACATAAATGTAGCCCTCACATCCCCTACGTGTCTCCGCACTCAATTTGACTCTAATTGGATTAAGATGACACAGACAAACACGGTGGCAGCGTCACCCGAGAGCCTCCGTGTGCATGTTGACGTCCCGGCTCCTCAAACTGTACCCTGCCAAGAGGGGGAAAAGATGAAACGAGAAAGAAATAAGCAAGGAGGTGGCGACGAGGGGAAGAAAAGGGGGCTGAAAGGGAAAGAGACGAAGAGGAGGGAGATTAAAGAGAGTTGGGAAAAAGAAGAGGAGGAAGAAAAGAAAGTAGAGGAGAACATGAGGGAGATGTGGGAAGGATGCTGCTGAGTGAGGGAGACACAGATGGGTGGGAAATAAAATAAATTATTAAAAAGACAAGAAAACTGTAGAAAGTGAGAAGGATGTAGGAGTGATGGTGGAGAAAGAGATGAGGCAGAAAAAACAGGAAAAATGAATTAAATTAGATGTATAGATTGTTAAATCAGAGTGAAAAGGTGACGTAACTTCCACCCTCCTCTTCTAGTCTTTCTCACAGAAAAAACACTCAGCCGTATGGATTTGAGTCCATCCATTATTAACCATCTGGACAGGCTTTCTGTGTGTCCACTCACAGACTGACCACTGCTCACACAACAGATGGGTACACCGAGGAGGGCAAAACTCGACAGGATTATACCCTCAAGCATCAACACACACACACACACCTCAGATGACAGCATGTGTCTGTTGAGGTGAAAATAAGTGGGGCACTCTACCCTTCTAGTTTTCAACTCCCGCTTGTCGTTTTCACAAAGCTGTAATGACTTAAAATTGTTTGCGGTTTATAACAACTCGGGTTTTATCTGTCGGTCAAGGTCAGTCAAAGGCTTTTGCGCTGGTACGGTACGTATCGTGCAGAAAAAGGCGGTCCTAGGCAAAAAGCATCCTCTGCAGTGGATGAGCAATGTAGAAGACGACATGGCGATAAAAAGCAGTGTTGTTTTCATATAGTGGGATTTAGTTGTTAACCTCAGTATAATCTTACAAATAAAAATGTGATTTAAGTCTTATTTTACTATATATATAGATACACACACGTATACACATATTATGAACATATACATACATATATATATATATATATATATATATATATATATATATATATATATATAAGACTGCAGAGTAAAATGTTTAAACCTAAGTGCATATACCTGTATTTGGCTATTTCATTTTCCTTCGTTTTTTTTCGTTTTTCTTTCTTGTCATAAGCATTTATGAATGGGAGGTATCTGTCAGGTGACCTGGTGTAGTAAGTATTTGAAGTGTGCGTCTGCATTTTTAACTTGATGAAGAGCAGGTAGCTCAAAAATGCCACCTCTGTGGTAACTGTGTGAAATATTTATAGGAGCATAATGTCGTTTGCAGAGTTTTTTCTTCCGTGGATGCAAGAAAAAACATCTGATTTTAATAGCTGTAAAAAACCTCACTCAGTCATTATAGCACACAATGAGGAAATCAGTGCTTCAATCGACTACATTTACCATCAATACCCAGATTGGACATCCAAATAAAAGGTGGTGAATTTTTCATTGAAGGTTACTATTGTAGTGTGTAGTAAAATGGATAGCGGGTCTCTGTTTGGTAGGTGATAAAAGAAAAAAAATTCTGAAAAAAAATTGATTACATGACAAACCTCATGTGCTTAGTTACAGTTGCTAAGCTATGAGCGGAGGTTTAGCAAACAGCATGTGAAACTACAGTACAGTTGTCTTATAAGTGATAGGAATTTTGGCACAAACTACACCATATAACACCAATGTTACATGCAACCAGGATTTCCCCTTTAACAAAACTCCTCTCTTACTTTGCCAAAACACACATTTACCAGCAGCAGTTTAATTTTCCGCCTGTGTCTGTCTCTGCAGGTGGCTCACCTACCTGCTGCTCCTCATCCTGGACCTGATCATCTGCCTGCTGGCCTGTCTCGGGCTCGCCAAGCAGTCTCGCTGGCTGCTCACCACGTGAGTCTAATATGCACAGTAAAACTCAGCTGTTGACAGAGAGACTACGGCTATTTTTTTGTTTGTCTTTACAAAGAAAAAAAGGCAATCTGTTTTATGTGTGATTCTCCTAAATGCGCAGAGTGAGGAGGCAGGGTATTTGAGAGGAGGAGTGGAGTGGGAGATTAGCTAACTGAGTAAATCACAACTAATAGGAGGCGACATGAAAACATTCATTTAGTTTTAGTCACATTGCTGCAGCAGCTGCTACAGATTCTATTTATCCAGATGTTAAAACACGAAGCTGAATGTGCGCTCAAAGCTCAATTAGACTTCCTCCAGTTTCTCAGAGAGGCATTTACTTTACTTTATAGTATATAAAGAAAACTGCATCTAAGAGGCTGAAAGCTTTATATTTGAGTTTCCACGTAACATGGTGAAAGTAAAAGGGATACTTTGCCAATTTTCTGCCAGCACTTTGTATCAAAACAGTGATACAAATAACAAGTGCTTAGATATATCTCCCCCCAAAGCAGTGAAGCTCCACAGAAGACGCAAATTGATGCAAAACAGATCATGTGACCAATTTCAAAAGTATTTGCATCTTTTTACTGCACAGACAGTTTCTAGTTTTACTAAAAGGCCAACTTTCTGACAGTGAAATATTTCTTTAAACACCCTCACATCCCATTCTTTTTATGCTTTAGATTTTTTTACAATGCAAAATGATTTAATTCGTCTTTTAAACCGAACAGGAGCAACAGATATTTTAACAAAGAGTTGAGATGAACTGGTTTGAGTTGGTGTAGACAGAGGGAGCTGCAGGCAGGAGCCGCTCGTCTCCTCGTGGGAAATCGCCTGTGAATGAGGTGGTAGAGTATTGGATCATGTCCTTGTAAAAACACTGCCCCTGCGAGCCCCGCTGTATTTCACCGTTTGCCTTTCAGCGTTGCCAGCGGTGGGTTGAACTTGCTCGGAGTGTTGCCGTGTCAATAGCTTTGCTCTACAAATTGGATTTGAGAGCTGTGGAGCGATGGAGCGAAGCCATTTGATGTTATCAGTAATATAACTTCCTGACGATTGTACTTCCAGTTTAACACTTGACCTGCTTTGAATGGCTGCAGACATGAATTTCAACCGATAACAGACAAAGCGTACTGTATCTCCGGACCTTTGTACTGTATGGTCATATCCATTATTTAGCTCTGTATTTTTAGACCTTTTTGTGCAGATTAATATTTTATTGATTTTTTTTTACATTTACGAGTGACAAGAAAACAAGATGAATAAAATAAAAAGACCTGCAGGGTTTATTAGAACATAGCCAGCCTCTCATAACAGGGTTTCCACAGCAAAATGCTGTAATCTCATGACTTTTCCAGGTTTGGAAAAGTCATGAGATTCCACCACCAGCTGGAATTATGCTTGAATATAGTTTGAATCTGATATGTGGGCGGCTTTTAACTACAGTGGCTGAAGCTAAAATGCAAATGGCCCCATCTAGAGTCAGTGTTTGGTTTGTCTGTACTGTAGAAACACGGCACATGATGGACTCTGTTGACAAGGACCCACTCCCTTTGTAGATATAAACGGCTCACTCTAAGATAACAGAAACGCAACGATTCATATTTTAAGGTGATTATGCACTAAAGAAAACAAACTTAATATATTGTATTCCATTTCTGCAGATATATCCCCTAAATTCTACATACTGGACCTTTAATATGTAGGGTTATGGATGTTAAAGTTTCCATATCTATGCTATGCCCCACTGCTATTGTTAAGAAGAAGCAATGTTTGTGTTTACAGTTGTAAATGGTCATGGAAATATTATTATAGGTTACTGAAAAGTCATTAAAAAGTTTTGAAATGAAAATAAGTGTGTACCCTGTAGTAAGGAAATAAATAAACAAATGAGAAATAAATAGGAATAAACAATCAAATATGAATAAATAAATACTACTACCTCTAATACTACTACTAAAAATAATAACAAGAATTATTATTATTATTATTATTATTATTATTATTATTATTATCATTATATTACCATAAATATGTATTAAGATACACAATGATAACAAAAAATAATAATTTAAAGAGAAAAATAATTTTAATTATAACTATTATTATTATTGTTGTTGTTGTTGTTACTACTACCACTACTACTAATAATAATAATTACAATAATAAGAAGAATTATTATGTCGACAGAGTCGACGTATACCATAAATACAGAATAAAATAAAAAATGTAAATAATAATAGTTTAGAAATAAAAATATTTTAATTACAATAATAACACTTAGTATTGTTGTTGTTGTTGTTATTGTTTTTACTACTACCTCTACCCACTACTACTACTATTAGTAGTAGTAGTTGTTGTAGTATTTGTATTTGTATTATTATACAGTGCCCTCTAGATAGAAAACTGTAATGTAATTCAAATGTATTTGAGTTTTTGGCAGGAAATGCTGTAAGAAATTTCAGTGAAAACAGGATGCTGACAGAATTATGGAATTAAAAAAACACTCCCACACATTATAATACATGTCACACTGAAAGATGATAGCGCCGACGATGATGCGTGCAACACAAATACTTTACTGCAGTGCCTCCACTTTCATTTAATCTCCTCACAGTATCTATAGCTTAAGTGTATCCATCTCCACTGGAATGTGATTTTTCTTTTTTTTTTTCTCTTCCCGCTGTAAAGGAGCTTTCACAGGGCATGAAATCCACCCGGGCTTCCATTCATCCAGCCGAGCGTCACTCTGTCTCTCTCAATCAGTCAATTCAGGGTGTGAGCCGCACTAAACTTGCCCTACTAACCACAAACCCACCCCCACTTCGCTCTCCGGCCCATTTTGCACACACAAGATGAGTCAGTGTCAAGAGTGTCTGCCCTCCCAAGGCATGCTCTCTTCCAGTAGAGTGGAAGTGGTTGGAGGCTTTCCGGAGCAGATTACACTCCGGGGGCCTACCAACTCTTCCTGGTGCTTATAACTGGCTCGCTCGGTGTTTGCATGACACACAGTAGCAGCTTAGACAAGAAGATACGCCTACATGTGAGGGAGGGAGAGCGATCCATAGACTCGCTGTCAGCAGTTTTATCTGGATTAATTTTAGTTTGTTCTGCATGTTGCTGCTGAATTTTTCAGTTTGAGCACTGCAAACACATTTATTATCCACCGCAATTGTAGCACGGTGATGGCAGAAATCTCCAGAGTATGCTACATAAGACAGCATCTATTGGGTGAACTGAACCTTAAAATGTCAGGATGTAAAAAACAGAGCAGGACCGATTTCCAAGCTTAATGCCATGGATTGCAATTTTGTGGGTGCCCCTCATGCAGAAGAAAATAAAGGAGAGAAGAAGCTAATTTCCCTGGATGACAGAAATAATTTGAGCTGTCATGAGCAAGAACGTACACCAGAGGAATTGTCATTTAAACAAACAAAGCAAAGGAGTGGGATGAAATTACAATGAAACAAAAACTGCAGCAAGGAAAGAAAATGTATTTACTACCTGGGGAAAGAAAGTGGTAATCGAAGATGTGTGTGTAAAGTAATAAACAGCTTTACAGGAGAAGTTTGGGTGATCTCAAATGTCCAAAGTACCAATTGACACCCTGTAAGCCCGAGGAAATGAAAGCTGAGTTCAGCAACTAGTTTCCCACCTGTGCAAAAGGAGATTGCAGATCACAAATCTGCTTCTCAATAAATATATTGTAATTTATGCAAGGAGATGCTTTTAGTTTGAAAGCGGGTGAAAGAGTTGATTAAAATAAAAGTCGAGAAGATAACTCGTCTAGACAGAATCCCACCGAGGCAGCCTTGTCTCAAATTTACTTTTATATGCAACAGCAAAAACATTTTGAGAGAAACATAACAAATGTTTGACCCATGTTAGTGAGAGATGTTGCTGATTCATATATGAAGAAAGACTTGATGAAATGGCATAATAATAAAATTTTTCAATAAAGATGCCAATAGTTCACTGTAATTTGGTTGGGTTATTTGCAGAAAATATTTTTTTACAAATTATGAATGTCAGTCTCTAGTTTAATTTTGGTATTTATCAGTTTATTGCCCTAAGCACCACCTGAGTCTGGTGGGAGCTAGCTAGCAGTGCTGCTTATTCGGGGATTACCGCCAGTAATGCAGTCCTGACCCAACAGTGCTACTGTGGAAACATTGTGTCCCCTTAAGCATTGTTCACTATGTTAAACTCTTGTATTTATGGTATGCCACAGGGAAGTGTACTTGGTCCTCTGTAGTTCTGTATCTATACAAAATAAATGGCCAGGACAGTATACCAAGTGCAAAAAACATATGTATGGCTACAGTTCTTAAATATTCATTGAGTCAGTAGGAGTGGTCAGGCCACAGTTCAGTCACTGCAAATCCAGGTCACAGCAGGTTGTGTATTTGGAAAAAAAAAACAACAACAAGACGAGGGGCAGTTTGATTTGTTGCACAAAGCTCTAGAGCAGGGATATTACACTTGCTTTTCTTGGTGGCCACTTTTGCAAAGTGACAGGATGCCAGGCGCAAGTTACAGCAGCCCTATGTGTTAAGAATTTTAGGATGTTTTTGGATTTTAGTACATTTCTAAGATTTTAGCATATTTCTAGGATTTTGGGACGTTTCTTGGATTTCAGGACATTTCTAGGATTTTGTGTGAATGTTTCTCAGATTTTAGGACATCAGAGGCTGAGCAAGGACCTCTGTTGGGGTGTGCAGGGATCCTCCACTTGTAGTTTTATTAGATAAACAAGTTCTATTCTAATGCTGTTTTATGAGCTCTGGCACATTATGTATACTAAAACTACAAAACGAATTCCCAGTGTAAATCAACTCGGCACCCTATCAGGGGATAGATGTGGCCCGCAGGCCGGAAGTTAAGTATTACTGCTCTAATGTGATATGACAAGTACACAACTACCTCTAATATATGGTCAGCACACAAACCAGCAATAATTGTGCTGATAAGAAAAGCCAACAAGCTCAGAAGCCAAACATTCATTAATCCAGCAAAGTCCAGAGTTATCTCCATATTCTGGACATCAGAGTCACAATCTGCGGGCAAGTTGTTATGTTTCGCTCAAAACACATAAACATAACATAATGAGGTGCATTCAGTTAGTCACCAATGGTTTCTGAGATGAGAGTCACAAGACACAGACCAAAATTAAAACTTGAAAGAACGGTGTGATTATTATAACTAATTGGCATTGGCGGCATGTTTCCAGTTTGTCTCCAACATTTCTGCTTTGAGGGTCACATCTCTTTCATTTGACTCGGTTTTAAATGGCACGTAATGATTGCTTGTATAATGATATATAGAGTAATTGCTTTCCATATCTTTTTGTGGACTGAATGCATCAGTAGCAAAAAGCTTTACTTTCTCAGTTAAGAAGAAGAGCTATTTACCACACTGATTTAATTTACAGTGACTTGACCTCATCCTTGGCTAGTGCATCAGCTGCCCTGCTCATTGGCCTCCGTGACTTTTTCACTTGGTTTGCTTTGTGTCATGTTTACACCCGATTTACTGCTATTCTGTGTAGCTCAGTGACTCCCTTTGGCTCACCAGAGCACAAAACTGGATACAGTCTTGTTTGGTTTTTGTTGACACTGAGGAGGCTATCAGAGTGCATTTCTCCATTTTGCCCAGTCACCCAATGTCACAGCTTAAAAAAACTCACGCAGTCCAACATCGTTCGCCCTAAAACAACAAACTGTCAAACAGATATGGCCTGGATGACACGTAGGTCGACAGCTCACAACCTTTTTGGCTCATAATCTTTTAAAACCAGTTCAAAGGAAGAGGGATTTTTCCTTCTCAGTTTGTTTTATTTGAGAGATTTTTGGAAGCCTGATGAGGTGAAAATTTTAAATATTTCATAAGACAAACATGAATAAGAGAACAGAGTTTTGTTTGTCTTTTTCCTTATCCCTTTGATCCTCTCATGAGCTGTCAGATTTATCTTGCAGTTGCTTACTGATAACTGGTTAGGCTAAGAACCACTACTGGTGCCCCCTGGTGTTAATAATTGGAGGCAAATATTACTGTTTTTAAGAGGCTGTGGTACATTAACTGCTTAAGCCAGCACCAAGATAGTGGTATGAAGTGAAACTAGAAAACCTGTGGCAACCATCAGTATCATCAATGTCTTCATAGCTTTTTAAGAGACGGCTTAAATAACACTCCAAAGTTAGGGTAGATTTTGGTGATGGAACAACTGGCATGGCCATTTTCAAAGGGGTCCATGTTTTACAGCCTGTTGCTAACGCTAAAGCTGTGGACCACACACTAATGCAGGCTGACAAATCCTGCATAAATGTTTATTACTTTTATTAAGTTCGGCTCAGGCAAAATATGCACTTTTTTGAACTTTAAATTCATTTTAGTTTTAAGTTTTATTTTAGTAAAGAATAATGTAATGATAAAATAAGTTTTGGTGTCAGTTTGTTCAAAATCAATGCAGACATCAACACACAACTGAATATCAAAGCAACTGGATCAATATCGAATCGAAATCAAATCGAATCGTGACCCAAAGAATCGAAATTGAATTGAATTGTGAGGTTCTTGACAGTACCAAGCCCTATAACATGTTAATAAAGGATTGTTGTGAAACTCAAATGGTAACTGTACCAGTATTAATCCATGCACATCAGATAATCAGTATTATTAACTGTAAAATAAGGAAACAAAGAATATCAGTATGCGATTCCTTCAATGCAGAGACTCACTAGTGGCAACGGAAACCGACAACATCACCTGATGTTGCCCATGCCCAAAAAGTTGCACATAAAGACTATAGCCAACAGCCAACCAGAGCATATGTTCTGCACCTGCACGAGAGGCAATAAGTCGTCCGTAATTATCCTTCAAAAAGGCAAACTGGAAGACAGAGCTGTTACTAGTTAGCCAGTTAGCACATTAACAACACAACCCACAGTTGAAAGAACAAAGCAGATTTGTCGCCCCCAGTGAACGACAACCAAATCAGGAAACGTTTCTGCGAAAGTGCTCAAAGGCTGAAGAAAAGCTATCTTACCTTTTATAAATAGTTTCTTCTGATGACAATCCCTTGACTTTGGCTGTTTACTTTCATTGCCATTTCTCTTCTCGTGTGCTGGGCTGAACCGAATCAAAGTGAATCCATTCTCCAACATCTCCGACCCTAATTCAACATGATGAATGGGCTGAGAAAAAGCCGACAAGGGCCGATGGTACTGTAAAAATAAGAAAACACAGTATATCAGAAAGAGATTCCATAACTCTCCATATTGACCCTGTTTTCATTTAATATACTCCAACTGCAGAAGCAAATTTCAGAAATTCAATTATTGCTTTTTTTGCTTTGTTGTGCCACCCTAAGACTTTCAGTGTCCCCATCTGGCCATCCTTATGAAAAAAATGTTTGTGGGCACCGCCGGGAACCACTGCCATAGACATAAGTCACCGTATACAGACAAATTTCTGTGGTAAACCACACTGAACCAGTAAGACGGTTGAGCAACTTTCGCATCTGTTCTGCTTCCTCGATTTTAAATCAAGATACAGTCTCTGTGAAGCCTTGCTCTCCTTCCCGTCTATTTCCTTGTTAAGTGTCAGGGCTCAGGAGGGCTCGGTATCAGATGGAAGGGGGGAGACAGACTACAAGAGGGAAAAACTGATAAAGAGGGAGGCAGAAGGGAGAGAAACGATAGGGGAGAGAGGGGTGAGGGAAAACAGAGAGCAAAGGAAAAAAAGATAAAGAAAGAATGAGAACAGAAGTGGTGGCTTGTAAGTTCAGTTTGGGGAGCTCAGTATCTCCTCAGCACACTGTGAATTGGATTAGCCAGGGAGCTGAAGGATGAACGGCGCCTGGACATGCATACCCAAATTATACTTTAACACAAGAGAAATGGTGTAAAGGGAATATCTGGAAAGTGTCAAATCAATGGGAGCTTATTGGATTATTTCACCTAACAAGAGCTGATGTATGAGTGTTCAGTTTTTGGATATCAGGTATCGATCTTCTGTCCTGCTGCATACACTCAGACAGGCACATCACTGCTCCCCCTCCAAAACCACATCTCTGATGTCATTTTACTATGAGATCATCGGGGAGGGAGACAACTGTAAAACAAAACCACATTTTTATGTCCTCATGGGTGCAGGGAACCACCCAGGGGGCCGTAATCGAATGTAGGCCAGCTGAGCGGATGTGCACGTTTCTCAGTACATCGTGAAGCCACGATGCTGCAGCTGCATGTTGAGGCTGCAGAATCAACCCCCATAGAAAATAACATGACCTTTGACTTTCTGTTGATGACAGGACAGTGAGATCACCGCTCACGGCCCTCGGGGCTCACGCCGTTTCCTTGCAATAACAGAGACTGTTATGAAAATAACTCTATTTGCGTCACTGTACTCCCTCTGTAGGATTCTGATAACCCTGTGAACTCAATGCATAATCCATGATATATACATATGACCATGGATTATGCATTGAGTTCACAGGGTTATCAGAATCCTACAGAGGGAGTACAGTGACGCAAATAGAGTTATTTTCATAACAGTCTCTGATACATAATTTTATATAAAAATTGCATCATGGAAATTGTTGTATTGTGGTGATGAATCCAGAGAATAAAGGGCTGCCCCATGAAGGTTGGAGATTTAGATCATCACTCGGAGACCCTTCAGTGAAATGAGATTCCTAAACGTTTTTTTATTCAGTAAGTGTGCAGTGTACTTTTGGGGATGTTTTGGTCCCCAGATTAAGCTGCAGAGTGAGTGCCCCTCGCTTTTACGCTGCTCTTTGGTACAGGAGGCTGCAGACAGAAAGGTAGCTGCAGACACAGAGGTAGCTGCCCTGTCAGGCTTAGAAATAATGTTATCTTTTGCCCTCTGCGTTGAAGTGGTGAATTTACAGCTCACAGCTACTTAATATGATACAATCTCTTTTGCTTGATATCTACTGTCAGCAAAACATTTCAGATCCAGCGTTAACTATATTACCTGCAACAACCGGCTGTTGCTGTCAGCCTGAACATCCAGCTGAACGTAATTAAATTCTCAATCTCTAGATGTAAAAAAAGGAACAAATAGTCGAATATTGATATTCAAAGGCCAAATCTAATTCTGAGTTGGTTACAGCCCTAGAGAATTATAAAACAATTTACTGTGTACAGTCACCAGTTATCAGTGTCTCTACGCTCTTGTCAGCGAAAAAGCTTTTTAATCTATTCATTTATTATGGAATATTATGAATGGAAACACAAAAAGAGGTTTGACTGATTGATTTTCCAAAATAAAGCTAAAAACTGTTATTTTGAGATTAAGATTGAGTGACATGGAAGTGACATTAAATGAGTTTAACAGCTACCTTAAAGGCACACAAATGTACATAAAATGGCCTGCTTGGAAATTTGTTAAATGCCTTTCCTAAAACCTTTTAATTTTCTCTGCTTTCTTTATCAGCATCTGTCTAAGCACAGGTGATGTTCATGTCAGGTTCATGTAGAGGTTTTGGGCTGCAACTGCATAATTCCACTTGGATATTCACTCTAAAAGTGTAGCTTTATAAGTGTGGTTTTATTCATCTCTGCAGTAAATCTCCTAAGTGTTACCTTTATTTGATATCAATATTATTCAGTTAACTATTTTCAATTTGGGGCATGGCATTTTCAAGCAGTGGCCTGGGAAATAAGAAAAAAACAACATTATTTGTTACCTGCCTATAGCCCCAATCACAAGGCAAAGTTAAACCCTCACCAGTGAATACTGTGAAAATTTTAGCAGATAAAATGTTGGTTTAGAGCAAAGCGGAGCTAAAAGACAGTGAATATCGGACTCACATCGATTCAGTGGACACAAACAGAACTTTAAATGGATGCTGATGTTCGTCCTTGTCTGTAAATAAGCCTCTATTTACAAACAAGTTTGGTTTATTAACTTAAAAAGTTATATGTCAGAGTTGTTTACAACTTTCTGCTGCTACCAAGCGGTGAATACGGACTGACGGTTTAAATGAGGGATGTTTGTTGCTTTGTGTCCCTGCAGGATGATGGTGTTCGGAGTGCTGACGCTGGTCCTGAGCTGGACGTCTCTGGGAGCTGACCTGGCCGCTGCGGTGGTGAGCTGCTTCACTTCCTCACCGCTGACTAACAGGGTTACCCCGATATATAAACTAGTGAAAACTGGTCTGTAATCAATTCTTGTCGTTCCTGACAGTGGTGATAAATTGCTTAAACTACATGCACTGCGCTCTTGAAAAATGTCTTTGAATGTTTGGGGGTAAGAGAGGAGAGATGATTATACAGTGCTGCACATATGCATAATATACTTGCATGTACATTTTAAACAGAGCAAAATGTTAACATTTGGTGCAGCTGCAAGACTTTTTATCCAAAATATGGCATGTTTTATCTGCATAGCTGTTAATATAGAGTCTTTCCAGCTTCTCTTGCCTAAATTAATATTTTAGCCTTCTTAGTGAAATGTGTGTGAGTGAGAAAAAGTCCTCAAAGCTACGCAGAGTCATCTGAAAACGCGTTCCCACTGCCCAATCTCAAAATTCTTTTGATCTTGGTTTGTCTGTCACCTCGAACGCTTTTGATCTCTGCCGACAAACGGCACACTGCTGAAAATAGACTGAGAAAAGAGCAAAATCCCAAACGCAAATCTTGTCAGCATCATTATACGAGCCTGAATAACTTGATTCAGAGTCAAGGATTATGGCAACAGGAATCCAATTTCAGCTTTTAAAGCCTATCGTGCTGAATAGGTGAATAATTTCAGTGTTTTTGTTCCATTATGGTCTCCAGAAAGACAACACACACAAATGTTTGACTGACCTTGAGGGTAGGAATTAGAGGGAAAACAGAGAGATGCATTTGAGAGAATATCAGATATGAGCGCTGGTGTTTGACTCACCTGCCTTGGGCGTGTGTGCTGTTTTTCTCAGGTTTGTTGTTGGATGTTGTGTTTTGACTTGGGGGCTGCAGAGGATTGTTAACATGTGTGAATTTAAGTTGGAGATAATGAGCAGCGGGTAGAAAGCAGCACGAAAGCAGTGCGAGGTGCTTACAACAAATTAGTCTCTGGTTTCATCTTCCCTTTTCATCTACCACTTTAATGTCTGCTTAACAAGTCCTCCTTCTCTGTGGTTTATTTTTGCCTGATCGATTGCATTTCTCAAGATGCCAACACTATGAAACCAAGACTTACAGTCCAACAACATCCAGCAAGCATGCACTGCTCATCACAGAACTACTACACCAAATCCAAAGGGGTTCCTTCTCTGGGGAGCACGAATATTCACTGCAAATGTCACGGCAATCCAGCCTTTAATTATCTCCCGTAAAAATGTGAGAATTTGGGCTCAGCGTGGCTCTTTAAGGGGCATGAAAGTATCCGATAAATTTTATGGCAGTACGTAGGAATTGTTGACTGTAGGAAGCAGTAGAGAAAAAGTCAGATAATGATGCATCCTTAGAGGACCATGAATATCGTTTTTTTTCTAAACACGTGTTTGTCACAGCGAAACTTGTACCTATAGCTTGAAAAAACAATGTTATCAATGTTAGTGTTTTAAAATGTTATCAAAACTGAATGGATCAAATTCTGATAAAGAAATTAGTCATTTGGCAGCGGTTGTGATGCTAAAAAAAGAAGTTTACAGACATCTTAATCCCAATGTCAGTTTATGAGAAAAGGTATTTTTGGGCCAAATTGCGACACAATTCGATGTTAAGCCTATAGGTAAAATTGGTATCAAGGCCTGGCACTGTTCCTGTGGGCCGGTATAGTTCACAGAGGGAGGTAGAGGTGCAAGGATGGATCAAACAAATTCAGGACTTTCACCCAGGAGAGAACTGTTCTTGTCCTCTGTGAAACTAAAAGTCAGCGTTGACTTATTTCAAGCACGTATCAAACTGATGTCACATGCGTAACATAATTAAGTTATGTCACACATGTAAAGCAAGGAAACGTACGTACATAATGTCATTTAAATTACATAACAAATGTACTTATTTGAACCTAAACCATGATCCTTTCTTTTTTTTAAAAACCTAACCATCAGTTTTGGTGCATAGCTGCATCCATTTCACAACCTTAACCATGTGTTTAAAACTGCAACAATAAATACATGCACCCATCGCTGTTACACCCAAATGATCATTTTTGGAGTCATTGACAATCTACCTGTTCTTTTGTTTAGGTATGAAGATGCGTCTAGTAATGATAGAGATCATGATTATCTAATTTTACAGAAATCTGGCCAGTAGTTGTTAAAATATTTTTAGTCGAGACCAAACGTAGTTATATTGTGGACACTAGATGAATGAAAGAAATGACAGAAATTACTCTTACACGTTGTCCTCTTAGTGTAGGTTAGAAGATCATGTCATTAACGTCAGCCTGTTATGTAACTTGTGTGTCATGTGGTGTTTGGCGACCCTGACTGGACTTTATGGTCATCTCTGCCTGAGAGCAAATACCGCGGCTTCAAAAGGCCTCATAACGGCTCAGGCATGGATGAAAACAGCTGTGAACACGGCAGTTACATGAACAATCTGCAATGGCTCCTTCATACGTCATCACACATCTCGTCTCTGTGTGTATAATTATATGTGTTTGTATGTTGGATGTGTGTGTCTTCTCAATTGTGTGTTAATGATGAGTATGTGTGTAACCTGCTTGCATGAAGGTTGTTGCACCCACTGTGTGTGTGTGTGTGTGTGTGTGTGTGTGTGTGTGTGTGTGTGTGTGTGTGTGTGTGTGTGTACTCCTCTGTGACTCAGTACAGTCAGCACTGAATACTGATGACAGATTTCTAGCCACGTACCTAAATAATATTCTGCAGGACTGTCATTCTGTTATTTTATTATTTATATTTATTTATTACCTAAAATGTTAAAAAAACAACCCCTCAAGGTGATGCCTTCAAAATGGCTTTTTTGTCTGATTAATTTTCAAAAACACAAATAAAATGATTTTTTTTAAACCCAGAAGAAGCAGCACATCGTAACATTTGAGAAGCTCAAACCTGCTAATATTTGCTTGTTAAATGACTAGAACGCTTAATCCATCATTAAAATTCCAGTTAATTAACTGCAATTAATCTGCTAATGGAATAATTGATTAATGGATTAACTGTTAGTCCTGGTACTCTGTAAGAAAGCCCAAATCTAATGTGAAATATTGTGCAAGCTTTAGTTCAAGCTCCAATTTCTTGTGACTGTATTTGATATCTTTTTTTCGTCAGTAATGGTTTAACTCAGACTGTTGACACCAGTCATCCATTTTTTGGGAGCTTGCAGAGGCTGCAGACTGTAGCAAACACCGTACAGGTCACTGCAGAGCTGAAAGAAATCCACACCTTTGGGCAACGCTCCACATAAACTTGCGTTAATGGTTCTGGATTGTTGAGGGGAAACGATGTGTAAGCAGGGAGAACACGCCGGCAGCGGTGGCCACTTACATTACAGCCAAACCTGCGTGTTTACGCTTTAAAACGCATAACTATTGCAACATTTACGGCTTGTGTCCACACTGCTCCGGCATTTCAAAACCCCTTAAGCACCTCTAAAAAACACTGCAGACCCTGTTTTAGTTTGAAAACTTTGAACATAAAGTGGACACCATACCGCTTCCTGTGAAAATGGAGGCCAAAGAAACAGAAAAAATATTTTTATTATAGGCTATATAAATATTTTATTTTACTCTATGTATTTATTTGTTGCATATTTCTAACCGCAAATGTTTTTTGAAACATGTTATAGCTTACGGTTTTACTGCAATTAAAGCTCGTTTGTTACCAGCTGGCCACCGCTGTGTAAAACAGATGCGTCTGCATTACGTCACCCACCTGCGGAAGTTTTTAATGGTCTGTTGCGGCGCAGTGTATTCTGGTAGATGTAGGTTTTCTACCTCTTAAGCAAAAGCAAATGCCGCAGCCCTTTTTTCCTCTGTTTTCTCTGGTCATGTAGCACCAATTTCAAAAGTATTTTTACTGCATGGACAGCCTAGTTTTATGTGAGGGTTGGTGAAATACTTCTTTAATATCAGACAGGTTTAAACATTTTTATGCAGGCCCAAGTATGGGTCCAGCCCTCACATCGCCCAGACACACTACTGCCATGTGAAAGTGTCCTCCACCCTGACTCAGAGTTGAACTTGTGAAAATATATTTGCCTCTGCAGCCAGACTGCTGTGTCCCACTTTAAATGGATTTTGTGTCTGCGCTCGAATGACGTCAGAGGAAACCTGCATGCCGGCGTGATGCATTAGTGTTTGTCTTTCTGAGGACCTCGTGTTTGGCTTCAGTTTGTGTTCACAGGTGTGTATGTCAGATGTCTGTGTGCTTGACTGGCTGCTGCTGTGTGTGTGTGTGTGCATCCTTAAACTCTGTGTGTGTGTGTGTGTGTGTGTGTAGACTACAGTTAGATTAGTGCCTTAGTGCACAATAAATGAATGCATAATGAATTCACCCCTTTGCAGAACTCTTAATTACAGACAGCGGGTCGTCTGTGCTCTCACAGAATCTCTGTTTCCCCTTCAGGAATTCTCACAAACTTGTTCCCGAAATGCAGAGCTCCTTCATATCCCTAACAAACTAGCTCGGGTTTGTCGAGGAACTCAGCTCGCTGTATCTCGTCTGTGTGCGGGGCTCATTAGCGTGTCGCCCCCCTGAGTAGGTTAAGCTACGCGCAGTGTGTTTGACCTGAGCCCTGGGGACATTTAATATTCAGACAGCGCAGTTCGGAGGAGACTCCCCGCTCCTCATTTTTGTTATTTTGCCAAGGCAGGTTTCTTGTTAGCACTGTGCGGCAGAGTGAAAGTGGTAGTGAGTGACAGAATTGGAAAGTATTTCTGTCTAGACGTGTTAAAGTGGATTTTAACAGCAGCCTGAATTTTCTCTTTTTGTGCGTCTGAGAATGAAAAGAATGATGTCAAAATATTTTCATTGTGTTAATGAGCTTTGACACTCTGATTCATACATTTTTTTTTTTTTAAATGAATTTCAATTTTTAACCTCCTCTTTTCAAGAATCATTCATTCTCTACTCTCACACGTCTCTTGTTTTTATCTCAGGGCACGAGTGATTTCTGCGTGTCCCCTGACAAATATCTCATGACCCAGACAAAGGGCATCATCGGCTCTGGTAAGTTTCAGTCTGAATAATGTTGCTCTAATGGAGATGTAATTAGGAGAGTGTAAAGCTGTGGCCGTGACACTAACAGTGCTTCAGTTAATCAGCTTCTTCTGTCTGTTTGTGTTACGCAGATATCGTTCATTACTACCTTTACTGCAACCAGACTCTGTCCAACCCGTTCCAACAGGTAGGAACAGGATGATTCGCTGTGTTTCTATTAAATGTTGAATATACGAGCTTTAGTTTGGTAATTTACGGAACACAGGATGTCTACATGTCAAGGTTAAAACAGCTTATTTTAGCTGAAAACTTTAGCATCCTGTCGATGTATATAAGCAGAGCTGGTAGCTAACACTTTTTTCAGGTCATTGGTATTTTTGGGGGGAATTTTCGGTTAAAAACTTGGGTATGTCATTAGCCAGCTGTAATATGTTTAGACTTGGTCCAATGAAATGGAAGGAGTGTTTGTCCTTCAATTTTCTTGATAAAAGTCAGCCTGTCAAACTTCACACTTGGCTGGCGTATTGCTAAGGACCCAAGGACAATTTGTGTTGAGTGCAAGCTATTGAGATCTGTGGGACATATTTATTAGTAGTACATTACACACCGCATTGTACACACTGTGTACTATTTGAGGGCGACCCCTATTAACTACTATTCCACTGAACCGCATGCTGGGTACAGCTCATGCTACGTCGCTCATTACAATATCCAAGAAAAGATGAAGAAAGAGAGACCGGAGATGTTACATTGTAGCAAACTCAAACATTTCAAGAATCAGCGATGCAAGTTTTAACAGTTTTGTTATTGCAAATGACGTATACACTCTAGGATTGCTTAGGGGACACAGCTATGCATTGACAGGTGTATTGCTTAGGACCAAAATGTAGTGTTGAGTGTGATGCTGTTTGTTCTTTAAAGCTGCAAACAGAAATACCAAAGGCCAAGCAATCATCTCTTTCCAAACAGGCACACTTTGAACAGGCACTGCACTGGAACGCTGAACTTTGACCTCTTCTGGGCCAACAAAATAAAGAAAGAAAGGACTAGGGATGGGTATCAGTGTCTGAGCCTAGACAGCACCTTACTTTGGGGAACATACAACTGAGCTCTTGCTTATGCAATTTACAAAATAAATCTAACTACTTAATATGTGAGCGATAACTAAAAAGCAGTTCAAAGTTCAAAACAGAGCTGTTGTCAGCTATCAAATTAATTATTTGATAATCGATTACTTTTTTGTGTTTTTTTTTAAGAATAAAAAGTCAACATTCTCTGATTATGAATCAATATATTTTCTGGTTTCTTAAGTCTGCTGTGAGTGCAATTTTATGGACATGAATAACCAGTTTATGAGGCTTTTCCCAGTTATGATTATATTTGGGATATGGTTTTTACATAAGCAAAGAGATATCGGGTTATTTATATTTCCCATCTACATCTGCGTTAACTAGTAACTCCAGCTAGCATATTTGGGTTTCTCATCAGAGAAATATGGTGTTAAAATGCTCAGACGCAGAACCGCGATATACTCCAAAAACCTGATCGTAGACAGGCCATCCATGTCCATGTAAACACTCTTATTTACTATAAACTGAATATTTTGGCATTGTGGGATAAAACATTTGAGGATGTCATCTCAGGCTTCTGATTGGCATTGCCATTTTCTGACATTATATAGCCAAAACAACTGATTGATTAATTGATAAAATAATCAACAGAATAATCGACTGGGAAAATAATGTTAGTTGCAGCCCTAGATAGAAAACAAATGCTGATTTAATCCAAGAAGTATCCCACTAAAAACACATAAACAGGCCTAGAATCTGGCCAGTAATACTACTACTGCTTTAACTATTGATACTCATGTATTAAAGTTCAATACCCAGGACTGAATTTCTACACCACAATTTGAGTCCAGGCAGTGTGAAGAAAATGAAAATCATTTAAATATTTATATTGGGAAGTAAAATTTGATGAATTAATATTAATAAGAAATAATATAAATTAATTGTTAACTGATTAAATAAAAATGAAAACCCCAAATAATTAAGGGGGTGTTTGCAGAATCCTGGCCACGTCCCTTTGTCTAGGCTGCAACTGTTTAAACAGCATTTCAATGACTGTATTTGAATGTGGAGCATGTCTTCTCTACGTAATGAAAAGATGGTTTTATGTAACCGAGACGTTTGAAAACTTAAAATGTCCAAACATCTTTTGACTTGTAATTCACTAAATCAGTGCTCGACGGGGAGTTCATTTCTCTGCCCCTCAAGCCTCATCTTCGTCAAGCTCTTCCTCTGCGTCCAGCCCTGTCTGCCTGATTTACATCCTCACTTCACCTCACAAGCCCGCCTGAACGTTAGAAAATTGCAACGCATCCGACGTTATCTCCCAGGCTGTCACCATCATTTTTCTCTTGTATTCCTTCAATCATCAAGCAAACAAGCCAAAACATGCCGAAATGTCACAAAGCTCCAAAACAAACGCTGTGAAACTGCAGACTGGATGAATTTAGTTAATCTTGCTTTTCGTGAGGTTACTATTAAGGGTCACATCACTGAATTCAGTCAGTGGTGAAGTCAATTTCTGTGAGCTGTGGCCCGGCAGAGCTCAGATCTTATTATCTGGCTCTCGTAGACATGCCCCCGCGGATAACAAGAGCACAGCAGCAGAGGGCAGACAGCCGTCACCCCGCCTGGTAAACAAAGTCAGCGCTCGTTTCTCTGCCACACACAAAACCAACAGGTGCAAAGTTCATGAGCGAGCTGCCAGACACAGGGATTCACACTGATTGGCAAACACACAGACTCTCTCACTCTCTCATGTATTCTCAGCCCGAACCGCAGCTTCCCCCTGTACTTCCACCCTCAGCGCCCTTGTATTTCATCGCTCTGGGGCATTACTCCTGCGTCTTTCCACAGCTCTTTTTCTATTCTTACCATCATCATCTCCTTTTCTTCCTGCCCTCCTCCATCCACTTTCTCCTATTTTTACTTTATTTGGCCCAGAACGAGCTCGCCCAAGCTAGAATAAAAATCCGATCAGGCTATTAGATTGTGCTGCAGAGAGCAGTTTGACCGCGGACAGTCGTGCAGATCCAGAGAGAACGAGAAAAAAAAGAAGTCAGATCAGAGGAAAGCAATTACATTTATGGATGGTTGAGGTAATTGACCATATCCTGTTTCAATTTAACATTGTAGCACAGGCCAGGGGGTTTCCACACTGCTCTTGTTAGGCTGGGGGACTGTGAAGATACAATTTTACTTTAGAGATGTGACAGATTAATTCATTTATGGTTATGCTCCAATGTTAATTAAAAAAGCGGCAGTGGGCAGAAGGTGCCGTCTTGCAGGCAGGTTGTGATTAACCACTTAAATCGGGCAAGTGTGGAGGAGTATTTTGCCCCCTGTTGGTGGGAACATAAAACTGCGACTACAATAAAACTTTACAGAATGATGTAACATAGCAGGAAGGTATTTACATCAGTTCTCTGTCCTACAAAGCCACAACATTGTAATGTATTTAGTAAAAATAAGATTAGTTTAGACAAAATTAAAGATTTGCATGTTCCTTTTTTGGCTCTGTTTTCTGTCTTGCATGTATTGGTTTAAGTTTATACATTTATTCATTTTTAAATGTAAAGGTTTTTTTTGTACTCTATTTGGTATAAATTACAATTTTTTAATATATGAGAAGCATTTTCGTTTTTATTTTTTTTACTTTTTCTTTCTATTTATTTCTCTCTCTCTTTTGTTTTGTATTAAGAAATAATTATATATAGAAATTATTTTTGGAGGGTTTCATCTAAGCATTCATAGCTCTCTTTGGCCCATATCTGTTTTTTTGCTATGAAAGGGGAACTATGCCCATTTTTAAAATTCATACATGTTTGTCCTGTGCTCAAAATTTTAATTAGTTATTAGTTAAAATATTATGAAACTAGAATTATAGCCCTGCAGTTTGTTGCAGGGTTCTTCTTCAAACTCCCCAAAACTTGGAAAAAACATTGGTGTAGTCGGAAATATGGTGATGGTGCACTTTTATTATGCCTGTCTCCCAAGGTTATCAGTTTATTTTTCAGTCCAAGTAGATGTTTGTGTCAAATTTGAAGAAATTCCCTCAAGGTATTTATGAGATAGCGAGTTTATGAGAATGAGATGGGTGCAAGGTTACATTGACATTGACATTGGACCACCAAAATCTAATCAGATCACTGAGTCGAAGTGAACGTTCGTGCCAAATTTGAAGACGTTCCCTAAATAAGTTCTTGAGATGTCGCATTCACGAGAGTGGGACGGATAGACGTACAACCTGAAAACATAAGGCCTCCGGCCAAAGCTGTCACCACCGAGGATAAATAAAAACAGTTAGATGAGCTGAGAGAACTACACAGGAGGCCATCAGTGAAGAATAGTTTTAGAAAAATAGATTAAATGTAAAATTAAAGGGAATTTTGGGCCATCGAAAATCTATTGTTGTAGCATTGGAACATTGGCAAATTAGCTACATAAATAATTCCCCAAATATGTTCGGCTATATCAACTGGAGACCATGAATGTTGCTACAAAACTCCGTGTTGGTAGATATTTCATTTTGGTCACCCAAAGTCACAGCTTGAATTCCTCCAAATATGGACAGCTAACAATTTGGCCAGCTGGGGTCTTATTTTCTGCTGCCTATTTTATGTACTATTTGGCTTTGCTGACATCTTTGATAAACCAGATCTGTTATTATGGAGGCGACACAATGCCCTGCCGTGGACGGGGGCCGTAGTGAAACTTGTTAAAGTAAAATTTCTGTTTTTGTCAATGGAGTCTGGTGGCTTTGAGATAACGGCTTCGGGTCTTTGTCGGAAAGGGCTGTCTGACGACAATATAAACTGGTGAAAATAATTAAAATGTAGTGTACATTGCAACTTATATCGATTCTTTAGGTGGCTAAAAACTAACCCTCTGAGGCAGCGTTTGATCACCACCACCAAGTTTTTTGTAAGCAAACATTGTAATTCAGACAATATGGGTACATTTTCTGTTTCAGAACACTACAATACAAAAAGTTAATGTAGCTCATTTTTTCAAAATATATTTAAATGTTAAACATATATATAAATATATACAAAAAATATATATATGATATCAATTGAACTTTCCGAGGCCAAGGAAATAACATAATAGAATAATAGAATAATTCTTAATTCAGATGATGTTCCCTTTTAATTTAACTGGATTGTTCTCTTCAAATGAACAAAACAAATTAAATTACAGAAAAACAAGATCCATTATGTTCACTATCATGCTTTCATTCATGTGTTTTCACTTTGTGGATGGAAAATGCAAGCACGTTATGTCACTTGACAATAGCTCCATTAACCCTTTGAAACCTGAGCAAACTGGTCCGATTCCTTTCAAGAACAAGAAGGCAACGTGTATCTTTAAGAAATGACCCAGAGTGCTGGCAAGAAGATACTTATAAATTACAAAAAAATACAGAAAAATTTGCAAAACAAAAAAAAAGAAGTCAAAAACAAAACAAGAAATTGACCTGAAAAAGGAGAGCTGAATTTTAAAAAAAAAAAAAAAACAATAATTATGAATAATGGATTTTTTCTTCCTTGTTTTTTGTTAATTTTCTCTCTTTCCCCCTCTTGTCTTTATCAGGTAATTTTTCTTGTCACCTTTACTAATTTCTTGCACTTCTCAGGAAGTTTCTTGCCAATTTGCTCATTGCCTTTTGTTCGTGTTTTCAAAATAAAGCAAACTAATTACTCAGGTTTCAAAGGTTTAATCACCTCTGAAAGGCATCTGAACACAACACAAGAAAACTGATTTCAATCCAGGTTTCAAAGAGTTAAACAACCCCTAGAAACTTTATTTTCTACTCTGTGTGCTGACTCTATCATTATGATTCTCCCCTTAAGACCAGTGTTTACTCTTCATTTGCATGCTCTTAACTCTGTATTCAAATGCTCGTTCTTGTTCGCAGCCTCTGACCATCTTCCAGAGGTCCCTGACCACCATGCAGATTCAGATCCAAGGTCTGCTGCAGTTTGCTGTGCCTCTGTTCCCCACAGCCGAGGTATCACACACACACAAAGCTCTGACTTTTATGCCGTAGTGCAGCAAGTATTTGTCGCTGATAGTGTCTGGTGACCTCCCCGCAGAGAGACCTCCTGGGTATCCAGCATGTGCTCAACTCCTCGGAGGCCAGTCTGCACCAGCTGACCGCCCTGCTGGACTGCAGGGGGCTCAACAAGGTTCGTTCACTGCATCCTAATTGGCATCGCAGCAGCACAACTAGGTCAACAGGAGAGTAAGTGGCCACACAGGATTTCAAACTGAAAGTGGAACTGGGAACAGAGCGGAGCGAGGCACAACAGACAGACTTTTACATTTAATGAGAGCAACTTTTCTAAACTGTGTTTTCTTACGTGCACATTTCTGAATTTCCTGCACTGTTAAACCTGCACAAAGACCGCAGTACATGAAAAATGTTCCACTGAATGTGCACAACATAAATGAAGCGTCCTGAAGATGCCACACTCCAGCGCTCTAAGTGCTTTTTCATCTTTACTTCATTTGCTTTGAATTCAGATATGACAGTAAGAATCCGCCCGTACAAGCAAAATGTCTCATATTCTGTGTTTGATCTCTTCAGGACTACCTGGATGCGATGGTGGGGGTGTGCTACGACGGGGTGGAGGGTGTGCTCTACCTCTGCCTGTTCTCCATCCTGGCAGCCTGTGCCTTCACTGTCATGCTGTGTGCCATTCCCAGGGCATGGAGACAAATTGCCTGCAGGTCAGTTTGTTCTCTGCTTCTCTGCCTGCCTGCATGAGCGCCCTCATTTTCTCATCCCGCAGCCATCTCTATGTAGCTATACCTACTGTATCTGCGTGTGTGTGAATATTTTATGCAATTGTACAAGTGCCCAGATGTTTTGCTACAAATTCAAATTTAACCGTGTCAGTGCCAGGCTTTGGGCTCCAGAATACCCTCTCAAAGTTATACCGTTCATTTTAACCTTCTGAAACCTGAATCGACGCTGGTTTTCTTGTGCTGCATTCAGATGCATTTCACAGGCATTCAGTGCCTTCTTCCCATGTTTTTGAGAGAAATTAAGCCAATTTGCTCAGGTTTTAAAGGGTTAAATACCGCTTAAAGGATATAGGATAGAATTCTTGGGGAGGTTATGCCTCCACAGACCATCACTGACCCACCGCCAATTCAGTCATGCTGGATGATGTTACAGGCAGCATAACGTTCACCGCGGCGTCTCCAGACTCTTTGACACCTGTCAAACATGCTCAGTGTGAATCTGCTCTCATCTGTGAAGCAAACGGGGCACCAAACCAGCTGAGTGCACAGTGCTGAGCTGTGAGCACAGGTCCCACTAGAGGACGTCGAGTCCTCATGGAGTCTGTTTCTGACAGTTTGGTCAGAAACATGTACACCAGTAGCCTGCTGAAGGTCATTTTGTAGGGCTCTGGCAGTGTTCCTACTGTTTCCTCCTCACACAAGGGAGCAGATACAGATGCTGCTGCTGGGTTGATGCCCTTCCAGAGCCCTGTCCAGCACTCCTCCTGTAACGGCTGGTCTCCTGGTATCTCCTCCGTACTGGGAGACACAGCAAACCTTCTTGTGACTGCACATATAGACAGAGGAGCTGGGCTACCTGTGCAACCTGACTGGGCTGTAGGTGTTGCCTCATGTAGTGATAAGAACACTAGAGCCTCATTCCTGCTACACAAAAAACCTGTTAACGTCTGGCTTTTTAATGCAGTGAGAATGCGTTCAATCAGCATTCACACCCGGGTCAAATGACTCTGCAGTTAACGTAGGCATCGATAGGAACACAAACCCTGTATGAACGCGGCAATTTCAGCTCCTTAACCAGCCTGATGAAATGACTCGCTGTCACTAATTACCATCCGTTTCCTCCTAAGCTGCGTTCAAATATTATTCCAAGTTAGTCTGGACTGAGTTTTAAAGTGAGAGTAAATAAGGGAGAGATACAGAAAAGAGAAGAAGAAACTGAGAAGTTTTCAAAGACCTCTGTTCCTGCTGCTGTCGACTATCTACCTGTTTTCCAGCCTGTCCGTTACATCATCCGGGCACACCAACAAAACAACTCACACATATACGGCGGCTGACAGAAAGGCAGACTCCTGTGCTCCTCTGGAGTGTTCAGTGGCTGGGGGATTGAAGCAAATTCCTCATATTTAGCAGGTTTTCATTCATTTATTCATATCATGACAATTAAGTGTTCCCTTATTTTTTTGAGCAGTGTATCTGAATCACGTCTGTAGGTTCAGATCTGACTTGAGTTATTTGACTCAGAGAGGAAGTAGCTGAGGTACCTTAATTTATTCACAGCTGCTGTCGCTGAACATGTTGATAAGCAGCCAAATCAGCAGTCCAAACAACAATAATTAACTTCCCTTGTTTTTCAACCACCAGTCCCTTTCACCTCACACACCATCTCTGCCTCAGGTTTCTCCCTCCAGCACAAATCACAGTTTGAAACCTCTGGACTGATCCACTCATCTGGCTCCTCTTCTGATGTTTCTCTTCTTCTCCAGGGAACGAGATTATGACGACATAGACGAAGAGGATCCGTTCAACCCGCGGGCGAGGAGGATAGCCTCCCAGAACCCCAACCTCACCAACATGCACAGCTTCTGCAGCTACAGCAGCAGCATGGGCAGCCAGAACAGCCTCCACCCGCCCGCCCCGGCTGTCTCAAACGCCCCCGTGTCCGAGTACATGTGAGTGAAACGACATAACGGAGAGCAAAATGTGATTACCAGATTTCATAATTACTCATGAGTCACTTCTGTCTTTCTTTTTCAGGAACCAGACGGCTCTGTTCGGGGGAAATCCTCGGTACGAGAATGTGCCGCTGATAGGACGAGGCTCTCCACCCCCCTCGGTGCGTTGGGTCCCAGAGGCCAAGTCCTTCCTATGATGTCACTTCCCCTTGAGCTAACAGGCAGATTTAGCCTTTAAAGCACAGGATTTTTTAAAAATTAATAATAACTGCTGATTTCATTCATATTTTTACACGGTAACTCACTTCCTTTCTCAAATCTTACTCAAATGCCAAGCCATATTTAACCCTCTGAAACCTGGCGTAAGATCACTTTTGTAGTGCTGCTTTCAGATGCCTTTCACAAATTTTTGAAGCTTTGAACCCTAGGCAAATTGGTTTGATTTCTTTCAAAAACACATTAAAAAGTCAATGAGCAACTTGGTATGAAATGTTCCACAAATTGCAATAAATTAAATTAGATTTTAAAAAAAAAACAAAAAAGAAAGAAAAGCCAGGGTAAAATGTCTCAGGGGGAAAAAAATACAGAAAAACTGTATTTATAATTATCATGATTACCTTTTTTAAAATTGTGTTACAGAATTGTTGTTTTAAAAAACTTTTTTTTGTTTTTTTTGTTTTGATTTAATTTTTAGGAAACTTTTTTGTACCATTTTTAGTAAATTATTGCTAATTTTTGGATTATTTCCTCTTTCCTTCCTCATTGCCTCCCTCCTATGTTTTTAAAAGAAATCATGCCAATTTGGTCCAATATCAAAGGGTTAATAACATTTCCTTTATTCAATCATCTTTTTAAAGGATTTCTTAGAAGCTATTTAATGAGATAATCTCTGGTTGAACACTGTGCCTTCTTCTGCCCTCCATATCTTACCGAGGCTGACTTACACTACCAAAGCAAGCAGGGTAGAAGTAATGTAGTTAATATTTAATCATGAAGCGAACATCATTTAGCCTCTCTCAGGCCAAATTCCCAGGAGGGAGTGACCCGCATCTTTAACCATAAACTGGCTCAGTGTTGACACTAAAGGTTTTCTTCCTCATTGAATAAATTTGTTCCCCGCTGGGCCACTTGTCTCCTATTACTGTACATCACACAGATTAAAATAGAAACATTTCGGATTAAATTTTCATTGGGCACAGCTCTTAATAACAAGTGTGTGATAAAATACAGCAGTTAAAGCAACACAGTCTTACTCCCAGCACCCCTGATGCTAGGTCAGCGACCCTAAATGTTAAACTACAACGCTTGAGAAACCCCTCCTGTGTCGATTCTGTATGTTTAGGGATTGCATTTCAAATTCAGGCCCCTCGGGAACAGCGCCAGGATTTGAGGTCAATTTCATAATGGCCAAAGAGTGGAATTATAACTTCTGAGTCTGTCACATGATACCATTGGGCCCAAAAAGACTTTTTTTCAATTAACTTACACTGTGAAAGAAATGTCACGATAAGAATTTGATTCATTTGGTCCGATAACATTTCAACAGTCTAGAAGAGCCACAAGATTTTAATAACTTTTATCCCTCATACAAGTTAGCTGAGTGCTAAACCGTTAGTATCCAGTATCCAGGTCTCTTCATACATCTATGGCCAAGTTACACTTGTTGTGAAAACTATACATTCCCTATGAACATAAAACTGTTCATAGGGAATGTATAGTTTTCACTTGTTAAATGTATGTAGTCTGTTTTCTTAGAAACTTAAAACAGAAGTAAAAAAAAAAACATAGTTTTTAGGTCTACTTTCTTAAGCCCCAGACACACCAAACTGACTTCAAAGAACTAGTGGCAATGAAAGCTGACTATTGCGTTGCCTCACCTCTCCTGTGTCTCGGCCAGAAAGTTGTACATGAAAACTCTGCAAAGACTACAGCAGATTGCCAACCAGCATGTACGTTCAACACCTGCATGCAAGAAGATAACTTTCAAACCAAAGGATCTATATTCATCATTCAAAAGGGGAAACCGGAAGCATTCCACACGCTAAATTTGCCAAAAAAAAAAAAAAAATAAAGCAGCCAAGGGGCAATAATATCAGATCATTCATCACTGAAAGGACATATCAATCCAGATTGATGTACTGCTACACCCCATTTCTTACTAATGTAATGTAACATCACAATGAATACATCGCCTAACATACACCAGTTGCTACACATACTAGCTCACCCTATGTGTACTTTCTTGCTCTGTATATTACGGCGTTTGTTTGAAGTATCAAGTAGTATTGTTTGAAGTATAGGTGCTGCCCTATGCGTCTCATACTGAGCCTAATGTTGCCACCATATTTCACACCGAGGCCCACGTACCAAGCATCAGTATGTGAAGAGCTGGGAGTTAGACCTGGTTGGTTAAATGTATTCAGCAGGTATCTAATCTTTTTTAGATCAGTATTTTGCAGCCTTTATAAAGTGTAATTTAATGAGACAATGTTATAAAGATCAGATTAGGAACTACAAACTAAATACATATTTTATTTTTGATAAATTGCATATTATTTATTACTTGCAGCAGCTTAAATTCCACAAAAAGATGTAACAAAGATCATTATATTTTCTACTCTCCATGCTTGTGTATTACCATAGTTTTAGTACAGTTTGTAGATAAAGAAGGAAAATTATGTTTCTTATGTCAGTCATCTTTCTCATTAACCTTCAGCCTGCAGTTCCAACTTGAGTTAACCAAAAATGTGATGTGCTTTGCCTTATGACTTCTCTCCTAATTAATGCCAGCAAGTGATGTATAATTAAATTCTCCCTCATGACTTCAACTGTGCAGCATCATGCAGTAGTCTGCGGCTAACAGCTTCTTTTATATATTTTTTGTTTGTTTGTTTGTCATGTGTATGTTTGTTTGTTTTTCATTTCTATATTTCTTCCTTTTTTTTTAATCGACTTTTGGAGATATACTCTCAGCAGTATAGAAACCGAGTAAGTCTTTTCAACTCTTTCTCAGGGTTAACTCCCTCACTTTTCCTCTGTTGCATCTCCGTGTTTTAACTCTCCTTCACCTCACATTACTTTGTTTGGTTCCTGTGCAGTTTTCCTGTTTGGCATGGCTTTTTAGCTCGCAACCTGTTGTCCTCATTCCAGAGTCTGTGAGAGTTAGTGAGGGTTTGTCGGCCTCTGGTGTTCACAGGGTGGTACTGTAGCTACGTCCCTGGATTTCCTCACAGTTAGCCCTCCTGTGCATGCACTTCTGCTCCAGTCATTCAATTCTATAGTTTGTACTGCTACAAGGCCCTGCGTACTACTATAGAATTTATTTTACCCGAGTTTTGACAAATTTATGATGTCAGTGTGTTACTGTTGAAGGAATACCTCACCCACAAAATGATCATTTGTATATCAGTTCACACAAATTCAATGTAACACAGGGTGAGTAATTGATGTACAAATGATCATTTTGTGGGTGAAGTATTCCTTTAATGTCAAAGTGGTAGATATGTCACTAATTGTACATTTAATGAGTAATGGATTGATTTGTTTGACAAGATTGTAGATTACATTAGTGACCTATGCCCTGAATCAGTTTTGTAGATTCGAGCAAAATGAAAACTCCGCAGAAAATGTATCTTTTGAGCATTAAACATTCAGCACCTGTAGGCTTGAAGGTAGATCTTAACAGGGTATTCAGTCCATTAATTACGGTTCTCTAAGACTGGGAACATGTAGAGAGGTGTGATTGATTAATTTTTGAAAAGGCAATCAGACCAAACAGTTGTTTGTAAATGGAAATAATACTTATAGCGATATATAAATGTCATTAAATGAGTTTTAGAGTTACCTGACAGGTACAGATGATACTCAACTGTACTCAAAGGTACCACGTCCTAATTGGCTGGCAATGTTTATGCAGATTTCAATTGGCGAGTGCTTGTAAGAGTACTACATATACAATCCAGTGGAGGGGAGAGCTTGTATTAGGTAAAATAGCCAGCCGGGCTCTGTCCAATGCTAACAGATCTCTATGTTCTAGTAGCATATGTGGTGATTTATTGGTGAAATGACAATACTGCCATAGTCTGGGTCCCATCTTTAATCTACTGTAAATTCTGTAAATGTAAGCTGACTTCACTTGCCATCCTCAGCTAAGATTTAATCATTTTAGAGCCATATTTCAACCCTACACATGCTGAAAATTTGATACTCAAAAGATGGATTTTCAGTGGACTATTCCTTTAAACCCTCATGACATTTACTTTTTTTTAAGCTATTGATAATAAGGCTCAGTCCGTACGTGTGAAAACTCCTCTTTAGCTCACAGAATCAGCTTGTAACATCCTCTATGTGTGTGTCTGTTATCTCTCTCCTCCACAGTACTCCCCGAGTATGCGGGCCACCTATCTGTCCATGACCGAGGAACAGATAAGACACTTTGGGAACGACTTCCAAGCATAGACTTCTCTATCTGACCGAGGAGGGAAACGGCATCACTCAAACACACATGCTCGACAGGCAGAGTGTGTGGCTTCTCCAAGCATCGCAGAGGACAGTGTGTACCATCTCGTTAGGCTAGGGTGCCAGTCTGTGCAGGACAATGGAACCACATCGGTACTGGTCCCGGTGCTCAAAAATGATTAATTACACTTGTTTGCCCTGAGGTATTTTTTGGGAAACTTGCTTAATATTTTTGACACGTGCTGTTGAATTTAACCTGTTCTTAATATATTGTGTTTGTCATCTTTTGGTGGAGCGTCGAGGAAGGATTTGAACCAGAACACGACTAAATATAACTTTGATGAAACAGGTGATAGAAGCAATTTTGTTGATTAATTTCTCACCGCAGTAAAATACAGCAACATGTTCACAGTAAACTTACATGAACCGTCTCTTCTACTCAAAGAGATCTTTCCAAAACTTACATTCAGGTCTCCAAAGAGACAAATGCGAACATTACAGCTGATGTAAACAATATTTTCTTTGTCTTCTGCTTCATGCTTGATATTTGTGAAGCACAAACCCAGCACTGGCGGCACACAGCGGGAGGTACTGTCGAGGTATAATTTATTTACATTCACACAGACACGCCTGCAACTGAAGCTTTATGTTTCTAAATCTCCTGGAGACTACCTTGAGACCATGGCTTCTGTATATAAGTTGTACAATAACAGACTGTTGTCTCATTCTGGTGTGGTTTGACTTTGTTTCAAAAAAACGTGCCAATTTTATATGTTTTTTTCTAGTTTTGAGTGGCGATATCACATAGGAGCTTTTATTTTGTATTTTCTAAAGGGCCGTTAATTCACATCCTCTACACATATCTAATCCAGCTAATTCAAGAAAACTATAGTTTCTGTTGGGAAGCTCTGCTGCTCTAACCACAATTAATGAGAACATTCAGGTAATAATTTCATCAATTTAAAAAATCCCAACAGTACATGTTTGTATGGACTAACAATGATTTTCTGTAGGGATTTAATACATGCAGTTTTGTTAAGTAATTTTTTATTTTATTTTTTGTAAGTGTCATTTCTTTCAGCATGTTACACTGTACAGACACCGAGAATGGTGCTTAATTTTGTGTGTGACCCCAAAACTGCGGGGTCTAATTGTGAGTTGAATAAATCAGTTTTGAGTACAGTTGGAGATGTTGTCACTTTGTTGTTGGGTGTTCATGTCCTTTGATTGCATGATAGCAGCTGTGATAAGAACCAAAGGGCCCAAAAGTCAGGTTGTTTGAAACTGTGTGCAAAGTAAGGTATTCTTTTATTCTTCCAGCAGATGGCAGCATAGTTTAGCAAAAAGTGCTGCTCTGTGGAAATTGCATTAATCTCTGCAGAAAAGGCTGTTGTCATCAACTGCACACAGTGTACCACAGTACTTTTTGGTTAATATGGAATACTTCAGAAGGTAAAAAAAGTCTACACAATATTTAGGCTAGTCAAAAGCTATAGAGTACATATTGAAACCATATTGAATTTTTTTTTATCCCACAGCCATCAAAACATAAAGACATGCAATGTATTATTTCTGGGTGTCATTCTGGGCTTTTGCCTTAGAATTTTTAATTTTTACTTTTTTCCAACTGATTACATCATTTTTACCATGTCTGGCCTTATGGAGAAAATACATGCGATATACATGCATATCAATGTTGCTCAATCTACTTTGCATGTAGTATATTAAAAATATATTAAAAAATGACCACAAATTGCAAACAATAGGAAAAGGCGACAAGAAAATTATGGAAAAAATAGTTCTGATCAAGAGGGGAGGATCATTAGAAAAAATAAATTATAATTATAATCATTTAAATCTTTAAAATTATGTTACAGAAATAATATATAACAATTTATAAAATAAATATATCTATATTTTTGATTTTCAGGACTTTTTGGGTCATCCTCTTGTTTGGTTTTTGCTTTTTATATTTCTTTCATTTATTTAGCTTATTTTTGGGTAATTTTCCTTTTGTTGCTTTTTTTTGCTATTTTATGGGCCATGTGCTTGTTGCCTTTTCCCCGTGTTTATAAAATAAATCAAAGCTATTTGTTTGGGTTTTAAGGGGTTAAACAATAAAATGGTCATCAAAACTTTACAGACTTATATTCAAAGACATTAACGGTAAAGACAGTATGAGAAAAATACAGTTGATGGAAAAACATTACTTCTGTACCTCAAAAATGAGTCTTTGCAGAAAAACTCTGACAATATCAGTTTGTCTTTTGCCAGGCAGAGAAGGATCATCAAGTCAAGTCAATTATATTCATAAAGGCCATTATCACAAATCACAATGTGCCTCAGAGGGCTTTATAGCACTCCCCCCAAAAAAGCCTATAACGAGGGGGATCCCTCTTCCAGGATGGACAGATGTGCAATAAATGTTATAAAGAACAATAAAATTACAGTTGATGACCAAATAAAATATAGGAAAGAGAGACAGAAATAGAGAAAGGGGGGGGGGGGGGGTGATGATAATGATAACATAACCATAGCAAGAGACACAAAAATTAATAAATATAGTTAAAGATAGCATGTAATAGTACATGCAAATATTGCAGTTTATGTAAGTATCTATGACAGTCATAATAGTGGAGGCATGACTGGTAATAATGGCTTCTATCTAATTTCTGCTTGTTGCAATTTGAGATGTTACAATTGCCCCGTTATTTATTAATTATCTCCCCTATTTCCCTCCCAGTTGTAGTGGAGTAGTTTTTATAAAGTAACCTATTACATGATGGAAACCTTGTAACTGTACTTTAGTACAACACTTGAGTAAACGCACTTAGTTAAATTCCACCACTGTGTATTTGTGCAAGAGAGATCCTAGGTTATAGGCTACTGTGCTGTTTTTATTTTACAGTCGGAAGTAGCCATTGGCATTGTTCAGCTAGTTTTAACTGTAGCTTGATAAAACGCCGGTTGCTCCGCAGATCTCCAGGGACAACAACGTACACGCACGCGCGCTCTCACGCACACACATAGCAACCACCGCGGCGGCAGCAGGGCAGCGGGAGGGAGCTCAGACCGACAGGGAAGTGACTGTAGCAGGTGGGCTGCTGCCGGTGATACCCTCGAGCACCACTTCCAGCACCTCTCCCCTGCTCTCCGTCTGCCGCAGGATGACTTATTCTCGCGTTTCTGACCTGCTGAGCGGAAACACACAGCACGAGCGGCGGAGCGTCGACGCACTTTGAAAAGGACGCAGAAAGAAACGGAGACTAGCTGGGACTGTTGGTGAGACGAGGGGTCGTGAAGTGACAAAGACACGACGTGAGGGCGTTTAGCTGGGTAGTAGCTGCTGTTAGACAGCATTACAGAAGTGTAGTTGAGTGTGCGCGGAGGGCTGCAGGTGTATTATTTTAGAGGAGGTGACATGCAGGTACCGACGCTGAGGAGGATGGTCCAGTGTCCCGTTTGCTGTTGACGCTCAATATCCTTCACTCTGACCCTAAGTGACCATGAAGGACACCGGGGAATCAAAAGACCACCAACTAACTGTGAGTTCAAACTACTAAATGCTCTTTTAAATGTCGTTTTTATGAAAACAAGTTAACATTTGTTGCCTATATTTAGTTTACAAATGAGTGTCCTCTTAAATAAGCAAGCTGCTGTTAATGGTTATTAAGCTTAAACAGTGTATTAAAAAGAAACAAACCTAAAACAAAACCTGCTGCTTACTGCTACACTTAGGGACTGTTCAGTATTTATCAGTATTTATCAAGGGAAGGGGGTGGTGCAAAACGGGCGGCATGTGAAATGTTTTTAAGTACTGGAGAGAGACTTATGTATTTTATTTTGGATAAGGGGAAGGCCATGCACATTTAGATGGCTATTTATCATAGCCAGAAACTAATGGTTATTAAGCTTAAACAGTGTATTAAAAAGAAACAAACCTAAAACAAAACCTGCTGCTTACTGCTACACTTAGGGACTGTTCAGTATGGATAAGTGGAATTTCACATTTTACAGCGTTCCTTGGGCACATCATGTGCAAAGTACGCTTCCAACAGAATAAAAAATAACTAAATCTGAACCTAAATATGTGACTTTTTTAAAACCAAAATCACATTATTCTAATCTATTCTATCCATTTAAAATTTTGTCAAAAATAACCTGTCTGCAGGATCTAAGTTGCATGCATGAAAAGAGAATTTACTAATAACTGTAAATCAGTTTTGACAAGTAAAAATATAATTTCCATGTGTAAAAGTATACCTGCAACTTGTAAAAAATCTTAAATCTTTCATTAACATTTCAACGTAACTGTCAAATGTCAAAAAGACATTCAGGGACTGTTCATTATTTATGAGGGGTGAGGGGGTGATAAGAAAAAAACAGGAGGCACGTCAAATATTTTTTAAGCACTGCGAGGGACTTATGTATTTTATTTTGACTACGGAAAGGGATATACAAATTTAAATGGTTGTATTTTGTAATTATTTTATTGTCAGATCTTTGAAGCACCCATGCAAGTGTGGAGGGCATGTTCTCTTCAACAATCGCCAAAATTACTCCATTTATCATAGCGAGAAAGTGCAATAACAGAAAATATCATTGGATTTTAAGATTTCCAACAGACTTGGACACGTCGTCTATTGATTATTGTATGAAGGGGACAGAGGCATGCAAAACAGAGGAGGCATCAAATATTTTTTAAGCACTGGGGACGGACATGTGTTTTGATTTTGGCATCAAGGAGGAGTATACAAATTTAAATTATCGTATGTATATTGTGTTTATTTTACCCTTGATTTTTAAAGAACCCAGGTGGGTTTAGAAGGTATGTTTTCTTAAAATTATTGCCAAAATTACACTCTTTTATTGCCAGAAGTGGAAAAAACAACTCTTTTCAGATTTTCAAATTTCGGACAGTCCTAAGACACATCACATGTAACGAACACTAATGTCAGAAAAAAACAACCAAATTTGAACTTAAAATATTGAAATTCCCCTCTAATAAATAATGAATAGTTCCTAAGAAAGAGTTAGAATGTGCAGCAGCTGTAGGTGTATCAATATTGTGAAAAATGAGTATTAAAAGTATTCCAAGTCGATCAAAAAAATTATATTTTTGACAAAACTACTTCCTGTTACATACATACATGAGGGAAAACCGCATACAATGAAATTAACACCAGAACCAGAGCCTCATAAAACTGGAATTTATGACCAAACAGTTTGCACACATTGAATTGAATTCGATTGTACAGGTGTACCTAATAATGTTTATAATGTGCCACTTTTTATATTCCTAACAGTATTCATTCTTGGCGCTGTATTTTAGATTTCCCAGCCTTACACTCCCTGCACTGTGTTCTGCAGCCCATATCTGAATAATTCAAGTGGCTGTTTCAGTTGCCTGGCCTCTCTCTTGTCCACCATGTAATACACTTTCTACACGGTGCTGACAGAGAGACTGCCTTATTATTATTCCCCCGTTTTTTAACTTCATATGTCTGTGGGTTACATGCATGCCAGTGTCTGGGCACACAACACCACTGCTGTGATTGTTATTGTCCGTTTACATCCCATCAAGCCCATCAGAAGTTTTCCTGCTGGTCTCTGAATGCTTTTGCGGAAAAAAAAAGTATGCAGGGAGAAATAGTGTAACAACAGGGAGGCTGTGAATGAGTGTGTTCATGTAAAAACACAGTTAGTTGTTTTGCATAAGCAGGGATGGGCCTAAAATAAAATTACAATATTTCAGGGCATTTTTGGGATAATAATATTCTTGATAGATATGACAAAATACAGAAAAATACTACATAATTAATTTCAAGAACTTGCAGTTGCAACAAAATAAGATTTTCCCTATTTCAACATAAACAAATTTTCAAACATTTTCATTATCCCTCATTTCTTTAGTTTGCAAACAACAGTTAGAGTGAGGTTCAGATTCAGTATCTAAAGCACGTGTCACCATCAGACCCAGCCACGCAGACGCAGACCAAACCTGCATTATGCCTGCAAGTTAAAATATTGCCATGATCACGAAATAAAGTTTTCGTATCACATTGAAATTATAACGGTACCATCATGAACAATATGATGTGGCATACCCCTACTGCAAAGTGTTATCCATATTCATAAGGGAAGGCCAATTACAGGTGTGTAATTGTTCCTGATTATTTAGAAAATGTCATCACTGTAATTTATTTAATTTTTGAAGAAGAAATTGACATTAATCAGGCTGCAAAGTGATCAAAAGTGAAATGTGCAATCCATTAATCCATCTGTCTTCTGTTCCTATTCATGGCACTGAATGTGGCAGTGGCTTGCAGCTTATAGCAGCATACACTTGTGAGAAGGTGGGGAACACCATATTTACGTCTATGCAAGTTGTTATGACAAGTTTGAGTTACCAGTTCACCTAACTTAATATGTCCCGGGGGACAGGAATCTAGAGAAAAAACATGAAAATCCGGTTGAATGGGGGGAGTGTTATACAAAAATTGCTTCGTCATGCAATTTTTGTATAACACTTTCAGGAATTTGAGCTACTTTTTGTCAAAGGGGAGATACCTAAGGTGGGGCTATTTTGCTTTCATAATGCCTTCTTTCAGACTAGTAGAAAGAAGTTGTCCAAAATACATATTTAGGTTATTTTACTTTAGATTTCTGTTCTGGAAATTCATGCAAAAAGCACATCTTTGATTATTTAATGCCTAAAATATTATGGGTTCTGGAAAAGTCATGGAAAAGTTTGGAAATTTTGTCCATGAAAATGTATTGGAACCCTGCACTTGCTATCCATCTCATCATTTTCGAGATTTCGCTCTTCTGATTGATTTAATGTTGCTTTCACTGCTTACAGTCGTCATGAGTTTTAGCGAGATGAGCTAGCACCCAAAATGCAGTTAAACCTTTCATTAATAACTGTCAACGCAGCATCCGTAACCAAGAAAGAGGCAGAAAGTAGTCCGAAATATTAAACAGAAAACCTAAATACGAACCTAAATTACCAAGATGCTGATTTATAAGCCAACTTATAGTATCACATGACCTCTGTGTTTTGCCAAATATGGTTGATAGTTTGCGCTGGCATTTTTACCTGACAAATTAATTATTATACATTACTAGAGGTCCCCAGGTAATACTAGTCCCATTCAAATAGAGCTTTTCTTGATGTCATCTTCAACGGTTATTCTCTAAAACTTTACAAAGCTCTTTCAGCACCACAGAGGAGATTATTCACGTGCTTTAATGACTTGTAAGAAACAGAAGAATTCACACGTTTGCTGAACTGACAAATACGTTTTCTGTAGTATACTTTCTTTCGGCTTAGAAAAATATTTTTTTTAAAAAACCTCAACACGTACATATTCACTTACAACTGTTTTTACAACTTAATTGATATAGTCTTCAGAAAAATAAATGTTGTAAAAAAAAACCAAAAACTCATTTATTGTAGAGAGTACTCTTGTGCCATCAGTGCCGTTCCTCCCCATCCAGGCACAGTTCAATTAATTCTCCAACCTATAATTTCAGTAAATTGAATATCTGCGTCGATTAAACTCAAGGTCAACCAAATTTACTGTGTGTGCCGCAGGTTGCCTTGAGGATCCGACCCGTCAGCGATGCTGAGCAGGATGAGGCGGCGACGATCGTGGCCCACAGAGTGGACGACCAGGTGAGACGGCAGCTGTGTGTCCTGTTTACCTCTGTGCACATACAGTATGCATGCATGTGAGTGAGTGATTGATGGGGTCAGTGTGTGTGTGTGTGCTCGTATGTTGTCTCTGTTTCCGAAGCCTCTTCCTGCACAGATAAGGTATCTACAGGGGCTACAGTAAAGCCAACAGCGCTTTTTAAAAACCAACTCATTTGTAAAGCTCAAATGTCACGTTTCATTTGTAACTGAATGCTGGATGACTCAGAGTTCTCGCAGAGACAGTGACCTTTCTACCAGCTGATAGAAATCCTCAAATTCTGTCATAAGCAGACGGCTGAAAGCTTCGCCATAGTGAACGCCCAAGATTTAATTGGACATCAAAAACCGCAGAGCTGCGTAGGGCTTCTTGCATGAAACATCCGCACTGATGTGGTTCAGTCTCTCAGTGCATCTGAATGATCACAAAGAGTTACAGCTCGAGCAGCAAGTAGTAATTATCAGTGTTATGGATTCATCGCACAATAGTGCAGGCATTTTCTGTCAGTTTCAGTTAATTGGAATTGAAAGAGTACTGCATCAATTTAATACTGCTCTTTCACAACACTGTCAGACTAACGACGGACAGTTAAAAAAAAAAAGATTATGACATAAACAACAATGCAATGCGACCAGCAACAGCTCCATCGCAGATTCAGGCGTTGTATTTTGTTTTAACCCGTTCAGATCCCCTGTCAATTCCAACAGACATAACTTTTCAAGATGATTGACTTTTCTCAGCTTTAAATGCAGCTTGTTGATTATGTTCATGGATTATTCATCTCCCAGGTTAAAAAGATATATATGTAATTTGTATTTAAAGATCAATTTATGCATTGATACATTAATTATTAATGGAAAAAGTCTGTTAAGATCAGTTATTGCCAAACAAATAAAAAATAAAACCACACGATAAAGTATCCTGATCAAAAAAAAGCTTCTGATTTGTGAGTGCATTTCATTACAGTATTATTTTTAGGCTCTGAATGGGTTAAATAGAGCTACCGCTAACTGCTATTTACTGCGGTCACCATTACATTGCCAGCTGCAATTCCACCCATATGGTGCACAACGTAAGCTGATTGAAGGGTTATTCGTGTACTTTATCCCTGTTTCTATTAAGGATTTTCCTAAAACACAATGTATAGACTCACTTAGAAGTAATCCCTCTCAATAATCACTTATGGCCCATTAGAAGTGTGTGGCAGTGTGTTTTTCTGCAGAGACTCTGCCCTCTGCCTGTATTTTCTCTTTTTATACTTATTTTCTGTGCTCAGGACATTTGTGGGCGTGTACCCGCAGTGCTCAGGTGAGGTCAGGGCTTTTTAAAAAGGTAGCGACCAGGTGCTAGAATGTAAGCAGCAGGCGTCCAAGAGAAACAGCATAAAAAAATGCACATATAACAAGGCAAAATGGGGTTGGCTTTTACTTTCACTGACGAAACTGATAACAGACAGTGACTGGCAAGCCTTTCGCAAAATTTGTAATGTGTAGTTTTTCGCTATCTGACATTCTCCAGACCAAACAAATGTTCATGAAAATAACTGATATGAACGACCTCTGGCTTACCTGGTAGACTGTGTGCGTCCCTGGCAGCGGCTCGGGTTCGATTCCAACGTGCGGCACTTTGCTGAACTCCTGTCACTCTCTGGCTGTCCTATCAGTAAAAAAAAAAGCACAAATTAAAAAAAAAATTAAAAAGAAAATAATATATATTTTGAAAATATTACAACAGACAAACAGTACTGTATATTTCAAATATCTTTTTTGTTACTATTTGAAAATAGGTAATACTAACAACATTATGTGTGACTCTTTCGCTACCTAAAGTGTTATTTGTATTCCCCTCTACTCAATTTGAGATCGTTTTTAACTTACTGTGCCAGTAAACTGCTTTGAATGGAGCCATTATGAGGACAGGGAAATCTTTGACTGAGCAGACTGTAGATTGGCTATGATGGCCACCAAGAGAGTTTCGCTTTAACATTAAAAGTGACACTCATGAAACAGGTTTGAGGGTCCTCCCCTGGGAAATTTTGAGCATTGAACACTTAGTATCCTGCATTCTGGTTCATTTTTATTAGGACTGTCCCTGACTCAGGGTTATACCGGTCAAATTAGATTTAGTGGTTCAATACAAGTATTTGACAATATCTGTCTACCATACAAAGTTTAAAAGTCTGAATGGGGCTCCTGTGTGGTGTGACAACAGTCTTCACATCATACAGTAAATGCGCAACAACATTTTTGCCGACATTAGATATCAAACAAAAGCCAGAGACTGCAGCATATGAACTTGCTGCGAGCTGTAAAATTACCATTTCTTCACCTTATGGTGTGCGCTCTCTCTCCCTCTGTGCCTCTGCCTGCATATCTGTGCTACAAAGACTAGCATGAAAGACAAGAGCACTCACTCCGCAGCAAAATCTGGGAACCAAAATGTCCCCAGAGGTACACTGCAAGGAAAAAAACGACTGCTCGACTTGAAGCAATCTCAGTCGACTGAGGGTGTTCGACTAATCTGATCTAATCTCCGACTTTCAAGGGGCAGCCCTAATTTTTATGCACCAATGTGTGCCTTTTCTGCATCAATTTAAGGAAGTGTCCACTCTAAAATCTATACCTATGATGGACCGCAGATTTGTGATAGAGCAGCAGAAGGCTAGCCAGATATCATTGTAAAGTAACCAAGATTTTGGATTTGTGTGTGTAGCAATAGAAAAAAAACACTGACTTAGATTGCTATCACACAACAGGGATGTTTCCCCTTTGAGGATCCTGAGCACCACCATTGTGCGCAGTATGTAATGAGGCTGTTACCATGTGACCATATGAAAAAGACACCAGAGCTCCACCAGGACCATGTTTACCAGCAGTCCTCGCTTTTGAAGCCGTCCCTCATGGAGACCATTTAGCCGTACCAACGGCGCGAGTGTGTGATAATGATGAAGGGAGTGCAAATGATAATGAGCACCGTGGCTGAGAACCTGCTGAGGTGTCTTCTTGCACAGTGCCGGCTGATTAAGACGGCAGCGGGTAAACTGGTGGTGGGCAGACGAAGCTAGAAAAGTAACAGCATAGCAACAGCTGACATACTGTCGTGGCTCAGAGGTGTAACAGTGCTGGAGGGAAACATTACTTCATGCATGTTTGTGATTACACTGTAAAATCTCATTAGTTGATTTCACTTGAAATAATCTAGGACATCAACTGCCTTGAAAAATTAAAGCATATATCTGTTTATCTTAATTTATGTTATGTGTATGCTATTTAAGTTTACTAAAAATGTAGTTATTTGCAACTTAAAAGTGACAAGTTTAATTAAATCAATCTTACAAGTTTACGGTGCCATGTATCTGTATTCTGCTGGTTACAATTAGTCATATTTGTATTCTTTTTTAAATGTTAAGAAAACAGAACATGTAGATCTCTTAGCTACAACATTGGCAAAATCCTCTTTTTCTTAAGTTAAGTCAGACTAACTTAGAAAAAACAAGGTAATTTCACCTTTTTCATTTTTTTGTTGCAACAACTTCACAAAATTCAGTAAATACATTTTATGTATGGTATATTAACCTTCCTTTGTTAAGGCAGTCAGTTTTAAAGATTGATTTAAGTCAAATCTACTTTGATTGTACAGTGTAGTAGTTGATGCTGCTGCTGAGGGATTTTACTAGAGAACACTTCCAGAAACAGATAATCCGTGCTGCTCAGACCCGACTTGTTGTCTGTCTTTTCAGAAGTAATTCAATTACACCAAGTCTTAAGGACAACATCAGCACTTGTGTCTGGCATGACATCATTAAAATAGGCTTGGACACAGGGGATTAGAGCACAGCGGCAGGCAGGTAGATACGATGCTGACACAGCCACCACAACAAGGCTTTGTTATTGTCTCCAGCTCAACCGAACCTCAGCTAGAATACACATGTTTTTGTGTCAACTTTGTCTGTTGATTTTGTACCTGAATAGCTCATTTCACTCTGTATTATGTCTGCGGAGAGAATTACAAACTGACAGATGCAGTACGCTCTCTATGAGGTTATATCAGGTCCACTAAGGCACGTTCACTGCGAAGGATTAGCAGAGCTTACAATATACACATTTGTTATTGAGGCAGTGGGATTCTGGGAAGCTGCTGTTTACCTATCTGTCTTTGCAAGAGCTTACCTGCGCTGCCCTGACATCAATGGAGGGGATATAGTGAAGTAGATCACAACAACACAGGAATGTTATGAGATTACTGACCATGCGATGGCTGAATCTGTTTACCTGTCACTGTACCTTGTGCCTAAACCATCACATGAGTCACACGCAAATATTTACACACAAGTAACTTCTATCCGCAAATACACAATACTTTGTAGGGATTCTTTTGTTTGCGAGAGCACACAGACAAGTGCTAGCCATATGGCCTACATGTAGCGCTCAGACAGATTAGCAGGGCGCTGGTGGCTGACTGGGCTGACTGGGGAGGAGTACCCAGATCTGGCTCTCCTGGCAGAAAACTTGAAGCTGACTAAGCCTGCGGAGATGAGCTCATTGGATGGGTTTTAGCTCAGGTTAAGCCTTCTGCCACCTGCTCTCTCTTTAGCTTTAGCGTACTCTTCCCTCAATGACAACCTCCAGTGATCGAGCCGCTGCCTTTCACAGACCACCTGTTGCACTCAATGGGTTATTCTTGTCCTTGAGTGAGTAGTGCACAGGTCAGAGGTGTGGTGAGATGGATTTAAGAATGAGATATTAAATGCCTCAGAGTGGGCTATTTTTGTTCAGTTGAAGTCGTAATGTTATGACATATAAAAGTGGTTTTTATCCCAAACTATAAACAAGCTACAAGAGCAAAGCATGATTTTCGGGAGTTTTATTTTGGAAACTGCTGTAGGAGTTAGTTGAGCTCAAAAGAAGAAAAGTTTTATCTAGAGTTTAAAAAGGTTTCATGTAAGAAGGCCTTCATGTGGGAAATGTGGCTTTTTAATGACATAGGTTGAGGAAATTAAGAAACCAGCTCAACCAGTGTTGTCTGAGACACTATGGACACTGAAAATGACAAAAGAACCACCATGGAGACAAAAAACTGCTTTGAAATGGACATCAGAAAAGATTTTGAATAAGGGTTCAATGCTAGTGTTTTTTGCCCAATGTCAAATTTTACTCCAATACAAATTGTTTTATTAGCAGTTTCTCAAATAAAATTTCAAGCAAACTTCTTAATTAGATCGATGGATAAGAGGAGCAGCTGCTACAGAGGCAGTGAATGCAAACTTTAAGACTTAGCACAATAACTGATTTAATTTCACTGTGCCTTCACTTTTTTTTGTATATATCTGAAATAAATGTAAGCTGTTTCCCTTAAATATTCAAACCCACCATTATGATCCTTTAAAACCAGACTTAGCTGACTTATTTCAAAACTGCTGAGTTATCACTCTTGGTCATTACGATTATGTACCAAATGTCGGTTTACACCTCTTCCTAGACTGCTACTCTATTCTTGTGCCATGGCTCTTCAGAACTGACTGCACTCAATTAAGATTTTACTCACAAAATATAAATATCACAAAGCTCTAGGAGTTAGAAAAATGTCACTTTTTGTCCGTCAGTTAAAATTAATAAGATGAATGAAGTTGTTCTTAACAGACCTGAGCAACCTTAGTCGGGACAGTGTCTCCTGTCCTGCATTTAAGTAAAAGACCCTGAGAGGTGATGTCATCCGTCCTTAAGAGGCTAACAGGAAATCTATGTTTATCCCCCCGAGGGATAAAGATGGTCACTTAACCTCGTGAAAGAGACACCAGAGGGGACAGTTTATATCACTACTGATTTCACTGTACTTAGAAAAGACTGTTGTGACATTGGAGTCTATAGATACACATAGCAGCTTACATTAGATATATTAACTGATAAAATAATACACTGCACTTAATTCCATAAAGCATTTTTTCCCTTGGTACATTTACATAAATCCTAGTTTCCTTATCCCAAAACAATCTGGTCTTAAGGTCTCGCTGTTGGTGATTAAGTCAGTGCAGCAATTGAGTTAGTAAGTGTATTCATGAACTGTTGATCTGAATATCTCATATCCCGTAGGAATGAGTGTTTACACCCTGCGGGATGTGTCTTACTTAGCCCTCAAACTTGTTAAGCATGTCTTCGGCAGGGCTGGCCTGTCAGCAGCACACAGTGGGGGATGCTTTATGGTGAGGCCTCGTCTCCATGGAGACACATAGACAAGGTCAGGGCCATTGTTTGTTTTTGTTTTTTTAATTCCTGTTCTTCTGTAATACAGTCCTCCATATGGAGGAGTAAGGGATAAAGAGCCACTTTCTGTTTGTTTTGTTTTTTATGTTCGTAGATGAACTGGCTGTAATAAATACAGAACAAAAACAGTCTTTAATCCTCAAGAGATTAGTATAAAATGTTACAAGGAATTTTCCTAAACCCCTGGCCCTCCCCACCCTCCTTTAAAATTTTCTTGTCACATTTACTGATTTCTTGAAATTTGTGGCACATTTCTTGCCAAGTTGGTCTCTTTTCCCCATGTTTTTTTTTTCAAATAATCAAACCAATTTGCCAAGGTTTCAAAGGGTTAAATAGCTTGTGTAAGGTGTCTGCAGCAAAACAAAGGTGAGGTTAATCCAGGTTTCAAAGGGTTAAAGGGGCATTTGTTTGGCTTGACTGTAAGCACGCTTCTCAATACAATTTTGGGTGGACTGTAATTGTAAAAGCAGTGAATACATCACACAAAGTGTCGATGGTGGTATTTCATAGTCATCTCCTCAGAGCGATTATTTAGTTGTCATGTATTCATTTGTACATTTATTTAAAGACCAAACAACCCTGAGACAGATGGTTCCTTCTGATTCCAAAGAGAGAGAATGGCAGCCAGTGGACAAACAAAAATGTACCATTTTGCCTCTCAGTTACTTTGTAAAGATCAAGTCCTTTAAAACAAAAGGCAGCATTCAGCACGGTCCAAGTACAAGTCTACTTGATTACAGTATGCCATGAATTGGCGCATTTTCAGCCTTTGTGGAGTACAAAGCTCCTCGCATCAAGTGCTCAGTGTAGAGTTTCCGTCACCCTCTACACAGGTCTGTTAGTGAAAGGAGATTCAAATTGCCTGCACCTTAGAGGCGGCACTGTAGTTAGCCTGATTCAGCAAAAACCAGCTCCCCCTGGAGAACAAACGACTGAATGAGAAAGGTGGTGTACTCCAAACAAAATCTAATTTGCTGCTGTCGGATACAAAACAAGCATTACATGTTGTGCAGGAATCGCAGTGTGAAGATTTGTTGGCTAATTCCAGGCAACAGTGCGCCGAAGAGAAGTGAACAATGCCCGTGCCTCCGTCGGGTTGTCCATCCATTTGTATGTAGGGTTGTGTGTCTGTCACATCTGTCTCATGCTCATGAATGCGATATCCCAAGACCACCTTGAGGGAATTTCCTCAAAGTTGGTTGAAGGTCTAAGGACAAGGTCCCTTTGACCTTGACTGTCACATTTTGATGAGCATCATATCTTAATAATGCCTCGAGGAATTTTTACAAATTTGGCACAAACACCAACTCAACACCAACGATTCAAGGATGACCTGAGATTAGAATTTGGTGGTTATAGATGAAAGATCAAGGTCACTGTGACCCTGTCTTTTTCACGTTTTGAATGTCATATGTCAAGAAAGCCTTGGGAGAATTTCCTAAAACTTGGCACATACTATGTCCACTTTGACTCAAGAATGAACTGGTTCAAAGGTCGGCTTCACTGTGACATCATAATGTTCTGCAAAAACACTTTTCTGGCCATTATTCAACTCAGGAACAGAAGGGGAGACATTTGGTCAGATACTGAATTGGTGACACTAATCTTGGGTGTCCACCTTGAAACTGTACTGACTGTATAGATCTTCTGTGTTGCCGGTGGAAGGATATGTGTAACTGCAACTGGATTGGCTCGTAGAGGCATACAACTGCGAGGCGGTAATTCTTGTTTATTAGGAGAAAACTTACTGCTGACCTGAGAGTGAGTAACATGCATCAAAAAATACGGGTTGGATAGCATTAAATGACCCAGTTTCCGTGTCCTTTCGTGATGACTGACTAAAATGTTCTCTCCAACAAGTCTATCGCTGTAATAGCCTAGTTAAAAATCTGGGGGAGAACATGAAAAAGGGCACACTTTGTCCATGCACAGGGCTTTTTTACGAGGCAGAGTGTTTGAATAGCTTCACGGCTGGACAACAGAGGGAAAGGAACGACAAATAGCCACAGTTCTCCTTAGCTGTGAAGATTTAACCTCCACACACTGAGACAGAGCCAGGAACGAGACCTGAACCTAAAACGGCAACAGTGGCCCACAAGAATCACAGAACAGTTTATTTTAGGTCAGGCAGGGGAGGTAGTCCTACCTATTTGCAGAGCTAGGTTAATATGTCAACACAAATAGACTGTCTGACCCCGGAAAGTGGATAATCTTCGCTTTCCTCATTTTCTCTGACTCCACTTCTACTTCTGCCTCTGAGGAACTCTCCCTAAGTCCCCTGATCTCTCACCTACCCTCGAGCCTCTTTAACAACGCGGGCTATTGTAGGTTGGTCTGTGCATGTTTGTGTGAGTTCCACCTCTCGATGCTGCTCCTATTCTCGTTGAGAGGGAAGGGCGTGGCGGCTCACCCCTGAAGGAGACTAGACGGTGGAGTGACCCTGCTGTTAGTTCTCCTGAAGGGCTTTCAGCACTCAAGTAAACACACTTATTGCCCCGGACTAACCCCTCTAGGAGCACAGCGAGGCTTCTGCTGTAAGGACCGGGAGACATCTAGGAATTGCAATGAGTTCATTATGCAATTTGACTAAAAAACACTATTATACAATACAGATGTATATGATAAGGGCATAATGTAGCAGATGTGAACTGCTTGCACCATGCTGTGTCCTTTGGTGTCTTATTGAGTCACTGTGCAGTCCACAAGGGGCTAATGAAAAGGAAGGGAAGATGCAACAGGCTTTTACAATAACCTTGTCAACTAATTATGTTGCAGATTACGCAAGCGTAACATTTTTCCATTTTGGGTGAAATTGTTATATGAGCACATTTTTAGTTGTGTGCTCTGTTCTGTAAAATAGAATCAGGAGTACAATGTTCCCATGTGTCCTCTGTGACCGCCTAATTCCTCTTACCCAAGCAGGATGTACAGGCCAGCCGCAGTGGGCTCCTGGCCAGAAAAACAGCCATAAATTGGTCAGTTGTGACAAAAGATGATAGCTCATGAGTCATGAGTTGATTCTCACAACAAGCAACATGCATGTCAAAGTTGAGCATCCTTTTAAGATCTTTTTAAGACAAACTGATCTGAATGAGAGCAAAAAAAAATTACAAAGAATATGAAATGTGAAAGGAATAAGAAACTGTGTTTTGAGTGGGAAGAGCAACAGGTGGCAAATCAGGACAGAGAGACGAGATGGCACAAAGGAGACAGATTTGAAGCTCACGATTGAAGGATGTTTACAAAGGTCTCCTAAATGTCTTGGGTTTTCAGGAACCGGCGGGAGTAAATCTCTGAGGGTGTTTTCCGTGTCACACCCCAGTCATAACAACATGTTTGTCTTGTAAGGCTAATCCACGAGATTGTCTCCCCAGAAAATGAAATGCTAGAAATGTTTGATCACAGTCCCTAAGCAGGAAGCAGTGTGACACAACCCTACCTTATACACAACGGTGAAAAGCTGAGTCATGTTTGGAACAACAGCCTTATTCTCTCTCTCAAAACTATATTCAGTTCAATGTGCTTTACTGGCATGTAAGCTCCAAGAGCAAAGTTGCCAAAGCACCAAAATACAACCGCAACAATTGACACATGAACAATAATCATCAATCAGTTTAAAAAAAGAAAAGAAAGAAATAAGACAAAAAATGCCATGGAGTAGAGGAGCTACTTTGTGACAATGGATCGTTCTGTGTTTATCATTTTTCCTACCCAGTTTAGACGAAATTGGCTGCATTCCCATGTCAACCTTTTCTGTGTAAAAAGGGCTGTGGATCTACAGGTCAAAGAACAGCGGAGTCTAAGAACAGATGAAGCTAACAGCGCAGACCAGAGGTTTTCATAACAGTTTGCGATTACAAAAGATCGATGTACAAAGCTGTTTTGTAGCCACTGTTAGTTTTATGATATACGCCAACGAATGTCAGTCAAGCTGTGACTCTAAAACATGACTCACATCACACTCAACAGAGAGAAAACAAAATGTTTTACAATGCTTCAGTATGGTTTGTTTTGCTGTTTGAGCTTACTCACTGCACCATCAGCACACTAAATTATATCAGCACACTCAAAAATCAAGCATATCTGATATGCCTACTGATATCTCTGAAGGATATTAAATTTCGGCACTCTGCATACTACTTTGCATGTCTATTTCTAATCCAGCCAAACATTTTGTTTTCTGTGTAATAAGCTTTGTTGTCTCACGTGGCTACTAGGATTTGTGGCTATTCTTTGTTTTGTTTTTGTTTTTTATTGTAGTACATACAATCTTTTACCTTCAAAAAACAAAATGTGGTGTATTTTCACAACCCTGTGGAAAGTTCGTTTCATGCCGTGACCGCGGAAGACTTGAAGCTACTTGGTAACACTAATGGCTGCTTTTGTGTCTCACACAGACAACATCTCCCTCTTTTTCATGTCTGATGGGAGCAAAATGGACTGAAATGCCTGAAAATAGCACGCTGTTTAGCACCATTTTGCAATTACTGATGTCATTAGGTGTGAACACGGGCGTGAAGTTAACTTGACACTGTACTAAATGGATCCTTGCACAGCAAGCTGCTGCTGCCTTCTGAAAAGATCCCCCAAAGGGCACTACTTACCAAGGCTTCAAAACATGTTGTTTTCTGCCTTTCATCTATTAAAGGCAGATGACAGATTAAAGGCAGAAAAATACTCCATTATTGAGAGATCCGTGTCATTTTGATAGAGAAAATCATTACACTATGTATGGATGTATTATCATTACAATGGAAAAAGATGCTGGGTTGATACATTTACAAAAGTACTAAAACTAGTGTGACACTGGTCAGTCTGTTTTCTGTTAGAATTATGCAAAAATGCCCATCTGGTATGGATGATACATATTCATGTCGACCAAATGTTTATGTTCTCTGATAGACACAAAATTCAAGTTGATTGAACTCAATGAAAAAATGTTCCCCCCAGTTTGCATCTAATATCTGTTTGAGTTCAACTGGAAAGATTAAAGCAGAAAATAAAATCCACTTAGTAAATGGAGAAATTTAGCACAATGTTGAGTCCAGTATGTAGGATTTAGGGGCATCTATTTGCAGAAATGGCATACAGTATTCTTAAATATGTTTTCATAAACACCTAAAACTAAGAATCCATGCGTTTTTGTTAGCTTATGAGCTTAGATGCCACTAAATCAGTCACATCGTTCCTATAATACTTTGAATCCTCAGCAAATGGGTTTGATTTCTTTCAAAATGTGGGAAGAAGGCAATGAGCAGCAAACGAAGAAATGACAAAGAAAATAGCAAGAAATTATGCAAAAGTACAAGAAATTGACCTGAAAATTATTTTAAATAAATAAATAAAATAACGTAAAAGTGAAAAAGAATGTTTAAAAAGAAGACAAAGGACCAAGAAAATTTGCTTAAAAAATCCTAATTACACTTAAAAAAAAAAAATAATAATAATAATTGTATAATAATAATAATTGTTATTAATTATTTAATTAATTATTATTATTATTATTATTATTATTAGTATTATTATTATATATTTTCAAAATTTACTTATCTATTTTATTACCAAGTTGCTCATTGGTTTTCCCCAATGTTTCTTAAAGAAATCATACCTATTGTCTCAAGGTTCAAAGGTTTAAATACTTGAGAAAGGGATCTGAAAGCAGCACAAGGAAAGTGAGGTCACTCCAAGTTTCAAAGTATTAAAATAACAGACAAACGGCTAATAATAAGTTCATTTAAATTGATTTCATCTTTACTTTTGTTCCACAACAACCCAGCTTATGCAACTGTCCTGTGAATCTTGCAGCCTTTTCACTCTATTAATTGTGGGTAGTGCTGCACGATCTGCAAAAAAGAGAGCAATTATTTCTGACAGATATTGAGATTGCGATATGAGTCATGATTTTAGAGGGAATGTTAATTTTTGCTTTTCCTTTTCACTGAAAAAATATATATAAAAAGGATGATGACGTGATTCTCGCTCGGGGTCTGTACCAAACAGACACGCACCCTAACTATATGATATGTAGGCCGAGGCATGTCTGCAGCAACATAATGCTTCATTTATAAAAGTACGTTATGACAACTTTTACTCGTATCAGAGGTTGCAGCTCTTGTGATTTGGATATTGCACTTGGCTATGTTGCAGTTTCAGTATTGTTTTGATTACTTTTGTGCAGCCCTAATTGTGAGTATCATTTATCAGTCGTGGTTTTTGCTCTTTGTTATTGTAATTACCGGTGAAATCAATTGATGTAGTTGGATGTTGTCATTGTTTTGATACTGTAGCTTCACAATAATGAGGTGTGACATAAGCTGGTAATGTTTTTTTTAAAGCCTATTAAAGTTATGTATTTTTATTCATCAGTACAAGTCTGCTCATTTGTGTAAATGTAAAAACTATCATTCAGCTTTTTTTGGGGTCTGTCACCTAGCAACAGTGTCCTTGTGAGTTAAACCACCAGAAAGAGAAGCAAACTGACTTCCATATCAAAACTAAAACCTCACATGTGTCATTTGAGGGCAGCAATTACTCCTGGTTTGGATGTTTGAACAGACAACGCAGCTGCTTGGCCGAAATGTTGAGCTCTCATACTTGTTGGCAGACTGTAATTTCAGCATTATTGTTTTCACTTCACAATGAGTTGTTATGAACACAGATGCATGGCTAGAGTGACCAGAAGTAGATGAACCCTAAATTCACAATGGCTCACTGAGGGCTGGGCGATGGGGCTTAATATAAAATTTTTATATTGGCTGATAGATAATTATCTACCAAAAACGTCAAATCATTATTTATTTAAAGTTTAACGTCTGATTTTGTTTCCCCCTTACTCTTGTTATTTATTGTCATTAGCCAAACAGCAGAAGATTTCACAAATCTGAGGTAGATTCAAAACAATTCTTATCAAAAAAAATGTAAATAAATAAAATAATAAACAGAAGAAAAAATAACAATTTTGGACAGCAGCGTCCCAAACTCTGTACAGACAATTTAAAACATTTTGGGACTGTTTAAGTGACTATGTCAACAGAATAAATAGACAAAAAAAATCACAACTGTGGTTGGTACTTTCTGCACAAGTTTTACACCCACAGTTTATAATTTCTGCTGTTTTATAAACAAAACAATCACAAGAGACGGATTTGATGACGTTGAAAAGTAGCAATGATAGTGTATCTAACGTGACTAAGCCAGAAATAATGTTTACAGACATGTTTATGTATGATATGTATGAAAGTTTTAACCGTTAGTCACATTATTTCATATCAATACAACACTTTTTTTTATATCTCTATCGAGGAAAATTATATTAAAAATATCATCAATATCATTTTATCACCCAGCCCTAGTCTTACCAGATTTACTTTTTTGAGAGGGATGTTACACATCGTGCTTCATTTTGCGGTATGCATATGGAGCAAGGACACGAGTCTGAGTAAAGGCAGGCCTCCCCAGTTTCCCCTTGACTTGATTTTAATCTGAGATTTCCTTCGTCGACCTCGTTCTTTTATGCCAAAAGTACAGCTTCCTCTTTACTCTTAATTTGTTTCTCTGGCACTCACATGTTCATCCTGTGGCTACACGTTGACCCACAAAGATCACAGAGCTGTAACTTGACACTGTGCAGTGTGTGTGTGTGTGTGTGTGTGTGTGCGCGCGCGCACGTGTGTGCGTGTGTGTGCGTGTGTGTGGTCATCTTGGTAATTGCCGATTGTCCTACTTTGTGTGTTGTGGCCGACCTTGAGCCTCTGGCCTTAAGGCTACCTCTGACCTTTAAGAGCCGGCAGCCTGTGCCAGTCTCTGGCACTGAGCTACCGAGCGTCCCTGCCAGTTGGTGTGCTCTTGGATGTTTGTGGTTTGTAATGGCACCAAGTGGACAAACAATAGCTTTGCTGGTAATCAGCCTAATTACCTCTGCTGAGGAGGCTGTGCTTTTGGGATTGTCTTTTATTAGTGTGCAGATTATCTCAACAGCATGTGTTAGAAATACCAAAAAAATTTGTGCCTCTAAGAAAATTAAGGATTTTGTGATATTTTTGCACTTTTTAAAAATAAGAACATCTGGCACTAATATATTTCACTATTTTATTGAGGTTGACATTAATTGCAGCATTAGGACACCCTGCACCCTCCATATCTTCACACTCAATTGAGATCCCCGGGGTTCAATGAATTGCTTTCATGGATGACAAATTGCCGTATTGTTCCTCTTATCCTTTGTAACCATCTGTGCCTCTGCTATCCAATAACACATCAGTGCGACATGCCCTTAAAACCGAAATGACAAGGTTAATGAGCAAGGGAGAAAGAAGGAAAGGTGGCAGAGAGAAAGACGGAAAAGCAATATCTCTCTTCTTGTTCTTGATCTTTCAAGATCTCTTACGGTGTTGCGTAAGAAGCCGGGAATCTTATTGCAAGCGTGTGTCTGCAGGTGCACATGTGAGCATCTCAGTCTGAATTACAGCGGCCCTCGTCTGACTGTACTGATCTGGCATTCGTTTGCCACAGCCAGACATCTTATGTAACCACAAAGGAAGAGCCGGCCTCGCTATCAAGCACCCTGTATCAGGTACGCTGCGATCCAACATCAAGAGCCCCTGAAACGGGATATACAGTAGCATTGTTGGGGTGCAGAGAGGGCAGCTCGGAGGTTTTCTATCAGATAACCAGTCGCAATTGTGCACAGTTGGATTTTCCAAAGCTTCGGTTGCGTTTTTGAAAGAGCAGCTTGAAAAGGTTGCCCCGTAAAGGTCACTGCTTTGACCTGATAGCTTTCTTTTTGTGATCTTGATCCTTTATTGTTTGGGGTAATCTTGACACAGCACACAGATGTCATCGCTAAACGATTCTGCCCTTATGTCACTGTGCGACCCAAAGATAAGGCGGGGGGTATGCAGAGAGAGCCCAGCCCAGCTGTCCACACTCAGTGGAGCCAGTTGCACAAGGTTAAAATGATTCAACTATTTCATAAAGGACTTAATACTTTGAGAGAGGGCATTTTTGAAGGAAAAAAAAGGAGTTTTCTCACACTTCCCACTCGCTGCCAAAAGAAAAAAGTGAAAGAAAGAAGAAAGAAAGAGAAAAATGTCTACAAGCATGGAGAAATACATGAAAGACAGTGACAGCTGCAGCAAAATCTCTAATTTTTCCAAAAGCCAGCAAATTTCTTTAATTCTTTGCAATGGAAGTGTCACATATTTACACTATACTACAAATGAAAGAAGTGTAACAAGGTGCAAGGTACAAAGTGTCAATTCTGCACTTTGGTCGTTGAGTTAAAAAATGTTTAACTTTGGATGCAACAAAGTGGCAACTTCTGCTGAAAAATGAAGCCACAGCAGAATGCAAAAAAGTCAGTCAGATCCACCCCTTCCTCCTCCAAAAACACAAAGCTCTCGCCCAAATATGGTCACTTCTTGCTCCAAAAAACTAAAATGGCAACTACCTAAATGCCAAACTCGAGTCCACAAACTAATGGGTGTGGTCAAGGTAGCTATGTCCATTATTTTTACAGTCTATGGGTTAAATGTTGCGCTCTACTAACTCACTTTACCCAGCCATCCAATTATAGTGAAGGTGTGGCGGGACGAATACCCCACCACAAAGACCAACCGTTACATCTTACAAATACAAGTGCTGAACAACAACAAAGAACATGTTATTAGTATATTAGTATATGTTTCTTTGCCCACAAAATTTCAATCTTTGTGTTTGAGGTGGATCATCAGGGATTAATAATCTTACTATTAAAATAATTACATTTAAATGTTCTTGATAAAGGAGTGTATGTTTAAGTACATGGAATATATATATATATATGTACTGAATTGGGCAGCAAGAATTGTAGAATTTCCCCTGGTATTGGTATTGACTACTAAATTTCAGGTATTGTGATAACTTGACTGTCAGTAACAGAGGATCATGCAGATCAAGATCCAACTCTCAATATTTTCTAGGAGTACAATAATACAGCCTTGGTCAAGCCTTGATGATGATTCCAGTTTGACACATTTATTGAAACTGAATTGGAAACACGCTTCCATGGTAACTACAATGTCACATGGAGATGAGGGTTCAGTATGATGGTCTCTCCAGGAAAAAAAGATGCAGAAATGGAAATGCACTTAAGATATACACGCCGATACATGACTGATGCATAAAAGACCTTCTCTTAATCTTTCCAGCACATGCGTGGTCAAACCTACGGGCTCCATAAAAAGGATGTGACCTCATGACCTTTGAAAGCAAAGCACTAAAGACAGTACACACATGTAGGCAATAAAACATGACACCAGTGTGTGCAGGTGGTATCGCTCTGAGTCAGACCCCATCTGCAACCAATCATTCATTTGTCACGAGGACTTATACAAGGTCCACCTGCAGTGAAATGTTCCCAACACTTCCTTTAACTTATGCACTGTAAGTTAGTCCTTTTTTTTTTTGCATCTTTCTTGCATTAATGGCTGCTGCTTTATAACTGTCCATGTTTTCTGAAGGGTTTTTGGTTATGGTGTGATTTGACTGTCCACACATCATCAACCTCAACAAGATGGGCGCATGGTTTCTCCACCTGAGCACGGGCAGCGCCAAACTGCAGCCTCCTTTTAACAGCGTATAGCAGTGATCTGCATCAGGAACAGGACAACACCTCACATTCACACCATCACACCAGTCCTTTTGAACTGTAAAAGCACACACCTTCTCTGTTTCTCTCGCCAGAGTCCTCTGCTCTGTAAGATCAGCATATAGAAATAGTCACCTAGCTGACACTTCTCAGGATTAAGCCAATTTTCAGTGGATCAAAGAATATTACACTTCCTGATATCTCGCTGGAAACTGAGATAAACCGAGCAGAGAGGTTGTCCAGTTTATTTATCCAACATCTGTACAATGGCTAGCAGGATGCTAGTTCAGCTGGCGCCCATTTCTACTTCATGTTTTCCTCAGTTGTTACTGATGTTTACATTTGTAAAACCTCAACCTGCCTAGCTAGCTAAAAGTTGTTTACAGCCGGGTGAGTTGATGTCCTCATCCCGATGAGTGATTGCAGCTAAAAGCCACCACTGTCCAAAGGCAACCACAGAAACACCACCTAGTCTTGCAAAATAGACATAAGAGCATAAATTTTGTACAAATTCATCAGAGCAGACAGAGAGGTGACTGCAAATGTCTATGCCCACGTCCTACGCATGTTTCTCTTTAAAAAAAAAAAAAAAACATCCTCCATCTGCTATGTTTCCTCTTTTTGGGTTTCTTTTTCTTAATTTTATCAGGCTTTATTCGAGGCAGCTGTACTATCTCCTGAAGTGACAATTTGTGGTTTTGTTAATTACAATTTGTTTAACAAGATATTTCTTCAGTTTCTCTCCAGTTTTACCTGCTGGCAATGAGACCAGATGTGAGCGTGTTTGTGATGATCAGGGGAAATACGGGTATAAGACAGGGAACCATTAATTTAGCTCCTAATCAAACTTTGTGTGTGATAGTGGTCTGAGTGGCAGCCAGTGAACTGTAGGCCCTTTATATGATTGAGATTCTGAATTGCTCTTTTGTCATTTTATTAGTGATCCGAGCCATCATTTAGGTGTAATGAAACCAGTGCCTATAAAAGCCGCTGATGTCTACACGACTGCTGACTTTTGTTGGTCGTCTTGGCAGCGTTCACCACTTGGCACACAATAATGGAGCAAGTCAGGGAGAACCAACCGGGCAGGCTGGCTCGTGAAACCGTACCACATCCAGGCTTTGAATTATGGATCGGCGGTGGGAGCTAGTGGTGCTATAATCAGCGAGATGGCCAACCAAGTCAACCCTGCGGCTTTAACGACCAGACCAGCAGGTCCTGTTGATTAGAAAAGCCATCAGCCAAGAAAGGCGCCGGGGCAAGGGTGCTCCATCGCACCCCACTGCTTTTTATAGCATTTAGATAACTCCATCACACTAATTGGTTTCATGTCGCTGCATAAGCAAGCTGTTGTTTTGACTTTGGCTGATCCTTGTGAGGATATGAATATTTTAAGAGCCTTTTTTCTTAGCCACGGTGTGTAAATTCACGCTCTGACCATTTGTTTTGTCAGCTCCCGAGGTCATGTTAAACTGAGTTGCGCCCTGCGTCCAAATGAAATGTGGCTGTAGCTTGTGATGTCCATTGTGACAGGGGACAGCATGATTAAAACTGCAAAAAAATGACACCACGTTTACAGAGGCTGTCGAGCAGGAAATTGCTTTCCTTTTCACCTCATGTGGTTCTTGGGTCGGCCCTCTTGTGTCAAAACTGACGTCTTCTTTAGTGGTGGGGCAATAAATTAGTCAGGAATAAAGGGGTGATTGGTCCCAGAGGAAAGTGCAATAAGACCCAGTTTAGACCCCAGTGGAAAACCTGACCTTGACATCACTCAGCTGGACCATAGTTGAGAGATTTCTTTGTCAACTGATATTCTGATCCTTGAAATATAATTGTTAACAAGCTGAACCAGTGAACCAGTTGCTGACTTTGTGATAGAAGTTCAAGTTCAGAAAGAGGGTCTAAAGGTTACATCAAATTAACCGCCATCATGGACTCTACTCACACTGTTAAACAAATAGATAGATTGGCAAAAAGAGTAATAAATGAGCTCCCAAGTCTTCATATTAGAGTAGTAGCTGAGTGTCCCAGTGATTAATTAACATTGCCATGGTTACAGCTTGCCCACTACTTTGTTCATTAACAGCGACACCAGAAAATTTCTATTAATCTTATCGGGTTCTGTGTGTTTCCTGTATTGTGCCAGTCGTGTTTATAGAGTGGTTGCTGTGCAGCTGTCCACCGATTCACGAACAGCAAATAAGAGCGGATGAATCAAGCAGCTTCTCTGAGGCTGTTTCTGCTGATTCTGCTGATTCTGACTGCCTCATGACAGGCCCTTTCAAATCATCATAGCAGGATGGGAAGAGTGTCTGCCATTTTCATGTGTACCATTACAAAGAACATTGATCCAAGACATGTTTTTTCCTAAACTTAAACAAGAAATCCCTTTCTGTCAGAAAGCCCGTAAGTCAAACTTCTCTCAACAGCATTTTTTTTTAACTTTAACGTTACTTTAACTTTCATATAAATAGACTTGCTGCAGGTCTTAAACTCAGAGTTAAGGTAATGAAAAACAACGTAAAGAGCAGTGGAGAGAGGTGACTTCTGTGCACAAACTCTGTTGTCTTGGTGAGGTATTAAGGATTGGTGGATTTAACTGCTTCATATTTCTATTGCTAAGTGATTATAGGCCCAGGCTACAGGATGAGCACCAACAAGACTAAAAGAGAGCGCTGCCTTAGCGTGCACTGTACGCGATGTCACCATGACAACAAATTGACAATATTCCCACCACTGGAAGTGGCCATGTCTGTCAGCTCAGCTGCCTGTTCCACCAGACTGATATCTAGAGGCGCCAGATGTGCACTACATACAATACATCCTCAATATAGTCTCTCCATATGAGGTTAACAGAAAGGTGAACGTCCGTATCTGTGACAGTATTCAAAATCATCAGATTTGGATTTCTAAATACCCTTTTATACCATTATACCATGATACTACAATGCCTAAGTGTATTGGTGTGATACACACTTTTGGTTACTTTTATCAAACAAAATCTCATACTAAATACAGAAAACAAGGCCTGCAACTGATGACTATTGTCATTATCCATTAAAATTTGGTCCCGTCCCAAAGTTCCAGAGTTTTCAATATCTTGTTTTGTCTGATAAACAGATTAAATCCAAAAGATATTCATTGTATTGTCATAAAATGGTAAGAAATCAAGAATACATATTCACAGTTGAGAATCTGGAATCTGAATTTATTGCCATTTTTTTGCCTAAAAAAACTGCTCAAAGAATTGAGTGTAAAAGTAGTTGCTGAAGTTTTCTGTGGATTTAAGAATAATGAAAGCGGTTTCACTCAGTATGATAAAAATCAGGTTTTAACATTGTTAAACCATCAAACTTTGCTATCATCAGTGCATAAAGGGAGTCGCTGAATGTTGTTAGTGTAAAAGATACAACAGAGGGCGCCTCGTCTCATGCTAACACCAAGCACACTGTGTGGGAGTGTGCTGACCTCAGCTCTTGTGGTCAGTCATGCCTCCTGCTACCCTGCTTGCACAGACTTGCTTGTTGCAGAGGACATTAGATGCTGCTTTCATAGTTGCTATGTATGTATGAGCACATGTTTCCACGCAACTGAGAGAGAGAGAGAGAGAGAGAGAGAGAGAGAGAGAGAGAGAGGGAGGATGTGCGTGAGATTTAATGGTCTCCATGAGAGTGCCATGTTTCCAAATGCTCCTTAACCTGTTGTGTACACTTGACGCCAACGCTCAACAGCTGAGACTGACCCGTACTTCACCTCAGACTCTTTGTCCATCAGAAGCCTCTTAATTGAACTCAGAGGACAGTCTGCTGTGAAGGGCACATGCGCTGGCAAAATCTAATCTCAAGCAGGTTACCTGTAGTCCGCTATTGGCATCAAAACCCTGAGGCACATGCCCAGAGATCCAGTCTTATGTTGCCACACAGTGTACCGTCACCAGAGCCAGCACATTACAGTCTTATCAGAAGACATATTAGCGGTATAGAAGCTGCCCAAACAGCAGCTGCTGTGTGTGGATGCTGGGTGGAGCTGCGGAAGGTACTGTTACTCAAGACACACAGATGACAGATGGGACTAGAGGTGTTATCAACACCCTTGGCCTTTAATGATTTTCCCAAGAGCACGCACAAAACTGTGCATGGATGAGCACACTATTTGATACCTACTATGCATGCAATTATGCAAGAGCATTGTTGCATGCTCATCAGCTTTCTCAAGGAACACAGTAACACACACACACACACCATGCATATAGTAACAGGTGATGCTCACAGTGAGCCAACTAAAAATTGCATCATCCTCCTTGAACCTTCATCTACATGCATTTTTCACACCCAAACAGTGTGCTTTACACAGAAGCACATTTTTCAAACACTACTGTCACAATTCAGTGTGAATAAGTGAATAATAATAAACTTTTCTGAAAAATGGATGGTTAGATGTCCATTTTTCTCTTTTCATCAATTTTAATTTATATTTAGAAGGAGGCAGAAAGAAGGCAGAAGGTCTACAAAGTGCCCCGAAGCAGTGAAGTCAGCCATGGAGCTCTGTCAGCTTCCCAGTGAGCCAGAGCTATTGCCGCAGCTCCAATAGTTTCAGTCTATCTGATCTGTTTTCTTTTCATTTCCACATATTTGTCAGACAGAGCAAACATACAAACACACTCGCATGCACACATGCAGAAACGCACACATGCACACGTACAAGTGTGGAAAGAAAAAACTTAGCTCTGTGCGTGATGAGAAAAGAGCAGAGAAGCAGAATCACTTGACGACTGCAGCTCGTTCAAAAATTACAGTTTTATTATTAAAGAAAGAGTAAAGAACCGCAAATAGTACCGCTGGGTACTAGTACCGAATGTGAGCTACCAGGACCTGCACTGGGATTAGTCCAGATGTGAACAGTACACAACCCTAGTGGCAATCCACTTGTAACCCCCATAATATGTACTGCACATAAGAAGTACAATCTGATATAAGCCTATAAAATATAAAACAGCCTTAGTTCTCTCCCTCTTGTGTATTCTCTGTGCGTCTGTTCTCTGTACCATCACACATCTGACAGTGGGCTCTTGCAACACATGCTGGCACTTTACTCTGTCTGGCTGCTACCGTTACAATCTGCCGTGGAGTTGCATTTGAGGAAGACAGTGACTGTTTTTACATGCACAGTAATATTCCTCTGTTATTTAGAATATGACAATAATCTGCGTTTACTACGGTCATGTAAACAGCACATTCTGTTTGGATATTCAGAATCAGGTCATCTTCTGAATCAAGCATTTTCCGATTTAGACATATGGGATATGCTGATATTATTTGGGTTTAAGGAACATTATTTGGACATGTATATAGCAAATTTAGAGTATGTCACAATTGGGTTTTTTTCTGCAGTTTGAGAGCCACATCTTCTTGTCTGTTCATGTGTGAGTTGCCATGAATGTGTTATACACCAACCAACAGTTTTGCAAGGCCAATGTCAAAATGCATGCCCCCGAAAAAGCCTTCATTTCTGGTTGGAAGGAGAAACATGCCTATTTTGAAACATTATGAACACAAATATCACACGAAGGTTGTTGAAGGAGTTAAAAAGGGAGACTATGCTGACATGGTCAAAAGTACGCAGCCAGTGGGAAACTTTGGAAAAGTCCTATTTTGAGACACAAGTGAGTCCAACTTTTCCTTGATTTCATATTTTAACATGATAAATGACATGTTAGGGCTCATTAATGAGGGTATGCACAATTGCATGAAAACAGGAGTATTAGTGGAATATTCATTTTTCATTAAGCCTGGTAAACGGCTTAGTAGGAATATTGTCTTTTTTACAGAATAAGGGAAAAAACTGGAGTATTTTGTGCATGTAAATAAGTCAGTGGCAAATACGGCTAAAAGACACAAGAAACTCTATGTCCTCTAATGACAAAAGCTCCATGTGGTGCACTGTATGGGATGATGATGACAGGAGTACTGCAAAACCCTATCCTAATGTGGACACTGTTTTCAGTGAATCCACCTTAGTGTGACTGTGGTCATCTGTCACATCCTGCTCAAAAGACTCACCGCTCTGTCTCTTTGCCTTTAAAAAAAAAAAAAAACAACCAAGAAGTAATTCTTCTGACTATACTCATTCTGGTTGTGGAGGTCATCAGATTGTCTGAGACTAAGTGGCTTAAGTGCCTCTAACCTTAAGTGCCTCTGATACTTAGAGAAGTACTGCCTTGTTCACTATATCTTTCCTGTGAAATGTGATCAGAACTCGTACGTCATTGCTGCTGGACGACATGCACAGAAAAGTTAGAGGAGAAGCAGGAAGTTAAGAGAATGAGGAAAAAGAAGATGAGGAGGGAGGAGTGGAGTTGCGGCATCTGCTGTACATCTCTTCGCCTCACGTGCTGTCCTTGTCTCTCGTGCACTATTTGTCCTCATCTTACCCACATGCCATAGAAGAGCATAAACTATTCCAGGAAAAGCTGCATGAAAAGACATATTTCAAGCCCAGTAAATGAGTAAACTCGAAGGACAGACAAGTGTTGCCTCATCTCTCCCGCCGCTCCATCTTTCCTCTTGCTCCCTATCTCTCCTCTTGAATTTCAATTGAGGGGCTTCAAAGTGAGCGGCTCAGTGGTTGAGGTGGTCATCAAAAAGCCGGGTGATTCAGCGTTTCAGGCCTCAGAGGGCTCTCCAGGCCCGCTGCTGAACAGAGCTGGTCAGCTAAAAAACCTGGCAAACTCCCAGCTGCCCCATTGTCGCATCCGAAATAAACTCAGGGGTTGTTTTCTTTATTCTTATTGACTTTTCTGCCAATTGCATAGCTGGAGCTTCAAATCTACAACTCTGAGAGGGGATTGATTTTCCTCTAGCGATGGACAGCCTGTCAAGCCAATTGCACCCGCTCTGATTCAACTATTTGTCAACAGCATTATGATATTTTGTTTTGACGTCATGCTGTGTTGCTTCTGTTCAGACTTTGTCCCCGAAATCTTCTTTTAGAGAGCTGTGATTTACCGCCTATTGTGGGCTAGGCTTTGTCAAACAGCACAATTGGAACAATTGAGCATCTCAATCTCTGTGTACACATACAGTGTGAATACTGTTCACACTGTCACATGCACAAAACAAACATATTCTTAGCAATCACAACCTGCCGCTGGTCCCTCTCCTCCAGATGCTACAGTATGAAGGTCCTTGACACGTGGGCTGATGGTTGGTCATTATGTTCTGTGAGTATGACAGATGGCTTGAGTGGGTGCCCATTTGCATACATACTATGAAGTGTCCCTGATTTAAATGGAGGCTGTTTTTGTCACAAGGACAGCCTGTCATACATCGCAGCAGATCAGCAGCTTTCATTGACATTTCCATTTTTTTAATAACATTTCTTTTAATCATTGGTAATTAAATATTGAAAGAGGAAATGCTGACTGTAAATTAGAGAAGCACACAGTTTACTCCAAAGTTTGGTGTCTAAATGCCCTATCTGGGGGAAAAAAAGACAAAAAATGTTGCGAACCACTCCAATAGATAGGAATGGGAATTTTAAAAGATTTTACTGGTACAGTAAACTCTATGTGGCTGCCACTGTGTGAATTTCACCTTTGACCACTACATTCTATTGTTTAGTCCAAGTGGACGTTCATGCCATATTTGCAGAAACTCCCTCAGGGTATTCTGAAGATATTGCACTCAAGAGAATTTCACAGATGAGATCACAGTGACCTTGACCATTGACCACCAAATCCCATCCAGTTTGACCATGATTAAAACTGCATGTTTGTGTCAAATTCAAAGAAACTCCCTCAAGGTGCTCTTGAGATAAAATGTCGAAGAGAATAAGACAGATGCAAAGTCATTGTGATCCTGACCTTTGACCATCAAAATCTTGGCAGTCCATCATTTTGTCCAGATGAACAGCTGTGCCAAATCTTAAGAAACTCCATCAAGGTATTCTTAAGATATCATGGTAACAAAAATGACACCAGTGCAATGCAAGGTCACAGTCACCTTGACCTTTTTCCACCAAAAACTAGGCGTTCTTCAGATATCGCATTCACAAGAATGACAAAGATTAGGTCACAGTGACCTTGACCTTTGACTTATGACCACAAAAATCTAATCACTTCAACGTTGCGTGAATGTTTGCGCCAAATTTGAAGGAATTCCCGCAAGGTGTTCTTGAAATATCATGTTCACGAGATTGGGACGGGATGACAACCCATAAACATGCCTTCGGCCACGGCTATCACCAGAGCAGAGGCAAAGAACATGCCGGCATTGATAAAAGGAATCTATAAGCTTGGAGGCTTATGGTTCCAAAGGATTGGACAATTTGGTACCAGTTCTCAGTACCTATCCCGAGCAATACATAAACCTGCTGAAAGCTCACAATTGACTTATAATTTGCTAAGCTGATAGCTACGACTGTCTGATGTCTTTACATTTTATGGTGTTCACCACATGCAACATGTTTCACCAGAAACAGACATCTGTAACCGACAGAGAACCATCTGGATTTTGTATTAGCGAGCCCTGACAGCTGATGCTCCGGCTGTGCGGCGTACCTATGGTACCATTTCCCCTTTGGAGCTATAATTATAGCATAAATTATAATCCAAACAAACATGGAATGATAACAGCAGCTCTCAGTGAAACTATGAATTTCTGTTCTGAGCTGTCCAATCCCAGCGTAATTCAGTCGGTTCAGTTATTTTATGTCAGTAACATAACAACTGTCCTTTTGATCATCTACTTTTGCAGTTTTTTCAAGATGAACCTCTTTCATGGGATTGACAGCAGATTCGCTCATTAGCTCAGCTTTCCGCTGTGATTGACAAGAGACATGTCATCAAGATAATTGGCTGCTCAATACAGGCTTGAAGACTTAACACCCTTTTTTTATTCTCTCATCTCTCTCTCCTGTCTTTGCCCTCCTCTTCATCATTAGATGGTGGTTTTGATGGACCCCATGGAGGACCCGGACGACATCCTGCGTGCCAACCGCTCCAGGGAGAAAACGTACATGTTTGACGTGGCGTTCGACTTTTCAGCCAGTCAGGTCAGTTAAAGTTAAAGTTCGGATAAAACAAAAACTTAATCAAATCTAAACAAATGTGCCACTGCACTAAATATGTACTTGAACCCCTTTTTTCCTCTCTTTCTGTACAGGAGGAGGTGTACCGGGCTACAACTAAAGGGCTGATTGAGGGCCTTATATCAGGCTACAATGCCACCGTCTTTGCCTACGGACCAACAGGTTTGTGTGTGTGTGTATGTGTGTGTGTGTGTGTGTGTGTGTGTGCTGCACAGAAACCACAAAGTTAACTGAGCACTCTGAATGGATGTGTATCATGCCTCAATGACGTGATAACTTTCTGGTGCATGATCTCTGGTCAGCCTCTCTCTGAGTCAGTTAACCTGCACACTCTCAGGCACAGAATGAGACATATTATTCACCTCTGTTTTGGTTTTTTAATTTTAGTGCCGTTCAGAAAACTCACAGTCACGGTACTTTACTGCCCATATTTGCAGCGGGTAGGAACAGATTGTCAAAGACTAGTTGGTAACTATTGCTCCGTCAAGTTATTCATCTGCCTTCCATCTGTCTGTCCATCTGTCTCTGAGCTTCACAGCTCTTTGTCTCCACTCGTGAGGGAAGTAAACACGGCTGTTAGTGTGTGTGTTTATGTGTTTGCTTGTACCATGTCCAACTGTGTGGTCAGGGCAGCCAAGGACAAATTAAGACAGCACACCTTGAACTGAATACTGAGGACACAGTAAATACTTTTAGCTTTAGCATTTAGCTTTCAGGGGATGGTTTGGTCTGGAATATACTGTCGGATTTACCTTTGGTGTATAATTTTTAAATACTATGGGTGTTTTTGTATGTTTTTAGATAGCAAATACTGATCAGAGCAGCTTTGATAATAATCAAATATGACACAAGCCATTAATGTGTCAAAAAATTTAAGATATCTAAAACAAATAAAAAAGTCTAATGAGTAAAAGCAAATCAATACCATCGTAACCACCGTACCACCGTACCATGAAAAGTATTAGTCAACAAACAATGTCATGTACAGCTTAAAAATCCAAAGCTGTCCCCAAGACAAGACTGAGTCAATATGTGTTTGATTCGAGATGGAAAGTAATTTGGTTGCAGCTGCACCAACAATACTACATGAAAACACAATGTTCCCACAACTCTGGACAAATAATCTAATAATCCCACCTGCAACAGCTCTCAGATTCTGCACAGTGACAATGTTAAAAGTCGTCCCCTTCTGTTTTCAGGTTGTGGAAAGACATACACCATGTTGGGGACAGACAAGGAGCCCGGCATCTATGTTCGAACGCTGAACGACCTGTTCCGTGCCATCGAGGAGACCAGTGACGACATGCTCTACAGTGTCTCCATGTCCTATCTGGAGGTCAGAATTCCTCTCTCCACATCTTATCTCTGGATATATATTCTCATCACGAGCTCACAGACTCATCTCCTTAAAGTAACAGTGATGACACATTTCCTAATTACCCTGAAGTGGGGCTCCAAATGTTTTAGCTAGTCACTTGATTGCTCACTCAAAGTTTAAAGATTTCTTCTCATTCGATTTGTCTTTATCTGTGTCTATTTCTTTCAACATCACAACAAGAACTGTTTTCTTTGCTTGTCATCTGTTCACACTGATAAGATCTGAGGTTGTTAGCTAATGCCAACTGCAGGCAGATACAGCTGGTGTCTTTTTACTTCTCCCTGGCATTTGTTTCACATCTGAAATGAGCTGAGCATCCACAGCCCTGCAGAGAAGCCCAGACGCAGATGAGCATGTTGATTCCACACTGGTATACGGGTGTTTTTAAATGCCTTGTCATTTCTTTTATAGCTTGTCTTGATGCGTTTTTTATGTCGTATGTAAATCAGTTTGAATTGCTTTTTGAATTGTTGTTAAGAGCTGCTGCACATCCACATGCATGGCCTCCCCTTGCCTTGTTAAAACAGTTAAGGCTGTCTGTTTTTTTGTGCTTCTCTCTTCTTCTACAGACGAAAGATCACAAGCTAAAAACACCTCTGCCTCAAACATTTTCTCAATTTGAATTCCTGGCAGATGTAACAGTAGCTTGTTTTGTTTGGTTTGTCTCCATTATATTCTTAGGAATACAAATACAGATGATTTTCTGACTGTTTTCTCTCATACTGACAGTGAAAAGAACCTTTGTGCCGTTGATTAGCTGGGTATCGGCTGCAGTGTTTACATTGTGTTTAGGGGGCATCCTTTTTCACAAATATATGATGAAATGAGGCAGTGTGAGGCGATGCAAAGCTTTTAATCACTCAGACTTTGTCAGCACGACTTCTTTCAGGTCAGCTTAATGTGCCAAGGCCTTTAGATGGAGTTTTTTAGCACAGGGGCATGAATAGAAACTTGATGAAGACTTTACAAGCCGCCAGCAGTAATGATGCTACAAGACTTTAAAGCTGAGGTAAGCAGAAATTTTGAAAAGGCATAAAAAAAAGCACAATTTGAAAATACACCACCCTACTGCAGTTCTCCCCTCTCTATCCTACGCCCCTCTCATGAGAGCCACGGGTATATGCACACATTTCACACAGTAACCTAGTGTTTCCGATACGGGCCCCTGCTTGCCCTCCTTTCTCTTTCTATTTACCAGACAACAAATGAAACAAGAATTAGCAAGCTAGCACCACACACTCCCTCTGCCTTGCTCTCCACCGCGGTGGACTGCTCTCCCGGGAGGTGAGTAAAAAAGGAGGGTCAAAAAGAAACCTGGTCTGCAGTTTCTGAAAGGCTCAATGGCTGGCGCATTATCGTAGAACAATAGACCATAAACAAATGGTCTATATGAAAATGTTTTATTGGATATTGGCAACCATCAATATCAACAACAAATTAGAAAGGTATTAAGTAAAAAAATATAAAAGAAAATGTTATAACATAAATTATCAAGAAATATATTTTCTTAAAATCTCCAATACAGATAGCAGAACTGTTAACGTCAGGGCTTATCAGTCCTCCGGGCTTAACTAATTCAATACCAGGATCCATTTAATATTAGGTACATAATGTATGAGGTTATATATACTTGTGACTGCCTTGCCTTAGAACAAATGTAGATATCCTTGTTTGTTTATCTTCTTTACACGCCACAGTTCAATCCAACGGAGACACTTTGCTCTGTTGATATGAGGTTTAGGGAACGGGATAAAATACACTCCATTCTCCAGCCTCTCAGAATACCTCCTTTCAGTGCTGCATTTACCCCATGCACACTGTTTGAACATTTTTAAAGTTATAACTGCATACATTTAAATAAAGGAAAATCAAAATTCTATGGAGGTCTATAAGCAGGACGTGCAAGTGCATTGTGTATATGTACAAAATGTGATTGGCTTGTGGTGTTCAAACAATAGGTCAACAGGAGCGCCCTCTCTCTAAAATGACGTCTGATTGGCCAAAGTCTCCTGACATGGCAAGATTTTCTAAAGACTGTAAAAAGAGCAAAGAGGAGGTTCAGAAATCTAGTTTTCCCTCAGACCGCTTACAATTACTCTAAATTACAATTACAATAATTATTTTACAATTACAATCACAATTACAATTTACTCTAAATTAAAATTAGGATTTTTGTCAAATAACACCGAAACTCAACTGCCTACTTCAGCTTTAAAGACAGAGGATGTTTGTCTCATTATCTGTTACTTCAAAAACTACTAAAGCTTGAAGAAAATCTATAAAACACTAAAGGAAATAAGAGATAAGATACTGTAGGTGCGGGGTAGCTTTGGTTGCACAGGAGCCGGCAGTTCTCTTAGGTGTGGAGTGATCAGCGCTCCTGTTGGCTGAGTGATTAACTCGTCTTTGTCGCTGGATGATGAACCACAGATAAGACGGCAGGCTGATGATGGCGGGTTCTCTGTGTGCCTGCTGGCTGTGGTTCCAAACCTCATTACTGAGAAGCAGGTACAGCTCAGACTGTGTGTTTAATGACAAAGACCTTCATGGTGCCCGATTTAATGAAGCTGGTTCACCTGACTCTGATCGCAATAACTGAGCCTCACCCGTGTGACTTAGTGTTTCAAATATGAGAGGTAACTTTATGCTTTTCTGGACTTTGGTCAGATTGAAGTTTGGAGAGTTGTATAGAGGTTTCTTAAGCTTATATAGCTCTGAATGAAGTTGTCCTTTTCAAATTATCTATATGCACTTTCACCTCGCACGTAGCAGCTATTTGCTTTTTGCGTTACAGGGAATGTTATATTTTTTAAATGATTTTAAGTGAATGATTTGTCCATCGCAGTTTTGCTCCTGTAAGTTGTTCTGAAAAATGGCAACATGAATAAAAAGCAGTATGAGTCAGATCTGTAAAAAAAAATGTTCTAGGTGTCTGGAAATAAAATGAGAAATGAGTGAAAAGTGCTGGAAGAGAAAGAAAAGAATAAAGACAGACAGAAAGAGGGAGATGATGACTATAGCCTCGTATAAAAAAAAGCGAAATATGAAAAGAGCATTAGCCTTTCACTGAAAATGAAAATGGCACAATATAAGCACTTGCTGGGGACACATTTTGTCTACTGGGAGGAGGGTTTGCATCAGACACTAAAATTACATTTTGTATTTTTGGTGCCAGACGCTGTCATTAAGTCCGATGATTGACAATGTTTTTTGAAGCTCGGCTCTTTAGTAGCTCTTTGGGTGGGTGGAAATCAAAATGTTCCTATTAAAATGCCAATCATAGAGGCTGTTCTGAACTGTATTGAACTCCTCGGGATGAGTCCTGACACAAGGCTGTGTGCGACGTGTGTGTTTGCTGTTTCCAGGGAGCAATCTGTTGCCACCGCTGCCCCGCCACAAAGAGGTTAAACGCCATTTTACAGCCTGACTGAGCGATGTGCACACATCTGCTCCTTTTCTTGTTCAGATCACACCCTCTTTCACACGTGCAATCTCTAAAACACATGCACCGAAACACACACAGTGAATGCAAATAAATATACTGTCGAGACAAAAAAGGCACATTCAGTTATTTTTAACCACTCACGTGCTCACAGCGCTCCCTCCCACGTTTTCTTTTATGTTTACGCTGTTTTATTTTCTCCAGCTCTTACCGCATTAAGAAACCTCAATGGAAGGAAAAAGCTTTTAAAGTCAGTCCACCATATTGATCCAGACTGAAACACACATAAAATTAGGTACGGAAACTTATGTCCTGCTCAGGATGAGTTGTAATAACTTTGGTGATCTTCTTAAGTGACACTTCAGAACAAGGTTTAGGATAAATAACGAACTTTCTGGTGGTTTGGACAGTTCAACACTTTGAGCACCATGAGCCAAGCGCCATCTAGTTTGATTATATTGGAGAAAAGTCAGAAATCTCTACTGCCAATATCTCCAACACTCGGCAACTCACACCACAACAATCTAAGACTGGCAACAGGTTTGGGGAAAAAATGTGTTTTTGATTTTTGTCTCTTTTCTGTCTTTTGACTTTTTTATCTTAAGCCACCACTGACTAGCACCGTTTTTATCCTTTGAGGGGAAACATAAGTTTGTTTTTATTCATGTATGGAAGTGCAAAATGAAGAAAATCTGAATCTGAAGAAAAATCTGGGGTTTTTAATTTTATTTTGTATAATATTTTGGTTTTTAACCACCTTCAAAATGAACAACTTCCCCTTTGGCCAGCAACTTCGTCATGTTAATATTGTCTTTTTGAGCATGTTAGCACGCTGACGTCTGCATTTTGCTCAAAGCCCCACTGTGCCTAATTACAGAGCTTCCTGCGTAGCTGCAGACTCTTACTCTTATTTAAACTTCAGCAAAATTGAAAGAGTACAAATGGAAAAAATAATAGTACAAATATCCAACTGTCAGTGTCAGTAAAAGCACTCCCCTCTCAGAGGTTGTGGCCGGGGTCTGCTTGACAAATAAAAACTGTCCTCACGGCTCCGACCTCCCGGTTGTTTGTCACCCAGTGGTCACTTTCCAGGATGTCACTTCCTGCACTGAGCTCTGATGTGGGCTGAGGGGCTTTCACTGCGCCATCGCTCAATTCAGAGAAGTCACCTGAATTAACTTTGAGCAAAAGAAGAGCACAGACGCCGGCTGATGACAGCCTGCCACCCAACAAGCTGCGGTTTCTAAATGACAGGTTGCTGAAAATATAGCACTTGATGTTTTTGTAGCAGGTTTGAGTCTGAAAGAGAGCTGAAAGCCTGAATGGAGCCTTTTCAGAGGACATAAACAACCTCTACTTGATTCAGGTCTATAATGCAAAGGATGTCAAAGGAATAGATCAACTTTTACATTCATCTGACTTGCACTGTATGTGTCTATGCTTTACTGAGACATCTCTTTACTATGAATGTCTTTATTGCAGGTGCATTCAGCTGACGATTTTATATTTGTGTCTTTTTAGATCTACAATGAGATGATCCGTGACCTGCTGAACCCATCCTCAGGCTTTTTGGACCTGAGAGAAGACTCCAAAGGAGTGATTCAGGTTGCTGGCATCACGGAGGTGTCTACCATCAACGCACAAGAGGTTAGACAAGCTACCTAAGTGTGCTTGACGGGACTTCCCATCTGTCTCAATCTAAACATCCTGCTCGCATCCAGTGCGACACATGACAGGCAGCTCTGCCTTTGTCCTTCCAGATCATGGAGTTGCTCATGAAGGGCAACAAGCAGCGCACCCAGGAGCCAACAGCAGCCAACCAGACGTCGTCTCGCTCCCACGCTGTGCTGCAGGTGGCCGTCAAGCAGCAGAGCCGGAGTCGGGACGTGCTGCAGGAGGTCCGCTTTGCACGCCTCTTCATGATCGACCTTGCCGGCTCTGAACGGGCAGCACAGGTGCGTGTGCATATGCTCACTCATGTCTGAGTGGCTGAAATGATTGGTAGTTGTACAGGTGGATAATATATTTTAGGTGGGTGCATTCACTTTTCAACTACTTTTCCACTAAAGTTGGAGGACTTGGCTCATGTGCCTGTTACATACACGGCTTATTTAAGCCTGTATGGACACATTACACATGTATAACCGTAAGCATCTGCTCTGAGTATCTGGACTCAGCTGCAGTCTGCTCACTGGGCACAGAATCTTTACAACAGTCCAGAGGACTGAGGTTCCCATAAACCTCAGGACGCTTTAATAAAAGCCTCTTTATTTCTGCCATTACGGCCGCTATGCAGTTTAATAAAGTGACACGCCAACCTTTTGGTAAATGGGATCAGGCTATAGTGCAAGGAAACACTTTGAAAGTTAAAACAATGATTTGTAGAGGTGGAGAGTACTTGTTTTTAACTTGAATGTTTCTCTTCATGCAACCTCGTATTTCCACGCCACTCCTATCGGTACTATCAATCAATCAATCAGACTTTATTTGAATAGCACTTTCATACAAACAGACTGTAACACAAAGTGCTTTATACAGTAAAACCAGAATCCCTACCCCACCCCCGATCTACAGCACTGATCAATTATAAACATTCATTCTTTTGCTGCATTGCCTTTTTCTTACTGAAAATATTTTTAGAAGCATACTTTAGTGCACTTTTAAACTGTATTGCAAGAGTTTGTAAACAGGAAGTTTTCTCTGGTATCTGTGCCATTCTGCAATTTTATATTAAAAAACATCTTTCCAGCAGTGAAATGCTCCCTTCACTAAAGAAGCCACTAGCGGTTGGTCTGTTTGTTGCATAGCAAAGTCTCAAAGAGTTAATTTATCAAAACAGTTCAGTTTTATGGATAACACTGTGATCAATGTCCTTCTAAGGAGTTCATTATTGAGCCGAGGTGCCAGTATGTCTGTAATATCTGTAAACCAACACGACTGTAATGATTATTTTATCACGTTCCTTTTCTCTCTCTCTGTATGATATAGATTCCAGATAAGATCAAATAAAATCATATAAGGATTAAAAAATATATATATATATAATACATTTTTAATTGACTTTACAAGTGGCATTCAAACAGGAGGATAAAATGAAAAGAAAATGAAATAAAATCACATTCTGTGTGTAGAGAGTTATGTAAAAAAAAAAAAACCATCTCATTTACAAAGAAAAGAAATACAGAAAAAGAAGAGAAGCATATTAATAAACAGACTATTGTAGATGATAGGCCCTTTCTTAACTGGCTGTGCAGTAAATCGATTTGTCAGTGTCATGCTGTTTGCTGCTCTGCTGAGAGTTTGTCCCTCGTGTCACAGTCGATACTTGTGTGGAGACGAGGCTGGGCCGTATTGTCAGGCAGGAAGAGAACACTCTCCGTGAGCCGAGACATTTTCTGGGTTTTATTATCACTTTGACCTTCTCTCTTTTAAAGCAGTCAAGTGAGGATGTTGAAAAGTTTTTGTTCAGTTTGTTGTCGGCAGTTTTTCAAGTCAAGTGTGCTTTTGTCGGGTCGGATAAATGGCTTGTCATGTATGAAATGTTAACACTTTCATGTCGCTGCCCAAAACCAGAACAACATGCAAACAGTCAGTGAGCGAGAGCACTTGCTTACCATGGAGACCGTTTGAGAGGCTCGCAGCCAAAGTATTGATGAACAGCACACATGTGGCCTCCATTAGGATCTAAGCAGAGCACAGAGATGTTTATCACTTGAAGCAACAGGGAACATTTTCTCTGGAGTGTGTGTGGTTAGTAGAGGCTGAGGCAGTAGTGCCATCTACTGGGCAAGAAAGGAAAACATGACAACTACTCTCAAACAGGTCAGGGTGCCCTGATGGCTGAGGGGTTTAAAGCTGCTGAACATTAAGTTCATTTCCTAAGTAGCCCCCTAATAGCCTGTTAGGGCCTCTATCTGTACTATCCGAGTACCTGGTTCAAGTCTTGCTGGCAACCTTTGTTACATGTTATTTCCCATCTCGTGATAAAAGCATAATATGCCCCAAAATTAGTTTAGAAAGAGGTTGTTCTCATTCGCATCTTTCTATCTGTCCATTAGACTCAGAATCGGGGTCAGCGCTTGAAAGAGGGGGCCCACATCAACCGCTCCCTCCTGGCTTTGGGCAACTGCATCAACGCCCTGAGCGACAAAAACGGCAACAAGTACGTCAACTACAGAGACAGCAAGCTGACTCGACTACTGAAGGTACAGCATTTCAATTTATAAGAGACCAACTCCAGCTGTACTCTGTGTTTGAACTGTATTTTGTGATTCAGACTTTATTCACGTGTTCTTTTCCTTCTTTGATCAACAGGACTCTTTGGGCGGGAACAGCCGAACGGTCATGATAGCTCATATAAGCCCCGCCTCTGTGGCTTTTGAAGAGTCCCGTAACACGCTGACATACGCTGACCGTGCCAAAAGCATTCGAACACGGGTGAGCAACAAAGCAAAACTAGATGTTTTTGTTGTTGCTGTTGAAATCACTTTATAAACACAGCTTTACTTCCATCCAAGATCCAAATTAAGTTACTTAAAGTAACTTAAAGTATTATTTTCTTTGCCTTCCTCGTCTCTGTGTGCTTCAGGTAAAGAAGAACCTGATAAATGTGTCATACCACATTGCTCAGTACACCAACATCATCTCAGACCTGCGCTGCGAGATCCAGCGGCTCAAGAAGAAGATCGCAGACCAGGCGAGCCGCCAGCACAACTCAGACCGGGCTGACATCCGCCATGTCCAGGGTAAAGTCTCGTCCACACTGAGTCCTCAACTACATGAACAATGTCTGCCACATAGAGCTGTTTTCTAATATTTATGTTTGACACTGCTTGTTTATGACTCTTAATTTTCTCCTCTTGTAGCGGAGGTCCAGGCTCACTCCAGCCACCAGAGTCGGGCGGAGATGGACCAGCTGAGGGAGCAGCTCCTGGATGCTTTCCGCCAACAGATGGAGATCAGGAGGAGCCTGATGGAGCTGGAAAACAGCAACATGGAGATCCAGATCGACACCTCCAAACACCTGCTAACCATCGCGGAGTCAGTGTTTAGGATTTATATTTCTTAGTCTGTGTGCCTCATCCAGTATTTACTACACCAGCACTGATCAACAGAAGACCAGAAAATGACCAGACATATCATTATTTCTGGCATTTAAAATGTTTGTGTTTTTTTCTCCTAGTTGGGAGCAGGAGCGGAGCAGACGCAGGAGGAAGTGGCGGGCCGAGAGGAGGAAGGAAAGTGTCAATAAGGACGACAGCGAGAAGGACTCTGATTCCCCAGAGTCTCCTCCAGACAGCACAGAGACCCAGCAGGTGGCGATGGCCCGAGAAACCCTGGTTACGCTCATGGCCGAACAGAAAAAGATCCACAAACAGAAGGTGGGAATCTCGTTCTCTTTTTGTTTGTTTGTGTAGAATATAGAAACTAACCACTTGCTGTGATTTAACATCTCTTTACACATTTTTCATCCTCAAGGCGTTGCTCGAGCGGCGATTTCTGGAGCTTCGGGATCGGGCGCGGCGCCTGGAGGAGCTGCTGCCTCGGCGAGTGAGCTCAGAGGAGCAGCGCGAGGTCCTGTGCCTCCTCTGCAAAGTGCACGAGCTGGAGATCGAGAACGCAGAGATGCAGTCACACGCGCTGCTCAAGGACAACGTCATCCGGCACAAGAACTTTGTGGTGCAGCGCTTCGAGCAGCACAGACATCTGTGTGACGAGATCATACAGCAGCAGAGACAGTTCATCGACGGTGAGTCCGTCAGCGTCAAAAACTAGTTGACAAGCCAAGATTTTATTTGCTGTTCTGTTCAGTGCTGTGTAGATCATTCCCACAAGTCTGGTTTAGAGCTGCAACCATTTGATAAATTAAATAATTAGTCTTTGATAACAGTTAATTGAATATTTGGGGGTTTTCAACTGTTGGTTGGCCAAAACAAGACATTTGTTGATGTTGCAATGATGTTTTATAGTCCAAACAATCAGTTAAGAAAATAATTTGAAGATAGGCACCATAGATTTATGATTTACTGAATAATCTGTGTCCCTGTGTGTTTCAGACCACAGTCTGTTAGTCCCTCCTCACCTCCAGGAGCTGTACGAGATGTACATGAGGGAGCTGGATGAGAGGAAGCTGGACAGAGCCATGGCCCTGGATAAAGTGACCACCAGACACACCATCAAGGTTACTCCTGCATGACTTATAACGTTTAAAAACAGATTTAGGCCTGTCACAATAACTACTTTTGTTAGGCAGTACATTCAAGAAATTATTGCGATAAATGAAATTAATAAGGATTATTAAAAACTAACAATAAAGGTGATCTGCATGAATATTGATACTATGAATTCATAATCATTTCCAGGAGGGCTCTCTACCCAAAATCACCCTGCCCGGTCAGGGTCGAGACAACATTCAGGACATGGACTCAGACCAGGAGAGCGTACGCAACGTGTGCTCTGATAACAGACGAGGCCAAGCCAAAATCCGAAGACACACTCTGCCCCCCATCCTGCCTGAGCCTGAGCTGTAAGAGGACGTCTTCTTCATATTTTTGGGATTTATAAAACATTTGCATTAATAATAACATCAGGAATCACTATACCTACTTATCCCAAAAACCATATCTCTCTCTCTCTCTCTGCCCGTGTCAGCGATAATAACAGGGTTTTTAAAAGCAGCCCTCATGCCAGGCAAATGAAAAACTCGGCTGTGGTGACCCCGCCTCCCATCCACATCAACGGGAAGGGCAACCGAGAGGTGAGAACATTTATAATAAGCCGTATTTTCCCCGATTCATTCCATTTCAATAGCTATCCCTGAGAGCTGCCTTGTGCTGTGAATTAATCCGGTCTAGACAGGTGCTGCTTTCACTTCAAGCCAAACGGCTTCCTGTTTGAAATAAACTCACACAGATATTTCACTCTGGTAGAACATTTTCATTCTCAACCCCACACACCTCCACAAAAGAAACTCTAACACAAGCTGTCGTGAGTATTCACTTTCAGCTCTCGGATCTGGGGCTCTTTGCTCAGCTCTCGGTGTTGAAATGTGCAGAGCAGCACTCCATCTTTGTTCCCAGCTTGAAATAACATTACCTCCATCTAATTTTCTGGCAATGCAAATGTCTCAGGAGGAGTGTGACTCACAGACGAGAGGAAGCGAGAAGAGTTATGAGAATCCAAATGCCCTAAGTAAAAATTTCATTTTGAAGAGGCGCAGAATTGATTTCAGATGGCACTCGGTCTGATCTCTGCTGGAAGGACCGCAGTGAACGTGTGGCACTCTGCATCTGGTGTTTGCAGCTGCAGCCGCTGGTTCCTGAGAGCTCCCTGAGCTACAGCCATCTCAGCCACAGCGTCAGCAGCCACCTGGACTCTTCCCCCGAGAGCAGCGAGGCCGGGGCCGAAATCCCACTCTCACGAACTGGTAAGATGTAAAACCAGCGCTACTACTGACCCTAAAAAGGCTTTCAATTAATTCATCTAAAAATAATGCCTTAATTGGAATTAAAATAAACCAATCTGTCAAAAGTCGGTTTGAAAGTTGGATTTTATAATTTCTTTTTTCTCGTTTTCTCCACTGCTGGCAGTCTTGGCCAGGTCTCCTTTGAACAAGAGATTCTTAATGTCGATGGGACCAGCCGGGTTAAATATAGTAAAATACATTTATGCAAAGCTCGGCATGATGGGAATTACACGTGCAGAGCTAAAAACAGAAAATCGCCAAGAAACCCCACCAACAACACCTTGTCACTGGAACTAAAACAAAAAAGAATTTTATAATCCAAAACATGTTTGGGCAACATATATGTCAGTTCATGTTTTCTTTTTTGCTTGTTTTTTTCTTGGAAAAATTGCTCTTGAATTTCGTTCTGAGTGGCACTGAAAGATCTTAAAAGTCTTAAATGTAGCCTGAGGCTGTGAGAACCCTGTCAGACTGATGTAAACGCAGTACGGGTCAGTGGAGGGACGACTGAGGTCAAAGGACGGTTGAGCTGATGTGATCATATTCTACCCAAACATTTGATTCTCAAAATTACTGTTGATTTATTTTATTCTGATCAAATGATACTATTTTAGCACGACTGAATGCTTAGCTGTGACTGTAAGAGCACTCGCAGTAAATCTCTGTCTTTCTCAAGTAACCTAACAAACATGTCCTGCGTGTCCTCAGAGCGACAGCAGATCCTGAAGGGGGTCCAGAACATCGTGGTCAAAGCAGCCCGTCGGCGCTCCAAAGCCCTGGAGGTGGACGCCCTGCGGTTACAGCCTCCGCCGTCTCCCTTGGACCCCAAGAAGCAGAAGAGCAGCCTCTCTCTGAGCGAGGCGCCTCCTACAGGTTTGCCAATGCGGCGCGGCAGGCAGCCCAGCCCCGAGCTCAGACACGCCACCTCGGACGATAACCTGTCCAGCAGCACGGGCGAGGGGCCCGGCCTGCAGGTGACGTGGACACGCCCACGTAACCGTCAGGTAGCCACCAAGAACCAAACGCCACGCGAGGTCGACTTTGAGGCTCGCCGTAAGAAGAGGCGGTCACGCTCTTTTGAGGTCACTGGTCAAGCAGTGAGTATTTCACAGATTCTGCAGTATTATTATAGTAACACTGAGTATGTCTCAAGAGACACTGCTGTATTTACATGAAATATTACTGCAGCACACAGCAGCAGATGGTTTTTGGATGGCAACAATTCTTAAAATATGGAAACAGATTATCACACTCTTCTCCTAAGTCTTTAAAAAGAAACGCATTTTTTTACTTAATTCCTAACACTAGTACATAGTAAGCTGTAACACTATATAAAATATAAAATAATATAAAAAGCTTAATAAGAGCTTTGCCCCCCTAACGCCACCTAGCACAATTATTAATTGCGTCAAAATAACATATCAATAGGCCTTAATAAAATAAATATATATAATAATAAAATAAATAATAATAAAATATTTTTTTAATAATAAAATAAAACTACTTTAAGACACTGTCCATCTAAACAAGCTAAAAACACATTTAAATGGCACATAAACTGCATAAAATGGACCAAACACACCTAAATAAACTCACCTGAGTTGCTTGCCAGTCTAACCACGGCTTTACAGTAGGACTAAATATGGAAAAATGAAATGCCACAATATTTTTTAACCAAATATCCTGATATGGACATTGCAATGATATTGTAGTGATTCACAAAACATTTACTCAATGAGAGTTTGATAAAAAGTCATCAGTAATGAGGATTATAATAACCAAGTGATTAAAAAAATAATATAATAGCTTGAACAGTCTGGTTAAGTTCAGTACATCACATCACTTTAGTGTAACGCAGCCTTTGAAACCAGGAAAAGACAACACTTCCGATATTACAATATCCAAAATCTAAGACGATATCCACTGTCATAGCACAATAATTAAACCTACTCATCAAGCAGAATAAAACCTGTGTCCTGTGTCCTGATTTCTCGAGTGTACTGGAATATTTTCCACAGGACTGAACAAAGAGGTCGTTGGTTTAGGAGAAGTTTGCGTGATACAGTGTCTCCCTCCTCTGTCTCTCAGCTGCCTCAAACCAAGACGACGACCGCTCAGAGGTTTCGTCCTCTGGACAGCACATCCGACCCTCATCTGCACAACAACAGCCAGCCGCAGGCCCCCATGCTCCGGCCCCAGTACAGAGGGGTCCCTCCTCTCGCCAAAATCAGAGCGCCCCACAACATCCAGCAAACAGGTGAGACGCTGTCACAGCCAGTTTAGACAAATACTAGTTTTTTTACTTTGCATTTTAGCAGTTTTATATTTTAAACAGTCAGCACGTTATCCCTATTATAACTTAAATATTCACAGATTAGTGCGAGTCGTCTTTTACTGTATCTCTTATTTTACACACAGCATATTTACATACTTTATTTTATATATTTAAATGTTTACATACTGTGTTTACACTTGCTGTATTTTTATTTTCATATACTTGTGTGTATTTCTACTTGCTATAATACTCTATGCTGGCATCAGAGCGACTGTAATGAACCACAATCTCGTCCCGTTTTCTCTGTAAAGATCTTCATATTGAGCTTTGTTTTGTGATTTCGCCGTCAGGCTCAAATCCAGAGTCCTCCAGCAACCACCTGAATAACCTGAAGCGAGGGCCCCAGCTGCGGCAGCCTCAGCCCCTCCTCTACATCACCACCACGGGCGCCGGGGGCCAGCGCACACGCAGACACTGAGCCACCGCGCAAATTTATCCTCAACACCAGCACTAACACCCAAACCAGCCCGTTAAAACAAACAGTTAACCCCTCAGTGACTGAGGCCAGGCCAGACTGTGAGGCAGTATGACGGACGCCTCCGCACAGGTCTCCTCTGGGGGCCAGCAGAAGATCGCTAAACGTACTGTTGTGTCAAGTGTTTCCTCTTTAGCTTGCTGTCGTGCTGAGTTGTGTGTTGTCGTCACGTCACGTCAGGATGGTGTCACTATGAACGCAATACTGTACTAATGTTTCTGAGTATATACAGTGTGATAATGTTCAGTGCTCGTTATGAAGGCCAGAAAGCGAAGCAGGGCGGACGGTAATGATGTAAATGAGAATGTAAATGAGGGAAAAGCTGAGAGGATCTCTCACTCATGGTTCTGTAAAAACTGTATAATGAGAAACGGCCTGCAGTCACAATGTTTCCGCAGTCTTACTTGTAGCTTTCTTGAGGTTGTTTCGATTTAATGACACACTAATATTTGAGTAAGAAAAAACGTCATCTTGATTGTCGTGCACTTTCACACGCCCCGGGGTCTCTGCCTTTTCTCACCCAAATGTGACTGTTTTTAAGGTCATGTCTGTTTGTGTAGCTGTATAGCACCACAAGTTGTTTTTCCAGATTAGTTGACTGTATTTTTAATGAATTATTTAACTGTTGCCTTGTCTTTTATGTTATTGTCGTCGACATTGTTTTCATAATTACTACTTTCTATGCTTTATTTTGTACGTTTTTTTTATTTGTACCCAAATAAATGCAAATGAGACAAGTGAAAAGTTGTTGTTTTTGGTTTATAATTGCTGCCACTTTCCATCTGTAGTCACCACACAGAGGTTAAACACGGTAAACAGAGCAGAGGAATGAGCTGCGTTATTTATGTTCACTGCAAACAATGAAACGTGTGATTGCAGGATTTAGAGAAAAAGTGAGCGTCTGTTCATCTATTGTTGACAACAGTTGAGACTCCTCCTTAATAAAGGAAATAAGATGTGTCCTTCTGGTTGGAGGTGTAATACTCTAAATCGTCCACTAGATGGTGCTCAGTGGCAACATATGAGCAGAAGATACTTTTTTTTTTTTTTTTTTTTTACTATCCAACATCCAGACTAAACTGCATTAATTCAATTCAGTTCAAATTAATTTTATTATTTATCCCAGAGGGCAATTCGTACTGCAGCAAGTGTTAGAAACATCACAAAAACACATAAAGCACAAACAATATAACACAGAAACACATCAATCTGCACACAGGGTAACTTGCATCTTTGCTCCACATGAGCAGATTAATAAGAACTCCATAGAAACTATAACAATTCAGTAAGCATTATATATGACAAAAATCCTCTAATAAGGTGAACCATTTCCAATGTAGTACACATGACCATCAACAGGTCATGACAGTCACAATAATGCAGCATCAGGACCGACGCCGTAAAGGCCAGAGCTACAATGAAGCTCACAAATACAATATTAACTGTTACTGTCGCCCTCACATAAAAATCATCATTATCATCAATACAACAATAGACATGTACTGTTATTGTCACCTAAAGATCGTCATCAACAACATCATCGATACTATGAGTACAATATGTACTGTTACTGTCATCATTACGCCATCTGATGGACCATATCCCACCTGACAACACCAAATCATAAAAGGGAAACCCAAGTACCATAACACTTCAAATAAAAGCCTAGTCCCAATTAGACAAAAAAATAAAAACTAAAATAAATTTAAAATAAAAAAAAATACTTAGAATTTTCAGCACTTTATTGAGTCATTTTCTTTTCTTTTTCTTTTTTTAATGATAATATATAATGTCTAGTTGTGTAATTAGCAAAGGTGTGGAATAGGGCTGACAATCAATCAAAATTATAATTATTTAAAAATAGAAAAGTAAAAGACAACTGAGAAAATGACCCGAATATAGTGCTGATAATTAAAAGTATATATTTTTTAAATTGTAGAATTTTTTTCTGTAACATCATTTTAAATGTAAAATTATAGTAATTCGAAAAATAAAACTAGTTTTGTGGTCATTTTCTTGTCACCTTTTACCAGCCTTTTTAAAACTTGTGAGACGTTTCCAGCCAAGTTGGTCATTGCATTTTTTCCCCCATGTGTATTCAAAAAAATCAAACCAATATGCACAAGTATCACATGGTTAAATAGCTTTTATTATTGCGCAACTATGCAATAAGAATATTATTACAAAAATAAGTTATAAAAAAAAAACTAATAAAATGATGCAATGAAGTGCTAAAAAATAGTGGTATTTTTTTAAATTATTTAAATTTTTCTATAACATCAATTTAAATGTAAAATTATAGTTATTATAGTAAGTTTTATGGTCATTTTCTTGTCACCTTTTACATCCTATTGTATCCGAATGAAGCTGAGTCGGAAATCCCGCCTCCTCTATTCTACTGACACCATTCTGATCCAATCACGAACCACTTGCTTTGTGATTGACAAGCCAATGGACCAATCAGCGGCGGGATTACGGCTCTCGGGCGGTAGTGTTCGTACAGCTGATTTGCAACCCGCCGGAGCGGCAGCAGAGAAGGAGGAAAAATGTCGCTGTCTCCGCCGCGGACCGTTCTAGGATCAGTGTCCTTTTAGGAGCATTTAAACGGCGATCCGGTGAGTGGGACAGCCGTCACCAGTTGCATCCAAGGTTAGCGGTGAAATTCGGTTTGTCCCGTCCAAAACGGTAACAGTTATCCACCGTTTAACGCGTTTTAATTCACGTTTCAGGCCTGCGGTTCAGAAAAAAACCCAGCCGCGCCTGGCAGCCATGATGGATGTTAGTGACGAGAAATGAAGCGCTCTTGATAAGAATTTAGTTTGTAGCTTAAAAGTCTGCGTTTCCTCTCATGTTACGTGAGCTACAAGCTGACACGCACCACTGCAGTTGTTAAATATTTCTAAAATCGTACATAAGGAGGGAAAAGCTGTTTTTTTAAGTTATTTTCTAAAGTTATTCATTTGCGCATATAGGCTGCTATTTTGAGCGCGAGACATTTATTCACGCGTGCATGCACAGCACACGTATCTCTTATGGCACCATATAAGAAAAGTGAAGTTTAATTATAATGTGGAGGTTTGGAGAGACACTGTGCAGTTTTTTTTTGTTGTTGTTTTTTTTTAGATATCCTCCTGCGTCTCAACCAATCACACGCGTTTCTTCTGACCAGCAGAGAGACAACAGTGTTGATATTGACACAAAAAAACTGTCCTGACCTTCATATCTGCTTGCTCAGCTTTTCTTTTGATGTCTAACCATAACAAATATTTATAATCAGGCTCTCCTTCCTCGTGCTTTGTTATTTGGCTGTGCGCAATGCGCCTGGATGAGTTTTGCGCTTTGACGCACAAGCTGATCACATTACTGGGATGCTTCCTTGAAAAAAAAGAAACGATGAATAAAAGTAAAACTATGACACAAAAATTACAAACTCAATGCTGAGATTTTGGACTTCTGCCACAGACGAAGACAGGATTCCTGCAGATTCTTTAAAAGTCTTAAAATGCATTAAATTCATTCATCTAAAATAAGGCCTTCATTGGCATTAAAATGATTTAAATTCATCTTTCAAAAGTCTTTAAGATTCTTAGACATGGCAAGTAAGTAACTGTTTTTTTGTTAAATAATTTAATAAATTCCTCATCTTAAACTCGTCATAATGGGAATCCAAGCAATTGAATCTCACATGCAGAGTGAAAAACAAAAAATCGACAAGAAAATGGGACAGAAGTGCCAGATATTTCCCTCTTAGGTTCACAAACCTAAAAGATACTTTTATTATAATATAATATAGTCATTCTCTGATATGTGTTTTACTCAAAAATGGGATTTTTTCAGCATTTGATGCAAATAATCAAACTTTTTTTCACTGGAACAAAGACATTTCATGTCATACTAAACATCTGGACAAAATAAAATGATCCTTTGGTTTTGATTATTAGAAAATTAGTCTTAAAATGAATTCAAAGTGGCATTAAAAGTCTTAAAAAGTTTAAAATCTAACTTGTCTTAAGCTGCAGGGACCCTAGAAGAGCATCCAAATTATTTGGTGTCTGACTATGCAAAGACACAATACATTTTTATTTATTTATTTATTTTAAAGGTAACTGTTTTATCCATAGTCAAATTATTAGTCAAAGGTGCAAAATAGGGCTTCACAGTTAATCAAAATATTGTCAAAATGTCAATATGGCCAAGTGCAATATCCAAAGTGCAAGAGCTGTAATTTTAATGTTAAGATATTTCATAAAATATCATTATAAATGAACCGCTGTGGTGCTACAGATAGTAAAAATGAGGGGAAAAAAAGCAAAAACTGCCATTCTCAAAAATTATGACTAGTATCACAGTTGCAATATCGGTATGTAGTGCAGCTGTAATTCAAAAAGTTGGTTACAATTTTTTTTTTTTAAACCTTTGTTGCTAACCATTATTTTTCCTTTTTTCTTCTAGAATGAATCCTTGAGAGGTCATAAGCTTCACGAAACCGTACAAAGAAAGTGAAACAGCTCGGCGTGGGAGGTTTTAGCTGGACTGAAGAGAGGCGGCTCGTGTTCCCCAGTCGTCAGCTCATCTTTAACCGTAACCAGTGAAGAACAGAGGAGCGAGCTGTAACGCTGCATGGGCCTCTGAGGAAACCTGAGCTGATAATTAAAGCCTCCGGAGCCTCCTCCCTCAGCTGCAAAGCTAAAGTTTCCGTGAAGACATGGACCCGTCCACTCGGGTGTTGGGTCTGGACGCTCAGGGGAACATGGTCTTCACTGTGGTCAAACCGGTGATGGGGATCTTCCAGGTGTCCTCGGAGCAGACGGGCAGTGTAGCGCAGGGGAACATGGGGCTGCAGGGTTTATCCGAAAACACGCTGATCCTCCCTCAAACACAAAGCCAGACTCCGCTAGACCAGAACCAGATGGACATGCACAACATGCAGCCTCACATCCAGATGCCCCAGATGCAGGTCTCCGCTCCGGTCCAGACTGAGGCCGTCTCCCAGATTCAGGACTCGCCACCAAACCCGAGCACAAACACGGAGTCTGGTCCACACATGCCTTTTGCAGAGGTGTCGTCGCTCCTGGATCCCAACATGAAAGGATCCAAAGCTCGTAAGTGGCCTTTTTTTGAAGATAACACCCGCAGTCATTAAGCTTAACAGTAAATGAAGGCTATAATCTGAGTTCAGACGCCTTTCACGAGTTATTTAACCCCTTCAGAGCTGAGCAAACTGGTTTGATTTCTTTGCCAAGTTGGAGTAATGACCAGCTTGGCAAGAAATTCCCACAAATTGCAGAAATTAGTTAAAGGTGACAAGATAATCACCTAAAAAATAGTTTAAACATTTTAAAATTATCCAACAAAATGTCAAGAAAACTATTTTTAGAGTTCTAAGAATTTTATATTTAACATTACGTTACAGAAAAAAATAGATCAAAATAATAAATAAAATAAACAGAATAAATAAAAAATAAATGAATTTTTTGTGCTTATTTTTCTGTAATTCTTTTTGATATTTTTTCTTATTATTTTGCTAATTTATTTGGGCCATGGCTCAGTAAGTTGCTTGTTGCCTTTTTGCCATAAAAAAAAAACCAAAACCAACATGCTCAAGTTTTAAAGGGTTAAATTGTTTAACGTTAGAAAGTAATAAAGAAGCATAGAAAAACAGAGAAAATAATGAGAAGCATATTCAGATCAGACTGATATTCAGACTCGATAAACCACTATTACATCCAAACCCTGCTGCACTGATTATTTTAGGGAAGTATCTCATCTCGTACGATGAAATCAAACGGCGTCTGCAGGCTCCTGAGAAGATGTCGCTGCGCTCCCTGGCAGCCTACACCCGGGTCAGCAGAGGCCCGGCCAGCAAGAAAACACTACTGGAGTCCCTCAACGTCCTCGGCCTCACACCAAGCACAACTACCTCTGTTTCCTCCTCCCTCTCCAAACTCACTGAAGGTGACGGAGACTTTGAAATGCTGTCGTTTACTACAGATATATTGTGGTCATTTTTGCAATTAGTAACTTAATCCACTTGTGTTTAGGTGACACCCAAGCATTGTGTGACGATATGAAGGACTTTGCTCATGATTACATCGACTACAGCAACATGGCTAAACAGCTCATCCCCGAGACGAACACCGTTCAACACTGGTCCAAAATTATTGAGACTAAGTACGTACTTTATATCTTTGTTGTGACGAATGACGGGCTGAGGACTCTTATTTTGTATTTATGTTTTTGCTTTGTAGAGGAAAACTTGATATTATAAATACTAACGTAAATGGATCCTGTAATACATGAAAAGTTAACATTTTTTGGACGGGATAAATATCTGCACAGATCTACAGAGCAAAACTGATTTAACAGCTGCAGAATAAGGACCAGGCATAAGAGTAATATTTGGAAATATTTTGACAAAATGAAGAAAATGAATAAATGTGCAGTGAAAGTAATGTTAAACTTGAGTGTCTAACCCTAACACTCTTTTTCTGTCAGGAACCACCTGGAGGACATGAGAAAATGTTTCAAGGACCCGGTCAACAGCGGTGCGTTCGATAACGTCACTCACGGTCTCGGTCTGGGAATGCTGGACGTCGCTCTGGACATGATCGTTATGGTGATTGAACAGCAGATTCGGATCCTGTCTGGCGCTGCGGCGTCAGACCCGGCTGACTCCGGGCCGCCTATGCGGCGCATCCGCAGGCGCCACCGCAAAACCCACTCCACTGACAACGAGAACCCTCACAAGGTGTCTGGAGGCGTCAAAGAGCAAGGGAAGGTCATTTCGAAAGGCAAAGGGCGAGGACGAGCCAAGAAGAAACTCAGGCAGGAAGCTGAAGCCGCTGGTCCTGCGGAAACCCAGACGGAGCCGTGCAAACCGGACGACGTGGAGAGTAACGTCCTCACGCTGGTTTCTGTCGGATATGAGACGGTCTCCGGTGGGCTCAATGCAGCTGGAACTGTTTGACACCAGGTCCAAAGATCAAATCACGGTCCCATTTAAAGGAGACTCAGCGACGGGACGAAAGCTCCGCACAAGTTGAGCTGGACTGAGCGTGGTGCTGAGCTCAGCGTCAACGTAATGTTACGCCCAGAAGTCCAACTCAAAGGACTAGTTGGACAGTTTGGGAAATTTACTTATTCACTCTGGTGGAGATTTAGAGGAGATTAATATCACTCTTACATCTGTACAGTAAATATGAAGCTGGAGCCAGCAGGCAGTTAGCTCAGCATGCAGACCGGAAATTTGGGTGTTTAAAATTAGCAAAATGTGCCAACCAGTAACTCTAACACTCAACGATTAAACACCTGAGCATCAAGTCCTTCCAAAGTTGTGTTGGCTGATTAGCATCTATGAATATGATTGATTACTAATATCCCAAAACCCCGCCGCTGCGCCCATCAAGTCCTTTAAAAAACATTGAATATTTACGGATAATTATCACCGAAGCTTCGAAGCCCCCAAAATAGTATTCAGGACACGACGTGCAAACCGGACGACGTGGAGAGTAACGTCCTCACGCTGGTTTCTGTCGGATATGAGACGGTCTCCGGTGGGCTCAATGCAGCTGGAACTGTTTGACACCAGGTCCAAAGATCAAATCACGGTCCCATTTAAAGGAGACTCAGCGACGGGACGAAAGCTCCGCACAAGTTGAGCTGGACTGAGCGTGGTGCTGAGCTCAGCGTCAACGTAATGTTACGCCCAGAAGTCCAACTCAAAGGACTAGTTGGACAGTTTGGGAAATTTACTTATTCACTCTGGTGGAGATTTAGAGGAGATTAATATCACTCTTACATCTGTACAGTAAATATGAAGCTGGAGCCAGCAGGCAGTTAGCTCAGCATGCAGACCGGAAATTTGGGTGTTTAAAATTAGCAAAATGTGCCAACCAGTAACTCTAACACTCAACGATTAAACACCTGAGCATCAAGTCCTTCCAAAGTTGTGTTGGCTGATTAGCATCTATGAATATGATTGATTACTAATATCCCAAAACCCCGCCGCTGCGCCCATCAAGTCCTTTAAAAAACATTGAATATTTACGGATAATTATCACCGAAGCTTCGAAGCCCCCAAAATAGTATTCAGGACACGACAGCGTCAGCATCGTCACTGATGAACGATATCGTTCTGTAAGCAGTGGCGCCCAGCACGTGCTGAATTCTTAGGAAAATCAAAAATAATGACCTTGTACGTTACTCAGAGAATCAATAGAAAACCAGACCAGGGTCGCCACTCATTTTCATGGCCAAAGTTTCCAAATTTTCCCACGACTTTTGAAGAGCCCATAATAAAGTTTTTTTTTCTTGCCCCACTTTCCCAGCATATTTTCAACGTATCAGAAAAGGTCACACACTGACGCATGTTAGAGCTGCGGAAAATACATTTGTTATAGTTGTATTACCTGGACGGTTATCCATGCAAGAGACATGTAGCAATGGCATTAAACTCAACAAATTTCTGACTTTCCAAAAACATTCAACAATTTTAAATAATTCCATGACTTTTCCAGATTTTCCATGACCATGGGAACCCTGTCAGACAAATATAGGTTTGTGATATTTTTGAGGTAGTGCTAGTTAGCATACCTGCTAGCATTAGCTATTAATAAGGGCCTCCTCATCTCCGTTAATAACAAAAACAAAACCCTGATTTAGATGAATTTTTATTGGATGTCAGTGTTTCTATCTTTAACCAAATTGCTCTGAAACTGATCTCAACATGAAGTCGTTATAGTCGGGGTGTTAACTCCACCGTCAACGTAAAACAATTTTTAAAGCGTATATTTAAAGTTATTGTTACAGTTATTCTTGTCATGACGACCCATACAGTGGTGGTTTTATTAAAGTGGTGGTTTTACTGGTTATTTTGTGCAAGACAATTTCTTGTCTCATAAAATGTTTTACATTTTGCCTTTTATCCAGATTTAATAAATAAGATATAAAGTGTTTATTAGTGATCTTTGGACGCTCTGGAAGGCAGATTTAGTTATTTTTGGACAGAGGCAATATGTATGCAAAGCTAAGCAGCTGCTGCTGCGTATTTACAGTACAGAGCGGTGTGAGCGGTTATCAATCTTCTCTTCTAACCCTTGGCAAGAACTGGCAAACTTCCTAAAATTTCAAAGCGTTCCTGTAAGTGTACCCTCAGTTTCTTTAGTAGCAGGTTTTGTATGTGTGTAGTCTAACTCCGATTATATTATTTTTTTATGCTGTGTTTTCAGTGAACGGACAGAAATCCCCCAGGATGTATAAATGTAAACATGTTGAACACAGAGCTCATTATGTAGAACAAATAATATCAGAGGTCTGGATTATATTTTTTTGCTGGTGGTTCAATGTCTCCTGTTACCTTGTTGTATTTATTGGACTTCTGACTGAACATCTGTGGTTCTGTACTAGACTGTTGACACTACACTGGAACCTCAAGAGTTAAATATAAAGATTTACTTTTCATAACCACTCTGATGCTGTTATTGTCTTGTAGTAGATGTTGTAAATAGAGCAAGCTGTGCCGAAATATTGTTGATCATTGTGTAAAAAGAGAGAATGGCTTCATATGTCAAATTTGGGGGTTTAGGTGACAAAAACTGGAGAATTTGTGTGAGTACAGAGCTCAGGGGTAAAGTATGGTGAGGACATTTTTTTTTTTTTAAATTGAGAAGTCATGGGAGGATCATGTTGGGGCACCTAACATATTTTGATGATGTAAATAACGTCAATTTAGAATAGTTAAAGGGACAGTCGAGCCCATCAAAACTAAAATTTTTCCTCTTACCTGTAGTGCAGTTTATCAGTACAGATTGTTTTGATGTGAGTTGCAGAGTTTTGGAGATATCGGCCGTAGAGATGTCTGCCTTTTCTCCAATATAATGGAACTAAATGGCACTCAACAGCAATTTTATGAAAGCAAATAAGAGACTTAAGGGTTTTAATTTTAACAGCCACTAAATACTTAATATTTTGGAAGTTAAACATCAGTAAATTTACAGCACTGAAATATTTTACTAATAATAAATAAAATAATAAACCTGAATTCACCTCTCTGAAATTAAAACACCAAATCTCTTGATTTACTACATTTACAGTTCCAAAAACTGAATTTGAATCTATTTATATCGATGATCACAAATTCAGATTAAATTTTTTTTTTTTTTTTTTTAAATTAGAATTTCCCCCCCAAATTTTTTTCAAATATGATTGGTCAAATACAGATCCAAAACATTTAAGTTTTTTTTTTTTTAGTTCTGAAACTTTAATACTTTGATCTGAATCTGTGAACACTGATGAAAAATATTCCAAAAAATATCTAAATAACCTTCAAAAATTGCAAATCAAGAAAATTCATATTCTAATTTCAAAGAAGTAAATTCAGATCAAATACATTTGGATAAATGGTTTGTAAAGTAAAAATGTACTTCATTTTTGGGCTTTGATTTTATTTAAATAAAATAGCCCACTCATGTCTTTTATTTGCTTTCATACAACATTTCTTTCCAGAGGTCATGACCAGGTTACCCAAGATAATCTACAGACCTCGTTGTGAGCAATTTTTTTATATAGGAACTATTTTCTTTGTACTAAACGACACCTGCTGACCGTATCACCGCGTATGATGAAGTGTGTATCCGCTGCTAGCTCACCTAGCATCACTGAGCTAGATAATGCTACAGCTCAGCCGAGGTCGATGCTATAAACGTTTACATCTCGTGTTGTGTCTTGAGTAACCGGGTCATGATTTCTGGGAAGAGACATTGCTGTCGAGTGTTTCAAGGGTATTTTTTGGTGCTTTGAGCTCCACAAGCCGGACGCCATCTAGTTCCACTGTATTGGAGAGAAAGCAGACATCTTTACGGTCGATATTTCAAAAACTCACACCAAAACAATGTAGACTGATAAAAAGCACAACAGGTGGGAGGAAAAATGTGTGTTTTTGACTTTAGGGTGAACTGTTCCTTTAAATGATATGGAGACATCACTGCAGTCCAACCTCCATTTTTGGGAAAATGCCATCTGATAATACACTTGTGTACAAAAACAGATGCCAGGTACGCACCTGTCCGTGTTGTTGCTTTGGCTCGGATTTACTAGAAGCTGAAAAGCATTGTGGGAGATTTTAGCGCGGCAGGAACACAGTCAGCAGAGTCAGCCAAGTGCTAATACCTTAACTGCACCCGCACACACACACACTCAGGGAGGGGGAGAGGGAACAGCTTTAGTGAGGATTTGCTCCGTATTAACCCCGAGAGGGGACAGAGCCAGCTGGAGTACAGGGAAGACGCATCCAGACGGGCGTGCAGAAAAAAAACAAAACTGTTTTTGCACAAAACAAAAGTGCAAGATGGGAACTGTGTGGCTGCAGGATTAAAGCGAGAGGCAGTTTAGGTTGAGGTCGATTTCCTCACAGCAGCTAATGACACCAAAGGCCGGCGCTAAACGAAAGAAATCTAGCAAAAGGAGAAAAACACCAAAAATGTGCAGTGATTTCTGCATGAGGATGTCAGCTTGAGAAATTCTCACCAGCAGCGGTTGCAGGGAGCAGAATGGGACACCCGAATGTGCCACTCGTGTACACGTACGCTCGTTCCCACAGGGATAAACGCAGGTCCAGTCAACTGCGACCCTACACACCAAACGGTGAGTGGAGCAGCATGGTTACTTATGTCTTACTGGGTACCGGTACATGTGGGATCTAGATGTTTGCATTGACTTAAATGTAGTTGTATTAACTTTTATCTATTTCTAGAAGCTACACACTTTTACACACGTGTGTTGGGGACGCTTTGCAGGATAATAATTAATTCACACTGGAAGAAGTTTAACTACAGCAAAGCTACCACAGGAATAAAAGACACAAAGACACAAAATTACAACAAAATTTGAGAGGTAGGACTCACCAGAGGCCCCACATTATGATTTAAGCATGATACTTAAGTCACAACATAATATTATTGCGATCTGCTGAAGATTGCAACATGATTCATTGCAATTTGATACCTTTTTTCTAACTATACTGTTTATCCCCCTTACATATTTTATTTTTGCCACAAAATGTATCTAGTAAAAATAAAAAAGCAACTGATCTTAATTTTAACAGGTTATCAAAAGTTAAATCGTATTTTAGATGATAATTTATATAAATACAAAAATCTATACTTGGCATCTGTGTATTGATACAATATTGCCACACAAAAAATTGCAAATGCCAAAAAAATGCAAATCAACTGAGCAAAAACTGCCCACTTTTTCACATAATATATAAACTAAAAACATAAAATACCCCACTAGGGTTGCAAATTGTAAGCACTTTCCTTAATTGATTATTGGTAAAATTAAAGATCAATTAATCGATTTCTGTTATTAGAAAAAAAGAACACAATAAAGTTACCTATTTCAAACAATACAAAATCATGCATATATTTTGATAGCATTGCTTATCCTATCAGTTATTTTATTACATTTCACATGTTCGATTAAATTTTTACAACCGATTAATCAATCATCAATTACTTGTCACATATCAATGCACCATTATTCATGGGAAAGTGCAGTAGTATATAATAGAGTCCAGGAGGCAACATTGCACCAAGCACATAACTTCTTCAAATAACACGCATAACAACATACATATAACAACTTCTCTGAACATTAATAAATAAATAGCAATAATCAATATTTATGGCTAACTGTGGTCAAATTGGGGTTCAATTACCAATGGTAAAATGAAAATAAAAAAAAAAATCCTTCCTTTCTTTTAAAAGGTTAATTTAAGCGTAAAAATGTGAAAATGTAAAAAATGTGACAGACATACACAATGACACTGCGGTGACAGGTGGTATAAAGTCAGTATGACCATCAAAACACCATTTTCACTTTCTATTTTTGCTAAAAATCAAGCATGTCACATTGGGGGGAAAAAAAAAATCAGCAAGACCTCGAATCTCTAAATGTGCCGCAGCTGAGCAGCACTGCTCACACAGGCAGTATGGCTGCTCTGACTTGTTAACACGGGCTCCAAAAAAATCAACAGGTTCTGCAACACACAGCTGCTGCTCAAGCAGGCAGATTGGCCGGGGATGCATTTAAAAGGATTTTCAGTGACAAAATTGAAGTACAGTTTTTTATTTATTTTTTTTTTAAATTAATGCTTTGCTCTACCATTTTAGGTAGCCATTGTCTCCCATTCAGTTCTTTATGAAAAAAATAGTACCTGCTTAGAAATTGTTTGAGTTGTGTACTATATCACAGACAACATCAATGTTGTGTTGATTTTGGCCAATTTACACCACCATTGTGTGGTCATGCAGGTTAAGTACGGTTTAATTACACTGTAACTTTTAATGGATTCCACAACTTGAACGAGTTTCAAGAGTTAACTGATTTCCAAATCACATGGAAAAAACTGGAGACCAATTGCTGCTATGAATTTTGCGGTGAATGGGCTACAACATACAATGAACACAGTGATTACTACCTCCAGTCACTCTGTTCACTGACCTCTGTATAAACTAATTGAAAGACCACTCAAATGGCTGGAGACTGGAGGGTTTTACGTTTGCTCCGAACAGATGAAACAATCTGACCAGAAAACTGCTGTTTCCTGCTGAAGTGTCCTTCACCAAAGCACTCACTATAAAGTCGGTCCGGTCAGTAATGTGAAACTGTTGTGGGCAGCTGGTCACAGGCAGCTGTCTATTACTTCCAGACTGGTGCTGCAACTCAGCTGTAAAAGTGCTTTGATTAATTTGAACGAGTAAATTCATTTAAAAGGGCTGTTTGTGACATCCAGAGCGGATCTATGATTCACACTGAGCTGGGATTGCCTGCACAAGGCTCTCAACATGGCAGAGCTGACAGCTGGCAGCTAACAGTAGGCAGGTTTCCATTACAGATTTGCACAAAACTTTAGTGATACTTTCAAACAACAATTGCATGATGACTGCGTTTCCACTGAGTGACGTTATGCGACTTCTCTTGCAAAGACATTCCAAGATTTCTGTTATTTCTGTTGCACCGCAACAGCACTAACTGTCATTATTTCCAATCAAAGGTAACATATGCCTGTTATGAAAGTGCTAAGGGAAAAGCAAGCCCTTTAAACCTGGGAACAGGCATGTATGAGGGATTTCTAGGAGGCCTTCCAGAAGATCCGTTCAACTTTTGAAGTTATGTGATGCAATAACACCTCTTGTGGCGCCTGCTGCATCATGTCCCTGAGAGCCAGTTTCTACAGAAAAGCGCTTAGGCATAACATCATGTGACCTATAAAAGCGAAAAAATTGTTTCCGTTGCAGTTTTGCAAAATATGCAAAAACATGCAGCACAAAAACTTTTTGCGATCATTTTTTCAAAATTGATGTGTTTCAATAATGCATAATTTTTGCAGTTTCTATTTGCACAATTTAAGGGTTAATGGAAACCTGCCAAGTGATAACAGCAAGAACAGTGCTAACAACAACAGTGCTGTTCCGTCATTATTGCTCTGGACGGCATTTAGGAGCCCTGTGGTTTCTGCATTATAAAAAACAAGGATGGAATAGCAGAATTTGATATTAAAAACATAGAATCAGCTGTAACACATGAAAATGGTCAAAATGTGGATTCAATTTATAAAAATCATGGTTCACCCTATCATTTTATGTCCTTGTTCACAGCTCTAAGCCGAATGAACAGAATAAAAACAATGCCGTTTTCGGGTCATCCAGAGGCAGCGTCTGATGGGTCTGCATCAAGCCAGCCCTCACACACGTTTCCACCGGCAGCTGCCGCTTATGTTGAGACCACAGTGCACCTGCAGGCGTACTCTGCCATGTAGTCTAAATGCATAACATGTATGCTAACAGTTAAATCAAACAGTAATAACTATAATCATTATACCTGCTAAACATCTGTGTGTACGTATGCTGTTGTTAGCATTTAGCCGGCCACAGAACCGCTCAGGTGGCTGAAGATTTTAAAAAAGACCAACATACAACCACTAAAAGCTCCAATCTATATTCGAAAGAGAAGACGTCTGGTTGTTTTGCAAGTAGGATATGTTGAAATATATATTTTCGTTGCTTCTGTCTCATTTAGCTGCAGCTTTTTCCTACTTTCCCATGCAGCATTCATACCTGCTGGCCTTCTACCCGTGCCTCATTTTATGGCTCTTTATATGTCTCTTCCCACAGACAACCTGAACAACGCATTAGGCGCCATCAGAGTCCTCGGTTTGGAGCTGATTGCAGACGAACTTAAACCACATCTGAACACTGTGCTAACCAACATAAAGGAGAAGAGTGAGTTCATTAACACTCTTTATCACTGTGATATTTCATTTATAATTGGAGCTTATTTTACAACCTGTAACAGCTATAATGTTATTAAATGTATCATAGGTTTCACGGTATAATGAGGGGTTTCAGGGTTATTTTTTTGTCTTTCATTTTATGCGATTTGAATTGCAAAATGCAGACAGCCCTGCTGCCACACGCAATTTACATATTTATGTTTCCATACATGCATACTTTATGCCTCCCACTCCTAGTGGCAGTGATATCACACCAGCTCCACATTTAAAAATGATAAAACCTGCAGCAAAAACCACAGCGGTGAGGGATGTGGAGCCGGGGGTTGAGAGGCTGTGAAGGGATCAGGTGTGTGACAGTTGTAAGTCCTCGGGAGACGTTAAGCTGTATTTGTGTCTCCCAGCGAGAGAGAGCAACAGGGGGGATAGAGAGGCGGAGGAGGGAAAGACGGGTCACAGAGATCACGCTGACAGTAAAGCTGAAACTGACGCAAGTCGCTATTCTGCTCAGGGGAGACACTTCAGGTGAATTGGGTAAACATTTTGACTAAAATCTGATAAAAGTAACTAATAACTCATATGAAACATCCCCAAAATTTTCCTTACAGTAAGGTAATTATCTGTGTCATTACAAGTCATCATACATTTTATTTCTTTAATATGCAAATGATGCATTATTGAATTAAAATATGCACTTATTTGCATGCATTTCCAGAACAGAAATCAGAACATTATATAAATCCAGGTTTTAAATCTTTTTTTCATATAGTTGACATATTATAGTTAAAAGGGTTTTGTGGAGAGAATTTGGGATATCTAATTTTCATCACTCATGTATAAATAAAATTTTATATAACGAGGACTCCCACAGTCATGAAATTGCTGTATGAATTATAAATTTGAAAACAAAATGTTTTCAAAGCCTGAAAAGAGTTGATAAATAAATAAACAGAATGTTTGTGAAAAAATTTAATTAACTTTGTTTTGGCTATTTTTAAAATAAGTTCATAAAAACAGTGAAAAATGTCTAACGTTACACGGAGTATGTTTCCTTTATTACGAATTTTTTAAATGTAGTGCTGCACTGCGTAACCTTTGAAATGTCACTTATTTCGCCTGATAACGTGCTGTAGCTGACAGTGGGGATTTCTAAAAAGTGAGTAAAGTTCATCTATTCAAAAGCTTGACAGACTTCATGCAACTTTATCTTTCTACCCAAATTCTTCCTTGGTGCTGACCGCATAAAATGAAGATAATTTGTCATGTTTAGTGTGTATTTGTATCAGTGTTGTGTTTACATGTGTGGCTCCACCTGTGTCCAGACAAAGGCGCCGCTGAGCAGGTGGTGATCAGTGGGATCCTGCCGATCTTGGCTCTGTCTCTGAGGAGCAGAGGACCGCTCACCCTGCTGACCGCCAAACTGGTGGCTGAACTCGCCAAGGAATGTAAGTTATTTATACAGATAGATACAGGTTGGTTTATTCATTTATTTATGCTTTGATTCAGAGGAGCTCCGTCTCCTGTTGGCAGGACCTTCTTCCTCTTTTTCTTTGTTTTTTTTTTAGTGTGGTTTAAAGTTCATTTGTTTTTGCTTCCTGTCAGCTGTGGTTCGTAAAGGTTTCGGAGATGCTGGTTTGGTTACGGCTCTGCTGTCTGTGCTGACCAGTACAGACCAAGAGCTGCTCATTCACGCTATAAGAGCGATCTCACGTATGTCCTACGACAGCTGTAAGTAACCAAAACAAAACATCTCTTGATGAGTTTTAGAAACTGGCCTCCTGTTTTCTTCCGACACAATCTTAACAAATATTTTCCTCTGTCGCCTTCAGCTAAGCTGCAGGAACAGTTACTCCGTCGAGGTGCGGTGCCTCGTCTCGTTGCCATCCTGCTCCGTTTCCCCGACAAGGAGGCCCTGGAGGAGGTGTGCCTTCAGGCCCTGTGTAACCTCAGTGGTATGGGCGTGGCGGAGGAGGCGGGCATGGTGTGGGAGAGGGGCACATCTGTGAGGCCGGGGGAGTCGGTGTTTCACGGCGTCTCTCCTCACACCTGTGGTTTCGCCTCCTCGGTGACTCTGGTGTGCGTGTCTCAGTGGGCGCCGGGTCAGTACGCCATCAACATCGAGGTCTTCCAGCGCTGCTCCTCCTCTTTCTGGAGCCTTCATGGGAACAAACGGACGGCTCGGTGGTTCCCATTCTCCAGTTTGGGAAGCTGTTCCAATCTGTACAAGGTGATCAAGTTTTCGACGAAAAAAGTTCCCCGGACGAAAAGTCTGAAGACTCGTGTGTTCCACACTTTCCTCTGACTGCGTAAAAACTGGAAACTGGTGTATAAAACTCTAAAGAGAATACTACAACCAGCCTAATGACACCAATTATTGGTTCACAGCAAAATATCAGGGGAATGTTTACACACGAGAAACCTGGACGGACAAACTTGGATATATTCAAACTGCAAACTCTATACCTGCTGACTTTTTTTACATATATTTTTGTTCCATTTGTTGGCATTTTGATTTTTTGCAGCTCATTTCAGCGACTTTTGCCGCACAGTACTCATTTTTTGCAATAGTTGAATCATATATATATATATATATACCATTTAGTTATTAATTGCTCCACACTTTCAGAGTGCAGAGCATACTCTGGGCACAGACGGAGCAGTAGAACTTCAGGTACAATAAAAGTGAAACTTAACCGTTCATTGTGCTGGGTCTAAAAGTTTGCATTCACTCTCTCTGCAGCAGCTGCTCCTGTGTTCCACTGATTTGATTTGATCTAATCTCATGTGATCAACTGATCAATTATCCCAAGATAACTCAAACTCCTTGTAAAAATTTAACTTTAATTTAATTTTGCATAATCCCCTAAATAATTCTAAGTTTAATAAAAAAAATATAAATGTCAATATTTCTGTCTTAAATGCAATCGTTAATGGCTGTAAAATGCTGCAACAAACACAACCTCCTTCACATTGACCAAAAAAACTGTTCATCGGGGGGTAAAAGGCTAGAAAACATATTTCAAAGAGGGTGCATTATTGAAAAAAGGTTGAAACTATTGCCCTACACCAAAAGTTGTCTCTAATGTCTGAGGAAACCTTGTGGAAACAGATCAACCTGGGTGTTTCTCTCTATTCTTGTTTTACCCTTTCTGCCTGACTGTTAAGCTGCCATGTACAGCCTCTCTGAACAAACGCCATCACTAGAGTTTAACACTAGATGGCGTGCATGTGCCTTGTAGAAACCTTTGTAGTCTTTGTAAGGTCCAATTTTAAAGAAATGAAACACCAGTTTGTGACTTTGCGGCTTTAGACTGAAACAAATGATAAGCTCCCTGACTGTACAGTGGACACTCAGATATTTACATAGATTTAACTGGTTGACTTTTTGTGGTTTGTGTCCAGCTTAAACTGAGCATTTACCCTTTGACGGTAAATCTGTTAAATACAAACACAAAGACAGACACAAAGTGTATCCCTCTCTGAGTCTTACTCCCGTTTCTCTTCCTCTAATTATCTCTCTTATTGGTTCCATCCCGCTCCAGGCATCGTCCTAACACACGGGCACGTTCTCTAATCAATCCTAACTTTATTACTCTGGGAGACACTTAAATATTTGATGTAATAGAGATGAGGCTTTGGAATTATTTACAGGTAGACAGGAGGCACACACACCTATTCTTGACGAACTTAAACCGAACAAAAACATATTTACAAAGAAAACAACGTTAATGACAAATGAACAGGCAACACTATTCTCAATATGAGATCATTAGGACATACCGCCTGTCCAAATCAGACCAAAAATGTTTTACATGAAATGAATATTCGTTTATGATTACAAAGATGAAAAAACAGTTGGTCTGGTAGTTAAAGCAGAGCTAAAAGGTCAGGTCAGAGGGGATTTTTTTTATCTTATCAGCAGCTCCTGCAGTGAGTCCTTTAAACATGCTGTTTATATATATACATTTATATATATGTCACTCTGTTAAGACACCATAAAGGTCATTTAACAACACCTGCCGCTATTCTGAAGGTATTTTCAGGACCCTCAAAGACTCTTTTAGCCATCTGGCTGAAATAATATTCCGTCTGTTGCATTACAAAAAAATATATTTTTAACCTGTTTTACAAGTTGTGCCTCTTTCTCTCTCTCTCTCTAATCAAGTTGTTCCCAACTGGTGGGTCGTGGTCCACACATGGGTCACGGGTCTATTCAGAATGGACCGCAAGTGACTTGTGAACATGTTAAATGAATAAAAAAATACACTTTACTTTGAAATAGAGTGAATTTCTGGAACAGAGCTTTTATTTTAAAGCCCTATCTCTGTTTACTCTTGCAAAAAAAAATATTTCTTTGTGTTCTGAGCCCACGTATTATTTATATTTTTTTTAAATAAAATTGAATATGTGGTAATTTATCTAATGTGTGGACTTTGCACTAATGACAAAGGAGGAGTCTGGACCCTCTGGCTGGACCAGGTTGGAACCACTATCCTGAGATATTCAGAGACGCTAGCTAGAAATTGGGGGATGAAGTTTGGTAAAGAAAAAAGGTTCCTACATTAAACTACTCACAACAAGGTCCTTGGATATTCTTGACTAACCGAGTCATGGTTTCTAGAAAAAGACATTGCTGTTGAGTTTTTTAAATGATTTTTTCTTGAGCTTTGAGCACCACAAGCCAAGTGCCCTCTAGTCCCATTATACTGGAGAGAAGGCAGACATCTTTCTGATAGATATCTCCAAAAACTCAGCAACTCACACCAAAACAATCTAGACGTATTTTTGATTTCAGTGTGAACTGTCCCTTTAAGAGAGGCAGAGGGCATGTGATTGGCTGAGGGGTAAAGGGAGCGATGATGGTGACAGATCTGTCATTAAAAGTGACATTATTAAGTAAAAGGTAACATTAAATAAAAGTATCATTGGGAAAAATGCTATTATAGATCATGTCTGAAGGGAAATAAAAAATAAAAATTGTCGTAATTTAATAGATTTTTTTAAAATTAAGTTGTAAATATTTCACATTTTATTGGTTTGTTTATATAATTTACACAATTATTTATGTCATATGTATTTCATATTGAACACTTTGGCTTGAAGCACAGGATCTAAAGTCTGAAAGTTAACATATTTTATTGCCACACTGCTATCAATAAAATATATATTTCTGCAGCTGCTGCCTCAGTCTTTGCATAAACACATGATGCGTCAAACACGTGTGGTGTTTAATCAATAGCTCCACTTCCACTCAGTAATAGGAGGCACAGGAAACCTGCATATATTACTTTTAATATAACACTTATTAATAATGCATGATGAACTTTGCATTATATGCCCTCAAACCCAGATAACATAGCTGTTTTATTGCTTGTCTTTGCAAATGAGTCATTTAAACTTTAATCCTCTTGTTGGTTTCTGCAGAAACAACTGCATGTAATTGCATTAGGATTTCATGGCACTGAGATTCTAATTACTGCTTTCGTCATTTCTCTGTTGTGGCCTCGGTTATTCTTAGCCTGTAGCATCCGTGAGTGTTCGACAACAATGATCCACCTCGCTGACTCACAACAGCCGCTCTCTCTTTTGATATGGACTCACAAGAACACAAAACATAATGGTGTAAACAGACACGCAGATAGGATATTGTGCCATAATTACACACACAGAAAGACAAACATGAAATCTGCAGACATACAGCACTGTGCAAAAGTCTTAGGCCACCGGAAAATTGTTGTTTTAAGTTGCAATGAGGACATATATATATGTGTGTGTGTGTGTGTGTATTCATTTATTTATTTCTCAGTCTCTTTATTAAGATACAGTGAATACAGAAGACATTAAAAATGCATGAAAACACCAAAAAAGTCCCAACAAAATGACCTCTTCAGACTGAAGTCAATATTTTGTAGACCTCCCTCTACATGTAGTGCCTCTTGAACTCTCTTGGGCAGACTGTTTTTAAGGTTTTTTTTAAATAATTTTCTGATATACCATAAGATTAGTATTGTAATCTCATGTTGTCTTCCCAAGAGAGTTCAAGACAAGCTAAACGGAAAGAGAGGTCAGACTAAATACTTGCAAATTAAGCCCATTTAAGGTTTTTTTCTGAAATATTTGCATTTTTAACACTGTATACATATTTGACTACTGAATACTTATATAACCTTGCAAAAATAAGTTTAAAGTGGCCTAAGACTTTTGCACAGTGCTGTATGCAGGCTCAAACCAGCACACGGTACACAGGAGGGGGCTCATTTCACCAAACAGTGGATGCAATCACTCGGATAAATCCTCCCTCTGGATTTCGCCTCTCGTCTTCAACAGGTTTGATTGTCAAGCAGATAAAATGATGGACCCCCTGATTCTCTGCCTCTCTGACACCCCGCCGCCAAATTCTCACTCCTGGACCTCAGTGACGGGTCAATGACAACTCTCATCAGCAGAGGCTTCAAGATTAGCATTATCCAATCGATGCCTCTGTCAAGCGCAAGTGAGGTTTTGGACAAAGGCACTCAGCTGTGCTGTGTGCCGCTCTCACTGAGGACATGTGGACTCGACCTCAGAGAGGCCGGGGTAAAGTGACATCAGCAGCCTTGTCTCTTGGGTCCATTAAGTGAGGCACTTCAATGAATAATGCGGTCTTTCATGTCATCTGCATACCATTTTCATAGACCTGACACAAGCACCGGGTAGATGGGACGACTCAAACGCTGCTCATTTCATTTAATTATGCATCTTAGCACTGATAGATTTTTAAACAGCTGTGACAGGTGCTTTGTTTGATCAGGAGAACACATTTGCGCAACACTGGTGAATAAATTAAAGTAAAACATAATTTTATCAAAAATTAATTAATGAGCAAATGTTGTTTTTCCACAGAATATCATCATGAAGAAGCAGCGAGTGTTACTAAAGAAATTAAAGATATATGTTAACCTGATATCTAAGGATGCACAATATAGGATTTTTTGCCGATATCCAATAGACTGACTGACATGCTGATATATAACAACTCAATTGGCCGGTGACCGACATTGATATAACTATATACACTTTTTATTCCCAACTCATTTTTAATTATCTTCTGTAGTAGAATTAACATCATATTACGCATACTCTTATCGTGACGGCTCATCAGCAGATGGAGACATGAAATACTATACTAAACTACTAAACCTAATATTCATTCATTGTGCAAATAAGAAATAGATTTCAACTTAGGGTTGAAGTTTTTGTACATGTTCACTTCGTCAATAAAAAAATAAAAATATCGCTTTGGGATATAGGCAGAAATCAGACTGTTGGCCGTTTCCGCTATTTCATTTGAAAGCCAACATTTGCTGATACCGATGACGTGCCAATGTAATTGTGCATACCTGCCATCATCCTAATATTACAGATATATAATATATGGTTGCAGTAGGAAATTGCTATTTTTCTATAGTAAAAGATTCCACCCCGTGTATTACAGTCTGGGTCATTTTTTAAGGAGGGATTACTGATTTTTATTGATGGGTGTCCTTTTCTCAATATCCCTCAGAATGCACATACTTATATCTGACTGACAACACTTTTGGACAATTGACAGAGAATTGTCGCACATAAAATACATGAAAATCTGTCAGCATTAGCTGTGACTTCTGTGTAGGTGAGGGCCTTTTTTTTAGGAAAAAGTGGCATTATTAATTTCTGTCAAAAAACAAATGTCTTTAAGGTTCTGCCTTTAATTACTTAATTACTTAAGTTCTCTGATACATGATCTTTCTGGCCTCTTTCCTTAACCCAATCAGACCTACTACTTCAAAACCCACCAGGACCTGCAGGATGTCTGGGAGATTCAGCAGACTCCATCAACCACCTGCTGGCTTTACTGCACCACCAGCAGTGTCTAAACTCCAGATCCTGTCCTATCATCTATAGTCACGTGTAAATCTGTTTCTTACAGTATTACTATAATGTCATTTATAGAGGTGTTTTTTATGTTCAAACACATTGTTAAATCTCGAATTTTAACTAAATAAAAGCCAGAAAAGTGTTTTTACAGAACATTGTGATGTCAGAGTGAGTTGACCTTTTCGATACATTATAATATCACTTCATTATTTCATCCTGTTAGACATTTGTGTTTTTTACATAATTAACGTATAAATTCTAAGTTAAGGCCAAGGACAGGTTTCGTGAGGTCACAGTGAACTTTGACCACCAAACAATAAGCATTTTATCCTTTAGTCTACTGGACGTTTGTGCCAAACTTGAGGAAAGTCCTGCAACTTCTTCTTTAGATACTGCGTTCATGATAACGACACGGATGCAAGGTCACGGTGACCTTTGACCACCAAAGTCTAATCATTTCATCGTTAGTCCAACTGGCCGTTTGTGTCAAATTTGAAGAAATTCTCTCAAGGCGTTCTTGAGATTTTCGGTCTCGAGAATGGGACGCATGGACATACTTTATGTATGTCCGGAGGAATGGACAACCCAAAAACATGATGCCTCGAGCCGCAGCTGCCACCAGTGCGGAGGCATAAAAAATGAATTCGCTGCATTTCCTGAGTATCACCTACATGACCCTCAGTGATAAATCACCTTAAAAAGAAATAACGTATTTCTGCTCTTTAACCTCGGTAACGCAAGGTTGGAGTCTTACCTTGCAAAAGGCACTAAAGCAACACGAAGAGCTGCGACTGAAAATAATGCAGTGTCTGACAATGTATAGCCTTGGCTATCATAAATAATGTTACACTAAAATGAAAAAAATGTCAGCAAAGCCACAATAAAAGCATGCTGTGATTAGACGTGGTGAGGTCCATCCAATGAGATTAACGTGGAAAACTGAGCATTTTAAAGTGCATTGTAAAAATATACTTTATATTATTTTATTTGCACAACATTATTTATGTGACACAACAAAAAGTTGCAATTGGATGCTGCTCCCAGCTGATTACTATTTAATTCTAAGGGACTGACACTTAAAGTTGATGTTTTAGTATTTTTTGCTGCTTTACCTGCTCCATAAAGACCTTCATTTCTTTAACTTAAAAATAACACACTGAAAATAGCATAACCATTTGTACAGTATTTTACAGTGGATTCTTCTTTATATTCCAGCGCATGAAGACAACAAATCAAATAATAATGAGGGATAATAAACTGAACTCGACCTCTTGTAACGGTGAAAGCAGTCAATTGAGATTTCATCCAGCCTCCGCTGAGCGCTAACACACCTGTGGTTGCCCCGTCACGGTGTGATGCTGTACCAGGTTATGACAAGCAGATGTTAAACTCAACACCAAAGAGCTCATTGCGTCCCAGACAGCTTATTTTTACCCAGCGATGTCAGGGAGCTGAATGGTCGGTTCAAACGCCGACTCCTTCACTTCTATTTCTGTACCGACATCACAAGCAAACGCGGCACAGATGTAGCTTCTCTCCTGCTGCTCTGAGCGACAGAATAAGGCTAGTACTTGAACAGGCAACAACAACCACGACCAGACACTGAGGCTGCGCTTCAGGCGTGTGTGTGTGTGTGTGCGTGTAAATGTGTGAGCGTAGTGGCGGGTTGGTGGGAGGAGGCCATCTGTCCCGGCCTATTACGTCCATCACGGGAGGGCCTTTCCTCACACACAACCTCGGAGATGCTGTGGCTCATAGATGGTGAGAGAGAGGACGGTGTGCGACTGATTGTGGATTTTGTTTTCATGCGCTGCGTTTTTTTGAATGGCTGTTTTGAGGGAATTTTGCATTTTGACATTATCAGCGGGAGAAAGCGGGAACATGGTGAAGGGACAGAGGGAAGGGCAGAGCGGCCGGGCACAGAGATGACACAGCAGATGGCTGATTGGAGATTATCACCATGGGAGGAAACACAGGGAAGCCAATTAGAGCAGGGGACAGTGATGCAGCGAGGATCAATCAAAATTCTCCAGACTCAATCGTGTTTTTCAGAATTAAATATACAGCAGCCAGTAATTTAGAGTGGTTTGCTGGTCTGTGAATGCAGCACGGGCCGAGTTTTTCTTTCCTCAACAGCAGTTTGTGGGTTTTGATTCTTGGGGCTGATAACTGATCAGTTGATCAAAGCTAATCAAATTGATGGATGAGGGGAGCAGCTCCTGCACAGTTTAGTGACAGCAAATATTTAGACACTGCACAATGAACGGTTAAGGTTCACGCTCTGCTGCTCCGTCTGTGCCCAGAGTGAACTCTGCAGTCCCAGAGTGTAGTACAATCAATAACCAAAAGGTGAAACTATTCCCACAGCACTCCTAATGACGGTCTAACTTAAGGGTGCGCGATAATCGACATGTCCTTGATATCGGCTTTAAAGTGAAACACTGATATAAGCCAACATGCTGATTTCTGTCTATATCATGGACTGATACATTTTTTTTAATAACAAAGTGAACATGTACAAAACAAAACATCAACCCTACGTTGAAGTATTTTTCTTATTTTGCACAATGAATGAATGTTACATACACTGAAAGCATTGGATTTTATGTTTCCATCTGCTGGTGAGCCATCACAATATCAGCATGCATGATATGATGCTAATTCCACTACTTGATGATTATTAAAATTAAGTGCGAAAAAAGCGGATAAATCATTATCCATATAATTTATTGGCAAAATTAGTTGTTATATATTGCCATATAGGATATAGGCCAAAAATCCAGTATCGTGCGACCCAATGCAGCGGCCACTTGCGAAATTGCAGCAAAAAAAAATTCCCTGCAGACAAAAAGCATATTCCCCACAAACTACCACTACAAAAGGAATAACAAAAATTCATAAAACTGTTGACAGGACACCTCGAACTTCACACAAGGTGAATTATGAGTTTTTCTGTTATGAATTTTGAAACTATGGTAATTTGATATCGGAAAACTTTTGGAAAAAAATGGGAAAAAAAAGGAAAAAATTTAAAAATCTGTGACACCATCACAATGTAAAGTCTGGGAGTGGTGTGTGAATATGTGTATATGTATGTATGTATATATATGTATATGTGTACGTATGTGTAAATAAAATTTAAAAAAATAATAATAATAAAAAAAAAAAAGTCTGGGAGTCGAGAGAGCAATCACATATTCAGTGGGCTGCATATCATGCAGCTAAGAAGCTAGAAACTTTTTTGGCAAGCAACTCCATTGGAATGAATAGGTGCCATCTTGTCAGCCAGTATCTAGTTACTATGATACATCTACTGTGTAAAGTGAAAGGACAGCGGAGTGCGCTGGCTAATTCTTGTCTCATTTGTAGTCCGATAAACAGTAAATTCATGAAATTCAGTGCCTCAAAATTTGCCAGACATACAGAAACGAGTCCTATCTGAATGAGATTGTGTGGGTGTGTGTGTGTGTGTGTGTGTGTTAGTGTGTAAAGATTCCTGCTTGTGTGTGTTTATTAGTCCAAACCTGTGGAGGTGTGTGCAGCGAGTTCAGCGAGCTCCGCGCTGCAGACTTAATGAACAGTTTCAAGAGCTGATTATGGGTGAGACCTCTGGGACGCTCTTTTAATCAATGATAACATGACAGGAAACAGTATGTGTGTGTGTGTGTGTGTGTGTGTGTGTGAGTGTGTGAGTGGGAGAGATGATGAGGGAGGCTGGCGGGAGAAAAACAAGAAAAGAGACAGTTACAGACTGAAAGACAAAGATAGAGGCAGAATGTGAGATGAGTCACTCACAAAACAAACAGAAAAGAAGAAAAGATTGCAGCGAGACAGAAATGAAAATAGAGAGCTAACAAAAAAAGACATCAAAATAGTCCTTAAACTGTCTTTTCATCTTTCTGTTTTTTCTTTGCCTCATTTTTCTGGTTTCTGTGTCTGTTTCGGTGAAAGTCTCGCCTGTGGGTATACAGTACAGTGTTGCTGTCATCCTGCTGAAGAGTGATGACAGTGTTAGTGAGCACGGCTATCACTTTGTTTTAAAACAACTACAGCTCCACCGACGGGCTGCATCTCGGACAACTCTGTCTTCCTCAGGGGTCTGGTGCACAATTTGATCACAAGATCCATTAACTCATTGAATGCCATTGACGTATACTGCAGGTAGGAATAACGGAAAAGGACTCTTTTTCGGTTCTATTTTGTGGGTTTTCTCTCTCTGAACTGGGACCATTATTTGTTGCATTGTGCTGTACTTTGCATATTTATTTTACAATAAAATAACATTTGTAATACAATATTCAGATGTTTTATGTCATTGAAGGCAAAATTATTACATTCAAATCACTGTTTTGCTTGACAGATTCCCTTTCACAAAAATGCATTTTTCTCAGTTTTCTAGAAAAAAAGTGGTCTTTTTGATGAAACTAGCCTCTATTCAACTTCAGATAAATCAAGAATGGAACAAGATGCAAACAAACGTTTTTTTCCATGACGAAAAAGAGAGTTTTTTCCTTCATTTAAACTATTCAGTGTTTTCAGAGTCTTTGTACAAAATATTCTGTGGGTCTTGAAAGGTGACTCAAAATGGCCAGAAAAGCTGTCACAAGCCACTTTCCATTATATATCAGGGCTGGCACTCAATGAGTTAATATATACGTTATATAGATGTGTAGAGCATGCTAAGGTTTTACCACCAGGTGTCGCACCTATTGCTCTTGAGTGGAACTTCATGACACCGTGTCCTAAAACTAAACGACCATCCAGCTATGTCACATAGTGTGTCCGAGCTCTCTGTCCACACTGAATTAGGGGTCAGATTATCGGCCTGGACGATAATTGGGGCCAATATTTGGCGTTTTGCTGATTATATGTATCAGCATTTTATTAAATTTTTTTAAAGATGATTTTTTTGGGGGGGTTTTATGCCTTCAAGTGGATAGGAAAGGTCAAGCGTGAAAGGGGGAGAGAGCGAGAGAGGGGGCCGACATGCAGCAAAGGGCCGAGGCTGAAATCGAACCCACGGCTGCTCTATCCACCAGGCCACCGGGCGCCCCTCGGCATTTTATTTTAATGATCACCTTCAAAATTAATTAATTAAAAAGTGCAAAGAAAGTGTCAGCATGGGAGCAACTTTTACTTTGTAAATTCTCAGGGAGCTATTTAATTTTTTTTTTAATTCAAATATTCACTTGATTTAATTTTTCAAAAAAAGCTTTTGTGAACTTGCTGTATTTGATGTTGAAAGTTTCAGTTTGGATGAAACATTTGCCAAAGGCATTTAAACAAATGACAGAAAAATTCTCAATTTTATTGTAAATGCATGTTGGCTGCAAATATCAGTTATTGGTCTCATTAACTGCTTTTAAATTGATATTAGTTGTCCCCTACACTCAATCCAATAAAGATGCATTATATGAAAATGCTGTGCAGGCTACTTTTTAATTGCCAAATATGGTTCAGCTCATATACTGGAGCAGACCCCGAAACTGGAAATTGACCCAACTCTACTACACGGGCAAACGACGTCAGAAAGAGAAAACAGCTGATGGCAATATACACACTTGAACTGAGACACGTCTGTTTTGGAGGTATCGAGGCTTCCCTATGACTTACCATGAGTTAAGAGCACAAGCCAGCGGCTCCCGAACACACAACACAAACTCTCCGCTTAAACCGAAGCAGAGAAACGTCATCGAGCCCGGTTAAGATGCGAGCCAATTACTCTCAAAGTGAGGAAACAGGACTTGTCAGTGAATGTGTGAAGGGCAGACGAGCAGAGTGAGAGAAGCAGCGAGAGGAGGTTTATGCTAATACGTGTCTCAGTGCTGCTCATGTCCTGGATACGTTGGGCCTGAAGGAGGCGAACCTGAGAGTGAAAACCGTGCGTGACCCCTGGAGGAGCACTTTGCTCGACACTGGGATGATTGACTGCTCGGCAGCGGAGAATATGCTAATTTATGTCACTTTTTTCACCGTGCAAGATTCAAATTTAACTTGGACCAAATTGGTCAATTTGCTTTGGAAGAATGGAGGAAAAATGGCACAGAACATAAATGAAGAAATTAAATACAGATGAGAATTTATGTAAAATCAGTACTTAGCAGTTATACACAAGCGTGAACTGGAGGGGAATATGGCGACCTTCGACCTTGAATTTGCACAAAAACACTACCGTTCAACCTCCTCCACATTATTACGGCGGCCCTAAAGTGCAAAACATAACACCTGATATACAGCTATCAGATACTTAGTTTCAGTTCTGTTTAAGCCCCTAAAATAACTTTTAACCAAATTTGAGACTGATTTTTTTGGACAAATCATCTTTTACTTATTCAAGCATTGCAAGTATAATGTAAGTGTGCCGATTAGCACATTTATTAGGTTCACTGGTAGGTTTAAAGATTTTTAACATCAGAAATGTGGACTTCATGCAGAAAAACATGATGCATTTTGCAAAAAAAAGTTTAAAAAAAGAAGAGGAATTTATATTAGATAAAATGTCAATTAATTAAATTCAAAACTGTTACGGCCTAGTATTTACAAAACTGAATTTAAAACATTTTATAAGGACCTGCAGACACCCTATAACTACAAAACCGAAAATACTACAGCAAGTCCAAAAGCACCGTTACGACGTACAACTACAGAGCTGTTCGTCTGTTTCCAGCTTACAGAGAATTAATCATCATGTTTAACGGCTTAAACTTAATGAGTGGTAGTGGTGGAGGTGTGAGCAGGTGAGGCTTTGAGTTTTTTTATCTGCAGAGCTCCGATCGCATTTATTTAGTCAAGTTTTGCAACCGTGGAGCACCAGTGCAACTTGAAAATCTTTGCAATCTATGAACTGGAGAGCAGTTTTTCCAGCGCACAGTGGATGAATCATGATACCGCAGTTACAGTTTAACTTTCTGTTAACGCTGATTCAACTGTTGGCCAGAAGCTTTAACTCCTTCAAAATAAAAGCACCATGGGTTCTGCTTTGATACATGCAGAATAACAATACTTAATTTAACTCAACTATAATAGTACTTTATTTAACTTTATACTTTACTTAACATTATAACAGCAATTTATTAAACTTCATCATAACAGTTTATTTTATGGCAGTAACTGCTTTATTTATAACTGTAGTTCATTTAATAATTTTGTATTTCAGGAGATTTCAGAATATTAAGATATTTATTGTGTGTTGTGATATACCCTAAAAATATGATGATATCATTTTAAAGCCATACAGCCCAGCCCTAACGCCGACTCATGCCTTCATCTCCATCCCTGGAGCCTCTCTGACAGCACAGCTAAAAATGCTGCTGAAGAATAATCCCCTTTAAAAAAAACCCATTACAACAAATGACACATTATGGACGAATAATAACAATGCTAATCTGTGTTCAAGCCTATAATCACAAAAGGTATCATCAATACATTTTCCAGTCAAAACGTGACTGATTGAGGCCGAGTGCTCCTCTTCAACAACCCTCCCAAGCCTAATTAAGATACTTTGCTGATTACAGACTTGTCTGATTAGGACGTTCATTATGTCTGCCCAGGGTGAGAGCTTTCACACCGTCTGCACACCATCTTTGATATCACTGAACGACACCGGACGGATACAAGCTTAATGGAGCCTAATGTGGCACATTTTTGCTGTTTGATCCCTCTTGAAAACATCATTAACAAGCGTAGGTGCCTCCTGATCATCCACAAGCAACACGGCCGCCACTTGAGCACTTTTGAATTTTTTTTTTCCTCTGCTGTCCCCACCTCGCGTATCTCCCCGGATTGAAAGACAAAGCTGCCAGGGTACCCTTCTCGTCCTCCTCCTCCTCCTCCTCTCTCCTCTTATTTCTTCCCGTCTCGCCTGATCTGTCAGCGAGTGTCTCCCAGCCATCACTCTGCCTGACAGACGGACTGTCTCGGAGTCGTCAGTCACTCCGCTGCCTCTCTGCAGCCGTCATCTCCAGCCGGCAGGGACACCCCCTGCAACACAGCCGTCACACTGCAAATGAAGAGAGGCCCCATGTCTCCCGCAACGGGGGGAGCATGAGAGGAATATTTCGGCTGATTAAGGCCTCGCTTCTCATGTGGTCATTAGCATTGCTATCAGTGGTTGTAGAGTGAATTTTAATAGTGACGATGAGGTTTGACCTTGGAGTTTGAGAGTGTATTTCTGCTTAAATCAGATGTAACACACTCTGCCACTTGAACTATAACAGCCAGACGACATTTTAAAATAAATCACATCCCGTTTGCCAAAAGTAAAAACTTGATGGCAATGTTTTAAAAAGATAGAAATGATGATACATACATTTTAAGAGCTTTTTTTGCCCGATCTTGGAGGCAAGAGTAAAAAAAAAAAGAAAGATTTTTAGTTCCAACACAGTGTCATAAATTAATAAACACAAGCTCAAAAAAGCCAAACCCCTAAAAGGAGGAAAGTTCTAGAGGGAGCATCTGACTGACACAGACGAGCAATACAAAGACACATGTCAATGACTGGCAGAGACAAGAATTGCCTGTTGCTTTGTGGGGAATGAAATTTCCCCTCAGCGATGACTTTTTCTGACAGAATTAGAAATGAAAGGTTGGTGCTAAAGTGACAGAGAAGGTCGTGCTCTGCGATAATAGTTTGGGATTCTGAACAGTTCGCCTTCAAGGTGTTGAAGTATGAAGTAACTCCTGTGTGCCACATCTTTTCCAGAGGGTAACTTACAGCAGACAATCAAGAACAAGATGTTTATTTTAATATTTAAAAGTATCTTTAAGCATCTTGGGCAGATTGAATAAATGTCCGATACCAAAAACACCGAGCAACCAAGGAGCATGAGTCATGGGTTGTTATCCAGTTGCATGAAGCACCTGAGGATGTCGAATGAGATTCACTCTGGCAAGATTTTGAGAAGTTGTAAAATCATTGTTTTATTTAACATATAATGCCTCCTTATGAAAGTGTAGGGCTGCGTGAAAAATCAATGTTATCCATTAATGTGAATTTGTGGTTTGGGACATTTTTAAAATGAAAATCTTGACTCTCTTTAACTTCCTCCGCCGCTCTCTTTGGGCCTCATGGTGGGCTGAGCCCTCCTCACACTCTTACCTCCAAGAGATACACACACACACACACACCACAACATGACAGCAAGCATTAATGACGGCGAACAGTAGCCTACGTTCCCAAAAAATGCAAAGTCTCGTTAATCGTTTGGTTCGGTTTTGCCGCGTCAGATCTCGAACAAACCACAGTTTGTTTAAAGGCTGTCGCAACTAAATCAGCGCGACCGATTTATTTCAACATGTCAAACAAAGACATGCAGCCAAGTGGGAGAAATGTGTCTAACTCCGAGACGCACGAAAGTGCGTCAGCCCACAAACACCCGGTGAAAAGCAGCCGACATCAGTGGAATCATTTTCCCATTGTGTCCTTTATGACACAAAATGCGCTGCTGCAAAGCTGTTACTGATGCAGCCGCGCTGCATATCATTAAAGACACGGTGCCCATATATACAGTGGAAAAGGTTCACCGCACACTGAAAACTATCAACCCTCAGGTCTGTGCCACCAAGCCACAAGAATTTTTGCCGAAGTCGCCCTGCTTCATCTGTACAACTGTGCACGTGAAAAGATCAAAAGATATATATATAATATAAAACGTAAAAGTCGAAAAAATATTAAATTAAAAAAGGGGAAAAAGGGAGCTGGTATGATGGTGCATGTATGTATGTATGTGTGTGTGTATGTATATATATATATATACACACACACACACACACACACACACACATACACATACATACAAATGTATATTTATGTAAACTGCAACAGTCCTACAATAAAGTATATTTTTTTTAAAAATCCTCTTTTGATAAAGCAAGTCTAGCTGTGCTCTCTTGCATCCGCCACCATTGCAGAAACCATATTTGCACTGAATTGTTTATTCCTGCAGCGTTTTGTCTGCAGGTACTAGTATAATGACACTCATGTTTGTGCCTTGTCGGAATCACAGGCACAGTTTGCCAAATATCATCTTTGGTTACGCCAATGGTTTGTCCCTCAGATGCGGCTTCTATTTAGACCGAGGCGGTCAGACGGAGACGTGGAGTTATAAATGTATTTTGCCTCAAAGCGTGACAGATAGCTTTGATAGATGGATGGGGAGATGTGCACGTGCATGTACCTTATTTTCACCTCATATGTGCATTAGCATGTGTGAATGTGTTTGCATGTGTAAATAAACAGAGAGCTATTCTTGATAAAGATGTATGAACTGCAATATGTTCCGTATACTGATGTACTTTCATACTACTTCCTATACAGTCGTCACATGCAGATAAAAATAAAATTGTAAAAAAGAAATGTGAATTATGATGTGGTGCAACCATAATGCTTCACTATGTGTTTTTACTGATAAATGCAACACACTCAAACTACTGACTTTACTCTCTTTTTATGCTGCTTTCTTTATCCCTACTTTCTCTCAGTATTTTAACAAAAATGCTACTTTTTGTCCCCCTAAATTCTGCCTCTCCTCTCTGCATCTTTCGTCAGACTCAGTTTTTTAGTATCCTCAAACAAACAAAGACGACACACTGTTGGTCACTGCTCCAGTTTGTCCTCAGCCAATAAAAGCAGCTCTTCCAACAAGTGAATGAGCGAAACAAAAATAGCCACAGACTCACCAAACACAGAGGACAATTGTTTGGTGCTGCGCATTGTTTGAAGTGGCATTGAGTGCAGTTTCCACTCCAAACATTCAACACCGCTGCTCACACAGATACACACAGTGACCTTCCTCTGTCTGTGTATCCACACATCACTCTGTTTGTGTGAATGAGCTTTTATATATTCTGTCTATTTCAGATGAGGCTGATGAGTATAGTATGAGCAACTGTTGATCTAATTAATTGTGCATATATTTGGCCTGTCATATTTTATTTTATTAAATAAAACATACTAATATAAAACATACTAATAATATTTCTAAAAAGGTAACCGTCTGATTGAGCCACATTCTGAATCTGAAATCCAGAGTGGGACACACAGACTTTATGAATCTTTTGTAGCCATGTATGATCCTGCCTGGTTTCTGATATTCACCTAAAAATGCCCACATGATGTTGTCTATAATCACATTAAAGTCTGTAATATGAGACCAATATAGAGAGCTGACAACATGATGTGCAGAACTAGCCTCCACTGTACAGAAGTAAGCATGTTCACGAGGTTTACTTTCCATACTTTAACTTCAATCTGCACCCACTACAGCAATGGATATAGAAAATTAAAAACTTTGTAATTTAAAAGAAACAGTGGTTCATTTGTGAGCACAGAAAAACATGACATTGTAACTTGATTTTATCCACTTTTCTAAAATTACAAAATTAATTATTAATTAAGTCTTTTTAAAAATATTTTTGTAGATGTTATCTTTGCATAGTTCAGACTGACTGTCTGAACTAACTCAGACCGTGAGTTTTAGCCCATGAGGGTTTAATGCTTAAAAATTTGAATGCCATTACTTTAAAGATATTCTACTCAAGTACAAGGTGAAAGAAACTTTTTCTCAAACAAAAGTCAAAAGTAGGTCACTTAAAATGTACTCAGAAAATGTAACTTACATTTTTCAGTTTTTAATATATGACATACCTAATTGATTAAAGAAGACGCTGATGCTTTAAAATGAACTGCATTAATGTGTCAGCACATCATCGGGCCTCGTGGTTTAGATAGATAGATAGATATACTTTATTGATCTCAAAACTGAGAAATTGGGTTTAGCTGGTTGAGTCACCAGCCGGACATTGCTGGGCTGACCAGCCTATCGAGCTGAGCACATTTCTCTTTATGCATATCCCATTACAGTTAGACTTTACTGATTTGTGCCCTCTGCTTTTCATACCTCCCCCTCATGACACTATTTCTTCTCCATACTCAAGGACGGGAACTTCATTGGATAAACCAGCTCGCCATCACAAGTCAGTATGACCAGCTAAACCTTTAAAAATCATGCAAAAAGATAACTTAAGCTGGTCAAACAAGCTGGTTAACCAGTATTTCAGCAGGGACGTCAATAAAAAGCCAACAATAAATTCAATTTCCATAGATGGCACTTTACAACCTGTGCATACAACAGATCATCAATACACAACAACAACAGAAAAAGAGAATAAAACGCAGACAATTATCAAACCACGCCGGCTGCAGCAAGCAATATAAAGCCACATAGAGTCCATTAAACAGCCTGAGAGCAGAATGAATCATCACCAATGCAGAAACACAAACATGTTAACAAAATAGACCGAATCACCATGACACAGTGCTAATAATCACTTCCAGGTAGACATCTTGATATTGTTTTGAATCGCAGAGATATGTGAAATCAGCAGCTTCATTTATGTCTGTTATCATTATCAGCCATAAATCAGTTTAAGTGTAGGCTTTACCAGATTTTTAATATTTCCACCACTTTGTCCATACTCCCTGAGGCAGTGGTAGACCAGCAACTCCCATGTTCTGCAAAATTAAATGAATGTTTCTGTCAGTGGAGCCTATAATTTTTTGGTTGGGCCTTTAATTGGGTGGTTAAAACTAAGTAACTGATGCAGCATTTGCTCAGTACCATTTGATTTTATCGCGTGACGGTGGTGGAGGGTTTTACCTGGAAGTTATTATCAACAACGATTCGTATATTTCACTTCAGAGCGCTGCAAACCACAAACACGCACTCAAAAACAAAAAGTGAGCTGCAGGTTTTACACAATTTTAACGCACAAGCACAAGTTTTACAGAGAACCATCACGAGCACTGTGTCCATGCACTCACCTGTATGAACGTCACCCCATGAGCCTCGCGCACGGTAAGACCTCCCCAGTCTGCTCCAGGTCCACGACTCCACCAGTCCACACAGCTTCTCCGCCCCAGTTTAACCAGTCCATATAGCCCGTCTGCCGCCACAAACTTTCCACACGTTTGGAAGAAACAGCAGAAAGTCCTCAAATACCTCCAAGGTAGAGGATCCTCAGCGCGCGCAGAAGTCCGAGGCTTCATGCTAAATTAGCCTTTAGCCACACCCAGCATGCACCTGTGGGGTGAGAGGGTGCGTTTGATTAAGATCACCGTGCGTGCGCCAGGTGGGGTGGTGCACCAAATCAGTGAATAACTGAGGTGGATTTAATTTTTTTTTAACTTTTTTTTCTTGGTTTAGTTCTGCTGAGATACCCAAAGTTTAATATCTTTTTATTTATTTAAACATAATTAAGGGGCGTTTGTAGCATTTGAGGACATTGTCACTGTCCGGGGGGATCACCCCCCAGGGACTTTTTTTCTTGTTTTTCAATTATTTTTATTTTTTTATTTATATATTTTCATTCTTTTATGGTGTACTCTGGCACTGTATTCACCCTTAAAAAAAATTCTTTTCAGAATAATTATGAATTTTTATGTTAAAAAAATATTATTAGTTGTTGGTAATTAGTATTGAGTGAAAGCTGTGTTTTCTGCTCGAAAGTTATTGTTAATAAACACTGTGGTTTGCCTGAACAGAAAATGAAAGTTACAGTTACACTTTGGTTCTCTTTTTGGAGCCTTGTCACTGCCTTCAAAATATATTTGGAAATATTTTACAGATTTTGTATGAATTTCTATATGATATATGTGCATATGTACATTTTTTTCTATTTTCTATTTATGTAAACTCCTGTTTTTGTTTTTTTCTTTTCTCTTTTTATGTTTACTTTTGTGCATCACATACTCAGGCAAGGTCCTCCTTAAATCCTACTTGGCAACCTGATTCTGAGACAAAACAAATGTCAAGGATTGTTTTCTAGTAAAAATACATTATAATTTCACATCTTGCACACACACACACACACACACACACACACACAGACACATTGTTTGTGGGGTGTCCATAACGACAGTCATTAGTTATGGGCATCTGTCTCCTCGCTGTGTCCCTCCACAGATCCCAAACCAGCAGCCCTGCGCTGACATTGAGGCCAGCTGTTTCACCGCAGCCTCGTGTGATTGAGACCAGAGGATGCGTCGGACGTGTTTGGTGATCGGAGAAAATATGAGAGGAGAAAAGATGGCTCTCTGTCCTCACGGGGCCAGCACAATACTTTAATCACCTTACACCTATCCTCCGATTCATCCTCCCATCCCAGATGCCCAAAGCAGCCAGCCAAAATCTGGACATCATTTTTTATCTCCGCTTTTCACATTCCCTCCATTTTCTCCCGCCCTTCTGTGTCCTATTTCTGCGTCTGTTTCTTCCCTCCCATGTCCTTAACTCTGTCTCCATCTCGTTGTCCTCGCTATTTATTACTTATTGACCATCTCTCTGTCACTCTGTGTTCCTCTCGCCCTCTTTCTCCACGTCTCAACATGGTATCTATGAAGACAAATGTCACCCCAAGGATACATGATGCCTATTTTCCAGCCAAAGTCAATCTGCCACCATGTAACAAGGATAGATCCTCACTCAAAGGGACAGAGAGGTGAACAGAGAGAGAACAGGGCGGGAGACAGAGAGATGGTTTGTATCTAAACAAAACAAAATATTAAAATATTATATTAATTCTCCACACAAGCATTGGTTCAATCAGATATGACCAGCTCCTTCTTGGCAGGAGAGAGTTATCCATTCATCCAGTCTCTTGGGGAAAGGATAAATCTGGTTTATTATTACAACCTGGGTCTTATTTTCTTAGTTTTTGACATCATTTCCATCAGTTATAATAACACTGTAGTCACAAGAGGAATTGGTGAGGATCCGGAAAAAGCAACGTTGCTACAACAAAATCAATCAGAACAGAACTGACAGGTTGTTAATAATTCAACAAATGTCTTTAATTTCAAGTTATTGTTGGCTTTTTCTCAATTACATGAAGACGATCTTTCCTTGATTTTAAAGGGGTGTTTTGAAGTGTGATACTTATACATAATTAGGGTTTTACCTACAGTCAATGACGCTCAGCACGCCCCCAGTTTTGAAAGGCAAACAGGAGTAACACCAAAGAAGCTAACAATGGTTATACATTGACCATAAGTAACTGATTCATACAGTTACTTACAAAATTAAAAAAAATACAAACTATCCCTTTTACTAAATGCTGTTAGCGCCTAAAATGCTGAATAATGCTGTAGTTGCTATGAGAAGATATTGCAGAAAAACAAATTAAATACCCTGTCAGTTGAATATTTCCCTGACTCCTCCAGTATCTATATTTTGCAACCTGCCAGTTTCTTTAATTAACATTTCCTTATTTTATTTATAAAAAATGTGATCATAGTAGCTTTCCTTCAGAATGTATTTGCTTTTGTAAATTAGTCGTATATAAATATAATTTCAAGGAGCAAAGTACGTTAAGATATAAGATGGTCTATAAACTATGATGGATATTTATCCAGATCTCAGCAATTACTGTAACTAGTACAATGTTATTAGTACTGACAGGGATGATGGCCAAAAGTACAACAAAAAAAAAGAAAAGAAAAAAAGACTCGGAGCAGAATAATCCTTTAATGAGCCTGTTTATCTTCCTGTTCTGTCTATTTTGTCATGAAATCGACTGAACATACAGTAAAATGGTGCGTGGTGCTTGCTTTAATAAACCTAATAAATGTCAGTGTGTGTGGAGGAATGTACAGCATACAGAGGTTGTTGCTGTGTGTGTGTGTGTGTGTGTGTGTGTGTGTGTGTGTATTCAGTGCATGACAGGGCAATTCGTTCTGTTGTGACAGTAATTCTGAGGGATTGTATTGATTGTTCCTGATGGAGGCTGAGATATAAAGCAGGAGGACACTTGTCTCTGTCCGTCTCTGGTTCTCTCTCCCTCTCTCACACACACACACAGATTCAGAAACATGTCTCGAGTTGCCACATCAGTGGATAGAAATTGAAAGTAATCACGTTGTAAAGTGATTAGATGACGATTTCGGTTCTCGAATCATTCTTTGCCTCGCACTTGTGAAGTCCACTGTGTTTTAAGGACTGAGAGGGGTCCAGTGGCAGCTCTCTTCATCACTGGCCTGCAGGAAACAGTCCCTCTTCATTCTCTGGATGTGATCCACTGTAAATGTCCTTTTGTTTTACGTCAAAATGGTTATCTTTAAAGGGGACCTAATATGCTTTTCCATATTTTCTGTCTCATATATATCATTACGATGAAGGATCTTCATGTGTAATGGGGCCAAAGTTTTAAATAGTGAGGTAAACATTTGTGGAAGTAATCTATGTGAGAAAAAAATACAAGTTTATCATCCTGGATATTCTATTTTCAGCTTTTTTGTCATCTGGCTACAGTATGATGTTATAATGTGCCAGATTTCTTCATATGGTCACGCAACACTTTCTCATCCAAAGTCATCACATGTTGCCACTTTGCATTAGACTTTCAGGTCTATATATCACACTCTAGGTATTGCTCTGTGTTTACTGTTTTTGTTCCAGGATGCTGCTAACGTGATTTCAACAAAAGCACATGACAACCAACGCCAGGACGTCAACAAAGGGAGATGCTGGCCCATTTAGGCAAACATGGAAGTTTAGAAAAAAATCCCATTCAGATTGGAAGGACACTTGACTCCTGTATGAAAGTCCAGGGCTTGCTGGACCCCTACTGCCCGCCCTGTAGTGACTTTTGTGCTTCTTAAATTATGTCATTACTAGCAGTGTTTTAACTGCTAAGTGGTGTATCATGTGGATGCACAGGTTCTGTCCTGCCTTGGTCTCAGCTAACACTGCCCATTCACACATCATGCTGCCGCAGCAGGTGTCGTCGAGCCACCCGGCGGCCAATAATAACACCACGAACAGTTCTGTCCAGCCATGTTCTCAGCTGATGCTGTCCAGCGGTGTATTATGCAGATGCAAAAGGTAGCTTTTGGCATTGCAAACTTACACCAAAAAATAAATAAATAAATAAACAATGCTGTTTTAGGAGTTCGGAATGAGAATGGGCTGAATCCTAAAACCTAAAACCTAAAATACAAGTATAAACCAGAAATTTAGCAGAATAGGTCCTCTTTAAAAATTAATTATTCAGACAATTCTGACTCCTGTGTTTGTCATCTTGACCTTCAATCCACTGAAGAAGAAATGAATGTGACGTTATTTGTCAGCTCAACAATAAGCTGTGACCCTCTGTCAAGTCAGTGTGCTCTTTTAGTTTGACCTCAGAGGCCGAGCGTGACGTCTGACCATGTGGCTGTCCAATAAAACTGCACTGCTCAGGTGTTGTGTCTGCTGGTTGCACAGGTTGGTTCAGACCTAACAGGTACCACTCTTCTCATTATTCTGTAATGGCTCTTTAATTGGTCTTTTAATAGAGCCTTTTTTTGAGGGCCTAATTTGTGCTCTGCAGCGTAGCCAGCGGTCCCTCTCGCCTGCCAGCAAGAGCGAGGGTCCTCAGGGCGCTCTCAGGTGTCTGAGCTGATTGCCTGCCTGCCTGTTTGCTCTCAATCTGTCAGTGCCGCGGCTGCGCTGGCAAGAAAGGCAGTGGAATTGAGAACATTGTGTGTGCGCGTGTTTGAAGCGAAGGCGTCTGTATGGCACGCCATCCTTCAGGCGGCACCACGACAGGACCCATCTGCCAGCCAAAACAGAGGGACCAGTCAGAGCAACTCTGGCTCAGGCTGGCACAAACACAGCTCACCTCTCCACCTCCCTTTTAATAAGCTTTTTCCTCTCTCAGTCATCCTCCTCTGCATTCATCCAGTTATCACTCGCCTCTGCTAACCTTATCCACCCTCCGCTGTTCATCTTCACCCTCGAATCTCATTTCCACCCCACGACTTTGGGAGCGGTGACTTATCCGGCTCTCTTGCGAAGCCTCTCCTCTTCTCACTGCAAACAGATGAGCCTGTCTGCTCTCTGTTTAAAATAAAAAAAATAAAGCGCTGTCTTAACAGAAATCTGTTTTTGACTCCAAAAATGTTCCAACTTATATTTTATTTCTGCATTAAATCCCTTCTTATATCCATCAGTTTCTCCCTTTATCCCTCCCACTCCCTCACTGAAACAGGTGGGTGGATTAACACTCCTTTCCCATTGATTTATCTCACTAAAAAGGCAGATTGTAGTGGGTGTTTTGCAACCCATAAGTGTTATATTATAGTTGCAGACTTAAATTGTCCTTACTGCATCCTCTACCTTTGCTGGTTTGACCCTGGGAGTACAAATTAAGGAGAGTCAAGGGTCGAAGGTCGTACAGGTGGAGATGGGGATAAGCTTTCTGATGAGCGCTTTGCAGCCAAACTCCATAAAATTGGTATGTGTCAGCTTGTCTGGCCCCCAGACTGGTTAATTGGGAGGTGATTATCATCCCGTCACTGCTGGAGTGTGACTGACAGACTTTCTCATCAGGTAGCAGTGAGTCATTCACACACACAAACAGGTAGCAACAGCCGCAGGTGCTTGTTCATAAACATTCACAGAGCTGATTCGTGGTTAAACACATACGATAAAGGAATGTACATAAAAATACGAGGAAATACACACATTTGCATGGGATTATTATGCTTACTTAGTCTGTCCATGTTCAGTCATGCAGACAGTAAATATTTTTCCATGAGCTTAGTTTACCGAGAGAGAGCACATTTACACATGATGGAAAAAAACATGATGCTTTTAGGAAGGATTGTCCACGCCACAGACTTTTACTTTGTAATTTTAGCTGCTGTGATGTTGTGATAGTGCCACCGAACACTGTCAGGTCTGGTTTGGGAGAGCGAGGCCCCTGTCCAGTAATTAGCAAGCTGCTGTAGGAGCAAACTGTTGGGACAAGGCTGCCAACATGACGCAGCAAAATTCAGAGACAAGTTTCTTAAAAGGGAATGTTAATGTCGTTTGTAGATTAATTGTTGGAGGGATCTTTGCTCATATCTCAAAAGTTTTGGGGGTTTTTTTTCCAGCAGCTGAAGCAAACAGTTTTAAAATTATACAAAATTCCTGCTTATACCTAGATAAAGAAAAAAGAATGTAAAATTAAAGCTGCTATAATTATTTTTTTTCATATTAACCCTTTAAAACCTGAGCAAATTGGCTTCAGTTCTTTTGAAAGCATGGGAAAGGGCAATAAGCTACCAAAAAATAAAAAATAACAAAAAATAGAAAATAGTAAAAAAGTTAAGAGTAAATGAACTTAAAATAAGTGAAAAAAAGTTAACTTTTTAAAAAAGAAAATGACCGAAAAAAAATGTTGAAAAAAAGGAAAACAAAATAAAACTTAAAAAAAAATAAATACAGTTTTCTGGACATTTTCCCAATTTTTCGCTAATATACAGACATATAATGTACACACTGAACAATACAGCTCAGCCAAGGAGGACACCATTACTCTTTACATCTTGTGCTGTCCCTTTAATACAACACCACTGCATTTCAGATATTGTGCTTTCTATTTATATATTTGTTTAGTAGCAGTTTCTATTGACTTTGCAGATAAAGGTTTTAGACAAAACATATGATGACAGCAGATGAGACTAGATGAGACAGTCATAATTAGCTCCAATTCAGGCATCTACAGCAATTTATAATTTGGTGAAAACATCCGTAATAATATTCCAATGACATATGGAACAAATGTAAAATAAGTTGTTCATACGGACAAACCCATCACAAAAAATCTCCCCAACTTGACAGTTACCCTCAGGTTTTTTTTAAAACTTGTTCTCCAAATCTTCAGACATCAAACAATGACATCAGCACTGTAACTGTAAACTGGATCTCAGCCTAAAAGTGGATGTTCACAAGCTGCCGCTTTGTCGACAGCACATTACCCACCAGTATTCTGCATATGGCTGCTGCACCACCTCAGGGCACCATGTTCTTGCATAATACTGTTTGTACATGAATATTCTACGCCCGACATATGCTTAAGACTACACACAGGAATATGTTCTCACTCTGCCATTAATAATGAGCTGTTTTTAGAGATTTGCAGTAGCCTCGGATGAGTTCTTTGGTTTTGTTTTGCAACTTTAACAGCTTTTTTCATTTATTTTCGTCGGGATTTAAAGATTTGTTGTTATTAATATTATGCAGCACATAAAACGTTAAAAAACAAAACAAAAAAACTTCAGATTTTCTTATATCAGCTGTCAAGAAAGTGATATTGTGTTTTCTTTTTCCAGACACAACTAAATATGCAGTGGAGGAAACAATGAATAATCTGTGAGCTTTGAGTATCTGAATGATTCTTTTTTTACTTCAGAAACACTTGAGCAATAATATTTGAAAAATGGGTTTGCACACATTCTTTGAAATGAGGAACACCTCAGACAGAAGATAATATTCAGACTAATATGCATTATCAAACCTCTCCGACTTGTTGCAGTAATCACGACAGCACTTTATTCCCCGCCATGGACTCCAGACTTTAGACGAATTAAGAGAAATAGCTTAAATCAAAATCCCAACTTTGAGCGAGGGAATAAATGTTTGAGCCGGTGCAATGCGTCTGTGTTGATATAATGAGCGAGCTGTGGATATGAATCATTTCCGTCAGTGCAGGTATTACAGTTTTGCACCTTGGGCAATGCGCCATGATTGATAACTCAGTTGATTACACTTTGCCAATGGGAGACGGAGGAAGAGCCGGAGAGTTGAGGGGAGGAAGAGAGGAAAGGAAGGGACATAATGACACTAATGATAATTACAGAATTGCTAATACCTGAATCTTAAACGAAGTAGCTGTGCCCTTAGTCCTTTAATCTCTCCATATCGTTGAAAGTATTTAGTGTATGATTTCAATCCACAGGTAATGGGACGACTATGGATCTCACTGAGGGATGAGCTCTAATTTATATGAGTTCATATGATCATGTTGCAGATGAATTGATCTGAATACAACATTTATTTGAAATTGAAACTTCCCAACATGAATAATACAAAGATGTCATCATTTTGAAGAAGGTCTGAAGGCAGCAGAGGGGGCTGATATTTTTAAAAGCAAACCCAAGACCTACCTTTTTAGTTTCACTTTTAATTGAACTTAATTCATCTATTGACTATTTACTTATTTATTTATATATATATCAGTCTATTTCACAGTTTTACTACTTTCTATATCATTATTTTAAACATATTTTTTATTATCTTACTTTGTTTTATATCCTTTCATTTACTTCTTATTTACAGTTTTAGTTTTTTATTTCTTTATTTGTTTATTTATTCATTTATTTATTTCATTTATTTCATTATTGCTATTATCGTTTTATTTCTTAATCAATTTATGTATTTATTTGTTTATATATTTATTCATTAATTCATTTATTTAATTTCTTTTATCATTTTCTTTATGTATTCAATGATTTATTTATATCTTTATATTTATAGGTTTTATCCTGCCTCTGGCAGCATTTCCTCAGATCCTCGTTTTAATGAATACTGTTTTTGATTTTTTTGTTTTTTGTGTCTTTATTCACATGCTTGTGTGCGTGTGTGTGTGTTCTTGTAGTGTGTGTGTGTGTGTGTGTGGTCTTTGCACACTCACCGTGTGTTTCATGTCAACCTTGATTAGAAGGACACATTACCCTCATACATACCGTATGTACACTCTGTGTCACAGAAGCATATGGCGGTTCATTCATGGATGATGTCATTTTAATGATGACAGCCCTTTCATCACCTGGGGCTGGACATGTGTGTGTGAATAAATAAATTTGTGTGTGTTTGTGCATACTCGTTCTTGCAATATAGTGGGGACCAGAACAATTTATCCACAGAGTGGGGACATTTTTGGAAAGTGAGGACATTTTGGATGGTCCTTTTTTTGCTCAAAGGTCTTTTTGAGGGTTCAAACTTGGTTTTAAGATTCAGGGTAGAATTACTTGTGATGGTTGAGATTAGGGTTCAGGGTAACGGTAATGGGCTATCCAATGTATTTTGTCAATGATAGTCCTCACAAATATAGAAGTGTAGGAGATGTGTGTGAGTGTGTGCATGCAGTTTTTTTTGTTTTTGTCGAAAATTTGTACTGCATTTAAATGATTCAGTAATCTGTGATAAATATTGTTAAATCATACCATGCAAAAGTGCAAAAGGTGTCAGAATTGAGTCAAATAAGGAAATTGTGCAGTACTTGTGAGGTTCTTTATTTTTATCCAAAATTTCAATTTAGTGAATAAATTAATGTTCTAAGACTGGCTACTAAATACCTGAATACATTTGATAATATGTAATAATATAATATATAAGTGGCCAAAAAAATATTTTTCCTGGCCATGGACATGCAAATCAGCCAAGAGACTCTACTAATACTAAAATTAGATAAGTTTATATTTTTAAAAAAAAAAGTATATATAACCAAATCAGAGAAGGAGTGAAAGAAAGCAAGAAATTAAAAAAAGAAAAATCTGGAATTGGTGTTTGTTAGTAAGCCAGTTTTTACCGATTTCATCTGTGTTTGGTCTGTTTCCAGATTTCCACCTTGAAAAATATGTTCTGTGCCTAAAAATGTTAAAATTTGACATGTTTTTTTACACATTAAACCTGCAGTAACTGGGTTTCTTGGTGGCAGAAGTGAAAGACAAACTGTTAATAACTATATTACTTAAGCACATGTTAAATTAGGGAAAGGGTCACATTATTGAAAAGAATCATAAACTGCAAAGTGTGTAAGAGACTTTTTATTTTTTACTCTCCAGTGAAACTCAGTCTCTTGTCATCCTTGAGCAAAACTGTCAATACTGATCTTGTAAACTGGTTGAAATGAACATATTGTGACTATACTTGGACTATAAAGACTGAAATGTTAATAATAAACTTTATTTTTGGCTTTCTTAGTCGTTACTCTCGATCAAAAAAAAACAAAAAAAACAATACAGAGCGTCAGCCAGAGGTTTATTTGTGGAAAGTCGCTGTGTAAAAACTTCCTTGTGCGTGACCTACTACCCCATTACCTTACTCTACTTAGCTCTGTCACTTTGACAAACACCTCGTCTTACGCTGTCAAACTCTGACCTTCGGCGCGCGTCCGATGAGGCTGTTTGTGTGATGGATGTTTGTGAGACACCGGTGTGGATGAAGGGCTGTGTAATGGAGGCAGCAGAGGCTTATTTCCTCCTCACCTTTATTACGAATGGACACCCTGAGCTCATCTGTGTGAGTCCAAGTGTGAACGCATATAAGGATGCCCTGAATCGTTACAGTGAGTCATTATTCTCCTGGATGGTCTACTTCACAACAAACAGGAGTGCCACGATAACTATTCTTATCAAGGCCCCCACTTTTTTTGTTACTTTGCTATAATTATTTTCCTCTTCTCTTCTCTTCCCCAACACCCTCCCACTCTGGTTTACATACTTTTCTAAAACTGTCACACCAGCTTTTTTCTTTCTTTTTTATTATGTTTAAGCCAAACAAATGACATTTTATTTTGCTGTCAAAAATTTTACATGGCAGACAAGATTTTTTTTCTAAAAAAATCTGGAGAATTCTTGAAATAAAAGACATGACATTTATCTGCTGAACATCATAATTTTAAATGCTAGATGCCACAAAATTCACATGATCCATATTTTATAATGCCTGTTAATATGACTCTGCACTATAGCAATAGGTATTATGTTTTTAGATTGTGAATTGTCCGTCAGTCCATCCTATTCTCGTCTTATCCCATTCTTGGGAACGCCTTGAGGGAATTGTTTTCAAATTTGGCACAAACATTTACTTGACTCAAAAATAAAATAATGATCAATAATAATACAATTGTGGTCAAAGGCCACTGTGACCTCATGAAAAATGCTTTTGGCCATGACTAAAGAATTCATACACCTAATTATGATAGAATTCAACACAAATGCCTAAAAGAATAAAGTGAAGCAATGGCATTTTATATCCAAAAGGTCAAATGTCAACTTCACTGTAACATCATATTGTTCTGCAAAAAAAAAGTTCTGGCCGAGGAGACATTTAGTCAGATGCTGAATTGTTGACACTAATATTGGGTATCCACCTCAAAACTGTGCTGATTTTAAAGATCTTTGTGTTTCTGTGGGGAAGTCGTGTGTGCATCATCTCTAATCCTAACCTGTTTTCACAGACATTGATGTAAACTGTAACTTCAGCTTGACTGGTGCGTGTGAGGCGGTAATTTTAGTTCTATTTTCCTCCAGGTTTGACATACTCCAGCTCATGAATGCTTTGCAGCATCAAACCCACGTCAAACTCTCGTCAGCGCTTGTTTCTCGCAACAGAAGGCAGCTGCTTTCTGCAAACAAGCTCTGATGAGTACACTACCTGCGTGGCACCACACGGCAGACAGACAAAGTTAGTGAGTGAATATAGTGGAGCATTTTCCTCAGGAGCTGGTAGAAAACAGACACAGCTAAAAGGGTCAGTGATTGTCAAATTATACACTCCCCAGGTGGCAGGAAACTCAAAATGAATACCAATGTTGCTCTGTGTCTTCTGGATGTGTGTTTGCAAACACAACATTTATAAGTCGTGATGTGATAGTAGCTGTGTATCCGTAAACCAGTTGTGATGTTTTCCTAGCCCCTAGTTGCTAAAAATTGAATAATACAGTTTTAAAAATTCAATGTCAGAGCTTCTGTGAATACACGTTTTCAAAATAGCCCTTACTTGCTGCTGGATAACCACATCCCACAGAAAAAGAAGAAAATAATAACTCCCTGTGAAGGCTGACGTCTATGTCTCTGCAAAATAATCTTCATACTCTGCTGGTATGAACTGATACCACTGGCTGCCTAGATGGTATAAGATAAAATATATGCAATTTTTCATTGTTGATCTCATATATAAACTGACAGTATTACCCCTTTCACACCAAAATTAGCGCAAGGTTTTTCAAACCAAATATAGGTGATGGACTGCATTCTCACTGCCAGTGAACATACCGCTGCAGCACACGAGTCTGTCTTTCTGTCAGCTATTGTGTGTGTGTGTGGGGTGGGGTTGGGGGGGGGGTTGTTTTGTTTGTGTGTGTCCTCACGGACAGGCTGGAGAAGAGGTCAAAGGTAGACAGCAGTGGGAACAAAGGTCTTTTCAGTGGTTTCTTCTCTTTTTATCTCTCTTACTTCTTCAGTCTCTCTTTCAAACTCAGTGCAGATGTACTTGGATGAATGTTTTAGTGCTGCTCGGGAGGAGATGGACAGTAATTGATGATGGCATGTCATTGCATCTTGCCAGTTGAGAAGCTGAAATTACTGCACTCATCTGGTGTTGTATTCCCATCGATGCCGATCGGAGCCGGAGGCGATAAAAACCTATGTCTACTGCAGAGTCATTTGACCCGGGTGTGAATGCTGATTGTACGCATTCTCATTACATTAAAAAGCCAGATGTTAGCACGTGTTAGTGGGGTTTTTTGTGCAGTAAGAATGAGGCTTAGGCTGTTTTAAAACTCCCTAAATGCCTTCCACAGCTTCCTCCTCCTCTTCCCACCTCTCAGTGCTCTTCCTCAGTCAGTCATCCCCCCGTGGTGAGCTCCAGGTTGGAGGTCATGTATCAGGACAAGCAGTGAGGGTGCTGTGTCTGGAAGACCCCCTCTTCAGGTTCCCATCTGTCTGACAGTGGGGTTGAACTGATCTGTGCCATAATCTGTGTGTGCTGAATGCAGAGCAGGGAGCAGCACTGATTAGGATCACCCATGTGAATGCTTATGGCTTCTTGTGTGCAGATGCCTTTGGTGTTCAAATGCTCAGAAAGCCATGTGTTGCAGTACAAAACCTGCTGTTCTGTCCATGAACATGATATTGTGCATTTGATAAAGTTTTTTTTATACTTTGCTGTCCACTCATCAGAATAAATTTTATGCGTCTGCAAACCACAGATATATTACTTTGTACATCCATATGTATCAAATCAGCGTTTCTAAAATGACATATTTTACGAGCTGTCTGACTGGGAGGTGAAGGAGACAATTGATGAGCAAGACACCTTAGCAAGATGCCCGCCAAGCTAAAGACCACTGTTCAAGCTCAACAAACAACAAAACCAGTTTTCTTTTTATGAGTTACCTGTTTAGTGAAGTGTTGCTATATTTCCACTAGGGGTATACGATAACCACACCGTTGTTGAAACAAAATGTTTCCGTGTATCTGCTACAAAATAACACATAAAACATATCTGTTGTTTGCAGGAATGTACAATGCCATCATTTATTCTGGTGATTATGTTGGTACATATACAAAGGTGGATGTAACAAGATGTTACTCATTGACAAAAAGTTTTTAAGTGCATTTAGATTACACAGGGCAAATCACTACTCTTGGAAACTTTCCAGGACCTCCAGTTGTTTCTGTTGATTTCCTCCATACCCCTCTTGTTTTCCTCTTATCTCTGTATGTTCATGAAGTCTTACAGCCTCAGGATATGTGCCCATTGTTTATTCCCCCCCTCTCATACTGCTGTGGGAACTGTTTTTTACTTCAGGTACTGGCATGACTCAAGGATCAAAATAGACAACAACGTCACTGCCAAAATTACAGGTTGCAAACAAAGCTGCCAAGACCCCATCACACTCACTCTGAGAGCTTTCCAGTCTTCACTCTGGGCATCAGCTTTAACTAATACCTCAGAGTTTAAAGAGTCAGACCCAAAAACCAAAATCCTTCAAACACAAAATCCTTCACACAGGTGTTGAATTCACTGCGCCGTGGAGCCCTGCTGGACTTGAATCCACAGTTTCATATATTGTGTTGAGCTTTGATGTTTTAGAGTGTTTCTTCTTATTAGTTTTCTTGACCAGCTGACACTGTTTGTGTCAGAAATTTACAAATCCAAATGGGGAGCCATGTCTTTCTGGAGTACGTTCAAATGCAACTACTTTGCGCCGCAACGCCGTGGTTGTGTTTGCATCCAAAGGACGAAGAACTGTGACATCATACTTGTGTAAAAAATAATGTTTTGTGCCTTAACCTTAACATTACTTTAAAAAGAAATGTATAAATCCAGCATTTCTCTGGTGATTGGGTTGGGTTGGTGGAAGTCTTTGACACCGGAGAACATGGTTCATATTTGATCTCACGCACAACAATCTTTCCCTAAACCTCAACCAAGTAGCTTTAGTTGGCCAAACCTTAATCACACCATAAATAATAGAGAAAATGCTCATACGATCACATGCATCACAGACAAATGTCAGAATTTACTGTGTTGGTATGAGGACTTCAAATAAATGTGAGTGGATGCACTTGCTTATAAGTGTGAGGCAGTTGTAGTGGGTGGAAAAACAGGTCAATGAGACAATAATTTACAGTTTTATTAAAGCAGTTTTGTCCTCTGGGATGAGCTACCTCGTTCTGAAACAGCTTCAACTGCTGTTTTTTAGCTGCTTTGTCCTCTACTACATGATACAATCTGATTATCATCTTCACCTTACTAGTTTCTGTGTGTTATGTGTCTATCCAACTGTATGTGTGTGTGTAATGTGTGAGTGTTTTGGTCCATCATTGGGGAGTGGCGAATGTGGTGTCTGATCTTGAAGTTAATGTTTATTGCTTTATGTTGTCATGTTTGAAAGGACGAAGAGGAGAGACTGGGAGATTTATTCCCATCTCTGTCTGTCTTTGCACTCATTCCTCTAGTGGGACAGGAGGTCAGTGCATAACGGACATCTGTTTTGACACCATCGCTTTTGGGTCACACTCAGTAGCCAGTGTAGGACAATTAAATTAACCAATAAAATAGTTTATTAACTAAAAGTAATCAAAATAAGTCAAATTGCACAGATAGGCAGGAGAAAGGTGCAGAGTCAGGAGTGCAGAGGGTGGATGTGTAAAAATGTATTTCAGGGGTGTTGTGCTCCAAAAACAAAGCAAAGGAGCCGAGAGGAGATCTGCCAGCCGAAAACTGTCTGCTGCTGCTCTCATATGGGAACATTGCGCCCAGGTGTGTCCCATGACACTGATTGGGCTCATTAAGTCTGTTGCCATTGAATGAGAAAACAATTAGCAAGAGCACAGAAACCCAGCAGTTTCATCATGCCTGTTACATATCTGTGGTTTGCAGAAATAGATAATGCCACCATTTATTTCTGTCAGTTAGGTTGTAAAAATGACGTTAAAAAAGAGTTTAGTGAAAGAATGGAGGAACTCAACATGTCATTTCTAATTATAGGACGAAAACATGGAAAATCACCAGTATGATAATTTGAAACTCCCCCATCTGCTTCCATCAGTCTTTTCCCCTGTGGTGGGCTGCAGGTTGGAGGTCATGTATGAAGGTGGGGGGAAGACCACCCTTATGGGTTCCCATCTGTCTGACTGAATCCGATGTGCCCTATAGCCTGCAAAAATTAGTACCACAATCTGTGGCATGATCTGCACAAAAATAACAAAAAATCCTAGATATTTACTTTATTGTTACAAAAAATGGGAAATAACTTCATCTAAATACTTAGACTTGCCAAATTTGTTACTACAGTATACATTTGTGGAAATTGGTCTTTTTAAAAAAAAAATTGAATAAAGTTAGATCCCACTGAGTCACATTTTGATCCATTGATGAAATCAATAAATTACACTTTGATTGTAGGTAAAACACTTTGTTTTTACATTAATTTCCTTGTGCAACAAACATTTAGGTTAGATTTAAAAGATTTACAGGCATAATGCTACTGTAAAAGGTGTATTTTTGAGTCTGTGTCCAACGCTGGCATCACGGGCTCAAATCTCACATCAGAATTAGTAAAATATTTTTAAATAACTTTCAATCAAGGATCATATTAAAGACTATATTAGATAATTGTGAATTACATTAGAACAGACTGCCAGATGTTAATTAGCACCGGTGAATTTGCATACTGAACTCTTTCTTAATGAATCATTTTCGATTAACTTTGTATCAGTTGCTAAATCACATAATTATTAATTATTATTTTTTTGCTGTCTGCATGCATAAAAGATATTATTTATGTCCATTTTTGCATAAAGCAACATGATCTTACTGCACCACGATTTCATGGTTATGCTCCTTTAATGTATCACTTCTAGTGACATCATGCTACCAAATAACAGAGTTATAGCTGATATTCACATTTACAAATGGCACAAATCAGTTAAATCACAGATAATTTTGTGTGCCCTGTAGTGAAGTTGCTGACTTTAATATGCCAGTTGTTCTGAGAGTAGTGGTTTGGGGAGGGCAGTGAGAGCAGAACAAGTTTGAGATGGAGGTTTGTGTTTTATTTAGAAGGCAGGGGAGACAGTCCTCCTCATCTGTCGACTGCTGCACCTGTTCTCAGCAGCCAAACAGGACTGACACTCCATCGCCCTACGTGGAGCCACTGTGGGGAAGGACTGGAGACAACGTACCGTGTATGACTCTCTGTCTGTGTGTGTGTGTGTGTGTGTGTGTGTGTGTGTCCTCCAGTTCTGCCTCAGGTCTGTGGTGTTACTTTGGGCTCAGTCAGTTTGTGTTATAGAGGGAGGAAAAACGCAGCAGATAATTTTATAGCTAATTTTATAGCTATAGCTACTTCCAAGGGTCACTGCCCTGTACCCAAGCCCTAATCTGAGTTATGTGTGCTAAATTTTCTGGCTTTTAAGTTTGGTGCCTATCTTTCTGTTAAAAAAAAACAATGCAGGTAAAGAAATCTTTAAAATCAGACTGAAAGGTGAAATTTTGTATCCTCAACTGCAATAAAGGACTCCCAATTAAGCATGCTAATTAAGATTTTTTTGTGAACAGTAGGTGGCCATCACTAACTTAGCATTGATTGTTTTATAAATGACTAAAATCTTATGAAATTTTAGGGCTGCAAAGCGTACTTGCTGCGCTAAGTGCCTCCTTGCCCAGCCGTCACTCTCTCTGTATGTCATGACCCAAGGCTGCAGGAGTGTGAGCATGCACAGCAAGAGTTCGCCCAGCCTGCATACACATATTTTTATAGCACAGGTTCAATTGTCATGACATTTATTGAACTCAATCATTCTCCCAAGAGGCTAAACCCTTTTTTTATTATAACAATCTCATGGCTCCTATAATGCAAGTCACAGCTTAGTTTTTTCAGTCCCACTGCAGACATGCAACTCCAAGGGTCTGACACTTGTATTCAGACTTTTAAACATGTTTTTATGCAGATAAAATTCATATTCTTACTGCTTTCCAGCTCTGCCTCTCTTCACATTCATACAGCGCTGTAAAGCCACCTGGGAGCTGCCCTGTATGTCTGCTGTTTCCCAGCAGGCATCTCAGCAGAGATCATGACTGGAGAGATCACCTCCTACATCCCAGCTGGTGGGGGCATTACAACTGGTGATAAGCCCGTTTCTCTCACCTCTAGGCAACAGTGACACCATCTCACACACATTTCATGTTTGTGTGCAGAAACATTGTTTTTGTGTGTGTGTGCATGTGTGTGTGCAGCCTCAGAGTTCTAGTATTTGGCAGCACTGGGGATGTTTTGGCTGCGAGCAGCCTGAAGAAAAAAAAACCTGCCAAAGATAAAAGCCAGGCAGCTGGTGATACACTGCCACATCTCGGCTGACTCTGGCTGTCTGGTGAAGATGGTGGTATTGGTACCCATGTGTTTATCTGAAGGCGCGAAAGAAAACTCTGAACTCTGGATATCACCTGAACAAGTGATAATACAGTGTGTCTAAAGTGTGTGTGTGTGTGTGTGTGTGTGTGTATGTGAAGTCAAATGAAGTCAACTCAGTTTTTGGCCTCTATAAACTGAGAGAAATATTTCTCTCTTTAGCTGCAATACTGTGTTTACCAGCCAGTCTGTAGCTGTGTCTGTCTGCTGTTTGATGTGGAGCAGGTAGTGTACAGTGGGGAATTTTAGAACATTTTCCTCTGGAAACCACTGTGTGCTATGGCTTAAAACGATGCTATGAGAGCAGTGAGAGTAAAAGAGTTGTGAGTTGGACCGCTAAACAAGAACTCATTGTCAAAACTCATTAGACCTTTTTAAAAAGAGATTGTGCAACACACCAAATCACCATGACTTTGCATTAATAACAATAATCACCTACTGATAGTCCACTGGCAACTGATTTGAATTGCAAAGTGAAAACAGAAAACTTGTTTAATCTGTTGTCATTTTAAGCTGCGACTGTTGCATTTAAAGCAACACACTTTCATCCCGACTTGTCACATGTTGCAGCTTTGTCAGTCTGCATCTACATATTACGAGTTCTGCGTCTGTTATTTGCTGCTACCGTGATGTTAACAAATGCACATGGTGGGATGACATGGCACATGGTTGTGTTTCGGCTACAACAGCATGGACGGTTAGGTTTAGGGTAATAGGGCACATGGTAAGGTGAGGAAAAAAAACCCTGAATCCCAATCAAAGTCTGGGTTTGTGGGACCACTGACCTCCACTAAGACAAGCCCTATAAGTGCCCTTATATTACGTCATTACAGGAAGAATTTTAACCTGATGCTTATCCTGAAGCATTTCATGTGCACGCAACAGGTTCTGTTTGTCCACATGCTCAAGTGAGGCCGCTCGTGTGCCCATTGGTTGGATGTGGCAGGTGCTGTCCAGACATTAATTTCTTGCTTTAACCGAAGTTATAATTTGACATGTTAACTAAAATCCTTTATATATATTGTGTATTGATTTTTTTTTAGTAATTATTGTAGTAAGTGATAAATATGACTCCTCATCTCCCAGTCCCTGTCCTCACATCTCTTTATCTCCTCTGCTTCTCAATCACTCTCACATCCTCTCGCCAGCCTGTGATCGCCCTGTGATCTCGCTCAACTCCTGTTCCTGCAAACATATCCACTGTCCCTGTAGTGCTGCTCTGTGGCAGCTCATCCACACGTTACAAATGTGTTTGACCCTCTGTGGAGCTTCAGAAAACACCCTTCTTTGTATTTCTGTGGCTTTTTTTTATCAAACGCAAAAGCTTTAGCCTCGGTTTGCTCCGGGCTCAAACGCCTTTTGAACTGCCTGTTATTTTGTAAAGGTACAAGGTTCTGAATTTCTCTTATTGATTGCAGGTTATTCTCAAAGGCCTGAAGCTTGAATGCATTTTATGTTTCTGTGGTGTTGGTTTTAAAAGGCACTAAATATTTAAAAAGTGAGAAAAACATAACTTTTTTGGCTGATTTGTTAGGGATTTTATATTCAAATATCTACCAATAATTCTGCAGAAAACAGAAAATCAGAATAAATTTGTTTGTGATCATCACTACCACTTGCTCTAACACCACAATAACATCTGGAACTGCAGTAGTGACACCAGCTTTACTACAACAGCTAAACCAGTTAAAACTACATTGTACAGTAGTTAGCCTGCAACATTATCTCTCAGCACCGACTGTACAAAGTGCAGCTCTTAGCACCACATTAAGTTCATGAAAGTGTTTCTGACCTTTTACTCTCCCTCGTGTCTCACTCTGTAATGAAAACTTTAATTCAATAAAACGGCCAAGGTCGACTCTCCCCTCTCTGCACAGCACTGACCTGTCATATCCTCTCATAGCACTGCACATATAGCAGCACACACACACACTCCTAACCTCTCACGTTCTCCACACGCGCTACAGACAGCTTATCTGTATGATGGCGACGTAGCGTTGGTTGCAAGGTTAAACTGTCCTTCTGCAGTTGTCATCACAGCCACAGTTGAAAATTTGCAAGGCTGGCTAAACCGACACATTACTGAAATGTCTAATAATGTTCACTGTGTCTGTAATCTTTATAATAATAATATAATATAATAATAATAGTAATCTCTACTAACTTCCAGCTTACACAAAAAAGCACCATTTCTGTACTGGCTACCTTTTAATTAGACTGATACACCAAGCCTGAAGTCACCAATTTATGAAGCACTATCAAAATTTCAGTTATGAAGATTTTACTTTTGCATGCTTAGGTCTAGGTCTGTACCCGACTCAGAACCATGTAACACATTCTCATCCCAGCTTGTCACGTGGTGCCGCTCTACGCGTCTGCTTATGACGTTTTAGGCATCCTTCTGAATCAGCTGTATATGCTCGGCTATTGTGGCAATGGCAACCAATCCAACAGTCACTGAAATATGTACATCACAACTAAAGTGGTAGATTTGCTCACTGATTTATGGACAAACATTGACACGCTGGTGGAGTAAAAATCTCCTCTTCAGGCTTTCCATCCTTAACCCCTCTCTTGATCCTCCTGAGTTTGTATTAATCAAGCAAAGCATAACATATTTAATAATTTCAAATTCTTATCAGAAATTATTAAACCTTTGTGGAAAAACTCTTATGAAGGAATCATTGATTTCCTGCAGCTCTGTCACTCATGATCATTTGCAAAATTATTGCCAGAATCAATACAGAAATTTCACAATGAAAAGCATGACTGTGTTAACAATCAAGGTGGAGAATAAACACTACGTAACAGCCAAAAGCCAGAAAACCTTGGCTGTCACTGACACTAAAGCTGTTACCACAACACCAGACACTTCTGCAAATGCAATTCCCGGGCTACAACAAACATAGCGGCGTAAATGAGGACCCAGTCTCTATGTAGATATCAAAACCTCATTCTTAGGTAACAAAAACACAAAATGCCACCACTTTTGCATTGATTTTAGCAGAAGATCCCAAGACCAGAATACTCCACTGGATAACGGTTCATGGTTTTTATACACCACCAGATTGCACTCGTGTTAGCATGATATGTGGACGGGTGGCGTCAGGTGAAAACATGGCCGGACGGAACATGTGGCGTCAGGTTGAAACGCTGCAGTGGATGGATCAAACAAACCCTGGACTTTCACGTGGGAGTCCAGTGTTTGCTTCTTTTCTGAACGTGATGTTTTTTTCTACACCATGTACCTCTTTTGCCCTGACCTAACCAACCGTAGCAGCATGTGTGTTTGTTGATGCATTTGTCGCCAGGACGTAAAGAGCAGACGCAGAAGAATACCAAGAGTGTAATACGTAGACGTGAAAGTCAACTGCAATATGTGATTACTTGGGGTGACATTATGTTGCATGAAAATGGTGATCTGGTATGATATAAATGTCTCAGTCTACAGTAACAAAAACACAAAAAAATATATTTTCATGTGATTATAAACCAGGAAAAATAATAATTATGTAATATTCCATTTCTACCAATATATACCCCCCAAACCCTACAAACTGAAAGCTTCATGAATACAAAACTCTCTTTTTTCACACCAAAAGCTCAGTGCAAGTGTGAGAAAAGGAGCATGTGTGCATGTGACCATTGTGTTTGTGTGTTTGTTCACAAAGAGTTGATTCAACAAGCTCGCTCTTCCTGCTCCTCGTTAACCTCTCGCTTTTCGGTCTCCCTCCAAGCGAAGCGAGAAAAAGATGACGAACAGAATAGGAAGAGAGAGATGGACGAGTGATGTTCCCATTACTGCTCTGTTCATTTGAGCCCTGCAGGAGAAAACAGAGAGAGAGAGGGAGCAGTAATAGACCGCTATATACATTTCTGGACAGATGAGAGGAGTCAGAGCACTATTAGTATGGGTCTACCTAGACGAGAGGAACAGTACAAAGCAAGAGGAACATTACAGTTCACACACCTCATGTACAGCACATGTATTCAAGGAGGCGTTTGAATTTATAGTTTTCTTATATTATTAATCTGTTCGCATCGGTGTGATCTGAATCTCCTGCAGGTGAAAAATTAATTGCCTTTTTCTCACATCTCTGATTCTGTACTCGGAGATGAGACACAAGTGGAAGACAGATGAAAGGCTACTTGAAGGACGACGATTCAAGAGATGCTGTCAAACCTTCTGATTGGCTTGACAAGTGGCTCATCAGAGGCCACATACACCTCAGCGTTAACCGAGTGTGGAAAAAAAAGAATACTGAAGATATTTTATGTCAGTCAGTCAGCGGAGGAGACAGCGCTTTTAAAGCAGGAGGTGTTGGGGGGTCAAACAGCTTCAAACAGGTTTATTATTTTTAGAGGCAATTATGCAGATATGTTTATCTCCATTTATAGTAAGAAGATCTGTTGAATGGTTGACTTTCATGGTCTTGTCAAAGCATAAATTAAAAACCACTTCGACTTAAAGGTGCGTTAAAAAGAGACCAAAGGGTAATCATCAGAAATAGTTCAAAATGTGTGATTAGCAGCCAAAAAATGAAGTTAATGTGAGTACAATGTAGGACGTAGAAAATGTCTATAATAATTATCTTATGAAAAATCTGACTTTGTCAAAAAACTGTAACATGTATATTAGTCACAACAGACTAATAATATTAGTTACTTTTGTCACCATTGATTATTTTGAACTATTAGACCCTTTTAAGCTTTTTCTGAGGTTATTGCAAATGACTTACAAAAAGTGTGTTTCCATGATTAACCAGTTTATGGGATCTATCCTGGTTGTGATCATATTCTGGATATATTGTCAACGTGAGCACAGAGAAACTGGGTCACTTATGAGGGTACGAAAGAGCAGTGGATGAAGACACGCAGCCTCTTTCATCACTGAAAGACAAAACTCTGTCTCTTCATTGCTCCAGAAGTGGGACGTTTTCGCTGCTTCCTGTTTGTATCTCTATTATGTCACTTTACTGAAGCTGCAGCTGCACAGGTAGATGGCGGCTCTCGGCAGTCTAGATAAGGTGTATAAATGCAACAGTATCTATCATTTTGATAGCATATTAAAGTATTTGACAACCTGGGAATGGGAATGGGTTATTTTATCTAAACTACAGTAAGGATACCCGAAACGTGGGATATAAGCTTTTGTTGCATTAAGTCAATTTAAGTCAAGTCAATTTTATTTATAAAGCCCATTATCACAAAACACAGTTTGCCTCAGAGGGCTTTACAGCATACGATATCCCTCTGCTCTTAGACCCTCACGTCGAAAAAAAAAAAATTGAAGAAACCTCAGGGAGAGCGGCAGAGGATGATGAGGATCTTCCTCCAGAACCGACAGACGTGCAATAGATGTTGTAAATAACAAACTTAAAACTCTAGATACAGAAGATCAAACATGAACCAGTAAGTTAATCAGCATTTTACCAAAGATTATAGCAAAAGAAGATAAATACAGCTCTCAATCATCCAGAGTTTTATTTATATATTGTGTGTTTGTTGAGGTGGGTCTCCAAAAAAAAGTTTCAGCCACGAAGCCTGGAGTTCTGCATGATCCAGAAACTGAAAATAAACCCCTCACCTTTCTGACCTGATCCGAGACCGGAGGCTATATAGTTATTATTTCTTCAAAGACAAAATTGCTTGCTTTGGAAAGGCTTTTTCAACAGCCCACCAGCACAAAACATATAGAACTTTACCCGAAAAGCCATAAGTTTGCAATGGTCTTAATTGCAGATTTTAAGAGGCTTCCTTTTTATAAGTTTTTGCTTCATTTCATCCATTACTGACCACCAGCTCGTTGTGTTAATTTAAGGTATTGGCTCCGCTGTTTGTCTTCCAGGAGCTTTGTGCATCTATTATAACACATGATATGCATACACACAAGCAATTTCAATTCAGTTCAATGCATTTGTATTTATAAAGGTCATTATCACAGATCACAGTTTGCCTCAGTGGGCTTTACAGCGTTTACCAACCAGCTGCCATTGGACCCTCACAGAGACTAAGGAAAAACTCCCCCAAAAAAACCCTTTAACCTTTTGAAACCTGGATCGATGTCAGTTTTCTTGTGATGCGTTTAGACAAAAATGGCAAATTGGTTTGCTTCATTTTGAAAACAAGGGGAAAAAAGCAATGAGTAACTTAGTAAGAAATTCCCCGCACATTGGAATAAATTAGTAAAAGGTGACAAGAAAAACAACAAAAGAGAGAGAGAGAAATTAATTTTTAAAAAAGGATAAAAAAAAAAAAAATCAAGAAAATCAAATCTAAAATTATCATAATTATGTCTTAAAAATTATGGTGGAGAAAAAAATAGTGCTTCTTTTTAGGTCATTTCCATGTTTATTTTTGTGTTTGACTTTTTTGTTTTGCAAATTTTCAGGTCATTTTCATGCCATTTCAACTCATTTCGTGTCATAATCTTGGGTCGTTTCTTGCAAACTTACTCAATGGCATCTTTTGCTCTTGAAAGGAATCAGGCCAATTTGCTCAGGTTTCAAAGGGTTAATGGAAAAGGAAGGACAGATGTGCAATAGATGTCGTAGAGAAAATTACATGTTTCTCCCATATTTGACGTCATTCAGGCATTACCAGATCTCAGAAGGTACAAAAACAGAATAATAAAAAATACATTTCCCTAACATCCTCTTTGGTTATCACCAGAATAAAAATGGGAGCTGAGATACATCAGCTAAAGGGGATTTATCTTGATCACACACATACACTTTGCTTCAGCATACTTTTAAGACATTCACTTAAATTCCCTCCCTGCAGGGTTAACCTAAATCTCACCCCAATTACTAACCTCAACCCAACAATTAAGACAGAAACCACTTTACATCAAGCTGAATGCAGCTGCAGTAAAAATCAAATGGGGACACCAATTTTGTCCCCAATTAGACATGCCGTCCCCAGTCAACTGGTCAGAATTACCCCAGAAACGACACGCACACACACACATACAACAGCAGAAACGTCCAGGTGTATCATGGGAAACCTCCCATCGGGCTGGGTTTACTTTGACTTTCATTTTCCAGCGATTGCATAGTCCCATTTTTTTGTTCCTGGGGTTGCAGGGCACAAGAGATGGGGAGGGTTGTAGAGCGTGAAGCCATTTAAGTGGGTTTGGGAGTCACACTGACAGTCTACAAACCTCACAGAGATATTCATTACCTCTCCTGCTCCCCTCATAGAAACACACTTTGTCCCTGCTGCACGTACGAAGCCGTGCTTTAACACATTTCTCCGAGTTTGATTATTTGACTTGAAAAACAAGAAGAAAGACACGATAACACTGATAATACATGTTCTTTTTTGCAATAAAATTCAACTAGAGCCTGTCCACAGTCATTAGGAGGAGAGCTTTTAGTGACCTTTTAACTTTTTTTTCAATAATGGGGATTACTTTGAACTGTGCATCAGCCTTTTACCTTTTTACTCATGCTTGCAATTTAATCCTTTAACACCTGGGTTATTAGTCGGGTGGATCAATGTCTTTTTGTGGTGGCCTTTAAAATACTTTCATGTGGATGTAATTGGGCTCTTTTTAGTCATATACAAAGGGTTTTTTTTCTTACTCCAGGGTTGGGTATCATTAAAATTTTTTTGGATGCTGGTGAGAAAACCAGAATTTCAGTAGCAACACCAAAAGGGCAAATATAAAGAGTTTTTTTTCTCGTTCAAAGCACTATTAAAGATGAACTATGCAGGATTTTTGTTGAAAAATAGGTTGCATCAAAGAGACACAGTGCCAAAAAATGCAAATAAAGTGGGGTAGGTGGGGTGGGTGAATTTAATATAGCTCAGTCGTTTGCAAACAGTGGCTTAAATTATAGATCCAGCAGACACAGCACAACGTTCATGTCCAAAATTCACTCTTGTTTTAGCTCCATTTTTGGTCTCCACCAACTCTTGGGGGAAATATTCAGCTCTTTAGCTGCCTAATGCTCCACTATGTTCACCAGCTACACAGCCGCTGTCTGACTTTTGTTCAGTACTGTGCAGGTAGTGTTCTTATACTTATTGTATTTGACCAAATAGAGTTAATGAGAGCGTTGTGAGTGTACTGAAACAGTGTGGCGGGCCATAAAACCGAAACAATAAGCCACTAAATCATATGTTTGTGACATTGTGGGTTTATGATTTCGAGTGGCCTCTTTTACATTGTCATTTGACAAAATGTCAATTTAGAAATATTGATAATAGCAGTTTACGCAAAAGATTCTCTCAAATAGCCTTTCAAATGTTACCTGAACATAATCAACCAAACAAGATAAATAAAATAGTGAAAAAATGGCAGAATTATCAGGTAAATCAGGAGTTATCTGATCAAAGAACAAGTTAACAAGATTACAAATCTTGTAATCTCTTGTAAGCAGTTTTCAAAGCCGAAAAATGAAGCCAATGTGGAAGTGCCAAAAACTTCAGTTCCTCTAATGGTCACGTGAGGCTGGCTCCAAAACAGAGTACATTGCAATGTTAAAATGTTCAACTTTACCGCAGAAATAAACATGTTTACAGCCTGGTACTGAAAAACCGAATTTGGTCCTTTTAGCTAATTTGAACATTCATGAAAGCTCTTCGGGGGATACATTTTATATAACGCACCCATAAATGTTATTGGGGCTTAAAGTTATCCATCATTAAGGACTTGGCTACTTTGAGTTGCAGTCAAGGCGACCATGGTGATAATTTTGGTTTGACAAGGTAACCATGGTGAACCCCTGATTCACACACTATAGCTATTTTAGTGTTTTACATTTTAGTCGCCTACATAGCCTAAGTGTTGTTCAGTGTTTGGTTGTATTAAAAGACTGTCTTAAGAGGTTTATGTTCAGTTTATCTGCTAAGTAGCCTACATTTGGTTTTAGTGATTTTAACACATTATTATTATCCCAGTTAATCAAAGAATGCAATATCACCGCGCTGACTTGGCTAGCACATAGCATTAGGGTTAGCTTCACCCTGCCGTCCAAATATGGTCACTTCTGGCTCCAAAAATCCAACATGGCTTGGGTCAAAATGCCAAACTCAAGGCTTCAATATGGAAGTCCATAAACCAAAAAGAAACGAAGAAAGTTATGAAAGATAAACAAAAAAAAGAAGCCTTCTGAAACAGAGGCAGACATACCAGCAGTGCATAATGTGATTACAGTGAATTAAAGAGTATTAAATGCCGCGCTGCAATTACTCCCTGACTGTGTGAGTGCCTGTAATAGATGAAAACATCAGGCTTTATTTAAACGCAGCGAGGCGAATGGCTCTCTCATCAGAAACGAAATCAGCATGAATAAATAAGTAAACAAACTAGAACAGCCGGGCTGTGTGATGATGAGAAGTGCCTGCTCGCTGGATATTAATCGATAGCAGCGGCTTCCATCTTCGACCCGGCGCTGTTTAACAAGACGAGAAAAGCAGCAGACGATTAGCGATTTCAGATGATTCCTGCTCGAGCTCGCTTTGTACATCTGTCTGAGTTCTGTCTGCCTGGATTTTAAGCATTGTTCACTCTCAATTGCTCCCCCGCTTCCTTTATTCACTGTCTTGTTTTGTCTTTTTGGCTTGTTTGACGCATTTGATGGCGTTGGCCTCCCCTGTCTGCTCTTTCCTTTCTCGCTCCCCGTTGCTCCCTTCTGTTGTCTCTGCTATGTCCCTCTTATCTGTGTGTTGTTGTATCAGGTTAGCGGTCGATGGCGTGAGGTGACAGCCGACAGGTAAAGATGAATAGAGTCCTGGCGTAGATCTGTGGGCCGAGGCGGTGCTTCCCACACGGATCACTGGCAGTGCTAATTCAGGCATAAACAGATTCAAAAGCACACAAAGGGAGTAATGAAGCGTGTCTGATTGGACAGTGCAGACAGAGTCCCCCGTTCACACACACACACACACACACTCACACACACAGACACAGCAGTGATAGCAGAGACACATACACACATTAGAGTTGTGTAAAAAGGCGGCGAGTGTGCGTGTTCACCTGTCGGAGCTGCAGGGAGCGCTGAGCAAGTGTGCACATCTGTCCACGCCTCTCCTCCTTTCTCCTTTTCTCTCCTATCGTTTGCTTTCCTCCCCTTTGTCTCCTTTCCTTTCTCCTTTGCTGTTTTCCCATCATGATATTTTGTCCTTTTCATCCTCTCCTTCCCTCTACTTTTCTACCTGTCTTTATTTCTGTTTAATGTTCTCTCCATTTTGTCCTCTCCTTTTCTGTCCTCTTTACTGTTCTCTCCTTTACTATTGTGTGATTTCCTCCCGTTTTTTCTCCTTTCTGTTCTCCTTTGCTGTTTCTTTTTCCTTTCTTGTAACCACTCTTTCCATCTCTTTCCTTTGGTTTCTTCTCCTCTCCTCTTTACTTGGCCTTTTTTAAATCTTATCCTTTTCTCTACACTTTTCTCCTTCTCTTCTCCTCTCGTCCTTTTTCCTTTACTTTCCTGTTGTTTGCGTTCCTCCCCTTTTTGTCCTTTCCTTTATCCTTTGCTGTCTTCCCATATATCTTTCTTTTCTTTTTTTCCCCTGATTTTTGTCCTTTCTTTATCCTTATCCTTTCATTTTCTGTCCTCGTCACTTTTCTCCTCTTTCTTAAGCTTTCTTTTCCCCTCTACATCTCTCCTTTCCTTTCTTGTTCCCGCCTTTTTGTCCTTTCCTTTACTTTCCTCTCCTTTTATAGCTTTCTTTCCTCTCCCCCTTTCTCCTTTTCTTACCTATCATTTGCTTCCCTCCCCTTTTTGTCATTTTCTTTATCCTTTGCAGTCTCCCTTTTCCTTTTTTGGCCCCTTCTTTCTCTCCTCTCCTCATCTCTTCTTCTCCCCCTGCTCTTCTCCTCTTGCCTCTTCTTCTCCTGGTCACCCCCCTCCTCTCCTCTCCTCTCCTCTCCTCTCCTCTCATTACATCCAGCCCTGTGAGTCTGGTTTGATCTCTGCCTGATGGTGATCTCTTTCCCGAGCGCTGACAGGTACGATGGGCTTCACGTCCTCGGCTCGCCGCCCGATGACTCAGGGAGAGTGATCAGCAAGTGCAATGTTCTCTCCCCCGTAAATGAGCACGCTCAGATATATGAAGAGTGGAAACAAAACGAACAAGCGAGTGCAGGCGAAGACATGCGAGAGAAAGGAAAGAGAATAAGAGTGTATGCATGAGTACACATGTGTGTAAGAGAGAGAGATTAAAGCCTAACCAGCAGAGACAAAGACACAAAATTACTTTAGCTGGGGTCTCTTTTAGTGACTCTGAGGTGTCTGAAGTTGTGTAGATTAGTTTTTGCATGTCAGTATCTGCCTTGTTTTGTTATAATTTACATATATGCAATAAGGTGCCTTTTAGATTTTCCACACAATGCAGGCAAAATCTGAAAATGCATCATTTTGTCTCTGTTTTTGGCCTTTCTTCAACATTACGCAGCCCCTTCATTCATTTCGATGAAACCACTTTGTGCAGGGCTCCAGCAAAAAAATGAGTGTTGTTTGGCAAAAATGTAACCTGACTCATTTTCGGAAAAGCATGCCCCGTCTTCCAGCAAGCTTCTGCACTGCCCAAACAAATATTTGCAAGAACCCATTCTGGATAGATTATTATGTCATGCAGGGATCATGCGTTATTTTGTGCATGTCTGTTTTTCTGCAGCTAAGCTCACATACTATTGGATCAATCCACCTAATGTTTTGTATGCATATTTAAGACTGTTTGCTCATGGAGACCTCGTGGTTGCGTTGATTCCCAATTGCCGAAATACCTGTTTTATTGATTGTTTTAAGCTGCCGTTGACTGTTGACTTCTCACTCCTCTTAACAATAACATAACATAACAATTAAGATTCAGATTCAGACAACTTTATGAATTCCACCAGGGGCAACTGCTTTGCACACATACAGTAACATGTAAACACATTAATAGATTTGAAATAATTTCAAAATAAACATAAAAAAATATGCTGAGGGGTTTGGCTTGGCATCACATAACACTGGGAGCGAAATGGCTTTTCATGTCTTAAATATGTTTATGGTTGTTTTCTTTCTACCTTGTGTTGTAGCCTGAGTTAATGCTTTTGAATGACATGGATCAAAGATTTTTGGCTTTGTTTTAATTATTAAATATGCATTTGTCCTCATAATGCCATTTTATCATTTTATTCACAGACAGCGTCTGTTAGAAAGAGAACTTGGTTTGTTCTGTGTAATGCATCACTGCTTCATCAAAAATAAAAGAGGTGTGTGTATTTTTATTAGCTCCTGGGATGTGTCTGAAACACGCTGCAGCACGTCTGTGCTCCTGTTTTTGTAACATGAACTGCATATTATTGTTAATCTCACCACACCCAAAGAAAGAAGTGAATTGTCTGCTTGTTCCAGCAACTGTGTTGTTCCAAAATTTCAGTAAAAATCCTTCCTCACAGTCTTATATACCACTGGGCAGTAATCAGCCAGCCTTCCTTGATCATATTGGATTTTCCCACTGGAGGCGACACATCCCCTGCCAATAAAAGCCCCTGTATTTTGGGGGTTGTTGGTCTCAGCAGTGCATTGTTCCCCAAAAACTTCTCCAGCCATCTTAAAAGCATATACAGCTGAAAAAACATGCTGACAACTTTCCTTTACGTTACATCAAACCCAATTTGTATGTTAATTTTAAATGTCAGCAACACAATACAGGTGTTTTTGAACTTTCATTTTGCTTACTTTGTCAGACATCTTCACAATCATAAAATACTGATTTGATTTACATCAACAGAAGAGGAGTTACTGTTGGTCTGAAGGTGGTTTCACATTTGCCAGCACTGCGTGCATGCAGATTACAAAGATGGCAATAAATTATTGTGTAATGATTTTGGCTAAGTTGCAGAGCAGAACCCCAAAGCATCAAAGCTTTCCTTTAAGATTTACTCAGTTTGCTGCAGGCAGGGGTCAAAATGGAAAAATCAAGCAAACAAATTGGACGAGGGGCAGACAGGGGGATTAAAAGTTTAAGAAAAGGCAAAAATATGACTCAAAAACACAAGAGATGAAGGCAATGCTCACTTGACAATGTGGCAGAGGAACAATGCATCAGGGCCGGTTTTTCTAGAGAGAGTGGCTGATGAGAGAATGAGGTGCAGGTGAGGAGACGAGCTCAGGTGAAGGGAATGAGGTGATTGCAGGAGGAGGAGGAGGAGCTGATATGACAGGAGGGTTAGAAATGTAGCACTGAAACAGAACAGATGAAGAAATAAACTAAAAGTTGGCAAAGGTCGTGACAGAAGTCTTGGGTCACATTTATGTTATTTGTTTCAATTAATGAAACGAGTCTCAAGTCAAAAATTAGAGCTTGCATTTTATGAATTTAGTAAAGTGGGTTAGTTTGATAAAATTGCTGTTTTGCTCTCATTCAGTCGTCTGACAAACAAAAAATATTGATAAAAAACAAACTCGGTTCCACTCTATAGACCAAATGTTGGCACTGAGTATGTTTATATGCACATAATAGTCTGGTTTATGCCCTTATTCCCAAATAGACAATATTCAAGCTGTTTACATGGCTAACCTCTAACACTCCAGTTTACATGCAGATATGTCCTAACATGTCATTTATCACATCAAAATATGAAGAAGAGAAACACCTGGAGCCGCTTTTTGCTTCTTTGCAAGAAAAAAGGGTTTTTTTTTCGGTTTGATGGCGAACTTGTTGAACTCTCTGTGCTGCAATATTTGTGCATAATCCAAAAACCTGTTGATATCAAAGTATTTTAATGAAGATTAAAAGCAAATGTGATCCTCCTTTACACTAAAAATGTGGCGTTTTCATTTGTGTGCATTTCGACCCTACAGTCTTGAAAACTGTTGGCGAGGTGGTTTGTGTACAATGTATCCATGACAACACAGAAAGCTGACCGTAAACAGACAAGAGGTCATGTGATGCAAAGTGCCATATAAAACCAAAAACAACAAAAACAATTGAGACGCTAGTCCAAATTGGCTGTACACATGCCCAAATAATGCTCCTAAAACCTGAATAATGCCAGCATATCCTATATGTGTCAATTGGAAAATGTTAAATGTGACCTAATTTGGAATATTTAAATGGAATATGGTTTTTATATGACCCACATTAAATCTGAATATTGTCATATTTGGACTAATAGGGGAATACTGATGTGCATGTAACTGTATTTGACAAAAAGAGGAGGAAGAAGAGATTTGCCCATTTCTACAGCAGCAGCTTCTGCATAGTTTTTACATGTTAAAATCATATTTACCTCGCTCGTGTGGACGTAGTTTCAAGCTGACCTGATTCAGTGAGCAGGTGGATGAATGTGTTTTTGAGAGAGATGTTCAGTAAGTCTGTATCCCACCCCCGAAACTCACTCTGGAGAAATTGGTCTTGTCTCTAAAAGCAGGGATACTATCTTCCCTGTGTTAGACACACACACACACACACACACACACACACGGGTAGAAAACTCTATCAGTGGTGTCAGAGGTGGTTTGTGCTGACTCAGATAAGGTACTCCCATCTTATCGTCTCCCTTAAAGCGCAAACTTGTCCACATTCATCTGCTCTGTGATTACACACACACACACACACACACACACACACACACACACACACACACACACGTGTGCGACATGACCTTCCACAAGCTGCACTTCTCACCTTTTATGTAGTGTCAGCTCTCACCTCTGATATCAGCTTTATCTTATCAGCTCATTCTGTGATATATTGATCAATAAAAAAGGACAAAAAGCAGAAATTGCTGCTTAAATGAAAACTAGTGTAACAGTAAATTCACTTGTTTTGAGTTTGTAAATTGCATTTACAGTCACTTCATGACAGACACGATGGGTTCTCGTCCCATTCAATACTGTTCATTATAACAGAAGCTATTTTCCTGTTTCCAGAAAAAATATCTATCAGTTACTCAAAACAAATCCGTTAAAGGTTGAACTGACAAAAAGAAACGTTGTGTTTTCATTTCATTACAATGAGACGTTTATATCAACTTAGAGAGAGTCCACCATGTTTCTACAGTAGCCATGAACAGACAAACCAAACACTGTCTCTAGATAAGACCACTCTTGTTTTCTTGTTTTTTGCATCGGTCACTGTAGTTAAGCGCCCTTTGTCGACGAGCCCAGCAGCGTCGGAAAAACATTGATTTTAACATTAAACTGCTTTATTAAGAGTTTGTACAGCTTTAAATCATCGGGCCCTTTGCAGATAATTCGGCTCACGGTAAAATCCTCTGGAACGTGTGAATCTTAAGATAACAAAAAAAGGTGAGGAGACTAGCGGCTGGTCAGAGAGCTCTCGAGGTGAAAAATTGTTCAGACTAAGGAAGAGGAGTTTTAAGAGGCGTAAGAGAGAAAACAGAGGAGAAGATGGCAGAAAGACAAAAAGGTTGGAGAAATATTTTCTAAATGCTGGATGGCATCAGGTTAAAACACAGCCAATAACAATGCAATATAAGGAGCATTAAAGCCCCTATAGAGTGAGAGAGAGGTCGATGGATCCAACAAACCCCAGACTTTTATGTGGGAGTCATGTGTGTTTGCTTCCTGTCTGAATATGATGGGTTGTTTTGGGGGTTTTTTCGCTATAAAACCCCTGAACAATGAACACTGAAGGAATCCTAAGCAGAAGTTTCAGCCAGTTACAATCTGCAGTCCTAGATCTCTCTAAATTCTACACACTTTTTTCTTTTAAACAGCTGAAAAGAGCATTTTTAACACTTTCAGGGTTTATGTAACAAAATCAACACATCAAAGAAGCTGCAGGGTGAGAATGTAAGTGGAAGGTCGCATGTGCAGTTTCATGTCCTTCCCCTCTTGCTCCAGAGTTTGACCCCTGGTGAAATTTGTGCACTTTACAGTCACACACAAGATAAGACTTTCTAAACTACCGATTGTGTAATATTTGAAGGTTTTGATAGCGTAAGTATGCAGCTGTCCTGAGGAAGCATGTCAAATGCATTGTCTAACAGAAAATCAATGTCAAACCGAGGCGAGAAGTAGTTTCTCAAATGTTTGTGTTGACATTCGGCCTGTGTGGCGGCCCGGCGAGACGGAGGAGTCTTCATCCTGAGCGGCTGTGTGCAGTCTCACCTACAAAACAACTGCACGAATTTCCCCTGCCATTTATCGACTGTTGCCTCAAAAACAATTCCTAACAAGAATAAGGATGAGTCAGACTGTGTCTCAGTGTGTGTGTGTGTGTGTGTGTGTGAGCTGACAGACAATAACTGTGGTCCTGATGAAGGTCGCCGTGTCTCTGTACCCACTGGGTCGGAATCATCGTTCCAAATTTCTAATAGTTGCTGCTTCCTCACTGATTTCCTCGGGGTACAAACTGAAATGGACTTTGCTCAACTCAGGATACATCATATGTCTGTTTTTATTTATTTATTTTTCTTTACCCTTGCTGGTTTAAAGTTGCTCTTTTAGAGTCTAAAACACCAAAGTCATATATGTTTAGGTTTATCATTCACTTGTTAAAAAGGGGTTCGGTCTATCATTTGTTTCTTTTTGCTTTACTTTCTGTAAACTGGCAACAGTTCGTCATCAGACTTAAAGATTTCAGTCCAGTCAGACACCAGAAAAAAGCATTAAAGACATTTTTGTCTCATTTTAAGTTGATATAGTTACATTTTAAAGTTTCTGATTGTAAATCCAATATTCACTCTCCTTTTAGCTCTGTTTTTGTCTCCACCAACTCCTGAGAAAAATATTATTTTATGTATGTTTATGTTTTTTTTTTCTGTTTTGAATGGACTACAAGACAAGATAAAAGTTTAAGGCAGGAGAAAGATCATTTTGAGGGAATAGAGAAACCCGCACTAACCATCCCATCTCCAGCTGAGAAGCTGCCACACATTTACATGTTAAAATGGGTCAAAAACTTTGATAACCACAAGTCTCCATTAAAAACATCCTAACTAATATATTTCTCCTTTCTCTTCTCATTTGTGGGTCCTCCTCCAGGACAGCAGAGGACTGGAGCTCATTTTAGCCGAGCTGAAAGGCTCACAGACGGGTGCAGATCTGGCTGATAATAAGGCTGCTCTTGGCTACTGGGTCAGGAGGGTGGGACTGGTTAATTAGAGGGCTATGGTTCTGGCTTCTGTAGCCTGCAGTGTGTGTGTGTCTTGTTGGCAGATAGGAGACTGTTCTCAGTCTGCGATGATATGTGTGTGTGTGTGTGTGTGTGTGTGTATGTGTGGCCTGGTTCCTTGGCCATGTCGGCGGCGGCTCATCATGGGGTTTTTTTGTTAATTTGCTGAAGTAATCTTTGCCAAAACACCCCAGGAGCTGTCACCTTGGAAGGACAAGAGGAGAGGCGACAGTGTGTGCTTTATAGTGTCGTTCACAGGACGTCAGCAGCTCGACACCCGCTAATCACAGCTGCGGCTTTCATCTGATGACCTACAGTTTCTTTTCAGGCAGAAATCAAGATCCTCCAAAGAGCTGATTTATTTTTTCAGACGAGGTGGCGGCGGGAAGCACAGAGGACTTGTTGTTGCTTTTGTGTTTGTGGTTGCATCCTCAGAGCGATGATATATAGGCTGCGGACGCACGACCCAGACCTGGATGTGCCACACCGAAATTGCTCCCCGAAAAACTCATTGAGAGACTGGTGCGCCTCAGGATTGGAGCCTCCGGTCTAATAGAGATTGGTGACAGTTTGGAAGGGATGAAAAATCAGGCTGATCAATATGAAGCTGAGGAAAAGGCCACATGAGGTGCAGGAAGAAGAACCACATCAATCATTAACCCTGCAGCCTAGAAATTATGTTTATGTACTACTAATTTTTCACAATTACATCAGTTAGAAACACTGAAACACTTTTTTTACTGCTAAGATGTTGTAAAAGTCCTCTTATTGCCCCTTTAAAATCTCACAAATTCATACGTTATCTTGTTAGTTAAATTCATACAAAACCAAATGTTTTTGAAACAATTCACCATTGTCGGAGGTTTATGTGCAAGACTATTGGACTATGGAAAGATTGTTGTGTGAGCTAAATGTAGTACATCTGGCATGCCTCGTGCTGCAGAAAAGAAGTCTTCATGGTTTTCCCAAGACCCTAGGACCTGACACCCAGCATGTGTATGTTTGGGTCTGTGTTTTATTATAGTAATTAAATTGGTTGTGTCCCATTTAATTACCACTGATGAATGGGTTTACTCAAGATCAGATTACAAGATCTAAAGGAAGGCGAGGGAACAAAAAAAAGGTAAGAAAGAAAAACGTTGTGAGCAGTAGCCTTGTGTATTCACAGCATACAATACAACTCCATCCACTGTTGGCAGTATATGGGATGATGCAACAGTGAGTTGGTTTCTATTTTGATAGTTGAAAATTCAAGGACATGTGCGCCACCCGAGTGGACATCTGAAAAACTCTTTAAAAGATGTATTTTTACAACAAAAATGTTCAATTTTTTTAATGCCAAATGAGAAATAAAAGATCTTGATGCATGAAAATGGTCATAATTCATTCATGAATTAATTAACAATGTTTTGTGTTATGTAAGCTAAATATGATTTCACAAGACAGGTTGGACTGAAGAGAGGGTTGTATCCTTTAGTCATTTATATGTTTGACACAGTTTGAAATTAAGTGGCCTTAAAAAGAGGAGTAAGACATTATTTCTATAACTAGCAAAAAAAAACATGTCCTCGATGTGATATTTGGATTGGCTTTTATAGGTAAAGCATTGGGTCTGTGATGTGATTGGCTATTTGTCATGTAAACACATCTAGAGTTTAATGCATCCTCAATAACAGTTTGTGTAATATCTAATGAATTAGCACCCCATAAAGTACTTAATGTAACATTACATGGGTTAGGTTTAGGAAAGAAACACAGGTTTTAGGGTTTTGGACACAAACACCCCTCCCCAGGATGAAAGCTCTGTGTTTGTTTGACCAATCCACCACCTCTACCTCTTTATCTTTTGGCCTTTATATTACTTCCTTCTTTACTCCCGTCAGTGCATTGGTCACATGACTGCAGCCTCCCCGATTTTATGGCTTATACACAATTCACTGGCTTATTATTACGTGGTCCATACATGAACTTTGGTGCATTGCATTTTGTAGTTATACATACGAATGGTGTATGAGTACAGCCTGTAGGGTTAGCACACAGAGGTCATAGTTCAGGCTAGTACCAGCCAATCAAAGTATGGCGTGCCATGAAATGGAGTTGGATCCACAAAAACATCCTTGATTTGCTCAATCTGTCTCATTATGTCACTTCACTTCTGTTTAAAATTACCTGGAAACTAAAAATTGCCAACTTTACACCCAGAAACGATGATTTACATCAAAGCATTTACTATCCATCGCCGTCCTAGCTGTTTTGGAAAGTCGCAGGGAATTTCCTGAAGAAGAAAGGCGAAGAGTGTTTCGTGCTCTTTCTGCATTGTTCTGCTCATTTGATTCCCTCCTTCGTGGAAACAGATTTGAATCGGAGGCTCGCTCTGGATCTGGGCTTCCTGAACGGCCGAGCTCATTCCCTTCCCAGAGATGGGAGTGATTGCGGGAAGTGAGCCTGAAGATTGCCGAAGTAATTAACGTTCCTGCTGGCTGGCAGATCCAATCGTCTCGTCTCGGAGAGGAGTTTCTGCACACACACACACACACACACACACACACACACACACACACACACAGGAAACGCACACAACAGATTCTCAAATGCAAAGTTTAATTGCGTACTGTAGCACAATAAAATGTGTCCTCATATGCACAGACAGCTGTCACACTCAGGCTGCTGTACTGCTTTGATGATTTAGTTAATGTGATCGTGGAAGGCAAAACAACCAGAGCGGCTGTCATTTACGTCACGTTTCCGCATGTATGTCAGTGAAATAGTAATGATGTTGTTGTTTGCTTTGTGTAGCTCCTTTTAATAAGGCTATCATTGCAAATAAAGTGCACATTCTCAGTCAGGCAGATGTTTTTTTGTCAATATTTTCCTTTGTATTTTCTATTTTTTTTCTTTTTCTCACACACACATATATTTCTTCATCCCTATTTGCTCAGTTTCTACCTTTTCTTACATCAGATGAGCTAATATCTTTCTCTTTTTCCCTCGATCTCCTCTCTTCTATCTCTCCTCCTCTGACAATTCTCGGACATCTTTGCCATCTCTGCTTTCCTCCTCCTCTCCTATTGTCCCAAATATCTCTCTTGATTTCTCCCCACATTTCTCCCTCTTATCTCCTCTTCTCTCCGTCCTCCCTCTCACCGCCGAGGGAAGGGCGGGCCAGCCTTTTGTCTCAAGGTGACTCAGAGCATCTGGAGCTGTTGCTACGATATGTGAAGCAATTTATTCGCAGGCGGGAGGTGTGAGGAGACTGGACTCCGGCCCTCTGGTGACTCCTGGTTGTGGCCGCCAACCCTGTCAAGGTTGTTGTTTGTATACATGCAAACAGCATCTGTGTGCTTGAATTCTGTCTGACCACCAGTCTGAGTTTTCACATTAATCTTATTTAAACAGAGCAGATGCACGCGTCAGGTAAGAGAGTTAAATATCCCGGGTGGCAAATTATGAAGTGACGTGTGTGTGTGTGTGTGTGTGTGTGTGTGTAAGTGAATAAATGAATAATGTTTTAGCTTCGAGGGAGGTCCTTACAGACTCCAGTGTCCCCCTGATGTGAATATTAAATCCCAGCGCTGGTGAGGGCCAATAATTGTTCTTCATCTCTGCCCTTGATTTGCTTCAGTTTGAGATGCCTTTTTTTTTTTAAATTGTGTGTCAACATGTGTTAGGGAAAGATTATTTGAATGTGTACATGTGTGTGTTAGTGTGAGTCCTGCTGTTAATGTGCTAGTTGGTGTGTGTGTGTGTGTGTGGTTTCATCAGGATTGATGAAGGGCCTGTCTTTCCAAATGATGAAAGATGTGAGTCTTGCATATGAAAACATCAATGGAGCACCTGGGACAACAGCCCCCATCAATCCTGATGAAACCACACACACACACACACACACACACACACACACACACACACACACACACACACACACACACACACACACACACACTGTCCAGGTGTTTTGTGAGTGGACTGACCACAGTGTTTGTTGTTAAGGCAATCAAGAAAAACATCAAAATAATCAATGTATCCTCACACAATGGTTTGTTTGATATCCTCACAATTAGCACCTCATGAATGACGTTACACACTTAAAAGTTACAGAGATTAGATTTTGGCAAGTTAAAAAATCGGGGGGATCTAAGTTACTAAGATTCATCTTTGAGGGACCACTGTTACAAACTGCTCGGTGAATGTAACAATTCATTTAAGTAAAATGAACTGAAATGAACAATGTGTGTGAGTGAGTGTGTGGATCAGCAGTAATGGCAGCCTTGTATGGGTGTGTGACAGCTGCTGTGGAGTTGTTGTGGGTGTCAAAATAAAATGCATCAGCACAGGGTGGATATCTGCTGTGCGTTTGCAAGCAAGAGTGCGAGTGGACTCATGGAGCAGCTTTTGTAACCAGAAAAAGCCCAGGTGAGCTCAATCGAGCTAACGAGCCTCCTGCTGCCTGATGAGGAGTCATCCTGCAAGACAGAGGGAGGGGCGTCACAACCACATATAAGTCAGTGCCAAATTTCATGGCAATCCTTTCAACAATATTTAGGTGAGGACCAAAGTGAGAGTTGCTGCCAGTCTGAGTAAAACAGCATGATTTGACAACCATAACTAAATGTGCATGAGTTAAAAACTGGCAGGTGCACAGACATTAAACAGTTAAATGTGACACTCAGACTCTGAGTCCCATCTGTCCTCATGTTCAGGGTGTTTACAGTCGGATGCTTGTCGAAATGAATGACTTCCTGTCCTCTCCTGCAGCAGACAGTGAGCTCCTCTGGATGATCAGTGTGTAATGGAGAGGCTAAATGTGAAGTTAATGAATACATCCTCTCTCCGTGTCACTGTTATCAGTGTGACGATAAAACATTCAAACTGAACGAGCGAAACGCTTCCAGACTTCACTGTCAACAAATGCTTTAGATTACAATTTGTGAAAATATTTTGAACTCATGGAGAACCAAGGGAATACTTACTGGGTACAAGTGAAGAAGTACAAATGTTTAGAGCTAGAACTAAATCACTCTGTAGGCACTTTTTAAGTTACCAAAAACATTTTAAATTCTTACATGGAACAAAAAGGAACCAGCAAATTTAGCTGACTTTATATATATATATATATATATATATATATATATATATATATATATATTTTTTAGTAAGTTTTTTCATTGGTAACTGTACTTTTCTAAAAATATCAGGTTTAAAAACATCCACGTCTTTGTTTCTTGACTCTAAACGCAGAAAATGTCAATAAAAATGACCCTTTCTTACAAATCCTGCTCGGTATTGTGGACACAGACAGCTTCTCCTTACTATACTTTCCTTCCTTCCAAAAGATCAGATATTTGTACAGGAAAAAAGATCAAAAATCCATCTGTACCTGCGTAAATCCAGGCTTCATGTCAGGCCAACAAGCTTGTCTTAATTACAGCGGTGTGCTGAGCCCCTTCTCTGCTCCTCAGCCATGAAAAGACGTCCAATTACCTTGAACTAAAAAAAATACGGGATCAGTAACAGAGCGGAGGATTAAATCAATATTATGGCCCAATCTGAGGCAATGCTCCAGTAACAAAGCAGACAGTAATGGAAAAATCAAAGTGCTCAATGTTTGGACTCTCCAGCATCACTCATCTGGCCTCCTGAATGGACTCTTATCTCGTCATGACAACAGCACAGAGAAGAGTAATTGCCATGGCAACAGGTCACCTTGAAACAGAGTGTCTTATCTTTATTGAAACTTGCTTCATGCGACGCAAGATTTAAGATGCGCGGTGACTGCGACGCCCTCAGGTTCACCTCACCCGACAGAAAACCTTGTGAAGAGTTCAGAAGTTGTCACGGAAGATGTGAAGTTAAATAATAACATCATGGCCGCTCGTTTCAGTCCGTGTTTTTGTGTCAGTCACCAGCTGACATGTGACCCCAAACAGCAGGAGGATATTCCTCCAGGACGCTGCAGCTGATGACTGACCTGCATCTGACGAGATCTGAGAAGGAGGCTTTGGTTACAGCTCGGTCACAAAAAGATGATGTGGACATTGTACGTTTCTGCAAACTACTGACATGTTAATTTCTCACATTTTATACATATTATATCCAATTTTCTAAAGTGGCATACTGTAAAACTTCAATTAATAGTCCAGACCTTTATTTTCCTAAATCGCTAAACTCAACAGGCGTGTAAATGGGACGGGCTTTAATTTCCTTTCACCTAGGCAAATGGCTGTTTTTTTTAGATTTTTTTTTCTTTCAGAAACATGAGAAAAGGTAATGAGCAACAAATGAAGAAATATCCCAGAAGTTAGCAAGAAATCTGTGAAAAGTAAAAAAAAAAATTATTTGAAAATTATCCAAAAAAACGGAGAGAGAAAATAAAACAAAAAAATCCAAAGTGAGAAAATACTTTAAAAACATTTTAAAATGATATTAAATTAGTACAATAATTTCAAATATAGAAATATGAATATCCACTGGACAGTTTTACTTCTTAAAAAATGGTCTTCATCTAGTTATTTTTCATCAGTGAATCAGAGAGGGTCGTCAGCTGGCGAGCATCTCGTCATCCGTCACCTGCACCTCATCAAGACAAAGTCAGCTCATTTATTACGTAACATATTTGTGGTTTGCAAAAACGTAAAGTGCCAACATTTTCTTCTACACTCTCAGAAGTAAAGGTGCTAAATAGAACCATATAGAGTTCTATGGCCTTTTCTTTAAGAGAACCATTTTTGTTACCCTATGGAGCCTTTTATTAAGGATCCAACTGGAATACTTTCAGAGGGATCTATCTAGAACCCCAGCATCTGTGGAAGGTTCCACTCTTGGAGAGGTTCTACAGAGAACCCTTCCATCATGTAATGATTCCAACCAGAACCCCATATCTTCTCACTAGAACCCTTTTATATTCTAAGGATTTCATCAAGAACCCACCAAGGGGGGTTCCAAAAATAGTTATTGACTACATTACCCATAGATCTCTCTTCCAATAAGCGTGATTTACGTTCTTTGTGCTTCTCCTATTCTTACAAAGAACCCTTAAAGAACCCTTTTTTTGGTTGTTCAGAAGCAAATGGTTTTGGGTAGAACCTCAGCCCTACAGGATGAACTATTTTGTAACCTTTATTTCTAAGAGCGTAGGGTCTCGGCTGTGTTACAAAGTAAATAAGAGTATTTCGAAAAGTGTCGCACTGTTTCTTTAAGACCAGCAGTCACACGGTACATTATTTTTCCTCTTTGCGAAGCAGATCTGGGCGGAGAGATGAAGTCTCTACAAAGAACAGTCACACGTTCATGTTCATCCAAAAAGGCTCTTTAATTGGTCTAAGTGATTAATTACAGGGTGAGGGAGCCAGGTAATATAGATACTAGAATAGCTTTCAATTACCTCATTTAAATTTGATCACTGAACAGTTAGAGGGGATGAGGGAAAACAGGGGGGATAATGAGGGAATATAAAAGAGTGGAAATGAGAAAGTGACGAAAATCTTAATATAGGCCAACCGATAGAGTTAATACAGTAATAACAAATATTTAAGTAAATCGGCGACAGCTTTACAAAAGAAAAAAATGTGCTAGAAGTGTGATTAGAAAATTTTAAGAGTGACTATAAATTCCTATCATATGTAGAATACATGAATATGACACTATCCAGCCTGAAATAACACATTTTTGTTCTATATTGATATAGTATTAAGATGCAGAATTTATTGATGGTGAGGCCCTGTGTGATGTTGTGCTGTACTGCAGCCTCGGACTGAGACCCAGTGAGGAACAAGAGTCCATGGTTTAAGACACCTAGTGCTGGTCAGTGCTGTCCCAATACTTTCGTCATTTTGCAGATTGTGTTCATATGGACTGCTTTCAAAAAATCTCTGCTTCCTCTGACTCATCGCTTAAAGACGACTTGAAGGGTTTAGCTCCAAAACATTATAAACCTTTCAAAGGAGTTACCTGAAATTTATAAATGGATTTACCAAAAACGATCATTTTTATTCTAGAAAACCGCTGCTCTTCTGTGTCTGGAGTAGGGATGTTATTTTCAGTTAGTCTTGGTTTAAATAGCCTGACATCTAAAGTTTTGAACCCTAATAAAAGTGGTGTGATCTCTGTTGAAAAAAGGCAATTACTAACGCAGCAAGAAATGTCACACAAATTGCAAGATTTTGTAGATTTCAATTTTTTTAAGCTAGGGGGAAATGTCAAAAAATGTATTTCTATATTTATTGTAATAATAATTTTAAAAAATATTTTATGGACTTAACCAGGTAATTTCCTATGTAGTTTGTTTCGTACTTTTTTGTTTATTTTCCTTTTTTTCTTATTTATTTATTTAATTGAATGTTTTATGATGTAAATGCCTTTTACTTTAGTTGGTTAACTGACAGACAGCTAGCTGCGTTAACATGTGAAACATATAATGCCCACCACCTGGTCTCCACTGGTGAGTTACTGTTTGCCAGGGCCGCTCTGCACTGCTGATGGGAGCCAGCTAATGGCGCTGCTCATGTGCGATTACCGCTGGTAATTTAGTCTCGATGGCGGGATGAAGTTACTGTGGAAGAGCTTTGATGGGGTCAAAAAAACATGAACATGAACCCGCACAGTTTCCGTCCAAGCCCCACCCGAGCTCGACCCACTGCAGCAGTTTTGGGCTGGAGCCGCACCTGTTTGGAAATGGAGGCGTATTCTATTGTTCTGAACAAATGTATCTGCTCACAGGAGGTGACAGTAAAATAAAAAAGGTAGCAGAAAACATCCTGAGGGTTCGACCTGGCCTAAAGCAGACCGGAGGTTTGGCAGTGGGCACTATGTTTCTGCATGTGTTCTGTCTCCTGACATGTGTAACCTGTCAAAAATGTTTTCAGCATTCAAACCGATTAACAGTTAACTGTTGAAATCCCGAGTCTGGAGTTAAAATGTTATAATATTACATTTTGGAATTAAACTCTTCACTTGTTAGTCGCAGCTGTCTTCACAAATCTTGCTACAGTGGCTGCTTGTTTTTTTTTTTGGTGGCTGTATTTAAAGAGACAATCTCTTTTTCCTCCGCTACTTCGCCCAGCTGTAAACAATTCATCAAACCCGACGACACCCCGAGACTGAATCCCAACCATCCACGATAAAATATACACAACACACACACAGCATGAAAACTCTGGTTATAGTTTAACCATGCGCCAACACCGTGGACGGTTGTAAATCTTAGTGCACATTAAAGCACGGAATAAACACACAAGCGTAGGAAAGTAGCAAGTGAGTAAAACCTGCCAGCTCCAGCTTTCCACAGCTTTCCAGCATAACAGTGCAGTCTTCTTATCTTACCGAAGTGTACATCAAAAAAGTCCTAAACGTCTGTAAAATCTGCCGACCCAAACTTCTATTTTTCACCACAGTCACATAGAAAATAAACACTTCAAGTCATGACTTCTGCCTGTTACATTAATCTAACCACCATTTCTAAGAGTCTGTCACTCCACAGTATCCATCTTTTTTTTTTTTTTTTTTCAGGTCCACTCACACCTCAGACTCCAGACTAGACACCCGTCGCCAGGGACGGAGTACGCAGGGGCTCCCCACAGGCTGCCCCCCTGCCCCCTGACCTCCTAGGGCCTCTGATCCAGTCTGGGACCCCTGATAGATCCCATAGGCCCCGTACACACTGTCCTGGTACAACAGAGCCCGCTGGCCTCCACATCTCCCGCCGCCGCACGCCAGCAACTGGCACACTGGGCTCGGGTGTCCGCTGGAGGCTTGGCTGTGGTGCTGCAGGTCCAGGGGCCCGTGGTAAAGCGGTAGCCCCGGGTACGAGTTCAGGTAGTGGGCGTACTGTCTGCTGAGCAAGCTGGTCGCTCTGCGCACCATCCCCCGCCCTAACCCGGCCCCGTGCCGCACCGCTTCTCCGTACGTGGGGAGGTGGGTGGAGTGGGAGTAGCGCAGCCTTTGGCCCTTGCGCCCGTTCGGCCTCCGCTGGTCCTCCCGTATGTGGAGGTAGGCCTGGTTCCGTGGGAGGCACAGGTTGTTTCGGAGGTGGGCCGGGTTGTGGGGCTTGGCGGGTATGGTCGGTGTGAGGATGCATGGGAACAGGTCCGGCAGGGTGGACGGTGATTGGCTGGACAGTGACGACTGAGACTCGTCCAGCTGGCGCATCTGCTCGCTGCCCCAAGTCGCTTTGAGGAAAGAGGGGCGGCGGTGCCTGCGTCTCCCTCTCAGCACCAGATCCTCCGGGGGCCAGGAGCTGTAGTTCTCCACCCGGGGACACACCCCCTCCCCGGTGTAGATGTTGTCGACGCTGGGGGCGGAGATGTGGTTGGCTTGGAGGTGGTTGGCTTTGAGCTCGCTCATATAGACGGGACTTGTGTCGTTCTTTTCCTGTGTTCTCCCGACATCGCCGTCCTCGCCCTGGAAGCTTTTGGACCTCCTTTTTCGTCGGGAGAAGCCCGCTGGGACATGCTGGTTTTGCGGCGAGGAGAGCGGGTGAGAGGCGTAGATGTCAGGGAGCTGAAGATCGGTGTAGGGGATGAACGGCGAGTGAGGGTGGGTGTCTACGTAGAGTCTTCCTGTCGTCTGGTAGTGGTGCGGGTGCTGATGAGGCAGCGGCTCGCCCACGGCCAGGTGCGGGCTGCTGAGGCTGGACACAGGAAGCGGACGGTCATACAGACATGAAGTGGAGCGAGTCGGGAGCGTATAGCGCAGCGGCGTGGGCCTGGTCACGCCCCGCTGCTGTTTCAGAGAGGTAACAGCAGTCAGAGGCGGACTCAGGGAGCAGTGATTCTCCGTAACATACGCAAATCCGCCCGGTACAGCCTCAGTGGCGACTTGCGGAATTCGAACAGGCAAGCTGCCGCCATGACGACTCAACTGCTCGATGGTCTTGGTGGCGTTGTCCAGAGAGGTCTCAACGTTGGCGGTGGAGACGAGGTCCTTGGCAGTGCGAAGCATCTTCAGCATGTTGGCTTGAGCGTAGTTGGAGGTCAGGTCAGGTTTGGCCAAACCAGATGAGCGCCCAGGATCCTCCACGCCGTTAAAACAGCTGTAAATACCCTGAGAGACAGACAGAGCGACAAAAGAGGAGAAATAAAGAATTAGGAGAGCACAAGAAGTAGTAAAAATGTGGAGCTAGAACAGAAGCAGCAGTCAAAAGTTTGGGCATTGAAAATAAAATTTGGCACTGAAAAAAGCTCCAATAGATGCCCCTTTTAAATGATTTTCAAATAATTTAAGATATGTCGTTCTGCATTTTAATGAAACATATCCTGTGAGGTTTGTAATGATTGGGCAACCAATCTCTGATTTATAGTCTGGTTTGTGGTATGCCACACCCTTTATTTTCATTTTTAGTGCCCCCTAGTGGTCTATTTGAAAGATATTTTCAGGATTCGTTTTAGGTACAAGTTTCAGTTTGATGTGGGTAATATTTTTTGGGCAGCATTTTGAAAACAACTTCTAATCACTTTTGAAAATTTCACATGATGTATTGTTTGATGTACAATCCTACAGGACATTTGTGAAAACATTTCTAAATGAAAATAATAATAACACATTCACACAAAAACAACATTGTTTCAGCCCTTCGGGCTTGAACCCCTAATTAAAATGAAATAAATTTCAATTCCTGTGTTTTATTTTTCAGTGGAACTTTTTTCAGTGCCAATGCCTCCTTTCTCAAAGCAAAATTTTATTTTCAATGCCAAAACTTCCTGTCACTGTTCTCGCTCCATATAAAAGAGACAAGGAGAGAAGAGGCGTATAAATCACCTAATCGTTTGTAATTAAATCAATGGTTAGCCACAAACTGTTTAACCTTGAATCAACCTAGCGCTCCTGAGGGGACGATTTCACAGACGAAATTTCAACCAATTTGTGCATCTCAAAGTGACGTTCCACCTCCTAACTAATAAAAACCCCACTGGCAGTTAAATAAAAAAATTCATTAATTTCTCATTTTATCACTGAGGCAAGACTTAGTCACAAATTCATTATGCATTCTCCCGGGACTCAAAGAAAAACAGTTTAAGCTGAGAGGATTGCCCCAATAAAGGCACAAGGACACAGAGACGCCTAAAGTCCCGTCTCTGACTGCATGGACAAACACGGAGCCAAATCCCATGACTGCTCTCTGCTTACAGTTGGCTGGGAGCTCCTGAAAGAGCCAAATTTAATTTGGCCCTTGGGGCCGCCCCGTACGGATTAATGATCAGATAGTCATTTAGCCGTTAATCTGATAAAACTCCAATCCAGGCACAATGGTGTAATTACACAGCGGAGGAGGCTGGAGTCCATAGACATTTCCCCGGCTGCAACTTGAGCCACAGCGTTACGCCTCAGTAACCACATCCCCAAACAACGGCGTCGACACACTGGGTACTGATTCAGGCTAATTGCAAGTGAACATTAAGCAATCAAAGTTAAATGCTGAGTAAACAGCAGAATTAGTGCTGCTTTTTTTGTTCCTTTTATCTCTCCCCTCCCCTCTCATTCTGTATAACAATGCGGTGACATTTGAGCTAATAATTTAACAAGGCCCTCTAATGATGCCGTGTAATTACATGCAAACTGTGCTTATTTATCATCACATAAAAGCCCCTTCATGTAAAACGGCACATTGCTATGAAAAAAAAGCAAACAACGTCAAAATAATCAGCCAATCTTTCAATCACTCAACTGAGCTGATACTCAACAGATCCAATTACAGCCAGCCAATCAGCCACTTCACAAAATAATCAATGTATAATCAGCGGAGCAGTTTCTCCACCCGACTTCCATAAACCACGCAATCAAACCAGCCGAGTATCCATGAACAACATGCTCCCTGGCTTTTAAAAAACAACTAATCAATCAAATGACTAATGTGCAAATCTCACCCTGCTGATGGCTAACAGGAAGTCAAGTTTGTGAGACTTGCGGAGGGCGTGTCGCATTTTCCAGTACAGCAGGTGTTCCCAGGCAAAGACCAGCAGGCTGAGGCCCATTGCGACCAGCAGCATGTAGAAGACGCCCGCCATGTTGTCGATGTCCAGCTTGCTGCTCATCACTTCGTTCTTCTCGTTCTGGCAGATGCCCGACAGCCACACCGTCTCCAAACGCTGAGTGTCTCCTGGAGGGACACAGAAGAAAGAGAGAGTATGAGATGACCGTACAGAGGAAGGATGAGAAATAAATGACTAACCTGAAGATTCGCAGCAAACATTGAGATCTTGAATGACAGATGTTTGATCGTCCAATTAAGACGTCCCGATATGGTTAAAAAGCAGGATTTCCCACATATTCATTTATCCGTTGTAGCCTTCCACAATTAAAATGTTCCATAACATGTTCCATGTTTCCATAAACAGATTTTCTAATTTTGGAGCTAAGAATCAAACAAAAGATTGGCACACATTTAAAGCTCCTAATGAATTTTAATTTTGCAACGTTTCGATAAGAGATCTTCGTATTTTTGGAGCTCGACCATTCATTAGGAGCATTGTTGAAATATATATATACCGTTATATACGGTTATGCATCGTACCTCTCAGAGCATGGAGTGCACTCTGGGTACAGATGGAGCAGCAGAACGTCAGTCGGATTGTAAGTCAACCGTTCATTACACTGAGTCTAAAGTTTCCATTCACTCGCAGCAGCTGCTCCTCTCGTCTATTAATCCAGTCTGATCAGATGTAAACAGATCAACAGATCAAATATCAACCTTGCAAGTCACAAACTGCTGCTGAGGAAAAAAAAAACTTATGGAAAGCTCCACCTGTGCTGTGTTCATGGACCCGTTAAAACCATTGAATTTAGAGAGGGGACACAGAATGAAACAAAGGGACATACATGCACTTAATAGAAAAAAAAACAAACAACTTTGCTGCAAAGACATAAAATTATCAAGATTTTCCTTAGCGTCTGGATTTTGGAGGCATGTGAAAAAAACAAAGTTTTCTTCACAAATTCAATATAAAAGACAGGGTGAGTAATTGATATACAAATGATTATTTTTGGGGGGGATGGGGGTTAAAGACAGTAGTTAAAGAGAATCTCCAGAGTTTTGAAATTACCAAATATGCTGATGTTTGGGGAAATGTGTATAAAATGATGGAGAAAACATTTACAATGTCTTTCCATTCTTTGGTTCTCATATTATTTCACCCCCTTTATTCTCTCTGGCTCAAAGCACCTTTTGAATGAGAAGTATTTACAGTAGCACATCTCCATTAGCGATTATTACCACATAAACGACTCCTCCAGGCCTCTGAACAGGTGGCCACCTCTTGAGCTGCATCCTCCCAAGTAGCCTTCAGGGAGCACGGCCCGTTTTATCTCTCCGTTAGCGTATGTTGACCATAAACACATTACTTCTTATATCATCATGGAAAGCTCAGAGAGAGACCGTGTGTGTGTGTGTGTGTGTGTGTGTGTGTGTGTGTGTGTGTGTGTGTGTGTGTGTGTGTGTGGGGTGTCCTCTTAAGCTCTCAGAGGAGGGAGGATATTAATTCCACACCGGCGGCCGTCATGGTGAGTGTGTTTGTGTGTATATAGGTAGCAAGGATGTGTGTGTGTATGTGTGTGTGTGTGTGTGTGTGAGAGTGTGTAATGGAGATAATCATATCCCTAACACTCCCTGTGGTTCTGCAGGATATTAACTCTTCCCTGTAAGCCTACTTCCCTGCTGAAACAGCACGTACTGAAGTGGACTGACGCCAGTTCCAGGTTTCACATACAGCGTCAGCAAGACAGACAGAAATAAACACAAAAAGATAAAACGCAGGAAAGTGTACAGTAAGTGTGTGTGTAGGTATGAGTTGTGTATTGTGGATCACCGTCTCCGAGGAACTGCAGCAGCCCCAGGTCAATAGGCCGTTTCCAGCGGGAGTCCTTCTGCAGAGCGATGCCGTATCCTGTGGTGGCGAACACTTTCCCGCTGCCGATGGTCACCAGCTTGCAGCCTTCATCCTTCCCGGCCATGTAGTTCAGAACAGCGGCGTCGTAGATGAAGGCGTCCAGCTTTCTGCATGCACACAGATCGACTTGGTATAAGGGGTTGTTTTTCTCTAACAAAGTTCAACAAGTTCTTTCACACATGTTGGAACTGTATAAGTGTGAATTTGTCTTAAATGATCCTGCAGTGTCAGCGGTTTTGAGTGTTTTAACCTTTTAAAAACAAATGGTGTAAACTTAACATTGCTGCTGCCCACTTTCAAAAGTTTAACATATTTCAGCCTGCTCTTATTCTCAGGTCATCAAACACCAACGCTTTGTCAAGCCTCCTGCCGTGTGATTTGGACACCTGCGCTCTTTAAGCACATTGCATTAACGGTTTGTGTTGCATGCTAGATATGACCAAAACAGTAGTAAATGTTGTCATATAGTTTTTAAAATACTGCAGTTTATTTAACCAAAGTAAAGCCAGGAATAACTAAAACTAAAAAAAGATGTAATTTCAAAAAGCTGGGGTAAATAAAAGAATAGCTTTTTAAAGGGCACTTTGTGTAGCCATGAATTTAACATCATGAAATCAAAGCACAAAGTTTTAAAGTTGCATCATTTCAATTCAATGATAATTTAACTGAGACGAATTAAAGCTCCGTGAGGCCTGTTCGCTATTTTAGTTTGCATTTATTGATGAGCAAATGTCATTAGAGGATTTGAATGTCTGCAGATGTTTGGTCATAAAACCACAGTACTGAACTTAAATTTTGACCCACGTGTTGTGCTGTGGTGACAATGAACGTACCAAAATTATAATTATATTAAATTATATATTCTTCACCAAATCTTATGACAATCAATCTTGCTTTGATGTTTCAGTCTGAATCAAATGGCTGATTCTTCATCCTGAGAGCCGCACTGCTAGCGTGGATAAATTTAAAGGTGGCAAAATGCTCAAAATACTGTTTAGTATCTAGAAAATCTTGAGTATACACAATTTGTAGTTAATGGGCTCAAAAACTGCACTTCAAGTGTTTTGATCTGGGTAAAGTTTGGATGTTTGACAGCACTTTTAATACAAAATAAGCTGCACTTTTCATCTAAAAATACACCCATCACATTGGCATAAAACACAAATAGATGCTACAACACAAAGAGCATCAAATCTCTGCTGTATCACCCAAATTGTGATCATCATTACTGTAGCGCCCCGTGTCCTCACTGACACGACGATCAGTTAAATATAAACGCTTATCTAATTATGTGATACAGTTAAAATGTCAGTGAAACTTTACCCAGTTTTGAGGCTTTCTAGAGCTTCTTCCACCCCCTTCTGGTTGTACTTCATCATGTGTGTGTGCATGTCGGGGTAGTTGCTGCGGATGTTCCTCTCCGTGCTCCCGTTTGGGACCGTCCCGAAGCGGAAAGGAGGGTAATGCTCGTGTGGTTTCTGGAACTGTAGGGAGACAAAGGATGAGAGGGAAAGAGAGGGGAGGAGAAGATATGAGAGATGAGGAGAGGGAAATAAGAGAAGAAGAGGTTTGATGTGGAGAAGAGGGGAAAGAGAGGGAAGGAAGAAAGGATAAAAAGGAAGGAGAGGAGAGAGACTGAAGGGAGCGAGAACAGAAAAGGGGAGGGTGGGTAAGAAGAGGAGATGACAGAAAGGAGGAGGCAGTAAAAGCAAAAGATGAAAAAGATGGGATGTAGTGAGGACAGAAAAGATGTCAGATAAGAGGGGAGAAAAAGAAAACAAAGACGAGGAAAGAGATTTAAAAAGGAGAGAGGGAGCAGGTAGAAGAAAGTAAAGATATGAGTGAGAGAAAGAGGAGAGAGAAGGGAGAGTTGGATGAGGGAGATAGAGGAGGGGAAGGGGAAGGGAGGCAGGAAGAAAGGGAAGAGGGGACAAGAGGGGGAAAGGAAGCAAAGGAAAGGAAAGAGATAAAAGGAGATGAGAAAAGAGGGGAGGTAGAAAAGGAAACAAGATGGCAGTTCAGGTGGATAATGAGAAGAAAGAAAAGAGTTGAGATAAAAGGAGGAAAGAGGGGAGGAGATACAAGGAAATAAATAGGCCAAAGAAGAGGAGCACGAAGAGGAGAGTTAAGGAAAGAGGAGATACAAATGGAGAAAAGCGGAGAAGAGAAAAGAGGGTAAGAAACGAAACAAGGAGAAAACAGGAGGAAGAAAAGAAAATGGAGGCGAAAAGAAGAAAGGAAAAAAGAGTAGCAAAGAGGTGAGGAAACAAGAAGAGGAAATGAGAAAGGGGGAGAAAAGGAAAGAAAAAGAGAAAAGAAAAGAGGAGATAAAAGGAAAGGACAGAGAGGGATGAAAGGAGAAGAGGAGAGGAGAAAAGAGGGAGGAAACGAAAGAGAGGAAAGGGAAAAAATTGAAGACAGGAGATGAAATGAGAAAAGGGAAGAAAGGAAAATAAGGGAAATACACAAAAGAGGTACAAAGATGAAAGGACAGGAAAAGCAAATGAGAAGATTTCAGGGAAAAAAAAGGGGTAAAAATGAGAGAAATAGAAATGATGAGCGGACAAAACAGTAAAGTAGAGAGAGACAAGGAGAGAAGAGGAGAAGAAAGGGGATGAAAGGAGGGGAGAAAAGAGAGAAAACGACAAGAAAAGAGAAGAAGGGAAGGAAAGATAAAAGGATGAAATAAGACAAGAAGAAAGGAAATAAAAGGAGCAAAGACAAAATGAAAGGAAATGAGAAATAGTGGAAGGAAAGGAGAGGAAAGAAGGATAAATCAATGGAGAGGAAAGAGAGAGGAGAAAAGAGGAGATGAGAAAAGGGGAAGAAAGTGAAGAGAAGAAAAGGAGAAAGGAGGAAAGCAAATGAAAAATAAGGGGAAGAAAGGAAGGGAAAAGAGGGGAAAGGAAAGGAAAGGAAAGGAAACCAATGAAAGGGGAGAGGAGAAAAGAGAGGAGAGTCGTATAGGAAGTAAAATAAGAGCACAGACAAGATGAAAAGAAAAAAATAGAAAAAAGGAGAACAGAAGAGCAAAAGGAGTCCAGAACAACAAAAGAATGAGGGAGAGAGGAGCAAAGAGGGGAGAAAAGGAAAAGAGATGACAAAAGAGGAGAGGAGAAAGTAAATAAAAGGAAAGGAGAAAGAGACAGAGGAGCAAAAAGGGGTAGAGAATGAAGAAATGCGGTGGGGAGGAGTAAAGAGGACGAGGGACTACTCAGTTAAATGAAATCCATTTTGGAGTCAGAGCGATTTAATCAGCAGTCGGACTCGCTGCTGTTTGACCGGCCGGGACACCATTCAGCTCACCTCAATTAGATTAAATCTGATATCAACCGACACAGTTTGAATCATCCCGCTGCCCACACATGATCCTAATCCAGTTCAATCTGCGCCGATCGAAACTGACGCATTAATGCGGGCTGAGGCAGAAACACGTCGGTTCGAGCTCAATTAGACTGTAAACAGGAATGATCTATTCATCTTACGCTACGGCATTGACCTTTTGAGCCGAACGCGCAAATGAATGGGCCAATCAGAGTGTGAGCGTGTGAGTGGGTGAGCGTGTGTGTTAATAAATTCGCTTTTCAGCTGCAGCTGGAATAGAGTCAGCTGAGGTGTTTTTTTTAAGAATCAGCTGTTTGAACAGAAGCTAAATGAAGATTAGAAAATAAAAAACATGGTCTCATTTTTACAGTACACCGTAATACAATACTCACACGTTCATGTGGACACTGACAGCAATATTAGTCGCTGTAATTGTTTGTCCTTTATATTCTGGGAAAGAAGTTATTTTCAAAAGAATTTTCATGTGATGGGGAACAAAAATACACTCTCCTCGATTGGCATAGAAGTAAAAAGTAAACTCACTATCATCACGTCAGAGGACGCACACTTTTGTTTCCTGGAAACTGTCACATTGACGACGACAAATCTGCGTTGACATCAGTAGAAGGAGAGCTAGTTAAACCTTTGAAACATGAGCAAACTGGCTTGATTTCTTTAAAAACATGATAAGGCGGCAATGAGCAATGACACTTGCAAGAAGTTAGTAAAAAGTACAAGAAAACTACCTGAAAATTAGTTTGAAAAAAAAGAAAGACAAAATGATTAAATAATAATAATAATAATTATTATACTTAAAATTATACTGACTTAAAAAATACTTTAAAAAATACTTCAAATTGTATTTCTGATCACTATAAATACTGTTTTTCTCTGGTGTTTTTCTTTTTTTCTTGATCTTTTTTAATGCAATTTTCTAAGTCTACTTATTTTTTGCAATTCTTGGAACATTTCTAACCAAGTTGCTCATTGCCTTTTTTTCCATGATTTCAAATCAATCCAGTTTCCCTGGGGTTCAAAGGTGAAAGGTGTCTGAAAGCAGCAGAACAAAATTGTGCAATATAAAAAAAAACTTTGCTCAAGGCATTCTTGAGATACTGCATTAACAATAATGCGACAGATGAGGCCACAGTGACCTTGACCTTTGACCTATGACAACCATATCTAGGGAATTTGGGAAATCCTTGAGTCCAGGTAGACGTGTGTGCCAAATTTGAAAAAAAAAAATCCCTCAAGGCGTTCTTTAGTTATATCATTAACATGAATCCATCAGATGAGGTCACGGTGACCTTGACCTTTGACCTATGACCACAATAATTTAATAAGTGCATTCTAAAGTCCAAGTGGACATTTGTGTCAAATTTGAACAAATTCCCTCGTGGTGCTCTTGAAATACTGCATTATCAAGAAAGCAACAGACAAGGTCACGGTGACCTATGACCACCAAGTCTAGAGTATTAGGGAAATTTTTGATTCCAGTTTGTGCCAAATCTGAAAAAAATCCCTCACAGCATTCCTGAGATGTTGCATTAACAAGAATGGGTTACACAGATACACACTCAACCTGAAACATAATACCTCTGGCCATGGCCAACAGGGAGGCCTAAAAATAAATAACAAATAAATAAAATAGATCTTTTGAAGGGGTGACAGACTAACACATTGACTGTAATATTTCATGGCATTCATTGACAAAATGAAAAAAAATATAATTTGCTTTATCCTGCAAACCTGCCAGATGTGATCCCAGCCAGCGTAGGACCTAAACCCGCCTAATCCTGCTGTGTAGGTTCTCAGAATTAAGGGGCAGCTGAGGTTGTGTTGTGCCGGATAATTTATATTAGTCCCTCATGCTGTGGGACATAATGCATCTGCATAAAGTTAATATAGTCAGCTAATATAACCATACATCAGTGAGGTGGCGCTGCTGCTGATCCCTGCCGGGGAGTTGTTTTCGCTATCTGTGGCGAATGAAATGCTTTCTTGTATAGCTCCTCCGAGGCCCTATTTCCAGGTTTAGTGAGTGTGTGTGTGTGTGTGTTTGTGTGTGTGTGTGTGTGTGTGTGTGTGTGTGTTTGTGACATATTTAAGTGGTAGAGAGAGTCAGTGGGTGTTGTTTTTCCTCTTGTGGCTCGACTGTTTTTAATCGCCTGACATTTGGCGGTCTTGTTTTAACAATGTGAGTCGGGAGATGGAGACGGCACAGGGGGAATATTGATAGACAGACCAAAATACTGACAGGACAAGTGGAGACTCAGACACCATCTGTATTGACAGAGGGCGGTAATTGATTAGTCATTCATGCCACTGGGCTCCCCACTGATAGGAAAGGGACAGAGACATTCACAACAAAGTCCTTTTACTTGACTTCATCTTGAAGGCTTTGGGCAACTCTTTTGTCTCTCTTTCGTTCATGGTTTATTAGTCGATGATGAGTGATGCAGGGAGAAAAGACGAGACGATGTAGCTGGATTTAAACACAAAGACGGGGTTTGCTTCGTATCTCCCAGCGCCACAAAAACAGCCCGCTTTCTTTTTTTACGTCTGTGTGGACTTTCAATAACCGTCCCGCCTCATAATCGCTCTGAGGTTATTATTGTGAGTGTTGTTTATTCAGTCTCTTACCTTCTTGTCAGAGAGCCCGGACACTGTGTCGATATATTGCTCCTGGATCATGAAGGCGGCCAGGTTGGCAGTGTAAGAGGCCAAGAATATGACAGCAAAGAAGGCCCACACCAGGACCATGATCTTACTGGTGGTGCCTTTAGGGTTTTCAATGGGGACTGAGTTGTTGAAGACAATGCCCCACAGCAGCCACACTGACTTCCCGATGGTGAATGTTGGACCACCAGGAGCTGAGGAAACACAAGGAGGAGGGAGTCAGAGAGGCTGTTTCTGTGTAACTTAGTAAATAAAGTAAATGTGAAGAAATCTTTAGCTCAAAGTGAGAAAAGAAGGGGCTCTGTTGAGGAATTTCTTAAAAGGTCTGGTTCAAAGAATCATATCCAAAAAGAAAGTATTCAAGAGGTGTGTCATAAGATACACTCAAGACAAAAACACTGATACTCTTAAAGTTGTTTTCATAAAAGGGGAAGGCAACAAGCAACTTAACAAGACATGGCCAAGGCAAATTACAACAAAATAACCTGAAAATAAGCCAAAAAAAGGGGGGAAAAAACGACAAAACAAAATAACAAACAAGAAACTAACACATAAAAAGCGCTGGAATTATAATATTTATTTTATATATTTTACTATATTAAAAGAAGTAAATTGTAGCTGTGTTCACAGTTCATTCTTTGTAGAAGTTATTAAGAAAATATGTTTGGTGAAACAACCCTTTAAGTCGACAGTTTTTGCCATAGATGAACCGACCGACTGTTAGGTCACATATTTGTTTCTACGCGTTCCCTCATCAAGCAATGTCCACTGTTCGCCATGTAAGTAGTCACGATCCATCTCACGCCTTTCTGCAAACTTCCAAACAACAGAACAATTTCACAGCCTCAGCCCGTTTTCCATCGCTCTCTGCCACCGCTGCTCATGTGCAGCAACGGAGGGTGCCACCGCCATCAATCACACTTCGATTAGCGTGGCGACGAATGCTAATTAAAACAGGAAAATGACCTTTCGGACCCAGAGACGCGGCACGCTCTGTCAGCGCTGCATTCTGGGATTGATTAGCTCTCTCCCCAAAAAGCCTGTTGAGGAACTCTTAACGTTGCAGGACGCAAATTAAGTACATTTCATGGATCTTTGTTTCATATTTGACCGTTTCTGGCTATTTTTTGGTGCCGCAAATTAAAATTTTGTCTGTGCCAGAAAACAGCAGACAATGAAAAATGTGTGAATTAACAAAATATAATAACCATGGGAATTTGTGGGATAAATATGGACGTTTTAGTGATCATCCGCCCCTCTTTCATTCACTATACTCAGGAGGAAAAATCTCTACCTGCAAAAGTGAAACAAAGAGGTTTAAAACTCACCTTTGGCGCTGACCAGACTGCGGTTGTAGCCGACTGGACTGAAGTACTCAAACACAAAAACTGTCACCGCCACCACGGTCAGGCACATCACAAACATCATGACCCAAACCGCCGGGCTGTAGGGCTCTGGAGGAGGAGAGGAAGTGAAGGAACAAACATACAGGATTAACGTAAGGCTCTTTTGTACTTCCCGCTTCTAAACCTCAGCCTGTCATGGGGGTCACCATATGTGGTAGGAGGATAGCGAGATGAGAAAATGAGAAGACAGAAATACACTGTTCGGGATTTTGCGCTGAATTTTGTTGTTTGGGGTTTTGGAAAAGGGATTTAGGTGTGTGTGTGCAGCACGTAAGGGGATTTAGTTGTAGGCTACAGTTATCGGCGGGATAAAAGCTTAATGGGAAGTTTCCTGAAGCGTCGGCAGAGACAGAACTCGGTTAAGTAGGCCATCCTGGGAGAAAGTGGTGAGGATAAAGATGGCAGACATGCACTATACATCAAACTCCAGGATAATAAGTGTTAAGATGGGTTTGAAATGAAGCTGTATAATTCGGTGGGAACATTCGGGACGTGTCCCTACAAACTTCCAGCAACTACCGAATATTTTTATCATTTTGACAACTAGAATTACCAAGTTGCACTTACAGTTTACATCCATGTCTGTGAAATCATGGATGCTTCACACACATCTTCCCCCCAGCAGCACAGAAGTTTTATGAGATCACCATGACCTTGACCTTTGACCTTTGGCCACCAGATTCTAATCAGGTCATTCTTGGGTCCAAGTGGACATTTGCGCCAAATTTGAGGGGACTCCCTAAAGGCCATCTTCAGATATTACCTGGGTATACCTCTGGGTCATCTCTTCTTTTGGTGCTCATTACCTTCCCATGGTTTTGAATAAATAAATGGAGCCCAAGTTTCAAAAATTAAATAAATAATTTGATTGGATTTCTCTCTTTGCTGAGAAAGTTTGTGTGAAACAAATTAATAGCCCATCCCATATAGACGCCTATCCCAAATATAAGCCTGTTGAGTTCAGTGATTTAAGCACTTAATAGCCTGGGCTATTAATTGAAGTTTTATGGTAAATAAAGGCATTTCCACCAAAAATTGGTGCATAAAAAGTAACCGGAATGCAGAACATGAAGTGTTTGATACTCTATGTGACACTATATGTGAACCCCCTGGTTGAAACAAAACCTGCATCCTTGGTTTGATCTAACATTGATGTAGAAGAAGAAGCAGTTGTTTTATTTTTACCAAGGAAGGCAGATGGTGAAACTGTCCCGTTGCTGCGGGCCACCATAACGCTGATGCCTGTCTCAACAAACGGCACGGAAAAGTCGATGATCTCCGAGCGCTCCTCATTGATAGTAAGAGAGCCGATGGCCATGTCAGCTCGTCTGTACACAACCTGAGAGAAGAAAGACAAAGACAGAAGATGAAAGTAGAGCGTTGTGGAGAAACAGTGAGGCACTGATACTGGGCAGCAGTGTAACAACATACTTTCCTGTATTTATTCTGCATTCAAACCAAACTATTTTTGGTTACTGTATAATTCTGTAAAATAGACCTGAGCGAGTTTATTTCATCACAACAACTTCACAGCGTCCCAGAGGAGAGGCTGCCAAGCTTTTCTTTGCTGAAAAGAGAGCAAACTCTGAATTTCATGAGCAATATTTTTCGAACATGGAAACCTCAATGCAGCAAACACTTTGTGCTCCACACTGAGGCGTGACTCTAATGACGACCGTCTGCAGAGAAACGAAAAAATATTTGTCTCATCATTCGAGCATCCAGAGAGAGAACATGCTGCATCTCAGGAGCCTCACTTCCAAGCCTGCTTTTCTGAAAAGCAGGAATTTTTGCAGGGAGGAATATGTTTTTATAAATGTAGCACACACACACACACACACACACACACACACACACACACACACACACACACACACACACACACACACACACACACACACACACACACACTGCAGATACAGACCCAGAGCAAAGCGCCTGCAGGCACAGAAACACAAGCAAGAAGGCTCTCCTGAGGAACACCTGTTCAGGGTGTTTCACTCTCAGATGCAGCTGCATTTGATGTGGCTCTGTGTGTGGGAGAAAAGTGTGTATTAGGCTCCGTATGTATATGCATGGCCTCACACCACTGACCTAGATAAAAGCCATCAAAGAAACTCTCTCGGCCACGCAACGCTCCTGTCACTTAAGACACTGTGCATCATTACTGCTATTCCCCGAAATGTACTGGAGTGCAGAGGTGGAGAGAACGGTTCTGCTATGCAGGTTTCCGAGAAGTTATAACACTACATCTGTGTGACAGCGGTACAAATTACTTTATATTTAACAACTACAGCATATATAGGCTGATAAAATATGGATGCTGTAAAAAAAAAAAAAAAAAAAAAGGGGGTCTGACATTTGCAACCGCCACAAGCAAGGGGACGAAAATGGGGAAGGGACCAAAAAGGGACCAAAAAGGGACCAAATTCTAACCTACAACCATCAGTAACGATGCCCACACTATGGCTTTAGTCAACCGAAGCACATCTTTGTCAACCTAAATTGTACCTACTAGTCTTCAGCCAATCGACTGGTCAATGTGGTAAAAAAAACCTGCAAGTTATCTCTGGATAAACTAAATCGCCACAATACACTAAGTTCTCCCTTCTTGATGGTGTGTGTCTACTTTTTTTTTATTAAAAACGGGGACTATTAGAGGGTGATATGTAATGGGAAATTCTTTCGTTTAGGTATGAGAGAGTGTTGACTAACGACAGATTTCTTTATAAAGTTATCTGCTCCTGGCACATTACTGCAAGTGTTTACATTACATAGCCTACACTACTACATGTAGCTACATGCTGTAATTACGAAATAATGTTGATAACTGATGTTGTTAATTTCTCACCTATTTCAAATCATATGCTAAAACATGTCCCATAGTAAGAATTTAGTTTTGAAGCTTTCATTGTGTTTTTCATGGGAAAAAGTGCCACTATATGCAGTCATTGCGTGGTTACAAGTACACAGTTACATGTAGCTATATGCTAAGATGAGCAAAACATGTTATCTATGTAGCAGATGTTTTAAATTTTCCCCAATTTTGGATTATATTCCTACAGGAACTTGTCTGGTTGTGTAAAGGAGCTTTTATTAGTGATTTTTAATATTCATATTTTTTACTTTTTTTGCTAAATTTAGTTGCTACAGTAGGTACATTTTTAAAAGGTATTCTTTAGTTTCCACATTCTTAAAAATTATAACTAGTTTTTATTTTTAGTTATTCTTGACCTTAAAGGGTTTTAGTGTTCCTAAAACCATGGGTCAACATTTCTTGGTCAAATCTAGCACACTGCACTTACCTCTAATGCAATTAGGGCATTTCATAGCCTAAAGCTGCATTTATTTTCGTTAGATCAGTGGATGAACACTAGGCTACTCAACCAAGCAACTCCAGCTGCTGTATTCAGGGATTTGTCTTTCTTTAAATAGCCCTCAGTCTCACCTCCCCAATCATGCCGTTCCAAGTCCCACGGACCAGTTTGCCATGTTTCCCGTTGGTAACCAGGTAGAGGTCATAGGAGAACTTGATGGTGCGGGACAGTTTCTTCAGGATGTCTATGCAGAAGCCCTTACAGCACAGTTTGGTGTAGGACTCTGAGTGGCCGATGATGCTGCAAAAGGATGAGAAAAAGCAGTGTCACACATAGAGTAAAATACTATTTAACATCTTGTGATCAAAAGCAGCCTCTCTGGCAGCTGAAACTATCTTTAGACCAAAGCTGTTGTTTTTGCTTTGTTTCAGAGAGTGAGTGCTAAATAGTCGTGGGCTCTCATACTGACAGTGACCATCGTCTACGGCAGCGAAGTGAAGGGCAGGCGATGGTTGGTTCATTAGCTAAAATCAATGTCTGTTAACAAGGTGTCGATGGAGACGGAGGAGATGCCGAAAAATTGCAAACACACACACACAGCGGCAGTGTAATAGAGCCCAAAGTGGGTGGTTGAGTGACTCTGATGGCCTCTAATCAAAGGCCATTAAGGTGTGAAGCATGTGAGAGACACTTACTTCCTGTCTGTGGCCTCGCTACTTAATGGGGTGTGGAAAAAGAGAGGAGAAGGACAGGAAATGGTGAAAAAATAGAATTAAAAAAAACAAATAAACTGAAAGAAACAATGAAAGTTAAAAGACGACAGACCAAAAAGGACAAAACTTTATGGAAACTAGAAATAACGCCACAAAGTTGTATGCCTCCGTGCATCAGTCAAGATGCACTCACAGCTGACATCCATGTCGGTGAAAGCACACACGATCTATACAACTTTCAAGGTGGACACCCATGATTATTGTCACCAATTCAGTATCTGATCAAATGTCTCCTCTTCTGTTCCTGAGATACTATGTTAAGTAATGGTCAGAAAGGTGTTTTTGCAGAACATTATGATGTCACAGCTGACCTATGACCTTTTTGGATACTAACTTCATCATTATAACCTATGAGACATTTGTGTGAAACTTGAGCATATGAATTCATAAGTCATGGCCAAGAACATGTTTTATGAGTTCATTGTGACCTTGACCTTTGACCATCAGATTCTAAATATTTTATTCTTGAGTCCAAGTGGACATTTCTACCAAATTTGAGGACACTCCCACCTTTACTGCATTCATGAAAATGAGATGTATGCAACTTCAGAGTGACCTTGACCTTTCATCACAAAATTCTAATCAGCTCATTATTGAGTCCAAGTGAATGTTTGTGTCAAATTTGTAGAAATTTGCTCAAGGTGTTGTTGAGATTCCATTTCACAAGAATGAGACTAATGTAAGGGCAACCTGACCTTGACCTTTCACCATCAAAATCTAATCAGCTCTTCCTTGAGTCCCCTCGAACGTTTGTCCCAAATCTTAAGGAATTCCCTCAAGGTGTTCTTGAGATTTTGCATTCAAGAGAAAGAGACAGAAAAGATCACAGTGACATTCACCTTTGACCTTTGACCACCAACATCTAGTCAAATTCTTGAATCCAAGTTGATGTTTGTGCTAAATTAAAAAAAAAAATTCTTTCAAGATTTTCTTGAATATCTTGTACACAAGAATAGATGGGACGGACAGATAAACCGAAAACATAATGCCTCCAGCCTCCAGCCTCAGCTATCACTAGCGCAGAAGCATAAAAATAACATAATCACTAAAAGAAACACTAAAAAGTTAAAATTAGAATGATCAAAAAGGATGAAACTTCCTGGGGAAAAAAAAAAGGTCTGTATGTATGATTGCGATAACCTCAGCATGTGTCAGCGTTAGAGCATTGAAAAAAAGAGCATGTAAGTGAATAAATGAGCGAGGCGTTTAATGAAAAAGAGTCAAGTGAGTACTAAGCATTCAAGTTGATTATTTTCAACAGCTTAAGAGTTCATTTCAGGCAAATTTTAAGTGTTTTTGAAAGGCTCACTTCTTTCACAGGAGTCAATAGCTCTGATAAACGCTGCGTTAATTAATTGCTGCAGGAGCTGGCCACCTGTCGTCATTATACACACTCCACTAACAATACACACACACATAAACACACTTAAATTGGGCCGTCTCTCTCTGCCACACACACACATGTAGTACAGTATCCTTGGAGGATTAGCAGCAGTTGTGTTGTGTTGAGTGTGTTCTCCATAAAATGCCCCAAAACTGGTGCAGCATGGAGTGAGGCACCATGAGGGAGTTAGACCGGAGAGAGAGGAGGATTCTCAGGTGAACAGCAGACAGGAAACACACGGCGATCAACCACCAGACGTGGCCTGACAGGGCGGCAGCCTCAGTTTGGAGCGAAAGGAGGGCAAGAGCAAAGGAGGACAGATGGAGGAGGAGGAAGGAGAGGAGGGGGATAATTGAAATAACCACCACTGTGATCACGTAAGAATGACGAGGGAAAGTTAATGTCCTACAGTCAAAGCAAATGGGGACACTGTCATGTTGAATTCCTGTTGCCACAAAGATGCAAGCAAACTATTGTCCAAAAAAATAATTTTATGCTCCTAGCATGACAATTTATCTTAATTGGGCCAAAGGGACCACACCATTAAAAAGAGCCCCAGAGTCGGACCGAAAGCACACAAAGGCTGCATCCAAATGTTCACACTTAACCGCAAGTGCAGACTCGTGGACTATACAGGCGGAGAGTCTGTGAGCACTAAGGGCCATCCAAATCCCGATTCACCCAGTCCACAAGGGGCCTGAAGCAGACTTTCTGCAGACCTCCGGAGTGTCTGTTTGGGATACAGGCTGCACTAGACTTTAAAGATTTAATTACCAACAGTTCATAGTGATACAAACATAAAGTTGTTGTTTTTCCAACTGCCAACATAAACAAACTTGTCATTGTATGCCTCCTTTTGTCTGTCTAGACTCATCATATATGTAGCGAAGACTTTGAGAGAATCTAAGAAAGGGTATTAGGTGTACCTTTGGTGAAGTGTTGATGTTTCCAACACATCTTTAAGTTGGCATCACAGAAGATTTAACCACAATGTCACCAAAGTGTTAGTGTCACCAAACATGACCAAAATTCTCCCCTTCTGTTAATGACTTATGACATTCAATAGTAGCCATAAAATATTATAATATCATATATAATAATAATATATAGTGAAATTGACATTTAATCCTAGATATAAAATGTCATGACTTCACATTTGCGCGATTTTTTGGCATAATTAGCATAATAGTTCTTGAGTTATGGCCAAAATCGTGTTTTGTGAGATCACAGTGACCTTGACCTTTGACTACCAAATCCTAATAAGTTTTTAAGAAATACTGTCTAGGAATTCATAAAATGGGATTGACAACCCAAAAACAAAATGTCTCATATAAACATACAAAAAAAATAAAATAATAATAAAAATAATGAATGTGTATAACAACAGCCGAACTTCGGTGTTTTTTGCTAAATCATTGCAAAGTTTTCCAACAGCTTTTGTGCTACCAAACTTGGGTGTTTTCAGTCAAAACATGTTTTTGTTTAACAACAATCAAGTTATTAGTGCCTTAACAGAACCACACCTCATCACAGCGTTGTTAAGAAACCTAAAGTTTGAATGTATGCAGTACAAAATAATAAAACAAAATGTAACATATCCATGGTTTACAAAAGTGTATAATCTGAAAAAAATTCTGGCAAATGAGTTGGGTCACCTGACATGTGGCTTATTGGCTATCACCGACCATAACATTTAATTTTTGCTTTTTTAACCTTGACCATGATCTTTACCTCACCCTTACTATGGTTTACTTGCTAAAACCAAAATGCTTCTTTAACATTATACATAATTTCCAGATATTGTAGACAAATAACAATATAATGTGTTTGCTTTACACTGATATAAAACAGAGAAAAAATCTGAGAAGCAGCAAATTTTTGGCATTTCTGCTGGATAAATTGATTAAAAAAACAAGCCAATTATCAAAATTCTGAGCAATTTCATGTCAACAAACAATCGGATTATCAACTAATTTAGCATCTGTTTAGTGCATGTCATGCTAAAATACAACATAATATATAAAGTAGGATTTTTAGAGTGCAATTCCAGCTTTTAATCGGCGCAGAGAGGTAGGCTCAGCTTTCTGGCAAAGGAGGCCATCATCTGTCCAAAGAAAGGATTTTTAATGAGCAAGACAAAAAGTTCTAATCACGCTAAACATCTGCTCTGCGGGGAAGCAGACCACACAGCAAGATTAACTGATTTATATAGCAGCAGCCCTCTCTCTACCCCTCTCTCTTTCCTTCTCCCTGTTTGTTGGTCAACGTCCAAATGGGACATGCCAGCTTGAGAGAAATGGTGAAAGAGAAACAGAAAGCGGGTAGGATGGGATAACATTGTCCCATGCTATGACAGATGTCCCCATGTTGGACAGATAAATCTTCTTTACTGGCAATCAATGTGCCATCGCACCCAACAACAGCCGCTACATATCTCTCTCTATAATTAATATGCCAACCATGGTCAGCTCTGCAATCTGCATGGCCGATACACACACACACACACACACACACACACACACACACACACACACACACACACACACACACACACACACACACACACACACACACACACTGATACATGTGGAGTCACTGGAGTGAGCATGAACATGGCATTTACAGCTTGGATAGTTTGTTTTCTGTTGTTGGGGTGATTAAAAGTTGATCAATCTGTGCACATTAATTTTTATAATGGATGTCTAATAATTCAGCACAAGTTACGGTGCTACATGTGGGGCTGACAGGGTAAAAGTTACCACACAGTCTATAACATCACTTTCAGTGTCAACACTAAAGCCTGGCATTCCCGCTGTACCATTTGAGCTTGTTTCTGACCTGATTTTTGAGCTGCATGTTTCATTTTAAAGGCAGACTGAATTTCATCGTCAGGCCCTACACAGCTGAAGCAGAGCCATGAGTCGATTCCCCAAGATCAGTGGCCTTTTTAGTCACTCAATACAGTGTATACCCAGGTAGTTTTAAAGCTTGTCTCTGCAACTAACTTTCTAGCTATTGTGTGTGTGTGTGTGTGTGTGTATGTGTGTGAGAGAGCAAGACAGAGAGCAAGAGAAAGAGAGAGAGAATCAAAACTTGGACTGATTCTTTTAGCAGAAAAATAGACTTTTAAGATCTTTGTTTCTACATACTCCGTACAGTAAAATTATAAAAACTCACCGTTTTTTTTTTTGCATTGCTTTTTTTATGAGTTGAAAGAAAAGATTTAAGGCTTTTTTCTATCTGCACAAAAAGACACAAAAGACAAATCAAATTTTGTTCAAAAATGTGTTAAAATTCAACATTAATGAGTACTTGTGCCTTTGCACAGACAATCTATCCACCTGACAGGTGTGGCATATGAAGACGCAGATTAAACAGCATACCTGTCCACAAAAAACTGCCTTGGGATGGTTACAATGTAATGCCACTCTGAAATGTGCAGTCCTTGATCTTCTGTTTTCTCATAAAAAGTGGGAGCAAAATCAATACATATTTTTGTTTTTGTTATTGTATGTTTTGTGAAGCAGTTGTTAAAAGTAGTCCTGGTTATACAATAGTATGGCTCTACTCAGGGGTAAACTTCCTGCTACAGGTAAACAACATAACAGCATAAATACATAATAACATGATCAATATCAAGCAGAGAGCTCCATCGAGAATTAAGTTAGAAATAATAAAACTCCAGAGAGCAGAGAGGAGCTACAGCAGGTGAAGGTCGGGGTGAACCCTTAAATAAATTACCAAATCAGTGCGGTGAGATGTGGTGGGTGCAGTGTTGTTCACACTTCACATGAGCTCAAAGGTCAGTAAACACATATTAAAGTGAACTTGCACACATCCATAGTTCACAGTTTTAAATTTTTTAACTTAGTTCACAGTCCTAAAAGCTGAACTAGTTAATTTCATTTTTTTTTTCTATCGTTTTAAATTTGTTGCTGATATTCTGAGTTGTTTGTTCAGACCCAGTGGACAAAATTTGCATAAAAATGAGAGGTTTTTTTTCTGTTGGATTAATACTGCGCTCTTTTATTGCAGGTTGACAATTAAAATGCATTTCTATGCCCTTTGACGTGTAATATCGATGCCAAAGTCACCTTTTAACGTCTTTATTAGACCCTCCGGCTTTCAAATAATTGCAACGTAAACTCATCCGGGCTAGTACTTAGAGCGGAGGTGGACACGTTGAATAAAATTGTACTTTGACCAGAATACCGCAGTTTGTGTCCCACGCGAAACCAAGGGTGGAGGTTGCTGGTTGTTGCACATTGACATCACTCACATGATGTATTTAGGTCACATTATGTTATGTAGAAAACATACTTAGTTTTAGCCAAAATATAATCATTTTTCTAAATCTAACCAGGTAGTTTTGTTGCCTAAACCTATCGCAATAGTTTCAAAACATTAACCACAGGTTGAAATGTGTTTGCGTCACATAGAAATGCCAAAGGGTGCCCTGTGCGTTACTATGAGACGCTAAAGGGCATGACAAAGAATTGGTATTGGACAACCTGGGAATTGAAACAGGTTGGATTCCTGCCTCGCTTGCTATGCTGAACAAAACATGTCCTCTGCACATAATCACACATGATTAATCGACCCTCAGAAGGAGCACTTTTCCTCTGGTGTGCTATACATCCACATACCAGAAAACTGCTGAGAAGTCATTACATAAATTGATTTTATTCAACGCCTGTTTCCTTAAAGTCCATAATTCAAGCTGTCTATTGGGGGAATCAAATCTCAGTTTCTCAGGCGCTGTTAGTTATTGTCCACAGAAAATGCAACATGAAAGCTTTTAGAAACCTTGTCTGACTCTGGTCTCAACGGATGTCTCAAAAAATCTTAAAATATGCACACACATCCTAAAGAAACCCATAAAAAGACTTTGTAATCAAGAATTAGCATTTCATTTCCTGACAATGACGAACAAAGAAAATCACTTGAAATTATTCATTAACGCTAACTTGGCGGATCCAAGAAGAAACACAGTAATACGTCTGTGATCAGAAACGTGTGTGCCACCTCTGACTGATTATTCCAACATTATTGACAAACAGCAGGTCTGACGCATCACACTTTGTCTCAAATGTCATTCACAAAAGAACTGACTTTTAAATGTAAATGAGAAACTGCAGACAGAAAGCTCCTGAGGTGTTACTGGGTGGGAACCTCAGGTACAAGTTTTTGAGCAAAAAAAGAATCTGTTATAATATTCAATAAAAAGAAATCCATCTGAATAAATAAGGTCCAAAACTAATATCACATGCACACTTAGGGGTTCAATCCAAAATCAAATTTAATTTTTTTTTTCTGTAGTACTATTTATCAATTTAGACTGTTTTAGTGTGAGTTGCAGAGTGTTGGAGATATCAGCCATACAGATTTCTGCCACTCTTTCTCCATTATTATGGAAATAGATTTGGCTTGTGAAGCTCAAAGAACCAAATAAATAATCCACAAACCTTGTTGTAAACCTTAAAATTTCATGTAGGAACTATTTTCTCTCAACTGAACTGCAGCCGCCAAACATATCGCAGAATTACGTCTGCATCTACTGTTAGTTCACCTAGCACCACTGAGCCCGCTAATGTTACAGCTTTGCCAAAGACGGCGCCATTAAAGTTTACATCTCGCGCTGTCACAAGCTCAAGCCACTCGTCCATGAGTATATGCACACTTCCTTCTGCGTAGTAATACAGTTGGCCAACACATTCTCACTTCTAACTCGTCACATAGCTTGATCAATGGCCCTACACTTCAAACTGTGACACTCTAGGTCCCCCTTTAGCATCAGGTTTGGACGCTTAAGGACAGCATGTCAATTTCCATTTGTTACATAAATAGTGACTTTTCAAAATAAACTTGGAATGTTGGCTTCCTCATCAAAACTACTTGGGCTTAGGCATCAAAACTAGCTGGTTGGGTTTTGAAAAAAGATCACAGCTTGGCTTAAAATAATTGCATTTGTCAGTTAATGACTTGTCACATGATGTATGTGATGTGACACATATGCCATGTTATGTTGCATAAGAAAATGAAACAAAGCTCAACATTTCACATGGCACACAGACACCAGTCTCCTAGGTGAAAGTCCTGTGTCCGTTTGACCCATTTGACAGCCCAACCTACGTCAAACGCTCTTTATGCTATGTCACTGCTGCCTCTCATACAAAGGCTAAAGAGTGCCCTGTGTGTCAGAATCAGACGCTGATGCTGTGTTGACGCATCTATTTTGGCACAAAGAAAAATGTTCCATCATGAAACTACTCAAAACAGGGTCTGTGGATTTTCTTGAGTAACTGGATCATGATTTCTGGATGGAGATGTTTGTTTTTTTCTGTTCTTCTCTTACATACCACTACAAGTAAGATCAATAATAGGGTGATCAAATAATCAATAATAGCAATAGTGTTTACAATAAATCTGAAATTTGCACACAATAAAGACAGTAAGTTAAGTTTCCTTTGTCAAATTAGAAACAGGATATAACTGAACAAGAAAAGCTTGGCTCGGAGTGTTTTAGTCGTACTTTGAGCTCCCATTTTTCATCTCAAAGAACATTCACTATTGATTTTAGAAGGATTTCAGAAATACCTTCACAGATTTGAAATGAGAATCAATTACAACCAAAATCGGTTGTAAAATATATTATGTGTTTTGTCAGACAGCCTTTGTTGTCAGTGTGGAAACAATAAAGCTAAAGTAGTTGACACTATTTTAACAACAGAGTGCAATTAAATTTATGACAGGCTTGAACTTCTATTGTCTGCGGTTGTCTGAACATAATGAAGACGCTGCGTATTCCTGACAAGCACCAGTTGTAGATAGTCAGAGGTAATAGCTGTTTAATGGCTGTTTTCTGCCATGCTGCAATCTGTGTTTGACACCAGAGGTGTGTTTTTAAAGTGCTTAGACACTCAGCACACACAATTACTCTGTGTTTAATGAAGTATGGAGGTTTGCAATGTCTACTCAGAGCTAAACTGGGGCAGAGACACAAAGAGGGAGGGTGCAGATGTCTGTGTGTAGGACTGGGGATCATTTGAAATGTTTAAATACTCGTACCCATATGTTAGCAAGTTTTTGTATCTGTACTAAAATGACACTTCTTATTAAGAAACACATTATATATTTCTCTTATATGGAAGCCTGGACCCTTTTTTCCTCAGGTTTCCTACACATTCATTTGTTTGTGGTGACCTGCCATGATTAAAACATCTGCTACCACACACAGATTGCCCCAGGGATTAAGTTTTTTCTGTAGGATGACGTGGAAGTTAGCATCACCCTGGTTCCCTCGTAAAAAAGCCTATTTGATTTTTCTGTTGGATTTTGGATTAATATAGAATATAAGCTCTGTGGTAAACAAAAGTTTGTGATACTTAAACATTTTGTCCACCATAATTTTCAAAAGTGAACATTACTTTTATGATTTTTGAATAATAAATGCCATCACAAGAAGTAAAAAAACATTAGGTGATAAATGAACTACACTACAGTTGCATGATTTAACGTTGCCACCACAACAAGGCTACAAAGTCGAGTTCAGTGCAATGACACTCTGAAGTGTGGGGTATTTACTGACATATTTTATGTTGTAGAAAAAAAATGTCAAAATCTCTTAAGCTTGTGTTAACCACAGACCTTATTTCAGGCTCCTAACCAAAAAGCCATTCAAAAAACCCATAGACTTTGAGACGAGGGAACTAGACGGCTCTCTGGGTTTTAGGACTCATTACTGGGACACTCTTTATATTTCTGGCACTGGACCCATTGTTTAGGAGCGCTGCTGGCATATACATACCATGCAGTCATTAATTGCACCTCTCAGAGCACAGAGCGTAGCCCTGGCACAGACGAAGCAGCAGAAAGCAAGACGCTATGAAAGTGAAACTTAACCATTCATTGTGCTGTGTCTAAAAGTTTGCTTTCACTCCCTCAGCAGCAGCTGCTCCTCTCATCTATCAATCTGATTAGGTCTGACCAGACTGACAGATCAATTATCCACCCCATGAGTCAAACTCCTTAAACTGCTGCTGAGGAAAACAACAACTCATGAAGCACTCCACCTGTGAGGTGTTACAGACCTGCAAAACGTCCAAATTTACACACAACACACACAAGACAACAAAAAGGGAACCCTACCACCACCAAACTTACATTGCAAAATCCAAATTTCATGATGCCCTCTTCTTCCTGTACCAATGCTGCATTCCATTTTCCTCGGGAGTCAGTGATGGGAATCACATCTGAGTAGACCACATTTCAGCAGTTGCAAAACCAAGACATACCAGTTCTAGCCAGGCGAGCCATAATTAGAAACACCAGTCCATAACAACACACTACGCTATATTTCAAACATACAAACACTGAGGAGCAGCTATCTTAGATTTTGAGGTTGGGGTTAATAAGGTTCTTCCAATTTTCGATTCAGAAACCAACTTTATCGGTTATTCCAGTTGAATCTACAACCCAGAACTCGGAAATTACAACTTTCATGCTCAGAGGAATGCACCACAAGAATGGCTTGACAGTATCCTCCTCTTTGTTTAAAGAGGTCAAAACTCCAGGAACATTTGTCAAAAGGACAATTTCACAGTGAGACCAATGTGTTTCGGGTTGCGGGACAGATGTACAGTGCAACACAGATGGCAACCAGGACTTAGGGGGACCTTGAATAGAGGTTGTTTTTATCAGCCAATAAAAAAGGAGAATCTGACCAACATTCAGTAGTTGTGTAGTTGACAGTTTCCCATACCCTAAAGGGTTCAATACCAAGCCCTACCTGTGTCTGCATGTCTGTGTCTATGTGTGCATATCTGTACAGAAGTATGTTTGTGTTGCTGTGTGTACCCCTCTGAGTGATTGGACTGGCGCCTGCAGGGTACTGTGTTGCGGACACATGTGCCGGTGCCCGGGTCCACGTTTTCCACCATGACAAAGGGATGTTCCTCCAGCGTGGCCACAGTGAGGTGACGGTCATCGGACACCTGCTCCAAGAAGCTGCCGTACCGAGGCCAAACTGGGTAGCGAACTTGAAGGATCCCTCGAGCGTATGTACCCACCTGGAGAAGGAAGAGGAGGGACAAAAATCATCGTTAGCATGCACGAGTTTGAATCTCAGATTTGACGTTCTCTGCATATCAACGTCTTTGCTCTTCACCTGTCTTGTCTTTCCCTACTTCACAGGATGATTTTTTTTTTTTATTTTAAAAAGGGAAATTTGCATGTGCTGACCTGGAGGAGGAGGATTAAAAGATGAAAGCAAAGTTCATTAATGTACGAACGAGGAGACTTAAAAGTGTTTGAGTAAGACATTTGGGGAAAAAAAGAGCCAGAATATAAAACAAAGAGCAAACCAACTGAATCACATTAATAATACACCCCAGCATGTGTTGCCTTCAATCTGTATTCATTTTCCTGACTGATTATTCAATTATTAATTTTCCTTTTTCAAATGAATAAACAAATTGAAATGTCACTGTTCATAAATGGGAACTGTTTAAGTGATCAGTGCTACACATACAGTCTGTGTCTAGTCGTATTAAGGGTGTTTTGGTGAGGACGGAGAGGGCGAGGGGGAAAACAGTCATTTATTCCTGCCTGCAAATGCTGTAAAGCTCGATTTTTAAATTGACTTGAGAGACACTATTGCATTTATCATTGATATGATTAATTAAATTTATCATGATATCAATACCCATCAACCATTAACGCTATGATGTAATAGTCTAGCATCTAGCATTAGTGAAGTCCATGCACCCTTAAAATCAGTATATCAGCGACAAATGATACTAAACACCACAGGCCTACATTTTGATGATGTGCTATGCTGATATCAAGCAGTGACTTGCAACTTCAAGCTACTGGTTCTTGGAGCCTTACAACATGTTTACCAGTGGCTAAACAAACTGTCATGGTTTGGATAATCATTTTTGCTAAACAAGAGACAGCCACATCACCATCGCCAAACCCACCACACTCCATTTAGATGTATTGCATGTATAGCACAACATATGTTCACATCTATTTGGGTAACTTAAAGGTTTATTTAAGCCAAACCAGAACTGATGATGGTTGGTACAGCAGAAAGATGAATAAAGATTGTTTCTGTTGAATTAAGTGCTTTTTACGGTGATAAATTCACTGTCTATTCAAATGGACTCTGGTGGTTTTTACTGTAGCAATTTTGGGGGCTCTTCCCAGCTAAACTTACTCTTTGACAAAAGGACAAACTGATCTAATCCCTGTGAATTCTGTGAGACCTTGCAATTTCTGCCCAATTGCTGCAACTTCACAAGATTCTTATTCTGGGGGAAACACTGAAGCCTAATAATAATGAACTCTGAATCTATCACAACTTTTTTTTTGTAATTTTCACTTGCCCCTGCAATTTCATATCAAGTAAACGCCCATAAACATTGGAACAACCATCGCATTTTTTTTCTTTTTATAAAAGCTGCTGTGAAATATGGCATTTCAGGGCACAATTATCCCAAAACCACTGGACAAAAACACTCTATCTCTGTAGGGATCCTTTCAATAATGATGTCATACATTTATAATAGCAATCTGGGTGTTTACATTGGAACTGGCCCACTCTGCTTAATACTGGACCACTTTCAAATAATGTTAGTCGCTTAAACACAAAAACATGGTAGCATAGGCTCCAGGTTGACAAAAAAAATCCTTAGTTCTGGATTTTTAGGTTTATCTGATGTGCAGAAAGCAACACAGCAACTGTTCAGCGTGGTTGCAAAGAGTTTTCCTCCTTGGCGTCAAGGATGCAATGCTTTGTGGGCGTTCCCATGAAGACTGACTGTATCTAGTTATTATCTGTGTCTTCGTGTTTAAAATATTTGCTTTCTTAGAACTTTAGTAATGAGATAAAAAAAAGTATTTTGTGCGAATAAAGCTTGTTGAATTGACTGGAACTGACAGACAGATATGCTGACGGATGAAGCGATACTGTAGGGAGGTAACAGTTGAAAAAAAAAAACAGCTTGAGTTTTTCAGTGTCAGAAAGAGCCACTTTGGAGCAGAATTGCTGTATAATATCACATCACACAATGAATAATCCCATCGATGTCGGCACTAAACTCAGCGAAACCCTCTCTGTGAGTGCCAAGACTGTTTGTCATATCAACCCAACCTAATGAGCCATACTGAGCTCAGCCAGCACTGACTCACTGCATGTGAAACTCGCTCCCTCACAGCTTTAATGAGACCTGTTTTTCATACCAGCTCTTGATTTGTTCTTCGGCTCGCTCATACTAGCGCTCTCCCTTCGTCATACATGGCCGATTTACAAATCCGCATGAAGGTACAGTGTGATGTGCGAGGCGACGATTCATTTCTCTGAACCATCTGTGAATGACAGAGTCGCAGAGATGCCAGTTGTGACAATCAATCATTTCAATCTGTCTTTTATGGGATGTCTCATCCACTCATGGGGCATCCTAGGAAGAAAATCTTTCATTCTTACACTGTTGGGAAGCAGTCAAAACTGTTATTGATTACTGAACACTGGGTTAAAACACAGTTTGAAAATCTTGGAATTTTCAGCACTTCATGTAAAATATCAAATTAAATCCATTATTAAACACATATTTTTAAAACTTCTTCCCAGCGCAGCCAATTCAAAAAAATGAAGTGCTCCACCTGAAAGTACACAGCTGTTGCTCTTTTGATGGACGCCACGCAAATGTAATAAAACATTTATAGACCTATACGCCTGATTTACTCAAATTCATCTTTTCTAAATAAATGTTTTTCATCACTTCTAACAGATGCTGTGATTATGTACTCTTCTCATCAGACCTCTGCGGCTTATCCAGAATGAACCACCACTCTTCTCTGTCCACTACACTGACTCCCTGTTGCTGCTCACATCCTGTTCAAACTGTGGTGCTGGCCAACAGGGCAGTGAAGTGAACCATTATTCAGAGGACCCTGTGGTCTCTCATCTCGGTCACGGCTCTTCTCAGTGGTGGAATGAGCTCCCCACTGAAGTCAAGACAGCAGAGTCACTGCCCCATCTCCCTCCGCAGGCTTAAAACCCACCTTCTCAGACATCTCAACAACCTTTGCAAAACAAAGACCCATCTCTAAAGCACTTGAAAGCAACTGAACATGTGTTTAGTTATTTCTTTAAAAGGAATCCACCCCAGAATTTGTTGTTAATTAGTTACTTCTTAACTGCTTTCAAAGCACAAACTGCAAGCCACTTTGGAGGAAAGCACCTGCCAGATAAATGTAATGTAAAATGTTATGTCTCCACATGTTCAAACTTTTCATGCCTAAATACATTCAGCAAGTAAATGGTAAATGGACTGTACTTGTACAGCACTTTTCTAGTCTTATTGACCACTCAAAGCGCTTTCACATTACATCGTCACATTAACCCATTCACACACACATTCACCCACTGGCGGCCAAGGCTACCGTACAAGGTGCCACCTGCTACTCATTAATCATTCACATGACCTCAAACGCCAATGACGCGGTATCGGGAGCAGTTTGGGGTTCAGTATCTTGCTAAGGATACTTCGTCATGTTGCCCCTAAGTACGTAGGTGTAGTACAAGTAGGGACGGGGTTTGCCTTGCTCCAAGCCGATCCAACTGGAGTGGAGCGCCCGGTCAGCTATTTCTCCCGAAAGTTCAATAAACACCAGCTTTGGTACTCCACTATCAAAAAAGAGACTATCACGCTGTTGTGGTCTCTCCAAAACTTCGAAACGTACATCGGGTCCAGCAGCCAACCACTTGTTGTTCACACTGACCATATCCTGTTGGCGTTCCTGACGCGTATGTACGACCACAACCAACGGCTCATTCTTTGAGCCTTGTTAGTGCAGGAATACAACCTTGTGATCACGCACAAAAAGAGCACAGATAAGGTTGTTGCTGACGCTCTTTCTGGGATGTAGGAAGAGTAGTTTCTGTGTATGAAACCCAGATCTGGAGCAATCGATTCATGATTTCTAGCAAATTTGCTTTGTGAGAAGATTTCCTAAAAAGACCAGCAGGCAACTGCAACTTATCCTCAATTCAACCGCAAGACCAAAATCAAAACACCGCCCACAACATCCCAGTTCTTTAATCTCTACACTGGGAACCATACTCTTCTCTTTTTTTTGTTTGCTCTTTTAAATTGTGTTGTTTTAACTTCTTTGTACAGCACCTTGAAAATAAAAATGCCTCATTGGCTCCTAAATACTTCACTATGATCACCAGCTAGACGCTAACTTTGTCTTTCTGCCATTTGGTGCTGGGCAGGAAGCCAACAGACACTTTGTTAGAGCTTGTTGATAACTGCATGTTTCAGCCTTTTAAAGCATCTTTTTTCTCTGTGTTGACTCTACAGGTAGAGGAGTAGAAGTGAGAACAGGAGAAGGAGAAAAGAGAGGAGGAGCCCAGCAAAGAAAAAATGGTCCAAAATGCCCAAAACGTCACTCAGCTGCACCCTTCAAACATGATAATGAATAACATGATGTTAAACTGTCAGGATGTCACAATGAAGGCCTTGAAAAGAGCAAGTACACCACAACCTGCCGTCATTATGGATGAGCTACATGACGCGAAGAGGAGGGAAGAACAAGAAGTGAGAGATCAGAATGTAATGAGGACGCAGTGAAGAGGACTCAGACTTTAGACACGCAGGATGTCTCGTAGTGCTGAACACACCTGAACATGACGACATGAGGGAGGGATAAAGTGCCGGCTGCTGAAGTGCGACTTAAAGATCTACACATACACATATACAAGCCAAGACCCCAGTTCAGCACAATTACATGTCTACGTTCATACACACACACATACATACACACCAGCCAGGAGGTGACATTGATAAAGTAGGTTGGTCTTTTCCAGGCCAGAAATAAATGAGTTCAACTGTAGCTGTGAGATTACGTTTCGGGGCTCTCTGTTTAGTCGCACTTTTTCAATACACCCTCGGGCTTTGAAAAGACTGTGTGTGTGTGTGTGTGTGCGTGTGTGTAAAGGGAGTGAAAATACTCAAGAAAATTGCAAGGCACGGTGACGATGAAACCGGAGTTAAATGAAGGTAATAGCTTCAGCAGGAAACATAGACACATATTATTGATCTAAAAACACGCCTTGTACCCTCAAATGTCTCTACTGGTTATGTTCAACGGATTATTTTGTGATCAGTTGTTTAGGAATAGATTTTTCTCCACATTCCCTCAACCAGCCTTTTATTTTCTGCTTTAAAAAAAATGCATCTTGACGTCTCCGATGCAACAGGCGTAAACTTGTTGCATCCAGCCGGAATATAAATGCAGGTCAGAGGGTTTTCAAGCTGTAGGACGCAGAGGGAGAGACGTGAGGCAAAGGTGCATGCTGGTGTTCTAAAAACAACAGGAAGATATTGTTTTTGTAGTCGGCCCCGCTGATTTGGCTCATTTTCCAACACGGTCAGCACAGTTGGAGCTGCAGACGTGGATGTGACACGCAGCTTGCAGAGGCAATTAAGAAACATAAAGACCCTTAGTGTTCAACAGCTGTAATTTGCATAAGAAATCTGCTTTTCTGCATCATAACTAGCCAAATTTGAACGCACAGATGTGATGCACATATTCTCAGATTCAGTGTGACTTAAATTTTAAGATTTTCATTATCTCGAGTCCATAAGAGATCATAGAAAAATAGATGCTTATCAGAACTGTGGGACTTGTCTGAGAAGAACCAAAGTAATCCAGTGACAGCTGTTTGTACAACTAGGGCAATATTGTAAACAGGAACTGCTAATAGCTAATTTGGCACATAATTAAAGGAGTACTTCACCCCACAAATTTGTGTATCAGTTTCTCACCCTGTGTTTTTCTTAGTTTTTGATAATTTTCTGATTATCCTCCCTCCCTTTTAAAATTCATCTTCAGGTAATTTTCTTGTCACTTTTTACTTGTTTCTCACTAATGACATTCACAGTTCTTGTTAAGTTAGTTAACTGTCTTTTTCCCCATGTTTTTGTGAGAAATCAAACAAATCTACTCAGGTTTCAAATACTTATATATAAATATAAATACCTATGAAAGGCGCCTCAATGTAGCACAAGAAAATTTATGTCGATATAGGTTTCAAAGGGTTAAGTTGCCCATCAAAAACATCTTTCTGTTTGGAAAGTACTTAGTATGCTACTGGATAAATGAGACTTGTATTATCCTGGGAGTTTGTAAATGGATGTTTTGATACACTTTTACTGTTGTTATACATATTATACACATTTACTTGAGTTCATCAAGATTTCTCACCATTTTTGGATTTTTCGTTCACTGAGGAGGCATTCGATTCAGTAATTGATATACAAATGGTCATTTGGGGGCGAAGTATTCCTTTAATGGTGTCAATTTGCCATATGTAAACAAAACCTAACCCTAAAAACCCTGAACCCTAAAAATAAAACTTTCAGTATCTCCTCACAAATGTCACTGTCAGCCTCAATAATCTGTGGGTCCATAGTGTGTTTGAGCCCTCTGTGTCTGCAGTAAATGAGCATCTAACAAAACAAACATCTAACTGTCCCTGTGCCGTCAGTACCAGCACGTTTTGTGATGGTGCCCAGTACCTTGTCCCAGAGTCTCTCCCGGTCCAGAGCGATGATGACCATTGATGGGTTGGAAAGGAAGCCTTGGCTGTTAAATGACAGATCTCTCCTCTCCCATGTCACATTCAGCATGTGCCTGCAACCCACAGAAAGTCGTACAAAGTATGAAGCGTGCAATCAAGGACTTGATTCTAAACTTAAACATTTGCATATTCATTTACAGATAAACACACACAATGATAACCTCCTACTTCAACCTAAAGCTCCCCTGGAGGGCTTAATCTAACGTGGGAGACAGGAAGGAGCTCATTAGGGGATGTGAGAGGCAGCTGATTGGCGGAGGGCAGAGTGTTCCAACAGAGTGACTGCGCTGTCTGTTGAGGTATACATCTTTGACAGACTCAGCCTGTGAATAATGAATCCAGGTCACTTTGCATTTCAGAACATGTAAAAAAAGAGGCGTAACATACTTTCACTTCATGTCGTGCAGCCGAGGCTGAGATCTTCTATCCATGCATCACTAACATTTGCCCTTTTTTCAAAATTCATCTAAATTTACTGACAAAAGAGTGACTCACCTGAACAGAGTGTTGTTGTCCGAGTGTTTAGCCAGTTTGGTGCAGTCGCCGTGTCCCTCAGGAATAAAACCAAACCGCTTCTTGAAGCTCTCAGCCCCTTGAGCTACAATGGCAACACCCTCCCTCACCCTCTGCCGCAAGCTCTTCCTCCACTGGTCCGTGATCACGCCAATAACACCGACGGGGAAGCTGACAGGTGGAGGGCTGTCGGGGTTGCCCACGGCCTGACTGGGGAGGATCCAGATGTAGCCTGGACCCAGCAGACCCACCTCAGCTGCCTGACGGAACAAGTACTGCGCCTCCTCGTAGGAGCAATAAGCCAGCAGGACCCGGGAGTCCACCTGCAGATAGAAAATAAGTCTGTCAGAGGGAAAACAGCCTGAACATGCAGCACTGCTGGAGGTCATCAGGAGCCTGTAGCACCAGCTGTTCCTTCAAACTTCAGCCTCATTAGAAATAAAGTAGAGACTTTAAATTTACTAAGTTTGCAGATTGCAATTGATGCAAACTGCACAAAGTTCTTACATAGATATTAGTTGTAAATTTAAGTAGCAGGACAGGTTGCCAGATTATCACAGAGCTATTGAAATATAGCATTCATAACAATGTTTTCTAAATGTACAATGACCTGAATGTACAATTGTTTGTGTTTTCATTAGGTTAGAATAAGCCCCTCATGTCAACAGGTCCACTTCCACAAGAGCCCAGGACGGACAAACCAAACACTGAGTTAAGTGACAACCTCCAAGGTAAAACATGAAGTCATCACAAAAGTGCCAAAAACAGCAGTTCCTTTAATGGCAATTTGAGGCTGGCTCCATTGACCCCCGTGTTAAAATGCCCAACTTTACAGCACAAATAAACACGTTTACAGCCTGGTACAAAAAACGATTTTGGTCTCTATGGCTAACTTCAACATTCATGACCAATGAACACAGGAAGAATTTTTGTATAAATTACCAGTTTAAATGTTATTAATGCTGAAAGGGATGGTTTGGGATTTTTGAAGTGGGTCTGTATAAGATAATTATGTACAGTCAGTGTATGATATACAGTAGCTGGTGGTTTGCAGAAACAGACGGGGTGCACACTCCACAGGGGTTGATATCAAAACGTATTTTAGCTACTGTAAAACTGTACTGTAAATGTCTTTACCACGCCGTCACATGGCCTTTTTCTTTGACTCTAAATTTCTCCACTGCAGGTCAGCTGATTAGTGTTATCACAGTTAACTACAGCTGTAAATACCCTGTGCTCATCAAGCTAGCAACTTGGATAAAGATTATCTCCACTCCAGTCCAAACATGGTCACTTCTGGCTCTAAGATTGGAACAGTCAAAACACCAAACTCGAAAACTACAACATGGTGACTACATCTTTCATTTCATTACACATTTTCATATCTCATTATACCTGCTGCAGCATGCGTTTGCTCTTCACGTCATTGGCTCCAACAGACATTTCCAGAGAAAGGATATCCTGCAGATTCCACAAGAAATAGGAGGTATCTGTGTAGGACTGAACTATATCCACAAAGGTGTCGTAGCCCGGCAACAAGCTGGTGATCACCGCAAACTCGCCCCAATCGTATTCCTCCATGAGCTAAAACAGAGAAAGAAATAACAAAATGAAATAACAGTACCCAACATAATGAGGTTATAAAATGTGGAAATAAAGAATCAATGCAAAGGTAAAACTGTCTTTATTGTCTTGTCTTTATGTTAACCAACAGGCCATTAGGTAAGTTCAGCTTAGCATATAAAGACCAGAAAATGGAAGTTGTTTTTTTTCTGACGTCTTTTTTTTGTGTGTGTTGTTTTTTTTTAAAAAAAGGGTTAAAATATGTTAAATAGTGTCACTGATGGGCAGATTGTGTTATCTTTGGACAGAGCAAGGCTAACTAGTTACTTCTGTGTCCACTCTTTATGACAAAAGAGGCTAAACTAAGTGGCTGCTTTCTACAGCTTTATTCATCGCAAAGAGAGAATTTGGTAGCAGCCCGATAGCGTGATCTCTGTGTAATCTGGCCTTTAGTTGTGGAAATGTTCACACCACATATTGACGTACAGTAAAAGTTTTGGTGTCACAGACCAAACCGAGATTATCCCATTGACTCACAAAGCATCATTAGCGTTAAGCCCTCTGATCTCATGAGAATTTGTACAGTTTATAAATACAGATTTTACTGGTTTGTGGAAATCGGGCCAGAACTTCAGATCAAGGATTCCCCGCTGATTGTTGTCCCTACATGGTGTTAATCAGCCTGAGCAGTCCCAGTTGTCAGGATTGATCCAATAACCATTTGGAGTCACAACCTAGATTTTAATCCCAAAAATGCGGTTTGATTGTCACTTACTGTAAGTCTGAAATGTGTTACTGTACCTTGAACATGCAGACGATCTGCTGCTCCAGAGACGCTCCCATCTGCAAAAAGGACGACCCCTCAGCCTGTGAAAAAAACAGAGTCTCATTTATGGATTCAGGTGGGGAAAATCTGTCATGGGGTGAAATGATGCAACAACATCTTGGGAGCTAGTTTTGCTCAAAGACGCATCAGCAGGTTGGATGTTTGCTGTCAAAAGGGTTTGAAGCAGTTTCTTGACATCGATGTACAGTTTTTTCCTCTCACATTGCTGCCATCTTGCACATGTATTTCCTTCAAAAACATCTAATTTTATTTTAAGACTGTCACACATGCTCCTCTGAAAACGCATCATTAGCTCTGAATGGGTTTCGTGCATCAACATGTTGAATAAATCAGCAAATGAACATCGCCGTTAAACTTTCTGCCACAACGCGAGCCAACTTACAAAAGGTTTTTTAAATTAACTCCTCCTCTGCTCTTCATTTATGCATCACCTTTAACATGGTTAGTGCTGCAGAAGATTTAAATTCAAACTTACTACTGCTAGGACAATGTATTTAAATAATTTGTCCTCTTGTTCAAAAAAGCAGACTATCTCTTGTTAAGCAAAAAGAACATCACTGTTAAAAGCCACGACACAGTGGAACGGCTTCCCAAAACCAATTAATTTGATGGGAACTGACAAACGGGGGAAATAAGAAAGGACAAAATTTTATGTGAGCTATGCTTGGACAATGGCACTTCAATTGGCTTTATGAAATGTTATCCACAATGTCCTCAAAAGCATTAGTTGTGAGTTTATATAAAGTACAAAGCATTAAAAATTGAGAGCGATTGCTACAACATGCAGCTGTCAAACACACTTTGAACCCTAAAGTAATAAAGATGCAGATGCAGAGTGATGTGTCGTATTAGGAGCAGTTAACATGAATATTTACATTACAGTTTCCACCTCTGCCATTGCTCACATTCACATATAGTGCTTTGATTGTCCATATTTAGCCCCGATGTGATACAAGCGTCTCCAATCTGCAGAAATCAGTTCTGCTGCTCTCTTTCTGTCATGAAGGGGTGGTCCAGTGTTGGATGTGTCTGTGTCTGTTAGCATACATTTGCATACCTACTCGCTGTGTGTTGACAGATAAGATGGACGTTATTAGAGCCCGTTGAACCCGCGTCCTTCAAACAGCATTCAAATAAAGTAGGTTACAGGGATGAGAGGGGCTATTGGAGCGCGGAGAGACTGAATATAGACAAAAAGAGCTGAAATCTTCAACTGATAGAGATGATAAAGACCTTCTTTTTGAGTTAACTGTAAGATCTAACCTTAAAGGAATACCTCACCAACAAAATGATTATTTGTATATCATTTACTTATTACGTGCTGAATATATGATCTCAAACTAGGAGAATGACAAAATGTCCTTAATTACAATATGCATTTAAGATTTATGCACAAAGTGTCTTGTGTTTCTTCTTCTTGCTGTTGTTTTTGCTTTGTTTAGTATACTGATGCAACAGAGTGTGCTTTGTATGATGAGGTACATATCTACATGTTATAATAATAGCTATAAAAGTAGTTTGTTTGTATTAAAAAATACGTTAATTTTCTGAAGTGAATGCATCACGCTTTTGTACCACAGTCTCTGGCCTCAAAATGACCAAAACTGTGCCTTATAGGCAGATCCACAGATTCACCATATGTGCATATATATGCACATGCACAGAATACAAAAACCTGCATTTAGGTGTTAACTAACAATGAAAATAGACTCAGAATTTAACAGATTCAACTGAATCTGTCCTGCAGTCTTGATGCCCCGTCCTGCCTTTTTCATAGATGGGACTGCGTAATAACAGAGCACGGATGGAAGATCTGAGGGGCCATAAAGTGCTGCAGGGCATAAGTGGACCTGTGATGTAAGCAGGTGCAAGACGCTGGGCTTTAATACAAGTAGTAATATTCTGAATTTGATTCAATAACAGACTGGGAGCTGGTGCAAGAGGGCGAAGATCGGGGTAATATGGTGTCTTTTTTAACGTCTGTACAGCAGCATCCTACACTAAGTGGAGAGAGGAAGTTTGGGAAATGTTAAACTACAGCGACAGACATGCATGAAGATAGAGAAGTCATGCATGAGACAGCGAAGCAGGAGAGAGAGAGAAGATAGTGTTAAACTGTCAAGTGCCATTTGGGACCAGGTCTCAGATCTTCTCAGTCTGTTCTCGTCTCAGAGGTGACTAACTGTCATATCTCCTTCCTGTTGCTCTTCCCTCTCCCACAGCTCAGAGGCTCCGCAAAGCCCCAGAGAGCCGAGCAGCCTGAGGAATACCACAGGAGTATCACAACTAGACTCTCCTTCACTCAATTTTAACCAGTTTTATCTCCGTCTGAGCTTGTTTGAGTCTCACCTCTGGAGGCTCAAACTCCAATAGACCACTGACTGGGCTGCGTACCAGAATATCTTTAAAAATAGCAGCGCACAACCATGCCAGGCTGTCACTGCATAAATAAATACTGGCTCTGGATTGGCAGCCCCGGTTAGCTATAGTGTCCCACTTCATGCAGGGTTCAGACACATTTTTACCAAAAAATTTCCAAAACTTCATTACTATATAATAGCTTTTTAAAATATATATTATTTTAAAAGATAATTCAGAACAGGATGACAACTGAATATTCAAAAATAACTCAGTGACTGTTTGCTATTTATGGGGGGTGGGAGTGCAAAAGGTAAAGGAATGTCAATTTTTTCAGCACTTGGGAGGGAAAAGTTTTGCGATTTCTTTTGGGTGATTTTTTAAGAAAAACAATGACAATTTTTTTCTTTAAAAAATGTTGGCTTTTTCCCCTCTTTAAACATTTTTGGCGATTTTTAAAGAAAAAAAACACTGCGATTCTACTTAAAGAAAACATTTTGGTGTTTTTTTTTTTAAAATCAACAAAAATCACATCATTTATCACAGTCATAAACTGTAAAAACAATAATTATCATTTCTGACCAACAAATCATGTGTCATTATACAAGTTTGTGAAATAAAATTCCATGACTTTTCCAAAGGTCATATTTAGTTTTCCAAAACTCTTTCGGGCCTGGATTTAGCTATTTACAAATTGCATGACTTTTTCAGTTTATTCATGATCATACAGACCCTGTTCATGTGATATGACGAAGAAGTGTTGATCATTTTGGGAAGTGCAATTAAAATCCAATTGGTTTTGTCTGAGCTATTAAACAAGCAAATAATGTGGTAACCTCCCTGGGGCCGATAAGTGTTTGATCATCCAATTAGCAGCATCTTAAATTGTGAAAACTGAAACTCAAAAGTGATGACAGATACCCCAACCCCCCCTCACAGTCATCAAGAATTACAACAAAATTATCTTCTTTTTCCACATCTAACTCTCACGCTCACATGAGAAGACAGAGTTTGCCCCCCCCTCACCACTACCACCACCACACACACACTCTCGTCCTCCACTTCCCAGCCGTCTTGTTCTCACCACCTTGGCAGTGCGGCTGTCATACACAGACGTAATTAGCAGTCCTGTTGCAGGAGCGTATGGTAATGTGACAGGGAGATGGTGGACATGGTGGTTGCTCACAAACTCGTCTCCTCCCACGGGGAGAACTCTGTGCCGTACCTCCCCTCTCAGAGGAGAGACTGGTGCGGGTCAAATAGGAAGCAGGTCGCGCGCACACACACACATATAGACACACACGCACACACACACACACACACACACACACACACACACACACAGATGCTCATTCACATCATGTGGACTCAGATACATCTCCACATGTACAGTACATGTCATTCTACACTTCTTTTGTGTCATTTTACACTTCAGTCGGTGCAAGCTTTTATCTGTCGTTGTGGAAAGGAAATTGACTTAACCTGTTTCATTTTTACTGTTTTCTGCTGTTGCTAATTCTACTAAATCAGAAATATATTCTAGTAAATTTTGTACTGTTAACTCTGCAGCCCTGGATCTGACAACCATATGTTTTGCATGTTGGGGTTTTGCTTCCAAAGCTAGTACCAAGTAGAATATAAACAGGGTCCATACAGACATTACAAAATGAGATTCAAGTACATTTTCAAGCATTATTTTCATTTTGAAGGACTTCACTTGAAGCAACTCACTAATTTTCCAATCTAATTTTTTTGTTAAATATAGATAAAATTAAGGGTTACTTAACAAAATATTTCAGGCATAATTGTGAAAAATCCTCAACAAAACAGTCGAATCCAGAGAAAGTCTCGGTGAGAGTGTCAACGTAACCATAGAAGCTGTCTACCAATGGGCTGCGTTCAACCCCAAAATGTCTTTGACTCACTGTGATGTCTAACGTGAGACACTAGTAAAACAAAAGACAAAGGCATGCTCGTCTGCTGCACAGCTGTGTACACAGTTCTGGTCTACTGGCAATGGGAGTCTATAGCCTCCCAGTTTTTTTCGTGTTGAAAAAACAGCGCTAATTTTGGTGGAAAAGAGGTATTTAGAATGGCTCTTTCTAGAGCCAGTGTTTGGTTTGTCTGTTTTAGACTATGTAGAAAAAACATGGTGGACATATATGGTCCTATACATATGGTACATCAGTTTCTATTTGTAGTGCACACATTAAGTATTAACTGTACAGTCACAGATCTTTTTTTTTTTTTTTTTAAATGTCAGCTTACTAAACTATGCCGAATACCACACCATGCAGTTGACAAGTGCAGATGCTCCTCTGTTTGGTTGCAGTGCTTTGGGGTGACACAACTATATTGCTGGTATTTTTAAAGCAGATATTTCAGCGCCTTTGCACACAAAGCTAAAGTATCTCCATGGGTAGTGCAAAGAAGAATGATACTTTGGGGTTTTTTTTTTCATGTGTTACATGGCAACACTGTTTTTTTAAAGATGATTTTGCTGTATATAAAGTGAACATTTTGTGTCCTAAATATGTTGGCAGAAGTGCTAAACAGATTAATTTTCAACCGTGGAGGGAAACCTTCCCGCTGGATATATAATCAAACACTCCCACAAACAATTTACTTCTGTTTTGATACCCAACAGAATTAGTGGCTTGACTCAAAACTCTTATTGAAATTATTAGGCCAAGCTGTGAAGCTCGGAGGTGGCCCGACCATTAACGTGCTTTCATTCCCAGCGATAAAACCAGTTTCCAGTGGGGATACTGTGCAGCGAATCTGGGCTTCTCGTGACCTGTTTATGGAGTTTCTGGACCATGAGGCCAAGAGAGACAGATTTGAGGAGGGAGACAGAAGTACAGGAGGACAAACGGAGAAAGCGGGTCAGTCTGGTCACAGAAACTGTGATCCAATGAGACACGTCTGGCTCATTGCAAAACTTCGGTCCAAAATCACAAACAGAGTGTGACCTTAGACTGCAGCCAGGACTGAGACTGTAACTCCTGAAATATAATCTTCCGCTGACAGCTTCAAATTGTAATAAATGACGTTATACGCTCGAATACTCAACCTCTACAGTTTCTTTGCTTCAAAAATCCATCATGTGCACGCTTAAAAGGCACTTTTGTTCCTGTTTACTGGCAAACACATAAAGCTGTCGACTTTGTTTATTCCAGACTTTATCACTGTCTACAACAGCGATCACTCATTATTTAATGTTTGTTACTGTAATGAACAAAAAACTGGCTTGTGAGTGATCAAACATTTACTGTGTATTTCCTCAGAAACAGAGATTTACTGTAATAGCGCCTCACAATAATAGATAGCAGTTGTCATTTGCAGTCAATTAATCAGATCTCTTCCAAAATGTTTCACAGCAGCCATAGCCAAAAACATTTTACTAAACCTTCATTATTTAATACATACTAAAGACTTAATTGGTTTTTACAAAAGCAATCATGTTCTTTTATATGTCCTGTTAAAAACTCAAATATTTCAGCTTGGTGAGAGCTCAAGGTTTTTCTGAGAAAGTCCAGTGTGATTTCTAAAGGGTTTTACGTCATATCATAAAGTCACCGGCGCCTGTCTGACTGATCTTCGCCACTCGTATCCAGTCAGAGCTGCACTAAAAGTTATTCTATTGAATTCCGAAAAGCCTTTTCACAGTGAGTCAAATAAGCTTCAATCAGAGTGTAGAATTTATCTGGCACTAACAGGTGTGTGCAGTACATTTTGGGCTGCTATCTGTATATGACAGCTGTCTTACATATATCTACTGCTTACGTTTGATGCTTTTGGTGATAATGATGTCACACTGTGATTTTTTTGTATTCATTTTTGTATTTTCTATGGATGGCAAAGTCAGTTGGTTGGTAAGACCTCCAATGTTGTCCAGACTAGGAATGTCAATGGTTAACCATTAATCGTTTAAAAGTCAAGGAATAGTTTTTATGTATGTCGGTCTATAGGTTAATTTTGCTACTCTTCAGTTTGCTGCACTGCACACCATCTAGGTGCGTCCGAAACAAACGTTAGCTAGTGGTGGCGATCATTCAGCAATTACCCAAACCAAGACATATTGTAGAAAAAAGTACCAAACACATTCTCATCTCAACTCGTCACATGGTGCCACTTTGTCAGCGACCTTCTGCGTCTATTTATGATGTTATAGGTATCCTAATGCGTCAACTGTTTACACTTCGGGATACCGTTACCATGACGTCAACAAATGCACATGGAGGGATGAAGCACAGTCCTTGTGTTTACATGGCAACCAACGCAGACCGTCGCAATGGGTATGATTAGGCAACAAAGTCACGAAAGGTTAGGTTTAGGCAAAAGAGGCACATAGTACGATGTAGAAAAAAAACAACGCCCCCACCAGCCCACCCTATAACTGCGCTCACGCTCCCTATATTACGTTGTTACCTGCATAATTGCCTAATGCTGTCCTTCAGCATTGCATGTGCATGCAACCGGCGTACAATAACACGTCTAAGCATGTTCCCATCTGATGCCGTTCAGCTTCACAACTTCACAACTCCGCAGCTTCACTTTCTTATCCAATAATGGTCACTTGTGGCTCCAAATGACAAGAATGCAAAGACCAAAATGCTAAACTAGTTGCTTGTTAGTGGTTGTCGGGCTTTGGAAATTTGTTTCAGATAGCTGTGGTAAATGCTTCCCAACTTCCAGGACCTGTCTGTGTCTGTGCTCAGGTGCACTGAAGACATAAATCTTAAAAATGGGTCACAAATATTTGCTTTTTCTTTTCTTTTTTTTAAAGCCAAAATGATTCCCTAAAACAGCTGGGCACTGTAGTTTTTAGAAAATGTTACTCAAACAGGGGTAAGTAGTGCATTTGTTGAGGACTATTTTAAGCGTTGGATTAAATACAAACTTGGTGCTCTAGTGAATATTCACAGCTGCGGAACAGTGTTTGTGGGGCTGACTCAAAATAATCTGCAGTGCCCATTTTCATTGTAATAAAGAAACCTGTCACCCACTGCAGCAGTGTGGTTCAGTAATGTGTTTTTAACATAGACTGTATAAAAATAATATACGTAGCCACCATGACATCACCCACTGGACTTTGGACTCACGTTTTGAAGCCTCAAGTCTGTTATTTGGCCGTTGCCATCTTGGATCTTTGGAGTGGACGTTAAAACAAGGTGACCATATTTGGACGAGAGGGTGGAGCTGCGGAGGAGCCAGGGGTGGTTTGCGGGGCGTCACATGTTGTTGTGATGCCTCACAAACAGCCTGTCCCTCAACGTGGCCAAAACCTTAATTATGCATAACTTCACAGGTCCAGTGTGTAGGGTTTAGTGGCAAATAGCAGTGAGGTTGCAGCACATAAACTACTCTCGTGTGCCAAGTGTGTAGAGGAGCTACCGATGGGAAAACACTAATGGCCATGTTTAAGAATTGTTTTACCTTGTCAATATGGACTTCATAACTGTTTGTGTTTAAAAAATACTTTTAATTCTGCGATTAATCGCACCTAAAAATATCAATCATTTGGCAGCCCTATACAGACCACAAAGATATTTTAGACAATAGTGTGCTTTCAGCTTTGTGGCAACATTATGGGTAAGGTTTTCCCATTTCTGTGTGGAAGATCTTGACAAGCCTGCAGAGAGCGCTGACCTCAACCTCATTCAACACCTTTGGGATGAACTGGAGCCAGGTCTTATCACCCGATATGAGTGCACGACTTCACTGATGCTGTTGTGGGTGAATGGGAGCAAATTCCTGCAGCTGGTTCAAGAATCTTGTTAAACCTTCCCAGAAGAGAGGAGGCTGTTACAGCAGCAGATAAAGGTTTTGCAATGACATGTTCAACATCATATGGATGTAATAATTTCGGCCATTCAGTGTGTCAGCCAGCTGGCCAAGAAAAAACACATACACACGCACACACAAAGAAAAAACACTCTCAACCTCTGATTCCCAACTCCTCAGAGAGACACGTTGCAGTATTTTTTCTCTTTTCCCTCGCAGGCCCTATTGAACAGTCTTTATGCCTTTTCTCAGCCGTTCCTCGCGCTCTCTCATTTCCTCCTCCTCGCTTGAGCTTGATGTGTGTTAGTGTGTGTGCGCTGTCTGACAAAAGACACACTTCCTCTCCTCCCTTCCATCTTTTCATCTTTGTCTCATTCCCTCCTTCCTTGTTGTTTGCCATAGAGAGATCACTGAGACAGGAACCATAAATAGGCAGCTCGGGCGGGTGCTGCTTCTTTTTAAACCTGCCATCAAAGATATTCATCATCATCAGGCTATTGATAATCAAGCACTATTGAGCTCTTTTATCCCCTAAGAGAATTATGCGCTCACACATATGTCTTTCTCCGTCCAATCCACCTGTCCCATTGTACCAGACACCTCTGACAAGCTTTTTTTTTTTTTTACCCCCTCCTTGCTAACAACAAAGGAGTGTATAAGAGGGAGAAAGAGACCGAGGAGGAGTGTGAGGAGGAGGGCTGAATGAGGCCTTCGACAGGCAGGCCTCAGAGGAGAGTGCTTTACTCTTTGTGCTATATAGAGAACTGTCACTCAACACTTTTGGGCTCGTCAGACAAACGGTCGCTCAGTATGAGAGATAACGTCCCATTTGCGAGTTTGTCTTTTGCCTCTGTCGAGCAGGGAGGTTAGATAACCCAGACTGAACCCGCCGCGACCAACTCTGCAAATTACAAGCCAGACGTTGCTGATAAACTTTGCCCCGAATATTTTGGAGGCTCAGAGATACTTTACACATTGCGGATCAAAAGCACAGCTTGGGTAAACACCTCTGTGCCAATTTAAGGTGAAGCAGCGACAGGTAGGGGGAAGAGGGAGGTTATGCAAGGCAGCAAAACAGACAGTCCCTTCAGGATTTCGCATGCTGTTTTTGTAATTGTTGTGGCCTGATTTCGTGGCAGCTTTTCTAAAAATTTGCGATGCAAGTTGCAATATTTTTAGGTCTTTTTTTAATCACAAGAGCTTGTTTGTTTGTTTGTTTTTAAGCAACAATTGCATAGGATCACATCATATGATGCCTTTTCAGAGCCAATATTGGCGTAAAAAAAAGCAAATATAAAAAAAAAAAAAAATCTTAGCTGGTGTACTTTGTCATATAAATCAGAGCCAGTCAGGAATATTTAGAAACAGCGATTTTGACGAGGTTGAAATGGGACGACCTGTTTGTAAAGCGAGTGATTGGCAGAAAGAATAGACAGTGTGCTTCTTGGTTTTACTGCCATGCGAGGGAGAGACACTGTGACTCTCACAGCTACAGTATGATAAACAGAGAAAGAGATGGGCTGAGCGGATCAATACGTTGCACACAGTTTTCAATGAAATGAGTCAGATTTGCTGTAAAGTTGTGGTGATTGGAAAAAATTGAAAGGTCGTGCATTAGGGCTGTAGCCAACTTAAAACTGTGCCACTGAATTAGATTTGGCTGTTAAAAATAAATATTTGACGGTTCATTTTGTTTTCCATGAAAAGTTTAAAAGTTTAAAAGAACAGGCTCCGCATGACGTTCAGAGTGACAGCGGCAATCACGTCATATAGTACACAAGCTAACAAGCACCAACAACGGATTGTAAATGCGCAATGACTTTTTTCACAGACACTAGACTTAAGACAAAAGCCAGAGACTGCTGTAAAATATAACTACTTGCATGTCCACAGCTGCAAAGAGTTAGTAAAGAGCATTAACTGCAGCAAAATCTGGGGACCAACACGTCCCCATTAGTACACTACACAGAAAAACACGACTGCTCACCTTGAAGCAATCTCAGTTGACTGAGAGTCTCCAAATAATGATTTGAGTCTCCAACTTTCCCTACCGTTCTGAATTCACAGTGATTGGCTGAATTCGCGAGAATTGTTGCAACGGCAACATTGCAAAGTCCTGGAGGAACTAAAGAGAAGATGGAAAAGAAGAGTGAGCGGTGTGTATTTTTTGTTCGTGAATGATGAGTGCGGTAGGGGGCCTCAGCCTCCTGAAGGGTCTAATTAACAGTGTAATGGGGTCCTGGAGCTCAGAGAGAGCTGAAAAGGAGAACAGGCCTCTTGCTTCTAGCCACAGCGTTAATGGATTCAGCCGGCGCACAACAGAGAAAAAAAAAACTGGATTGAAATGTGTCAAGGAGTAAAGGTGGTGGAGGGAAAGATGAAGGAATTGCGAGACCAAAGGGGAATATGGAGACAAGGTGAGAAGTGGCCAGAGAGTAGAAAGAGAAAGAGAGTAGAAAGACAAAAATGGAAAAGGAAAGGAAGTACAAGAATGCCTATTTCGCTCATGAAAGAGGGTAAAGAGAGTTATCTGTGAGGCAGTAAAACACTGCCTTCAGGCAGCTGTCAGCCAAGCTTCATCGAAGCATCTTTCCCCTCTCTCTGTCTCTCGCTCACTCACTCCCGCTCCGCCATCAAAATACAGCAAATCAATCACCCTCCTGCAGCTACAACTCCTCCTATTTAATACCCGGCTATGACGTGACATCTGCAGATACTTTTTGATTAACAGGAAGCTGATAAATACAACATGCTATGGTTTACAAATGTTGCCTAGAGGTGAAATCCAACACAAAGATACTATGTTCAATTCATTTTGAGTGCTTCCAGCATTGCATAAGTGTAGGAATGCATCTATTTGTGTGTGTTCGTGTGTGTGTGTGCGTGCTGTAATATGTGTGGATGTTCATTTGCATGTGTGTTTCTATGTGTGAGAGTTGGCTCTATAAATACAAGGTGTTGATGGCAGTTAAGCAATTAAAGGAAGGAAAGGGAAGACGGAGCGTGAGAGAAAGAAGGGATAAAGCCATTTTTGCAAAAGCGGAGAGAAAGTATAGATTAAGAATCCGTCTGGTGTCATCAATCTCCTCTTTACAATCTAACTACACAGCTCGCTGCTCCCCCTCTCCATTCATCAATGAGATACATGCTAAATCATAGCAGGAAAAACCTGCTGCTCTTCAAGAGCGCCCGGGTGATTGATAGAGGCGCAGATCGCCCGTAGCACTTGTCTCCCCTCGCAAAGTTTCCTTTCCCACAACTCAGACTTTTCCCAGGAAGGGATTAGAGGATCTGATGAGGGTCGATGGCTGCAGTCATCGCTGATAATTCACCCATCTGTATTGCTCATATCCAAATATTTGCATGCAGCGAGTTGCTTGCCAAAGTAGGTTTCACCGCTCTGACCTACTTAAGTTGTTTTAAGCTGAATGACGCCGGTGTGGAAGTGCTCTGACTAAGACAGGAGGCTGTGAGCGGGTGCTGCTGCTGCTGACAGGGTTTACATCACAGGGTGTTGTTCATCTTGTTACTCGAATCTGGTTTTCTCCCTAAATTGCTAATCATACTGTTTGTTAGAAATGATATATCTACACCTCTGGGATACAACGTGCATTTATGGCATCACTACTGTATAGCAACAAAGCAGACTACTCTAGTTCAAGCTCCTGGGTGGTGATGGGCCAAAGCTGAAATGATACGATCATTATTTGGACAGTACCTTGTATGGTATGACAACTGCAGAGCCGCCACTGATGCCCACGATTGGCAGAGCTGTCTGAGTGGAGAGGAAGTCCAGGATCTGTGCCACTTCTGCCACCTGATGACACAACAGACAGATTCAGTGTTTGCATAAACAAAGTTGATTTTTTTGGACCAGTGATAGTACTGCACTACTTTTTTATCAAGCTGCACAGTTTGACTTTAAATTCAGATTAAATTCTTGACTGATTGCCATGGTGACACAACCATGCCAAAATGCCACTCAAGCTGAAAGCTCATTCCACTCACAAGTTTTTTTTGAGCTTTCAATCATTTCACAAAATCTAATTTAATCTAATTCCAGACTTTAAATTTCATATTTCAGGCTCAACTTTTGAGGTATGATGGAGAAGAAGCTCTTAGAGGTATCTGGCAAAGTTTTTTAAGCGCTATGGAGAAATGTCTCTTGTCTTGTTTTGTTCATTTTTGTGAACACACAAGTGCATGTAGTTTACATAAAATATAGTTCTGCCTGTGATTTCACACTGTTAAACTTATCTAAAGATGAATGTAAAGCTTTAAGAAACACAGCAGTGCCCCAGCAAAGAAGAAAACTGCTTACAAGTGAACCTGGATGTAAATAATCCAAGAGTCAAAGCTTTTATGGAGAAAAGGCGGTTTCATGAGGAAGGAAATTATTCTCTTCTTGCACAATATAGTGTGATGTATATCCATTTCACAAAGTGAACGTCTTTTCTTCCTCTTCCTGTCAGCTCCACAAATGATGTTACCTTTGCCTCTGACCTCAATGATCACAGTGCTTTTTCATCTGTGAGCTAGTTACTTCACCTTTCAGTTAGCCTTGTATATATTGTTAATAGTATTTACTGTTCATTTTTGCAAGAGACTATTAAACGTTCATCTTTGTATTCAGCCGTTATTGATTAAAATCATTTTTGTAATCACCTCAGTGTCCTATTAGTCTGATTCTCAGAGCTTAGCTAACGTCAGGTCGCTATGGCTCGGCTCTTTTTTTACCTTGGTGCGTGGAGGAGCTGCCACAAAATAAAAGTGACTGCTGTGCAAAAGCGAGCAGTAAAGCTCCGTAGAGGCATAAAATGATGCACAATGCTTGTCTTCACTTTAGCAGTCATCTAGGCTAGCTGACTGGCTAACTTCACCATTAAACTAATCAAAAATATATACAAGCCTACAAAAAAACTGTAAAAATATTATTAACAATATGCACAGAGCTTATTTTGAAATGTAAAGTAACTAACTTCAGGATAAGAAAGTAGCCTATGTTATACTAAGGTCAGAAGCAAAGGTAATGTTATTGTAGAGTTGACAGAAGTTCAGTTCATAAAGCAATATACATCACTGTACACTGTGTAAATCGACAAGTCAGGAGATAATGCTGCGTTCCATTTACCTCAAAAATCAGACGTTGGAGCACCAGTTACCCAATTTAGTTCTTGTTAATGCTACCAGTTCATAGCAGCACATGATGCTTTATTTGGCACATATAAACACTTTAGCAACATTTCCACAGATAGAGGTTGGAAAGTTCTGTGTGTACAGCTGGTTTAATGCCTCACAAATAAGACAGAAGCGCTAATAAACATTATATTACTATAGATTTCACCACGGTTGATGCAGGCAACAGTCATACTGGATACTGAAGTCGCGGTTGGTGAAGTTCCTCCAAAATTACCAATCGTAATTCCGACTTAAGAGGGCATTCCAGTTCAAAGGAACTTGGAAATTCTGCCTTCCGAGTGCAAATGGAAGGCACCATAAATTTATCCCGTTCTCACTCCGAACTCGTCAAATAATGCTGCTCTGTCAGTGTTTTGGCGTATGCATCCAACTGGAAGGTGTCTGGCAGCGTCAGATGAGAGCGTGCTTGGACAAAACCAGTGTTGTTGTTATGATACGCTGGAGGACGGCACCGAGTGCATCCGCATGCAATGTGCATTGGCGGCTGGATGGAACTGATCGCATGTGCATGAAACACCGAAGGATAGCATCAGGTAAGAATGCTGCTAGTAACCATGTGAAATGAGGAGCACGAGTGCGCTTTTAAGTCGGGCACGTAGATGTGTCCTACAAACAACTGATTTTCGTGCAGGAGTCTAAAGTTTCATCATCACTGTAACGGCATCCTGGAGCGTGAGCAGCTGACGCAGAAAGATACCTAAAATACCATAAGTAGACGCAGAAGGTCACTGACGGAGCGGCACCATGTGACAAGTTGGGATGAGAATGTGTTGACAAATTACGTCTTCTCTCGTTACGGTCACACAGCAATGTTGTGTAGAAATTTTCCAGTTTGGTAAAACTTATTTAAAATGACACTCCTTCCCCTAGTAGGAACACTGTTTAGGGGACTATTTACATTTTTCTTTCATGATCTGATGTCACTTCTTCTTCCTTTACGATCAGAAACACCAACACCATAATTTAATTTGAGAATAGATGTACGTGCTTGACATCTCAATTATTTCTTCTTTTTTGCAGCCCACTTTGTGATTTAAGCTGACAGGACAGGTGGTTTTTACATAAAAATGTTGCCTTGTGCAGCTTTAGGAAACATGGATGTGGGTGACTGAACACCGTGACTCTGGAGAGGATGTTTTATCAGAAAACCCAAAAATGAATAAATCATTTTTTTCTTTTTACCTGAGCATCAGCGCCAGAGCCCACATCATCCTCAAACACCACGCCGTGTAGCTTCTCCGTTGCCATGGTATCGCAGAGGCGTGTCAGCAGGTCGCGGGGGTTAGTGTCGTTAACCAGCACGGTCACTGGGCTGACCACTACAGGCATGTCGACAAAGTTTTCCCCACTGAGACGACCTCTGACCTCATTCTGGTAGCTGGAGCCGCTGAACACCACCGCCACGTTGATGGATGGGTGGAGGAGGAGCGGCCGGGCCTGCAGGGGAAGCGGGGAGGAGATGAGGAGCAGGAGGAAGAGGAGGAGGAGGAAGAGAGGAGGCCAAGGAGAAGGAGGAGGGTGTCCCCTGGGAACGGCCATGTTGGCAGCCTACTGCCTGGAAAGGAGGGGTGGAGAGAGGGGGGAGAGAGGACGGGAGAACAAAAGGAAAGAGAGCAACAGTCAAACATACAAGCTGATTTACTTTTATGATGTTTTTGACATAATTCATCATAATCCGTCTGTACACATCCATCCCTTATTTCTCTCTGCTAGTCTGTCTCTCTTTCTCTGACCCTTTTGTATGGCAGTATTAGCCCTGCATTTAGACTCTTGTGTCATAACGAAAACTGTGTGTGTGTGTGATAGTGTATGCGAGTATGCGTGCGTGTAATCCTCCATAATCCAACCCCCAGTGTCATGACTGTAATCACCTCTCCATCTCAACTACACATCTCTGATTCAGCAGACACACGCGCGCACACACACACAAAGACCACAAGCAGGAAGCCAAAACTGTCACACAGGACCTCGACCCTTATCACTGAGATTACATTACATTACATTAGTTCAGCCGGCCCCTCTTCACGTGGGGTGATGTCATTGGCTGATGCACAGAGTGAAAAAGCCGCAATACTAACTGAAATCTGTAAACTCGAGTGGCTGGTGCAAATGTGAAACTCCAGTTAATTTAATCAGATTTGTTTTGACCACACTTCGAGGCAGGTTTAACACAAACCTATAAGTAAACAGACACAATCTAGTGTCTATAGATCAGTAGATTAAATATATGAATTAAATAAACAGTAGTGGAAGAAATTAATGATAATTAAAAGTAGCAATAGCACACTAGAAATACTCTGGTTCAAGTAAAAAAAATCCTGCATCCAAAGTTTTACCTAGGTCCAAAACAAGTATCAAAAAATACTTTAAGTACCAAAAGTAAAAGTACTCATTATGTAAGATGGTTTCTTTGAGAAAATTGCAAATTGGATTGTAATTACTGGTGCATCAATTAAAACTTTAATGTTGTAGGTAGCAAAGGTAAAGCTAATTTTTATTATTTAATATACTGCTGGGTAGCCTGTGAATGTCCTGTAGGGGATAACTGAAGTCTTATCATACAGGATAAGTTCATCCACAGAATAATTATTTGTATATCAGTTATTCATGCCTTGTTACATTCCTTATGTGAAGAAAAATTCGCCTATTTCTCATGCTTCTACAGTGAGTGCAGAATTCAAAAACAGATTAAAATTCTAATGAATTGCAGTAAAGGGGGTCAACATATAAAAACAACAAAATTATGTCAATAATGATCTGCTAACAAACTCTAACAATACTTGTGCAATATAAATATATAATTAGAAAAAAAAATTATAAATATTAATTATAAGAACTTATCAATAAAAAATGGCAAAAAAATAAAAAATATATATGTGTATATATATATAATATATAATCCAAGTTGCATTAATCCCGTTGCATCCTTAGTACTTCCCATTCGCATGTATTTTTGCTAAAATATTACAATGTGAAACCTGGTCAGACACTTGGTCAGTGGCCCTCAGCATCACAGACACTGGTGCACCGAGACACCCTAAAGCATATAAAGAACAAGACAGTCTAAAAAAGGGAGGGCAGGAGGGGAGGTCGAATGGTCAAACAAATTCCAGACTTTCATCTAAGAGACCGCTGTACATGTCCCGCGTGAAAGCAAATGTCAGTGGAGTTATTTTTGCAACAACATACTGTGCTAGCAGCATAATTAGCTTGTGACATACATCATGTGACCTATGTGACATACTGTTTGTCACATTACATTACATTACGTCAGTAAAAAATGTACTTAATTTAAGCCAAACCGTGATGTGTTTTTCTAAACCTAACCACATGCCTTTGTTGCCTAAATCTAGAAGTAAACCTAAAAACTGTGTTCATGAAACAAGCAGAAACTGTACATTTTCTGTGAAAAGGGAAGTTTATATTTAAAAGACATAATGCATGGGTTAAGCATAAATTGACATGCCATCCCTGATTATTCAAAACAAAGTAACATGTGGTGAGTGCTGGATATAAAACTCTTCAGCTGGGATGGAAGAATTACTTTAATTTAAAATAAAAAATAATTTACTTGTTGATTTTTGTACTATTAATCTTAAAGTGAAAGTTGTAACTAAAATTCAGATAAATATTGTGGAGTATCCCACACATACACATTAATGTGTCAAATATGCATCATATTATAGAAGCTGAAGACACTGTCATATAGATAACAAGAGATATAACATGAAACCCTATGCTAAAATTATGTCCAAAAATGTCTCAGTAATCCCCTTTTTTCTATGGCCACTGACAATAATCAGCACTTCATGTTTGGTGCATTTTCAAAAGCAACGAATATACCTTCAACCTTTGCATTTGGAGTGAACCGCTTCAATCAAATGGTCTCCTTTTGAAGATCTCTCCTGATTGATCAATACCTTTGAAGCTTTGATAAAGGCAGGTGGTCTTTCTTATAGCAAATGAAGATCTCCACATACAAACACATATTTGATTGTTTTTTTTTATATCAAGTGTCGGTCTCATCTGTGCCCATCAGAGACACCATGATAATTAACAGCACCTCCCAGCTTTGATTCAAAGCTCCGTTCAAAGCAGCACTGGGTTAAATGTGTCTCACCTCCCCTCACTGTTCATGCTCCCGGCATATCAATCATTCATCTTAATAATGTTTTGGGCTCCAGGGCTTTAGGTGCCCTTAGAAATAAATATCTAGTTTGAACCTTTGAAACACAATACATGCCTGTTATTGGATACGGCTGATAGATTCACCATTAGTCAATAAAGGGTCATAACTGGAAAGATGGACAAGGAGCTGCCTTTATTAAGGATTATTTCACAGTGTGTTTTTGATAAGTATATATGTTGTGGGGAAGATGACATTTTAGATATCTGGGTTTGCAAAAGATAAATATAGTTGCACTTTTTTCCTCTTGTTATATACTAAATTATGTAATGGCCATATATTGTGCAGTGTCGTCCGCATATAGTGACATTTTTAACATTGGGCCTGTGTTTTCAAGTCCACATGCACATGGGTTTATTGGAGGGTACACATAAAACCACATCTTAAAATATGATTGATGTAGATCCCCCTGGGGAGTTCATGCAGATTTTACACACTGCAGAAGGCAGTTTTACTCTATTTCTCTTGTAAATCCTGGAATGGCTTGTTTTGACTCACTGCGCTGGCTTTAATTGTCTCCAATGAATCATTAAATCTTGATGTGAGCACAGAGCAACTGTTAACCCACCACCCACATGTGTGAGGTGAAGATTAAAACAAACAACCCCCCCACACAGCAAAACTCAAAAAGAAACAGATTATAAGTGGCAGACATGACTCAAAAAGCATCCGATTGTATTTTGAATAATTTGTGGAATAAAAGATAAATAATTAGTGCTTTAAATATCAACCTTTGTCTACAGCTACGGCTGAAAAACAACAGGTAAAATCCTCAAGCCACTCTTTCATTTACCAAATTCTGTGCATATAGCTAATTTTACAACCTGGGAGGTACAGAGTGAGATTTAGAGACAACTTGATATCCTGAGGGCTGTGAGATGTTTTTATTTAACATTATTAAAGTCTGTGAGCTCAGAATATGTTCATATTCTGAGGTAGCTTTATAAGAGAGCTGCAAATATACACAGTAATTACCCCATGTCTCTGCTATCTAGAGGAAAAGTATCTAAAAATAAAAGGTTGTGTGGAGATACTTGGATATTGGTTAATAAAATTTTACATCTAGGTTTCTTTAATAATTCAGTGTTTTTGCAGAAATAACTGTTTGAGTGTAAAATCACACTCTTCAGTGTTGCACTACCACAAATCCTTGATGAAGTTTAATTTGTTGATTCAAATCATTTTGTAAATTACTGCTTATTTTTCAACAAGCGGAGGAAACTGGGAACAGTTTGCAGTATCTTAATTGAATTTTACTTGTTATGAATCCAAGCTCCCTGCATTTGCAAAAAGATCTAGGCAAATTAATTTGGGAAAAGCTGTTAAAAAAAGAAGCACGAAGCAAAAGTCATATTTTAGAAGTTATTATATAACTCAAAATATAACTAAAAGCTGGGATAGGCAGTTGTATTTTGGCATCAATGGGCTAATATCCTATAATAACCTTTGAGTATATTGTAATTTAAGTGGACAGAGAGAAAACAAGACTTCTGCACCTCCTCTTGGCTCTCTTTTCAGGCTCTAAAAAAATCTAGTCTGTGATGGATGACTTTGGTAAATCATAGGTCATTTCAGAGAAAGGGTTTTCCAATTGGCTGTTCTACAAATGCAGATATGCTTGCACATCCCAAAGGTGAAAGCCTGATTTAACAGGGGAGAATTCTGCTCAGAAAGTTGATATTCCCGCATTGGCAACAAATGCCTACACTGCAAATCAACCCAAAGAAGGAAGACGGACTTATCAAAAAGATCTAAAAAAGTAAAGTATGTGTCAATATTGGTGAAGTGTTTAAGAGACAAAGAGAAAATGTTGCCAGTAGTTTAGCCTTCTGCTAATCGGAATGAAAGACTCATGGCTGCAACACTAGCTAGAGCCTCAAATCACAGTGTGTCCTTCTGGCTCTCTCCCAGTCACTACAGACCATCTCACTGGGACCAGAACTGGCAGCAGCTCTGAAAACTGACCCACAGTCAGAGGCCACAGCAACTCAAATGCAGCCAGCACAAACCCCAGCCCTGACTCCCCACCTGATAAGCAAACTTTCTGTTCTGTTACCACAGTTTACACCCAGGGCTGCCACTGGCCACCAGCCTGCTGTGACACCTGGGTCGGAGGGGGGATTGCGCAGTTTGAATTTTAGCTGCTACAGCCGCCAACTAAAGATCCAGAACTACTGCAAACTCTTCTCCCATGGCGGCAGGGAGCAAGGTGGATGGGCTGTTAGGTGGCTAGCTAGCCAAGTCCTGTCTAATTTGTGGTCTAATAACCAGAGAGAGAGAGAGAGAGAAAGAGGTGCATTGAGGGGTTGAGAGTTTGCACTGTGGGCAGCTCTACAATTAACATTAATATTAAATTAATCAATGTTTGGGAGACACTGGATTACTGTAAGAAGCACATGCCTATGGCCGTTTGGTGTAAGGGAGTTAGGGCAGAGAAGGGAGAGCTGCAGCAGGAGGGTGTTTTATTCTTTTGTTGCCTTTTTCAGATTTCTGCCGACCAAGCTTTAAAGCAACAAGTGTGATCGACAAAAAAGGTGATTCTTATCGGGGGTGATTGCGAAAGATAGCAACAGTGATAGAGAGAACATGAGACTGGGCGGATCATATGACTGGAGAGGAGGTCAAAGTGTTCATTTAACAGTTTAATCTCTGGAAAAAGGCACCGTAATGGGGCCTCAGATTAGCAGTGTGTGTGCAGTGTGTGTGTGTGGTGGGGGGTGGTGGTTGGGACATTGACAGAGTGGGCGTGTCTGCTCCAGATTAGCAGCAATATAACGGAGTATGACTGCAACACAGAAAGGATGTGAACACAAGGGACACTCCACAATGTGTAGCATCGGAATTTCAATTCACAAACACACTTCAACAATCAGATTATTATCTTATCTTTGACTAATTTCAAAAATTAAATAGATTTGATGAGACGACTAACTGGAAGCCAGAGAGAGACAAACAAAAAAATCAGACTCCATATTATCAAAAATTGTGTAATCTTTAAATCCTGCTGTGTCTCTGCACTAATTTTCCAAAATTATATTCAGACGTGCAGTCAGTGGTGGTGCATGCACAGGTTTTCTATTATTGTAGAGATTTCCAGATGGAGTGCAGCTCTGCCATGTGGGTTAAACTCTCTCACTGGGACCCACGTAAGACTCTACCTACGTCAGCATCAATATGACTACACACATCCAAATTCATCCTACAACGTGCTGTTAATGAAAACAAACCATCCAGTTGCAGTGATGAATTTTGGCGGGGAGGATTGGAGAAAAGAACAACAGGATTACTGTGTGGCACTGAAAACAAGTGAAAGAAAGGCATGACAAAAAAAGTCAAAACCTGAAGCATCAGGCGTGTGCAACACTACTCTATCAAGAGTCAAAACCCCTTTACACTGGTTGGAGGTTGATTTAACAGCTCAAAGGAATACTTCACCTGCAAAATGATCATTCGTACATCAAGTACTCAACCCATGTTACGTAGACTTTAGGAAGACTTTGTTTTTCTTGCATGCCTCCACAGTGAATGAAGATTCCAAAAACAGAAATAATTCTTGACGAAGTGAAGTCACAGGGGTCCACGTTTAACAACTGAAATCTATATCAAAACGTCCATTTATAAACTCTTACACAACTTGTGCAGTATAACTCAGCCTCATGTATCCAGTCGTATGCTCAGGGCTTCCCACACACGGATTTTTGCTAAAGGCGTGCTACTCGCCATGTTCGTGAGACGGTTTATGCAGATTTTCCTTAATAGTAAGGTTTGCAAAGTACTGAGTATACTGGATATATGGGACTTGGTTTATACTGCATGAGTTGTGTGAAAGTTTGTAAACTGATGTTTTGATAAAGTTTTGATTTTGTTAAATGTGGACCCCTATGGCTTTAGTTTATCAAGAATTTCCTCTGTTTTCTGAGTCTTTGTTCACCGTGGCAATAGGCATGCAAGAAAAAACATTTTTTTCTCACTAATTCTACCTAACACAGGGTGAGTAATTGATATACAAATTACGATTTTAGGTCGTAACCTTTAGGTAGGTTAAGTATTAATTTAAAAGTTCTGTATGTGACTTAAAAGAAATACTTGATGTTTGAGTCTCATTTCCAGGTTGTCAATTACCAACGCTTTGATTCAAATTCAGATTTACTGTATTCTTGCATCTTATCATATTAAAAATACAAAAAGAGTAAAATTCTTGGGTCTTACCCCCTTGACCAGCACGATGATGTCCCACACAATACAGTGGTATTGTGGATACAAAATAAAGTGCACAGGGGCGCCTGTTGGCTCAGTGGAAAGAGCAGCGCTCCGTATACAGAGGTTATGTCCTCGCCGCAGCAGTCGCGGGTTTGATTCCGACCTCGGCACTTTGCTGCATGTCGCCCCCTCTCTCTCCCCCTTTCACTCTTAAACTGTCCTGTCCATTAAAGGCAATAAAAGCCCCCCCAAAAAAGATTAACAAATATATATATAAAGTGCACAGTATAATATTAATACCAATATTAGAAAAAATAATCTTCCATAAAATATTAAAATTAGTAATTATCGTAAGAGCTATACTAAAACCTAAATAAAAACACTTCATAATCATAACAACAGAATCTAAAAATATGTCAGTAAGCTTTCGGTGCCATTGATAGAAATAGAGTCACTGGCGGTTCGGTTGGGATACCAACCCAAAGCGTCTGTATTTGACAGAGTTACCGACAGATTTATGCATGATTTATTGATCAAAACAAATTAGTTTTTTCCCCTCAGAATATTACTTCATATATTCAACCTCTTGACCTCTGACAATTTATCAAATGCAACATCCCAAAAAATGTAAAATCACTTTCACTGAACTGTTGGCCTCTTTGCTGATGCAACCTGCACTGCATGCACTGATAAAAGAGTTCACAGTTGGGAGTAAAAACCGACTAACATGTCACACTTTCAGGTGTCTTTTGATTGCTACACAGTCTACCACATTTATCCAGAATTAACAACATCATTGTGTACATAATAAAATATTGTACATAATAAAATATTAAACCCTCTAATGCATGAATTATGACAACCACAGTCAGAATGTTTTTTCTTTATTTCTTTTGTTTTGTTGTTTTTTATTCCTCTTAAAGCATGAAAAAATAATACTTTTTTAGAAAACTTTTTCAAGGACATTTTCATGTCCCTGCAAAGAGATAACATGCTTTTGAGTTTTTAACTTAAGAAATATGTATTTAATAAAAATGATGTATTATGTAAAGGCTAAAAAAAAATATATCTTTTAAAATGCTGTGGTGAACTAGTGTGTTCACATACTTTAACAAATTCTAACACTACAATAAAAATATGTTGAACCTTGCACCTGACTCCTCAGCCTCTCTCCTTTCTCCTTCTACTCCTCCTTCTTTCCCCCTCCTCCTCCCTCAGTCAACTGATCTTCTGAATCTTCAGCACCACCTATCTCACCCACTCAACTGGATGTTTTTGCTGCAAAAACTGGAGGTTACCGTCCAATAATAAAAATCAATTGATTTACAGCCCAAAAAGTTACTGCAGAAGAAGTATTTTCAAGAACAATAAAGTTGCAGAGATAATATTAATTGTATTTTAAATATAGCCAGCAATGCATGACGTCAAATTGTAGTGGACAGAAAATCGAAATTTTCTCCCAACAAAAAATCTGTATTTTTAACAAAAGTATTTCTAAATAATTGTTACTTGCCACCTAATTTTATTTACCTGAAAGGGTGTTCCTCAAATGAAAGATTTAAAAGATATTCATTAGCTGCCCTCGAGCTGCTCATTGACATATGAAGCAAAAAAAGCTCTTTTTCCGAGGGTAAAATCTTCGGGTCTACTGGCTCATAAGGCATGTGCACTAGAGACTTACGGCGACTGAGAGAGCCCAAGCAGGTAACTTCCACCTGCAGAGCGACTAACTTAAGGTTTAGGCCTTCGCTGGCTTGAATGGTGATCATAAAAAAAGCTAATCTTGCTGCTCTTTTAGACTTTCCAAACGTTATCAAACCAGATGTCTTATATCTAGATAGTGAAACTGGTCGTTTTGCGGGAGGTTTTCATGCTCACAAAAGATTATTTACTGATTTACAGATGTAAGTCAATGGGGTAAAGTCTTTCTGGGCCAGCTGGCATCACGTGACCGACCCGGATGTTGTATTTCCACTTTTGGCCACTATGTCAAATTTGCATCAGAAGGTGGTGCACTTCTTGGGGGCTTGTTTCTGCTACAAAAAGATTTTAAAGATATTTATTCGCTTCTCCATGTCTCTGGCCATCCTTTGGCCATCTTGGTTTTGAGATATTTGTATGGCATTTACAGCACTTGGCCAGTGGGTGGCAGTACAAGGGATGATGCACGTGGCGCTACTATGGTGGCTGATGTGCAACTTTATCATCAAAACCCTCTACATGAAAAAAAAGCACCAATGCATGAAAGGGTTGATGGACCACATGTTCAGCTGATGCAAGCTGTCAAAGTGCCACATTCCTCCTGGGACACACAACATACAGAAGGCAGCATTCAGTCATTTCACTACTTAGCTGGGATATGATGGGGTCCCTATGCTGAGTCCCCGGGGGGTGAAGAGAAAATGAGCAGAGAGGATCTAGTTGATGGGATGAGCATCACCACCAGAGAATTATCAACATGCCTTGAACCTTGTTTTATTTTTTTTACACAGCACCTACGAAGCTGATTTGATTGCATTAATTAGGGAGCTAGTATTAATGTAGTAGACGGCCTTCCTCTCATCAACCTGCGGCAGGCGCGGCGCTCTGACAGCTGCATGAAACATCAGGATTCTCTAGAGCCTCATTTATGCAGACTTGAGATCAGTCCACGAAATCCCAGTGTGAAAACTTAGTCTGCAGCAATGATTTCATTTCCTGATGCTGGTTTCTACCTGATACTGGAAATTCTAATTAATGCTTGACTTTAAGAGATAACTGTAGTTAGCTCTGATGACTGGAAGCTATTTTCAGTGGTGTAACAACTAATCTTTTAATTGAGTAAAAGTTGCAATACCACAGTGTAGAAATATTCTTTACATGTAATTTACTTTACAATCATACTAAATCATTTAGCAGCTAAAGAGCTGATTTTTCCCTCAGGAGTTGGTGGAGACCAAAAGAATGAGAGTATTTATTAGATTTAAGATTCATTAGATCATCAGGAATCCCATTTGGATGCTAAAATCTCTTGTCAACAAGAAACCAGTATTGTGCATGTTTACGTTTCACAAGATCAACTAGTTTAGTTTACACAGATTAAAATTAACAAGTTCATGTTTGTAGTTCACAATTTGAATTTCGAAAAGTCCCCAAAAATGAACTAGTTGTATGATACAACTCAACGTGTCTTTTTAAGTTTATTACCAATGTGGCTGTCGTTAAGACTTATTTTGTCAGACTGGGATGACACAATAAGAAAATATTACTTTAACCTTATCCTGGCCTGATATTGAATCTCTTTCTCCTAAAATGTTGTCAATAGAGTACTGCAGGGATGAACTTCATTTGTAGGCCAACACGGAAGGTAATATTGCCCTGGTTCCTGTGTCAAAAAAGGCTACAAGATTTTTCCATAGGATTTTGGATTATTGCAGATCATCATAACGGTTCATCAGGAACGCATTTTTCATCATTTTTGAAGCCTAAATTCATTTGCCAGAGGTAAATACGTAAGTTCCTTCAGATATTACTAAATTGTCCTGGGCTTGTGGACATATGGTTATTAAAATATAATTAATTGGGTAGAATATCAATATATTTCAGTTCACTTTGGATTAATGTAACTCCACTTAATAAAGCACCTCAATCTCGTTTGAAGTCATCATTTCAACAGTTACATTAACTGTTATGTGTATGACAGCAAACACACCACAGAGACACTCTGTCAGTGTCAACCAGCTCAACTGCTCCTCCCTAATTTTCCTCTTTTCATCCCTCCATTTCTGCTCCACAGGAATAGAGAGCAGCTCTCACAAGTCTGTGTACACACACATGCCCCATCACACACACAGGCACAGCTAATAAACCTCTCCACATACACATTAAACCCACAATATGAAAAACCCCAGAGCTTATTATGAAACATATCACATAACGTCTGCCACATACATTCATCATAATTAGAGGTTTTAACTGCTAACATCTCAGCCCCGTCTCTCTGTGGGGTCCTGCTCTCGCACATAAAGACCTGACAGCTTTACAGGAAATCGTTGCAGGCCGGACGTATCAGTCGAGATGAGTGACGTTGACGGGACGGGGGCACTTCGAGATCGGCTTGGCCCCCTGCCAATCAAACGTAAAGCAATCGAACTCTCTGTGACACCCAATCCCAATCTCACATGCTCCCTGAAACATACATGAAGGGATGCATTCATTCACACGTTCACACACATATTGTGTGTCAGTAGCTCCCACCATTTTTTGGCTTGTGTTCCTTTAACACAAATCACAGTCTTTCATCTCTTAATTAGTGTGTCAATGAGTTGTGAACATTTTTTTTGTTTTATTTGAAGCATTTTTAGGAACTTGAAGGTGTAAAAAAAAAAGAAAGTTAGACAAAAGTCATAAAAATAAATTGAATTTTGTGTGAGAGACATTTGTTTTTCTTTTAATATCCCATCACCCTGTCATATTGTGACCTCTAGGGGTGTTCTGAGCCCCATTTTGGCAGCCACTGGTCTACTGGTCTGTGTAACTATCCCTGCATTCATGTGGTGTCTCAATAATTCACGTGAATAACCCCTCAAGTCAATCAAGAACCCAAAAAGTTGGCATAAATTTTGGTTCACAAGTTGATGCAATACATGCAGAAACATGATGGACGAAAGTAAATGTTTAGTTAATTTTTTTTGGCTTTTATTGCATAACATAGCTACGATGTGAAAAGGGGAGAGCGGGGAGAAAGAGGGGATGACATGCAGCAAAAGGCTGCAGATCGGAATCGAACCTGCGACACAGCCTTTGTGCACAGGGCGCCTGCTCAGCCAGATGAGCTACTGGGTCACGTCATCTCGATAACGATCATGTTGTTTTCACATTCTGACTTAAAACTTATGAACTCACCAAAATCAGAATAACAACTTCCCATCTCGGGAAATAGGACCCTCCGAGGAACACGTAAATGCAGCATGTGATGTTTAAACGTGATTCATTTCAGCTAAAGTGGTTTGCAGCCTCTGAAATAATTTCAGAAGCTTAGAAGGTTAAAGTAGCCAGTATTTAAAAAAAATGTTAGAACTGGACAAAAATCTGAAAATCCATCCTAATTATCACGTATAAACCACTAAAAATTTGTAGCGGTGTATTTTCTGTCGAGACTCTGCCCTCTGCCTGTATTGTCTTACTTCCTTCTTATTTTAGATATACGGACATATACGTTGGAATACTATGGAATGAGTTTTGAACTGAATTAAATCGAATTATGGGCGTGCAACCTGACTCTACTCAGGTGAGGTCGGAGTTTTATAAAAAACAAGACACCGAAAAAAAACATGAAAATATAGTAAGGAAAAATGCCAAATGAATTTCGCTGGCGAGCATTTTTACAAACAAAACCAACAATCCTGCAAAGTACACCTTAAATCATCTTATGACCCTTCAGGTTTTTCTTGTGAGCCCTGTGGGGGCCTCACACCCCATGTTGGAAACTGCTACTCTATGTTACTACTCACTTTGCAGCTGAAAGAAACATGATGCTGCAACATGATATATGTAAACCGGATCAAAAAAGCTTCTGTCACTAATGTGGAAAAATGAGACCGTCTGCGTGCAGCTCATGGGACGAATCAATGAGCATTACCAGATAACTGATACGACAGTAAAACACTGCAACTGTAACATCTATAATCCGTAAGTCATATTGAGTAATGCAGGTGTGGAAGGATTGCGCACACAGACACACTTACACACACACACTCCACACAGGCAGCTAAACCTCTGTGTGAAAAATGCTAATATGTCTTCTTACAGTCGTTCCTGTTATAGTAACAACTGGATGTTCTGTTTCTGTCAGCAGCAGATGGGAGCTTTCTCTCGAGGAAACTCTTCACTTATGAAAACTAAAAGTATGACTGCACGCATGCTGTGTGTCATATTCCCCCTGAGCTTCGTCTTGTCGAATCTATTGCTCCATATCACACTTATAGATCAGTGCTTCCCAACTGGTGGGTCGCAGTCCAAAAGTGGGTCACAAATCCATTCTGCATGGACTGCAAATGACTTGCGACCATGTCCAGTTTGTGAAAAATACACACTTTATTTTGAAGTACAGTTAATTTCCAGCACAGAGCCTTTATTTTAAACTGTGGTTTCCTGCAGTAGAGTGAATAGAGTATTTTTTTTTTTTGCTGTTGTTTTTTGGAGAACAATAGCTACTTTATAGCCCTGTTCTTGGTTTTATTTGGCCTGTTAACGTGTTGTGCATTGCTCTGGTCTTGAAGCAATAATTAGAACTTCTTTTTTTGGAACATTAGAAATTTTAAAATCCAGTGGTAATTTCTGTTTTTACAGTTTCTAGCTGTGATAAATTGTCATTTTGGCTATCTTTTTTTAGAAATTGCCAAACATTTTTATTTAAACATTTAAAAATCACCAAAAAAAAAACATTAATAAAAATCACCAAAATGTTTTAAAGAAAAAAAAGGCAAAAGTTTTGAAAAATTACCCAAAATTTTGAAGGAAAAAAACAATTGCCAAAAAATTTAATGAAAAAAAAAAAAGAATCACATCCAGCCCGCAGGCTCAGTAAGCATGTTTTCTTTAAAACATTTTGGTGATTTTTTTTTCTCCACAGACATCCAGGATAAGTCCCCAATGTCCTCAAATCCTAGATACACCCCTGGTTTGAACTAATTTCACATTATTCCTGTAATATGTTTTATTTAATTGTGTTTTAAGCCCACGTGTTATTTACATTTTTACAAATACAATTGAATATGTGGTAATTTCTCTTATGTATGGACCTTGGACTAATGACTAAGGAAAAATCTGGCCCCAGTGGCTGGACCAGTTAGGAACCACAAGTATAGATAAATAGCTGAACATGAATCAGTGACAGACTTACCTTTGCTTTCTGCTGTCATCCAACTTGAGCTCCTGCTGCTCCATCGCTCCCCGGCTGCTCTCCTCCAAATGTGTCTCTCTATTTCCTTTTCACCTGGTTTTCACCTGCCTCCCTCAGCACCTGTAGGAGTACGCATTTAGACCAAGTCTCAGTGTGAGTGTGTTTGGCAGCTTTGGATGTCTGCACACTCCCCTGGAGGACTTGACAGCGAGCGTATGTTATTCCTCCCTAAAAAATCTCTTTTCCTTCACTTTCTTTCGCCCCCTTCTCTCACTTTTGTCCTTTTTTGTTAACAAGTGGTCATGGAGGTGAGGACAGGACATCAAAAACGGGAGAGGAAAGTGAGGGAAGAGAGGACGGGTGACGGCAGACGAGAGGTGCGGGAGCCCCTCAGAAGAGCAGCCTGCGTGTGTGTTTGTGTGCGTAAACCCGCTGTGTTTAGCTCTCTGTCTGTATCCCTCAGGCTCCCTGCTGGTCGGATGAGGAGAGGAGCGAAAGAGGGGGGAGGAAGAGTGATAAAATGTCTCTTCAGCGGAGGAGCACAAACGCCGGTAACACTTCAGCAGCAGTGGCGGCGGTGGTGACGCTTCCCCGCTGTCTCCTCCTTTCTCCCCCTCTCCACCTCCTCTGTCTCCTTTTCCCTCTCCCTGCTCTGGGGTAACGGGCACGACACATCCATGGGAAGTTAGAAAATCTCACACACGGATGAGGAAGGGTCCTGTGTGCACCTCTGCATCTTTGGAGCAAAAGTTTGTCCCTCCTCTGGTCCAGTTATCAGCCCCTTATGGTACTCCGCAGCAAGGGATCCCCCCTGGTGATGACGAGCCTCCTCGGGTCCTGTGTGATCAAAAAGGGTGAAGGGAGGACAAGATTTTTTGCGCCTTTTTTCCCATATGGATGCGAGGTGATCCAGATGTTTGGTGGGAGCGTCGGGAGAGAACGGCGGGACAGATGGCAGGTCTGCGGGGTTGGGGCCGGCTGTGCACTAGCAGGTCCTCATCCTGTTGCACTGATTTGTTTTTTTTTCTCCTCTCTTTCCACCAGAGTTTCTCTCTCTGCCTCACCGTTGCGCCACCGCTCATCTGCCGGTGCTGTCACACCAGTAATCCTGCTTTCCATTTCCTCTTTAACTCCATCTTTTCTTTATCTCTTTCTATCTCCTCTCACTCCATCACAGGAGAGGCTGCATGTGAGTCCTGATGATAATGGTGTGAGGATTTAGCCTGCCTCCCTTCCTCTCCTCCCTCTCGCTCACTTCAGCGCAACCCCTCCTCCTCTCCCAGCCCACTTTTGCTCCCGTTTTCTCAGTATTATTCACCTTCATCCTGTCACGTATCCAGCCTTCTTCTCCTTAAATCACCTCACTGTATTGCTTTGCTGTTTCATTCCCCGTCTCTGCCTTTTTTCCCCCGCTTTCACTATCAACAGGTCCAAAATGAATCCCATTAATAGCATTTTTCCAGTCTGGACCCCTCGGGCTATGTCCATTGTTTATCAGTGTGAATGCATTTTCACAAAGTCAATAGCTCAACAAGCATCTCATTTACCTTGGGGTATTGACAGAAAACACACAATCCAGTAGCCTAACAAAGAGACAGAGCAAATATTGCAATGATTTTGGTGAAAACAATTAGACCATTAACCCTCTGAAACCTAAGCTTGATTTCTTTAAAAACATGGGAAGGCAGCAATGAGCAAAAAGCGCAAGAAAATTACCTGAAAATTAGTTTAAAAAAAAAAAAAAGTAAAAATGTATAAAAATTCTGCAACATAATTTTAAATATGTATTTATGATCATTATGAAAATTATTTTCCCTAGATTTTTTGTCTTTTTTCCCTGGGCATTTTTCCATACCTTTTTTAAAATCAATTTCATGATGCACTTCCTGGAACATTTCCTACCAAGTTTCTCATTGCCTTTTTTCCCTTTTTTTTGAATAAGAAATCAAACCAATTTGCTCAAGGTTCAACGGTTTGAATACTCATGAAAAGTATCTGAAAGCAGCACAAGAAAAGTGATGTCGCTCCAGGTTTCAAAGGGTAAAAGAGGAATTTCCACCAATTTTACACATGAAGTTTAGCCAGGGTTCCTACAGCTTACTGCAAGTTTGATTTAATAGTTTTTAAGGTTTCTTAATGTCACTCAGGATGAAATTTAAGACCAATTTTACAATAAACAAAACTGAAGAAAAAAAACATCAAATTGCCCAAATGTTTATTGTGTCATAAAACATTTTTGGTCCAGAAAAAAAAGTTACATCTGGTGAAAACTGGTATTTACACTAATTTGTTGGGGAGTTTTTTGGCCAATTTTGCGTGTCTTACCTAGCATGTAAGATCCCACTTCACGACAAGTTTAACTCTTTGAAACCTGCATGGACATTACTTTTCTTGTGCTACCTTCAGACGCCTTTTACAAGTATTTAAAACTTTGAACCTCGAGAAAATGGGTTTGATTTCTTTTTGAAAGTATGGGACAAAAGGCAATTAGTAACTTGGCAAAAAATGGCCTGCAAATTGCAAAATTTAGTAGATTTAGAATTCTTTTTTAAGCATGGGGAAAAACTATATTTATAATTATCATAATTACATATTAAAATTAATTAGGTCATTTCCTTGTTTGTTTTACCCATTTTTCATTTTTTTATGACTAAACTCTTGCTAATTTTTGGTTAGTTGCTCATTGCCTTCTTGATACGTTTTTGACAGAAATCAAGCCATTTTCCTCAGGTTTCAATGGGCTAAGAATGACCAAAGTTTTTCAGATATGTCCAATTATTTTGAGATTTTACAATGTAAAGTCAGAAAATATAACCATTCACAAAATCCCTCTCCCCATGTCTTGCATTTTAAAGACTTGAAATACTAATTTAAGTCATTTCAATAGCCTACAAACTAAGGCCTTGTTTTTATATTATTAATTCAATACATTTTAAGACTTTTTAAGGAACTGCATGAACCCTATTAGCTTACAAATAACAAGGAGTGTTCAGACAGAACAAAAAGCAGTTTTCTGTGTGTGTTATGTGCATGCTGAGACTGTTTATAAAGTCTGTATTTGCTCAAGCAATGTACCAACTGTTCAGACATTTGCTATGGCTAGCGAGCAACATGAGCACCGTGTGTGTGTGTGTGTGTGTGTGTGTGTGTGTGTGTGAGACACAATACAGCCTCTGACAGATCTCAAAAACTCACAAGGAAGTTGAAAACAAATTGTAAAATGTTACTTACTTAAGTTACACCCGCCTAGCAAAGCGCTTGTTTGAATCCTCCATTAGCTTTGAGTGCAGTCATGCCACTTCTCAGTTAGCTTAAGTCATATTTCGCTAATTTTCAAATAGCTAAGTGTCATAACACGGTGGGGAGTGCCTGTAAATGAACTATGGTAAACTTACCTTCATATTACCAGCACCCATACCTCCGCGCTCGGTGTTTTTAGCTCCAGCGAACCCCTCGCGAGCGAAGCCCCTCCCCTAGAAACCACTGTCCAATTCTACCTTAGCAACCGTAACTATGCCCGGGAGGCGGGAACCTTTCAGCTTAAGCTAATATGCTGAAGTGCTGTGCTTTTGGTACCTGCGAGTCTGACATCCGAAACCGAAAAAGTTTGGAGGGGGGTGTCGTATTTGTCGCCTTCCCAAAGCCGAAGACCCAAGAGGAAAGATATCGGATATGTATAAAACAGTATGGACGACCACATGAACGGCTGAATTCATCAAAAATAATTAAAAACGCCTTTGTTTGTTCCCAGGTAAGACGCTAACTAGCGTTAGCTAACGCTAGCTTTGTGTGCTAAGTTAGATAACGTTAGCAAACAAAGACGGCAGAATATTAATACTATTATTAGGTTACTATAATGCCTATTTTAGCCTAACATGTTTTCAGAAACACATATTAGTGCACTTTTTAACTGTGTGGATTTTTAAACAGGAAGTGGGCGTTGTATTGCTTCCTGTGTTGTAAAAACAAGTTGTTGTTTTTTCTTTTTTTTAGCTCAAATACAAAAAGTAATGTTGCATTCATGTGATGTGGGATGGTTTCCCACAGTTGGTAAGTTGTTCTTCCGACTTCATTGTGTAAATGTGCTTTGAGGTCATAAAGTGGGGAAATTTTGGATGCTACAAAGAAGCTTGGTTGCATTAGGTTGTTTCCAGTTTATTTATATTTTTATTTTTTATTTTCTTTATATATTTTACACAGGCCTATTATAGATTATATTTTTATATCTATTCTCATAACTCTACATGGACAGCAGTCAACATTAATACTATATTACACTTTATATGTGATCAAAAATTGATATTTAATATGTGAATCAATTTGAAAAAAGTTTATTACCATTGACCAAGCACTGACTTTGCTCACCATGTTTATGCATTTATGCATAAAAATGGCATATCAACACGCCACGCCAACACAACACGCTTTATAGTTAAAAGTTTGCTTGCTAGTTACAGGGAATAGTTGCATATACTAAAATATGCAGCTACTAAAAGTAAATGATAGCTACTAGGAAAAAAAATACATGTGTAATTTTTTACTGTCAATTCTTGACACTGTTTCCATGCATTTCCGCTGCCCTGAAACATAACAACTCTGCATCTCTGGTATCATAAAAAATTTCACAATTTCCCACTCATAATTAAGACTTTGAAGGGCCGTTCAAGTGCTCTTAACTTGTTAATATGGTAAATTTGATATTTTCAAGGAGCACATGCAGGCAGCATAAGCAATGTTGATCAAACAGGAACCAAGTTCTATTATGCTATGTTATGTTATGTTCTATGTTGTCTATTTCTTTCCTTAAATGTTTTAAGAAACATTTATTAGCTTACTGAGCTGTAATTCCATGTTTTTTGTTACTACAAGGTTGCAATATAGTTTCCTCTGGGCCAAGCTCACATTGCATTAGCCATTGGGGGGTGCAGTGCATTTTGGTAGTTGGAGGTTTTCTACCTCTTGAGCAAAAGCAAATGCAGCAGTCCCTTTTTTGCTGTTTTCTCTGGTCTTATCATAAATTTCAAAACTATTTCCTACTGTTTAGACAGTTCAGTACATATGAAACATGCAGTTGTAACATATTTGTGGTTTAAAGAAATGTAGAATGCCAACATTTTCTTTTGGTGACTAACGTCCCCTAGCAGTATTCTACGTGTCATATGGGTGAAAAAGCTTTCGTCAACATTTTATGGCCTAAGTGAAGTCAAAGCTTTTTAGAGTATAGAGTTTAATACAAAATTTACATTGCTGACGCTTGAAATTTTTGGGCTTCGATGTAACATCTCTGGTTTTTATCTGCTCTTGAATGTACTGTAGCGAGCAATAGCGATCCCAGCATGCCATTCAACAGTGTCTACATAACATATAAGTCACGCAGATCTCAAAAGCTTGCACTCAATATTGCACTTCCTTGGGACCTCAGCTATACAACCGCCAAGTGAGAAGTCGATCAGATAAACGGTTGTCAAGAAAACTGAAGGACGGAGACTCCTTCCATTTGAGTGAGATTATCGACAGGGCAAACACACAAGCCAGTGAAACCAAAGAGACAAAGCAAATATGACAATGAACCTGGAAGTGCTCCATCCATACAAATGTGTCTCTCAGCATTGTCCGCTGTCTGTCTCATTCACGGATCAAAGTGCTTCATTGTGGAGGCAATCATCTGCCTGAGAGGGAGCTGAAAAGCAGGAGGGTAAATTTAAAAAAAAAACCTCCAACGTAATTCTCACTCCTTTCGTTCTGCGGAGAGAAAACACATTTTTAAGTAATGTTGACTGGAATCGTGTTGACATGCATAAGTGTGTGTCTGTGTGTTGAGAGGAGAAAGTCATGCTGAGTGTGAGAGAGAGAGGAACTGTCTGCCTGCCTCTCACTTTTTTCCCTCTCTTCATGGCTTACTTCTGACAGTAATTTCACGAAGGAGAGACAAACAATTTCTCTTTGCTCTCCTCCCCTCTTTCACTCACACTGTCGGACAGGCGTTTCATACTTTTAAAGAGCGCTGTCTCTCGCAGGTTACCATCACTCCTAATAAAAGCTGTTTTCTTCTTTTGCTCACTAGGCAGCTCGGTCAGGTGACAGGCCTTTTAACACAGCGCTATAAATACAGACGAGTGTTAAAATAGAGCGTTCGAGATGTGAGACGTGTGACTGAGGCGTCTATATCTGTATGGGATGTGTGTAGTAGATACAATGTTACCTCGGATGAATGGAGTCAGACAATAGAGGACAGATGTTTCAAAGGATAGTCTCTTGCTCTCTCTCAGCAGCTGGACCGTGCGTAAAGCAGCCAGCTGAGAACATATGTTCTCCGGCCAGCAGCCCGATCACATCCACAGATTAACTCAGACTGATTCAGAGAGAAATAACATTATGTTTGTGGGGAAAAGCTTCCTGGCAAATAAGTAATCCTACAATTTTGAGTGTGGTCAAGGAGGATTTATGCTATATATGTCTTGGGAGATGTGGATCTGTTGAGAAATACTGTGTGCTGATGATATGACATTGGTTCTTCTGAGATTGTCAGCAAATCCGCCTTATGTGCAGCTCATGCAGGGAACAACGGCAGCTCTACATGTAACATACACAATGCAAAGAATCAGTATATCAGAGGTTGTCACGTGTAGACATTAAACAACAGAAAATTTACAGTTTTGATGATCAATTATTTAAAATTTTAGCCAAAATGTCAAGCATTTGCAGCTTCTCAAATGTGATAATTTGTTGATTTGCCTGTGCTATCGCTTTGTCGCTTAAATCACTGAATGCAACAGGCTTATATTTGGGACCGGCATCTAAACTATATGAGACAGGTTTTTAATTCCTTTCATACAAAACTGTTGCACGGCATAGATGGAAAAGACAGTCAAATTGTTTATTTAAACTTCTCTTTTGCTTTTCCTTTGTTCACTGTGGCAGTGTACTGTTGCTGTCTTCTCTGGTGCTCATGAACTTAATGATGAATTGTGGAGAATCTTACCAAGCTAACAATCTGCATAGCATATCCATATTGACAAAAGTTTAAGTTCAGTATTTGTATGCATGATCTAAGCAACTAACTAAAGTTATCTCCAGCAGGTAGCCAACAAACTTGTTTTATACATCCTATCCTAGAATTTCTATAAAAATTAACTGCATGACAACTAGACCAGGCTTTGAATTGAGACAGTTGTTTATCTGTAAAAATGTGTAGCCACATCAGGCGAGTAAAAAGGACTGGGTATCACTACGGTATCACTAACATGACCACTACAGCATCCAAATTCATCTTACATGAATGTGTCAAAGCTTATGTTTGTACCACAACATTAGTATGTTATTTGAATTTAATTGTGACTTGCTTCCCCTCAACAGTGACTTGACTCGTCTTGCTTGACTTTTTGCAGCGCCTCCACTAAACATGCTTGATTCACACCACAGCAACTTAGGACCTACTTTAGACTTGAAGATTAAGACTTGAGACTTGCCCGTGGCTTGCATATATGTGCCTTACTCCTGCCTCTGCATCTTAAAATCTGGGAAATTGTGATTGGCATTTTTTTTTCCAATTTTATAATATTTTGCAATTGTCCTCTTTCCAGGAGAAAACAATAGGTAGTGTCTACAAACGACACAACAACAATTTTAATTTACTTACTCTGTAGCCATTTAATTGATTTAACAAGTAGCTAATAGTACAGATTATAAGATTGTAAAAATAATCTTTATCTGCAGCTCTAATCATTTGTAAAACACATGGGCAAAAGCTTCAGCACCACGGACAGCGCTTCACAACAGGTCATTTTAAAGGCATTTGAACAAAAAACTGATGCTGTTGTTTTCCTCAGGAGGAAAATCTCCAAATACTCTGCTCTCATTCGCCTCTGCCAGTGTGGCCAATGCTTCATTGCGCTCCGCAAGTATCTCTGCCGCTTAGCTTTTAATCAGCCCCACCTCCACCCAGCATCCACCTGTACACTCTGACTCTTCTAGGGAGAAGATGTCTGCTATCATCACTCCCCAGTCTCTCTCTCTCTCTCTCTCTCTCTTTCTTTCTTTCTCTTTATGTAGGCTGCAGGGAGCAATGAGGTCATAGCCAACATGCCCGACATTAATAATATGCTGTGCTGTGTTCTCATATCAATAAACTTTTTTGACTGTACATTATATACAGACAGAAATAACCTCACTTATTAAGTTCAACTGAAAGTGTGGAAACTAATGAGTTTTTCATAATAAAAGATTGTAACTGTAAACCTAGTGAAGTTGGTAATCATGCATCATCTCTGAAGTAAAGGATTAAAACCAAAAATAAAAGAAGAAACAAGTAAAAGAGGTGTTGACATAACAAAACAGCATAACATTTACTTAAGGTTAGATAAAAATATGCTTTTTAAAAGAATTTTAAAGAAGTCACTAACTGACTTGGCAAGGCTGAAAAGGAAATGCTATAATACCCTGACTGCTAAAGCCTGGTTCCTCTTGGGCTTTAAGCCGCAGAGGCTCTAACTGACAGACAACCAGTAAAGACAGGCAATGATACAGATAATATGATCCATCTATGAGATAGATAAAAGCCTCGCAGGGATGAAATGTCTTTGATAGTATGGAGTGCAGCGAGTTAGAATAGTCTGTGATTAAAAGCTAAAAAGATAAAAGAGGAGAAAACCTTCTGAAGTGCAGCCTAAGAATGAAACCCCTAATTTTAGAGATGTTCTACAGCTAAAAGAAGACTGAACAAGCATCAGGACAGGACAAATAAAACACAGCTCCAAGCTGAGAACGACAAAACACTTAACCATCGAGACTGTAGCTGACGTTTTTAGTCATAATGGTGGTAAAATTGAAAGAGGAGGACCTGTTATGCTCATTTTAGGTTCATACTTGTATTTAGATTTTCTTCTAGAACATATTAACATGCTTTAATGGTCAAAAAACACTTTTTCCTGAAACTGTCAGTGTTAGAACACCTGAATTTACCCTCTGTTTTAGACCCTCCATTATAGCACCTGTCTCTTTGCTTAGTCCATTTGCCAGCCTATAGAGCCCGTTTGTGAAGCCAGAAATGTTGAGTACTCCAAAGTTTTACGTTATATATACAGTATATACATAGTATGGGTCCCAACATTAGGAAATTGCCGGATGCTAACTTGCATATGTGGGGCAATTTGCATAATGTACATAATTTGCATTAACTTGCATATTTTCAAAATGCATGTTTTAAACCAGACATCTGCATATTTTAATTGAATTTGGGCTGATTTTGAATTAATTTTATTCTGAGGACGTTCTGAGAAATTCAACATGTAATATCCGAGAAACAACAAGCTAGTACTTATTTCAGTTACCTGTCAGTAACAAGATAACAGCTGCAATTACTTTTTGGCAAATTGAAAATTTCATTTTATTTGTTGCATTGGTCTTTTAAAGGTCATTTTGAGGCAGAAACAACCTTTCAGTAGCAAGATAGGAGCTGCAATCACTTTTTTTAATTTTAAAGCTATTTACGCTGGTAAAAAGGACAAATGAGCTAAAGTCTGTCAAATATAATCACCATAAATGAAATCATGTGATTTTGATGCAGAAACAACCTTCCAACAATAAGGTAACAGCTGCAATCAGTTTTTGGCAGGGTTGTATGTGTTGTGTATGTGTCTTTAAAGGTATTTCAACAGCTAAAAGGAGGTAAAAAAGACCGGAGTGGTTATAATCTCGGGCACAGAGCAGGTGGTTTAATGCAGGCTCATAAGGATAATAGCAGATAATACCTTTATTTTTACATTACTCATCTGTAAAGTATGATAGACTACTTTCCAAATGTAAACAAGATTTTAAATATATTAAACACATACAAACAATGCAAACAACAATACTGTCTATAATCACGTAAATGTCATGCCTGTCACCTTGTATGGTAGCAGGCCAGCCATTGGGAATTTGGGCAAGAGGACAAATTTTACCAATGTGAATCCCTCATCCACCCCCATTGCGGGGGGTGTTAAAAATATTATCTGATTATCTGAAGCACCTCACCTGTTTTACATTACCCTCTCATCCTCTCCCCTCACCAAAATTTAGCGCAAATTTGCAGCATCATTAATCCCTTCCTGACATCATAGCATGACGTGGTTGGTACCAATGCATGCTGTCATCTAGTTTAATGTGATATCTGGGTCTTCTGGATAGCTTTAAAACTGAACCCACGACAGCAGGTTTTATTTGCCAACTGAAGTGTTACATCACTTGTTGGAAAACCCGCTGATTTAACACTAAAAAGCACCCGATTTTGGTGGCACAATCACCGCTGAAAATGCTGCAGATGTTTTACTAAACAGCATGATCGCTGCCAATAATACAACCGATGTCTCTCTACAGTCATCTTCTTTTGGTTGCAAAATCACAAAAGGAAATGCTAGTGATGTGTTGCGAAAAAACAGCCATCCACCATTCTCTCCACCCTTCTATATATGCAATCTGAATTACGTCACTTTCGAAACATTGATGATGCACAAGAAATGTACAAATGGAATATATCAGTGGTAGCAATGCCAAAATTTCTCCCTAGCATCTACGCTGGTGAATCACTGCTCAAGAAGATGTTTAAATCTTGAAGTCAGGTCGACACTGACGTTACGGGCTGTCTGGGATACAATCAGACATGGCTCTGCGTGGTGTTTGTGTGTGTGTGTGTAGCTGTGCACACTGGTGCGGACAGATGTTTAAACAGGCAATCATCACTCAATGAGTAAACAGGTCTGAAGATTGGACTAACGTGTGTCTGACTGTGGAGGTGAATACAGAGAGTGAGGATGAAAAGACAAAAGGAAGAAGACAGAAGGGAGAGTAAATAAACTCCATCAGCTTGTGTTAGAAAGCAGCCATCAGGGCTGAATGCAGATTTGTGATTAGCCCACATTTGTGGTATTTTTATCACCCGATGCAACTCTTTGATCACAGCATTGTGTCAGAGCTGGAAGACTCATCCTGAGGGACTTTTTACCCGAAGTGCAGGTTAAAATACCAACTCCTCAGGGCTTTGCTGGCTGATCTAGTTGGCCACCGCCGGCCCGCACGCCTTTCCCAGCCCTCGGTCAGTTTGTCTGTCTGCATCTTCATCTCCATCCCTCCTCCTCCTTCTAAAGACACACTTTGAAAACAAAAATAGCTCAAGAACAGAGAGACATGAGAAGTGTCAGATCCATAAATAAATTGGTTCTTTGTGCACCTTGTTTGAGGCTGACATTTTAAAGCCTGCCAGGTATTAATACCATTTCTCATGAGACAAAGATTGTATGCGTGAGTGTGCATAAGTCTCTGTGTGTGTATGTATGTGTGTATGTGCGCACGCATATGTGTACAATGCATGTGCATGTCTGTGCATATTTTGGTGCGCTTGGTTGTGTGTGTGTGACGGGGTAGAGAAAGTGTTTGGTTGGTTTGTTATTCATGTGAAACTTCCCCCTCCGGCAAAGCTGACAGAGATTTTACTGTTTTATTTTGGCTGAAATTCACCCGTCATCCTGACATGGTCATAACCAAACAGACCTTTTTATACAGAATACATTTGGACTTTTAACAGCAGGACAAGCATAGGTATACATGATGAATTACTGATGTCTGAATATCAGTTAACTGATATGATTTTAGATTCCTGGTACGTCGCACATTCTTCTTCACTGGCTCTCTCAGCTGAACAGACAATAATACTCCGTTTACACATAAAAATTATGTCAATTTTAATACGTCCATGCATCCTTTAAATACAGCCAATAGATAATGCAGAAAGTCATAATAATGTACCTTTTGATGGGGGCATTGTCATAGCCTGTGAGGTCATTAAATGCATCGCAACATGTTGACAGAGAACTCTTTTCACAATTCCTCCAATTCGATCCATTAAGCTGTATTTTAAATGTTTTTGTCATCTTCTACGGTCGTATCATGCTTGAACTATGCTACAATCCCCGATAGATACTGCTTCTTTTCCGTAAGTTTTTAGAAAAGTGCAGATAAAATGAACACGGAGTATGGACAGGATGCTCCATCCATCTCAGTATGCATATCTATCATTGAGCATTTTTGAGCCTTAAGGGCTATATTTATTATCTGTAAAAAATTGTGGGACAAGAATTTGGTTTCAAAAATGTTCTGGTGTCTGTCCGTAGTCCGAGTAACATTGACCAACCACGTTTGATTGACTGTAAACAGTCTGTGTGGAGAGATGGATCACATTGGCCAAAATGCAGTCTCAGAATCGGCAGGCTATTGTTTTACAACGAGATGACTTTTTATCAGCTTTATTAGAATTTATCTGCATTCATTTGCAAAATGAATGCAGGAAATCATCAAAATGTCTGCTTTTAAAAAATGGTCAGTTGTCTTGTCTGTTTCTCAAATTTCAAAATTAAATGAACTTCAAGTTACGTTTTATATTGATTGATTGATGGATTGATTGATTTGTTTATTTAAGTGTCATGCAATTGTACCCAGCCCACATGGGCTTATAAGACACTGACAATTACAATACAAAAAGGATACAATGATAGTCACGTAGCCCTTTCTAACACGTCCACAGAACAAAATATAAATTATACAAGGAGCATTTCATTATATACAAACCAATAATAGACAATTACACCAGATGCAGTGTTTTCTGGCGTAATTTCCATGCATTTTCAATGAATCTATAATTAACAACAATTTTGAGATAATCTCGATATAACAAATGCACTTAAAAATACTCAAACAAATTAATAAAGTGAAATACAGATTGTCATATATATTTCGTTCAAATATAGTATTAGTATTTCGCCCCTCCCTTCAGCAGCCCTATGTAGCAACAACACTCCACCACTGACCTAAATAAACCACAGAAGTCGCCTCTAAGACAATCAAATCAATGGGATTTATCAACATAAGACATGCAAACAAGGCAATAAAATCTAAAGTTTAGAGGCAACGACCAGCTGTTCTCATGTCAGAGGCCTCTCTCTGAGCACCTCCTCCCCAGACCAGGTGCACCTCGGTGAGCGTGCACCTCGTTAGGAAATGCAGCGCACCTGAGCAGAGCTTAAGGAAAGGGGAAAGGGACAGCAAAACAGAGAGCATACAACTGTGACTGGGGTGATTTTGGGTAGGGTAATTATTAAATTGATTATTAGCAATGAAGAGATTGTGAAAAAAAGTTGCTGATTTATTGAGTATGCCAAATTTACAAAACAGAGGTAATGTATGACTTGGATCTTAGGAGGCAATGATTCTCACAGCTCATCATTGCAACAGGAGAACAGCTTGTAGTATAGTTTGGTGAGTACTGGCCCAGGCAATATTGCAATTACTTATGAAAGGAAAAATTATAGAAAAATAAAGATTGAGGGAAACTTTTGTGTTTAGGAGGGGAACATGTTCTTGAATATATAATAATGAAGCCATGACAGTTGATCCTAAAATCAAAAATGCATACTGGGGAAAAAGTGAAGCACTTTGATGTTCGCTCATTCGTTAGTTTGCATCACATCGAGTCAGGATGAGGTGTAACAATACATGTAAATATGAGTTTTAATAAGCAGCTTCTACAAACAACATTTAAGGTTGTTTTTTGGGGGATGGACAGTTTCTAAATACTGTTTATGTAGAGTGATGACATCATACTGCTTTAACAGTAATACTGTGTGTGTGTGTGTGTGTGTGTGTGTGTGTGTGTGTGTGTGTGTGTGTGTGTGTGTGTGTGGTTAGACATGCTGACAGGTTTATGAGTCCAATCAGCAGAATATGGCTCTGATAACCATCCTGCATGTCCTGCAGGTACGAGCAGAAGAGAAGAAGACTTAAAGGAGGTCAAGAGGGTGCGAAAGAGGTTAAAGGCTAACACAGAGGGAGGCAGCTAAGGAGCTTTGAAGAGGAGGCCATAAAAGATGACCTAAATATAGTCGAAGTTTCAAGGTAATTTCTCCCCTTCCTCTTCAGTGCCACTCGCCCTCTCTCCTTGGTTGATTTTACGAGGTGTGGGGGTCACTGGTAATTATCTGCTCTTGTCAAACCTAGGAGGCTCAGCAAGACACCAGGTCACCTGTGATTCTGATTGAGGTCCTGGACAATCACACACACACATACACACGCACACAGATACACACATGCATACGAAGGGATGCAGCAGCAGGCGAATGTGCGGCGTTTCATTACGCTTCTGATTTGGTCATTCATCATGTCACAGCGAGGTCAACGCAGCGGCAGACACATGTTTATGTCTGCAGAGACTATGTGTGTGCCTGCAGGTGTGTGTGTGTAGATGTGTGTGTTTGTGTTGGCATGAAAGAGCGCTTTGTTTTCCTGTTTATCCTGGTCTGGTTCCTCATTCTCACCAGACAAAGAGGAAGTGGATCCATAATTGTCAGACTAAAATCAAAGAGGGGCAGGTGGGGAACATTTCTACTTTATCCTTCAGAAAATGTTAAACTCATTTGCCTTATTAGCATATAATATAATAAGTTTTACATTTAGAGTGTAATGAGTCCAATATTTTGCTCAGAGGGTGGTTGAGACCAAATTAGAGTTAAAAGAGGAGTAAATATTGGACTTAACATAAATCGTGTGGTCTAAAATACAAATCCAAGGCTTTGTTCCCATTTCTGCTGGATGTGTACATAGTTTTTAACATACTAGCAACTTATATGAGGCAATAACATGTTCACACCAACACTATTCACCTGGTTAGCTCTTTAGGAAATTGTTGCAGCACCTTAAAAAACCCTGAATTGTTTACTTCTTCAGACCACCTCGCCAGGAGGAGAGCAGGGCAAACTGTTCTTATTCTAACTCATCAAATACTGCCGCTCGCTCAGTGATTTCTGTGTCAGACACCAATGAAAAAAGCCATTCTTTTCACGGCAGTATGATACACTGTCAGTTTATAACACTGCAGGACAACAACGTAACTTAAGGAGCTGGGAAGTCCATATTGGGCAGGAGGAGAGGTGGATGTATCAGTCAGGCCCTTGTGCGTTTCTTGCATAAGGAAATAACTGCAAATACAAGATGTTTTACCAACATTTTGCTTTCATTTTTAAAAAGACTATGCATATATGAAACTCTACATTTCCTGTGAAAAAAGGAAGTGTATTTTGAAAGTATGTTATTTTGTGAGTTTTAGAGGTGCTTGTAGGCGAGTTAGGCTAGCAGTTTTCCTCCACCTCCAGTGCTTACGCTAGGCTAAGTGCCTCCAGACTTTAGCTGCAAGACAATGATATCAATGGGAAAGTGTATTTCCCATTATGTTTGATTGTTGGTTGGACATTGCGAGCTTTTTAGTGCAATTAAGTTAATAGAATTTGGTATTTTTTAATGTTTTGTCTTCAATTTCTTACTTAAAAGACTCATGTCTTTTCTACTGTGCACATGCAGGCCAATAATTCCTGCCAAATGTAAGTTATAAATAAAAAAGTCAAAGGCAGAAACGGATAATGGACAAAATGTACAAATCCTACCGTGCTGTGAGACAGAAAAACACTTATTTCAGCTTTAAAACCTTGCTATGTATTTATATGTTTTGAAAAGCTTATTCAGGTGTAACGGCAAACACCAAGGGCTTCATTAAAAGAGTCCAACACGCAAACATATTTTAATATATGCACACCTCGGATGAATGTTAAATGTGTTGCATAAATTCCCTCCGCCTCGCTAAGCTAATGTATGAATGGACTGAGTGTGGACGTCCCTGTGAGGGTATTGTGAGATAGCGATCGGACAGCTCTGCTCAGAGACACCAAAAACACACAGACAGATCAAAGCTGCGCTCCGGCCTCAGTGCAGTAACCTCACTGATGGCACAAATGATGTTGACTGCTTTTTTATGTAATCTGTAATCTATTTGGACAGCAGATTGTAGTATGATCCTGTTCACCTTTGTTTATGTGGTAATTAAGTATCAGCATATTCACCATAAATACCCCCAAGGCCTTGCTATAGGCTCTGTTTATTAATTTTTCACATAATGTAAATAATATGAGAAACATTTGTGTAAAAATTTTTCCAAAAGATTTTCTTTTACTATTCCAGGTTTCAGTGAAGTGATGCATCTGAGTCTTTGATTCCTATCCAGCAGCTTGCATTACATTATGAAAATGTTGCCTTGATCACATTGCCATTGTTGTATCGCCACCTAGTGGAAAATCACTGCCATCACCACTAACTGAGGCTGGAGAGAAATATTTTTGCACATTGGAGACAATAATTAAGTTAAACAGAAAATCATTTTAAGGGTCAATCCACCAAAATTTGCTTAAGAAAGTTTGTTTGTTAATCAAGCAAGTTTAACAGACTGATTAAAGGACAAATGTCTTTGTCCCAGACCCATACTGATTCTGTTTTTAGTATGTTCAATATTAGGAAAGTGACAAAAATGAAGTATACTCATAAACGTCACACTAAAAAAATCCTTCATTTAAGTTTACTGTTGATGCAAATGCAAAAGTGTTCAAACTGTGGACATGTAGCTTCCTCCTGCCTGCAGTTACACTGCCAGTGACATCCTGAAGACACACAGTATGTCCCAAAAGCATAACATACTTATTCTATACTATTGATTGTGATTAGTTTTCATTGGAACTACTTTTTAATCAAAGAAATAATCACTGTATGTAAACTGCTAGATTATCCAGTGCAACCAGGACACTGTTTCTAGAAAGAGACACATAAATACCATTCATCTCTGTTTTTTCAAGGGGAGACAAAACAATCTGACAACCTGGGTAAATAAAACCCAAACTATCTGCATGTCCAAATAAGTGAGCAAATAAAAGGTGAACCCCCTTTAAATGAACATATATGTTATGAAGAAGCTGAACCTTTTTTTGTTAAGACAGTCATTTATTGAGGCACTTGACACAAGCCATGGAATGTACAAATCAAATACAACAAATTCAAGGTATTTTTCACATTCTTGCATCTGTAAACATGGTAAAGATTATACATTCAGACAGTTAATTCACATTGTAGTGTTTTCCCCCCGCCTCCTGTTAATGGAGAGAGAAAAATATCGACACCTCGCTCAGAGTAGTGCACAGTACACGACAGCTACAAAACAGCAGTAGAGCCAAATACAAAACTATCACTGACCCCCTCTGTTACTCTTCACTCATGAAGACTGTCGAGAGAAGATTGGCAAAAAAGCGAAATGTAGACAAGCTGTTCATGTGCTCCCACTTAACCTGAACTGCATCTATTCGGTCATTTTCACAAAATGTGTGTAAGAGGTAAATTGCGGATGAGGCATCTAAGTCTAGCAGCACAAGAACACTTCTCTACTTCAGAAAACTGATCATTAATCAATAAATATATAAATACATTATAGTTTAAGCAGGCATGTGCACAGGCAGAGTTCAAATGTGTCTCTTTGCTTTGGCTTTTCACTCTCTGGGATGTAAACATTAGGGTTTTTTTGTATTTATGCTTATTGGCAATTGCAAAAATCTCCATTTACATTTTTTCTAATCTTGTGTCCCTGATGTCTGTGCACATACCAGCTCCGAAAAAAACATCTGAGGCCACAAAAACAAAATATTTCAGGTGTTAAAAGGTGAATAAGGCTGCTGTCCGGCTACTGTTTGTTCATAAATACAGAATGAGGTTTGAATGTGAAAGCTACAGCTCAAGTTTTCAAAAACTCGTGTTTACACCCTGTTTTCCTCTGGTAGAGCTGCGCCTCACAAAAAAACTATAAACATCCAACCTAAACAGCTGGCTCAGCTGGTGCTCACATCAGTAAGGGTTAGTGTCAATAAGGCTGTGAGTTAAAGGAATACTCCACCAAAAACAGTATCAAACACTTAACTGCCTGTTGGCTTTGCACCAAATGTGCCAAAATATGGTTGAATACAACTTTTTTTGCCAAAAACACTAAGATCATGTTGTTAGTATTTTGCCTGGGGAATATAGGACTTTAGCCCTTTGAAACCCATGCAAATTGGCTTGGTTTGATTAAAAAACATGGAAAAAAATGGGATGTAAAACTTGAAATGAAAAAATGACCAAAAAATGAGTAAGAAATTAGCAAAAGTAAAAGTAGATCACGTGAAAATTAGCAATAGATAAATAAATTTGAAATGTAAAGACACAAAATAAAGCATGAATATTGCCAAAAAAAATGATTAACAATTATAATTTTGAAAAATATTTTTAAATATAATTAATGAAGCTCTCTAGACATTTTTAACTGCTTTTTTTTAAAAAAAAAAAAAATCCCAAACCTACTAATTTCTTGCAATTTGTGGGACATTTCGTGCCTAGTCGGTCATTGCATTTATTCCCCGAGGTATTTGAAAGCAATCAAACCAATACGACAGGGCTCAAAGGGTTAAATAGCCTGTCAAAGGCCTCTGAATACATCACAAGAAAACTGATGTCGATCCAGGTTTCAAAGGGTTAACAACTTGAGGAGGAGTTACATTATAAAATTACATAAAATTTACTCATCATGGGTTTTTTTTCTGCTAGAATTATAATCCAGGCTGTGCCAAGAAGGCTTTGAAAATCAGCCCGAAACAAACATAATTTAAAGGGACAACCTGGACCTTATTATCTCAATGTTTTCAACAATTTTTGAAATTGGTTCAGTATAGATTGAGACTGCTGCACTGTAAGTCCTTGGGGTATTTGTACTCTGTCAGTTTACCTCCATTAAATGTGCTCATTTTTGTCACTCACAGATTATTGTTATTATGAGTGTCTGACAATATTATGGAAAGGATTCCTATAGAGATACACCTTTTTTGTTAAAGAGTAAGATCCTTTTATTTAACCAGTGGTCACGTTTTACAAAAAAGGAAAAACAAAGTCTGCACACTAGACCACGCACCCGTACACATAAGTTTCTCTTAAAGAAAATATCACTGGACGGTAAAAGAATGAAGAATAAAATACAAAACAAAGACTTTTTTTAATCTCTAGTCAAACATTTCTTCGGGTGGAAGTGTCGCACTGGAGGATTCAGGACTCAGTGATAAACAGCTGTGGAAAAGTGTGCGTATTTAGCCATATTTTGGAGAAACTGTGTTGGAAAATACTGAGCGTGGACAGTGGAGAAGAGGATTACGCTGCAGCAGACATGAAACTGGGTCTTTTCAGGCCCCCAGGCAGCGCGTGTTTGACACTCTTAACATTCAGTAAGTTTCCTTTAAGGAGTTTAAAGTTGGACACAGTAAGTTGATGCTCAGTCTAAACAGCCAGCGTCCCCGAGTGACCGTTTCGTGTCATGTTTGGTATTGATGTAGTTTGTGACCTGGTGGTGAGAGTGAGGCCACATTTACACAGAGATTTCCCCCCTTTATGCTCCGTATGAGATCTTTTATCTCTGTGAGAACATAGAGAAAACCTGCCTGCTCAGACAGACACAGATTCAAACGCTTGTTTTTATTTTATACTTGCGTAAAATGCAGCCGATTAGCCCGTCCCGTTCTGTGGGGTGAGGCTCTCCCAGGGACAGATGATCTCTTTGGCTCCCACTTCTCCCCGAGAGGCGGCCCTGCTCTCCTCGTCCTCGTCCTCAGACTCTATGGGGTAGATCCGGCACTCTGGAGGAATATCCACTTTAATCTGGAAGAAACTGCGGAGGGTTTGCAGAAAGGATTTGGTAAAACATGTGCCTGATATGCGTATTTGGTTGAAATACAGTGCAGGCAGAAAGCATTAGCTCTAATGCAGAACATTGGATTTGGAAATGTAAAATTTAATATGACCTCGAAGTGCACACTTTCAGCTTTGATTTAAGGGTGTCTTCCTGCACATCAGATAAATCCAGTCTCCTATTTTTTCATTAGTTTGTCTGCTTTTGTTTTCACTTGCTGGGCTTATTATTAAGATGTTTTCTTGGTTTTTGGGTTTCAGTTTACTGTGTTTTCTCCTCTTGTGTTCCTGTGGTTCCCTTTCCTCGTTTACCTCCACACCTGCGCTGCATCAGCCTCGTTAGTCCTTCCCTGCTCCTCAGTTTCAGACCTCTCTGCTCTGTTTCTCCTCCTGCACTTCACCCCCTTGTCAGACTAGTTTATTTAAGTCCTGGTTTTCAGTTCAGTCTTTGTTGGCTGTTTGATTTATTTGTGTGATTTTCAATTATTGTGTCCTTGGAACAAAGGGTGACATTTTTGAGTCCCTTTTGAGAAAAAGCAGTTTTTTTCCCAACTAGGATAGTGACACAAAAAGCACCTGTTTGGGGTTTTTTTGACAGACATTTCTGAATTTTTTGTCAGGAGAGTGGCAATAAAAGGAACTGTTTTTACAGAGACATTACTGCATTTCCTGCCAAGACAGTGTCATCATTAATGGTTGTTTTATAAAGAAGCATTGCTGTTGTTTTCCACTGAGACATCACTGTATCTCCAGTTGTTTTTTTTCACTAAGAATTTGCTGCCTTTCCAGCATCTTTTTAGCCACCAAACTGTCACTGTGTTTCCACTATGGAAAGCATCACAAAAAGTGGCTGCTTTTTGCACTAAGACATTGCTGCATTTCCTATAGGGATAGCGCAACATGTTCTCATCCCAAATAGTCACATTTGCCCCTTTGCAGAGGACTTCCACGTCTACATATTAAACTCTAAATATCCTTCTGCGTCTGCTGTTGACATTCCAGGATGGTGCATGTAAACAAATGCACATGGAGGGCTGACAATGCATGTGGTTGTGCACCACCAAAAGCTGTTTATTTACCAAAACAACGCTGTGTTTCCTGCAGGAACAGGGCCACAAAAAGGCAAATAACGTAATGCTTTTTTGCCTAAACTGAATTACAGTTTCAATTATCTTCTTATATAAAAACGTACAACTGTAAGGTACCCATGACTCGCAGAAACGTACAATGCCAACATTTATTCTGGCAATAGGGTTAATAAAATAATCAATATTAATTAATAAAATAATGTGATCAAAGAGAATCTGACTGAGCAGTTAGTGAAAGGACCGTTTTTTGTGTGTGTGTCTTTTTCTCACACTCACTTTCCAATCCGTCTCGGTGGAGCCTGGCTGGGCTGATCGGGGCTGATCGGCTGAATGCGGCTGCTGGTCCCGGCAGCTGAGTGGCATTTGGGCGACAGGCTGGCGAACATGGTGGCGGGGGTGCAGCCACGCTTCAGCAGGCGACGCAGAGACAGAGCCATGCGAGACTTGGACACATTTCCACCCGCGGGGGCCCGAGCAGCAGGTTTCCCCTCGCCTTCTCCGTCACTGGCCTCCACTCGGCGCTCAGAGGCCGAGGTGCTGTCCAAGGCCACGCTGATGGGAGAGGGGCAGGCTGGGCTGTGAGCCAGGAAGGGGAGAGGGGGTGAGGCGTTGGCAGCGGGGAAGTCAGTGATGCCAGAGTAGACGGCGAGGTGGGGGACGGGAGTGGTGAAGCGGCACAGCTGTGAGGTCAAAGGGCAACAGACACAAGTCAGAGGGCATCGAGAAAGAAATATGTGTGTGCATTTTAAAAACAGGTTCGTTTAAAATGATTTTTTTTACTCAAACTTCATGATGATCAGAACATGTTCATACAGAAAGGATAGAGCATTTATACTAAGTAGGCCTATGTAACCGGATATTAAAATGTACGGAAGCTAAGAACGGACATTTACCATTTTTTTTTAAATTTTTTTTTTTTAATAAGATCAAGTTCATTATTTTGTTATCTCGAGAAAACAAAATTGATTTTCCTTTTCGGGTTAATTTATGACGATTATAAAGAAAACAAAAGGCCAGTTTCACAAGATAATGAGATAATTTATCACATGACTTTTGTTTCTCGAGATCAGGAGATTTTCATAAACAATGGCTCATTTGGCTGCAGTATAATTATTCCAAGATCTCAAGAAAATAGGCCAATTCCTCAACATATGAAGATAATTTATCACTAGAAAACAACATTTATTTTGGTATAATTATACTGCAGTCAAGTTAGCCCTTGTTTATAAAAATCCAGTAATGTAAAAAACGCTTTTTTTATCTCAAGTAATCTGCCTTTTGTTTTCTCGAAAAATGGGCATAAATTAACCCATTAATTAGATAGATAATAAGATAATTCATCACAGATGAACACCTTTTGTTTTCTCTTTGGTATTTTAAGATACATTTTTTTTCTTAGCCTCTGTAACAATCATGCTTCAACTGACTCTTTTTCTCCGATGAACGGTCCACACAAAAACCAAACCACATGAAAACAATGAATGAACGACAAACAGATAAACATGAGGAGGTTTTTGGGTGTTTTATTGGTGAGCGATGACAAAGAAAACATACAGAACACCGTGAGTGGAAACAAACGGGACATGTGTCATGAAAAAACAACATGAGAGACAGAGTTACAGCTGGTATGGACAGAAATGTCACAGATGGCAACAGATGTCTCAACAAGCCTGCAGTCAGTTCACCACATGACTCGTGTAGAGACATGTGAGTAGTTATGTGTTTAAAGGTTCAGTTCAACCAAAATCTGTTCGCATAAAAGTTGCTTATTTACACGGAACGACATTAGCTTTCATTTGGAGTTTTTTCTGAACATCAATTTTCTCTTCAATGTTATTATTATTAATATTATTATTATTATTATAAATATTAAAACCGAAGACTGTAGAACCAAAACAGGCTGAGAGATGCTACACAGCTCCCTAGAATTAAGGGGGTTAAATGCAGTCAGGTGATAAATCTCAGTAAGTTTAATACTATGAGCGACCCCTTTCACATTAAGCATGATCATTTGATCCACTATCATTATACAGCGACTTTAAACGCATTAAAATGTAAACATTGTTTTTAAGAAATAAACTGCAGCATCTATTTAAATGCCAGTAAATTATTCAATAAAATCTCTGAGCATTATGTGTTAATGTTCATTTTTTAGGAGGAGGAGGCGGGGCCTCCTTGCCCTGTTTGCTGAGTTTGCTCATGACCTGCGTGATGTCAACGTTGGCGGCCATCTTGGCCCTCTGCTCCTGCTCCATCTGCCGCAGGATGATGGGACTGAGACTGGGCCGTCGCTTCTTTGCATTCTGCTCCAACTGGGCGTCACTGGAGGACAGAGGACAGAGACACAGGAGACAAGAGGAAGGGGGGTAAGACGAGATGAAAATTAAGTTTTGGAGAGTGATGGATGTGGTCGTTTCGGGAAGCTACAGGGACACTAATATCAGCCAGAGAGATGAGAAAAATAAACTTTGTTAATGTTAAGTCATTCTTTTCAGAGAATAATCAATTCTTTGTTCAATTTGTTCAATAAGCCCTTTGAAACCTGAACAAATTGGCTTGATTGATTGACATGTTACGAGTTAAATAACATGACATTTAGCACAAAAGAGAAAAGAAAAAAACAATTTATATAAATATAGATATAGATAAAATAGCTATTATTAATACTAATAATAATAATAGTTTTTCTGTTTTTTTTACCCTATTTTCTATCATTATTATCTAATAATTCTCCCATTTAAATACTAATTTTCAGGTCATTTTCTTGTCTTTCCTAATTTCTTAAATTTTTTTCTTGCTTGCAATTGTTTATCTATTTTTTTTATTTCTTTTCTTTATTTTTGTTTATTTTACCTTTTTAATATATGTTTAATCTATTTTATTTCCTTTTTATTTCTGGTTTGATTGCTTTTATTGTTTCTGTTGTTTGTTTTGGTATTTCTCTTTGTATTATTTTACACTGATTACACTGACGTTATGCATCCTGCAACTTGCGTTATTTGTGCTCTGGTTTTAATTTTATCCCAACTCGGCCTTAGTTTCTTCTCGCTTCTATTAAATAGGACTGTTTAGCTTTCTGTTGTATCGCCATATATCACACTTCTGCTTTGCCTTGTTTGTCAAAACACTTTGTAAACTCTGCTTGTAAAGGTGCTATATAAAGTTATTTCACGTTCCAGGTTTCAAAGGGTTAAAGCAGATCATGGCTCAAAATTGCCTGAAGAAGTACCATTAGTTAAATGCATAAATGTGTGAATTAAAAACGGGCAGTCACGTGAAATGATGCTCCTCAGGACAGACGGCCTTCTTCATCGTTTCCTTAAACACGGGAGATTTCTGGTAGCGGCCGTACGAGTCCTTTTTCATGAGCATGTAGATGTGAGTTTGGGCTGCGTCCAGGACGTATCTGTGTGGGTGTTTCAGGCCCTTCACTGTGATTTCCATTGTTTTTCCGTCGATGTTGATCCACCGCGGCGCTCCACGAGCCAGGAACGTCCTAAAATCAGAAAGGGTTAAAGAAACCGATGAAACACAAAGTGAGTCAAAACAGCCGCTGAATTCTTCAGTGTCAAAAATATTCCTGCAGCTGCTCAAAATATGACAAACTTTGATGATATATTCTTTTTAAATTTAATTATCAAACAGTTTTCAAAAACACCAATTTTACAGCTGCAGTTAGCTACGGACAAAATTTTGATTTAAACTGTGATTAATATTAAGATAAATCATTTCCAATTATGAATGTAATAAGCAATCATTTCCAATATTAATTAATCTGCAGCTTATTTTTCAGTTAATAAAATCTTAGAAAACAGTGAGGAAACGTCCATTATAACTTCCCAAATGTCTTGTTTTGTCTAAACAATAGCCTAACACAAAACAATGTTCAGTTTACATTTATATATGAAAAATACAATTAATAATCAAAATAGCTGCTGATTATTATTCTGTTAATTGATTAATCGACTAATTGTTTCAGACCTATCTCCAAACTCAACATTCACCAGTGAAGACAAACACACTTTGCACAGAGCATAAATTAAGACATTACTTGTATATATGCTCTGCTTTCTCTCTCATCGTCGCAGCTTCGCCCCACTTCAGATCTTCGCAGCCTTCCCAGAATGCCAAGTTCTCACCTAAGATGGATCAGAATAGAAAAGAAATAAAATAGAAAAGAAAACACATTCACCACACTATTCTTATCCCCTTTTAATGGCTGAAAAATTAACATTGTGTGACCAAAAATAAATCCACAGAAAAGCAATTTCACAACAATAAGCCCTCTGCAATCAGTGCTGTTCCAATTATTTTTTTCTCACGTAGTCTTATTATAATAACGGCCGTCATACCGCTGAACTCTTTCTTCAGGAAGAGTCTGAAATCATCTCGTCCTCGTGGGTCTGAGAGCAGCTCGGCGAAGCTGAACGTCCACCTCTCCACTCGCATTTTAGTTGGTATTTCCACACTGACACGCATACACACAGATAAAAAGAATAAAAGGGGCAATTTATTTTAAATTATACTCTGAATAGCATGCAGATTATGTATTGTCCACAGCTGACTCACTTGGGCATGTTCAAGGTCCAATACGTGACATCATCAGTGAGCCAGGGGTTGCTGGGAAGACACTTGGCGAGGAAAGGGTCGTGGTTGTAATAGGTGGCGCAGTATTTCACCAATCTGCAAGAACGAGGAGAAATAATTTACTGTCTGAATCTTACCAACAATGACACGACGCTGTAAAATCTGACAAACTGCATTTACTTTTTAAAAAAATCTAGTCTCTGATCTCTAAAAAATGTAAGAAAATATAATTAGTCTTAATATATCTTAACTTTATATCTAATTGTTAAGTTTACTTAAAATCGAGTTATATTTACTTTATTTTGTGAAGTTTTTGCAACTTAAAATAACAATTAAATCAGTCTTTCTGAGTTTTAGCAACTTCAGTAAATTAAGTCTACTGTGCTATATATCTGTATTCTGCTGGTTACAAACAAATCAGTCATATTTGTATTTGCTGGCGCGGAGGCATTTTTAATAAATGAAACAAGATTTTAAAGTCTGGGTAAAGTAAATTCAGATATTTGTTTCAAAACACATTCTAAATGTTAGAAACTGATTGTTGAAAACATGTTACAAAAATCCTTTACTATATAGTACTGAATTGAGTTAGACGGTTGACGGTTTTATCACCATTTTCCTGTTTTAAGATTTTTTGGGCGGGCCTAAAACCATAGCTCGATGACACACTGGAGCTATACTCAGCATAACCCCGCCCCTGACAATGTAGCAGTATAAAAACGAGAAGCATCGTTAGCATAGTCCCGCTCCTCCAGCGGACACACCCCCAGCGTTTCAGATCAGAGAATACTGTGCGTTTTTCATGATTTTGAGACCTTCTTTTACATACTTGGCAATTTTTTTGGTCAGATGTTTAAAAACACATCTTTCTGTGATGTGACTAACTCAGAACACATTTTAATTATCACTTTACCCAGACTTTAAGGATTTTTACAGTCTTGGTGAAGGTGTTTACTCTCTTCACAAGACACTAAACCTATAGCTGCTGTATCTGCATCATCTGTGCGTGACTTTCACCTGTCCTACCTGCACGTGTGGAGATGCTATATTGAGGCACTTCTATATGATGAAAGCAATCAACAGTGACTGGTCTGTCACAGATAGAAGCACACTGGGAATATGATGGACAATCTTACGCGCCAATGGACACAGATGACTTCACTCTGGGCCTCATGATGGACTGCTGGGTGAACATCATCTACAGGGAGACGGGGGAGAGATGACGGCTATAAAAACGTCAAGAAAACAGATCTGTCTCTGCGGATCACTAATGGTTAACGCAGCTGTTGGTTTAGATGAGACAGGATGAGAAGAAAAAAGTTGGAAAAGAGAAAAATCTCACTCACGATTCTGTTGTAGAAGTCGGGTGTTTTGGCCTGCGGAGGAAAAAATATTAAATGTTACAATACAGATTTTCTGCCATATAAAAAAAATAATCTAGTAATCTACATTCTTATCTAATTCTTATTTTTATTGCATTTATAACACAGATCCCATTTCTCATTTTTTATTTACAATCTGCTTATATATTGACTATGATGCACATATTTCTCTATTTCCATATAAATATTGTTCTGTATTGTACCGTAATGCAGCAATTTTATTACTTCTATTTTCTACTTCTCTGTGCTTGAGAGAGCGGTTCGAACATGACCCAATTTCCCTCGGGGATCAATAAAGTATTTCTGGTTCTGACGTAGACACAGAGGGATGCTTTGCTGGCTTTGTGCTCTATTTCTTTTTGAGGGCCATTGTGAGTGTTAGACCTCGACAGTGAGGACATTTTGGATAATTCTGACTTCTTTTAACAGGCGTTTGAGAGTTAAAAAGAGCATTTTAATGATTTAGCATTGCATTGCTATAACGTTGTCGGATTAATGATGGAAAATTTAAACAAAGGATCAAAACTGATGCAGCAGAAGAGATTTTTTTTTTTTTTATTCCAGATGTTCTTCTTCATCGTCAAAATTTGACGCCGACATTACCAAAAACTGCCAAAGGTTTGGTCAGGCATTTTTGAGTGAAATTTACTTATTTATTTTTTGCATGTTTCATCTCGTCCCGCTCTTCTGTGCTATGCGCGGCAGGATTAGGACAAAGAAGTTAGGTTAGGGTTAATATCAGACAGGAGATCAGCACACTGTATTAATGTTCCAAGTAATTTTAATTGTCTTGATTTTTTTGACAATACGTGAAGTTCAATCGAAACCTTGCTCATTTAAAATTACTGGGAGCTTTTAAAGCAGTGTGCAGATCTCCTGTGTGATTCTTGTCTTTGTCTGATTTTGTAACTGTAAAAGTGTTTTTAATAAATAATAATAATGGACGTAGCTGCTGTGACGTCATCCATTGGTATGTGGATTCCCATTTTAAAGAGTTTTGCCTTCGCAGTTTTGTTTTTTTGGAGCCTGTAGTGACTGTAGCAACGCCTCACAGACATCCTGTCACTCAAAGTAACCTGCTCTTAATTATGTGTAACTTTGCGCTTCAAAAAAATGTCAACGGATGACTTACATAAAAATTCACTGCCATCAATATTAGCTACAGAGACCAAAACGTAAGGTTAAGAATTAGGTTTAGGATGACATCATCATGTGATGATTCAGTCTCTCTATTTCTTTGTGTTTTGCCCTCAGCGCTGACCTTTATTTCTATACAGTCTGGTTTATTTTGGAAGGCTAGGGGGCTGTGCTTTTTGTGTTTTTGAGTTTGTTTAAAAATCCAGAAAAAAAAAGTATTAAAGAAACACGAATTAGGTTAATGTCCAGGCTACGTTAAGGGTTAAGCATGTAGTTGTGATGGCTAAGGTTAGAGTTAGGATGTAGAGAATGAATTATATTAAACACCAACACGAGGGTTTTCTCTCTGTGTGTGTGTGTGTGTGTGTGTGTGTGTGTGTGTGTTAATAACCACTTCAAACGAATACAAATAGACAGCCAGGGGAAAAAGCCTGTAGAAGAGCAGAGAAGAAAGGAGAAGCTAATTTTAGTGAAAGACGAGTTAAATGATTGACACAGCAGACAAACGGGGAAAGAAAGAGGTTGAAGACAAACATCAGGCATCCTTTACTGCGAACGTATCGATGCGTTAAAGCCTCTTACTGAATATAAGCTGATTGGCAGGAATTATGTTCATACAGGTCACACAGAGACTCACCTGTTACCTCGTCTGCGTTTGGATCTACTAGTCGATCCAGTCCGTAGTCCATGGCGCTCACTGTCCCTGGCTACACACACAAACACACACACACACACAGCGGCAATTTAAAAAACGATCTCACAATGTGTGTTTACCAAAGGACTCATTAATTAAAGCAGATGGCTGTTTTATGATGCTAATCACAGGCTGCTAATGTGTCACACTATTCCCAAACATCCGAGAGGACCGTCACATGGAAAACGTGATTTTGTGAATTCATTGTTGGACGTTACAGGTTGAAATCATTTGTTTCCAGCAGATGCTTTAAAAATGCAGCGCTGTCCCTCGACCATGATATTATCTGAGACAGAGAGCTGACTCATTTATTTAACTCCTTCATACGCAACTTCTAAGTATTCGCGCTGTATTTTAAGTAAGGGATGAACTTTCATTTATAAAACCTCAGGGAGCTATTTTTATTTATTCATTTTTTTATTTAAATTTTCACTGGCTACAAAAAAATAGTTGCTGGGAACTTGTTGCACATGATGTTGAAAGTTTCAGTTTTGATTAAATGTTTGCTAATGGCATTTTAACAAGGTTATGTGTTGGAGTTTGTTATATTCCAAATTTGAAATATTAACCAAAATATTTTCATTTTTATTTTAAATGCATATTGTTCCAAATATCAGTTATCAGTGTCATTAACAACTAATAATCAGTATCAGTATTGGCCCTGAAAAAACAATATCTGTCAACCCCTAATTAATAGAGTTTGACCTGAAATAATAAACATCTGGACATCAAGGTTATGTAATAAGTTATGTTGTATGTAATAATGTTATGCCAGCTGATATTTGCTTGAGTGGGATATAAAATGACCACACAACAAAACGGCACACAGTGAACTTGAGTCTTTCTGGGAGTTTTGAGGAGCATCGGGGCTGATCCGTAACGCAGCGTCATCCTCAACCAACGGAGGGAAACTCAGGATGCCGCAAGAATGAGGTGCAAACCGCTGCACCACATTCTCCTACGCAGTGTGAAATATTAATCAGCGGTGCCCTTTTCCTCTGACTGGACATGTAATGGTAATGAGGCATCATGGGTAGAGATAATGAGATACCCTGGGAAGTATCGAGGTGGAATGCAATTTATTTTCAGATGTCTCTGTCTGCTGGAAATCCACTGTTATCTACACGGAGCTGCATCCTGTGTTTGTGTGTCTGATAACTATCTGTCTGTGTGTGTGTGTGTGTGTGTGTGTGTGTGTGTGTGTGTGTGTGTGTGTGTGTGTGTGTGTGTGTTTGTTTTCTCACCGGAGGTCTGTGAACCACCCAGTACGCTCTCTCCTGGCAGTCAAACACCACACGATCCGGTTTCTTCCTCTCCTTTGCAGCCCTGAAAGTGACACACAAAACCCCGGAGCATCGTAACACCTTCTCGACCTCCAAACTGAGCGATGTCTTTGACGCTCACACAAACACCTACCTGTACTGTTCTTTGGCTTGCATCACGATGAAATCCCATTTATGATTCATCCACTTGTGAAGACGGTTATACTGCTCCTGAAGACATTAAATAACAGCTCAGTAAATGCCAGCGGACAACGTGAATCACTCTCGTTTCGCCCTCAGCCTCACCTGCTCGTGCAGCTCCAGGACTCCCTTCTTACGGATGTTTCTTTTCGCCAAGTAGATTGCTTCAGTGATGATACAGAAAGTGTGAGTTTTGGTAACAAGATGTGAGATACAAAGCGTATTACATGAGTCACACTCACCATAATCTGTATCCTCAACAGGCCACTGCTGTGTGGGCCAGAAGTACGGTGTCTGAAGAGGACAAAAGTCAGAAGTTTTACTGTGATTTGTTTGTCACAGACCAGCATCAAAGATTAATGTATCTTTGCAAAGGAAACCAAAGCAGACCAATTTAAATGGATAGCAGTGGGTATATAGTGGGGCTGTATGATATACTTATTTGTAGTCAATGTATCATCTATTCCCACCAACATCAGTGTGTGCATGTAAGTTTTTAAACAGGACTAAATCTGCTAAATATAGGTGATTGACTGCATTCCCACTGCCAGTGAACGCACAGCTGCATCACACGAGTCTGCCTTTCTGTCAGCTAGAATGTGTGTGTGTGGGGGGGTGTTTTGCTGGTGTGTCTGTGTGACATCACAGACAGGCAGGAGAACAGGTGAACAGAAGACAGCAGGACGAACAGAGGTCTTTGAAAACTTCCCAGCGGTTTCTTCTCTTTACATGTCGCCTACTTATTCAGTGTCTGTTTCAAACTCAGTGCAGACTAACTTGGAACAAATGTTTGAATGCAGCTTGTGAGGAAACGGAGGGTAATTAGTGACAACACATTATTGCATCTCGCTGGTTAAGGAGCTGAAGTTACTGTGTTCACCTGGGTGTTGTGTTCCCATTAGTGCCAACTGGAGCCGAATAAAAAAGCGATAAAAACCCGTATCCACTGCAGTCATTTGACCCTGGTGTGAATGCCAATCATATGCATTCCCGGGTGTAGCAGGTTTTTTGTGCAGTGGGAATGATGTTTTACATACAGTAGCCGATGGTCAGTGTGTGCAGAAACAGACAGAGCGCACACCTCACAGGGGTTGAACATATTTTAGTCACTTTAAAAAAGGCCTATCTAAAAAACTCTGTAACTGGCATGCAGTTATGCAAAAATTTGCAAATGTTAATTTTAATGCCAGAAACGCTCCAGGCAGCAGCGGAGTGGGACCAGTGGCAATATATGGAAATGTGAAATGTGTGTTTACCTGGAAGCGATAGAGCGATGCATCCGGTTTGATCACTAAGCGTTTGTGGTCTTGTAACGGGTAGATGTATCCTAACGCCACCAGCATGGAGCCCAAACTCCTCGCCTCTGAGGACAACAGGCAGAGAGACAAGCAGGAGTTTAACAACAAAAGACACTTTCAGCTGACTCATCCTTCATTTCATGAACACACATGAAAGACTTGAGCTGTCTCTTCTCTCACCTTGTGTGTCTATTTGAAATCTGTCAACTAACCACGAAATGATGTCCTCACCTGAGGAGGAGAGATGGAAACGATAAGTCAGGGGTAACCAAGTGTCCAGCACCAGTTTTACAAAAGCAGCTCTGACAGGAGAAAATAAGAAATAAATGCCTCTAAATGCCAGAGCCCTGATAGTCCACGGTTGACTGTCTGTATGTAGTTCTTCCAAAAAAAAGAAAAGGAGAGAAAGATGACCGCAGAGGAGAATCTGTTGTCATGTTTGCTCCGTTTCATTCACTCAGCTGTTATAATATGCATTCAGAGCTCAGCAGTGACGTAAAAGTCGAGGTTTTCTCTCCTCCTCCTCTTCCACCTCCTCACCAGCTCTCTGTTTTTCTCTCGTTCCCGTCTCCTGTGTTATTTGCTCTTTTCCTCTCACCCGCTCAATCATCATCCTCCTCCTCCTTCACCTCCTACTTTTTCCCCTCTCCCTGACAGGGAGACGGCGGGGGTTGTCATGGAGATTAAATCTGTAGCTCTCCAGTTTGCGCCCGGAGCTCTGGTGTCCTCCAGTGAGACTATGCAGGCACAATCACTCCTGGAGAACATCAAGAGTGTATACGTGCACTGTGTGTGTGTGTGTGTGTGTGTGTGTGTGTGTGTGTGTGTGTGTGTGTGTGTGTGTGTGTGTGTGTGTGTGTATATATATTTACCAGTGATAGCGTGTGGTATTGTTGTGATAACCAGTCTCTGAGGCTGCGACTTCACTCCTGTTTTGGGGTCCTGCATCTCCAGCAGCACTTTCTCCGCCTGCAGAGGAACGTTATGAATATGATGATTAAAAATATTCTGAAGGGGTGAGCAGAGGTTACTACAAAAACTGATTGAGAGGTTTAACAACAGGTTGTGGGGGCAGCCGTTATGGAGGGAAAATCAGGGCAACTCATACATTTGTGGTTAAAAAAGCAGGTTAAATGGATATGTGGGTGAAATAATTTACTGACTAGGACATAATGGTGATGGTAATTATTATCTTTATCATGCGTAGCATTTCATTTAACCTGTTTTCTGTGTAGCTTTTTGAAACCTGAAAAATCTGCTTGATTTTACTTAAAACGTGAGGAAAAAGTTACCAAAAAAATAGCAAAAAAATTGTAAAAAGTACAAGAAAATAACCTGAAAATTAGAAGAAAAAAGAAAAAAATTAAAGTAAAAGAAATCAAACAAAGCAAACTAAATTTAGAAAAAGGGCTTTAATTCTGAAATATAATTTTAAATAAAGAATTATGATAATTACAAATATAGTTTTTCCCTGTTTTCTTCCCCTACACATTTTCTCAAGCCTTTTAAAAAAATCTATTTAATGAAATAAATATAGATAATTAATAAATTTAATAATTATAAAAATTAAATTTAAGAAATGAAAATTAATTTTGCCGCTCCACTGGCTGCTCTGAGTGTGGCCCTGCTTCCACGCTGTATCCAGATGTTTTGAATACATCTATACTGTAGACGAGGACCTGCTCCTTATGTAGATATAAACGGCTCATTCTAAGGTGACAAAAACACAAAAGTTTTTTTTTCAGGTGAAAAACCCTCAAGAAAACACACTTATAATATTATATTCAGTTTCTGCCAATATATCCCCTTAAATCCTACACACAGGACCTTTAACGCTGCACTTACACGAGGTGAGAGGTTTGTTTATGTCACGGCTTTTGTTTGGCTGGTGTGGGAGGTTTTCGGTGAGTCACTGCCCTCTAAACAGTTCTTTATAGTTATCGAATCATCTGAGGCCGCAGCTCACACACATCCCACGGCTCAGGTGTGAATGGGGAAGGCAAGAAATCACACTGAACATTAATTCAGTTTGTGTGAAAGTGTGTTTGTGTGAGAGAGAGAGTGAGAGCGTGTATGTAGCTGACTCCAGGGCCTGTTTGAAGTGGCTTTGTGCTTTGAAGTCATCCTGGAGAGGCTATAAGCCTTCAGCCTGAGCCCGACCAAAGTGGGCTTTCATGGTCCAAAACACGAAGTTGTCCTGGAAATTGAGTTATCAGAGAGGATTCCCCTGGAGAGCAGGACATTGTGAGCGCTGCATTTGGGCACAATAATAATATTTGCCTAATTACAGTCATAATTATTTCATTTCATGTGCATAGGTCTATGTTTGTGTGAGTCTTAAGCGCACACACACATATACTTATATACATTTTGTATTTTTTATTATTTATTGTGTTTATTCTTATCACTGATCAGGGAGGTTATAATTATTTCTTGCACAATTTCTCTCATGCCAAAATTACTTCATTGTTATAGATATCCAGTTCTTGAAGTGGGTATATGTGATCACTGTCATTATTTTATTATTAATTATTTATTATTTTTTCAGTATGTACAGACTATTTGTTCTTCTGGTGTACCACTGACTTACACACCTATTCACGAATTTTTTTATTTATCATCATAATTTTTAAAATTTTATTCAATATTTTATTTAATGAGTAAGATACATGAAATGATATGACAACAAAATAAAAAATAAATAAATTCTTAATTTTTTTTTCTTTAAAATTTCTATTGTGCCAAAGGTTACTTCACTGTGATAAATATCCAGCTCCTGAGGTGGATAAAATATGACATAGTGCCGTTCTGTTGATGACCACAGCGGCTGGATTAAGTTCTCTGCAGCGTCTGGTTGGTGTAGACGAGAGCGCTGATACTGATCCAGGCTTAACGCTTATTAAACTGAATGACCTTATCACTGGGAAAGGGTTGCAAGAAAACAGTCTAACATTTAGTGTGACAAACAGACACTGAAACCAAGATGACATTTGTTTCGATGTCTTATCATTGTGTTACATCTATCTCTAAATGCTTGGTTCTTAGGGAGCGTTCGTTATTTTTTAGATGGGAGGGAATGGTGAAAAAAAGGGGAAGGCGTGTAAACTTTTTAAGCCCTTTAAATGGCTGTATCTTTTTTTTTAAACCATGTATCAAAGCCATAAACTGTACAAGCAGACCTTATCATTGGATTTTCACATTTCAACAGTCCTTTAACACACATTGTGCGATGAACGCTTTTGTCAGTAAAAAAAGACAAACAAACAAATAACAAGGCTGCATTCAGGTCTGACAAAAACGTTGCAAAACAGTTATTTAAACAGAAAGGGTGGTGCGTTGAACACCTTGTTGGACAAACAAACGAAAGAAGTCAACCCCGAGCTACCCCCTCCCCTGCTAAATCAAGAACAGTCCCTTATGAAACTATATTTTTTTTCACTAATTATGATCATTCGGGTAACCGAAATTCAAATTTGCATGCATGTTAATGCATTGAAACCTAGATTTGCATTACTTTTTGTGCTGCATTTAGATGCCTTTCACACATATTTAAACCTTTGAACCTTTAGCAAATGCAAAAAAAAAAAAGATAACAAATGCTGTGTCTAACGCTTTTAAACTTGGGCGACTTGATTTCTTTCAGAAACATAGAGAGAAAGACAATTACAACTTGATAAGAAATGTCTCGCAAATGGCAAGAAATTAGTAGATTTAGATTTATGTTTTTAATCTAGGGAAAAAAAGGTCCAGGGAACTATATTTCTAATTATTATTTTTAGAATTATGCATAGGCTATTTATATATTCAAAATTATGTTACAGAATTATTATAATTTTCAAGTATTTTTATGGCTTATTTTCTTTATTCTGTTTTTTTTCCGTTTGTTTGTTTTTTTTTCTTGTACTTTTCACAAATTATTGTTGATTTTTATGTAATTTTTTCTTCAGTTGCTCATTGCCTTCTCCCCATTTTTTGAAAGAAATCAAGCCAAGTCAAGTTTTTTGTTTTTGTTTTTGTTTTTTTTTTGTTTTTTTGCTTTTCCTAAAATCACTCTGCCACCTGTGAGCTTTGCTGTTTTTAATCTAGATTAAAAAAATATATAGCCTACACTAAAAACAAATGGAAACAAGCCTTCCTCTGAGGACCTGCAATTCATACAGACAGTTTCAGAAGCTAGCAGTTTATAAAAGCAAATGCAAACACAGTCAGGGTGAATGAGGATCCAGCAGACCACAATAGCCAAAGCATTGCGTTGGAAAATCCACATAAGTGACCATCTATAGGTGCGTCTGCAGGTATCTACCAGCCTGAGCAGAGCTGCGATCATCTCTGATATAAAAAAGAAAAGACTACCTTCTTGAGACAAGCCATCCGTGGTCGGTACCTCTGTCCATGGTCCCGGAGAGTGTTTCTGATGGTCATGGTGTCTGATGATACAATGCTGCTGTCGCCTGTGAGCTCTGTCGTGTGGGGATGCTGGAGGGGAAGTGCAATGATAGATACCGATGCTGCCTTCAGGTGTTCCCAATAAGCTCCTGCTTGGGTGTTGGGAAATTGAGGATTTTATGTTACATTGTTAATTTTCGTGTTGAAGTATACGTCATAATTAAATTAGTTTTAAGCCAATTTGATATATGATAAAAAGCGACCATAAAACTGTATAATATCATGAGGTGGCGTGAAATTGTAATGAAAAAATCTCGAAATAATACGAAAGTTACAGTTTTTTCATTAAATCTAGACAAATGTTCGGCGATATTAATGTTATGAATATCAAAAAGGCTGTTGTTACTCACTACTAATCGAATAAATGAATTCAATAGATAAATTGGTCAACGGTTTCCGATTGCATTGATTATTTGCAGTGCGTTCGGGATTGATTTATCATGTTTCCAACTACAATTGAATGCAGCATACCTAAAGGGGAATCAACCAATCAGAGCGCGGCGTTTCTATCAGTTACGCAATTACGTAAATGAATCAGCAGAGGGCGACATTGTACCACCAGAGCAGCTAAAACAGTCAGTTTGGGGATTTGTTTTAAAAAGTTAACTTAGACACAGTGGTGGAAGAAGTATTTAGATCCTTTACTTAAGTAAAAGTACTAGTACAACCTTGTGAAAATACTCTGTTACCAGTAAAAGTCCTGCTTTGAAAATGGTACATGTAAAAGAAGCCTAACTAAGTCTAATCAGGAAAATGTACTGAAAGTGTTAAAAGTATAAGTGACCAATGCTAGAAAAAAACAACTAACTAAAATAAAATAAAATATTTTTTTTAAAAAAAAGTGAATAAAAAAAGAAGGAAGAAAAAATTCATCTAAAAAATTAAAGAGGAAGAAGAAAGAAAAAAACAAAAACTGATAATTATTAAATAAGGGGGAGGAAAATCAACCAAAACCACAAAGTTATTAACAATAAATTAGAAAAAAAAAACCAAAATGTGAATTAATAAAAAACAATTCTAAATTATTAAATTATTTTTTAAAATGAAGGAGAAAGAAACACCCCAAACGCATTATTTATTTATTAAAAATAAATTACAAAAAAGAATTAGACTCAAAATTTATATCAAAACAAGAAGAAAAAAATGATTAAAAAAGTAAAAACAAATAAATTAAAAAACACACACCCTAAGCTCAAAATTAATATTTTTTTAATCATTGCAGCCATACTTTGATAAACTGCTGGATAATTTAATTAATAACCAAAAATATTACATATTCATATATTTCATAAACTCCTCTTTGAATTTGTATGCAAAAATCTTACTTTGTAAGGTAACTAAAGCTGTCAGACAAATATAGAGAAGTAAAGAGTACAATATTTCCCTCTAAAATGTTGTGGGGTAGAAATATGAAGTAGCTGAGCATGAAAAGAAAATATTCCAGTAAAGTACAAGTACTTCAAATTCACACTTAAGTACAGTACGTGAGAATATGTTGCCTGCATTACAGCACTGCTTAGAAACTGTGTATTATATTACATATTGACAGTTAAACACTGTAAAAGGTATAAAAATTACTGTCCACTAAACTGGGTGTTTTAGTTTGAGTTGTTCAAAGGCTGTAGAGTTAAAATCCAAACTTTAACTGACATTTTGAACATCATAAGACCAAAAATAGTTAAACATGTGTGCGTTGAGACTTACGAAGCAAAGGATAAAATGTCGTGTTTGTGTGAGTCAACTACACACAAATAGCAGAGCATGAGGTGACTGGAGATCACGACGCTGAAGTTAGTTTCCGATTCATGTCTTCCGATTCAGCAGTTAAGGGGAGAGTTAAGGGAAAAGTAACCTACTTTACTTAGCGACCGATTCTCGGCGTTTACTGTTGCGGAAGCATGTTAGACTTTTTAAAGTAAAGCCCCGATGATGTCTGAAACTCACTTTTAAAGACCAGGTCCAGATCAAAAACCACTACATTTACAGGTCAAAACTGAGCTAGATTATCCCATACGGGCTAAATGTTATTTTGGCTAAAATGTTATGAAAAGGTTATTTTAAACAAAGTTTCACATTTATAAATCCTGTAAAGCAATTAAGCTCAAATGTGGCCCATGATAGAGTGCCTGGTGGCCCCCCAAACATTTTGTTATTAAGAATAAAAATAAAGCAATTCACACTGGGAATTGTTTTTGTATTTGTAGTATACATAAGGTTCATCTTTAAGACATGAAAAACAAAAAAAGTCTCTCCTGAGTGCTTATGATGAAATTAAAATATTTAAGAAACCCTAGTGTAACTACAGAAAACTGCAGACTACAACTGATTACCTATTTATTTTATTTAATTTAATTTTATTTATTTATTTATTTATTTATTTATTTATTTATTTATTTATTTATTTATTTATTTATTTATATTTTTATGTTTTTTACGTGACATTATTTCTTATAAAAATAAAAATATAGCGTGTTCACTCCCAATATAAATGATAGAAAGTGCTGAATTTTCAAAAATAATAAAACATTTTGATATTATTTCTTACATAATTTCTGTTGGCTAAATTGTCTTACATGTCGTGCCTTGTATATATATATTTATTTATGTATTTATTAATGAATGAATTAATTATTAATTAATGAATTTTTATATTTAAAAAAAGTTACTTTTCCCTTAGCTGCTGACTCTGAAACCTCAAATGTGAAGCGAACTTCGGCGTCCTCCTGACGGTAAACAGTCAGCAGTGCTACTTCCTGAGTTTAGGGAAGGGGCTTGGTCTCGTGCCTGCGCCCCGCGAACGCGCATCAAATTAGCATCGATGAAGTTTGTGCGAACATGGCGGATTTCCTGCCGACCAGGTCCGTGTTAAAAGTTTGTCTACCCGTCTGCCTGCTCAACAGCGGCGAGGTGGAGCAGCTCCGAAAGTCCAAGGAGATCGACAGATGTCTCTCCCGGGAGAAAACGTACGTGAAGCGGCTGGTGAAGATCCTGCTGCTCGGCGCTGGCGAGAGCGGCAAGTCGACTTTCCTCAAACAAATGCGGATCATCCACGGCCAGGACTTCGACCAGCAAGCCCGAGAGGACTTCAGAGCCACGATTTACAGCAACGTTATCAAAGGTAACCTCGCTGCGGACGGCAGGTACACCCAGGGGCGGCGGATAAGCCGCGGTGCTGCGGCGGAAAGGCGGTTAAAAATGGATGGGAAAGTTTCCACATCTGTTTGTCAGCGCTGGGCTGAGAGGACATAAACAGTCTACATCTGCTGTCGGCACACCCATATCAACCGTGTCCCTACTGAAAAGTAGCCGATTTAAGAGTTTATAGCCGCGAAACCGTAAAATATTTCACTTTTTAGATTCGTGTCACAGTCAAACACGAGCCGACAGCTTCGAGTAGACATCGGCAACTTTAGTTGCTCAATTTGTAACACAGGGATGATGTCGCTAATGGAGGGGCAACTCACCACCACGGTGCTGTAAGGTGTTCCTGTTTGTCCACTCTGTATCTGCTGGGATCACTATGTGTATAACTATTTAAATATATGTATGTACATGTACATGGGTAACTCACAGTACTTGTACTAACACAATGTGCAATTATTTACTGTTCGATTTGGTAAAAAGAAAACGGCTTATAAGTCGCAAAAATATATAAAAATGTAATTTTGAAACTAGGATTTCATATTGTAAGCACTTTCCTTAATCAATTATTGGTAAAATTAACGATATATTTTTCTCATGAAATATCACTGTATTATTATCATTTATAATACTACTAATAATATTGACATTGTTAATAATTAAAAACCTACCTTATCGATTATAAGTTATCGATATTTGAAAAAAAAAAGGAATATGAATGTATTTGTTTTTGCACCATTTGGTGTATTATTATCACTGTTTTTAATCGATTATTGATTATTGTCAATTATTATCACAGGAGTGATTCATATTGATGACATTTTTACAGTAGGATAGCAGTCCCATGAAATATAAAGATACTATTATTATTAGTAATATTACTAATAATATCGATTATGATAACGATATATAGGATATATTTTTCTCATGAAATATCACGGTATTTTTATCATTAATAATACTACTTATAATATTGATTTGGATAATTATTAAAACCCTCTTTAAAAATTGAATTATGTGGAAAAAAGTCAAGAAGGAGAAAATGTCCATACATAAGTGAGATTCTTCGCCAGTTTTTTTTTTTTTTTCCCCATACCTTGGAGAAGTAAATGTGCACGATATGAAAACTGTCAATGTTCATACCACGATATTTCTGGAAAGTGGTATATCTGCAGCCCTCAATTACTGTAAATCATTTGCAAGTGCACAGATATTAGTGATATGGGACGTAGAGCTTGACAATTAATAGAAATGATCAAAAGTGCAATATGGCTAAGTGCAATCTCAAAATTGCAGAATCTAAAATTTATCAATAATGTGTCATAAAAAGAAGTATATAAAATGTAATATAAATGTTTTTTTGTGTTGCTGTAACTGTGTCCACTCTGTGTACATGGGTTTGTTTTTTTCAGGTTAATAATTATCACAGACGTTGTTTCAAACTAAAGTTACAACGGTATGAAATTTTCACGGCAAGATAACCATCTCATTAAGTATTACAGTATTCGGTATTACACAATAATTGTTTTTATTATCAGTTACATGACCCTGACAGGAATGTAAACATATCTTGAAACCGTTTTTTATTTTATTTTATTTTTTTAAGAACTTAAATTATGTGAAAAATGGACATTGGTATAGTGCGGCACTATTTTAAATAAATTTACATCATTGGAAAATGTAATATTCAGAATATGGGACTTAGCACTTGCTAATAAATAGAAATGATTGAAATCACATTGTGGCAAAGTGCAGCATCCAAACATTTAATAATGAAGCACTGCAGTGCTACAGAGATGCCCCGGCCTACAAATTATAATCCAAACATAAAGAAAAATGTTTGTTTGGTTTAGACCCAGGGCACCTATGGCCATGGAAAACCTGGAAAAGTCATACAGTTTCACAATGACATTTTCCAGGTCTGGAAAATCATTGAAAGTTTTAAAAAAGTCATGGAATTTTTGTTGTGTGTAATGAAATTGATACAGCAGTAATGTAACATAACAGTAAATTTATTCCCAGTAACTGACCATGTAATGTAGCTCTAATATGCTTTGGAGGTTGCATTTTCTTTTTTTCTTTTTTTTACCCAAAATTTTTTGGGTAAAAAAAAAAAAAAAAAATTGGGGTTTCTCCGCTCGCTGAAATTATGTTTAAATAATGGCAGCAAATGATAAAAAAAAACCTTGAAAAGTCATGGAGAAGTTTTGAAATGTTGTCCATTAAAATGTGAGGGAACCTTGTCGACCCCAGCAAAAATCAAATTCTAATTTTTATATATGTATTTTTTTTATTTTATTTTTTAATTAAAATGAAATGCAAAACTCACCACTCTGACTAAAATTGCAACTCACATAGCAATATCAGTAGAAATAATCACAATATGATTTTTTTGCATATCCTGCAGTGCTAATATGTTTATCTTAAGGTTGTGACACCTTAAAATAAGCTTTTTTTCTTCCTTTCTGCTTCACAGCTCTCGTCAGATAAAACAGGTTTTTAGGACACCTGGTATTTTTGGTTGGCATGCTGCTCTTCGAGTTTTTCTTCCACTTTCATTTACACGTTTCCTGCTAGATTTGAACACACAACCTTCTCTTATTGTGATTATCCTCACTTCCCCTCCAGGTGTGCGTGTGCTGGTGGACGCCCGGGAGAAGCTGCACATCCCGTGGGGTGACCCGGACAACCAGACGCACGGCGACAGCCTGATGGCGTTCGACACCCGCTCGGCTCAGATGGCCAACGGTCAGCTGGAGACGTCCGTTTTCTTGCGATACCTGCCCGCCATCAGAGCTCTGTGGGCGGACTCGGGTATACAGAACGCGTACGATCGTCGTAGGGAGTTTCAGCTGGTAGGTGGATGCCAGTACACACACACACACACACACACACACACACACACACACACACACACACACACGCACACACACACACACACACACTGGCATAGCTTTTCTGGAAGATTATGGTGGCCCAATTTTTGGCTCAACTCTCCGCAACCAAATTTATTAAGACAGGGATCCTGCAGAACAGGTCTTAAAAGGCGTTGAATTCATTCATCTAAAAAATGAGGCCTTAATTGGTATTAAATTTAAATCGAAGTTTCAAAAGTCTTAAAAATGATATTTTTTTTTCTTATTAAAGTTGCCTTGTAAAATCTCGAAACATTTGTTAGATGTTTTTTTTTTTTTTTGCTAAATAATTTAATAAATTCATTTTCTTTAAACTCATCCAAGAGGTGTTTTCTCACATGCAGTGTGAGAAACACAAAATCGTCCAGAAAACCATCCAGAAATGCCAGATATTTTCCACTTCTGTTGGTAAAATAGAAACCTTTATGGTAATTTGTCCATTGTCTTCCATGTGTTTCACCTTCAGAATGGTTATTTTTACGGCATTTGATATAGAAAACCCAACTTTTTCACTGGATAAAAGAAAAAAGTTTGTTTAAATCAACATTTGGGCAGAATTAAATTGTCCTTCAATTTCAGCTGTTAGGTATTTGGTCTGAAACTTAATTCTGAGTGGCATCAGAAAAGTCTTAAAAAGTCTTAAATGTGCTTGCTTTAAGCTGTAGAAAAATAGTTTTTTGGACTTTTGAGTGAGAGAGAAGGGCGGGACACAGTGCTGGAAATAGAAAGTGAAACTTGGTCTTCATGCATCCTCCCTTTCCTCTCTCCCTGTGATTCTTGCTCTGGTTCTCTCTCTCCGTCGAGCGGTCAGACATGTGATTGACTCGGCTTCCTGTTTACACCTCTCCCCGCTCCTTATGTCTTGGCTGTCAGCATGCATGTTTTAACACACTTTGACGTTTTACCCCAGAATAACGGCTGTGGGCGCCAGCACGCTCACGTGTCCTCACTGGGACCTTCCTGTGCCCTTGTTTCGTTCGGTGTCACTTTCACAACCTTCTGCGACTAAATTTGTTTAATCTTCAGCGAGCTGCCGGGTCCTGTTATGAGCTTCATACAGCCTTCCAGCGGTGCAGTGTAGGGGACGAGTTTCTCCGAGTTCAGTAATGAGACGCAACCAGAAAATTTACATTTTCCTGTCAGTTGCATAAGGCTGAACGGCTCTCAATGGCGTTTTGTTGAACGGTCTCACAGCTTGTTGGTGTTGCAGACAGAAAGGGGAATAAGAGCGATCGGAGCTGGAATGTTGATCTGTAGTTAAACAGCTTTATGCTTACAAACTCTCACACTCGGCGTTGTGAGAGTATCACGCCTCGAGTTACAAAAGTACAAGCACACACAAATAACCGTTCGTTTCTTTGCAGCATACTCGGGCTGTAACTAACGATTATTTCATGCTCGGTTAATCTGTCGTTTTCTCGTTTAAACGTTGTTGTTTGCTCCATGCAGTTTCAGAAAATGATAAAAAATGTTCAAGGTGACGTCCTCAAATGTCTTGTTTTGTCCACAACTCAAAGACATTCAGAGTAACTGTCATAGAGGAGTAAAGAAACCAGAACATATTCACATTTAAGAAGCTTAAATCTGAGAATATTTACTTTATTTTCCCCTAAAAAGTACTCAAGACAGTTTATCAGTTATCAATCGATAGTTAACAGCTAAACAGTCAATCACTGCAGCTTTACCCCAAACAGTTTCCCACTGAGCAGACTGACATCTTCAGATTGCTTGTTTTGTCAGACCATCGATACAAAACCCCCCAAAATGTTCAATTTACTATCAGAGAAAATAAAAAATAAAAAACTGCAAATCATAAACAGGCTGTCTGCAGGTTCTTAAAAGGTTTTAGTTGTCTTAAATTTATTTTTTTATAAATATTAGGCCTTAAAAGTAATTTAATATTACTGAATTTGAATTTTTGAGGTCTTAAGTACCATAAACATTTTATCTAATTTAATTTATCAATCTTGAATTTATTTTTGTCAAAGTTTTGTCAGGCTCTTCTGTGTGAAAGTCCACATTTCTGATGTGACAAGCCTTTAAACCACTGAACCCAATACTGTATTTTTTTCTTTATAATTGAGCAAACGTGTTGGTAAAATGTATTTAACCTAACCCAAGAGCAAAAAAAATTTTTGTCAGAAAAAAAAAATTTTTGTCAGAAAAAAAAATTTTCTTCTGACTGAAGTCGATATTTAGTGTGAAACATGGAATCGTACAACCATAACAAAAGGTAGCTCAAACCATCAGCGTTGAGCTTTGGACGCGTCTTTAATGCTACCTGGTGCAAATACACCAGAAGATTAGTGCTGTAAATCTCAGATTGCCTAAGAGAGTTCAAGACATGCTGAGTGGAAATAGAGGTCACAGTAAATATTTGCAACTTAAGCCTGATGAGGTTGTTTTATTCTGAAATATTTGCATTTTTAATACTGTATACTGGTTGTATCTTAGAAAAGAGACTACTGAGAAATAAATGTGTATGGTCGTTATAACCTTGTTAAAATAAAGTTCAAGGTGACCTTGATCGGTCCTAAATTTGGTGGAAATTTATCTTTAAATGGTCTTAAAAAGCATTTAAGTGTCTGACACCTGTAGAGACCCTGGTCAATCGTTTTCTTATTGAATTCTTAATTGTATTTATTTTTATTTTTTTAGCAATTTTGGTCACTATATGTGTCTTGTACCCTCTAAATTTGTCATCAGGGATGTTACAGAAAATGTATAATAGTCCATCAACAGACAAAGAACAGAGATAGTGATAATAAATTAATAATTTAATAATTTACGAAGCACGTACACCAAACATTTGCTGCTCTCAAAAGCGGATTTGCATATTTTTTGTGTGTTTTTTATCATTAGTAATAAAATACCTTTGAGTTTTGGAAGTTCAAGTAGAAGATGTCATTTAATTTATTCTTTGCATATTATGGCTTTTATCATATTTCCGGTTTACAGCAAATATTACTAAACATACATACTGGTTACTGTACAGCTGATTAAAGGTCCAGTGTGTAGGATTTAGGGCCATCTGTTGGCAGAAATTTAATATATTATTTTCAATAATTCAATTATATCTACATACGGAGCAGGTCCTCATCCACGAAGTCCGCCATGTTGCTCTACAGTAGCCCAGAACGGACAAATCAAACACTCGATATAGGGTCATTTCGCTTCGGCCTCCATAGTTCTCCTATACGCATACAGGAGAAGTTTCAGTTCTGCAACTTTACCACTAGATGGCACTAAATCCTACACACTGGACCTTTAAGTTATTTATGAATTAATAGAAAATTAATCAGCAAATATTTTGGTAATTGTTTGCCTTTTATCAATCTGGATCAAAAATGCCTTTCATGTTTCCAGCCGCTCAAAACTGAGACTTTTCTGGTTTTCTTTGACTCGAGTTATAGTTAGCAGAAACTATAGGAGGGGTTTGGCAAAACGAGTAATCCGAGGATGGGACATTTCCCGTCTTCCACGATATTTCTCGGACTTTTTACAGACCAAATGAGTGAACATTTAACTGAAAAAGTCATCACCGGATGAATCGATAATAACCGCAGCCCTTTTTAGTGTTTAAAATGCTGATATTAGGTCTAAATGTGAGTTAAATCTAAAAACCTGAGGACACAATAACTCTTAAAACCCAAATGCAGCTGAAGAGTTCTGTTGGGATCTGTTTAAACGCTCCCTGCTCTTCTCGTTTGCGGGGGCTAATTTGTTTTTCTGCCAGCAGATACTACCCCATTGTGTTTTGACCATGCCCTTTTTAAGTATTTGCATCACAAATCACGCGTGCCCTCTGGCGTGCTTGTTAATTATCATTGAAAACACATGTACAGAGTGAAACCACACATGGATCCTCTCACTGTGTGTAAAGTTCACAGAGCTGCTCTCTAAAATCTCCCACCAACATTTTCTTTCTCTTCTCACCTGAGATTTTTTTTTCCAGGACTTGTCCTTTTGATAGGACGATAAACTCGCTACATCTGCCTATTTCTGAAGCGTCATGCGTCTACAATCCAAATGACACACTGACATTGTTATGCAATCTTATGTTTCAGTTTTGCTTTTACGCTTGTATAAACTCGCCATGCTTTATAACGGGCAGGGGGAGAGCTCTTCTTCTTTCTCTTCTCCTTTTTATCGTCGGACTGATTTTTGATTATTTCAAAACCGGCAGTCGCTCTCAGATTTCAGCCCTCAAAAAATAAAAAATTAGCTTCACATAAAAGCAGCTCTTCCTTCTTTTGGGCTCTCAGTTTAGCACCACGCCATGCTGCTCCTCCCTTGTGTAATCTTAGCCTTGCACACACTTCCCACGTGTGCACACACACACACATACACACACACACAGGTTTTTCAGGTCAGGTTAGTTTTTAAAAGATCAAAGGTGAGCGCACAAGCTTACAGTGGAGAAAATGGACAGCATTAACACTCAGAAATACAACCCAAACAAACAGTACGCCTGATGAAATTTGAATTTTATATTAACTGTGTTTGTTTACGGCATCCTTAATGCAAAATAGATGCAAAACAGTCCCCTAAAGAAGCTATAGCGTGGTATAGCGTGGTACGGTAGCGACACTGTGGGTCACAGGAAGCGAGGAAAATCTGTTTTGCTTTTTTGGTTTATGTTGAGCACAGGACACACACACACACACACACACACACACACACACACACACACACAGATAAAGGAATGCACCTCAGTCTCGGCCGCCTCATGTCTGGGCTTGCACTAAAGGCACTTGAACAGCAGCAGAACGGTCTTGAAAAAACACCTCACACACATACATACACATACACACACACACACACACACACAGACTGAGTCACACTCCTGTATACATCAAAGACACACTTACTAGCACGCGTCTACTGCAATACCGAATACTTTGCATCCTGCTTCTGCTGCTCAGAGCAGCTCTCGGGCGAACACACAGTTTTGGAAGGGAAAACAGATTACCTGCGTGTGTGTGTGTGTGTGTGTGTGTGTGTGTGTGTGTGTGTGTGTGTGTGTGTGTGGCAGCTATAGATATATTTTGTCCTGCATCTACAACAGCAGCACATGTATTGTATTGAATGCAGTAATAACGGCGATTAAACATGCGCTGCAAACGTCTCTGTTTATGACTGATGTAATAAACTGTGTAGAATTAACAGAAATTCCTCTCTGTCCTGTCGCAGGGTGAGTCAGTGAAGTATTTCTTGGATAATCTGGATAAGCTCGGCGATCTGGTAAGTTGTTTCTGCCTGCACTGATTGTTAAAATCAGACGTGTTCATGTTATAGTTCATATTGCAACATGTCTAGACACTTAAAGGATAGCTGACGAGCATTTACATTTTGGCAAAATGTTACCATGTAATCGTTACCTTTAAATATTTATCCAGTAATGCAAGTTTTTAAACGTTTTTGTAATTGATTTCGGGCTCTAGGTAGATGTTATACGCTTATAATTAAAAAAAGATGAGCTATTCTACATGCAATCTGGGAATGTCAACTTTTAAACCCATTTTGGGAAAAAGCTGTGGATCACTTAGGGAAGTGGTTGGGTACGACGGTACTTAAATCACCAAGACTGTGCCTTATGGGGACTGAACAGAAGTGCCAAATGTATCAAAATAATAATTTGTTGTGATAAATGTAGGAGTCGTCACAGCTGCTCGAGCGATCCTCAGATTTTGAAAAATGGAGAGAAGCTATGTTAGAAATTGTGTCATATGAGCACATGTTACAAAGGGTTAACGATGAAGTTGAAAGCTGTAAGAGATCACGGCGTGCTTTTTGTTTGTAATATGTTTACATTGTAGTGATTTGTGGTTTAGTTGTACCACTGTGGTTGCCAAATTATTATTTCCGGACTAAGAACATGTAACTAACAAGAGCAATACTGTCAGTTAGTTCATTTTTGACTTAATGAATAAATAAAAATGAGTTGGGTTTTTTTTTTGTTTTTTTTTTAAAAAACAGTAATTATTGCCACACTGGACAGTCACTTATGAGATTATTTCATATTTTTTTAGTGGAGTTTCAGACAGTTTTCACTTTGAGAAAATGTTGATTTTTAGCAAAAACTTCAACAAACTCTTAAGGGATACTGGCTCTACGGCTGTAGCGTGAACTACAGATTATATTTAAGCATTTTCTTATGTTCGGCAACACGGACGTATGGAAGCGGATCAGCTGAGTGAGCCGCCCCTCGCACTCAAACTCAGATGAAATTGTAAAACTAGGCGGTGCTGATCAAACAGAAACCAGGATTATGTTACGTGTTTGCATGTTTCTTGCCTAAAATGGAGAGTGGAAAAAAACTCTGCATTTTCAAATATTTAATAAAACTGTTTCCTTGTAATGTTAAAACTTTAAGATTCTCACAGCCACGAAAGGTAAATGTGTGGCTACGTCAGGTCTGCCCTGTATAAACGAGTTAAATAAGGCGCGGAAATGAGGCAAATCATTATGAAAAGGCTTTTTAAAAATCATTGCTGAAAGGTTTAGAAACGCGGCTGTGATCAGATGTCGTAAATGTGCTGTCTCTGTATAGATCATTAACTTTTTCAGGCCTTGTCCTCGACGTTCGATTGACGTCGAATGTGCCTTGTTTGACAAGATAACGCGTCACTTTTATTAATGTATTCCTACAGTCAGTATCCACTTTCGTTGTGCAAATAGAGTTTGCATGAAAGATTACCTGAGGACCTAAAATAATGTTTTGGTGAAGACGGATCTCCTAATTTTAGACTAATTCAGTGCAAATTCTATATTTTCAGCTTTAAAATGCTCTCGTTGGTTCGTTGTTTCTTCTCAGTTTCTCTCTGACTGTGTTTTTCCGTCTCTCCTCCAGGACTATCTTCCCAGTCAACAGGACATCCTGCTGGCTCGTAAACCCACGAAGGGCATCCACGAGTACGACTTTGAGATCAAGAGCGTCCCCTTCAAGATGGTGGACGTGGGAGGGCAGCGGTCGGAGCGGAGGCGCTGGTTCGAATGCTTCGACTCCGTCACCTCCATCCTCTTCCTCGTCTCCTCCTCTGAATACGACCAGGTAAAAAAAAAAAAAAAAAAACGTGCCGCGGCCACGGCGTCTCTCCGGCACACGAGCGAGCACACACACTGCTGATAGGCTGATAAGTGGCTCATTAATCAGTTTGTTGTAGCAGATAATGTTTGGTGACTTTTTGATAAGTTGTTATTGCTGTGTCTATATGCGCACATGTGTAGATTACCTCAGAAAAACGGTTATTTTGTGCACATGTGCAGGTTGTGCTCTGTGATACAGTTAAAAAGTATTTTTTTTATTAAAAAGAGTGCTATTAATGCACAAATATGATACATTTGAATGGAAAAAAGCTCATTGGCCGTAGGTCTGATTCAGTGTGTTCTATATTGTCTCAACAGTAAAAATGGTCAAATATCGTTAAAATAAATTATTAACCCGTACTAGATTTTTTTAGGGCAATACAGATAACAATATTTTAAAGTTAAAAATTTTAAAATATTTATATATCAGCTAGTGTTCATTTTACACAACATTAATACTTAAAATAAAGTAAAGAATTTAGATTTTTCCATGTTTTTGTGTCCACGTAACTAATCAGAACAACAAAATTTGGTTTAATTACGTTTCTTACGGAAATGATCCCTACAGAGAAACACCATTTTGTTAAAGAGCGCCATCATTTTGTTTATCCAGAAACGGCCTTTAAATTGCCAATGGCAAATCCAGCAGCCTGCATTTAAATAAACTGTTTATTTGTAAGTGTGTAAAGAGACGGCGTACTTTCACGTCTAACTTGAACTAAGTGTGTTCTACAATGATAAAATTACTGTTTAACAGAGTCTTGTGGGTTTGGCGATGGTAATTACGTCAGACAGAATGATAAAATGAGCCTGTCAGTGACAAAAAATAAGCACCTTAAGTGAAAGTGTTTTGACGATGTGAACATGCCCTGAATGGTTACGCTGCAGTCTGTGTCACTGCTGCCGTCTCACTCAATACTGAAACAATTTTAAAAAATGTTGTTCCAATTAGTCATTTTGACACAAAAACATGGGAAAATAGAGTCCAGGTTCAAAAAGTGTCTCTTTAAGTTTCTGTCAGATTTCAATAAAATATGTCAGCCACATTTTAAATAAATACTTCCATGTGATAAAGACATGATCAGAGTGAATCCAGAACATAAACTTAATGGGAAAGGTAAAAGATTTTAACATTTGGCCAAAAGGATGAGCTGCTCTGGTCACTAGGTTGAAAATGATCCTTTAAAACTCTTTAGTTTATGTGACACGATTATGGTTTAAAAAACTTTAAATAAAGTTATCGTTATCACTCTGGCACAGATCCATCTTTGTATAAAAGAGTAAATCTGAACCGCATTTTACTTTACCGTGAAGACAATACATAATGTACTGACTTATTGTCAGTGAGTTATTTTCATTGAAATTGATCAGATTTGTGCAATCACATCTGTTTTTAATTTAAAAAAGTAGTAGTTGTAGTCGTTCTCAATAGTCATTTAGATACAAAAAAGAGGAATATAGGCTCCAGGTTTAAAAATAACTTGCTTACCTTTTAAATTGTGTTATTGCATTTTAGGAAGGAAATATTTATAATGTAAAAATAAGCTTGTCGGTGCTCTCTGGTTTACAAACTGTGTGATGGTGACACTGGTCCTTAATAACTGCAGACTTATTGTCGGCATTTCTGTACTGCGATGTGCCGTTATTATTCAGCCAATAGAAACACCGATACAGAAATATTTGTGATAACAATAATCTTGTCGATAAATCATTTGGGGCTCAAAAAGGAACATTTTGCACTTTAAGAAAACAAATGTGTACGGTTGCATGTTATGCAGCCATTAACACTGGTATGGCACTGCTTTCTATTGCTTTGTCGTGGTGTGCAGACGTAAACCGAATCAGACGTGGTTCACAGGGAGTACACAATAAAAGCTTGAATATTCTGTACCAAAAGTTGCACTGTAACATGCATATTTGTGCTATGCAGAATAAAAAGAAGGTTTAACTACAGGCAGCTGTATTTGCTAAAACTTCATCAGTTTCTGTCTGCAGCTGTCTTTATTTTTCTTATTACTTCATTTAAATCTAGTACCATAACAACAGTACCAGCAGCAGTATTTGTACTTAATCCCTCCGTTGTCTTTCTCAGGTGCTGATGGAGGACAGGCAAACCAACCGGCTGCGTGAATCGCTCAACATCTTCGAGACCATCGTCAACAACCGCGTCTTCGTCAACGTTTCCATCATCCTCTTCCTCAACAAGACGGACCTGCTGGAGGAGAAGGTGCAGAGCGTTCCGCTCAAGGACTACTTTCCCGAGTACACTGGGCAGGAGCACAACCTGTCGGACGTCCAGGCGTTCATGGTGGAGTGCTTCCGGGCCAAGAGACGCGACGCCACCCAGAAGCCGCTGTACCACCACTTCACCACGGCCATCAACACGGAGAACATCAGGCTGGTGTTTCGGGACGTCAAGGACACCATCCTGCACGACAACCTCAAACAGCTCATGCTCCAATGACCCCTGTCGACGTGTGAAAGTCAGAGGACCTGAACGGGGACAAACCACCCCCTCGCTCCTGACGAGGACTTGGGAGAGACCAGAAGAATCCAATAGACGTCTTCTTCAGCCGTTTTTATATTAGTTTTTACTCTCCTCTTTGAAGAGTTGGCCTTCTTGTTAGTTCAGGGTTTGGTAGGGGGACGAGTCAGCGGGGCGGACTGTCTGTGGTAATAAAGAAAGACGAGCAGGCGGTTTCGGATGTTGCAGAACATCTGATCTTCCCTGCTTCGTCTTGAGACTCTCTCGTCTGGCCTGAGCGCTGCCTCACATCACAAGACTCGCTGCAGCTTTTCGACTCACAAGGTGCCGGTGCTGGCGCCAACGTCAGCACCTGGCTGTGGAACCCGGGCTCATGGTCTCTTAACCAGATACACAACTTTCCAAGCAACAAATACAGCTGTTAAAACAACAAGCAGACAGTCAGATTGCACCAAGACCAGCTGCGCTAACGTTGATTTCGCACTGAATTCATCAAGTCCAAAATCACTCCATTATTCCCACCGCTTTGTGAACGTGGTTTCCGTAGTTTATAGAAAGGTTTGCCAACTTCCAGATGATCTGGAGACTGTACAACTGTTCTTTTATTCTTCATATTGCAGCACCGGTCTTCCCTTTTCCCATCCCTGCAGTCATCACTTTTTTATTTTTTTTATGACTCGGACATCAGCAGGTTGAGTGCCGGCACAGAGCCATTTTTGCTGGGACAATCACCACTTCACTGATGGCGAAAGCGCTCCGAACGGTTCAGTGTTTGACTAGGAAAAATGATTCAGCACTGGCACCTTGTCTGAGGAAAAATGCTTGAAAAGGGCACAGCGGCGAGACTGAACCTCCAATGCCTCTCCATATAATGTCTTATGTAGACCTAATCACTGTTTAAATCCTGCATTTGTGCCTCTGTATAATTAAAGCCAATCTAAGCTGCCTTCAGCACGTAATTAACATGCAAGTTGTCCTTCGTTTTGGGGTGTTTAGAGCAGTGGTTCCCAACTGGCCCAACCACGGGATCCAGATTTCTCCTCAGCCATTAGTTCAAGGTCCACACATTAGATAAATTACCACATATTCAGTTTTATTTCACAAAATTTAATAAGGCGACCCCTTGAAAGTCGGAGATTTGAATCATCAGTTGACTGAGATTGCTTCAAGTCGAGCAGTCGGGTTTTTGATTTATTTCAGTTTTATTATTTAATTTATTCTGTTTTTTTTTTTTACCAATCAGCATGTTATTCAGCGCACTTCTGGGGGCGTTTTGGTCCCCAGATTTTGCTGTGGAGTGAGTGCTCTTGACTTTCGCAGCACTCTTTGGGACAGGGAGCTGTGGACATGCAGGTACCGGCACAGAGGAGGAGAGGAGAGACCTGCTTAGAAATGAATTTACAGCCCAGTAATTTAATACAACTCTGTCTCTGATTTTTGTTTGATTCCTTATGTTGGCAAAAAAATGTTGTTGCTCAATTACAATCCGTTTTTAGCACCGTTAGCTTGTTTACTAACTGACAAGAATGGACCCGCTAGCCACCAGTTGGGAACCACTGATTTAGAGGACCAAATTACCTTAATAGAGAGCCCCAGGGATGACGTTTTTTCTGTAGGCCAACCCGGGATAAAATGCCGCCCTGTTTCCCTTGTCAAAAAGCCTATGGGATCGTTGCTTTGGATTTTGAAATATTGCAGAAAATAAGCTCTGTGGTTAACAAATGTTCATGATACTTACACGTTTGTTCAGCAAGGAAATCCTCACAAATGAACACCGCTTTCAGGATTGTTGAAGCCTAAATGCAGTTGCCAGAAGTAAAAAGATAACGGTAGGCTGTAAACTAACTACGCCACGGTCACGTCGCCACCTCTACGAGGCTGAAGAGCCGCGTTTGGCGCAGTTTGGCTTCATGACGTTCTGTTGTCTCAATCAGCCACCTGTTAGCAACCGTCTTTTTAAGACATAAAAAAGCTTCAAAGTTTGCAAGTTGGGTATTTACTGACCTATTTTATGTTGTAAAACAAAACATGAAAGTCTTCTTAGTTGGTGTTAACCACAGACCTTATTTCAGGCATCAAACCAAAAAACTATTTTAAAAAAACCATTGATTTTGAGACTAGGGAACCAGAGTGCTAAAATGCTAAGTCATTTCCGGGTTTTAGGACTCATTACTGGGGCTCTTTTTTGGCACATGAGGCAGGTTTGCCAGCACGTGAACATGCAGTCCACTGTTTTCTCAGGGTTGAATTAAAACCAGCGGAAATGCTGATGTTGGCGGTGAACTAACTGAATAATTTTAATCTGGGTGGCAGAGCGGTGAGACTCAGCCAGGTTTCAGTACGGTTAGCTGATGGTGGTTGGTACTGTATCCTCCTGGCTTTGACCCCTAAACCCAGAATCCCCCCTCGTCTTTGTCTTTGTTTTCATCTCTGATTAGATGTAAAGGGACGCACCTCCTCCGTTTGCCTGAATGATGAATGTCTGTTAATAGATGTACAGAGATTTGCTCTAGATTGTCTGAATATACTGTAACAAACATCGTAAGCTGTAACTCACTGAGTCGGGACTCCAGGCGTCTCTGAAGAACCGTCGAAGGTTCATGTGCCATTTTGTGCTGTTTAGGATTTCCCTTTTTGAAAAAAAAAAAAAAAACATTTTGAATTTGTTGAAAAAAGCAGACAAAAAAAGCTGCTGGAGTTGAATACTTTTGTCAGCGAGTGTATTCTTTTTGGGGGCAATCTTTGTTAGAGGACGACTTCCAGGCACTGTTCAAATCTGTGTTTCTCTGCCAAATCACCCCACGCTTTCTTGGGACTTTTTCACACCGGCAGTTTTTCTCCCAAAATAAAAGCTCCCGTGAGCTTCAGTTTGCTTCCAGTTTTGGCTTTGTACATACTGTAATCTGTTGCCATGTAAATAATATTCAGGTTTATCTCCGTATATGTAAATGGTTGTAGAAATGGCGTATTTTTTTCTCCATTCTGAATGTGTTTTCAAATCACTGCTTTTCCAATGAAGATGACCTTTTTTTTGATTTAGATGTATTTTTGTTTAATTTTTTTTCATCACCCTCTTGAAATTCATTCCTGTGCCAAGTCTCATGCCACTCTAACCCTATCAATAAAATACACTTTTCTAATGAAAGTAGGCTTGTTTAATTTCTCAATTATACTTATCAATGAATATTTAGCTTATTCATGGTTAACATTCACCCAGAAAAGACTTGTATTTTGTGGATATGTTACAAAATGTATTAATTACCAAATATTGTGTTTCTAAATTTCAAAACCTTCTAATTAAAAGTTCACTTAAACTAAAATTATTTGGATAAAATTTCAAATATAAGTTAACAATTAAATATGCAGGTTCCACGGTGTTTTTAAAAAACAAAAATGTATGTAAGTCTCCTTTTAGTACATTTTGAACCAAGTCCTCTCTAAAATCTTTCTTAAAAAAAACCCAACCCAGTGGTATTTATTTGTATTGTATTCTATGCACAGAGACATTTTTTAAAATAATTTATGGACTATAATTTATTTACAGTCCCATAATCCTTTCCCTGTACACCACAATACTTGATTAATAAATCTTTAGGATAACTGAGCAACTCTTAATTTCTGATGAAGGCCATGAGATGTGGCCTTGTCTGAGCATTCAAACCTTTGCAACATGAAGCAAATTTGTGTGACTTCTTTCAAGAACATGGGAAAAAGGTAATAACCAACTTCGCATGAAATCATCGGGCAAATTGCAAAAAAAAAAAAGAAAAGAAAATTGAAAAGGTGAAAAGACAATTACCATTTTAACAAATTAAAAAAAGACAGAATCATCAGAAAGTTTTCAAATAACAGTAAAAAATACTAGATCTGTAACTGTTATAAGTATAAGAAATTATTTTTATTTAAATATATATATAATTTTTATTTTATTATAGCACTTTTTCACATCAATCTCTGTTTTGGCTCTTTTACTTTTATTTTCATTTTTGTTTGGCTAATTTCAGGTACATTTTTTGTATTTTTTTATTTAATTTTTTTTTACTATTTTCTTGCTAATATTTTTTAAGTTGCTCACTGCCTACTTTCCATGTTTTTGAAAGAAATCAAGCCAATTTCATGTTTCAAGGGGTTAATAAAACATGCTAGTTTTAGCTCGTGAGGGAAAAGATATGTACTAAAATTCTCTTAACGCTGCCTAGAACAGTTTTTTAATCCAATTAATGTCTTGGATTGTGGAAAATTTTAAAAATATCAGTGTGACGGATATGTCGAGGGTTTTAGTGGTAATTTCGACTGAATATTTTTGGTTTGTTTGGGGATTTACGCGAAACCGGAAGTGGGCAGGAGTGAATCATCTCAGTTTTCGACGCAGCAGAGAAACACGATTTTGCGCCACACCTACTGAACAGACATGACCGTACAGGTATTTAATTAACTGCTGCACTGTACCAGACAGCCCCGTTATAATCCATCACTTAGAAATAAGGTTTTAAAATAATAATAATAAAAAAACAGAGATAATTTTAAGATAGCTTAGCTGTTTTAGCTATTTACACACAGGCTCCCAACGCGCTACCTAAAGGGTCCTTACCGACAACAGTAACAGTTCCGACCCGGAATGTAAAAACGTGTTTGCTAAACTAAAGTGAGTAAAATCTGTCACCACTCTGTATTAAAGTGGTATTTTTGTCACTTTACATTGTAGTTTCGCTGTGACGACTTCAACGTTGTAACCTTCCGGATCATGCTTCAACCTGATTGGCTGTTTTGACAGGCGCGTGCAAAAAATGAGCTCTGGTAAGTTTCACAACATTGTTTTAAAGTTCACAAAAACAGAAACACCAGTTTTTTATGTGTTTGTATTATTATTTTTACTGGGACTCGTTGCACTGTTGAGTGGCGAAATGCAGTAGAATATGCAGTAGAATAGGCTCTACTGTGAGTACTTTTACTTCAATGACAAGGTCAGCCCTTAAAATGTGTACCATGCAGTACATAGTATACCGTGTACATGCCCCTTTACTGATATACAAGTCGGTCATTTGAAGTTTTTTGTGGTATTTTAAGTTTAGATTATTTAAAGCTGAAAACAGTCGTAGAAAGTAAGTTAATTTATTCAATAGCCTCTCTATGCACAGTTTTGAGGTACTTGTACTCTAGTTTAGTATTTCTGTTTTTCTACTGCTTTACTCCACTACAATACAGAGGGAAATAGTACTCTTACTACACTGTATGTATTCAATACTTTTAGTTAAGTCTTTAAAAAAAAGCCCAATGACAGTTTCTTGAAGAGTTTGAACGTTCAAAGTCTCTAAAATATTTTCTTGACGACATGTTTTCTTTGTAGAAATATGACAAATAACAATAACAAGTTACACTCAAAGTAGTCTTTCAAGAGTTAGATAGTTTTATTGATTATCTACCAACAACTGCCCCAAATTACTAGACTTCACCTTTCTTTCAGTTTACTTTTCACTACTTGGTCACTCAGTTATTAAAAATTGAAAAATGAAATGAAATGCTGATTTAAACATGAACGGGATGTATAGGAGAGTAAAAGCCACATTAAAGCAGAAACTACTGAAAATTTAAACTATAATTTTATGTCACTTATTTTCTATATTAGCCCTTTAAAATTTGAGAAAATTGGTTTGATTTTTTGCAAATTCACAGGAAGAAAGCAATGAGCAACAAGACATGGACCAAACATTTTTCAAGAAATTGGCAAAAAACGTACAAGAACGTGACCTGAAAATAAGCATAAACAACAAAAAAGGGGTGGGGGGGGTAAAAAAGAAACAATAATATTAACCAAAAGAAGTATATTTTTTTCTTAAACATATTTATAAATTATGATTAGAATAATAATTATAAAGATAGTTTTCTGGACATTTTCTCTTTCTTTCCACTTTTTTCTAAACTTATTTTCAGGTATTTTTTTGCCATACTTTATTAATTTCTGGTATTTTGGAAAGTTGCTTATTGCCTTTTCCCCATATTTTTTTAATAAGAAATCAAAGCCAATTTGCTCACATTTCAAAGAGTTAATTTGCCTCAAAATCTAAAAAAAAAAATTCAAATGTTTCATTTATTAACTTTCATTTTTATTTTAAATGCATATCAGTTCCAAATATTATAAAATAATAAAAAATAAATACAATTTATCGGTCTCATTAACTACTAATAATCGGTATTGGCCTCAGATGCTTGGAAAAGGCATTTTCACTATTTTCTAACATTGCATGGCGGAAAAAACAGTTAATTGAGCAATAAAATGATTATTAGATTAACTGATAACTTAAATATTAGTTAATTTTGACCACATCTAAACACTGGCTGGTGTTAGTGGCAGGCTGTACTCGTTTTAACCACACACTCTGTCGCTGTTTTGCCTCACAGAGGTTTGCCCATTCTGCGGGAAAACCTACAAAAGGTTGAAGAGTCATCTGCCGCATTGTAAGGCAGCAGCGAGCTCCAAAACACCCCAAACCAAACATGATGTCAACGCCAATCAGACGACATCATCCTCCCACGTGGCCACAGCTCTGTCCGAATCAACAGCAAAGTCAACAACCGAAAGTCCAAAATCAAAGAGGAGTAAAAAGACGTCTGTGGTGTCAACGTCAGCAGAAACACAGTCAGCGAGTTCTGCATCATTTCCACCATCAACTAAGAAGAAGAAACAGAAGCTGTCTGAACAAACTAACACGCCCTCCTCCACCTGTCCCGCCTCCCCGTCTCTATCTCCGTCTCCCACCGTCTCCAAGCCCAAAAAGCAAAGTCTCCGTGCTTTAATAGAAGCTGCAAAGTCCAAAGAGGTTTCCCAGGGATCGCTTGAGGGAACCACAAAGGACCAAACTCCATATGTGGCGGACACTTTAAGCACCAGAACCACAGCCGAGACCAAAACTAATCCAGAAAAAGACTCAATAGAAGACAACGCCCATCCTGCGTTTCTGTCCACAGACACCAAACCCAAAACGAAGGCGTCAAAGACAAAGAAAGCTGCACAATCCCTTCATACGACGAAATCTAGCTCCCTGGACTCTGAAGTCAAAGAAAAAAACAAAAGATCCCGTGTGGGAGACGACTTATGGCTGGACAGCGAGGGGGAAGTTGACGATTTAACTGTGAAAAAGATGCCGTCGAATTCAAGACGGGTTACTCTCCAGGACGTTAAAGCCGCTTTAGGCCGAGTTAAAACCACCCAAAAATACAGCAAGCAGAGCATCTTGAGGCAGATTGAAACTACTGATGATCTAAGCAGCAAAATCAAACCTGGTACCAGTCTCAGTCCAGTCCCACCCCCAACAGGGAGCTTGAAAAAACCTAAAACTCTTCCAGACCAGCTGACCTGCACCAGTCCACAACCAAAGGAGCTTCAGTTAGTGAAGAGAGAGTCCAAACAAGCATCTTTAGTCGCTTTAAAACAGCTCGACCTAACCTCCCCTGCAGCTCCCCTCCTTTCTGGCCATGCATCGTCTCAGGTGAGCAAAGCCACGCCCCCTCCAGGTACAGTCGGCCTGAATGAGGCGCTGAAGGTGACCGGACTCCTCACTTTATCGCCGCCGCTCACAAACTTTTCCAGCCCTCTGCCGGCGGCGAGGGCGGAGACGCTGAGAGCCGATGATGGATGGAAGTCGCAGATCGAAGTGAAGACACCAAACACGGCTGATGAAGGAACTAAAGGTCAACCATCAAAACTTTTTAGATATTTCAGACATATGAAAAAAAAAAATTACACGATGCAAACTCAGGTTAACTTTAGGCAAACTTCTCGTTCGTTTGAACATGTAAGAAGTTAGATACCCAGCTCTTGAGAACTGAAAGAGAATATGTTCTGAGTGTGTATTTATCTGCTTCGGTGCGCTGATGCTTTATTGTTGTCGTGACTTTTAGGCGCTCTGACGCAGCGGCGTCTCGGACAGGTGAGACTGAGGGAGTTACCCGAGTGGCTGGCCTGCAAAACCCCGAGCCATCCGAGAGAAGTCGTAGAAATGGTGCAAAGAGGTGATTAAGAGACTCAATTCACACAAATCCAAACACATGTATCACTAACGAAACACTTACTCTCAGCTAAGACTCAAATAACCCTATTTCCAAAACTATTCCTGCAAGTTTTCATTAAGTTTAACGTACGTTTCGCTCTCCTCCTGTGTGCGTCCGTCAGGCTGGCAGTGGTACTACAGGAGGTACATCGACGTGAAGAAAGGAGGTGTCGGTGGAGTGGGCATGCTGTTAGCGGGATACTGTGTGCTCAGCTACATCTGGAGATACCCTCATTTAAGTAAGTGTGTGAGTAACTCTCAGTGTTGCTTCGTGTCATGAGGTGCAACACAGAGCTGGAGATCACTGATCGCGTCTGTCTCTGCAGAGCAAGATCGATGGAGGAAGTACCACTAACGTGAAGACGCTCCAGCAGGCGTGATTCTGTATGTGGTAACAGCAGCCTGAGGCATCTGTTCTGTTAATAATAATAATAATAATAATAATAATAATGCACAACTCATCCAAACACTGACGCGGTATTTATGTCTGATAAGTTGATACTGTTTTTTTGTCATCGTGGTAGCTCTCCCCGTCAGCCCGAGAAACTACAACCTGCAGCCGATTAGCTTAGCTTAGCATAAAGACTGGAAGCAGGGGGAAACAGCTAGCGTGGCTCAGTCCAAAATCCACCAACCAGCACACTTTAAAGCACCGAATATTTGTTTGTTTATCACAGAAACTGAGGTTAACAAAAAAGACGATTTGCCTTTTTAAGGCTAAAAAGTTCATTCAAATTTAACTAAAATTGCAGTGTGACCGCCTCAACTTTTCAAATCGCAGGAGGCTCAGCATTTGTCAAAGATGAAATATGTGTCAAAATACCATTTTAAATTAGACGTCTCTGTCTAAACATGATATACTTCAGACTTAAGAACACATCTTTAATTTGGTACAGATCCGCACAACAATCCCGCTTTAATCGTTTTAATGTTTTTCAATGAAAATTAGAATAATGATGTAAAAATGATCATGTTCTCTTAAATCCAAAACCACACTGATATTGCAATAACAGTCATAATAAACGCCTTTAGATATCGAGACGCAGCGTCCCTCCCCGTCCGCTAGACGATCATGGGACCTTATTTCAGAAAAAAATGGTGAAGGTAGTCAACAGCGAGTGACAAATAAATGTTTGGCCCTGTATGCATTGTGCTATATATATATATAATATTTATATGCCTATCAAATTTGTAAATTAAAAGTATAATTTTAAAAAATGTAAATTAAAGAAACAAATATCTATGTAATTAAAATAATAGAATATATAATTTAAATATAATTTTGCAAGTCTAGAAAGGTGCAGCTTATTGTAAAACTTGAAAATCATGAGACTATGAAAACATAATTACGACGGCACGAGTTGTGACGTCGAAGCTTTCTCTCTTGCTGAAGCTACGATGTCTGTCTGTTTCGTGCAGGATGTACTAAAACGGGCAAAAGGTCTTTTTTGCTTCCCAGCTGATAGAAAGACCAGGAGTTTCTGGATAAAACACGTCAGGTAAGATAACGTTGCATTTGTACTTAGCTAAGTTAAGTTAAACTTTATTGAGCACATTCATGTTCCAGAATTTCAATTTAAAAGTTGTAGAAAATATGCTCATAATACAAAAATAATGTCAAAATAAATTCAAATGCTCAACAAGTAAATAAAATGCAGGGAGAAGAGAGAAACCAGGATATGCTGCACAAGTGGAGTAAAACTGAAATGTCTCAATAACATAATGGTTCTTTACAATTTACAATTATTGAGTTTTAATTTTTTAACAGTACATTTTAAAACTGGTATCTTAAAAAATATAAAAGGACGGTATACTGCGACAAACTGCATCATAAATGTAACTCATAGCACAATTCAAATGGGATCAAACAATTAATTTACTCCCATCGTTGACTACCGTACATATAATTTCAGAAAAAAAGGTCCCATGTTGGTCCACTGAGAGAGAGAAGGGACCTCGCCTCTTCATTTTTAAAAAAATCATACAAATCCACCAGTAGCTTATGGACTCTGCTGGTTGCCTGGCAACTGCTGGGCGCCTAGAAATGGCCTTGACACAGAGCAAAAAAATTAAAATAAATAACAAAGTGTCCTTAAAAAGTTTTCTGTGACATAATTTTAAATATAAAATTATTATAATTACAAATATAGTTGTCTGGACATTTTCCCTATTTTTTTTTTAAAAATTTATGTATATATAATTTTCTAATTCTCTGCCCCTCTTTTTTTAAAACTAAATTTGGGGTAATTTTCTTGACACTTTTTACTAATTTTTTGCAATTTATAGGGCATTTCTCGCAAAGTTCTTTCCCCATGTTTTCGCATGAAATCAAACCAACCTGCTGCAGGTTTCAAAGGGTTAATGAACAGATATAAGAGTACGGGATCAAGCTTCTTATTTAACTCTGCTGCAAAGTGAATCAGCTAATTCCCTTAAAATGTGGAACTATTCTTTTAACTACCAGAAGAAGTGTGATTCTCATACCAGCACATTTTCATTTTTGACTGAATTGCACCTGCACAGGGCGTCTGAAACAAAGGCCTGTGGTTATGATATTAAGAACAGAATAGAATATGTCTTTATTGTCATTATACAAATACAACGAAATTAAAAAATACAGTCCTTATAGTGCAAGAAGAGATGTAAAAACTATTTAAGAAAACTATTAAATAAAAAAAGTATCCAAAAGGTTAATAATTAATAACTAATACAATACATTTACATACTTTTATAGCTTTAAAAGGGCAAATAATAACTAGAAAACCCCTGAAAATGAGCTTTAATTGTGATTTTTTTTGTCGTGAGTGTCCGTGTGTGTTTGCAAAGGGCTCCACTAGGTGTCATTGTTGTGTCGTGTTACCAAAGCCAAAGGGGCTGGGCACTCAAATGTTTGCTATGCAGAGTTTTCTTAGCTGCTTTGTGCAGAGGCATTGGTGCTGGGGTCCATGGGGGGATTAAAGGGCACTGGCAGATTTTAGCTTGATTCAAATACTTGATTACTCTGGCAGCCCAGATGTAGAGAAACATAAAATTCAAAAGTCCTGACTTCCGTTAAAAGATCATATCAGTGTAGCAGAGGGTTACAAATCTGTTTTTCTTTTGCAAATGCTCCCCCCCACCCCGTCACATGATGTTATTATGCATGCTCAGTCCGTCAGTGCCAGCATGTGAACACTCACAGAATAGCAATGTAGGACGCTGAAGGAGCTTTCTCGTTTAAAACTGGACCAGTTTATTGTTGTATTCAAAATGAATTTATTGTCGACTCTCCTCACTGCTGTAGTGAACACACATGAGCTACAAATGAAGAAATGACAGTATTTTTTGTAACAAGTTTTCTTGACGTCGCCTCGTAGCCAACACAATAAAAAATAATCTCCTTTTTTTTTGTACATTCTTCTTTTTTTCTCTCCATACAAAAATTATAAATATTTTGTGTTTCACTTTTCATTTTTTGTACAAAACAAACTATACAAATCAAGTGAGACAAAACAACAGTGAAAAGGGAGGCAGAAAAAAAAACATCTCTGCACTGGAAAAAAAAGGGGAGAAAAAGCACAGTATGTTCCTAACGGGCCCTCAGACACTGATATGCATCCAGATAACACGACGTTTCACCAGCACTGAGCACGTCCCTCCTTTGTGCAAGTCCAAAACGAACTTTCTTGTGGATATAAGTGCTAAAGAGGCACACAGTCTTGCAGCAGCCACATAAAGGAGCAAAATTACAAATCACACATGACAAGTACATGTCTATAGTTTTCTCAGTGTGCGCTGGTAGAGAGGCAGAGATACAGGCGGGCTGCAACGGCCACTGGCACCAAAAACAAAAAAAAAATGACACAGATGTGTTCTCCGTCACCCCCATTTAAAAGGCCTTCAGTCTGCTCCTGTAGCATTTTTCACAGACGTGTATAAGAGAGAGGTGACACTATCCAGAATCACTCAAACAAAGCTTTCTTGCTTAAACCGTAGTGCAGATTTGTAAAAATGTCACCCCAAAAACACATACCAGGGCACATTTAAGATTATTTTTTATAGGGCTGGGCAATATATCGACATTGTGACAACAGACCGAATATTGTCTTAGATGTTGGATATCATACATGTTGTCTTTTGCAGATTTTAAAGGCTGCATCACAGTAAAGTGCTGTCATTTTCTGAACATAGCATACTGTTCTAGCTCTTCTATTATTTGCCCTTTATCCACTTCATGTTCACTGTAATTTGTCATTTTTGCGCTTGCCGTCATTTTCTGAACGTAGCATACTGTTTTAGCGCTTCAGTTATTTGTCTTTTACCTAATTCTGCTGCGTTTACGTGTAATCAGGCAGACGGCAGACAGAAAACGCCTTCTGCACGGCATAGGAAAATAAACAAACAGTCCGACAGATTGGCAGGAGGGTAAAATGAACAACATGGAGCAATTTGTTGGCACATCCACAAGCGATGTTTAAAGTCTGAAGAAAAGCATTACTTTGAAATCTGTAGATGTGCTAACAAATCGCACCTAAAGGAGCTACAGTGTGTCGACCTTTTTGCATGTTGTTTGTTGCTGTTTTTTTGGTCCGGCACCTGCCTTAAATGGTTTTCAGATGTGCGTGATTATTGTTATATTTTCAGGAAGGTTGAATGAAATATGCATTAACATATGTTGCTATGGTGACACCAAATCAGGGTTTCCCACACATTTGTTTATTTGTGGCAGGACGCTCCGATTTGAACACATGCTGCCACTGATAGATTTTCAACTGATAAATCATCCACGCTGCAGCTCAAACTGAGTTTGCTGAGTGATAAAAATAACTCGAGTTTTTGTCTGCGATGCGTTCACAGACATGCAAAAATGTCCAAATTTAGAGTGGCGACACAGAATGATAAAAACAAACAAACACATGCACACAGGACTAAAAAAAAAAAAAAATACGAATAGGAAATTTGCTGAGCCCTAGAGATTCTGGTGGGAAACGCTGTATATTGAATTAAATTATTAAGTATTTATAACGTAGGTAATTTTCTAGGAATGTCCGATTAATAGAAAAATAATTGTCAGATTGAAACTGTTCTAAATACTACAAATGTTGCTGGAGTTTCTACAAATTCAAACAGGAGGCCATCCTCTGCTACCATTTTTCTCCGCCAGCATCACCTAATTTTACCGTCCTGCTCTCATCCATTAAATGATATTCGGTTTCTTGTCCTGATTCCACGTGAACGCAGCACTGAGGCTCATTTATACTCTCTTTGTGCACGAAAATAGATTTGTCAGTTTTGTTGTAAACATTATTCCCCTCATAACTCCATGCGACCTTTCTGATGGGGAGATAAAGCCAATAGACGGCGTAAAAGTTTCACACAACAAACGAGGCGACGGTGGAGGAGGTTGTAAAAATGTACACTTTAAACGGAGGCCGCGTAGTCTGTGAGGCCGTTGAATTTATGGCAACATGTGGATGAAGAATTCTCTCTATATTACTGATTTGTTCCGTTTTGCCATTTTTAAAAATGTCTTTGTTGTCTCCTAAAGTTTCGTCCGTGCCCGCGAGCTCTCAGGAAACGTGCACAGAAACAGAAGGCATAACACTGAGCATAAATGAGCCTTTAGTCATTGTATCCACATTACCGATGATTTTCAAAAGTCTCGATGTGTAAATATCGCAATATCAAGGTGTTTCGTCAAAATTACCGTGATATTTGATTTTCTTTCATATCGCCCAGCCCTTACTTTTTATATCATGGTGAAAAATCCCCGCGAGTAAAATTTTGTCTCTAGAAAAACTAAAAGAAAACTCAATAATACTGAGACAAAACCAGAGCACAGCGGGAGCTTCAGGGGAACAGCTTCAGAGGAAGCGCTACAGAGCCGTTGTCACCGACACAAAGACATAAAGATCTGACGGGGGATTCTGGACGAGGACACGCTCTCTCCTATTTTGAGTTTTGGTTGCGCTGCTGAGAGGGAAAAAAAGAGGAAATGTGTGAAAAGAAACCGAAAAAAACACCCTGGGGGACTGAGCGAACACTTGGGAATAAAGAGTATGGCGATGAAACAACCAAATAAAGCAGCGTGCGTGTATGCAGATTAACACACACCGATCGACATCGCACGGTGGTAAAGCATAGATATGATCAATATATAATTATATTGCAGAAGGCAGACCAACATACAATCAGCGACCCTCCAGGATCATTTAAACTGTAGATCTTCACAGAGCCGGGGAACACGTCACAACAAACAAACACATCTTTTCTAATGTCATGTCTAAAAATAAATGAAAATCTAAATTAAAAAAAGGAACATACTGTAACATATCTTCCTCAATCTGAGGACTAAGCTCCCCTTGACACAAACACACGGTGAAATGATAGATGAGTATTTGTCCTGTGTCGGGGCTTGCATACCTTTAAGGTACAAACGAAAAAAATGCCAAAGAAAATGTGACTTGAGCACAAGAAAAGAAGCATTGCTGAGTAACACTACGATATAGTTTGTCTGTGCGACTGGTTTCTAGTGTGATGAAGAGGTTATCCTTGTTGCAGGCAGCTGAAAGCAGGCGAATAGATTTTGGTTCAGTTTCCAAATATTCACATTCTGTTTAGCCTAGCGTACACCGGATATTGACGAGAGCCACGTGTTCATATAGTTCCTGAAATAAGCGACAGTAGTGCAATTTGTCTATTTAAATGTATCTCTACACCTCAGAACTATGAATCTACTTGTACTAAAGCGTGTGAGTGTGTGTGTGCTGTGCATGTTTGTAATGCAGGAAGGAACTTGAGTCAGTGGATATTTTTGAAAAGAGCTCCTTCATGTAAACACTTCAAAATAAAAACCTAGGATTAGGCACAGAGTCGTCGTTTTGTCCCTCCTCGTCCCTGTTTTTCAGCATAGGAAGTGGGGAAAATCAGCACTAAATATTAAAGGAATAGTCTGGATTTTTTGAAGTGGGCTTGTATGACATACTTACCCAGTGTCAGTGTTTTATATACAGTAGATGTCAGTCCCCAGTTTTGGAAAGTGACCACAAAAGCTAAGTAATAAACTGCTGTGTAGACGTACAGCAGAAAAATATAATATAGCCACCTATAAATTCTATAACAGCTCAAGTGTACGCTATATTTAGATTAATTTCTGGCTTTTCCTTATTGTCAGACAGCCCTTTCCAACAGGGAAAACATTAACAGCCTCAGTTCCCCAACTATACTCTCGTCAAAGCCACCAGACTCCATTGACCAAAATAGTAATTTTACCCTGCAGAACACTGGAGCTGCTGATCTGTCATTATAAGTTGGTTTGTTTGTTAATGTGAATCCGAATTAACCATTTCTCTGCTGAAGTCATGCAATAACACAAACAAAATTAACAAATTGAGGCAGCGGTAGACCATCAGCTCCTATCTTCAGTGATGTTAAATAACAGTTTTTTTCCATGAAGTCTGGTGGATTTGAAGAGAGTAATATAACAGCTGTATCTCCCCACTCGAAACTGCTGTCTGGTGTTACAGTAAAGCGGAGAAATTATTCAAAATAAAAGTAACCAGTTAGTATTACTGTTGTTATTTTATTTTTTTAATTTATGTTTTGTTTTCTTATTTTTTTGTGTTACTTTAACTTTGTTCTCTCTTCTTTCATTTCATTTGTACCGTATGACTATGTCATATCATTTCTTGTAAAATGCATCATTATGTTATTATTATTATTATAGCGTACTCTAAAACTGATATTGATTTTTTTTTTAGGTGGCTAAAATACGTATTGCTGCAGACCACATTCATACCAGTACACTGCTCAGCTTCAGTGTCAGTACTCCTGTCTGCTTCACCAAACTGGGGGTGTACCGACTGACATCTGCTGTATGTAATACACTAACGTTTGGTAAGTACCTCATACAACCCCACTTTAAAAAAAAAAAAGATTTATCCCTTTAATAATTATGTGTGTGTGAAGAGAGGAACACTCTTAAATTCAAGCTACTGAAATTGTGGACCCTACCCCTTTAAAATAATGTAAAAGTAAACGAAACACTTTCCGTCTGTGAGTCTGTTGCATTGCACACATTCCCGGATCTTTATAGGTAAATCTAAGTGCCTGCATTCACCTGGCACCTTTCCGGAGTCACTCACTCCAATGTCATGCCCCCCCCACAAAAAATAAAAGAAAACTGACTAAATACATGCTACATGGCCGGAGCTGAAAGAAGAGTGAACCTCTCTTCACACGGGGTTTTAAGGGAATGCAACACATCTTACGTCAGGAGAGTTTGACAAAAAAAATAAAGAAATAAAAACAATTCTTTAGGGATGATTTCAGTCTTAACATTCCAAGATGCTGTTGACTGCCGCCTCCAGAGCAGAGTCTGTGTCAGGGTGAGGGGGCGAGGTGAGCTGCGGGGGGAACTGGGGCTGGATCGGGTGGGAGGACAGGTGGTGAGACACCTGGTAGTGCGTCTGTCCTCTCGACGTCGCTGGGAAAGCTGAGGGGTTACCTTGGGGATAACTGTTGGCAGCGGTGAGGCTGTTGTTGCTGGCGCTGCTGGGCCCGTAGTGTTGCTGGGATCTCTTCAGTTCCAGGACGCTCTTGTTTTCTAACAGTGGAGGGTGGAGTCTATCTGCTGCACCTGGTCCTGCAGCTCCACCCCCTCCCGGGTCTCCATACCCGGGCTGGGAGTCTGTCCTGTAAGGCGGCTCCGTAGAGCCTCTGTCTGACTGATTCCAGCTACAGCTGGATGACGCCTGCGAGGGGAAGGGTTCTTGGAAAAGTTTGGATTTCATTCCACAACAGAAGTCTTCCAAAAAGCTGTCTGTAAAACAGAAGAGAGGAAGAGTTTAATAGCACATTTCTGTGAGAAAAATTAAGGATTTTGTGCACCAAGTGTGTATTATTTTGTCTGATATTGCTGCATGTTTAAAGGGAAGCTCCATTTATTTATTCATTTCCGTAAGTTTTTATATCATTCTGTAGCTTTCCTGTAGTGCTCCTGATTACAACGGAGGATTAGGGACATGTTGAAGAAAAACAAATGTTAGATTTCGAGAATTAAGTCGTGATATTATGAGAGAAAAGGTGTAATATCTTGAGAAAAAATATTATGGGAATAAACTTGTAAGATTACAAGAATTGAGTTGTAATTTTGCAAGAATAAAGTTGCATTTTAAAGCGAAAGAAGATATTATATTACAGAAATATACATATTGCCAGCAAACTATAAAACAGGCGAGAGCACCGGCAGCCTCCTAAGTAACCACTGTCTCCGGCTTCCAAAGAGGCTGCCTGTGCTCTCACCTGTTTTATAGTTTGCTGGCAATATGTATATTTCTGTAATACAATATCCCCTTTGTCGTAAAAAAAAAAAATGACATTATTCTCTCAAAATGAATCAAAAACTCAAGTCTACAGCATGGTTCTCCGCCCATCCTCGTCTTGCACTGTAGAAAATGTCAGATATGCACAGACAGGTGAAAACCCGCCGCATGGGACCCCCGCGATGACAGATAAAAGACAAAAACACTAACTTGGTGTGCAAAGGCCTGAATTCTTCCTTCTTTTTTTTTTACCTGGATCCACTAGTACCATGCGCTTGTCTTGTGTCAGGGTGCTGCGCTCCTCTTGGTTGAAGGTCCTGTCGATCATCACCATTTCTGATGACGGACTGGAACGCTGCAGGGAAGGGAGAGTCAACCTGTTGGCCCTGTGCGTGTCATTACATGAAATTGTGTGTGCTTGCGAGTATTTGCTCATGCGCGTGCCTACCTCAGCTTCCACCATTAGTAGCCGCCTGTATTTGTTTACCATGGCGTGGGTCCTCATCAGCACTTGAGTTGCAACCACCTCAAACTCTTCATCAACTGTAAAAACGTAAAACTCAATTTGGATGCAGGTACTAAATCTTGCAAACATTAATTTACTTTTGCAAATACATGCATAAACTCCGGGGGTGCAGTTTCCTGCAGATTTAGGGTAAAGCTAGTAAACTGAAGGCTGTACCCTGTGAGAACTCCTCCTGGCTGGGTGGAGCCCCCTGGAACACGTGGTATGGGAGGAGTCTTTGCAGTGCATCGTTGAGTGAATTGAATCGACGCTGATCTGGAGTCTGAACTCCGGCATGATCGTTCCTCAACTGTTGTAAAATCCTGCAGAGAGGGCAGAATAAAGAGACAGGCTCGTTAAATGGTTAAACGACAATAAATGAAAAAGTTATTGCAATAATACAGTCAAAAACTCACATTTCTCCTCTTGTAAGTGGCGGAGGGACAGGTCTCTTCTGAGCACTGACCTAAAAAGAAAATTGTCATAATACCACCAATATCATCCCTATCATCAAAATCAACCTTAAAGGGAAAGTTCGGATCTTTTGAAGAGGGGTCGCAGATAAAAACCTCATACAATCCCACTTAACTATCCCTTTAAATACACTCCATATGTATGCGTGCAAAACATAGAGGGTGTAGGATGAGTGATATACCTGAGAGTTCATCTTTGAATCTTGACTTATGGTTGTCATGCCTAAAAGAGATCATACAAACACCAAGGTAACTTTGTTAAGGGCGGCAGACTAAATTTAGATACATCATACGTTGATAGCAAAACAATTTATTAGTTTGTTACCATGGATGCTGCTGAGCTGCACCTGTTTGAGGGCAGGTGATGAGGAATTCTGAAAAACGAAAGCGATGTCAGTCAGATAACAGCTTTCAGAAAAGAGAAAACTGGTGAAAACCAACAGCGACTTGTGTTGATACCTGTCTGTAGTCTTGCTCCTGCGTCACAGTACCAGCTAAAGGAGACAGAGAAGTGCAATTCTGAGTTTGAGTCACTAGAAGGCGCTGAACGGGGCTCGCCGACACTTGGCCTTGACCGCCGATCCCTGCCGTCGCTGGGCCGACCAGAGTGAGCCGCCCAGGAGCGCACGACGTCTGCACAGGGGCGGGGTTCGCACAAGACACTCCGGTCCATGTTTGAGTTACGCCCCCTCCAACCTGACTCCTGCTCACTACTCCCTGATTCAATATGAGCTGGCCTCCTGGTTGTGCAGCGAAGTTCTGCCCTGCGACAATCTGCACCGCGTTCTGACTGGTAATTAGGGCGTTTGAGTTGGGGTCAGCGGGGCCGTTGTGGATGGAGGTGGCCGGCGTGAGTGCCAGAGAGCTGGGCAGCAAGAACTGACCAGGTGGTATGTTTGTCTGGGCCTGTGCTTGTTGCTGCTCCAGGGGCGGCTGCACCACAATGGAGCCATTGGCTGTGTACTGCCCCCCCGGAGAAACAGTGTTAGCGTTAACTACGTTAGCGAGGGTGGTGGGAGTGGGCTGCAGACCAAGGCTGTAGACAGTCTGAGCCCCAGCTTGAAGGGGTTTAGGCTGAATAGGTCTGACGAGAGTCTGGGTGCCACCCGGGCCTCTCTGGATGATGATGTTTTGAAGGGGGATGTTTTTAAAAGGCAAACCGACTTGGCCTTGGGTCGGCGCAAACACCTGCCCCCCTGTTGCGGCGCCCGCTGCCGCTACAGGCGCCCCCGCCCTCAACACAAGCTGAGGAGTTCTCTCCAAGCTGCTCAGAGTCATCACGCCGCCGCCCGCCCCAAACGAGCCCAACACCTGGATGTGCTGGGCGGAGCCGTTGGGCAGCTGCGACACCCCTTGCAAGAACTGGCCTGTTGGGAACGCAGCTGTCGCCGTGGTTACCACTCCCCCTCCGTAACCCCCAGAAACCAGCTGGGAGGGGAAGGGAACAGGAGCCTGCACCAGAGTGGGAGCAGGCTGGGAGTCTAGTAAGGCCTCCTGGGCCAACGTCTGCTCCGTGATGTCGGCCTCCATGAGAGACTTCTGTAAGATGTCAAAGGGCTGGTCCTCGCCCCCAAGATCCACCCCTCCGGGGGAGTTCCCAGACCCCAATTCATCCTCGATAAATGAGAGGCTGCTGGAGAGCTGGAGGCCTGCCCCTGTTGAATCCTCGCCGAATTCACCCATTGTAGAAGAGCCATCCTTGAGGCCAGCGTTGGAGCCGGCCTGAATGAAGCATTTAGAGAGAACGAGCACAAAGTAGGAAACTGTTAGCGTGTGAGCTGCATACAAGACGGGCTTCCCTGTAGGTCCGTTTCTCACAACTGTGATGCTTTTTAAAACAGAAAAGGGAACTAAACCTTAGTTTTATCATGTAGTTAACTATTTTTGACCCTTACAAAATAACATCCAAGGGTGTATTTCCCCTTATTCTCAGATTTCTTCACTAAAAGCTGCACTTTTAAAGGTCTGGAGTGTAGGATTAAGGGGAGTATATATTGGCAGAAATTGAATATTATTTGTGTTATCTTGAGTGTAGCGTATAGTCACCTAAAAATAAGAATGATTATCTTACCATTACCTTAGAATGAGCCATTTATATCTACATAGGGAGTTTCTACCAGGGGTCGACTGATATTGGTGTTTTTTCAGGGCCGATACTGATACCAATTAATAGTATTTGAGACTGATAACTGATGTAACTGATAAATGATGAAACCATTTCGCTAAAAATTTAAATTTTTGTCAATATCTACAATTTGGAATATAACAAATTCATTTTTTGTCAGTTTTGTTTTTGTTATGTTGAATCAAGGTTATGTCAGCTACACTCACCGTGTCACTAGAAAAGAAGGATCCATCTGACCCATAAGCTGCATTTGTTACATCATCCTCCTCAATCTGCAAAAAAAAAAGAAAAAAAAAGGAGTTTAACAGAGAATCGGTGTTATTAAAAGGGAAAATAACCATTTGAAAAAGCTTGGTAAGGAATAACAGTCAATACATTGCAAAACAGTCACTCACAGACTTGCTGTTGCTGCCATGGAGATAGTCATTTAACGCATCCACATCTCTGAGAATGATACAGAAGAAGATTTATTTTCACTTTTGTATGGTATAAAAATTACTGAAATTGTCCTATCAGTAAATGCTTTCCAATAACTCTCTTGTGAATTAGATAAACCTCCCTAATTCAACAAAAGATAACAACTAAATACTTGTAATAAGGACTATAAATATTCTATTTAAGTCAAACTTAAGGACAAACGCGTGGCCCCGCTGTGTAGCCATTTATAATGTGATAGTGTATCCATAATGTAACTGCCAGTTTTATGAAGGGGGTTTTTACCCTAAAATATCCAGAAGATGGCGATCGTCCTCATCATCCATGACACCTGAGAGAGTATGGGGGGATATTGGGATAGAATGAAGCAAGTGAGGATACGGGTGATGTTTTACAAATGGGTAGATCATGTTTAAATGAGCATGAATCAATGACCAGTAGCTTCATTAATCATGACAATAAACCTCAATGGATCACTTTTGCTTTTATTCTGCAGTATTAGTATGTGAGCTGTGAAGGTTTAGCATATGTTTTATCATATTGAGGACATATCACTCACAGATTTCCAGCAGGAAGCATGGATTCAGTCATTTAACACCCTTTGCTCTGTGGGCTGCAGGGTGAGAAACTACATTTAGTGATGATACAAAATTAAACGTGACAAAAACAAGGTTGTGAGAGTGTTGGAGATGGAGGAAGGTGAGATGAAAAATAGAAAAAGATGGGTGTGAAATGGGGAGTTGGAAAGAGGGAGGACATATATGTTATTGAGTACAATGGGAGCTCAGTACAAGGCAGGATGGCCTTCATCCCCTCCTACAGATGTTTGTCTGTGACACACAAACTCCCACCCATTAAACCTCCTCTGCTGTCCCACATTGGTTGTCTGCACAGACTGAAAATGGCCATTAGAGTGTAAATAACTCCACCCTGCTCCATTTATACCTTGAATGGTTGTTAGAGTTAATACACTGAAAGAACTGTTGGCTTTATGTTGTCAGCCAGTAGAGGTATGCAGCTTTTTTTTGTACTACGTTATTAAAAAAAAGGGACAAAAACAAGCCTGTGAGCACCAATTTGATCCAGCAGAGTAATGGCTTATGAGTGTTTGGATATATATCAAGTTACTTTGTGTATTTCAATATCATCATGTCAGCTGTATTTTGGTGTGGGAATATTTATGACAGAAAATTAAAACTATTTTAGTCACTAATTCAGCATTTGGTTTTTAAAGTGTGGGTTACGCTGTGCTATGTTGGAGAAATGTAGGCTGTGTTTCTGGGTAAGTGCAAAACGTTACAACTGCAATGCTACAAAATGGCTGTTACCATGCCATAGGCTGTCTTTACAACAGAGCCACGTCCAGCCTCCATGTTTGGTTCAGGGAGAACAAAGAACGACAGTGCTGCTACACTAAACAGGCTCCTTTTACTGGTTTCAATGTGACTTTTAAATACCAAGAAGTCTGATTAAGCTAAGTAAATTACATGATATTGTAATTTATTTCATATCTATTCCAAATGGACGTTATTATCTAGTCAGAGGGGATATTCTATCACAGGCAGTGAGGCTCTTTTGTCCTTTACAAGTGGACACAATGTTTAAAAAAAAAAAAAGTTTAAAAAGTGAGAAAGTAAAGTTGAACCTTACGAACAAAAAACGGAAACCAAACTATTAAAACAGCAGCGTTTTATTTCACAAAAAAATCAAAATGTGGACTGTTTGTATGAAAATAAATAAAATTTCTTTTAACAACCAAATAGGCAACAAATAAACAAAAACTCGGCCGTTAATTCCGACATGTTACCATCGTTACGGCACCGTTCTAGAATTCGAACGTAATAGATTTGAACGTTAGCTACATTTTGAAAAACAACGACAGAGCTTAAGTGCAAATGCTGGCAAAAAAAGAGCGTTAAAAGTAGCCCAAAAGCACAGTATTTTCCAATGTATGCTCAGTTTTGATCACGATTATTTGTATAAAGCCATCTTTCCCGTAGTCATTGGCTATTTTTGTTCATTTTAAAGCTCAATTTCGTCGTCTCCGCAATCCGCCCTAGCATGCATGCTTCGACGCAGACCAAGCTAGTCCCTGCTGTAGTGCTGTTACTGGTGCCGTGTGGTACCGCCGTTGGTTTAGTAAGCCAGCTAATGTACAGCTTGCAAGTTTTATTTCCAAAAATAGACTGAATCGACAGAATGATAATCGCATTCAAGCAGCACAAAACGCCCGTCGTCCAGCCTGTGGCTGGTCGTCGCTGACGTGATCTTTCTTTCTCTGTTGGGGAGGCTTTCATTTGTCCTCTATGTGGCTCATCTGCCAGCATGAAAAACGTCACATTTGTCTCCATATACCCGAACCGACGCGTTTCGATCGGGGTATTCTGTAGCAGCCCGTGTTCTGGTCGGGTAGCTCTCCGGGCAGGACGCTCCGCGACATTTTACCGATAAACACCGGCCTGGTCTGGTTAGCTAGCCGCGATGTCGACGACGCCTATTTTGAAAACGTCGGGTGGAATTCGTCGAAAATGCCGGAGGACTAAACCGTGCCGAGCCATACATATTTATCCCGATTAGCACAACATAAAGACGACTCAAAGAGGCAAACCCTTTACTCCTGTCTCACTCCTCTTGAAACCCAATATCTCCATTTGGCAACTTTTAATTTGCTCCCCCCTCCTTCTCCTCCTCCTCCTTCTCCCTCTCCCACTCATATATTTTTCTCACTGTCCCTGTTCTGTCTCGGATAGATTTTTCTCTCCGCTCAAACTCTCTTCCCTCCCTGAAGGAAGGGAGGAAGGAGGTTGTGTGTGTTTTTTCCTTGAAATTTTTATCACAAAATTATAATACACTCAAAGGGAAACTCACCGTCATGAAAAAGCAGTGCCTTGTCAACGGGGTTTCCTCGCCATCACCGCACGGGTTGTTGGGGTAGTGCACAGAACAAGGCAACCCAAATCACCAGTCCACGGCGGTACAATACGACTCTCTAAATTATTATAGGAATTATAAAAACAGCCGCAAGTAATTAATATATGCATTTTTATAAAATGTTAATATGAATTATAATGTGTTTCACTGCTCTAATGCATAGCGGATAAATGTTATTAGACTTAATCATTACCAACGGTAGAGGGCGGGCCTCTGGAGTGTGTGCCACACCTTTCTGTTGCTCAGGTATGACCATAGTTACTGTATATGAAAGTGCTGCCTAGTAACCTACGAATCATAGACTGAATATAAATATACATCTGTATAAATAACATAATGTATAGAAATCTTAATAATACAGCTTGTGCCACAAATCCACATTTTTTATACTCAGGTGATAATTAAAAGTTTAAGTTTGTAATGTGTTTAGAAGAGTTGGCTGAAATCCCACTCACATTGCATTTTTGTCATTATATTTAATATTTTTTTCTTCCCCCCTTCTGATATGCTACCACACACTATATAAATATAAATATAAAATGTGACATTATGTAATATTATAATACCTAAAATGGTGGGTTTAAACAAGGATTACAAAAAGAGGGATAAAAAGTGTGTGCTGTAAAGAATTAAAAGAAATGTCAATTTAAGGGTTAGGATTTATAATAATAATAATAATAATAATAATAATAATAATAATAATAATAGTATTTAATAATAATAGTAGTACTATAGTAATAATAATAATATTAATATGTATAATTACTATTATTATTATTATTATCACTATTATTTTACTCAAAATAATAACATTTTTGCCACAAACTTGCACACTTGTCCATATATATACACAACAACAAGGAAAAAAACAAATAAATAGCAAAAAAAAAAACGAAATAGTGCATAACCCATCAATGATGTTATATATAAAATTTATAAAATAAAATCATGATAATTTTGTGTTGTGCATATGGCAGTTAATTGAAGTTTTGTTATGTATGTTTATCATATATCAAAATAGTAGCCTCCACAATCTCAAAATAACAAATACATTTGGTATATTTTGCACACATCATTACTTCTTTCATTTCCTAACATTTACTATTATTATTATTAGTATTATTATTAAACTAAATTTGAAGTGTCCAAATCCTGGCATCACACACTAACTTACATTTAATTATGCTTAGAAACAACAACAACAACAACAACAATAATAATAATAACAATTTTATTTAGACAGGACAGCACTTTTCAAGAAAAGTAACAAAGTGCTGTACTATAAAAACAACAATACATTTTAAAAACATGTACATGTCAAAAAAACAAAAAAAAAAAAACAATATATGCCAAGAGTAAAGAAAAGCCAAGTGATATAAGTGAGTTTAAAGAAGAGATTTCACTAAGGGTCACTGAGTGTGTCTGCCCAGTAATAGCCATCTTATTAAATCTTATAATACCATTATGGCGCATTACCCTGTATGCGCATAAATAGGCCCATGTAATCCTATGAGCAATTTTGTGTTTTTCATTTTTTTTTTTTAAAATTTTGGCCTATAGGAGTGGCATACAACTTAAAATTGTTTTATTTTGTATTTATTTTAAACCTTTTATCCCTCTATTCTGTTGGGAGGGTTGTTATGTATGCGTGTGTGTGTGTGTATATATATATATATATATAAACCTTTATATTAAAATATTTTAGATAGGCACGTCAACAATTACCACTTTTATTTTGATTGATTTTTTTTATTTGGTGAGTTAGAGGTTACTTTATAGAATGGTTTTATTTGATTTTTAGCAAAAATTTCAACCGCAACTTTGTATTACCCTTGAAGTGAATTGAATTTTATCTCAAACATGTTTAAAAAAAAAAAAGGAAAGAATGAACATGTAAACAAACACGAAAATGAGTGGGAAGAAGTGCAAACGTATAAAACCCCACCCTTTCTCCACCAGTTGTTGAAAAATAATTGACTCACTTCCATTTTAAAGTACATTTAATTTTCTGAAACAATATAAACAATACAAAATTATATATAAACTATACAAACCATATATAACTATATTTAAATTTATTTACATTGTTTATGTACGTTAAGTAAGGCACCCTTACCAATTATTAACAATTACCAGCTGTATTTTGATTAACATGTTTTTATTTTGGTGGGTTAAAGGGTTACAATTACCCAAATAAATTACTTTTATTTTATTTTTAAGATTAAATTTTCAGCTGTCGTGACATACCCGCTACAGCAGGTGGCGGTAAGCACCTTTAGGTTTTGCTTGCAACAGTCGCGAAGAAGAAAATGTGTCGCTATCACTTCCGCAACATCTGACAGAGTAAAAACATGGACGCGATGGCTGAAATGAGTCAGGAAACCGGGTTCACCGGCGAAAGCGGCGCCGTCAGGATTCAAGAGCGGCTCCAGAAACGGCACCAGGCGAGAGCAGAAGACGCGGAGCGGAGGAAGGAGGCCAAAGAGAGACAGACTGTCGCGGAGGAGAAGGGCGAGTATTTCTCCACAACTTTCAACGCGGAGCGGGCGTCCATCGAGGAGCTGCTGTCCAGCTGCTCCGGAGCTGAGCGGACTGCGGTGTCCCAAAAACTGGAGGAGGCGACCAATAAAACGCTTCAGCTGCAGAAGTTTCTCAATGACAGCGTGTTGTTTCTGACGCAGTACGAGCTGAGACAAGCGCAGGCTGCTCTCCAGAAACTGCAGAGCTCCCTGACGGAGGTCAGAGAGGAGGCTCTGCCCAAAAAGAGGTTTGCCTTCAAAGCGCGCACTAAAGCGTCAGATAAAGCCGCTGCGCCAGTGTCAGACACACCTGCACCTGCAGATCCAGGCAGCACAGAGGTGGACTCAGCCTCAGAGCAGTGCGGCTTCTCCAACATGGACAATGTGTCTCTGACAAAGACAGCCGAGGAGGTCCAGAAACGGGACGTCCTGTTGACAAACCTCACAAACTGCAAGGTCCGTCTGTTTGGCTCTCCCAGCACGCTGCACCTGAAACACATCGACAGCTGTGAGATCCTGTGCGGCCCCGTGTCCAGCTCCGTGTTCCTAGACCACTGCAGAAACAGCACTTTGGCCGTCCCCTGTCAGCAGCTGCGGACACACAACACCACGGACACTCAGGTGTATCTGCACGTCACCAGCCGAGCCATCATAGAGGACTGTCGTGGGGTGAGCTTCGCCCCGTTCTCCTGGTCTTATCCCACCCTGAAGGAGGACTTCGCCGTGTCAGGCTTAGACCAGGAGCGAAACAACTGGAGCCAGGTGGACGACTTTAACTGGCTTGCCGCAGGGACGCCGTCCCCGAACTGGACTGTCATTCCTGAGGCGGACAGGAAAACCAGCTGGGACCCTTAGAATTAAACATTTTTATTTGCCAAATATCAACCAAGTCACCCAATGAACATTTCCAGCCTTTTTTTCACAAACATCAGTTGCCCCCAAAAGGCCAGTTAATGTCAGAATAATTTTAGGGATTTTTTTGCAGACTTCGTCCACTGATTGTGTCACACTGCTACTTCTCTGTAGACCTCTGTCTATATAACCATTAAAACCAAAATGGAAAAAAAAAATCTTAAAAATAGCAGTAAAAGATGACTTCAACTTTATGGCCATTTAAACCTTAAACCAGTCATATAAAAATACAGTATCATTAAAAAGGCCATAGAAATAATTAATGCATTCAACAGCTTTGAACATAAGGGCACTTTGAATGTAAGGGTTAAAGCTGCGTTGAGATATTTGAATAAAAATCCACCTGTTTTATCAGATTACAGTGGGATTCAGCAGAGACAGTGCATCAGCTCCTTTGGCAGAATTAACCCTTTGAAACCTGAGCAAATTGTTTCATTTCTGTCAAAAACATGGGAGACGGGGCGACAGGCAGCAAGAAGTGGCCCCAAATTTGCAGTAAATTAGTAGAGTAACAAGAAAATTAAAAAAAAAAAAATGACAGTGATAAACCCGCCCACCCCCTTTTTTTTCTGGAACATAATTTTGAAAAAAGAGAATTATAAATATAGCTGTTTGGACACTTTTTCCCATTGTTTTGGGATAATATCTAACAATAACCCCCAGATTTTTTTTCCATGTCACCTCTGATAAATTGTTACTCTGTGGTTTTGTTTTGGTTTTTTTTTCCATGTTTTTTTAACGAAATCAAACCAACTTTTGGGGGTTTTGGGCTTTAATAGGCGTCTTATTGTAGCACAAGAAAACTGATGTGGCTCCAGGTGTTAAAGGGTTAAACTCTTGGTTGGATCATTGTAGGTCTATATTCTGCCTATATAACCATTAAAACCAAGAGGAAAAATTAAAAAAAAAAATCTCAAAAAAAGCAGTGAAACATGACTTTAACTTTATGGTCACTTAAACCTTAAAACAGTCATATAATAATTACAGTATCATTAAAAGAACCTTTCAAATAATTAATACATTTAACAGCGTTTAACAAAGGACAGATGTTGATGCTTTAAGTCTAAATTGCTGCTCTGATCCGACAGAATGCAACTAATGCAAATTAAAAGTATTCCTGCTCAACAATAGCTCGTTTCTAGTGTTTTATTTTTTTAATTTATTCATTTTTTTCTGTCAAATATACCGATCCTGCTGATAAATCTGATATATTAATATAGAGCAGATCCATAACACAGTTCACACAATTCTGAATACAAAAAATAAAAAGTTAAATTATTCAACCAGATAACAAAATTTACCATTTACATTACAAGATAAATCAAAATTAAGACTATTTGAATAGTTAGTCTTTCCATTTGTTATCAAGCTTCTGAGACAAAGTGCGTTATCGAAATTGCTAATTAATTCCAAAAATAAAATTGTCAATTTTTCAAGAAATGACAAAACACAGACATTTTTGGCATATCCATTTAATTTTGAATTTTTGAAATAATATTTCACTTTGATTCCTGCTTTTTTAAGCATCTATGAAAAGCACAGTATTTTGAAAACCTAGATAAATTAATATAATTCAATAATTGTCATTATCTGTCGACAATTATAACTTCTCTCATGAAAACGGTGCTTTTTTGTCAAACTTCATCTGTTTGAAACCAGCCTCCACTCATGAGTGACCACAGAGGGTTGAACATGAACAGTTGCATCAGCTTACAACCACATTATAGTGTTTTATACAGTATTTCTCAAAAAATGGACACTTTTATTTTGGAATTAAAAGGAGACTTATGACACAAACAGACTGAGATGAGACAAAGCAAGACTTCTACATTAAAAAAAACATTTAAAAAACATCACAGTAATGTTGACCCAATGTAAACAAACGGAAGGGCTAAAGTTGGATTTGGCACGTTTATGTAGCGTAAATAAAAATCAGGAAGTAAAGAAAGTGTGTTTGTGAACTGACACTAATAACACTGTAGTTTGTAAAACACAGAGGAAACTTCTTAATTGTAACTGAGGACAAATATCACCTTCTAACAGGATTTTAAGAAGACATAAATGCAGGTATAAAAACTTACTTATTCAACAGAATAAAATGTTGACATTCATTACGGATATGTTACATTTGTGCATTTCATACATATATTATCAACATTTTTAAAGTGATTTTTAGATATGTACATTAACTGAGTTTCTCTTTAAAAGGTGGAGGGGTGGTGTGACACCTAAAGCGAAGACGACTGGCACGCCGCAGACCAACAACCAACAAAAGCAGGTATTTTTAGTGACACGTCAGCATATTTCCAGTCGTTTTTGTTTGTTTTTTAAATAATTTTTTTCCAAAAGGACATTGAAAACAGTGCAAAACGTACAAACACTTTTGTCTTTATACAAGCGATTGCACTGATGGATAAATAAGCCAGTTTATATGGTAAATATTCAGTGATCATCTTGTGAGGTCACATAAATGATCAGTCCGTAAATTTAATAAAAATGTTATTCTTGGGCCGCCTGGTGGCTCAGTGGATCGAACGGCACCCCATGTGCAGAGACGGTGTCCTCACCACAGCGGCCGCAGGTTCAAGTCCAGCCTCGAACCTTTGCTGCATGTCTCCCCCTTTCACACTCACATTGTTTTATCGATTAAAAGCAATAAAAGCTCAACAAAATAATATTTTTTTAAAAAAAGTTATTCTTTCCATCCCGTGAATAGTAGTAACGACATCTATCCAGTCAGTCTTTGTTGGAGGTTCGTTTTATTTCCATTTTCACGATACAGCTTTCTTGCTAGCAGCTAATATTATCTTTAGTAGGTGTTAATCTTGGGCCAAAAGATGAGCTGCTATGTTGCCAAAATAGACTTGAGTAAAAGAGCGGTCAGTTAGGGTTAGGGTACCACGTATGTTTTGTCTTGCTTGAGTTAATTCCTGCTGATATGACCGAATGGCTCAGCAGCCCCAGAATATATAGACCAGTTGTGTTTGTTGTGACAAAAGCTGGTATTTTAAACCGAAACATGATGTTTTCCTAACCCAAGTGGTTTTCTGTGCTTAAACAACACTTTAACCACAGCGCTGTCACAACACACAAATGTAACAAATCTGTGGTTTGCAGAAACACACAAAGCCAACAATTATTCTTGCACTTGTGTTGAAACTCACTTGAGGCTGACAAAAACAGGTTTATGCATTCAGTACTGTAAGAGCATGTAGCAGGAACAACAATCACTCAGCTTGATGCTCCTCAGAGAGCGACGCTGCAGCTCTCGTGTTGAGCCACAGTGAACTTTTAGGGATTCAGAGTAGAGGCGGTTCTGGGAAAGACCTGGCTTTGGTCCACATTAGTATCTGGCTCATGTTTGTGCTGAACACAAGTGTTGATTTTGTCTGCCAAAACAGCAAACAACAATAAGACAATAAAACAGGGCCTGCAGTAGTCTTTTCAGGGCCCTTGAACAGGATTTGGTTTGGTGCCCCCCCTCCCTCACTGTGACATATTCACATGGCACTGAGCCAACTTGTGTATTAAAGTATAAGTATTAGTTTAAGCACACATAATGTACAAAAAGGCATGCAAAGTGAGATCTCTTAGCACTAAAACTATCTTTAAAATGACCTCATAACCCTGTAAATGATTATTTTTTTACCGCAGAATCATGGGAATGCTTGTTTTGTTAGGAAAAGTAAATTTCTTTCACTTACATTTTCAGTTTCACTATCTCTGAGTGTATTGTCATTATTTGTCACTGAAGAACTGTACTTAAGTACAAATTACAGCTACTTGAACTTGTACTTCTACCCTAATACAGTACTGTAATAATGTTAATGATAGTGTACTGCTGAAGTGATTTACAGTATTGATACTGTAAAACCATAGTAGGATTCTGGCAACTTCAGCTGCCAGTAATTTACTGTAAATTTAAAGGAAAATTTATCACAGTGTATTTTTCCCGTAAATTTGTCTGAGTTTTGTGCTTTTTGGTGTACTTATAAGTGAATTAATCCCATATTCCATCATTCGTGAGTGGTTGTATGAGCCCGAGAGCCCTTTTGTTCCTGTGAATGAGTTAAATGGGCTTGAGTAGCTCCATGGTGAAGATATCCGGTGTGAGCTGAACTTGTGGACCCCTACCTGTGAATGAGAAAAATGGTTCTGTCAGGCTTGATGCCATTAAAGCTCCCAGCGTGTTCGATCACAGCGACCATGATGACCACGTGAACGCTCAAACCAATTATGGCCCCTGGCAGCGGCTTACGATCAGGCTCATCTTGTGTAGAGGGATTTCGGCAAATTGGATCAGGCTGCTTACAGGGGCTTAGCATGACGTACTGCAACTTTGAGTTTAATCATGAGGATCCTCGGCAATCCTCCACCTCTTCCAGGAGAGCGGAACATCACGATTAGCCTCACCTGTGTGTTAAGGTGGGAAAAACCGGTAAAAAGTTGCGAAATTTAAAGGTGTTTTTTGTCACAATGGGAGAGGAGATAGCTTTGAAGAAATAACCTGCGCTGCTCCCGGGTCCTCCTGGGTTCTTCATCTCTGCTGTTTTGCCGTGGGATGGATTACAGGCTGAGCTGACTTTCCTCGCGTGTTGGACCAGAGGAGACCCCGATCGCTAAGAGGGAACGTTCAGGAACACCTTGGAGCTCCTGCCGATCATTTGACTCCTTTTCTTCATAGGCAAGGACACATCACAGGTTGAACAATGGTGTTAATGTTGGTGAAATTCGACCTGAAGAAGCGGGTAAAGCTCGCTCAGACGGTCTGGTTCATGTACTGGTTCGCTGTGATGGCCGGCGTGCTGGTCTTCAGCATGGGCCTGTTCTTTAAGATCGAGCTGCGAAAGCGCTCAGAACTTATGGACAACAACGAGAGCCACTTCTTGCCCAACTTGCTCATATTTATGGGCCTAATAGCTTGCGGCATCAACGCCTTGGGGGGCAAAGTCTGCTACGACTCCCTGGATCCTACCAAGTTCGTAAAGTGGAAGCCGATGTTGAAGAGCTTCTTGGTTTTCTGCGTGTGCTTTAACGGCCTGCTGCTCATCACGGCACTGCTGTGCTTCCTGATGAGGATCCCGCTGCAGTTCACGCTGGCCGAGGGGCTGAGGAACGGCATGAAGTACTACAAGGACACGGACACACCGGGACGCTGCTACATGAAGAGGACCCTGGATCTGATGCAGATGGAGTTTCGCTGCTGCGGGAACGACAACTTCAGAGATTGGTTTGAGATTCAGTGGGTTAGCAACCGCTACCTGGACTTCAGCGCAAAAGAAGTCAAAGAGTAAGTGACGAATCCTTTATGATAACCTTCAAAAGTTAGGTGATAATGCGCGGGGTGGCTTAAAGAGGTTGTCATTGAACCTGAACGTATCAAGGTGGGGTCTTTCAGGGGTTGTCCATACAAAGTTAGAGTTCAGTATAAGTGGATTTAAGGCGAAGGTGGGTCAGCAGGTGCGTTACTCACTTTCATCCACTGAGGATTACCATCACAGAAATGGTGACAGCAATGGGGACGTGGCACCGGTGGGCTGCAAGTACGGAGGAGGTTACTAGGCAGTTTTATGGATAAGGAGGAGGGACTTGACGAGGTGATTATGTACAGAAAAAGATACACAAGGTCAAAAAGGCCCCGAGCAGGATTAAAAGTGCATTGTTCCCGTCCTGTGATGTGTGGCCTCTTTGTGACAATCAGATCTACGCTGGTCAGATCTGCTGTGATTGTTCAGCAATAAGCACCAGTTTGGTTTGTGATGATGATGTGAAGAGGACCGGTCTGAGCGTTGGCTCATAGTTAGTGTTTAATCTGAAGGATTACACTGTCCTTGTCCTTCAAGAATCAGTGTCTTGTCCAATCAGCTGAGGACCTGGCAACTCTCCAGGGACAGCACTGTACAATAGAACATATATATATTAGGTCTTATATATTCAATACAGCATGGAAATATGTACAAAAATAAATTAAACCAAATTAAAATAATAATAACAGTCCATGGACAGCAATGCACGATAAAACAATGCAAACCTGAAATTTTTGGTTTTTTAAAAATGATTTATTTGGTTAAAAAAAATAAATTAATAAATTAAAAAATATAAGGTCTTATGTATCCAAACACTTCATCATGGGGATTTGTATAAAAATAGATCAAAACAAATTAAAATAAAAATAACCATCCATGGATTGAATTTCTAAATTAAACAATTTGTGGCCAGAAATGTAAGAAAAAAAACTTAATTTTTGTATTTGGTTATTGCTCTCTGTAAGTAAAACTAAATAAATGTAGGGTCTTATTTGTCCGAACATGCAACATGGGAATATGTATACAAATACATCCAAACAAATAAATAAAAAAACAATAACACAGAAAATGACAAACGAATAACATTAATACCTCAAAATACAGGGTTCATCATTTATTCTTATACATTCTTACACATACATAGGAATATATACATGTTATTATTCAAAAAGCAGAAAAAATGTATATTGTGTCTCAGTTAGTTCAGGGTCATGCCTGCAGTTCAGTATCTTTGTAAGAATATATTCCTTCAATTATAAATCTCAATGTTCTCCAAATACCTCCATTAGTGGTGTCCATCTTTTTATTTCAAAAAATCCTTGTGTACTAATATGTGTAATTTTTCCATTGTAAAAATTACTTCTTAGAAGTGTTCACCACTCAGCACAGGTGAGGACATCCTTTTTAAGACACCTTATGGTAATTATTGTGTTACTGCATCTTTTTCCTAGATAGGATTTTAAAATCGGAATAAAAAATGGCTGTTGTGATAACAACAATACTGGACAGTAATGTAGGGATGTGATAGTGAAGTTTTTCCACAATCCTACTTAAATAGCCTAAAATATCTATACAACCACCTTTGTAATTGATAATGTCTTGATTATTATTCAGAAATGATCCTTATCCTCTGACTTGTAGCATTTCCTGTCTGATATGTGTGTCAACCAATGTCTTATCTGGGGCGTTATTTTGGGATTAATGAGATGTTGATGTTTCTAGAAATCAAAGATCCATATCTGACTTCCTCGGTGCTTACTGATCCAATCGTGTCTTTCCACTGACCTACAACCATCAATCAATCTCAAGATTTGGGTCAAGCCCTTTAAATAAAATCTGATTTTTTATGACAAGCACTTTTATCGTGCTTGTGTGATGTGTAGACCCATGTATAACAGATTTTTCCGTAAGCATAATCAGTTATGTTTTAATGCAATAGCTCACCGCAAACTATTGATAGTTACTGACCAGCAGTGAGTGTTGCCCCAAGCTCTACACAATAAAAAAGAATAATAACAAAGTAACGCAATAAAAGCAATTCATACCACTTCATCAGCTCTGCAATGATGCCACCTTTGTAAAGCCCAAAATGTTCACTTTATGCTCAGTCTCTGTTAGATTGATCGCTTCAATATTGCTTATTGTTGAGGCAACAATGTTGCATAATACTGTACAGTTCAACGCCTGTACATGCTGCCTAAAAACGTCCTGTTTTCATGCTTATTTTGATTAGATTTGATTGTATGAAGTAACTGAAAATATGCCAAAAGAAAAGTGTAACATTTCTAATTATACTTCAGGTAATTTTAGCTTACACATGCTGCAAATATAGTCGTTGACCTCTGAGCTTAGCTCACTTTCACCTTCAGCCCATCATAACGTGACACTTTGCCTCATCCTCTTAGCCGTATTGGGAGCAACGTGGACGGCCAGTACCTGATGGATGGAGTCCCATTCAGCTGCTGTAACCCCAGCTCCCCCCGACCCTGCATCCAGTTCCAGATGACCAACAACTCCGCCCACTACAGCTACGACCACTACACGGAGGAGCTCAACGTGTGGAAGCGCGGCTGCCGTGACGCCATGCTGTCCTACTACGGAGGGATGATGAACACCATCGGAGCACTGGTGGTGCTGGTCACGATGCTGGAGGTCAGAGCCGGCGATGCATCGACACAAATAATCATGCAAATGTGATAGTTTTCTACCTCATAGTTTAAGTTTCAGAATAATATTCATCTCCCGATCACTTTAAATTTTATCATTTGATTGAATGGGCGTTATCAGGGTTATCAGCCTCATAGATATGGATTAGAGGGGACCTGCTGTATCTGCTAGTATTTAGTGGCTGTATTAATTATGACGGAAGCAAAGGAGTCAGGTGACATAGAATTAGTGTAAAGAGCGAGAAACAAACAAACAAACACAGGACTTTCACCGAGGAGACTGCAGTTTGTGTCAATTTTGAAACAAAAAGTCAATATTGACTTATTTTAACTGATGTACAAAAGTCTGTCACATCACAAACATAGTTATTATAACTTAAAACATGATCTTTTTTCTTAACTTAACCACACACTGTTGGTACCAAAACCCAGAAAAACTTAAAGTGAAACCTGAAATCAGGTGCACTTCTGAAAATATTCGCAGGTGTAGCAGCCCGCTTCTAACCCATATCTGAACGGGCCGACTGATTCAGTCGAGTCAGTCGAGAACTTTAGAAATAGATGACTAAGTCTTGTTCAGGACTGTCCCATCCACTTCATGAGAGACAGTCCGGCTGCACTTTAATGGAGGTGGGGAACCAGATGTACATTGGCCAAACAAACCAGTGAATTCAAGCATTTTTTCTTGTAAGATGCTGTTTGAAAAGCCTTCCTGCAAAGCAGAAATCTCACATTTGTGTCACTTGTTGAGACAAGGTTCCAGTGTGGCATCTTCTTTGGCACGTTATGGTCGTAATGGGCTCGTTTTCAGCCCTCTGAGTCCGGAAGGCGAAAGACACTTGTACTTGAGTTGCAGTGGTTGTTTATTTACTCCAGTGAGGCAAACATGAGCCCATTCGACACTCAAAAACAGACTTACTAAAGATGACTTTTACAAATGGTCATAAATTAACCCGAGAGAGACTGTTTTTTTTTTTTTTCTGAGGTAAGGAGACCATTATCTCAGTTTTGAGGAAAAGGAGCACACTTTTTTCATTATTGTTTTCCCCATAAATTTCTCCAGAATTTTTCTTTTCCAGTGAACACATCAAACCACCACAGAACAGTAATGGGTTTTCCAGCAGTATTATCTGATTTTCCAAGAGGAAAGACTTGAAGGATGAGGACTAATTGGTTGGTTTGGCACAATTGTTACCCTGAGCTTTTCTACAGAACAATTACAAATCCTTTTTACGCCAAAACCACGAATCCAGTCATCAACATAAAATTATTATCAGAGACAAAGGATTCAACCGAATGCGTTGATGTAGTTTTTTGGTTTGTGGTGTCAGAAAAGTGAGCACTGAGCATGTTAGAAAACCGGTATTGTCATCTACTGTAAAATGTGACATTTTAAGAGTGTATATTAAGACATAAATACACATAGAAATACTCTGATTTGAGACATATTTTTCCGACATGGTTTTAAGTAAGCTCACATATTTTTACACACATGCTGGATACTTTACAAAAACAGTTTGAAGTTTCCACATGACTTTTGTTTTGGACCGTGATTATCTTTCTAAATTATTTATGATGTTACAAAATTGATCATATATGTCTTAAACTCTTAGAAAGTTTTTTTTCCTTCTGCCAATGAAAGTAAAAAGCAACCATTTATGAGTGGAGACTTTGATTATATTTGTCTATTTTTTAACAAATGCAGAGCGGGCTCGGTAAAGCTTTGAGTCAGGTGAGGACTGTGATGGCCTCGGTCAAGAGCTTGTGTATCAACATGCAAAGCCTTGACCCAGTTGGCGCATCCATCACCTCCCTCCTTTCCACCTCCGCATCCTCTTCCCAAACAACTCGATCCTCTTTACCTACTTTCGGGTTACCCTGCACAACCTTTGGCAAGTACGTACGTGCGGCCGACCTGCTGCATCTCACCTGCTACTTTCTACCCAAATGTTAATCCTATAGCGGCCAAATGGCACCTCGCCTCTCGTCAACTCTCTCCTGAGCCTCTACTGCCAACATCTGCTGTTGTTGTTGTCAAGAATCAGAGCAGCGTTACGCAGAAAAGCAACAAACACGTACAGATAATTCTTTGACGTCTGCGATTGTGTCGGTGTGTCCCTGCATCGCCCCGAGCAGACGGTTTTAGATAATATCTCCCAGCAATCCAACTGTTGCTCTAAAAAACTTGTATTAGGGCAACACGCCTGGAAGCTGATCAGACGTACAGTCGGAGGAATCCCAGATTTAGGGGCGGTTATGCAAGCGTCTCCACGCTGACACACATAGTGGGCTCAGAGATGGAGTAATGGGTTAATCTATACGGGAGGTGAGGAGGACAGACCCACTTCCTGGATCTTTGAGCTTTCAGTCAGATCTGAAGTCACCAGTCTTAAATTACTTCTTAACATTTATAATGAGTTTAGATGATGAGTAAAGAAGTTTTTTTTTTGTATGCATTTTAATTTTTTCTACTTTTTGCTCTGCACCCACACATTGAATATTTGACATTGAAATTAAAGCACCACTGAATTCACAGCATTGAAATATTTTACTTTGAAAATCTTGTGCAAATGACATTTTTCAGTTTGCAAATATTTTTGTCACTGATCACAAATTTAAATCCAATTTTTAGAAAAAAATAGATAAAGATTGCTCAAATTTGTTTAAATTCAGATTTAAAAATTAATGTTGCAAAAATCGAATAGAACAGCAGTCAGATTGTACATATACAGCACGACTTACTGGAGCGCCATAAATCTCTCTGGTTCTCATCACTGGGTGACAATGTTTTTTTGGGTCACATGACTTACAGATTGGACAGAGGTCAGTTTTATTGCATTAAGGCTCGACTGCCTGTCCTGTTCCAGGTAGCTCAGACTTTGCTCTGTGAACATTTTCAAGGTGAATTTTTGGCTAAACATTCAATCGGATCTGAGCAATTTTAATCTTAGTCTTTTTTTAAATTGACCTGAATGTTATGAACCCTATTGACTTCATAACACTGAAATATTTTACTTTGAAAACCATGTATATGATTTTATTTGTCCTGAATTAATCTCTTTGAAAAAAATGAAAAATATTAGATTTAGACAACAAAATCATAATAATAATAATTTTGCGAGAGGAAGTCATAGTATTACAAGAATAAATTAATACATGTGGGGGAAAAGTTGTGCTATGACTAATAAGGCTGGTTAACATAATATTAACTTTTTTTTAAGTGTATGACTTTATTCTCATTATATTATGACTTTTTTATTTTTATTAAATTATGCCTTTTCTTCTAGAAATAGTGCAACTTTATGATCATTACATTCTGAATTTATTTTTGTAATATTATGTTTATTTTTCTTGAAATAGTATGACTTTATTTTCATCTACTATTACTACTCGTAATATTCAGATTTTTACTCATAATAATTACTTTTTTCTTGTAATATTATGACTTTATTCTCAAATCCACAATATCTCCAATTCTTTCTGCAATTTGGCGCTAATATTCTGACAAATTATTGAATTTTAGTTAGTCAAACATCAGTAAATTGCATTGTTTATGAGTATTTTTCCACCTATATGTTGCAATTCATTTTGTCATGTGACACCATAAGCAGTTAATATTTTTGTTGCCTTTGGAGTTTTACTCCCCTTTTTCTTATGTCATGATTACACACAGGACTCTTCATCATGTTTTCAGTGATTGACATTGATATTGATAAACTGCAGGTTGCAGTGACCATCGGCCTGCAGTACGTCGACAGCTCTCAGTCCACCCTGGCCAACCCGGAGGACCCCGAGAGCGAGAGCGAGGGCTGGATCCTGGAGAAGACGGTGAAGGAGACGTTCACCGACATCATGGACAAAATGAAGGCCATGGGCAAAGGCAGCAAGGTGGAGGAGGGGGGCGAGGCAGCGGTCGCCACGGTGAGCTGAGCGAGCCCCTCCTGCAAAAACTGACACCATTCCCACACCTGAAGAGGAAAGGACGGGGACGTGTGAGATTACTGTTTTTCTACCAACATTCGTCATGTAGACACACACATATTTGGCTCTGAACGCCTTTTAAATGGACCTTTCAAATGGACTGTAATCCTAAACTGTATGTATTCAAACATAGAGAGAGGTGATGTGTAGGGTGAGTTATGTTATGGTTTTAAATTTGGTTTCTCCCCAACCAAACAAATCCATCTCAAACAAACGGTTTCTAACACTTGGTGCGGTTTGAATTTTTTCAAAGTGACACGTGAATATATTGATAAATTTCAGATGATTTCGCCGCCCAATTTACAGCCCAAGAAATGCAGTGTTTTATCCTCGTTGATATGTCTGTAGTACTTTGGCTTGTAGCTGATACTTTTTTTTACACTTTAAAAATAAACTATTTGTTGTGATTAAAAAAAAGTGTCTGGGCCGCCTTAAATATTTAAGTTGACTGAATTCGAGAAGACAGGTTGAGGTTTTTTTTTTAAATAACTCAACTTGTCTTCTCAAATTCAATCAACTTAAAAATTTAAGGCAGCCAGGACAATAACTTCTTTCAAGTTAAAACAAATAGTTTATGTTTACATTGTATAGAAAAAGCAAACAAATTAACCCCCATACTCAGCTGTTTTTGTACTCCAGCCCACAGCTGTCCCCAATGAAGACAGGATAAGCTCCTGAAATGGAGTCAAATTATGATTTGAATGAGTAGATGTGAATATTGCGGCACGTGGTCGGAGAGCGAGGCACGGGAACTGGGATGTGAGCCCTGGAGAGAAAGACAGGGCCGTCTCCAAACCTGTGGAGGATGACTGAAATTGGCAGCTAAATCTTGGCTCCTGACCCCGATACTGTAATCTCAGGTCCTCTGTGGTGTTTCCCTCGTGCATTCAGTATCTGTATATTGACACATGTATGTATAACCAGCTGGGTTGCTGTCTTTGTACATAGTGTAGAAATGATGACAAAAAATTTAACTTTTTTAAAAAAATAATGTAATTAAGCTAAATCTTTTATTTAAATCCATGTAAAGTTTTTCCTATTTTTCTTTTTTTTGTGAGTCTGTGTAGGAAAAGAGATTATGACGATTGTACAAATGAATAAAGAGATTTTAGAGATTCGACAGAGAAATGAGGACGTCTCGACCTTCAGTCACACAAACCTGAGATCAAGAGGCGAGGCATGCTGTGAGTGCCACGGGGTTCCTGATTAAGTCAATAGGATGAGGGCAATTATGGCATTACTGCTTTCACATGGACATCGGATGACTCTTCACATGTCCAGTGTAAGGGAGGAAGAGGGGGGTCAAACACCAGAATGCATTCACTAACAAAATAATGTATATGTGTTGGCAAGCGACTTTTCTGGCCAACATTTTATTTATTTCCTGCACATGTTGATATTTTTGTGCCTTAAATTAGCTCTGAAATGAGCTTCTGGGGATGCAAGAAGCAAATCCTTTGATCCCTTCAGCCTATATATTAATAAATAGCAACCATTATCCATTCTCATGAAATCTCTATAACACTGAGATCCTGTTTTTCTGCAGAGCTCAGACATGCGGAGTGAGGAGCCCTGATATCAGAGCCAGTGAGGCTCGGTGAGAGCAGATGGGGGGCTGTGAGGAGTCAGCAGGAACGATAAAGAGGCCAACGCTACGCGGTATTTTTGTTGGACCAAAGCACATAACCAGCGCTGAGTAGATAAGAAGCCTAATCGGCTTTAGATTAGCATGAGCCCCTCAGCCAGGTGAGCAGGTGATGTCCTGCTGCAGGATTCACGTCACGGAGACGGAGACACACAAAGACAGAGAGACAAACAAGAGAAAGTACCCATCTGTGCGGGATGAAAAGGTGTGTAAGGAACAAAACACACGCTGGTGAAGTAAAAGTAAAAATAAGGCATCATTACAAACAGTGGTGGAGGAGGTAATAATTTTTATTACTTAACTAAAAGTACCAATAATACTACAACCACAATGTAAATGTACTCTATTACAAAAGTCCTGCATTAAAGTATTTTTTGTAAATTTATATTTTAAGTATCAAAAGTCAAAGTATGCATTGCTGTGCAAAAAGGCCTCTGACAGTGTTACATTACTGGATTTAAATGAGTAATGAATATTAAGTGATTTTTTGCATTTTAGTGTAATAACGAGCTTAATTTGCCTGTTTTATATAACAGTATTTTATACATACATGGACGTAGATTTTGGGGGAATTGCAGGGCACAGTATTTATTTTATATATATAATATTTTTTTCTGTGACATAATTTTAAATATAAAATTATCATGATTATAAATATAATTTTCTGGACATTTTTTGGATAATTTTCCAATTTCCTTTCTTTTTTGAAACAAATTTTTAGTGTAATTTTTTTTTTATCACCTTTACTAATTTCTTGAAATTTGTGGGACATTTCTTGTCCAGTTGGTCATTGACTTTCCCCCCCTTTTTTTAAAAAAATCAAACCAATTTTACTATTTCACTCGGTCAAACAGCTTGTGGAAGGCGCCTGACAGCTGCTGTCGATCCAAGTTTCAAAAGGTTAATGTCAAAATATCTGTTATAACAGCCTCTCAGTATTATCAGAACTACTTTCATTTGATAAAAATATCTTTATAGAAGAAATAAACTTTAAGAAACAAAAATTTCTTTCCTCACAAAAAGACTGTTTCTTCTCCCACAGATCTAAACAAGCTGCAGCAGCGTCCTGTGTGTCGTCTGTATTCTGCTGCTCTCTGTTGGTGACTGCAGGTAACAAACTGAGCTCAAATCACACTGACTGAATCTGTAAAGATCTCCAACTGTAATCTAACATGTGGTCGAGTTTCCAGCTGATTCACCTTCTTTTGGTCTCATCTTTGGTTTCAGAAACACTCCAGCTGTTTAAATCTTTGCTCACAACTTCTCTAAACTGAACTTCTCTTCAGATGTGATTTGTTTTTGCCACAAAATGTCTTCCAACTGTCCTCTCTGCCTTTGACTTATCTGCTGGCATGCATCAACACTTTGGACCTCTCACTCTGAAAGGTTTCAGTTACATTAAATGTCCACAAGAGGGCGTTTTTTCCTCAGTGATAATTTAACAGGGTGGCCTGCTCACTGCTGGACAACCTTTAAGGTGGAGAAAGAGATTTACTTCAGCTTAATGCTGAATAATAAAAAACGTATTGTATTTAAATCCCTTTACATGTTATTAAGTTAACACCTTAATAAGAAATATTCACTGACACTTATGATAGATGCACAAAACCTTATTGTCTGCAGAAAAATCTCTGCTACCATTTTTAAAAAATCAAAAAATTGATTGAGGCTGGAGAGAAATCATTTTCATCGTATATTGATTGGTTGATTACTTAAATAATTCATTAGTGAATTAGCAAATAGTGAAACTGTGTTGTTTTGTGCAACTAGTAGACCAAAACTCAAAGATATTGCCTTTATAATGATGCAAAACATTTAAAAAAAAATGCAATAAATATATTTGATTATAATATCTGTTTGTGAACTTGAAACAATTAATTTACAATTTACCACTATGTGGTTAGCTGACTAATGGCTGCAGCTTTCAAAAAGACTTACATAGAAGATGTTGTCTTCAAGTTACTTGCTTCACAGAGCTAAATACCTTTATTAAAAAACCCAGGTGTCTCTGGATGTGAGACTGATCATATGATTTTTTTCACAATGATTTCAAACATAGAAAATCAACAAATTCTCTGAGAATGTTTGACATTTTTACTTGATAAATGCATGGATGGATTACAGGCTAAGGGGCCAAAGTGTCAGGGGGCCCCTTTGGCTTTTTTCTGCATATCACTCAGATTAAGATGTAACAACCAAGAGGACACTCGAAAACACCACCAAGAGATGCAAAAGAACTCCAAAGAGACACAAAATAACTATTAAAAAAGCCAAAAAACCCCAAATGCCCAAAAAAAAAGATAAAAAAATTACCCCCAAATGACAGAAAACCACAACAAATAGACACAAAACTACCACATGATGACAAAAAACATCAAGTAGACACAAAACTATCCCAAAAAGACACAATACAACATCAAGGAGACACAAAATTAGCCCCTGAAAGATACATAACAACAGAACCCCAAAAAGACACAAAGGGACAAAAAACTACATCAAGGAGACAAAAAGTGACAGCAAACTACTCCACAATAAACAAAATGACATAAAATAGACACAAAATTACCCCAAAACTACCGCAAGGCGATAACAAACAACAATCAAATTACCCCAAAATACACAAAACCACAACAAAAATATTGCATGGAGACAACAAACGACAAGAAATTTTCCCCCAAAATACACAAAATTACGACAAAAAGACACTTAACCACCACAAATAGACACAAAATTGCCACAAACACACAAAAAAGGTGCCAAACAACCACAAAGTCACGCAAAACAACAAGAAAGAGGCCAAATCACCACAAACTCTGATTGTCTTTCTGCTATGTAGGAGACATGGTGGAGTGTTTTGCATATCTGCGCCCAGGGGCCCACTGTCTCATAAACCGCCCATGGATAAATGACTTAACCTCCTGCGACCCTGCGTCCTCATATAAGGACATTACATTTTGGGACGGCTGCACCTTAAACGTCATTCTGCTTAACTTAGACATTTTGTCCTTGTAAGTGGACACTTACCCAGCACAATACCTTAATCCATGCGGCCTCAGGAGTTTATCATTTATCAAAATATTTGTGATTTAATGTCAGTTTGGTCAGTTGAAAATCAAATAAAGGAGTAACTGCTGCAGAACAAGAATTGTTTATTTTACGTTTGAGTAAACAGATAAATCAAGGATCATGTAGGAGATCACGTGCATTCAGAATGTGACCAATAAATTAACGTGCATTACTAATTGCACATTGAGGAGCTGAGGAGTTGAACATTTTAAGGATTAAATAATGGTTCAAACTGCTAATGAACACGTGAGGTGTCATGTTTTCAAAAGGCCTTGTGCTCTAATATTAACTGGGGTCGCTGGTTGACCTTGACGTTTCAGCCAAAGGTCAGGGACGGTGCTACGTATCACATCTCACTCCACACTTCACTATGGGCTGAATAAATATGGCAGACAGAAAGAAAAGCAGAGGCAGAGGCAGGGAGAGAGAGAGAGGCCCGTGACTGGTAGATGTGTGGCCTGCCTGCTCAGAGGGGCATTGTTGGAGCTATGAGAGGACAATGCACTGCCCCCGCCCTGAATACTCGCCATACCAGCTGACCAGCCATTACCAACACTCCTGCTGCCCTGTTACAATTCCTGCTGCTCTCTCTCTCTCTCACACACACACACACACACACACACACACACACACACACACACACACACACTGCATCCCACCAAGCCTCAATCATAAGTTTAGTCTTACAAGGCAAAAACACACTCGCTGTATAAGAGTAGACAGAGGAGAGAAACCAGGTGGGAGGCCGACAGCGCCTCACAAAAGGCTTAAGTCAAGGCATGCATGGGCACACATATTGTCTCTCGCCTGTTGTGTGTGTGTGTGCACATGTGTGTGATTTACAGCAAGTTAAGTTTAGCCACTAGCACCTATCTGTTCCTGCGGCAGTAACATTTCTCCTCCAGCCACCCAGAGAGAAGCAACGCACACATCACACCTTCTTATTATTTCAGGATCCCTGACAAAAGTCCTCAAAGTGCAGAGTGTGAGCAGCTGTGGAAGAAGTATTCAGGTTGTTTATTTAAGAAAAAAGTAGCAAAAACACACTGTAAAAATAAAGATATCAATAATAAATTTAATAAAGAATCATCATTGATATCATGTTACAGGATTTTATTATAATGTCTCTGTGTGAACTTGACATAATTAATTGACTAATTAATTGATTAATGGCTGTAACTTTTAAAAAGACTAACTTACATCTCCAATGCCAAGATACAAAACTAAAAAACTAAAACTACCCACTACCCACATAAAATTACCCGCAAAAGACGCAAAACGACAACAGAGACAAAATTACCCCAAATAACAACAACAAATAGACACAAAACTACCTCAGAGGCACAAAACGACAAAAAATAGACACAAAATTACCCCAAATAAGACACATAACAACAACAGACACAAACTGCCCCAAAAGACACAAAATGTCATCAAAATTACCCCCAAAGACACGTAAAAACAACAGACACAAACTACTCCAAAAAGACTCAAAACAACATCAACGAGACACAAAATTGCCCCAAAAAGACGCAAAACAACTAACTAACATTTGCAAGGAGTCAAAAAAACTATAACAAAATTACCCTTAAAGTAGTAGGCGGTACTGCAGCGTGCTCATGCAGGAGCTAATTTTACCTGTTTAATCGACTCAGACAATTATTTGATTAACTGTTTAGTCGATGAGGAAACTAATCATCCAAAACGTTGGTAATAGATAATACATAGAGGGGTTAGCAGTTAGGTTTAGGCAACAAAACTACTTGGTTATGATGCGGAAAAGATTGCAGATATCATTAGAAATCACTTGGTTTTGGGGCGTCTGGTAACTCAGGTGATGTAGCAGTAAAAGGTAGGGGCGTATCACAAAAAATAAAATAAAATAGAATAACTAATAATGATAATAATAATAAGAATTTTAAAAAATGGCATTGAATGTCACAACCGCGCTTGTCGCTCCAAGCATATAATAATCATACGGATGTGCTTACACTGCAGTTGTTGGAAAGCCCGGTGCGTCTCGCCGTCGTCATAGTGACCTAGTGGCGAATTCTGACGCTCTGGAAGTAAAACTGTATTCCCTGCTGGCAGGGAACATTCCCACAAAATTGGCTAAATTTACCTACAAGTTGCAATATTTTTTTTAAAGGAGACGTTTTAAGAATGTTTTAAGGATGTTTATTATTGCAAATAATGTTGCTTTAAGGTTAAATGCTGACTTGACGTTATAACTGCAACGTTCTGAGGATGTTTTGGTGATGTTGAGAGGTGACAGATCATAGCATGCTTTTTTTAATAAAACGTTCCCATAATGTTACATGAGAACAAAGGAACGTTTTCAAAGCAACATTCAGAACATGTTATTGAGGACTGAGATTGCAGAACATTTTTTTTATGAAAATGTCACTTAATGTGATACAAAATAAACAAAAATAACATTTTTTATGTTTATTGAACATGTTGCCCTAACTTAAAGAAAAATGTTCTGGGAACTAAAAGAAAACTTGCTGCTGAAAACTTTACTAAAACATTACCTCGGCATTGCACCACTCAGAACATTTTTAGAACCAAAAATAGCTTGCTGGGTTCACACTGATTCTACATGAAAAGAAGACATATGTTTGTGACTACAGCTGATCTATTGATGTATTTTTATTTTATTTATAATTATATTATACCAGCCATTTTCACAGATATGAGATCCACAGCTTTGATTAATTTTATTTTTTATTTTTTGCTTCTTGACCAGCTGTCCAATTCTGGCTCAAAATCTGAATTAAGCTGCTGATATTGCTGCAATATACAGCAAAAAAAAAGAGAAGGAAAGAGAGATGCATATTAAGCATTATTGTGGCATGATTTAGCATGATGACTAACTTTATTATTTCCTGTATTAAACTCTTAGATTCCCCACAATTTGTTTTGGTAACTACTGCCTTCTTAAAAATGCAGGAAATGGGATTTAAATTGCAATCTTTTAAGGGGAGAACCCCCAAACCCCCCTTTTATTGTGCCCCTCCACTTGTTAAACCAAAATTACACCCTTGTTTCTAAGTGTTGGCCAAATTTTCATAAAATAGAGGAAGTAAACCGAAGTAAAAGTACTTTAAAACTAAACTTTGGTGAAGATCTCGAGGACACCTGGACACACACTTCAGGACACTGATGGACAGTAGCAGGTGTGCATACCTATGCAGAGAGCTGTTATATTGTCATGCTGTGGGCGTAGGGTGTGTGCGTGCGTGCTTGAGCGCGTGAGCGCGAGAGAGGCGGGGCGGGGGCTGTGAGGGGACGCGCACGAGCCTCCTCCCCTCCCTATGATACCGGCGACGCGCGGCGCGCTCCCGACAGCCCACTCGTGCTGCTGCTGTACTGTAATCATATGATAGGAGCCGATCCGCTGCAGAATACCGACACACCGGGCGGACACAGCGGAGCAGCCGGGGCGGAGGACACCAGTTGATGGTACTTTTTTTTTTTTAGAAAAAGAAGCGCGTGGAGTCCGTGAAAGTGTCGCGCGAAGTGTGAAAAACAGACAAACTCCCCCCAAAAAGGAACTTTTTCAAACTCTGGAGAGACACAGGGGGGGACCGGAGAGGAGAGGGCACACACACACGAAGCGTTAACCGAAGAGGAGTCGATTTAACCGGAGCGGAGTTAGCTAACAGGGGCGGTCAGCGGGTCGGTGGAAACCCCTGGGGTCCTCGCATCGCTTGTCGGGGCGGTTGTTTTTCGTGATTTTCCCCACAAGTTTCTCAACTAGCCAGGTCACTTTCCAGCTGAAGCTGCAGCCATGGTCGGGGAGACAGAGGTGAAGGAGAGACCCAAGTCCAACCCGGACTATCTCATGCAGCTGATGAACGACAGGAAGGTGATGAGCTCCCTGCCCAACTTCAGCGGCATCTTCACGCATCTGGAGCGGCTGCTGGATGAAGGTAACTCGGCCTCAGTTTGGGGCTTTTACCCCCTTTCTTTAAACCACTTGTTACACCACAGAGGAAAACACCCTTTCCTGGCTAGTTTAATTGTCAGTGTTCATCATAAAAATGGCTTATTGAACTGTTTGAATTCCTCCCTGGCTCCAAGGAAACAAATGTCATCTAACGCTCAGAGATGCTCTTCAAGGGCGTAGATTTGTTTCAACATGGGAGGGGACACTTTTGAAATGTCCCCCAGGAAATGTTGAGCGTCAAACACTTAATTTTCTGCACTCTGGTAAATTTTATGCATCACTTTGGGCCTTTTTTGTGTCAATTATAGGAAGAAATGTCTTAATTTAGTCAATATAAAAGTTCTCTGGTACTTTCATGCTTGTATTCAGGGGGAGTTAAATGTGGATTTGCACTCCCTCCCTCCAAAATCTATGTTTATGCTCATCAGGAGTCGTTAAGAAATGATACAGTATTGTATCGTGATATTTTCTGCACCAATTTGTGCTTTTCTTGCATCAGTTTCATGTGGAAATTTATTTTAGATCATCAAAATAGCTAATTTTATGCTTTTATTGTGGTGGGACAAATGCGACTGTTCTAAATTTTGAGGGCGACATGCCCCCCTGAAATCTACGCCCATGCCAAAGGGGTGGAGAAAACATGTTTTCCGTGGCAATATTGTATCGATACACCGTTACCCAGTATCGATTTTTTGTGGGGGGACAAATGCATGTTTTAAATATTTAGGGGACCTTGCTATGCTATATGTCCCCCCAAAAAATCAATACAGAATAGTATCGCCGTATTTTGCTTGGCAATGTTGTATCGATACATGGATGCCAAGTATCGATTTTTTTTTTACAGAAATTATGAATAATGCAAACACAAATTAAACGTTTGGCAGCTTACCAGGGGTGGGTAGCCTCCTGACACTTAAGTCATGATATAATATTATTGCGATTTTAAACATTTTGAAATACTGTTTTTAACGTGGGAGGGGATGCGTGAAATACTGAGCGTCAAACACTTAATTTCCTGCATTCTGGTGAATTTTGATGCACCAATTTGGGCCTTTTCTATGTCTAGTGCAAGTGAAAATGTCTTGACTGTCTTAAAAGTAAAAGTCCACCGCTACTTTTTCTTTTACTGTGGGGGGACAAATGCATGTGCCCTCTGTCCCTCCCGAAATCTACATCTATGCTCATTAGGGGTGGGAAAAAACAGAAACAGCTTAGTTTGGTGAATTTTTTTGATATTCTGTGCACCAAATTGTGCCTTTCATGCATCAGTTTCAGGTGGAAATGTCTTTAATTTCTTTAATTTTGTCAAAAAGAAGTCCTCTGCTACTTTTATGCTTTTATTGTAGGGAACAAATGCAAATATTTTAGATATTGAAGGTGACATGTGCCCTGCGTCTCCTCCTAAAATCGATACAGCCTAGTATCGGGATATTTTCTGTGGCAATATTGTATTGATGCACAGATGCCAAGTTTGGAGTTTTTGGTTTTGAAAGTACAAATATTGCAAATACAAGTTAGACTTTTGGTAGCTTGCCAGGGGTGGGAATCACAGGAGGCCCCATATATGATAATATCATCACACATAAGTCCCAGTACAATATTATTGCTATTTTAGACATGTTGAAATATGCTGTGTATTACGATAACCTATATCGCGATGTATTGTGATGTCCCCGAAGGAAAAATTCTGCCAAAATCAGATTTATCTAATAAGATAAAGTTTTCAGTTTGTTTAACTCACTTCAGTCATTTTCATTGCAGTAAAATGCAGTGGACAAAAAAAAACCAGTTGATTTTATTATGGTTGTGGGCTACCAAAAGATTAATTTGTATTTGTAATACAAATTTTTTTATGATAAACACTCACAACAATATTGTGATACTACACTGTATTGATTTTTTCCCCACTCCGACAATTTATGCATTTTCTGCATCAATTTCAGGTGGAAATGTCTTTAATTTAGCAAAAATAATATACCTCTGCTATTTTCATGCTTTTATTGGGGGGGACACATGTGTTTATTTTAAATATTCAGGGGGACATGTGGCCTGTGTCCCTCCCGAAATCTGAGTTTAAGTTCTCTAGGGATTGGGAAAAGTTTGATTCAGCATAGTGTTGCGATATTTTCCATGGCAATATTGTATCGATACAGGGGCGCCATGTTTTGATTTTTATGTTGTAGAAAGAGTTGATATTGTAAATTTATATTAAACTTTTGGTAACCTGCTAGAATAATATAATCAGATCCTTTTTCACTCCACTAGATACATTTTTCTGCATTAAAAATGAGGTGAGATTCATAAGGACACATCCCCCTAAACTTGCATTTGTCCCCCAAAATGAAAACATGAATCGACTTTTATTTTGAATAAATTAAAGACATTTCCACCTTTCAATTGATACAGAAAGGTCCAAATTCGTGTGAAAAAACTCAACTAAAAAAGTGTACGCCCAGTATTTCAAACTCTCCAGTCCCCCCATTGTTCAGAAAAAACCCCCAAAACAAACGAGTACACCCTCAGTGAGATAAACATTATTACCTTATGAGATTAAACAGATAGTTACAAAGTTTTCCTTTGGGGACATAATTTACAGTTGAAAATAAATTGCAGTACTTGTCATTTTGCTACTCTGCATATCGCAAAATCGCATTAAGATTGTTTTGTGACTTAAGTATCGTGATAATATTGACTTGTGGCCACCACTAATGCTCATGATACATTATTACACACTACATTTAAGTTGGTTTCAGTCGTCCTTTTACAGAGCTGTGGCTGTAACTTCAAAATAAAAGTTTTAATAGGATGTTTTCTTTGCTTTAAGTCACATTTTTAATTTGTTGAGAGCAGCAGATGAGCACTTTGTGTCTCTCTCTCTCCCTCTCACTCACACACACACACACACACACACAGACAGGCAGTTGGTGATGGGAACAAACAGACAGTTGTTAGTCTTTCCCAGTGACCTAATGCGCAGGCTTATGTGAATGCTGCAGCCCATCCCTGAGCTGGAACGAGAGCATGTCACCGTGTAAAATATTTGATTTGAGGCAGCTTAACATGCTGTCTGTACAACTAATCAACGCACATGTTGATATCTAACTTTTTCACAAGCGGTTTGGAAGAAAATGACATAATATGGGCATCACATCATTGCAACAAATGCTTTAAAATCTCTATTTTTATCTTTAAAATCGCCATTTTTGACTGTCAGCTCCTGCAAGCTTCCAAGGCCTGTTGTTGCTCCTGTTGTTGCTCATCAGGATCACTGAGGTCCTGACTTTGTTGCTCTGTGACAAGCTTCATGACGCAGCAAGGTTGCTCTCATACCAGGCGACCTCTACAGCCTGACAAACAGGTCGACCTAACATCTCCAGTTGTGTTCAAGACTGACAGCCGCGCGCACTCATCCCTCACACATGATAATGTGACACCCTCGGTTAGAATGAAAGGCATTGTACCGTGCTCATTTTCGGCCTGGCCGTGTCTCCTGCCTGAGTAATGTGGACAAGGGCACCGTACCAAAAAAAAGTTTGTGGGGGTAATAAGAAAGCCTGCCAGTCACACATATTGTCAGGGCGCATGTTTGTAGCATATTTGGAAACGCTGCGGTGGAGTCCGGTCTATATATAAACCGATGACAGGTTCAAGTGTTGAGATAAGGCCTGATACAGCTCCCCACTTTATCGCTCTCTCTCCTTGCGCCCTCTTGTTCTTCTTTCACTTCTCATTTTCCTGCCTGTTGCAACTGAAGTGTGACAAAGGTCCTGCATGTCTGTGCAGATTTGTTTGTTCATGTATGTGGTCTTTTTTTTTTGTAATTGTCACTTTTGGTCTGGAACAGGTCAGAATGGGTTATTAGAGGATCATCATTGTCGCTGAAGCTGTGGCTGTAATTATAGCGTCCGACTGTAGTTATTATGGTCAGACTTATCACTCTCTGAGCAGGGAGACATGCCTGTCAGCCTGCTTAGGTCAGATGATATTTGTGCCTCGAGGCAGCTATTCCGCCATGTGTGTGTCTATGTATGTGTGTGTGGGAGTTCAAGTTGGGGGTCTGTGTGTGTGTATGCGTTGCGTATGTGTTTGTGTGGTGCAGTAGTCAGTTATTATTATGCTAGCGTGTCATTACAGTGGCATCAGAGGCTAGCGTCGGTCATTGAGACAACACTAAACAAGCAGACAGGCAGACAAACACAGACTGATTTATGACGGTGCTTCTGCACCAAACCTGAGGCAGAACAAATTGACAGTTTAAGTAGTTTTTAATCCAAAAAGCAAACAATTCTGTGGTTCTCCAGTGTGCTTTTTTTCTGTTTTATGTCATTGGACACTGAAATTGAGTTTGGGGCTGTTGTTTTTAGCTGTTTTACCTTTGTGTTTTATGTGTGCAGCATGGGTGGAAGCCCAATCCAAATTTCCTACAATGTCGGATAGAGCTGCAATGATTAGTTGATTAACTGATTAGTTGGTTTAAAGAAAATGAAATGCCAACTACTTTGATGATCAATTAATAGTATCAGTTTTATTTTTCGTGCAAAAAAGTCAAAAGTTTTCTGGTTCCATCTTCTCGAATGTGAGAATTTGCTGTTGTTTTTGTCATTTCTGAGTGTTTTTGAAGAGTCTTTGGGTTTCGGTTTGTTGCATGAACAAAGGAAGCAAATTGAAGATGCCACTCTGGGAAATTATGATGAGCATTTTTCACAATTTGTTGACACTTTATAGATTGATTAATTCTGAAATCACTAGGAAGATTAGTTGATAATCAAAACAATTGTTTGCTGAAACTCTGATGTCTGACAGTAAAGTGAATCAGACAAAAATACATTTGAAGATATAAACAAGGACTCTGTGATTGGCATATTTTTTGGGGGGTATTTTATTGACTAAATTATTAATCAAGTAATCATGAAATGAATCATCAGTTGCAGGAACAGGCCTGCAACTGATGATTCATTTCATCCTGTTCATTCCTGTTGGACAATAATGATAAGGCAAAAAAAGACATTTCAAGATGTCAGCGGGGGTGGGGCTGTGGGGGTATTTTGTAGGCTAAACGATTAATCGTGAAAATAATTAGATGAATTTATGATAAACAATAATCATTAGTTGAAGTCACAATCTAAAACAATAAAGTGAATCTTGAATCCTGGTCGGACAAAAAAATATATTTGATGCGGTTAACAAGGACACAAAAATGTGATTTACATATTTTTGGTGAGGTGTATTTTGTAGGTTTAATGATTAATTGATTAATCATAAAAATAATGGTATGATTAGTAACTTTAATAAAATAATCGCTTGTCACAGCCCTAATGTAAGACAACAAAGACATTTGAGGATGTCAACAAGGAATGGAAAAAATGTGATTTTTAGGGGGACATTTTATAGACTGAATGATTAATTGATTCATTGTAAAATTAAGATTAGTTGATAGCGAAAACAATCAGTTGAAGCCCTAAGGTTGGGCGATAAAGCAAATCCAGAATCTTAGGAAGACAATAAAAGACATTTGAAGAGTTCAATAAGGACTTAAGATAAAATGTGATTTGCATATTGTTGGGCTGCATTTTTTTAGACCGGAAGTTTTATTGATTAATCAACAAAATGATTTAAAAATAATCGCTAGTTGCAGCCCTGTTGTAGTTTTGATGGCTTGTGTGTGTTGCTGTTGAATAAACTGTCCTGTGCCAGCTGACATAAACTCTGGTGGGTAGAGTAGGTCACTGTGACCCCCACTGACATGCATGTTTTTTCCATGTATTATTTACAGAATGAAAAGGGGGGAGCGGTGTGTGTTTGTTTGTGTTCATCGCTGTTGGAGAAAGAAATACAAAGAAAGAAATCGTCAGTTATAAAGGAGGCCTGATTGCAAAGCATTCAGCGGTTAGATTTTACAATGTGGTGCAGAATGCTTGTGACTGTCTCCCTGCCCCCCTGTCTGTCTGTCTGTCTGTGTGTCCGTCTGTAACACTCAGAGCCTCCTGTAATTCTGGTGACAGTGAGTCATCGTCCCTGGAAACGGACAGCCTCAAGAAACGTGACACTTGTGGTTGCTCATTGACACTTTTAATGGACGTCCGAATTTAAATTTACTCAACTTTAACCCTGTTTTTCTCTGTGTTCCAGAAATCGGCAGGGTACGCAAGGACATGTACAACGACACGGTGAACGGGGGCATGTTCAACGGGCGCGACATGGAGGAGCTTCCCGAAGCTATCGGCCCCGTGGCTCAGCTGCAGGAGAAGCTCTACGTGCCTGTAAAAGAGTACCCCGACGTGAGTGTGACAAATTCATGACCTTTGACCTTTTCCAGAGGAGTTTCTGTTTACTTTAACAGGTCACTTCATCCCCTCTAAGTTACAGAAAGGCTGCCAGAGAGTCAGTAAGACTTTAAATCATAGCTTTCAGTTTTATCTAAGAGCTGATTTCATTGTGAGATCATCTCTGTTCACACCCAGTGAGGTAATTTAGATTTAAAATAGATCAATAATGAACTGAAAAAAATAGTAAAAAAGTCAATATTCCCTCACTGTGACACAATTTCGGGCCATAAGTTCACTGTAAATTCTTCTAATAGCTTTAAAAGGTGGATTAAATATTTTCCTCAAATATAAAGACAAGTGCACCGCAGTTAAGAGACCAGTGCATCTCTACTGATGCCAAGTACAGTTAAGCACTTCAATATGAGTAGCGTTGATCCAGATTGAATGTGCTCACATGATTTTCTCCACGCATCAGCTCGCCAATCACCGAATACAATGACAGGCTGTCCTCGCTCACATGACAGGAGGCTAACAGGACGCACAGTGGAAAACGGTTGAGATCAAGGTTAAATTTAGAGAGCAGTTCCTCTATCTGGATTTGTGTGTGCGTGTTGAGGGTCATCGTCAGAGGCCGCGGCGTGTGTGTCGCAAGTGAAGCAACATTAGGTTAAACATATGTGGACTTAAAAAAAAGTAGAAAGACGCTGGACGAATGATATGAGAGACAAATGACTGAGAGAGAGACAGCGATAGTGGCGAAGAAACACACACACACAGACACACACACACACACACACAAACAGGGGGGCAGCTGTCTAGTTAATCACTCAGTCTTAGTGACAGATAAGGTTAAGAGAACAGCGCTGTCCTGTTATGCCACCAGCACCAGGCAGCACCCATATAATGAGCTATTTTTGTCTCTCTTAGTAACACATCACAGATGCACAAACACTCGCTGGCAGCAAGTGCAAATACACACACATTGTTAAAAGATAGTCTGTGATGTCAAACGTGTCTCTCTTCCTTCTGGCCTTCTTTGAAATTAAGTGATCAATGTGTTTGTTTTGCTCTTTTGTGCAGTTTAATTTTGTAGGGAGGATCCTTGGCCCGCGTGGACTGACGGCCAAACAACTGGAAGCGGAGACCGGCTGCAAGATTATGGTGCGAGGAAAAGGCTCCATGAGAGACAAGAAGAAGGTATACGCACCTGGAAACACACGAGATGTTGTGCATGCTTTCGCTGTCGGAAAAATTTAAAGTTCTTGCTTTCTTGATGGAGTGGCACTGAGGGTCAAAACACAACGCCATTTCAGAAAACACCACAACATTTCAGAAAACACGACATTTCACAAAACACATTTCAGAAAACATGACATTTCAGAAAACACGAGTTGTCTGAAAACACGACATTTCAGAAAACACAACGACATTTCTGAAAACACGACATTTCAGAAAACACATTTCAGAAAACACATTTCTGACAACACAACGACATTCCTGAAAACACAACGACATTTCAGAAAACACAACGACATTTCAGAAAACAATATTTCTGAAAACAGCAACATTTCTGAAAACAGCAACATTTTGGGAAAACACAACATTTCAGAAAGCACAACTTTTCACAAAACAGCAGCATTTCAGAAAGCACATTATTTCATGTAACAACATTTCACAGAAAACACATTACTTCATAAAACACAGTATTTCCTCGAACATTTCACAAAACCCAACATTGCCAAAGTTTTCTTAAATGTTGTCTTTTGTGAAATGTCAATGTGATCTCTGAAATGTTGTTGTTTTGACCCTCAGGGCTTCCATATTTTAATGATTAGGAGATAAGATCAAAACCTCTCTTGTATCTGGAAGCAAAATACAAATCTAGAACTACAGAGAACATTAGCTTAGCTTAGCATACATACTGGAAACAGGGGGAAACACCTAGCATTGCTCTGTCCTACGAAACAAAATTATTAAAATCCTGTACCCAGAGACTCCAGGAGGATGCTGCACCTGGCCAAGACCAACCCACACACAACCTCCCTAAAACTAATTTGACATTTTCACACTGCACTTTTTGTGCTGATATGAAGAAATAAGACCTGAAGTGTTAGTTTGTGAGTAATTAGCGGCTTTTAGAGGTGCTGGTAGGTGGACTGTGTTAGCTTCAGACTGAGCCAGGCTAGCAGTTTCCCTCAGTTTCCAGTCTTTATGCTAAGCTAAGCTAACTGTGATTGTAGGTTCATATTTATTATAAAGAAATGAGGCTGGTTTTGATATTTTTATCTAAATTGTTGCAAGAAAGCAATAAGCCTATTTCACAAAATTTCAAACTATTCCTTTAAACTGCCTTTTTTACTTTGCCCAACACCTACTCAGATATTGATTTCCATCGATTTCCATTCATTTTAGCATGGTTCAAAAAGTCGACTTTTTTTTGGTTAATAGAGGGAATCCTTCACACTCGTACATTGTGGCTCAATTTCATTTTTTATTTGTACTCCTCTTTTTTTAACATCCCCTTTGCCCCTCAGAACAGAGATACAAAGGTGTAGCGATTGAATGATATGTCATCAGTATCATCATCATCATCACTGCATCATTACATAAACAGACGTGACCGCGGCAATAATTATATTGTCACAATGACGCCATTTACCTGATGGAGCGATAAAAGCATAGACACAATTTTTTCACAACTTCAGTTTCAATCAATCAAACAAGTCATCAAATTAAAAAAAGCTGCTTCATTAGAAGACCACTAGTGATGCTCAACATAAGCAACCCTTTCTAACATAATAGTTTATAGTTAATAATTATTTTTAAATCTTTATTAATGAAGAAAAGACTTTCTTTTTCTTGCGTTCACAGCCGTCTCGTGAATATTTCTCATGGTGGTCGATATGCTTCACATCGGTCGCATTTTAAGATGCAGTACCACAAACAAACAATAAAAATGTAAACATGATGTTCTCACTTTCAGCAGCTGAGAAATATACACTCAGAAATGTAATGCTTTGAACATTTTTTAATAGCGATATTGAGTCTGTGTGACTGAAACATCTTAAAACCTGTTTAAGAGTCGTGGCGACGGCATAGTACCAAATTCTGGGCCCCATGTATAAGCAGTCTCTGTGGGCCCCTCTCCCTCGCTTTTATTTCCCTTTTCTTTCCTTCTTCCTTTTTTTACGACTCCTGATTTCCCTTTTCTTGAGGAAAAACATGAGCAGCGTAAGCAGTCACCCCATCAGCTCTAAATGAGTTTAGAGATTAATCCTGAAGCAGGAGCGGACGAAAACACGTCCTAATATTCAGGTCAGGAGTACTAATGCCAAAAAATGTTACTTAAGTAAAAATAAATAAGTATAATTAGCAACATGAACTTCAAGTGTTAAAATTAAAAGTACCGAATGCAGAAAGCAACACTCATATATAGTATATAAAACAAAAAAAAGTCACCCAAATAAATGTTTATCAAAATAGTCAGCAAATAATTTTCAGTCAATCAGCTGATCGATTAATCATTTCATTATCGTTCTTTTTTTTCAGTCGTACTTGCATAAACTTTTTGGTTATTTATTTCTAGCAGAACATTGTGTTTTATAAAGTCTTATATTTTTAAGCAAAAATCTCAATTTGGCGGCTCAGTGGATATAGCGGGCGCCCCATGTACAGAGGTCGAGTCCTCGCCACAGCGGTCGCGGGTTCGACTCCAGCCTCGACCCTTTGCTGCATGTCGTCTCCTTTCTCTCCCCCTTTAACACGTACACTCTGCCCTATCAAATAAAGGGAACAAGCCCAAAAGATTAAAAAATCTCAATTTGTAAAGCAACTAAAGCCGCCATAAATGCAGTGAAATAACAGGTGCAACATTTCCCTCTGAAATGCAGCGCAGTAAAAGTACCACGAAAAGAAAATACTCAAGTGAAGCACAAATACCTCAAATTTCTACTTAAGTACAGTTAAGTAAATTGCTTACTTTAGTTACATGCCACCACTGTCTGCAGTTCTTTATGCACCGAAAACAAATCGTTTCACTGGGTTCAAATATGGATCTAAAAGATGCAAAAACAAGGAAAAACAAGAAATAATGATAATTATTAATGATAATGTTTCCCACTGATCGGGAAACGATTTCAGTTTGAGTCCTCCGACATCTAGAAAACATCTATCTATCTATCTATCTATCTATCTATCTATCTATCTATACAGTATCTGTCCAGCCCTTTTCTCCAAACGAGTTTTCGGTTGTCAGTTTTTCTGTCCTGGTGTTCGGTCCATCTGTTCCCCCTTCCTCTCCCCTGGTGTCTGCTGTTGGACGGAGTCGGCTCAAGCTTTCCAAACGGCAGGTGGAGCAAGTCCAGCATTCCTCCCCCTCCCCTCTCTCTTTCTCTCTCTCTCTCTATCTATCTTTTTCTCTCTCTCCAGAACATTCCCTACCCCGCACGCCCCTCAGAGAGACAGAGACACACACAGAGAGACAGAGAGGAAGGAAAACAGAGACACAGTGGGAGGCAACGGGGGAGAAGAGAGAAAGATGTTGACTTTTGGTGTTTTTCAAAATGATACATCTCACTTGACAAAACATCCACAGAGGATACAATGTCCCAGCACGCAGCACTGAGGCAGGAGACTTCACGAGCTGGACGTTTTAACTGGGACTGCAACTAAACGTTATTTTTATAAGTTCAGGCTGTGAAATATAAAGCTGTACTTTGAGGAATAGCTTGACGTTTTGGGAAAAAGTTTTTGCCGAGATTCAGATGAGACAATGGATATAACTCACGTGTTAAATATTAAGCAGGAGGAGATGGTTAGCCTAGCTTAGCATAAAGACCAAAAAACAAGGGGAAACAGCTGTTCTGGCCAGGAAGTCACTGCGTCCAGCCAAGAAATAGTTCCAGCACATAAAGGTCAGGTTATGGAGAAGTAGTTCGTCCAGCGTGTAGTCCGACATCGGAAATTAAAATCCAGATATTAAATGGTGTTTATTGTTGGTCTGAACGGCCAAACTCGCAGGTGGAATAAAAAGTCTGCGGTCATAGAGATGATATCGTTAAAATACTGGAATAATGGCTAATCTCTCCTGGAAAACTTCATAATGCTGCACTCAGTTGTTCTTTTAACCCTTTGAAATCTGGAATCGACATCACTTTTCTTCTGCTGCGTTCAGACGCATTTAAACTTTCGAAATCTAAGCAAATTGGTTTGTTTTGTTTTGAAAACATGGTGAAAAAAAGATATTAGGAGCTTTGGATTTTTTTTAAAAAGATAGGGAAACATGTCTCCTAAACTATATTTATAACTATCATATTTATATTTTTAAAATTGTTTTACAGAACAATTATTTTTTTTAAACACTTTATTAGGTCATTTATTTATTTTATTTTTTCCCTTTTAAATTTTGGTTATTATTTTGTTCTTTTTACAGTTTTTGGGTGATTTTTTTTTTGCCCTTTTCCCATGTTTAAGAAAGAAATCAAATTCCAAAGGGTTAAAAAGTGACCACAAAAGCTAAAGAGACGGTTATCCCGTCCAGGGTCCCCACAGTCATGGAAAACCTGGGAAAGTCATGGAATTTCACAAAAGCTGTTGGACCATCCAACAACCACTCCTGAAGAAGCAAACTGGCAGCTGAACCGCCATAAAACTGTAATTTGTCATTTTTAAATTTGTGTTTCGGTGCAGATTAAACATATAGGATTACATTTGTTAAAGGGACAGTTCGTATGAAAACAAAAAATACATATTTTGTCTCTTTATCTCAGTTGTTTTGCTGTAAACTAGCTAACGTTAAAGCTCATCTCAGGGGGACGCCATTAATGTTTACATCTCACACTGTCGTGAACACGAGCTTCTTGCCCACGAGTTGATACGAACTTGTCAATCAGTTTGACTCGACAGTCAAGCTATTGTGCAGCAATCGTCAGGAATAGAAAACATATTAATGGTCAGAAATCCAGCTTGAGCAGGCAGGAGCATTAACAAAGTACATTTACTTATATACTGTACTTCAGTACATTTTTTTAAGTATCTGTACTTGGTTTGGGGGGTTTTTGGGGGGGTTTTATCACTATGACTCCACTACATTTGAAATACAAATATTGTACTTTTGACTCTGCTACATTTATATGAAGGCTCTCTTTGTGCGTTACATTGGCTTTGAATTCAGCTTTTCTATAATGCAAACTGGGATTGTGCAGTTCTGTGTGTGTTTTGTTTGTCGAAGTGGTGTTCCCGTACCTCTGCCTTGCGCATACTCAGATCGGGCGGCTCATCGGTATTGACAGGTAGAGAGGAGAGGTCATCAGCAGACGCCTGTAGTTGGTCCTGTGGTTTAAGTAATGGCTACGGCCGCAGATGAAAATGAAAATTCCCCATCAGATCACTCATGGCCAAACCTGAAACCCATATCTGTTTTTTAAATAAAGAATAATTCATGTTATTTTAAATGCTCGGTTTGACGCGCACAAATTCATTATTGTCGCATAAGATTCTTTAAGCGTTTTGTGATGATATACTACATCGGTTTAGATTTAGATTGTTTGATTACTACTTAAGTAAGTACTCCAGTACTTTAGCCACAATAGTAATCTGACTCTGCAGCTCTCATTTGTGTTATTGATGTTCTGTTCTTTGTTTTCCAAAAAACACATCATACAGTTACTATAGTATGCTTCACAACACACTCTTCATCTGAGGCTCAAACATGTTTGGCTGAATCTCTCTGATGTTTCCTCTAACGTAACAGCTATATTAATGCACACTGCTCTTTTACTGCTGCAAGCAACGCTGAAGAAAGCGGAAAACAAAACCTAAGGCCAAATCCAGAATTTATCAGTGAGGGAGAAAGAGTTGATCTGCTTCCAGCCCCTTTTTTTTTTTCTTTTTTACAGTTTGCTTTTACTTTCATGTGGGAAATCCATGTTAAACAAAATACAAGTACTGGTATTAGCATTTTTACATACATACAACATGTCAAGGGGAGACTTTAATTTTGATGAAGGTTAGAAAAAAAAATACTAAATATTCCAAGAAGCTGAAACAGAAAAGAAACTAAGCCAGCTTGTGTATGGTGTATATATATATATATATTTAAAATATTTGGAGCACAAATTTAACTGTGAGAAACCTGAGAAAATCTGCCTGATTTTCTTTTAAAAACATAGGAAGAAGGAAATGAGCAGCAAATGAAGAAGTAACCTAAACATTTGCAAAAAAAAAAAAAGAGTAAAAACTACAAGAAAATAACCTGGAAATTAGAAGAAATAACAAAAAAATTAAAAAGAAGAAGAGATAAAAACAAACAAACGAGACTTGGAAAGAATGCTTCATAAAAAATATAATAATTTTGTAACTAATGATAATTGTAATAAATATATTGTTTTCCTAGCTTTTTCTGTGCTTTTTTTCCTTTGACATTTTCTCTAGCAATTTTTAAAAATACTTTTCTAAATCTATTCATTTCATGCAATTTGTGGAACATTTCTAATCAAGTTGCTCTTGGCCTTTTTCCTGTTTTTGAAAGAAGGACATCTGAAAGCTGCACAACAATAGTTCAGTTGCTGCAGGTTTCAAACAGATAATTGCAACTATGTGCATCAGTTTTGGGGAAGGAGAGCAACAAAAACAACCAGTGACTCAGTCATAAATGCTGTTATTGTCTTTGGGTAAACATCAGAATATTGACTGACTGATCATGTCAGCACTCGCTCTGATAAAGCGCCAGCGAGAGAAAGAAGGGAACAGATAAAATAAATCAATAAAATGCAACACCGAACTTGTGTAACCACTGAAGAGCAACATGTTTATTTCATGAGCTTGATAAAGCTGCGTTACACGACCTTGAGCCTTGAGCATGTTTGTGTGCAGCTTGAGGCCGATCCAAAAACCGAGCCAAACAAGAAGAAGAGTGAAATCCTGCTCCCTCTGTGCCAGTAATGGACCGAGCTTATGTGGTGCATTCAAACGCAGCTCTTAAAAAAAAAACTGTTTTTGTGCTTCAGGAGGAGATGAACCGAGGGAAGCCCAACTGGGAGCACCTCAGCGAGGACCTCCACGTCCTGATCACAGTGGAGGACACGCACAACCGCGCCAAGATCAAACTCCAGCGGGCCATCAATGAGGTCAAGAAACTTCTGGTGCCAGCTGTGAGTATCGCTTCGATCTCCTCGGCGTTGAATATTATGGTCTGGAGTGATGGAGGAGCTGTGTGTGACTGGATGAGAGTTCACTGTGTTGGTATGCATGGAAGGGGGAAGGGGATTGTCAGTCCAAAAAACTGTGTGTGTCTTTTTTTGTGTGTCTCTGTGTGTATGAGAGAGTATGTGTAAGGGGTTAGGGTAATTAGGGAACACGCATAAAGGGGTTTCCATGGTAACCCCGGGTTGTTTGAAAGGCTGAGGGAATGAATGGAGAGTCTGTTCACTTGTTCTCCCCACTCCATCACTCCTTTCACTCGTTCACAACTCACTTCATTCCCAACTACTGGCTACAGTATTCCTTTCCCCCCCCTGTTTTTTTTGTCGTTCACACAAGAGGACATTTTGATTGCACTCCTCAACATTTCTCACATTCTCCTGCCCACCTTCACACCCACCACCACCCTACGGACTCACATGCATGCACAAACATGACCACGGATACGACACATATACACACAGGGCCTCGAAACTGGGAGCACAAAAGCAAATTTAGAAAATTACTAGGCTCCTTCCTTTTCCCCCTCTGCATTATTTGCAACAATTGAAACCGATTGAAAAGACCAGCGGGGGGGAGACTTCTATTGCGGCAATCAGCCGTCACTTCCGCTCCAATCACAGCGTCAGCCAACCCTGGAAGTTTAAACTTGTAAGAAGTGACTAAAGGCAATCAGGAGCTGAACACCTGTTAATCTGCGAGTGTGAATGTGTGTGGAGGGTGAAGTTAATGATACGTGTTGGTTTAACCCCGTTGTTACCCGACCGTAAATCAGTCAGGCTTTTCACCGAGCTGTAACCGGATCTAAGAAGTTGGATATGTGCTGTGTGGTGGAGAGGCTGTGTAAGACGTCTGTTCAACTCCATCTCAGACAATAGAGTGCTCCAGAGATGGCGTTTTTTCTGTAGGCCAAACCGGAAGTTAATGTTGTCCTGGTTCCCTCGCCAAAAAGCCTATGGGATTTTTCCTTTGGATTTTGGATCATTGCAGAAAATAAGCTTTGATGCTTACACATGTTCAGCTGGATAATTTCACAAATGAAAACCACTTTCAGGATTTTTGAAGCCTAAATTAATTGGCAGAAGTAAAAAGTCAACATTAGGCTATAAAATAAACTTCACTACAACACCACAACAAGGCTGTGAAGCTGTTTTCGGCACAGCCTGGCATGATGATGTTCTGTAATTTAACCCTTTGAAAACTGGAGTGACGTCACTTTTCTTGTGCTGCTTTAATGTACCTTTCACAAATGCTTAAAACATTTAATGCTGAGCACATTGGTGTGATTTCTTTTGAAAACATGTAGAAAAAAGCAATGAGCAACTTGGTAAGAAATGTTCAATGAATGCGAGAAATTTGTAGATTTAGAAAATTATTTTTAAAAAGCTGGAGAAAAATGTCACGCAAAAAAGGAAATAGCCAGAGAAAAACTAATTTATAATTATCATATTTACATATTTAAAATTATTTTACAGAATTTATATATATATATATATATATATATATATATATATATATATATATATATTATATATATATATATATATATATATAATACACTTTTTCCAGGTAATTTCATTGGGTATTTTTTTAGATTTTTTTTGTTTAACTAATTTTCTGGCATTTTTTTTGTACTTTTACAATTTACTTGCTATTTTTTGGAACATTTCTTCCTTCCTACCTTCCTTCTTCCTTCATTGCTCATTGCCTTCTTCACAAGTTTTGTAAGGAAATTAAGCCAAAATCTTGGCTTGCTGAAGTGCTAACTCATTTTTTCAGCTGTGTTTACATGGAGCAGATTAAAACTTTTTTTTTATAGTCTGATTAATTCTTTGAGGCATTTTATCACAAATCCTATCTGATCACTTTACTCAGTTACAATGGAATCTCTAATCAGCGTGATTTCATACAGATAGAAGAAATATTGTCCCTGTAACTGCAGCTCATGTTATTATTATAAAAAAAAAAGGCCAAACAAAAGAAACAGACTTTTTTCTCCCTCTTGTATCATAATTAGTTTGAGCGTACTGTAACATTTGCTGACTTTCTGAACCAGACTCCCACAACAGTTAATTCATTCAGTGGTCAAACTGCTGAATGACGGTCTTCGCTAAGTAAGCTGATTGTGCTGCTCTGCTCTGGTGTAGGCTGAGGGGGAGGACAACCTGAAGAAAATGCAGTTGATGGAGCTGGCGATTCTCAACGGGACCTACAGAGACGCCAATGTCAAGACGCGTAAGGATGACATCACAGTTAACATGTGGAGGAGGGTTGGTGGGTGACAAAGGAGGGGTCTCGGTACAGGAGTCCACTGTATATATGAACAATGCCTCTGTTTCTGCTGTTAAATGGACTGTTTGTCCTCTCCTCTTCTCCCCTGTCTATTGTACGTGTGTGCGCTCTGCGTGTGGGTGTGCACATACTTGCATTATTGTATGTGCCGCACAGCCACCGCCGGCTTCCCTCTGGCGACCCCTCAGGCGCCTCGGATCATCACAGGCCCGACGCCCGTCCTGCCTCCCACCCTGCGCAACCCCGCCCCCGTCACCACGCCGACCATCATGCCTCTGATCCGTCAGATCCAGAGCTCCGCCCTCGTGCCGGGAGGCAATCCGCACCCGGCGCTGGTGCAGCAAGGGCCCGAATCTGGAATCATCTACACGCCCTACGAGTATCCCTACACACTCACGCCCTCCATATTGGAATACCCGATTGACTCGACTGGAGTATTAGGTATTTAAAAAGCAAATGTTCATCATTTCATACCGAGTCAATGGATGTATTATGAGAACTGGATAGTGGGCGCCAATTGAAGTTGCTCGCAAAGTGCGTACGTCCAAAACAAACAAAAACAAAAAAACTGACCCCGCCCACTTGTCCTGTGAAGGATAACAACAACAAAAAAGCATTTCTAGACTCTAAGAAAGATTTCCAAATACAAAACCTACCTAATCTAAAAATTCATAATATAAAGAGTCATAATTTGTCTTGTTTACTGTTTTATTGACATGTTTGTTTATGGAAGTTAAGGATAAAAAATGTTTTTGGTGAAACAGTTAAGCTCTGCATTTAACCCAAGCTTACACTGCTTCTATAAAGGTGTGTTCAGACAGCAAGCAAAACAAATTATGACAAATTTAACCATTTGATTGTTTGTGAACTTGGTGTTTGTGAATCCACAAAAGCCAATGTAACAACTGCACAGACATTATCTGTAAAAATGCTTTTCGCGGATGAAACAATGGCATGTTTGTGTTCAGCTGCGGTGCTCCAGACTAACTTTCTACATTTGTTGCTCTGGTGCGCCTAATTTTTCAGCATGTAATTTAGGTGCACCCACTGTATTCTTTGGCACCTTTTGGCGCAGCAGCACCCAGAGAAAAATTTCACTTCTCACGACACTCTTTCCTTTGTCTCATCAGAAATAAATCAGCTTCTTATTTGGAGATACAAATTTCTGATCTGTCTCTCCTAAACCCCCCCTTAAAAGAAATAAGAAGCAAAATAATAAATTGGCTCCTCTGCTTCTCAGAAGTGAGACAAGTCTCAGATTAGATAAAATACGCAGAGCTGAATCTTGAATTTGATTACTGGGGTGAATTTCTGAAAATTTGCAGGCTCATTAATGTGTTTTCTTTTTGGTCTTACTGTTACCTCAAATAAAGATAGATAAGAATCAGGCTAAGACAAGAGGAAGGCTTTTTCTGAGAAGCTGACATTAAGAAGCATAAGAAAAAGGTCAGAATCTCAAATTGTGGTTAAACTGAGCTCAGTTATGTCTCGGAGAAACAGGCTGGACGAAGAAGAGATCTTATTTTGAATTCTCCTTTTCTCTGGGTAATACATTCTTAAAGTTACCTTTTTTGTCAGTTCTCATACATACATTAAGTGTCTTACCAGGGACAGGAGAGACAGGTGGTGGGACATAAGTTAATTTTCAAGTCAAGTCAGTTTTATTTATAAAGCCCGTTATCACAAATCCCAATTTGCCTCAGAGGACTTCACAGCATACAGCACCTCTCTATCCTTAGACCCTCACATCGACTACGTAAAAACTCCCCCAAAAATTGTATAACGGGGGGAATAAAAATTAAGAAAAAGAAAAGACTCATAGCCAATCAGAGGCAGAGTAGGGGTCAGGTCTTTGCAGATTGTGTATTGGAAAAAAACCCCTAAATGTCAGCAGCACCAGGTAAACGTTTAGTCGCACATTACAGATTTTTCTGATCGAATGAACTCTGGAGCGCTGCGACTGAACATGTCATGTCAGTTCCCTGCAGTCTTCTTTGTCCTTCTCTTCTTGATACTTTTAAAGGGATAGTTCACCCAAAAATGAAAATTCAGCCGTTAGTTACTCCCCGTCATGCCGATGGAAGGTCGAGTGAAGTTTTATAGTCTTCAAAACACTGCTGGAGGTTCACGGGGAAAAAGCATTTATCTCCCAAATAACTGAAGCAATTGGTGACCAGGATTCAAACGTTTATAAAAATACTTAATAAAACCACAAAACGTATCCATACTGCTCATACGAAGTAATCCAAGTGTCCTGAAGCCCCAACGGGCGAAGTAGTTTTGAAAAACATCAGTGTCGTCATATTTTTAGCCTTGTAGCCTGTAGCTCCTAGTGTGGGAGCCACGTTCACGTATGCGTGTACCAACGAGAGCTCGCACTATCTGCACGCCAGTGTTTACATGCTACCTGGAAGCCTTTCGTTCACACAGAGGGAGACTTCTGGAGTAAGCAGCAAGAAATAAGACCCTTTGTTGGATTTAAAACTACGATGTGTGGTGAGAGCCTCTGGTAAGCATGTAAACACTTGCATGCAGACACCGCGAGCTCTCGTTGGTCTTGCACGAGCACACTTACATGAAGGCAGCTCCCACACGAGGAGCTACAGGAGTATCTTTTGTACAGGCTACAACAAGGTTAAAAACGTGGCGCCAGTGAAGTTTTTCAAAACAACTAGGCATGTCGGGGCTTCAGGACAATTAGATTACTTCACTCAAGCAGTATGGAGACAGTTTGTGTTTTTATTATGTTTTTTTTTTAACGTTTGAATCCTCCTCACCATTTGCTTCAGTTGTTTGGGAGATGAGTTCAGCGCCTTTTTCACGTGAAACTCCGGTTTCCATTTTTTTGTGGACTATAAAACTTCATCCAACTTTCCACCGGCATGACGGTGAGTAGATAATGACTTAATTTTCATTTTTGGGTGAATTATCCCTTTAACTTAAGTTTAAAACATTTTGAACTCACATGGATGCACTTTTGCTTCATATCGCTCACTTTAAAGTGACTTTGTATGCAATCACTCAATCACTTAATTCAACCTAATCTTACAATCTACACATAAAACAGCCTACTGCTGCCAAATTCAAGAGCCAGATTTAGTCCATTACTAACTGTGAGCTTGCCAGGCTAATATATTTATTTATATCTCTTTTATAAGAGAGACCAGCATAGCAGTGGACCGAAGTCTCAAAACAAAGTAGAGAGAGTGCCGGTATAAAAAGTTAATAAAAAACAAACAAGAAGGGGAAAATATATACAATGCCAAAATCAGTTTAAAGTATGTTTTTGTGCCCAAGTTACTAATGGAGAGTTTTTCTGAATTTGTTCCAGTAATGAGATTGTGATTAAAAAAAATCTCTGGTGACATTACATAAATGACCTCATAGAGAAATTAAACATTTTTTTTATACCTTTTTCAGACTGTTATTAAAAGTGTTATGGTAATTAAAAGATGAAAGCTGGTAAAAAAAATGTTGCATTACTCTATGAGGTTGGTTACGTAATGGAGTCAGACATTTATCATAATTTGAGCCTGTCAGTGGCAAAAAGAAACACTTTTAGGGGACGTGAATTGACAGTGCACAGTTTCTCAAAGTGATTCCTTCGTAGCCCGTTTCACCGTCATCTTAACATCTTAAGCACAAAAACATGAGAAAATAGAGTTTAAAGATACCAAAGTTTCCCCTTAACAGTATGGATCATGAAAATATAAACTCAGTTGGTGGAGCGGGCACCCCATGTGCAGGGGCTGCGTCCTCGCCGCGGCAGCCGCATGTTCGATTCCAGCCTCGGCCCTTTTCTGTGTGTTGTCCCCTCTCTCTTCCTCTCCCTCGTTCACGCTTAAGCCGTTCTGTCTGAATAAAGGTAAAAAAAGCTAAAAAAAAATGGGGATCTATGTAAAATTCCTCTACTTGATGCTTTTGAAAATAGCCAAATCTGAGCGAAACCTGAAGCTTTATGTGGCTTGAACGCAACCAAATATATTTTCTGTTATTGTCGAGTTAAGATGCAAATTATCAGGGATTTTCCTTTGCAGTATCACAGTTTCCCACTGGGACAAATTGGCAGCCATATCCAGCTCTTGTAATACATCCACAACATATGTAAATGAATGCTGAAGCTTATTGGTGGGCTAATAGTCCCTTCTTCCTGTGTTTTCGCAGGTATGGCTTTCCCAACCAAAGGCTAAGCGATAGCAACTCTTCCTAGCACACACACGGACTGGCTTGCAGAGACCCCCCCCCCCCCCCTCCTCTCTCTCTATCTCCCCTACATACTTGTCCCCCAGAGCAAACAGCAAAGTTTGTTCATACTTTAGGATGACAGATTCCTCGACAGTCATTCTGTAGTCAAGTGTCCATTCCTGTTAATTTCCTCTTTGTATTAGCAGACTAGTGTTGTGGTGTGACAGCTATTTAACTTTTTTTAATAGTTGAGCTTCTGCTTGTAATTTTAACACATTTTTAGTGAACCCATAGGTATTCTAGCGCCGCTGTTTGTGATTTAATATATGTTAAAGCTTATTTTAATCACAGAGCTATAGAGTGACTTTGCTTACAGCTGAATCTACTAGTGAAGCTTAGTGAGAAATTAGTGGTTTGGATTAATATTTTCTTTAGAGAGCAGAAGACCACAAAAACAACAAGAGTTCTGTCTCTTAGAAGCGAGATGTTTTGACTTGTTTTCAGCCTTGAACACGTATATTCCTGATGTTGGTGCCATGGGTGGACTGTTTGATGTCTTTCTGATGAGTAACCTTCTGTGTTCTGTTTTGGCGATGTCAATGGCTGTTAGCAGGTGCCATGACCACTAAGGTACGACGCCACGACAAGAGAATCCATCCTTACCAAAGGGTAGTGACCCCAGACAGAGGTTAGTTAGCTCACCAGCCACTTTATGTGTATGTGTGTGTGTGTTAGTGTGCGTGCATGCAGACCAATGGACCAATTTCAGTTTACATGTGTCTGTAAAACGGCATGCCTGTAGAAAGAAGTAACCGCATCAGGCGAAAAAGGTCACACGCTGAAGCAGCTTCAGTGTAAAATGTGAAACGGTATTTGTTGCAGTGAAAGTCAACTAAGTGAGCAGATTGGGAGGAACTATGTGAGGGGTGACAGCTGCAGCGGTTATCTTTGCTCGCCTGGTAGATAAACTGGACGGCTTGCAGGCCGGGACCCTCTCAATTAGAATGGATCGCTCCGTTCATGTGACTCGGTCCTTGTGACTCTGGATTTGGAGTCCTCTCTCAGAAACTTTTTTTTTCTGTTGTTGTTTGTTTTTATCTCTTCACTACTACTTTTGACCCTATGAATAACTGTGGGAGATTTTATTTATACCCAACTTCATTCCAGTAGATTTCCACAAATGTTTTTTATTATTATTATTAATTAAATCCTGTGTTGTGCCCAATGACTATATTACACTTAAAGGTCCAGTGTGTGAGATTTAGTGGGATTTAGTGGCATCTAGTGGTGAGGATTGTAGGTTGCAACCAGCTAAATTTTCTTTAGGTTAGAATTCCTCCAGTGTTTATTGTGCAGGGTTTTTTGTTGTTTTTTTTTTATATACAGCTGACAGCTGAATTATTAGCAGAGGTCTCTTTCTCTCCGAAACAAACAGACCAGGTGATTTAAACTGGTAAAAACCCTGAATAAAGCAGCTTCATGTTATAAGTCAGCGCTAGCAAAACACCTGCATATGGGTGCATCCCGTTTGTTTTTCGTTTTGTTTTTTTTAAACAGACATTCAGGTGGTTTTTGTAAGAGGAAGAATTATCCACAGAGGTCTCTTCCTCTCCAAAATATAGTGAGGTGATTAAAACCGGTAAAAACACTGAATAAAACAGTTTCATGTAAACACTGTTTGGCATATCGGAACAAGGCCATTAGCTCAGCACCTGCTAATGTGTGCTCACTTTTTTTTTTTCTTTGGAGAACTTTAGATCCAGATGTTTAGGAGGTAAACAGTAAAACAGTAAAAACACTGAATAAAGCAATTTCACATAAAAAAGGGCTGCCCCCCTCAGTCTACTTAGATTACTTTACGTGGAGTTGTCAGTTTGTTTGTTTGTTTCGGTTTCTTTTTGTCTTCTTTTTTTTTGATCCCCAGATTATGCTGCGGAGTGAGTGCTCCTCTCTTTCACGTTGCTCTTTGGTACAGGCAGCTGCAGACATGCTGCAGCGGCATGGAGGACGAGAGACTTTGTATAACTTAGAATTAACTGTCCTCGGCTTTCTGCTTGAAGATGGTGAATTTGAAGTGCACAACAACATAATGTGATTCAGTCTTTGGCTTTTGTTTGATATTTAGAGCCAACAAAAAATTCTGTTGCACACTCTTGATCCGCTGTTTATGATGTAAGCTTCACTATATTAGGTGAATGTCATTTTCAAACTGAACATCCCAGTAAACTCCATGTGGACTTTAAAATTTTACACAAAAAAAAACCCCTGAATTGTCAAATATTTGTATTGAACAGCCAATTGTGAATCAGATAAAACTGTTTCTCCAACCTTCTTTTCATGGAGGGTAATGCAAAAATGCAAATGGCCCTATCTGGAGCCGGTGTTTGGTTTGTCCATTTAGGGCTACTGTAGAAACATGGCGGTGCCACATGGCGATCTCCGTAAACAAGGACCAGCTCCCTATGTAGATATGAGCGGCTCATTCCAGGATAACGAATATACAGCGGTACAGTTGTTATTTTCAGGTGATTTATTTAAAACTTTTTATGAACAGTTTTGAAACAGTACATTCACTCGTCAGTACATTCAGTTTTATAGAAAGTGGCAAATAATGACCAAAATTTACAAATGCAACTAATGAGATAAGTAAGTACAAACCATTATTTCAGTAATAAACATGCAATAACATGAACAAACAAGGGTTTCACTAATCAGTTATAAAGTTGTAAGATTTGCATAAATTAATAGTTTTGGTCAGTTTTTTATGACATTTTTAAGTTCGATATTGTTTTAAAATATGTATCTAGATATGTTTGTTTTTTTGAGAAAACATGCTTATTATGTTATGTTTCTGCCATTATATCCTCCTAAATCCTACACACTGGACCTTTAACATAACAGTGATTGTCTTCTTATCTAAAGGTCATTCAATTCAACATGAACTTTGGTCTTTACTACTAAAACACAGCGTGTGATAACTACTGAAGTCTGTGTTACAAGCTCTTTTGTATGAAATACTGTTGTTTGTGGTCTTATCAGTCGCCCACTGGACTTTATCATTGGGACTGTTTACATCTTTCATATATTTCCTCGCCGGAGTGGCGCTGTTACCATGTATTTAGCTGCAAAATAAATTTGTATATAGGGATTTTAAGGATTTAAGTGCTTATATGAAGCTTATGGAACAAGATCGCTTTGGAAATACTTGTAGTTTTTTTTTTTCTTTTTTTTTTAGTTTGTAAATTTTTATTTTTACGACATGCTTTTTATAGATGAAGTGTCTCCATGTAAACTTCAAACTTTTATTCAAGGTGTGTAGCTACTACTGTTTTAGTCACCGCGATAAAGGTGGCAGTGAAGGCAGTGTTGTGCTCTTGTCTATTTAAGACGAGGCGACCTTTCTCGATCCACAGGCCTCGTGACTGTTTTATGCAATAGAAATGGACTAGCTAGCTACAATATATGTGCGTGTGTGTGCGTGCGTGTGTGAGCGGTGGCGCTCTTGTTGTACACGATGGACAAAAAACACTAAAAGGCAATAAAGATGACTATTGAAAAAACAAATCTCTAAAGAAAACCAAAGCCTCTAAATTCTTGTAGTTAGTCTGTCTATTGTTAAATTGTCTCTAAAATCACCATCTCTTAACCTCTCATCGCTATCTCTTATGGTGCCTCTTTGCTTACTGTAGTCATTAGACGCTCTTCTAATACTTCATAGCAAATGGATCAAACCATAATCAATAATCACGACTGTTAATCTTACACCTGCTGCTAAACAATAGCTCTACTTGTCAGTAAGCCAAAGTATTTCTGAGGCCCAGACACTTTTCTTTGGACATAAAGGTCACTCTCTCACCCACATGAAACCATGCTGTCTCCCTCTCTGTCCATGGTTTCACTGTCTGTCTGTGCTAGACGTAGCCCAGCTAGCATGAGTAGTGTCACTATAGCAGCGGTCACACGACACGAGGGGCATCTCCTCGCAAACACCTTCATGAGCACACGTGAGCATCGCTGACCGGCCATTCCTTATGTCACCACCCGCTGGTTGATGTAAGTCCTCCTGAATGGTTATGCAGGGCTCATGAAGGTGTTGTGCAGCTCTTCTGCAGCGCCCCTCATGCTGTGTGACGGCCGTAGATCTGCCTTGTTGTCATCCTGACGCCACTAGCTGACACTAATCTCTCTTCTATCTTTTTTTCTTTTTATGTCCCCTTTTATGTGCCCTTTTTGTTTCCTTTCCACGTCTGTCCGTCTCTGTCTAACTCTAGCTGCCACGGCAACTAACCCATGACCCCTTGACCTTCTGACCTTTCCGCCCACTGATGACCCACCCATCTCCGCCTGCTGGCGTGCTCATTGGCCCGCGGCCCCGTCACTCCCCCAGCTCAGCCAACCAGACCACCACATTGGGAACAACCCCGGCTGCTTCTGTCTAACCAGCCAACCAGACGACAGCGATCACGGGAGTAAACCTCAGGACCCCGCCCACCACCAAGTCCTAAACTAAACTTTACCAAACGTGCCTTCCTTCCAAAAAAGTCCAAAGCCAGTCTGAGAATGTTTCATAACCAGTAAAAATCCCAATCTGTAACAGATGTTGCCATGCATAACCAGTAGACTATACTGGGGATGGGGCCCCCAATCTGGTGAAGGGCTCCTAAACCAATTCCTGGCTGTGCCAAACTGTCTCCCTGAGCTGCCCTCGGTCCGTGTGATGCAATAATATTAATAATGACTCTATTAATAACATGGTAACTATACTCATAATGATGGTACTTATCCAGCACAGAAACCCTCCATAAACACTAAAACTAAAAAGAGATATGTTGACAGCTTTCCTCATCGGGCGCCTTTTACTTAAAGGAGTACGTCACCCAGAGATGACCATTTGTTAATCAGTAACTCACCCCGTGTTACGTTGAATTTGTGAGGAAAACTTTGATTTTCTTGCATGTAAATGAAGAACCCAAAAACTGAGAAAATTCTTGATGAATTACAGTAAATGGGGGGCCGCGTTAAACAAAAACTATATCAGAACATCTGTTTCTGAACTCTTACACAAATCGTGCAGTATAATCCAGGTCTTATTTATACAGTTTAGGGATGACAACAGTTAACCATAGAGTGTATTTTTGAGTGGTAAAGCCTGTAGATCTATGGATTGATTTATTGTTTAGTTTTCTGCACCATTCAGGTCTGGTTAAAGCTAGCTATTGGCGCCGCTGCTCATTCAATTAGTAACGACCATAGACTGTATATAAAGATGGACGCCCCCACTTACCAAGAGGGGGCCTTAACCCCACTTGGGGCGTCCCCAAGTGGGGTTAAGAATATCTGAGATATGGCCGTTGCCAACTTGCAATGGTGATGTCAATGGTGATGCAGTCACGATATCCACGGTGGGGTTAGATGGGGACTTCTCGCCAAACCACCCGTCAGACCAATTGCGAGCAGCTCCATTGAATGCGAGTGCATCGATTGGCTGTCACAGCTGTCAACCAGGCTGTGAAAATTTCCTTTTTGTAGAATTGAATTTCTCATTAAAACCGAAATTACGACCGATAAGACGTTTGACTGCATGTTATTTTAGCGACCCATCGCGGGAGATTTTCAAAGCCGCTTGTAGCAGTTAGCCGCTAACTTGGAGAAGAAGAACAGCCTCCGTAAATATCCGCAAATTGGGCAGATAATGAGAATCAGGAGCCCTCCCTTTAGAGCAGAGGACGAGATCAGCCACCATATAACAAAGACGATAAATGATTGATACTGACATGTTATGCTGTTATTATTGTTTAGAAAGCACTGCGGACGTGTATTTTATATGTCACGCTAGAGGTGGATGCTGTTGTGTTATATGTCGCGCCTGCGTTGATTCCGTGATGCCAGCATGTTGTCTAAAATCACACCGAAGCCACCATTGTTTGGTTCTGTGTAAAAGAGCAATGAAGGCGTAAAGAAGGGACTTGGTAACAGCCAGATAGCGTGATCTCTTTTTCAAAAGAGCGAGTGTTAGTAATGCTAAAGGGTCTCAAAATGAAGCTGCTTATTCACTAGGGCAACCTTGGGGAGATCAAAGGGTGGCAAAAATGTTTCCACAGCAACAGTGTCGCGCCACAAGAACATTTTTCCAGCGTTATTTGCTGAATGAGTTGCGCTCTACCTGACAACATGTGCTGTTTAGGCTAGAGCAGCCAAGGCTAACCAGGAGAGACCGGAGGCTCGGCAGTGGGCACTATGTTTCCGCATGTTAACGCAAATAGGCGGCTGTCTGTCAGCCAGCAGAAAATACAAGGCAGACATTAACGTCTCAAAAAAACAATAAAATTTCACCACCGCTAAATAGTGCTTTGAGAAAGCCTTAAGTATTTCATGTAATTTCACTTTTTTTGTTGTTGTTGTTATTGTTGTTGTTTTTTTCTTAAAAATTAACCGGGCAGTTAGTGGTTAATAAGCAAAATTAACGGAAACTGTCTTCCCTAATGCAGTCATTTGCTCAATATTTCCCAAACACATGCACTTTTGTTAAATCCTTTCACTTCTGCATACAAGTAGCGCACCTGGATTCTGTGTTTTTGGATTCAACAGAAGCGTGCGAGAAAACAAATTCTTCCTCACAAATTCATTGTAACATGGGACAGGTAATTAATAAATGAATTAATATAGAAATGATCATTTTGTGGGTGAAGTATTCCCTCTTGAAGGGGATTGGTTCTTCTCTCAGCCAACACACACTCATTAATTTACACTTTGTTATTGGTGTTAAACCCTTCACATTAACTCACTTTTCCTTGAAATGTAACACCAACATGTGATGTGTTTAAAATGTCTGATGTGCTTTTTAAAGATCATATTAATTTATGCCTCATGTCCTTTAAAGTGAGACATCTCCATTTCCCCTTTTACATGTGTGAACAAGAGAAACTTTACACTGTAAAGAAACAGGCGCTCATGAGGAAAAATAACAAACTGGAATCCAAAATGCCAAAGTATCTCTTTTAAAACAGTAAAATATCCCAATAGTGAGTCAACATATGCAGAAAAATGCCAAGTCTGTACAGTACAGATCCACACACACACACACAGAGGGGAGGTTGCACTTCTTTTGTCTAAATCAAGACGACTTACACAACGATGCCTTTGCCTTTTTCACACTACAGTATTGTATCAGCTTGAACAACAGTGCCTTTATTTATTTGAGAGAGATGGAACAATGTTACACCTAAATCTTTCACTGCTACATCGGGGGTTTGTGCCCAGCATGAAATTATGTCCTTTGGGTTTATGCAGATTCATTATCATCATCTACATTTTATGGTTTTAGATCTATAACTCCTCTCAGTTCAGATTTTAGTGCCAAAAACATTTTAAAAAATGGCTTATTTGAATTGGAAGTGAAATGCAGTATTGAGGCAGCAGCTGCGGTGTCTGAAACGTTTATGTGTGAGGTTCGGATACCTCTAGAGAACAGTGTTATATTTCATCTTTTCATTTGTTTGTTTTTGTTGGAAGTCCATATCGATATTTCTGCACGTGTATCCGCTTTTTTTTTTTCAGACAGTGTGGTACAGTTACTCGTGCACATACACACAAACCAACCGATGCCTTGACTTAAAAACAAAAAAGAAAAAAAATCATGGAGCCGTAACATCTGTAACAAGTTTATAATGTATTTTTATATTCTATTTTGTACGTGGAAAATAACATTAAATGACCTTTTCAGATAAGAACATTATGCCTTATTACGGAGAGTAATTTGATGAGTATAACTATCCTTCATGTGTCATTAGTAATCAATGTCCTGATATACTGGAGTCTCTGATGTCCTCTGTATTAACTTGAGCCTTTGAGATCAACATCGCTTGCCCTCTGTGCCTTTTGTATACTCTGAGTGTGACGATTAACAGTGTAGTACGACATTAATCTACTCTTCAAGTGTAGGTTACTAACTGTTACCACTTCTGTGATTATTAACCACTTTAATGGTATCTTACAGAAGCCGACAGCGGCCGTCCTCCCCATTATTTTTCTCATTCCGTTATTTCAAGATTGTGAGTTAATTATTTTGTTATATTGTGAAAATGACGACCCAAAACAAAAGGTTTTTATTTTGGTTGTTAAAGGAAGGTTGTTATTTCACGAAAAACAAAATGATCTACATTTTATCACGAGAAGTAAATTCGAGAACTCTAGCTTTCAAGATAATCAACCCGTATCACAAGGAAACAAAAGGTTTTTAAAATCTGTTATCTCGAGAAAATAAGCTTTTTCCTCGAAATGACAAGTTCATTATTCCATTATCTTGAGATAACAAGTCGAGTATTTTGTTATCCCAAAGAGAGCCTTGTTATCAGGTGACAAGGAGATAGTCAACCTGTTATCACGTGAAAACAAAGGTTGTTTTAGTTTATCTTATGTAGAAAATAAGCTTTTTTATGCAGTGATAACAAGGTCATTATTTTGTTGAAACTAAAAGTTATGTCATTAGCAAAATTAGCTCATTTATCTGGAGATATCGAGATGATCAACCCATTATCATAAGAAAACAAAAGTTTGATTTTTATTTTAACTTGAAAAAACAAGCTTTTCTATCTCATGATAACAAGTTTGTTATCCTGTTATCTCGAGAAAAGAGCTTTGTTATCTTGTGATAGCGAGATAATCAACCTGTAACCACGAGAAAACGTTTTTTTTTTTCATTTGTTATCCTGAGAAAAACTTGAAATAACTTAATTATGTATTTATCTCTAGATAAAAAGCTCTGTTATTTCTTGATAAAAAGATAATTAACCCCTTATCAAGAAAAAACAAAAAGTTTTATCCAAAGAAAAAGAGCTTTGTGATCTAATAAGTTATTCAATCAACCCGTTATCCCTAAAATAAAAAGGTTTTATGTCGTTATCTCGAGATAACAATTTAATTATGTCGTTTTAAACTGAAAATATCAGATCAAGGCAAACAAACTACTTAAAATCAGTTGCTACGTTTTGTTTTTGTAATTATCTCCTTAATTTAAGACAGAAGAGCTTGTTTTTATCGAGATAATGAAATAAAATTACATTTTTCTTGAGTTAAACAACCTTTTGTTTTCCTGTGATAATGGGTTGATTATCCTGTTATTTTAAGATAGTAACAGTCTTTTTTGCAAAATAAAACAATTAACTCGTGATCTCGCGATAACGGGATTTAAAAAATATTTGGGAGGACGGCCGCTGTTGACTTCCGTAGTATCTGTCTCTGCTTTGAATTCCTTTAAAAACAAAAAAAAAAGAATTACATGTGTGTCTAAAGAAACGAACAAAAAAAAAAATATGTGTTGGAACTTTTAACTTTTTAAAGTGAGCAGGAATAACTCTTTGTACACTATTAAACTCATAGTTGTTAAACTAACAATCTTTGTTGCTTTTTCTCTGTAGCTCTTAATTATGCAAATCAGCTTCCTTTCTGCATACTAATCACCAAACACTCGTCAGATACAGAGAGAGGGAGGGAGGAAAGAAACCCGGCAGATATTTCAGTCAAAACGCAGGGAAAGGGCCACAACATGTTTTTCCCCATTTCTCCCTTTCTGCGCTCCTTTTCTTGTTTTCTATCCACTCCTGCTATTTAAGTAGACACATTGATGTGTGTAATAAGAGAGGACAAAACACACCCAGCTCACCATGGTTTCTCTGAGGCATGCACATGTATAACAGAAAAAAAAGGGAGGAGGGGGTTCAGGTTTGGAGGAGATGGCTGGGGAATTAAAGGGAAATTGATTGTGCAAGCTCGCCCTCAAACATCTGCAGAGTAAATATACAACATCACTGCCTGTCGCTGTAGTCTCTAAAAAACAGCCTCTTATACATGTGTCATGGTAGCTGCATTTGTTTTAGCCTTTAAAGCTTGAGCAGAATGGTTTGATTTCTTTCAAAAGCCTGGGGGAAAAAAGGCGATAAGCAACTTAAGAAGAAATGACCCCAAAAAATTTACAAGAAATCAGTGAAAAGTTACAAGAAAATAATCTGAAAATGAGCAAAAAAAAAAGAAGAAAAAAAGCAGAGTAAAACAAAACAAAAATAGGGAAGTTACCTCAGAAAAGTGTATTTTTTTTATATATAATTCTTAAACAGAATTAAAATATATTATTATGATAATTCTAATAATGGCTTTCTGGACATTTCTCCCTTTATCTTGTAAAAGGTTATGAAAAAAGTGACTGGTAATAGACCAAAAAACAGTTTAAAACAAAAGGCCTTATAATATTTATAAAAATACTGTGCTGTACATTTTTAATTGTTTTTAATGATATAAAATAATTCCCTTCAGCACATTTTCAGGTCATTTTCTTGTCACCTTTTACACTTTTTTTTTTTTTTGTTGCCAATTTTGAGGATATTTCTTGCTTAGTTGCTCATTGCATTTCCACCCCTCTTGTTTTCAAAAGAAATCAGACTCATTTTTTCTGGTTTCAGAGGTTAAAGTGCTTATAAAAGACATTTAAAAGCAGGGCAAAAAACAGGTGTGAAAAGGTTAAGAAAACCAGACTAAATCTACTAATTCCTTGCAATTTGCAGACACCCCCGAAAGAAATCAAACCAATTTGCTCATGTTTCAGACATTTAAATACTTCTGGAAGACGTTCGAATGCAGCCCAGAAAACTGACGTCATTCCAGCTTCCAAAGGGTTAATTAGTCCCCCTCTTTTTGAGGATCCACTTATTAAAAATTGAAACATAAAGAGCGATAAACATGGGTTAATTTGGGCATTTTGTGTCACTTCAGGTTAAGGTTTCACACGCAGGATAAAAAAAAGGAGGAAAATCACATGGGTTTTTTTTTCTCCCCGTGGTGAATGCAGCAGTGGGTGGCTCATTCGTCCTCTCCCTGCCCTTCCTGCTTTCATTGTGGAGTTGAGGGGTGATATTGAACTTCAGGCTTGGAGTTGAGCCTGCTCTGCGGCCGCAACCCCCTGATCACAGAGAGAAAGAGAGAGAGGACATAATGTGTCCGCTGCAGACAGGAAGAGGCAAGATAGCAAAGAAAGTACAAGAGAGACTGTGTGGATTTATAAATGGGTGGGGGTGCATGTGGATGGGTGTGTTCTCTTGTCTCTGTTTTTCCTGTTTTCAGTCAAGTTTTGGAGCTGCTTTTTGTGTGTGTCTCCTAGTCTGGTATGAGACACTCTTCAAGCATCTGGTAATGTATTCTGCAGTCAGCGCCTCGCCACTGCCAACACTGGGGCCCAGAGCTCCCACAATCAAAGTGTGTGTGTGTGTGTGTGTGTGTGTGTGTGTGTGTGTGTGAGCGAGAGAGAGAGAGATAAAGAGTGAAAGTGAGAGGAAACGACAGGTTGATTTACATTACTATGTATGCACACACATAATGAACAGCTCCACATTCCCTCTGCTTGGTAAATATTTGATGGCGGAGCGACAGAATGATTTTTAGCTGAATACACTCGTAGAAGTAAAGGTGCTAACTAGAACCAACCATGGTTCCATGGCTTTTTTCCCGTAAGAGAAACCAGTTTTGGTACACAGTTGAAGCTTTTATTAAGGTTTCAACTGGAACACTTTGAGAGGGATCTACCTAGAATTTTACATAAATACCAAGGACCATCTGTTAATGGTTCCACCCAAAACCCCCAAAAAGAGATTCTACGGAGAACCCTTCTATGGTGTAATTGCTCCATGCAGAACTCTCTCTGGGTGTGCTATCCAGTACATTTTCACATCTACAATGCTATCCTTCCAGGGAATTCTACCAAGAACCCTTTCGTGTTCCAAGGGTTTCAGCTAGAACTCACCCAAGGGGTTTTACTGAGAAACTATTCATAGTCCAAGGGTGTCATCTAGAACCTACTCAGTGTGTTATATCGAGAACCCTTTCATATTCTGAGGGTTTCATCTACAACCCACCACATGGATTCTACCAAGAACCTTCTCATGTTCCAAGGCTTTCATTTAGTTCTACTGAAAACCAGTAATGGTCCAAGGGTATCATCCAGAACCCATCCAGGGGATTCGACCAATAACTCTTTCATATTCTAAGGGTTTCTTCTAGAACCCAACAAAGGGGTTATTTTGAGAACCTTTTTATATCCTAAGGGTTTAATCAAGAACCCACCCAGAGGATTCTAGTGACAACCCTCTCATAGTCCAAGGGTTTTATCCAGAACCTACCCAGTGGGTTCCATCAGTAACTCTTTAATATTGTAAGGGTTTCATCGAGAAACCAAGCAGGGGTTTCTATTGAGAACCTATTTATATTCCATCTATATTCATCTATATTCATTTATATTCATCTAGATGCCAGCAACAGGGTTCTCCTGAGAAACCATTTATTTTCCAAGGGTGTCCTCTAGAACCTAGACAGTGGATTCTACTGAGAACCCTTTTTTACCCATAGATCTCTCTCCCACTAACTATGGTTGTAGTTCTTAATGCAGTTTAACAAAGAACCCTTGAATATCCCGTTCATTTAAAATAAAAAAAGAAGCAAATAGAAGCAAATGGTTCTGTGTAGAACCTCAGACCCTCAAGATGAAGCCCTCTGGAGCCTTTATTTCTAAGAGTGTAGCAGGAGTCCTATAAGCTGCTCAAAAGTTGTATTTCAAATCTCTCTCTCTCGCTCTGTTTCTCCCTCTCTTGTCCTCTTCCCATGTAAATAAGGCCAACTCCCCCTAACTCCACACACCCCTCTGAGGCAGTTTAAAGACCCAACACTGTCTCCTTGTCTCCTTGACAACCCGCATACACTGGGGTCCTGTCGTGGCCTCTCTGTCTTTTGTGTTTGGGAGCTCAGAGAGACAGAAAGAAAGAGAAAGAGAGTGAGAGAGGGGAAGAAGAGAGGAAACGAAGGATGAAAACAAGGCTGAAAAAAGATAACAAAGATGACATCATAGCTATTTTATCCCACAAGTGAAAATCTGGTCAACGGTGATGATGATTATGACGACGACGACGACGATGATGATGATGATGATGATGATGATGATGATGATGATTAGCCAGAGGCACAAAATGGGTGGCAGCTCAGTCTGGGAGTGTGTGAGCCGAGAGAGAGAGAGAGAGAGAGAGGCCCAGGCCTGAATGGAGCATTGTGGGAAAGACAGTGGGCACACTGGGCAGTAACACAGAGAACACTAACTCACAGATCATGCCAGAGAGTCTGAAAACACCCACACTGGGCGACAATGGCAAACTTCATCGCTCCACTTGGCCCCGTCTGAATACACACATACAATGGCAGAATCCAAATAAGATGCTCTGTTATTCGTGAAATTCAACACACTAAATTCCTTCAGTGCCTCTGTCCCTTTGACCGGCAGCAGATGGCCGGGGCTGCGCCGCATAAATGTGTGTGTGTGTGTGCATGAACGTGCATGTGCGTGCGTGTGTGTGTGTGGTCTTGTTTTCCTGTTGCATCATGGGTGAAGCACCCTGTAGGTTTGAACGGTGGGAAATCATCTAAAGGCGTGACAGGTGTGGAAGTTATGCAACTCTACCTCGAAACTTAAACTGATGGAAACAAATCGGACTTGTTTCGGTCATGACTGAGAACAAATTTAACTAAATCAGCCAATTAAATCAGGCCTGATTAGAATGAGGACTGAGGAGGACCAGATCCAGCAGGTCTGACCCCTCTACAGCTGGTCTGCTTCAGCTGTCAGCTCTCTGCTGCCTCCCTGTGTAGCATGTGAGGAACATTTTGTCCTGAGATTAGAATTTAAGAAATTACCCCCAAATTTGCAACAAATAAGTGAAAAATTTCAAGAAAAAAAACTGACATTGGAAGAAAAAGAACAATAGGGGAATGACCTGAAAAAATACAAAAATAAAATAAAAATATATCCCATAAATAACATAATGATAAAAATTATTTAAAAAAAAAATATGTATATACCGCCTTTTATTTTTTCACTTAGTTTACAATTTAATTTATTTTTAATTTATTTAGCTGTCATGTAAATAGCTAGTCCCCAAAATTTTATATCATATCACCCAGTGTGTAATATATTACTGGATTATATCCCTTAATGTGTTCATCACTGTAATGTAGTTTGTAAAGTTCTCTCTTACATGCATTATCTGCTGGGTAGAGTTTAGTTTAGTTTAGTTAACTTAGTTTAATTTGATTTACTTAGTTATATCAATTTACACTGCTGTCAATGTGATGGACTAAACCAAGTCTAGTTGTAGTCCCTGAACAGATGTTATAATAGATATAATAGATAATGAATTAACAGAGAGGCTAATATTATGCATGTACTGTTACTATTTAGCTTGCTTCACAATTTATTCTAATTTTATAAAATGTGATGTACTCTTAAAGTGAGATAACCTACAAAAAGCTTGCTTTGATACCTTTAAGTACATTGTGCTGATAGCGGCCATTTCTATCCTTTTTTATTTTTATTTTAGGTATGAGTAGGTATAACTTTGAAAACCACATTTTTATTTGTAATAGTGTTTTTACTTTGTAATAGCCTGCTACTTTAACTTGAGTACTTGTTATACCAGCGTTTATGTGCTTATGTGTAAAACATTTGACCAATTTGATCAAAGTTTGTTTATAAAGTTAATATTTGCTGTTTCGATGTGCTGATAGCGGTTATCTCTCCTGGTCGCCTGAGGTCAGTTTTGTAACGTCTCGGCTGCCTCGCGCCGCTTCCCCTTCAGTTAAGTAAACAGATCTCAGATCTGCGGAGGTGTCGTAAAGTCGTGGGATTTAAAGGCGTCTTCGAAACTATTTTATCGCCAATTTACTAAACTTAAATCACATCCAAACGCGTTTTGGTCGATAAATGGTGACATAAAATTGATGTTTATAACTTTATTATCCTTTTTTTCGCCCCGTCTTTTATGGTCGGCGTGATGACGTCACGATAGCTCGGCGTCACGGGGCACTTTACGGCAGAGCGTGGTGCTGCTGGAGGTCAGTGGTTGACGAAAGACGAGTTTAGTAATCTGTAACGAAAATCCCATTTTCTCACGCGGAGAAATCGCTTAGGATACAACCTACGCATCAACAGGACATCGTCGGTGTGTTTGGGTGAATCCAGCAGCTCGTCTTTGACCCGTTTTTCTTGTATTTTGAGAGTTTCCGACAGAGCTAGCTAGCGCTTGCTAACGTTAGCCACATCGGCTCGGCTAGCAGCTAGCTCCCCCGGCTCCGGTGCTCACAGGTGACCCCCTCGGATCTTCCGCAGCCATGGACAACAACTCACAAGGATCCGGAGGAATAAAAGGAGGTCTCGGGAGTCTTTTTGGAGGTGGTGCACCTGAATACTCCAACACAGAGCTCGCCGGTGTTCCGTGTAAGTATCGTGTAATGTTGCAGTAACGTTAGCTCGCTACAGTTAGCTTAAACAGGTGAAAACTGTAGCACGCAGTTAAGCCTTTTACTCCACTTTTTCGCTAAATTAAGGTTGAATGATGTGTAAAATGAGCTTGTATGTATGTTTTAATATAATTTCAGTGACTGGAATGAGTCCTCTGTCCCCATATCTCAATGTCGACCCTCGTTACCTGGTTCAGGTAAGCTGTAGTTAAAGAAGCGTTTTACAGGGAGTTTTCAAAGGCACTGAATTAAACCAGAAATAAGGATTACATTAAATTAATCTTTCAGAAGTCTTAAAAATGATCGTGGGAAGTAGTATTTTGTGATTTTTTTCTGACTTTACATTGTAACATAATAGTAATTAAAAAAAAATAAAAAACATCCTTTTATCTATTTATTGTTGTTAAATAATTTAGTAAACCTTTTCCTAAACGTACCATGATGGGAATCCAAGTTGTGGAATCTCACATGCAGTTTGAGAAACACAAACCTGGCCAGAAATCAGGCTAGAAGTGCCAGATACTTCCCAAATCTGTTTGGTAAAATGAATAGATATCTTTATGATGATATAATATTTTCATTGTCTTCCATGTTATCCACTCTTAAAAGTTTTATATCTCCAATATTTGACTGAGATAATCTAACCTGTACACTGGACAAAAATACATGTTTTTGTTGCGAGAAACATTTGGGCAAAATAAAATTGTCCTTGTTCAGTTTTTGTTGTTAGAAAAATGGTCTTAAACTTAATTCTGAGTTGCATTAAAAAGTCTTAAATCTAACTTGCTTTAAGCTGTGGGAACCCTGAATTTTTGGCTGTTCGGGGTGTTAATGTAATGAAAATGAAATGATGTAATGAAACTTGGAACTAGAGAAAATTAAAACTGAGAAGATAGATTTAAAAACAAACAAACAGGCAACTGGATATAGATCACCTCTATTACATAAAATGTGACATGAATAAGGATCGTGTCCATCGCCCTTTAAAAACAAAGTATTCAGTTATTTATTTTTCATTTATTTTCTCTCTTTCTTTCTTGGCCTTTTTTAGCCCCCCATCATTTTCCTTTTTAAAAATTCAGTTTACGCTGTGCACTTTTACTGTCATTACACAATATATTTGTGTTTGTGTATACATGTATAGATGTTTGTTTTGTGCAATGTTACTGAAAAACAATAAACACAGTTTAAAGAAGTTCATGTGTTTTGGGCTGTTTTTTTCTGACTGTAACAGCTGTTATTGTTATTGTTGTGTCTCAGGACACAGACGAGTTCATTCTGCCCACCGGTGCCAATAAAACACGAGGAAGGTTTGAACTGGCTTTCTTTACCATTGGAGGATCCTGCATGACAGGTAAGAGACGATTAACACCTCTAACATAACGCTTTGCAACTGTATGACATTGTCACAATACCTTAACTGTCTTGGAAAATATCACAGTTTCATGGTATGCTGTGTCACACAACTACTGTTTTTATTTATAGTCACAATGAAACTGTACATAAGCAAATGTTCATGGTCTCGTAATTATCAATTTTGTCTCTGTGGCTGTTTGTCATGTTTCGAGCTCCGCCCCTCGGGGCATATTAGATTAGGCATATATTAGATTATTAGGCTTTTTTTTTTTTTAAACCGGAGCTCTGATAAATAGAGCTGTTCTCTATTTATCAGAGGAGGGGGTTGACTGGAGTATGACTTTTTTGTTTAGTTTTTTCCTTGAGTGGTGATTATAGTGATTGTATGATATAATAATAGCGATTATCCTCCCTTCATCATAGCTGTGTTATTAAATTTAAAATAAACTCCTCCATGATGTTTAAAGTTGAAGAAGAAATCCTGGAGCTGACAAAGTTTTTTCTCTCTTGTTGTGTATGGTGGTTAGATAGTGACAATGGTTCAATTATGGCCAAATTTTAAATGAGCGTAAATAAGGTGTTTTTGATTAAATCTCTTTATTTTAAGCTCACATTTGGTTATGTTTTTTTCTTTGTTTGTTTTTTTCTTCGTTTGTCGCACATGATGTGTCCAAGGACTGTTTGAAAAGTAAAAATCCAACCATAAACATTTCTGTTTTTACTCTCTGGCCTTTATAAATAGTGTATTTTTGGCGATTTTTAAATAAAACACGACTTCCAAATCAACGGGTTTAGCATTGAACTGCGTGTTTTGAGTTTTCATTGTGATGTATGAATGTGAGTTGTGTTTTGACTACAGGAGCTGCACTCGGGGCTTTAAATGGTCTCAGGGTGAGCCTGAAGGAGACCAGGGACATGGGATGGTCCAAACCGCGTAATGTGCAGTGAGTATTGACACAGCGTTCAGTTTAGTAGTAATCTTAATCCTAATATTACTCCTGGATCTCTTGACCTGTCCTCTAAATGTTTGTTTTCTCTCTTAAGGATTCTCAACATGGTGACCAGACAAGGTGCTTCATGGGCCAACTCTCTGGGCTCAGTTGGTGAGACCATTATAACGAAGTCTCATAGTGGTATCGGGCATATTTACTCATCTCATGGATGAGAATCAACATGTGGGAAAGCATCACTTATTTAAACACAGAATATTAGATTTTGTGTTGATGTTTGGCTTTCTAATTTTCAAGTTTCCTGTTTTGAATGATCACTCTTGTGATTGATTGATGTGGTATAAAAAGTTTTTTTGGTGTAAAAGTTGGTGTATATTTCTCTGCCGTTGCAGCCCTGTTGTACAGTGTTTTCGGTGTGGCGATAGAGAAAGCCAGAGGAGCAGAAGACGACATCAACACAGTGGCTGCTGGGACGCTAACTGGGATGCTTTTTAAATCAGCCAGTAAATGTCTTTTCTGCTTTTTTTAAATCTACTATTAATGTGTCAGGTTACAGTCAATAACTCAGTGAACGTGTTTCCAGTGTTAAATTAGGCGATGGATTTCAACATCACAGATAATACTACAAATAAACCCCTAATTGGTATTAAAATATCTTAAATCAATCTTTAAAAAGTCTTAAAAATGCTAAGATGTTGGAAGAAGGATATTACAAGTCACTGTTTTCAGATGTGGCATTGTAAAATCTAAAAAAAAAAAAAAGATAAAAGCTAAATAATTTACTAAATGCCTCTTTCATTAATGTAATGCAGATCAGGATATAAGAAGAATTTTATAATTTTTTCCTGCAGCATTTGAAGCAGCTCGTCTGACTTTGTAACTCGACCAGAAAGGTCACGCTTTATGTTAAACATTTGGGTAAAATTGTCCCTAACCTTCAGTAATTTATGTCAGTTCATGTTATTTTCTCTCCTTTCATTTGTGTTTTTTGTAAAATTTGTCTTAAATTTAATTCTGAGTGGCAATAAAAACGTATTAAAAAGACTTGAATCTATCTTGTGTTTAGCTGGAGGAACCTGCATGTGTATTTTATGTTCACACTGAGCTTTATCACTGATTCTGTTTATTCCGTGTTTGCAGGCGGCCTGAAGGGAATAGCCCGAGGAGGTTTGGCTGGTTTAGCCCTGTCTGGTGCCTACGCTCTCTACAACAACTGGGACCATCTCACCGGCTCGTCGCCATCCTCCAGGCTGTACTAACCCTCTCCCACACACACACCTGCTTCTACATTAGGGCCAAATCTCTCTCCGGGACACGCAGCCTTTAACCACAGCGCTAAGAGGAATTAGACTTTGGTCAAATGCGGTGTGCCTTTCAGGGACGTGTGAGTTGGTCCCAGTTCGCTGGTTCCACCTCCCCGTAGTCACTTTCCTTTTCCAGGAGCATTCTGGGGAATTAAAATAATATCAGACTGAATTCCAGTGGAAACCCAGATGTAGGCCGTCCTATGACACCCCTCTCCACCTGTCTTTGTCCTCAGAGGTATTCCCATCACTGATCCGATCAGTCATGAGAAGAGCCTGCGAGGATGTTTTACTGAGGTGTGTTTGTTATGTCATTGTTTATGGGAGATGTGTAAGTCTTCTTCGATGCTAGTTTTGAAATTAATGAATGAACCCGTGATATTTGGGTTGAATGAGCCAATTTACGTCCGGTGTGTGTTTTTCACCAGATGAACGTCAGTGGATTCATGAACTGATTCTGGACTGATTTGCTTTTCTGTTGTAGAAGAGCGAAGAGATTTTCAACCACCATGTACAAACAGAACTAAGCCTCACGGTCAGTTCTGCTCATGTATTTATTGAAGCGTATCTGCAGTGGTTTCACTGGAAAGCTGTTTATGTGTCTCCATCAAACCGACTGTATTAAAAACTATAATAAAAAAATGGGAAATGTTGACAAAAAAGTTGCCTTTAACCAAATTTATTGCGCAAATGTAGACTGGATGTCATGTGCACTCTGCAGTGCTCTGTTTAATCTGTTTGAAACCAGAGCAGCGCTCAGTGTCGACTGTAAAATAATGTGTGTTAGAAAACAATCATTTCACATTCAGAACATGTATTTACATCTTGAAGTGGTTGTTGTTGCGAGACTCTTAGAAAAGAAACAGATTGTAGTCGTCTGTAGACGTCAGACATGAAACAGAGCTTATGTTTGCTGTCAGCGCCGAGTCAGGCGGCCCCGCTCAGTGCAGGAAGAAGTCCCTGATGCGTGTTGCCTCGATCCAGGGGATGTAGGCGGCGGTGCGGGTGAAGACGCTGGGTTTGTTCTCCACGGTGCAGCCGATCGGGCCGAAGCTCACCACGCCGTGCACCTCCCAGCGGTCCCGCCCCAGCTGGCACAGCAGAGGACCACCAGAGTCGCCCTGAGAGAGGAGGAAGGAGAGGGAAGGTCAGTGTTGTCAAAAAGCTATTCGCAAAATATCGATCCTGAATATTTGAAGTAGTTACTCAATTTCCGCAGTCTGGATTATCGGTGTTTCCCACATTTTCATTTATTTGTGGCGGCTCGTCACGATTAAAACATCTGCTGCCACAAATAGATTTTTTGTTTTAGGTGCTGGACTTTTAATTAGGAGAGCTGCTGAAAAATATCCTTCAGTTATTAATGCACCACACTCTCGGAGCGCAGAGCGCAGTCTGGGCGCTGACGGAGCAGCATGAATTCACTTAAAATAAAATTTAACTGTTCATCCTGGTGGGTGGAGACGTTAGCTGTGACTCGCAGCAGCTGCTCCTCTCATCCATCGATCTGACCTGATCAGCTCTGAATGGATCGACAGATCAGTTATCGACTGCAGGTCATAAACTGCTTCTGACGAAAAAATAATTCATGTAGAGCTGCGCCTGCCCTGCGTCCACGTCAAAAAACTCCAAATTTAGAGAGGGGATACAGAATAAAACAAAAGCTGACACGCGTATTTAAAAGAAAAACAAAAGTGTTGTCGGCTGCTGCCACACACACTCTTTCTGTGGGAATCGCTGCTCGTTGTTTCTGCTCTGTTCTCTGCTACTAAGAAACGAAAAGTAGTCGTTAATTTTATCTTTTCAGAAAAATATTTAATTTTATACCCTCAAAGTCAGTTTTCGAGTGGTATTTAAAATCACATTAAATACTGCGAATTTTCAGCTTATTGTATCAAAATTAGACCATAACAGATCGTAACACTAAAGATTTTTAAAAAAAATATTTTTAACGTAATTTTCCGTCTACGTCCAACGTGTTGTGTAAATGTCAGTTGTACCTGGCATGCAGCAGGTGGGCCCTCGGTGTCCCTGAACCCGGCACAGATCATGGAGTCTCGGACACGATCGCCCCAGAATTTCTTCTGCCGGCAGGTCTTGAAGTCGATGATGGGCAGGCGGGCTTGATTCAGAGCTTCTGCCAGAGACACGTTCTCCTTCCCACCTGAAATTTATTTAAGGACAACAATTTAAATTTAAACTGGATTTTGATTCCTGCTTCTCTTAACTTCTTATCCACGTTTACAGCATGATAATGAATTCAGTCCAGATGGAAATATCGAGGACTGAGATTGGAAGGGTGAGTTTTGACTGACCTTATAGGGCAGCAATAATTTGTCCTTATTGTTTTCAGTTATTTATATCTTATATATTAAAACTAAAATCTGAGCAAATTGGCTCAATTTCCTTCCAAAACATAGAAAGAAGGCAAAGAGCAACATAAGACAAAATGATTTAAACTTAGCAAAAAATTAATAAAAACTACAAGAAAAATAGATAAAAAACAATGGAAATTAACTGTGAAACATTCTTTAAAAATTACAATTATTTGTAACATCATTGTAAATATGAAATTATGATGGTCACAATTATAGTTTTCCCTATTTTTTTCCTCACTAGATATTTTTCCTGAGTTTTTAAAATTAATTTTCCACATCTACTAATTTCTTTAAGTTTATGAAACATTTATCATCAAGCTGCTCATTGCCTTTTCCCATGTTTTTGAGCATGGGTTTCTCAGGTTCAAAGGTTTCATTGTTGTGAAAGGTGTCAATGTTTGAAAGGGTTAATGAGTAATATTTTGACATTTATTTATGTTTTTTTTTTTTGGGAGAAAGTACTTTAAGGCCTTTTTTGTCCCCAAATAATTCAGTGTTCACTGTTAAGTCTTTTGGTTTTTGATATATAACTTTTGATCGGTTAAAAAGTATCTATTGGTCACACAGCCACAATATTCTAACATATTTATGATCCCTGAGTATGAATCCTACTAATTTTAAACTTAACCCTTTGAAATCTGGATCAACATCATTTTTTGTGCTGTGTTCAGAAGTTCAAATTTAAATACTTCACAAGTATTTAAACCTTAAAAATCTGAGCAAATTGGTTTGCTTTCCTCTGAAATCATACAAAAAGACAATCAGCAACTTGACAAGAATTGTTCTACAAGTTACAGGAAATTATGGGTTTTGGATTTTTAAAAAAAAAAAAAATAGCTAGGAGTTATAACTTTATTTAAATTAATTATTTGACAGAATTTTTAGTAAGTATTTGAATAACTTAAAGTCAGTTCCTTGTCTTTTGTGATTGTTAATTTTTTTCCTTCCTTTTTTTGTAATTTTCTTTTTTTTTTTTTCTTTTTACTATCATTATTATTAGTATTATTTTGCTAATTTTGAGGTCATTTCTTTTTGTGTTGCTCATTGCCTTTTCAAAGGGCAGGTTGATTTTTTCCAGAGCTTTCTCTCCCCTCTCTTCTCCACTCACCCCGGGTGTCTCCCCAGCCCGTGACCCAGCAGTAGTGTCCTGGATTGAGGCTGGTCTGCTTGCGCGGCAGGCAGGCGTAGCGGATGAAGTTCGAAGGGACGATATCTGTGGCGGCCTTCACCAGGGCGATGTCGTAGTCCAGCTCGCTGTGAGCCGGGTAGCGGAAGTTCTCGTGTCGGTAGATTCTCTTCACGGGGAAGATCCTCTCTGCCGTCTCTGAACGCTTCAGCTGGTGCTTCCCCAGGACGATCCTCCAGCTCCCAGCATCCTCAGCTTTACCCCTGAGAGGCCAGAAAACCTTGTTAAAGCAAGTTGGTTCTCATTCTGTCGTCTCTTTCTGCTAAAACGTCTTCAAACATCAAACTAAATGTTCTTCTCTGTGTTTCTTGTTCTGTATTTATAGTTTCTTACTTCTGGAAGCAGTGAGCAGCAGTGAGGACCCAGTTTTTGTGGATGAGAGTTCCTCCACAGACATGAATGAAATGTTTACTTCCCCTGGGACGAACCTGCGAGACACAACCAGACAGATGTGAGATTATTTTAACGGCAGTTTCCTTGTCTGTCTTCATGTCCGCTGACAGCCAACACAGAACTTTGATCAACTTTGATTTAAGGCAACTTCATACAAATACTTGAGATTAAAACCCAACCAATAAATCTGTAATATATTGTCAAATATTGCCTCTGATCTGCAGGTGTTCAGTAAATGTCAGCCAATAAGAAACAAAAAGTTGCAGCACAAAAATACCAGAGGCACAGTTTGTTCGATGACATTTTAAAATAGATCGTCAATATGTAGTTTGGCCACCAGAGAGCGCCAACAAGTTGCAGTTTTAAAATGTTTTTCTTACTGTAAATACAGTGATCACAATGTTTTAACAGCCAATATAAATATCATAATATTAGCTTGTACTTTACTACCAGATTGATAAAGCACTCAAATATTCATGTTGGTGTTTGGCCTTGAAATTAGAAATTGGTTGGTCACTACTTGGGATACACCAAAACAGCATAACCCTACATGTAAAAGCACTCCTAATGATGAAACTAATACGATTACTGCTACTTTGTTCCTTTTGAAGTGTCCTGTGTAGTGGACCATTTCCCAGGCCATGAAAATAACATACATTTCCCATTTCAACTTTCCTTATCTTGTTGCAGTCTAATAGAAAAAGTATGTATGTAACATTTTTAGGAAGTCAGATTTCTCATCACTGACGCACATCTGAAGACAAAGGCAGATTTACCTGCAGGGAGACTTGCCAGGGCCAGGAGTGAGGTCTGGCCTCGTTCCCAGACACAATCCTCTCAGCCATGTTGGGCTTAAAGTGAGCCATCCCACAGTCTCTGGGCCAGTCTGAGAGGAAACAGAACAGCGTAAAGCCCCCAAAAAACAGATCAGACATTCAAATCAAAAATGTTACGGTGTGTTCCTTAAACGTGTGTGTGTTTGCCCTCACCCAGGTGGAGGAGCTTGTGCTGTGGCTGTCGTCCGGGGGTGAGTGTGTATGCGGCTGCGGGCAGAGACGCCTTGCTCAACAGCAGCGGCAGCAGCAGAGACAGAAAGAGGAGCAGAGGAGGTCCGGGTACAGCCATCGTCTATCACAGAATCACCGGCCGGCACACATCCCACGCTATTTATACCAGGCAGCAAGCACAGGCAGAAGTACATGCACAGGTACACATACAGTACACACACACACACACACTTTACAGCAGGGACAATGAGTTGTGTCACAACAAAGGACGAGCGCTGGATTGTTCTCCTGTAGCTGTGAGTTTCCACTGCCGCTGAGAAAAAAAGGGATTTCGGGGAGTCCCATCAGCACTTTCACACACATATAGTATGCTCACAGTACACCAACATGCAGCCGGGACAAAGGCAATACAGAAGTGTACACAAACAAACATCACGTCATGTCACATGACCCACAGCAGTGACATAGTGACCTCAACGTGACCTTTATCTCTGATATCTCCTCTATAGTTCATCCATGACAAACATGACTCAGTAGAAAATATGTTGGTGTGTTTACTGACCGAAAGATGTGTGGATATTTATACTTTACAGGCCACTTTCCAGGCTCTGAAAAGTGACGTCAATGCCGTAAATGTTCTTTCTAATGGCCAGCAGGGGGCGACTCCACTGGTTGAAAAATGATTGTATAGAAGTCAATGAGAAAATCACTTCATTTATTACCTCAGTTCGCATTTTCTTATTGAGTTTGTGGTCTTTTTGGTAAGTTTCTCTTCCTCTTTAATACATCATGGTGTTAATTATGTAAATGTGTCCCCATTTAGAGTAAAATAGACGATAAAGCGGGGTATGCCTCAGGGCGTGGCTGCTATTTCAAGTCGCTGCCAAAACGGTGTCCTCTGCTCGCTCCTCCCCAGCCCCACCCTGTTGTCCAAGTATGGCCATTTCTGGCTTGAAAAAAAACAAAAACATGCTGGCAAAGGCCAAAACACCAAACTTTTCAAAACAAATGGAGACTTTCTTGCTCAGTTGGTCAAGTCAATATTGTCAAACAAGGTGCTCTGTGGTGGGTTAAACGTTTTTTAAAAAACAGAACCAGCTTACTTAGAGTACAGAGTGTTTCATCTCTCATTTCAGACTCACACTTTTAACTAACAGACGTTGTGAAAGAAGCGTACACAGCCACCATTGAATCTCTTATTGGTTTGTTAACTGATATTTTGACACTGTAAGTTTGGAGTTTTTTTGCACCATTTTGCTTTTTTGGAGCCAGAGGCGGCCATATTCGGGTGAGAGGGTGGAGCTCTGGAGAAATGAATATGATTCAGCAATAATAAGGTAGCCACGCCCTAAAGCATACCTGGCTTTATCATTGGTTTTACTCTAAATGGGAGCATAATTTATAAAATGAACATTATGCTTTACTGAAGATTTAAAACTGAAGACTGAGACCATAAACTCCTGAGAAAAATGTTTTTCGAGATAGTTAAAATAGTGAGAATTCAAATAATTTTTTCATTGACTTCTTTACAATCAGACTCCTTTTTGCAACCACTGGAGTCGCCCCCTGCTGGCCATTAGCCAGAAGGCAGGTTTAAGGCATTTTCACATTGGCTTCACTTCCCAAAACTGGAGATAACCTCTTGTGCTAAACCAAGATGGTTTATATTATTAACAATATACCTGCGAAACACCAACACTCAAGATTATAGTAAGCATGTTAGCAAGCTGATATTTGCTAATTAGCATTTAGCTCAAAACAGTCTAGTCTTGTATTTCAATAGTAAAATAGTAAGATGCCCTAATCGTTCAATACAAATTATTATTATTTAAAATATTTGATTTAAAGTGTTTTTATGTTATGTTTAGCTGATATCTTATTTTTCAAATCCTTCATGTCGATATCATAGTCAAAAATCCGCTATCACACGGTTCATATAAAAACATATTTTTTAATCACTCTTGATAATCTGTTTTTATAGCATATTTACAGTTGACAATTGCCTACTCACCACAGAAGAAGTCCCAAACAAAAATGTTTTTGTATTCAGAGTGACAGCGACACTGACTTAAAACCTGCACATCTCTGCATGGCTGAATAGGCGTCAAAAAGTCATAAAAAAATATCTTTGTGTAATTTTGGCGCATTGGCCCTTTAAGACCAGAAAATAATGATAAAAAACAGAAAAGCAACAGAGAGTGTCTACACACATCTGTGAAGATTTGACAACAATGACTGCAGTGGAAGCCACCAGTGAGTGGAGCTTTTTTTCGGCTGTGAATGAGAGAGAATGTGCCCGCTCATCTGAATGGAGGCGCCTGAATGGTCAAACCTCACCGCTGTGGGTCACCAAGTTTGCACTCAACTTGGTGTATGTTTTCCACAGTGAATGAGTTCAGAGAGGATGAGGAGAGAGGGAGGGAGAGTTTAGCGTGTTTGGGGTTTTTTTTGAGTTGGGTTTTATTCTCAAAGAAAATATTTCAGCTCCTGTGTTATCGTCTGTTTGAGAGTCAGCAGCACTTCACCTTATTTGTCAGATGATGATTTTTTTTTAAAACTTATGTCCAGAACAGTATATCATCTCAAAGACGGATTAAAAAGACTCAAGAAACTTGTTCAAAAAAGGAGCAAAAACCAAAAGTGCACAAATAGCAGTATGAAGATCTTTTACATCAGTAAAAATAAAGAATTATTGTCAGCTAAGTGGACTTAAAGTGTTGAATGATTCATTATGCGCAATTGCACCCTTTACAATAGTACAAATAAATATATTATTTTTTGGGTAAGCAGCATATTACTGATGTTGTTGGCTGCGGTGGAGCTACTTTTAATAATTTCATATAATGCTTTGAAACAGTTGACCATATTTTATAGACAGATTTTATGCTTAAACTCAAAGTAAAAAGTAACTTTATTTGTCAAATAAATGTTGCAGAGTAAATGTTAAATTTTTCCCTCTGAAATGTTGAAAAGAAGACATGAAAATTATAATCTGCTGATGTGAGCTTATCACAGATTCATCTGTGTATGGCAGGAAAGTAACATTTTTAGTACAAAAATGCAGTTTGTTTAAAGTAATTTAGAAACTGTATCAGGTATTAATTGATTGAATTAAAAGGATCGATATAAAAATATTGTTGCGTTCTTATGTAAACAAAAAAGACGGGTCATTATCAGAGTTTTAAAATGTTAAAATTTTGATGTCAGCATTGGGCCCAAAAATTCAGTATCAGTCATGCTTAAGTTAAGTACAAGTGCTCAGGGTTCCCATGGTCATTGCAAAGCTGGAAAAGTCATGGAATTTAAATCATTTTTCAATTTAAAATAGATTTTAAATAAATCATTGAATTTGAATTTGTGAAGTCTTATATGCCACAAACATTTTATTTAATTTGTCCTTTTTTAAATTCCCTTTTGTGAAAATTAGTTAAGATGTTCTGTGTAAAATTCCACAATTCTGATGTTACAAATGTTTAAATGTACCATAAACAAATACTGTGTTCATTTCATACTTGTACTTACCTGTTGGTAAAATATAGATCAACATTACTCAGTCCAGTCAACATATTCCTTTATAAAATAAACCCCTGCACAGGACCACATATACACTGCTTACCTTTATGCCTTCATTCAGTGCTTGACTAAGAAGAAAATCTGTCCAAAAATCAGTCTTATATTTCATAAAAAAAATATTTTGAAAAGGTCTTTAAAAGTAGCTCTCTGCCAACATCCTGATTAAAGGTATTAACAATTTTAACTGTTATCCAAAAGAAAAACAAACATTTTTAGAGCAACAGAGATACAAAGACAAAAGTTGGTTTTATTGAGCATCTACATGACAAATAAATGAACTTCTGGTGGCCGTTTTATTAATTTACAGGTAATTCTCAACTTTTATAAAAACCTCGCTCGAAATGCAGGCTGGTTTTCAGAAGCAGAAGAAAGGGACACAATAAAGTATAAAACAAAATACATATGATATCCTTGATATACATAATAGCTGATGTATTTTATCCTTACACACTTTTGATTGATGTTTCAGTAATGCATCTTACAAGGAGAATATTAACCGTAAATAAAATAAATAAAATGTTTCTGAAAAGCGTGCAGAGGAGGCCACGAGTTGAAGCCATGAGTAGTGTCTGCAGGTATTATTACTTCATACAGCCCAAAAAAACCTCAGCCAACAAGTTAGGACAGCTTGTACGGGACCAACCCGTTCTCGTCCCAGGTCATCAAATACTGATTCATTTTGTGCTGCTCAGCATCGTGTGGCGAGATTTATGTGATCAAATACATGATTAATGTTATGAAACGGTCGCAGCTAGGTTTAGGCAACAAAACTACTTGGTTGGGTTCAGAAAAAAGACATGTTTTTGGGTTAAAATGAGTATTTGTGTGACTTCAGTGTGCACATCTTGTTTTGTTTTTCCCCTCCCTCCAGTCCGATGCAAACTTCAGTGCTTTTTATACGACACGAGTTACTCTCAACATCAAGTATTATTGCAGATGAGTTTACTTTGGGTTAGCTGAAAGCCTGGTGTGTCTCAAAAAGCAGCAGCCTCCTAAAAACTGTTAATATACGACTTATTTGAAACAGCAAATATGTTTTGAAGGAAAAGTAATGCAGAGCGGTTATGTTTTCTGTTACCTTAACGAGGAAATGTTGTTAATTAATGTACCTGGCAAGTCACAAAAATGTTGATACTGAACATATCAGCAAAATGTTAATGGACAACATATTTCTGTTGTTTTCTGCCAAAATAGGCAGTCTCGCATTAAAGGTTCTTCTTTATCCGGAATCACAGTCTTTCCCTAAACTTAACAGAAGTTTTCTTGTTGTTTTAACCTGTAAGAAAGAGTATGGACATAAAACCTGGAATTCTGGTTTCAAGGTCCTGCACTTTGTTTGATCACCGTACTCCCAAACCGCCTCCTTGCATATCCTGTGCAGTTGTAGGCAGATTTTGAGACAAATATGCAAAAGACCCCACTCCTTTCCTACAAAGGATCAAGACACACAGACTTTTTGGTGTTATTGTTATTGTTTTTGTAGTCTTTTTGTGTCTCCTTTGAGATAATTTTGTGTCATTTTGTATATCTTTGTAATTATTTTGTGTCTCTTTGTGCTTGTTTTGCATCCTTTTATTGTCATTGTTAGTCTTTTCCTGGTCAGTATGTGTTAATCTGACTGACATTTTGTAGGTGAATGCGAGGGGGGCCGTTGGGCCTGTGTCTGATAGGCCCGTTCAGTAATCCATTCATGCACACGGTACATGAATGTTGGGTTTAGTTACAAGAAGAATTCGTTATCTCTGAAGTTAATCCAGGCAGAAATCATGAAAGCAGTTTAGTGGCATATAAACGTAATGTCTCAGAGACAAGGTGGCATAAAGATGCTAAACGGAGTCTTTGGCATCGATACCACATGACAAAGCGGCGGCGTTTGATGCCTTGAGAATGAGAAAGGGCTGATGGGACATTCCTCCCTTGAGAAAATTAAGCCCCAGAGAAACGGTGGAACAGTGGATGAGTGGAGGAGCACATTTTCTAACATTGCGTCTCCACCTTTCCACCAAACAACGAAAAAAAACATGTTGACAACAGCAGATAAAACTACATGTAAGTGAGAGCTGCTCCCAAAGTCAGTGAGCATAAGTTTGTGCAAATATAAATATAAATAATCAAAGCCAGTCGCCGGGATCAATCATCCGTCTTTTTGCAGCCTCCACACCACCCAGGCCTCCTCAGCGACCTGATCACGCTCCTCTTGCGGCGGTGTCCGCTCCCATGTGAGGGTGATTTAGGACGTCTGGTGCCTTCCTCTCTGTTCACCTCATCCTCCTCTTCTTTAACATTCGCTCCCTCTGCTCTGCTTATTCCATGAGCAACGTCCACCATCTTCTCCTTTTTGCCTTCCTTTTCCTCCTCCACTTCCCTCCTCCCTTTGTCCGCCTCTGGTGTCCCCTCCTTCTCGGCCTCCACCATACACGTCGAGGTGATGATCTTCACGGGCGGATGAAGCTCTGGGGTCATGGCCTTCACCACATTTGATATGAGAGGAGGCTTTGGTGCTTTCTTCTTCTTCGTGGAAGGTCTCAGAGATCGGGTGGCGTTCTGGAGCTCCAGGTGTTTCTGTATGGCCATGTTCAGCTCCTCCGGGTCCACGGCTGCACCGTGAATGTCCCACGTCATCCCGTCCTCGTCCCACTGCACCTGCTTCATGCTGCTCCTTCTCCTCAGCTGGCCTTTCTCCTGCCCTTGATTCTTCAAGCACGACCTCCTCCTCTCTGGATTGTGCATCAAGTTATCGTCCCACTCCGGGTCGTCTTCTTGCCTCTCCTCCTCCTCCTCGCCGCTGCTCGCTGGGAACATGCTGGAGGACGGGGACACCAGATTGGAGTGGGACCCCACTGAGGCCTTCAGGTTCAGTCTCGATCCGGGTGGCGAGCCCAAGAGGGAGTGAGAGCCCATGTTGGAGTTGTTCCTCCTGAGGTTCCAGAAGGAGCTGATGGGAGTGATCGTCTGCACGGCGGCGTCCACAAGATCCAGCTGTGACGTCATTGTACCTTCCTCCCTGAACACCTGAGCCTTCGTGATTCCCTCTCTGGCATTCAACTTGCACCTGCAGCTGTCCTTCAATAGCGAGTCGCTCAAGGACATAACAAGGGGTGACCTCCGATCTCGGCCTGTCGGACAGCTTTGCCCCGGCAGCTCAAGATGGCAAAATGAACCTCCTCTTCCTGATTCTGGTGCGGCTGCTGGAGAACTAGGCGTCAGGTTGTTCAACATCTGCACCGGGCTCGTCACTCCTCCACAGTCTGACATCTGTGCGCCTTCAGGACTGCACAGCTCTTCTGTCACGTCATCAACAAGGCATCCAGGATCTGACGCACCTCCTTCGGCTAAGCTAACGGACGAAGGGATTGGGGAAGGGAACGTAAAAGAAAGCGAGTTATTCTCCAGGAAGCCCTCATCCTCCGCGCTGGTGAGCTGGAGGAGATTTGGGGAGTTCGATGGCAAAGGTGAGGAGGTGTGAGCCTGCAGCGGTGAAGGCAGCGGAGAGGGTGAACGTGAGGATGCAAAAAACTCTTCCTGCCGATGTGTACCCGGCGTTAGTGCTGAAGAAGGTGTTAAAAGATCTGCAGGTGGTAACGGTGGTGTCTGCAGCGGGGAGATGATGGAAGACGGTGTGGTTGGTGGTGAGGTCGGTTTGGACGTGGAAGAACAAGGGGTTTCCTGGGTTAGACTCGAGGGGCGCGACTTTCCACTTTTCCATACAATTGTGTCTGGAGTGCTGCTGCGGCTTTGTGTGCTGCCGCTGCACTCGCTCCAGCGATGTATGTTGGTGATCCACCGCTCGCTGAGTGCAGGGGGGCTGTGCAGGTCTGCATTTTGGGCTATGAAGGACTGATGGGTGTTGGGGGTGTTGATGCGCTGCCACATGCGAGGGTGCAGCTGCTGCAGCATCACCGAGTTCTGCTCAGAGTGCGTGTTGGTGCTGGAGCTGCGTCGCAGGTCCATGCGAGTCCAGGCCGGGTCCCGCTTGTGCGGCGGCCCCGTGGCCATGACCACATCCATGGAGCTCTTAGAGAGGGAAAAAATTGGAGCCTGATCATCGCCATCCTCCGCTCCCACAGCTGCAGCTTCACTGGAGTAAGAAGCCGATAGACTGACTGAACAAGAGACTGGCTGGTAGCTTTCAGACGCAGGACGTCCGGGCCTCGCCATGGCAACAGCACCAGCCTGCAAAGAAAGACACATCTATGAATGTTTTGTTACCCTTCATACCTAAAGGAATACTTCGCCAACAAAATGACCAATTGTATATTAGTGACTCACCCTGTGTCATGCCTCTCGTTAACGAAGAATCCAAAAACTGAAAAATTCTAGATGGATTCATAAGAGCCTGCCTTTAACAAAAGCAAAACTATATCAAAACATCCATTAAAAAGTTCTCACATACCTCCTGCAGTATAATCCAAGTCTCATGTATCAGGTCGTATGCGTAGTAGTTCCCAAACAGATGGCACTTTCCAACAGGGAACTGAGGTGAAACTCAAATTCATCAATGTTCTCTTCCAAGTCAGACAAAAAAAGTCATTTTACCTCGCTGAACACAAGAGCTGCTGGTTGACTTCTGCCTCAATCAGTTCATTTGTTTTTGTTATTGTGTGACTTTCGTGAATCTGAACCGGATTCCAAACTTTTTATGTTGTTGTGTCCTTTTTTATCTTTTTGTGTCCTCTCTCTAAATTCAGATGTTTTTGTGGGTCAGTGAAGCGCAGGCTGAACTCCTCCTACGATTTTTTTTCCTTTGCAACAGATTGTGAAGTTTGAGTTGCTGGGTCGATAATTGATCTGTGGAGCGAATCCGATCAGATCTGGATGGATGAGAGGAGCAGCTGCTGAAGTGGTGAGTGAATACAAACTCTCAGTCTCAGCACAATTAATGATTAAGTCTCGCTCTCACTTTTTTGTTCAGTTCCACATCAGAAAGGGCTGTTTGTTGGAGAAGTACTAAGTATATGACTGGATAAATAAGACTTAATGGACGTTTTAACATAGTTTTGTTGATGTTAAATATGACTCCTCTTTACGTCAATTTATCAAGAATTTTCTCCATTTTTTGATTCTTCATTCACTGTGGAGGCATGAAAGAAAAAAAGAGTTTTCTTCACAAATTTAATGTAACACTGAATGAGAAACTGATGCACAAATTATCAATTGGGGTGTTGAAGTATTCATTCATATTTCAATTTTAAGGGATTTTTGGCCACTTTAAGAAACGTGTTGTGAACATGTCAACATATCACATATGTCAACAACATGTCAACATATTTTTGCTTTTGCTTGTGTTTTTGAGCAAATTAAACTAACAAAGTATAAAATGTTAATAAGTGAGCTTTAGAGATGCTGATGGTGGTCTTTTGTCAGCGTCGAACAGAGGCAGGCTCAGCTAAACTCACTGGCTGCTGTCTGAAGCTTCATATTTGCACATTACCGTTCTGCCCAAAATGTTGGAACTATTCCTTTAATATTTTATTTCTTTCTTTCTGACTCTGAGACACACCCTCAACCCAGTCAGCACACACACACACACACACACACCCACACACCCACACACACACTGACAGGCTCTCCCAGATTAGCCTAATGGGATTACACAATCCAGATTACTTCATTATTGAGACAAAATGTCGATAGATCAAGACAGTTAAAGAGAGCTTTTGGCCTTCGGCCGACAGAAGACAAAGAAGTAAAAGAGACAAAGAGAGAGAGAGCATTAATGGATGGAAGAGATTATAAAATATGACAATCTTATCTTCCAACACAGTTTGTGTGCATGTTGTGCCTAATTTTATTCCACTGTGAATTAATGCTTTTAAGAAAAGAAGATTACACTGATTTTACAGTCCCTCTCTTGGGTAAAATCAATGCTTCACTGCCTGATTTAGCAACACAAAAACATAATGAATCCATATTTATATTAAAACTAACTGTCAAAATGTCAAATCCAGCTCTGTCCCAAACTGACCCAGCAGTGTTTTAACCGTAACCTTCTAACGTGTCTGTGCTGGAAGAATAAAACGCCAGTTAACTCACAGATATCACAGATATGAAGAAAAAGAAACATGCATCTTACCTTTAAGTTCACACCTGTCCTGTTTCGCCCTGCCGCAGAGCAGGTAGCGCTAAATGGCGTCACTCCTTCCTCCCCTCATTCCCTCCACTCTTCCTCCCTCACCTCTGAAAGAAAATCTTTCCAGACGCCCTCAAAGTCTTAAAGACACACTTTTATAATTTGTTGTCAAACTCGATCTTCTCCTCTGTCTCTTATTTCTCTCAGTTTGCACGAGTGTGAAAATGAGGGTTTCTCTTTGTGTGTTGTGTGACGTGCACATATGCGTGTGTGAAAGAAAGAGGGCCATTACTCTGCCTTTAGCTCTGCGGATTAACCGTCATCTCATTAGCTGGCATCCAATCTCTGAACAGTCTGTGTGTGTGTGTGTGTGTGTGTGTGTGTGTGTGTGTGTGTGTGTGTGTGTGGCTAATAAGCATTTTGATTCTGAGTTAAGATCAGATCAGTGATCAGAGCAGCCGGATTATATGTATGTCATTTAGTTAAATCAAATTTTAGTGATAGTTTGAGAGAAAAACATAAATGTTAACCTCATTGTGGCACAAAAAGAAAATTTAAAGGATCATAGAAGTCAGTAGAAGTCCTCCTCATACCATGGATGTCTGTACAAAATGTATTCGCGATCCTTGAAATAGTTGTTCAGATATTCAGTTTGGATGAAAATGGTGCACCGACAGACTTGAATTTACCGTGTGACAGTTTTAATAGTCGTTAGGGTTGTAAAAATCAATTTATAAACGTCAAATTTAAGCCATGTCTGACCAAAAATCAGATGCAATAGCAGCAAAGATAATTCTCTTCACATTTTTCCGCTCTGATGTGTTTGCACACCTTTGTAGGCTCAATCACCTCTGTGTCACCGAATTCAACAATAGATAGTGACCTCAGAGACATTCATTCAAATGAAAATCTTTTAAATTATTACTTAAAATATATATTTTTTTAAAGTCAACAGCTGCCAGAAGATGGAAATTAACAATGAAGTCTCGCTTCCACTGTGCCTGGCGTGCAGACAGTCCTTTTGTGTCCAGTGTACGTTGTGCACTTGGGGAGTGTTGTGCATAGAAGAATTAAAAGGTTCATAGATTTCAACAGCGCTACTAATGACGACTTCAAAAATATGTTATAATTTTATTCATGGCAGGCCGCCGCAGATAAATAAATGTGTGGTGAACCCATCTTTAAATGAAAATCTTTGAAATTATTACTCAAATTAAACAAATAAAAGCCAAAACATCAAAATAAAGAATCCACAAAACAACAGCATAATATGTGTGAGGTTTATATTTAATTTATAAAAACATCTTAAATGAGGGGTTCGGTCCTTAACAGGTCTACGAGCGTGGCAGAGATAACAGCACGAAGTGGTGAGAATAAACCAGCTGTGTCGTACTCTCTCTGCTCACACACTCCACACACACTTCAGTACTAAACAGCTCGACTACAAGACACTCACATTAACGATAAATGCTAATTACCAGCTTCAGACAGACTGAGAAATAATCATGGCAGGTAAACTGTAAGCTGCTCATACATTCGACGTGATTTTCAGCGTTTTTGTTCATGTGTGTGTTTGTTCAGACCAGGTGCTGCTGGTGGCTGTCGGTCTGTCTGTGGGGCTCCTGTTGCTGCTGCTGCTGGGTCTCGTGGCGTTCTGTCTGTGGAGGAGGAAGACGAGGACGAAGGGTCGGAGTCAGTACGAGGAGCTGCTCTCTACAGTGCCTTCAGTACCAGCATGCACTGCTCCGGTCATCCTGGTGTCGCAGGGCTCCTGGGCCACGTTAGTACCGCCACGAAAAACACATGCACATCCTCTGACATGGTGCTTCTCTCACTGTTTACTCTTTTAGAGGTTTTTATATATATATATATATATATATATACAATAAATATAATAAAAAAAATA